>NC_140583.1:938644283-939989165 GCF_964204655.1 Triturus cristatus
GCCTATTTTGCTCAGAACTGCCCAGAGCTTTCTCCTCGGTACCAGGTCGAAGGCAGCCCGCAAGTCGACAAAGGCAACATACAGGCTGCCCTCGCCGAGCACCACCGTCCCCCACTGCAGCAGAGCAAAGCGAAACACCTGGTCGACTGTGCTTGTAGCCCGCCGAAAACCAGCCTGATAAGGGGACAGGGCGTTGTTCTCATCTACCCAGTCCATTAGTCGATTTACCACCATTCTCCCTACCACTTTTTGGATAGTGGCAATCAAACTTATCGGCCTATAATTGGCCTGGAGGGACCGATCCCCTTTTTTTTATATGGGTATAATATTTGGTCCCTTCCATAACTCTGGGACTGCCGTTCCCTTCGCAATAGCATTTCCCAAAAGGAATACATACCTAGCCCACCTCGCCTTATCGTTTATAAAAACATCAGAGGGTATCCCATCTAGACCCGGGGCCCTTCCCCCTTGGGCAGAGCATATTGCAACTTCAGTTTCTTTAAGGGAAAATAAATTCCCAGTGGGGAATACAGCTGAAATTACTTCCACATCCTTAAACTCGGTAATCTCAGCATATTGGGGTTTGAAATAATCCACCCAGGCACCTTCAGCGACATTATTGTCGGGTTCATTTGGAGTTCCACCTCTACCCCACTTGACAATATTCCAAAATAACCTGGAATCCTTAGCCCCCGAGGCCTCCTTTAGTTCTACCCAATACTTTTCGTCCCATGTTTTTTTTGCTAGCGATACGCTAACCTTGTAGTGCTTCCTAGCCTCGCTAATCGCTGCCCTGTCCCTATTCCTGATTGCTCTTCCCAAGTTTAGCCTGGCTTCCCTGCACTGATGATTGAACCACCTAGCTGGTTTGGGTGGTTGTTTCCTATTTATCTTGCGGGACCTCAAGAAATGCGGTTTTAAAAGGGAAAAGAGTTTATTGTGTATGTCCGTTATTTCCCTAGAACCTGGGATTACAGGGTTTGCAGCCTCCATAGCAGCGATTGCAGTATCCACCTCGGAACTTATAAAGTCCATAGATTCTGCATTCGCCAATACACTCGGCCAGTTAAGTCTGCGCATGTCATTAGCCATGATAGGCATTGGGCCGTCACTTAATTGAGGGTTCCCTGATATGGCCATCCACCAGGTATGGGTCACACAGAGGGGATTGTGGTCACTTTCCAGTCTACCCTCGATTTTCATGTCACATACCAACTGCCACAAATTGAGGCTGCAAAGGACATAGTCTATCCGACTTTGGTTATGACCATTGTCGAATGTACAGGCACCTTCCCTATCGTCCTTCGTCCTCCCATTTAGGGCTCTCAACCCATGTTCCAGGCAAATGGCATTCAGTTGTAATATATCTTTCGTCCACCGCTTAACAGGAGCCAGATTTAAAGTCGGAACACCCCATTGCGTATCCTCCTCTTGCCCTAGGGGATCATCCGAACTATCCAATGGTTCGAAAGTCCTATTTAGGTCACCAGCTACTACAACTTTGTTACCCAGGGACTGCGATTCCAAAAAAGTGGACAAAGCCTCTAGAATGGGTGAACTCTCAGTGGTACTGCCCCTGGCATAGATGTTGTATATATCTATCCCTCCCCACTTTTCTGAGGCTATTCTTAGCATTTGGATGTCCTTACAACCCAAATCCACCACTTTGATTGTTATTTGAAGACATTGCCTTATCCAGATTGTAAGGCCTCCCATCGGTCGACCCCTAGCGCCTCTACTGGCCGGGATTGAAAAATGTAAGTAACCAGGAAGAAATATAGGGTCACAAGCCCATGTCTCCTGGAATAAACAAACTTCAAAGCCATTGACGAAATCCATCCAGTTTTGGGACATCAACTTGCTACTCAGCCCCGCGATGTTCCATTAAAAAAACTTCCCTAGACTGGGGCCGTCTATGGGTACTGCTCCTACACAGGACATCCCAAAGTCGTTTGTTAAGATTCCATCATATCCCTCCCTCTCTCGGGTGGTATCCTCAGTGTTGTGAGCAACCTCCTGGGTGCCAACAGTGCTAAGTGTAATTAGTTCCTCATTTTCAGAGTCCCCAGAAATTGAAATACACTCCCCACATATTTCCTCCAAAATCACAGTCTCCCAACCAGTTCTCATTTCATTTGGTTCCACATTTTTAGCCAAAACAGTTAACACAGGCTTCCCACATATATCCCAATGGGTCATACCTTCCCTACTGTTCGTGGAATAATCGGAATTTGGTCAATAAACCCACCCCGGATCTTTCATCACTTCAAAACGATTGTACGTTGGTCCATTATAAAAGTTGCCCCGTTGTATGGGTACAGTGAAAGGAACAAACCCTGGGGAGGGGAGATTGTTATAGCAACCTAGTTCACTGATCATACCAAATTGAACACATGTTGGTCTTGGATAAAAGAATGTAAGATCAACAACACCAATTCCACCACTGCTTGTGCCCCAATTTTGCTTCGTGATCAGACGTGCCACCCTAGGATCTTGAAAATTAACAACTATACACTCCCCCCCCAAGTGCTTAGGAGTACAACCTATCCAGTCTGTCCTTCTCACTCCAATAATCAGCCCGTCCACTTCCCCGGGCAGTGGTCTATTTACCTTTAACCAGTGCATTACCTTGTTTTTTAGCATCTGGAAGGATTCTCTTTGCCCGGCCAACAAAGGTGGTACATTAGTAAGGACAGCCACGAAAGGATAAGAATCTGGAGTGAGATTCATAGGAGGTATCCTACGGGGTGCCTTCATCGGGAGGGTGTTAGGCAGGATAATGGCAGGAGCAGCAGGACCGGATGATGGAATACTTGGTGGTAGTTGGGAACTATTCAATACAGTGTTATTAGTTTTGGAACTGTCATTGTTACCCCTAGCAGGAACACCAAGACGAGGTGTTGAAATGCTTGGTGAGGGTTGGGAACCATTAGATACAGGATTGCCACTTTTGGAGCTATCTTTATTACCTATAGCCACAGTATCAGGCAGCTTGTTTTTTTTAGTGGTATTACTACTTGGACGGTCCGACAAATATAAATTAGTCTTGGGGATATGTCCCTTCGACTGAGGCCTTCTTGCAATGCTGACTACGGGGGGAGGAGGCTCAGCGATGGACACACCATTTGCCTGACCATTTGGTTTCGGAAGATTGATACTATCCCCCATCCTAGGGTGGGACTTGATTAGGGATTTGGTGGAAAAAAAGTTATCTAGAGTAGCCTGCTCGAAATGATCTAACCGATCAGCCAATTTTTTAACTCGTTCCTCAATAGGAGTCAAGAGAGACCTCATCAGCCTCTCCAACTCGTGGAGCAGGGGTGGAGCAGAAGATAAGGTCTCAGTCAACACCATCGCTGAGGGGTCATTAGTGTTAGATACAGGACTAGCCGGAACAACTCCGTCTTTGACAATCTTAACCCCACCAGAGCCAGCCCTAATAGACTCGCAGGAAGGGCGTAGACATATTCCAACCTTCCTTATTTTTTTCGGATGTTTAGGAAGATAGCACTTCTTCGGGGCAGCACTTCTTTTATTACTTGGTTTAGTTTTAGCCACGTGAGTTGACACACTCGGTTGGGCAGTGGTCCCCTGCCCTGTAGGTAAACCAGTTAGTATAATGGACGAGGTAGAAGGCAAAATGGGCACATCGTGACCCACAGACGAGCCAGCCAACAACTCTGGTGAAGGGGGAAAGGCGTAAGGCGTTTCCAGTACAGCTGGCAGGGTTAGGGATGACAGGGGAGGAACCAATGCCGGGAAACCCTGAGGTGGCCGTTTCTCCAAAGGAATTTTAAGGAGTTCAATAGATAACCTACGCTCGGCACGCCTCTCCGCCAAAGCGATCTCTTTGTCAATATCTAGGGTTACCCGACTAAAGTATTTGTCTAGAGGACCCAAAGTGGCTGACCCCACCTCGGCCTGAGTATAGATCTGGGCAGTGGTATTTGAAGGAGAAGACATACTTTGCAGCCAACGAGCTTTAAAAAGAACAATACTATATAAACAAACACCAGAGGTCTCTAGATACAGGGAACGTACTGCAACAAGTGGTCAGAGGGCGCAATGTCAGAGAGCGGGCCCAGCCCAGCCTCCTTCAGCCCCTGACGGCCACAGACGGTCCCGCCCTTGTCCCGGGCTTCTCCCGGGAGGCTCCCGCGCGCTCCCGCGCAGCGGAAGTAAGCTCCACTGTTATAGATCAGACGTGACGCGCAGGGGGCGGGGCTGACAGGGAGAGCGGGCCAGGTGTTCTCAATCGGCCAGGCAGGGACTCCTGGGAGATGGAGTCCTTGCAGAAATGCTCGCAGCCCTGCCCAAGAGCCCCAGCACAACACAGACTGCACAGCCTCTCCACAGATTCCCCAGCGGCAATTCCAATGAAGCGGGACCCGCGAAGTGGGTCCGGCGTACAGTGGGCTCAAAAACAGTACAACAGCCCAAGGCCAAGAGTCCAGGAGCAAGGGTACGTCAGAAGCACCTTCAAATCAGCAAGGGATCCCGCAGGTAAGAGGCAGGCAGGCTCTTTAACACACTCTGTGCGCAGGGGGCGGGGCTGACAGGGAGAGCGGGCCAGGTGTTCTCAATCGGCCAGGCAGGGACTCCTGCTCCGCTCCTACCCTGAAAGTCTCGGGGTGATTCGAAAGCGGGGGCCGAGAAAAAGGGGGGGTCCCAAAACACGTTTTCCCCATGGATTTTTCCATAGGGACTTTAGTCGCAGCTACAGCCCGAACAGCTGAACAGAATTACGTGAAATTTGGCAGAGAGGTAGGCCTAACGTCCGTTTGGTGCCTTTTGCAGGTTTGGTGTAAATCTGTTCAGTATTTTCTGAGAAAATAGCATTTAAATCAATATATATATCTATACGCGCGCAGCGTGCGCGCAGGGTGCGCGCACTCGGCCGTCCGCGAGCGCACTTCTGATTGGTTGTTACATCTTAGTAAACATTCGAATCGGTCGAAACCAGGAAGTGTCGGCCGCCATTTTGTCTCTCGCACTGAGAGGGGGGTGAAACACCAAGGAGAAAAACATGTAAAGGGGGCACGCCGGACAGTTCCTGACCCCCTAGCAAAGGTCAAGTGGTTCCAAGAGGTCCCCCAAGGGCAATTAAAAAAATGTAATTTTTTACGGTAATTCGCCGAGAGCGCGAAGCGAGCGCGCACTATATAAATGAAAATAATTCTGCGAGGTTCGCGCAGCTTGCGTGCACGGTATAAATCCTTAAAAATAAACTTGCAATGTAAGTCCCCCCGTGTACGCACCCTGCTCGTAGCGTAGTGTGCGTGCATGGCTTATAACTTAATAACAATTTATGCCAAAACCCTTAACAACAAAGCGTATCATGTGTCCTCCTTGTGTGGACAGTGCGCGAAGCGCACCGTGCGTACATGGCCCATTAAGCGTAACGTGGGCGCGCGGTGCGCGTAGCGCACTGCGTGGCCACCGTGCGTGCACGGTGCGCAAAGTGCACCGTGCGTGCACGGCACTAACTGCGTAAAGTGGGCGCGCGGTGCGCAAAGCGCACCGCGTGCCCACCGTGCGCGCACCGTACGCGAAGCGCACTGTGCGCGCACGGCACGAACGGCGTAAAGTAACTTAGCATTTAAAAAACCGTACAAATTCACTGAAAAAACCATAGGTTTCACACACGTTATAGTTAGGAATTAGCATTTAAAAAACCTTGCAAATTCACTTAAAAACCATAGGTTTCACACATGTTATAGTTAGCTGGGCATTTTCCTCGTGAAAAACCAATGAAATTCCCCCGTTATAGTTAGTGCAGACAACTATAACTCACGCGACCGTAATCCGCTGCTGATGACGTCAGATATTACATCACTGATGACATATGTGTCTTTCTGAAAAATATAAAATAAATATATGTATAGCTAAAAAAAAAAGGAAGAAGACATGGGTATATAAATGTGTAAATACAGTGATGTAATATCTGACGTCATCAGCAGCGGATTACGGTCGCGTGAGTTATAGTTGCCTGCACTAACTATAACGGGGGAATTTCATTGGTTTTTCACGAGGAAAATGCCCAGCTAACTATAACATGTGTGAAACCTATGGTTTTTTAAGTGAATATATATATATCTGCTCCCGGTTTTACCCATCAGTTTGAAAAGCACTCGTGCACAACGTGAAGGTACAAGCCCTTTATTAGGTACGGATGATGGCCAGCACAAGGATTCTTTTCACAGCTAGTCCGCTTGTTGTGCCTGACGCGTTTCGAAGTATAAAACTCCTTCTTCAGAGGTGGTGGCGGAAACGAAAGTGTGCACGTTCTGGTTACACCCTCAAATTTATACTTGATTGCATGCCCGGAATAGGCTGCTCCGTTGAGACTTTGCAAAGTCTTATGGGAGTTGTAGTTCCAGAAGGTAGGTGCACCATAGTTCTGTGGGATGAAATTCAAAGCCCTCGGATGGGCCTCCGTGTGCTGTCATGATCCGAAATACTGCGTTGTTGCCCCACTTCGGCAGATCGGTAAATACCAATGCTCCGTGGCCCCCAAGGAAGGCGGGGTGGTGCTTGCTCCGCGGCTGCGCAGCCACATGAAAAATTGCTGCTCCCGGTTTTACCCATCAGTTTGAGAAGCACTCGTGTACAACGTGATGGTACAATCCCTTTATTAGGTACTGATGATAGCCAGCACAAGATGTCCGTGCCTTCTTCATGGGAGTTTCCTGTTGAAGTTTGGAGTTTGCTTTGATTTTGATTCAGCGTCAGTGGTCTGGGCGCTTTCACGGAACACTGGTCGTTTGTGGCTCTCCCCGTGACCTAATTTTGGTGGTGATGATACCACATTAACTGTTTCTGACATTCCAACTTTACTAACTTTGCACGATCTCAATGAGGCCACTGGATCGCAACCCTCTGGCCCTGACATCGACATGAATACACAAACTAGATTGCGCAAAATCAATTTGACACAGAAGGGCGCAGGTATCAGTCCATTCAAAGCCAAATCTAGCTTCATCCCACTCATGCCTAAAGACGCCGTGGATGTCTTTCACGACAAGGATATTAAGAAACTATATCTTCAAGTACAAGGTAAGAAAAAGAAAAAAGTCCAGTACAAAAAAACAGGAATACGCATACCTTATATCTAAATTAGGAGAGAATAATGAGATTATAATAAAAAAATCGGACAAAGGAGGGAACCTGGTTGTATGGCCAAAAACAGACTATATGAATGAAGCAAACAAACAATTAAATAACTCAAGTTGCTACGAAAGATCCACACATAAAGAATATACCAAGGCAAATGAGACTCTACACAAACTTTTAGCACAGTGGAGAAGGGAAGGACTAATCTCTTTTGAGGAGTACAAATTTATGAACAATGAGTTTCCTATCCTTCCAGTATTATATCTGATTCCGAAAATCCACAAAGGCATTTTTCCAGTGCCAGGAAGACCGATCATATCAGCTATTAAGAGTATTTCTGAACAAGTGGGACAATACATTGATTATTTGTTACAGGATATGGTTAAAGCATTACCAAGTTATGTAAAAGACACTGGAGATTTTCTGTTAAAAACTAAAGATTTAATATGGACTGAAGTTATGTTTCTAATCACTCTTGATATTGAGTCTCTTTATACGAGCATAGACCACATAACAGGCTTGTCTGCAGTCAAATACTTTCTGGAAAAAAGATCATGTGAATTTCATGAACACAATAAGGTTATTCTCAATCTCATTGATTGGTGCCTGAACAATAATTTTTTTCTTTTCGGAAAGGAATTGTTCAAACAACTCTGCGGAGTAGCTATGGGAGCCTGTTCCTCCCCCAGCTACGCGTGTTTACACGTTGGCTGGTGGGAGGAACAGGTTCTTAAACAAACACATAGGGCATATTTTAATAACTATGTGTCTTGTTATCTCAGATACATAGATGACATCTTTATCTTGTGGCAGGGAGAAGAAAAAGAAGTGTTAAAATGTATAGATGCGATTAACAACAATTCTATGAATCTTCACTTCACATCCCACATTAATAAAGCTAGCATTGAATTTTTAGATGTCAAAATCTATATCCAAAACAACCAGTTTGAAACTACCCTATTCAGGAAACCGACCGCAGGCAATGTCACACTCCATGCTAATAGCGCACATCCTAAACATCTCATCGCTAGCATTCCTTACGGTGAGATTTTAAGACTTAAAAGAATTTGCAGCCTGGAATCAGATTTCGATATATGCGTGAGGGACACCATTACTAGATTGAAGGCGAGGGGTTATTCTAATACTATTCTTGATGAAGCGATGGCCAAGGCCAATGCACGACCTAGAGTGAGTTTGTTTAAGGCCATCCAATGTCCAGCTCCACTGGCTGAGCTAGCTGTCTGTAATCAATCAGTAATGGAACAAGGACCCAGACTGATTACTACTTTTAGCAGAGAAGAAAGGAAAATAAGATCCATAGTCAAAAAGAATTGGCCTATCGTTCTCACTGATGCTGTACTCCGTACTAGAGTACCGGCTACTCCCATGGTCACCTTTAGGAGAGCTAAATGCATGGGAACTTGTCTGGATAAAAGCAGCCCTGAAACTAGACAGAACGAGATATGGCTAAAACCTGCTCCTGGTTTTCGTAAATGCTCCTCTTGCAGGGCCTGCAAATTTGGCATAAACAAAACTCATTACCTCACCCCTTTTAGCACATAGGAAGTAGCTATTACAGGGAGTTTCACTTGCAGGACTGATTATGCTGTGTATGTCCTGACGTGCACATGCTGCTTTAACTACATTGGTAGCACGAAGCTGCAGGTGCATGTCAGGATTTTGCAGCATCTTCGGGCTATCTTGCACAATGATCCTGCTTACCCAGTGGCACGCCATTTTAAACAAACTCATAACAATGATGTTACCTGCCTTAAATATTTCGTGATAGCATCTATTCCCAAACCCCGACGGGGCGGCAATAGAGAACTCCAATTGAGGCAGTTAGAGACTCGAAAGATCCTTGAGTTTGACAGTAAATGGCCAAACGGACTGAATAACACTGAAGATATGCATAACTTTCTTTAGTAAGTCTCATTCTGTTTTTTGCCTTCTGACCTTAGTTTTTCTCCTCATCATTATATTTGCTACACGTCTGATCTGATGGCATAATATTATTGAATTATTCTACCATATTCGCAGAGGCTTCATTTATTTATTTATTATTGTATATCCATATAGGGGTTTTTCTTCACTGAGCACTTTAGAAGGTTGGTTATTATGTGTAACCCGTGTATTCAATATGAATTGATCCACATACCTCCATTGCCAGAATATTGATAAACACACATTTATGGCATATCAGCACTTTTTAGTAAGATGATGAAACTATAGAAATTAATTTTATATGATTTTAACAATGAATATCAGGATTGTATTTTCATTGTTATCAATATTTATTCATTTTCTTTTAATCTTACTGCTGCGTAATATTTGTATATATTCCCTAAGAATTAGCACATTTGCACGGTTTTGCACAATTATTGAAAATGCTGCTATGCACTTTTTTGCACCTTAACAGGTCTTTCGTTTCAATATTTATTGAGAGTACATAGGAAACTTATCTGTAAGGCATTGTTTTACCTTTCTTGTTGTTTGGTTCATTATTGAGGATTTATCCTGTTATACCAATGTATTCACACAATGAGTTTGGCTTTTTAGCTTCTCCTATACAGAAAATAATATATTTCCGTACTATGCAATATAATGAAAAACCTATTATTATATTTTTCTGTTTTTTATAAACCTTAACGTAATACGATATAGACTTTTTTCATAATACTCACGAAGTCTGTTTTCTTGGTCTATCATCATGTGATCAGGAAGTGGGTGTACACCTTGCAGCGCTTTAAAAACATTCAGTGTGACCTTATTCCGCATGTGAACAAGGGCTCTCGAGCCCGAAACGCGTCATTTTTGTGCTGAGAGAAATGGTCGAATAAAACATCTTGCCTGAAGATTTCCGTGGTCCGTCTCTCCTTCTTCGCCGCTTGGAGGTTGTGGGAGTTCTAATGTACTCAATACATATATATATATATATATATATATATATATATCTATATATATATATATTCACTGAAAAAACCATAGGTTTCACACATGTTATAGTTAGCTGGACATTTTACTGATAAAAAAACAATGAAATTCCCCCGTTATAGTTACTGTAGGCAACTATAACTCACGCGACCGTAATCCTCTGCTAATGCTAATACTGTATTTAGACACTTATTTGCCCATGTCTTCTTCCATTAAATTTTAGCTATACATATATTACAAATATTTTTTTTTCATAAAGACACATATGTCATCAGCGGAGGATTACGGTCGCGTGAGTTATAGTTGCCTACAGTAACTATAACGGGGGAATTTCATTGGTTTTTTATCAGTAAAATGTCCAGCTAACTATAACATGTGTGAAACCTATGGTTTTTTCAGTGAATTTGCAAGGTTTTTTAAATGCTAATTCCTAACTATAACGTGTGTGAAACCTATGGTTTTTTCAGTGAATTTGTACGGTTTTTTAAATGCTAAGTTACTTTACGCCATTTGTGGCGTGCGCGGCCACTTAACGCAGTTCGTTCCGTGCGCGCACGGTGAGCTTCGCGCACCGTGCGCGCACAGAGAGCACGCGGTGCGCTTCGCGCACCGCGTGCCCATGTTACGCTAGATGGGCCATGAACGCACGATGCGCTTCGCGCACCGTGCGCACATGGAGGTCATATGATGAGCATCGTTGTGACAGGTAAAATATAGGTTTTGTTTATCTCTGATGAGCCATGCACAAAAGGTGCCGTTCGGGCACCTTTTGCACACGGGGTGGGGAGAATGTGGATATTTTTTTTATTTTTTATTATTTCTTACCGTACGCGTACGATAAGCGTAATCGGTGAAATTTTCGAAAAAATTAAAATTGCCTTTTTTCACTTGGGGGATCGTTGGGGACTCCCTCGACATGGCTAGGTGCAAGGGGGGGGGGGGCGTAAACAGCCCCTTTACATGATTTGCACTTTGTTTTTCAACCCCCTGTCAGAGTGCGAGAGAGAAAATGGCGGCCGCCGCTTCCTGGTTTCGACCGATTCGAATGTTTACTAAGATCTAAGGGCCAATCAGAATCGCGCTCGCGCACGCCACCGTACGCGTACGGTAAGCGCACCGTAAGCGCACCGTAAGCTGGCTCAGATATATATATTGATTTAAAGGCTATTTTCTCAGAATCTACTGAACAGATTTACACCAAACCTACAAAAGGCACTTCCTTGACCTGAGGACTACCTCTCTGCCAAATTTCAAGTAATTCTGTTCAGCCGTTCGGGCTGTAGCTGTGTCTAAAGGTCCTATGGAAAAATGCATGGGAAAAACGTGTTTTGGGACCCCCCTTTTATCTCAGCCCCCGCTTGACGAATCCCCCGAGACTTTCAGGGTAGGAGCGGAGCGTAGCGCCCCACCTATTTTGAAAAATTCGCGAGGATTCGTCAACCGGCGCCAAAGTTATTCAAAATAGAATGTTGCGGATTTCCTATGGAAACGTGGTCCTAACTATAACTACCTACTGGCGACCGCCAGTAGGTAATATATATATATATATATATATATATATATATATATATATATATATATATATATATATATATATATATCTGCTCCCGGTTTTACCCATCAGTTTGAGAAGCACTTGTGCACAACGTGAAGGTACAAGCCCTTTATTAGGTACGGATGATAGCCAGCACAAGGATTCCTTTCACAGTTAGTCCGCTTGTTGTGCCTGACGCGTTTCGAAGTATAAAACTCCTACTTCAGAGGCGGTGGCGGAAACGAAAGTGTGCACGTTCTGGTTACGCCCTCAAATTTATACTTGATTGCATGCCCGGAATAGGCTGCTCCGTTGAGACTTTGCAAAGTCTTATGGGAGTTGTAGTTCCAGAAGGTAGGTGCACCATAGTTCTGTGGGATGAAATTCAAAGCCCTCGGATGGGCCTCCGTGTGCTGTCATGATCCGAAATCCTGCGTTGTTGCCCCACTTCGGCGGATTGGTAAATACCAATGCTCCGTGGCCCCCAAGGAAGGCAGGGTGGTGCTTGCTCCGCGGCTGGGCAGCCACGTGAAAAATTGCTGCTCCCGGTTTTACCCATCAGTTTGAGAAGCACTCGTGTACAACGTGATGGTACAATCCCTTTATTAGGTACTGATGATAGCCAGCACAAGATGTCCGTGCCTTCTTCATGGGAGTTTCCTGTTGAAGTTTGGAGTTTGCTTTCATTTTGATTCAGCGTCAGTGGTCTGGGCGCTTTCACGGAACACTGGTCATTTGTGGTTCTCCCCGTGACCTATTTTGGAGGAGTACGTTGGTGCTTGAGGGTGAGCCCCCACGCTGGATGTCAGGAAGAGGAATGAGGATGGCAGCAGTGGGAGATTGGGATCCCAGAGTGGGCGGTTTTGCTGACTGCGAGCATGGGTTCTACATTTCCCAGCAAGAAATGCCTCGCCCAGGAGTCTGCCGCCCCTTGGTGACCGGGCACTGCTGACGCCTAAGCTGAAGCGGTGAGGTGGTTCTGCACATCTGCAACTATTATGCATCGGTCCCCCCCCACCCTGAGTTTGTGTCTGATTTGGAACATTATTTTTTCCCGCTGTTTTTGCATTTTGGAAATTAAGACTGGTGTTTTCTTTTAAACTACATTTAACGATCCTGCAACCCACCAAGGGGAATAAAATACATGCACGCAGTTTCCAGCAACCACTGTGGAAATAACGAACTACCTTACCCAGAAAGCAACTTACCTGTGAATCTACAAAGGCGGGATATTGAAGGTTAAGTTCAACCAGCTGTCAACTACGCGCATGGCCAGTGAATAAGGGCGTGTTGCCCGAAACCGGTATGGCATCCTGTGCTTGGGGGAATGAACACGCTGTATCCTGCTCCCTCAATAAATGTAAGGAGAAACTACTACTTGTGTGGCGTCTCGCATAGGGCAACTTGGACTTTGATATTTACAAGCGGCGTGCCTTGCCGCTGAGACGCTCTGCCGCGAACAATGGCGGACCACGGCTCCGGACCCCTGGGGCCATGTGGAAGTGGCAGTTCCACTATTGTGGGACTTTCAATGCATGACGGCATTGTTTTGTTCCTCCATGCAACCCACCAAGGGGAATAAAATACATGCACGCAGTTTCAAGCACCCACTGTGGAAATAACGAACTACCTTACCCAGAAAGCAACTTACCTGTGAATCTACAAAGGCGGGATATTGAAGGTTAAGTTCAACCAGCTGTCAACTACGCGCATGGCCAGTGAACAAGGGCGTGTTGCCCGAAACCGTTATGGCATCCTGTACTTGGGGGAATGAACACGCTGTATCCTGCTCCCTCAATAAATGTAAGGAGAAACTACTACTTGTGTGGCGTCTCGCATAGGGCAACTTGGACTTTGATATTTACAAGCGGCGTGCCTTGCCGCTGAGACGCTCTGCCGCGAACAATGGCGGACCACGGCTCCGGACCCCTGGGGCCATGTGGAAGTGGCAGTTCCACTATTGCGGGACTTTCAATGCATGACGGCGTTATTTTGTTCCTCCATGCAACCCACCAAGGGGAATAAAATACATGCACGCAGTTTCCAGCACCCACTGTGGAAATAACGAACTACCTTACCCAGAAAGCAACTTACCTGTGAATCTACAAAGGCGGGATATTGAAGGTTAAGTTCAACCAGCTGTCAATTACGCGCACGGCCAGTGAACAAGGGCGTGTTGCCCAAAACCGGTATGGCATCCTGTGCTGGGGGAATGAACACGCTGTATCCTGCTCCCTCAATAAATGTAAGGAGAAACTACTACTTGTGTGGCGTCTCGCATAGGGCAACTTGGACTTTGATATTTACAAGCGGCGTGCCTTGCCGCTGAGACGCTCTGCCGCGAACAATGGCGGACCACGGCTCCGGACCCCTGGGGCCATGTGGAAGTGGCAGTTCCACTATTGCGGGACTTTCAATGCATGACGGCGTTGTTTTGTTCCTCCATGCAACCCACCAAGGGGAATAAAATACATGCACGCAGTTTCCAGCACCCACTGTGGAAATAACAAACTACCTTACCCAGAAAGCAACTTACCTGTGAATCTACTAAGGCGGGATATTGAAGGTTAAGTTCAACCAGCTGTCAACTACGCGCATGGCCAGTGAACAAGGGCGTGTTGCCCGAAACCGGTATGGCATCCTGTGCTTGGAGGAATGAACATGCTGTATCCTGCTCCCTCAATAAATGTAAGGAGAAACTACTACTTGTGTGGCGTCTCGCATAGGGCAACTTGGACTTTGATATTTACAAGCGGCGTGCCTTGCCGCTGAGACGCTCTGCCGCGAACAATGGCGGACCACGGCTCCGGACCCCTGGGGCCATGTGGAAGTGGCAGTTCCACTATTGCGGGACTTTCAATGCATGACGGCGTTGTTTTGTTCCTCCATGCAACCCACCAAGGGGAATAAAATACATGCACGCAGTTTCCAGCACCCACTGTGGAAATAACGAACTACCTTACCCAGAAAGCAACTTACCTGTGAATCTACAAAGGCGGGATATTGAAGGTTAAGTTCAACCAGCTGTCAACTACGCGCATGGCCAGTGAACAAGGGCGTGTTGCCCGAAACCGGTATGGAATCCTGTGCTTGGGGGAATGAACACGCTGTATCCTGCTCCCTCAATAAATGTAAGGAGAAACTACTACTTGTGTGGCGTCTCGCATAGGGCAACTTGGACTTTGATATTTACAAGCGGCGTGCCTTGCTGCTGAGACGCTCTGCCGCGAACAATGGCAGACCACGGCTCCGGACCCCTGGGGCCATGTGGAAGTGGCAGTTCCACTATTGCTGGACTTTCAATGCATGACGGCGTTGTTTTGTTCCTCCATGCAACCCACCAAGGGGAATAAAATACATGCACGCAGTTTCCAGCACCCACTGTGGAAATAACGAACTACCTTACCCAGAAAGCAACTTACCTGTGAATCTACAAAGGCGGGATATTGAAGGTTAAGTTCAACCAGCTGTCAACTACGCGCATGGCCAGTGAACAAGGGCGTATTGCCCGAAACCGGTATGGCATCCTGTGCTTGGGGGAATGAACACGCTGTATCCTGCTCCCTCAATAAATGTAAGGAGAAACTACTACTTGTGTGGCGTCTCGCAGAGGGCAACTTGGACTTTGATATTTACAAGCGGCGTGCCTTGCCGCTGAGACGCTCTGCCGCGAACAATGGCGGACCACGGCTCCGGACCCCTGGGGCCATGTGGAAGTGGCAGTTCCACTATTGCAGGACTTTCAATGCATGACGGCGTTGTTTTGTTCCTCCATGCAACCCACCAAGGGGAATAAAATACATGCACGCAGTTTCCAGCACCCACTGTGGAAATAACGAACTACCTTACCCAGAAAGCAACTTACCTGTGAATCTACAAAGGCGGGATATTGAAGGTTAAGTTCAACCAGCTGTCAACTACGCGCATGGCCAGTGAACAAGGGCGTGTTGCCCGAAACCGGTATGGCATCCTGTGCTTGGGGGAATGAACACGCTGTATCCTGCTCCCTCAATAAATGTAAGGAGAAACTACTACTTGTGTGGCGTCTCGCATAGGGCAACTTGGACTTTGATATTTACAAGCGGCGTGCCTTGCCACTGAGACGCTCTGCCGCGAACAATGGCGGACCACGGCTCCGGACCCCTGGGGCCATGTGGAAGTGGCAGTTCCACTATTGCGGGACTTTCAATGCATGACGGCGTTGTTTTGTTCCTCCATGCAACCCACCAAGGGGAATAAAATACATGCACGCAGTTTCCAGCACCCACTGTGGAAATAACGAACTACCTTACCCAGAAAGCAACTTACCTGTGAATCTACAAAGGCGGGATATTGAAGGTTAAGTTCAACCAGGTGTCAACTACGCGCATGGCCAGTGAACAAGGGTGTGTTGCCCGAAACCGGTATGGCATCCTGTGCTTGGGGGAATGAACACGCTGTATCCTGCTCCCTCAATAAATGTAAGGAGAAACTACTACTTGTGTGGCGTCTCGCATAGGGCAACTTGGACTTTGATATATATATATATATATATATATATATATATATATATATATATATATATATATATATATATATATTCACTGAAAAAACCATAGGTTTCACACACGTTATAGTTAGGAATTAGCATTTAAAAAACCTTTGAAATTCACTGAAAAAACCATAGGTTTCACACACGTTAGAGTTAGGAATTAGCATTTAAAAAACCTTGCAAATTCACTGAAAAAACCATAGGTTTCACACATGTTATAGTTAGCTGGACATTTCGCTCGTAAAAAACCATTGAAATTCCCCCGTTATAGTTAGTTCAGCTAACTATAACTCACGCGCTCGCAATCCACTGCTGATGACGTCACATATTACACCACTCATGACATGGTCAGTGACATCACTCATGACATCACTGATGACATCTCAAATGACATCACTGATGACATCATCCATTGAGTATGTGTTTCTGAACAATTTTAATATGTTTAATATATATAGGGAAAGGCCTGTTGAAGAATGAGTGGGTGTTCAAGTGTGTAAATGGATGATTTTCTGTGGTGCGTAACTGACTCTATAAGTGAGTCATTAAATGTATCTTACTGCAGACTAGTGACTTAACTGTGTAAATGTCTGTATGTGTCTGTGTGTTGGTGTCTAAGTGGCTCCATGGTTTTGTGAATAGCTATATGAGTGTCTATATGGGTTATTGTTTGGTTGGCTGAGTATCTGTATGGGTGCCTGTGTGTTTGTGTGGGTAGGGTGTGTGTGACTCTGTGCATAGATGTGAGAGTGGGTGATTCTATGGGTGCATGGTTTTAAGAGTGCATCTGTGAGGGACTGTATGGTTGGATGAGTGTATGTATGGGTGTGTTAGGGATTGAATGTATATCTCAGTGGTACATGTGTGAGTAACTACATATGTGAAAGGCAGTATATATGCGTGTAAGAGTATATAAGTGGGTATATGTGAGAGTGTGTGATTGGCTGTATGGATGCGTGTGTGCTTGTATCAATTATTGTATAAGAGCGTAAGAATGTGGTACTATTTTTATGAGTAAGTGAACTTGAGTGTGTTTAACTGTATAGGTGAGTAAATTGGACTGTAATTAATTATTTGCATGACTGACTAGGTGTGTCAGTACCTCAATGGATGATTGGCAGTGTGTGAGTGTCTATATAGCTGTCTAAATACATATGGTAGTCTTGTATGGAGTGACTGTAAGTATGAGTGACTGTACAGGTGAATGAGTGGAGTTGTATGTAGACCTAAGAGTTAATAATTGGATATGTAGTTATTGGTATTGCAGTATGTATGGTTTTCAGAATGGAACTCTTAAATTTTGAGTCAGTGTATCAAAGGTTATATTAGGGTGTAAGAAGATGTGGTAATTTATCACATGGATGATGTCATCAGTGATGTCATCAGTGATGTCATTTGAGATGTCATCAGTGATGTCATGAGTGATGTCACTGACCATGTCATGAGTGATGTAATATGTGACGTCATCAGCAGTGGATTGCGGGCGCGCAAGTTATAGTTAGCTGAACTAACTATAACGGTGGAATTTCAATGCTTTTTTACGAGCGAAATGTCGAGCTAACTATAACATGTGTGAAACCCATGGTGTTTTCAGTGAATTTGCAAGGTTTTTAAAATGCTAATTTTTGAATGTATTATTTTTTTGGAGATTTGTTTTTTTAACAATAGGCTACCTATGTATATAATCATAGCTTTACTGTATCCTGCAATATGGAATGGCTCACCTTTTTTAAAAAAATGTTCAGATATAGTTGAACAGCATGGTTAATATCTTCTACAAACCTTTTTTTTTAGGAATTTTTACCGTGCGCTTACGGTAAGCTTACGGTACGTGCACGGTACGCTATGAGTACGGTGCGCGTACGTAATATGTATGCTCCATGTGCGCATGCGTACGCCATTTACGTGCGCATGCATACTTCGTCTGCAACGCGTACGCTCTGGCTTCCTACGCGCATGCGCGCGTTTTATTTTTGCGCATGCGCGCGTGCTCCTTACACGGAACCGCCGCGCGCGCATGTGCGCGTACCTCTAATGCGCATGCGCGCGTGCGTCGTACGCGCGTGCTCCTTACGCGCATGCGCACGTCTTACGTACGCGCATGCGTACTTTTACCGTGCGCATATGGTAAGCGTACGGAGCGCGCACGGTAGGTCATGTGATCCAGAAACAACACTTTTCATTGGTTTAAACTTCTTTCATTTCCAGAAACTTCCAACACCACACCCATTCCCCTCATTATTGCTTGTGATTTCCTAGGAGAAGGAGCTGAAGTGTCTTTGTGATACAATGGCAGAGCAACAGTCCTCTTCTGGGAGTGAGCAGGACAGCATTATCAGACAGAGACAGAGGAAACAGAAGGATTCTTTTGTCTGGGAATATTTTACATTTCCAGAAGGGCAGAAGAAGGTCAATGCTCCAAAAGTCACCTGCAAACTTTGTGGGCGTGTCTTGTCTAGAGGAGATCCAAAGAAGAAGTACTCTTTTGGAATCTTCACTATGTTCAGACACATTAGGGATGTACATCCCAAGACTTTCGCTCGAGCTACTGCAGCAACCTCTCCAGCAGCTCAGCCGAGCACATCCGCAGCAGCTCAGCCGAGTACATCATCGGCAGCTCAGCCGAGCACTTCCTCTGCGGTGGGAGCATCACCCTCATCTGCTCCTCTGGACATTTACCCTCGATTTCAGAGGGTACATATACGGTGCAATACTTGCTATGCTCTTATTGCTTTTGGGGAGTCTAGTATTCCTCTAATAGACAATAAGATAGAGCAGCACAAGTGCGGTACCTTTTAATATTCCCATTCTTTCCTTCCTCTGTCCCTGTATTAACACAACGGCTCTTTTAAGAGCCACCTTACCTCACAATTTTATTTTATTTTTTTAATCACTTTTTAAATATTTTTTTCCCCGCCGTGCGCGCACGGTATGCGCACGGTACGCACACCCATTTTTTAATTTTTATTTTAAATAAAATCTTTTTTTCACCCTTCAATGTACTTGAGGGACCACAAGGGAAATGAGAAAAGTGAGGAGAAGTGAAAAAAAAGGAGCATGAAAGTAAATGTGTGATAAATAAAGATATTTCAAACTTACCTGACCAACAAAATAACTTAATTATCAATACATGTTTTTTTTTAATTGCTAGAAAAAAGGATTAATTGTCCTAAATTTTCTTTCTCAACTTGTAAAAAAAGAAAAAAAGTATTAATATTTAACAATACATTTTAGAATACAGTAAACATATTTTCATATTTAAAAAAACAATATTTTGCCCTTTTTTTGCTGTTTTCAGAATATATTGAATTTCACTGTAAATCGTGAAACCAATTGCATTCATCACTTAACAGCGGGCAAAAAAATTAACAATCTGAAAGATTGTTTAAAAAAAGCCCTGAATCTCTTCTCAGTAAAACATACCTTTATAGAAATGTAACATTTAATAAAAATATCATCTAAGAACAATAACTATTTGCAATAAATATCGTCTGTAAATCTTGTTGCTTATGCACATACACCTAAATAATATCTGTCAAAGAAGTCCACAATAGAAATTTTTACCTTTCCATGAGGCAAAATGGTAATTTTTTAATTCTTTTTTGATGAAATATCCAATGGTAATCCCATAAAATCGCAAAAATGATTTGTTCAGAAGTTGCAATTTGTATCTAAAATTTTGGTTTCAGAAAAATTAAATAGGAATTTGGTAATTCTGCAGGCAAACGTTGCTTGAAAATTAATTGAGAATCATTACACAGTGTCCAGCCTTTTTCACATTTAAGATAAACTGTGTAATGACCATAAGTTATAGAAGGTCCATCATGGAAAATTATTGCAACTGCAACAAAAGTTTTTCCAGATATTGATAATTGATGTCCTGTAAACTTCTTTATTAAAGTGTCCAATTTTGAACCATCAGCTCTACAACGTTGCATCATTAAAATTACATACTGTCCATATTTCTTTAAAAATAACATTGAAAACATGTCTGATTTACATTTAGAACATTCCATGTTGTGATTGGCATCTTTAACTAATTTACTAAAAGTCACTGATTTACTCTCTGGTAATGTTAAATATATAAACCTTTCTGAATCAACATTAGAGCTGCATGTGTTGAAACAGTTTTCACAACTATGTTCCCATTTATAAGAGAGACCAAACATATTTTCTATTTCTACCCATTCATCTTCCAGTACCATAAACATATACATCAAGAATTCCTGTGCATCTTGCTGGACATCTTGTGTAAACTGTATACATCCAGAACATTCATCTAAAAGATTTCTAACATCAGAAGCACTTTCTATTTTAGTTTTATCAATACTCAGCTTCTCAAAAAGAAAACTCAGCAGAGAACAAAATGTTTTTTCATGATTTACTAGTATCTGCTCTTGCAAACTTTCAAGATAAAATACAACATTCAGCACTACATTAGCGTAGCAGTTGACACCAGAGCTATTTTCAAAATGACAAAGAACAATCTCTTGAACATTGTCCTTTTTCTTTTTGCTTGCAATCACATCACTCTCCTTTTGTTTTCTCTTCTGCACATCCTCATTACAGATATTCTCAATTCTCCTTTTCCGAGAAACAACACGTTTTTCAAACACAGGATACTGACCTAAATGAGGAGCATAGGTTCTTCTTAATCTATTATACTCCTTTACACAATTTGCATCAGCACTAACTTTTGAGTCATCAAAGTCTATCATGAATAAACCAGATAATGTTTTCACTCGTGACAAAGCAACATATGCCATACCTTCTTTGAACACAGTAGAACCAATGTTTACAAAAGCACTATCTACAGTTAATCCTTGAGATTTGTGAATAGTTACAGCATATGCTAGAGAAAACGGAAACTGCTTCCTACGTACATATAAGTCTTTTACAAGCAAAAAACGGACTGAACAACGACTAATGTCTTTAACCTCTTCAATCTGATCAAATTTTATTTTTAAAAATTCAATCCCATCTTTTTTCTGGTATTTCACAAAACCCACAACTTTACCCATACACTAAACCTTTTTCTACATCCAAATTTCTTCTTAAAAATACTCGACAGTTCATACAAACATAAAGATTTTTTTCTAATCCAGCTGTTTTCGAAATGTTCTTCTCTAGAGAATCCAATTTATTTTTCAATTTGCCTGTTAATGTAATAGTAATTCCTTCATGCTGAATTTTGTCCACTGCTTCCATTTTCTTAATCTCTTCCTTTTCCAATTTCAAAAGTTCCTCATTGAATATCGAGCATTCACGTAGTGTTGGCATTAAGCAGATTAAAGTATTTTTTTCTGCAATGTTCTTGTATATTTTCTCTGCAACTATTTCTTCAGTTGGAAATAAATTATGTAGCAACCGACTCTGTAATGCTTTTCTGCCAACTTCTGTGAGTAGTCCAATTCTGATATCTTTCAGAATACTTGCATAATCTTCATCATTTGCTTGCCTCATATTGGAAGTGAGTTCTTTGTACTCAAAGAATGACCAAATATTCGCATTACCAATACTTCCTAATGACTTCTTCGTTTCTTCATGTGTCACAGTATTAAACACTGGTTGTCCTTTAACTGGAGTGAGCTGCAGAAGATCCCCAAAAACTATAACATGTTTTCCACCAAATAACACGTCATAGTCTCTCTTTAGAATTTGCTGCATTCTTAAATGCACAAAGGCAAGCATTAAGTTTGATACCATGCTTACCTCATCAATAATGAGAACTTGCATCTTCTTCAACACTCTTGAAACTTCGAAGCATGCTTCTCCTGTTAGCTTGTGATATTCTATTTTGTTCTCATGCTCCACTGGTAACATTAGCAAGCGATGTAAGGTAATTCCTTTTTTGTTATATGCTGCTAACCCAGTTGGAGCAGTAACAACACAAGACAAAGTTGAATCTGTTTTTTGCTGTAGGTAGCTTCTGATGACTTTAATTAAGAAACTTTTTCCAGTTCCAGCTTGTCCACTCACATACATCCTGATTGGTTCAAATAATGTGCATGAGCACTCTTTATTTTCATGTAGTAATCCATGATCAATTTGTTTTGTGACTTCTTCATAAATTTGTTGTTGTTCTTCATTCAGTTGCTGTTCCAAATTTGGTAAGTCTATTAAATCTTCCTGAGCTTGATTCATAGCTGTTTCCACTTCTGTCATGGCTATTGCAGCTTCATTTTCTACGATTGGTTGTCCTAGGGGATCTTGACTGAGCGTTTCAGAACTTTGGCTGTCTTGAGAACTGTCTCTAGCTACTTCAGCTGCAATTGTAGCTTCCTGTTCAATTTCTTCATTTAACATTTGTACATAATTTGTGAAAGTACTGCATTCAATCGTATCTTTACATGCATTTAAGGAATCTTCATAGCTGTGAAAATCTCCAAGTAATTCATCCTCTGAACGCCATGGTTTAAACAGCTGTAAAAGTGCTAAGTAGTAAAATTCCTTTTTGTCAGGAGTGTCGCAACTCAGCTTCCTGTGATTAATCAAACTTCCTTTTGTTTGTTTCACCAAAGATCCTTCCTCACCAATGACTTTATATTTTCCATTGTTGATGTCTTCTGTGGCTTTCCATGTAAAAATGTAGTTCTGCAGCACTTCATAGAGACACATGTTCTCAAGATGATGACTTCTTTTTGGGTAATATGTGTCCAACATGTTTGATTTCAAAATATCTGTACTTTCCGGGTCGTTCTCTGCCAAATATTCAATTTCTCCAACAGATTTCAGTACCCGATTTCGCATTCCTGCAAGACCTAAACTTACCCAAATTATTCTTCTGGATTTGGAGTACAGACTTGCAGATGATAACCTATCTGAGCATTCTTAGGATCCAATTTCTCGATGCGATAACATCTTTAAACTGAAACTGTATAGCTTCTTACTGACAGTCTTCTTGTGAGAAATCTCTTCCCACATTTCCTTCAATTCCGTTTTCTCAGATTTAGTGATGTAAGATGTGACATACCGAGCAACAGCAATAGAATTGTCAGCAACATACTGAATATCCATGTTAGCATTCCACATGGATAAAATGATTGGGTTGTAGTCATTTATATATTTTGACTCTTCTTTTCTTCTTAGGTTGTACGTATTTTTGGGAGATTTTCTTGTAATAGTATGTCGCACAGCTGACATAAAACTGTTCACTCTTCCTTTTGAAAGAACAGGTCGTGGAAATCCAAATCGACATTTTGTGTAGAATTTTTCTTTACTCTTGTACTTTCGTCGACAGTATTTTCCACACCGATGACTTTGGAAACGTAAAACTTGTTCTTTTAAGTTTTTCTCTTCTGTGCTTTTAGGTATAGCACATGTTGCATATTCTTCGATGAAACTTAAATCTGCATCATCAGAATCTGTTCCAAATTTTGGGGCATCCTTGATCCACAACAGCATATGAATATGAGGAGCACCTCTTACTTGGTACTCTTTTCTCCAAAAGAAATCCACAACTTCTCCAAGAGGTGTTTTTTTTATTGCAGATGAAGGACATCATAGCCTCAAATCTATGATTGAAATATCTGCAAACATTAACCGGATCCAATGAGCACAATTCTCCTGCTGTCTTGTATTGGATGTTTTCAATATTTGAATTTGCCTCTCGAAGAAAATCCAGAAGATCATCCCAAGCGTACTCAGCACGGCTTAGGGTGAGAAACCATGAAGGAGTCCCTAAATTCCGTAACATACATTTCAATTCTCCATGGCGTCGGTACCAATATTCATTAGTTCCACGCTGACAAGCCATCAGATTCTACAATTGTGATTCCAAATGATCATCTCGCTGTTGCACTTTGTTCATAAAATCCTTTGCAGACACATTATGTAGATGTACTCCACTTTTTAAAATGTGATTTACTGCATAAGATAGTGCAGACAAGTCACTTTCAAATAAAAGATGGAACAAATAAGGAATACTTTGACGAAATCTTGGATCTTCTGCATATAATCTTGTAGTCCGATACTCAGAAGCAGGAATCTGTACTGGGCGTTCATCATATCGTCCACCTTTTCTTGTAGGAAACAGCTGGGGAAAACATCAAACTTCCAAGCTCTCCTCCCATACACTCACGGGAATTCCTTTTGCTTTTTTAATCTGAAACAGATCAATAGTGTTTGCCATAACTTGTTTTGAATGAAGAGGATGTATGCTGAAATGTTCATAAATTTCTTCTTCTTTTGACTTATCCACTTTTTCAATTTGCCCAGCTGGTATTCCTGAGTCTGGTAGTAAAACTTCTTCATCTTCATCCATATAAATTGTTTCATACCATTTATTATTTCTTTTCAAATATAAATTTGCTCTTTGTACTTTTCGTACATCTACCAGATCCTGCCAAATTTTCTTATTCTTTGTTGGTACTCATTAACCAGAATAACTAATGGTTCAGTTTCCAATATATCTGCATCAATTGTTTCCATATTTTTTTTCAAATCCAATGGCAAATAGACAACTCTTCCTTTTAAACCTCTTTGTAAATCCGAAGGAGGTAATTTACCTGTTTTGGGCTCCATACGCACTATGGTCTGAAACGGATGGACACATTGAATGAGTATAGACTCATACGTATTTAAATCAGAAAGTTCTGCAGGAATATCAACCAATTCTAAATTATTATGTACAGCTCTGGCTGGCATTCTATTTTCTTCTAACTTGTTATAACAGTATTTACAAATACGCTGATCTTCACCCAAATCAAAACTATTTTCCAGAAATATATATGTTGCAAAATCCTTCCACTTATAATTATCTTCATTTTCACATTTTTTATACAGATCAACAATTCTTGTTTGAATTTTATAATGGCTTCTCCAGCAACAAATACAAGTAATATTTGGTCTTTCATTAGAGATGATAGTAAATTTTGTCATTTGATCTTCAAAATTTTTACTAACAGTGGGTTCTACATTCTCTTCCACATTTTCTTCAATAACTGTGTCATTACCTGCACTTTCTTGTTCCGGACCAAAGTAACAAAACTGAATTTCATCAGTAACCTTCTCTACATCTGATACAGATCCACGGAACAGAGCCCTATTCAACTCATTTAACTTTAGTGCTGGACTTTTAGCAAAATACAATCTTCTCACAAACTTTCTCATTTCAGTATGATGAACTGCCAGCATCCTAAAATGGTGAAAAACACAAACTTTCCTAGAAAGACAAGCCAGAGAATGTCCTTGCAAACCAGTATTCTCTCTCACTCTACATGGATCTAGTCTTTGAAGCACCTTAATCTTCTGTTTAACACTTTTTTTTACTATATTCTCTTAGAAACTCACGTAATTTATCAATAGATTCTTGTCGTACAGTACAAATACTACTACAATTCCAAGCGTACACTGGGGCTTTAGGACGTCTCCCCATAACCTCATCAGCTATCACTTCTTCCTCATTTCTTGGAACCATTTTCTCCTTTTCCATTACACAACCATCTTTCACTTCATAAGCACGGCCTCTGGTGTCAACTGCATGCAGCAAACTATTACTTTGAAGATAACTCTCTTCATTCAAAAATGGTTCAGTACTTGAACTATGCATCCATTCTCCTAAAAGCACTTTACAAAAGTTACTTCTTTTCACTACTCTTTTCTTTTTGCTTTGTGACTTCATTACATTGACCATTTTATCTAATGTACGGATCCTGTTCAAAATTAAAATGAATAGTTTTCTTTTTAATTCTAAAGCCTTAGCTACAATTGATTCAATATCTTTCTTTCTCTTATAAAATTTCTCTTTCTTCTTATATTTTTTCACATCCTTTAGCAAATTGGACATCACTCTTCTCTGAAACATTTTTCTACGAATGTCTTTAAATGCTGTTTTTCTTTTTAAGTCAATCTTTATTGCTTCTAATTGTACATTAGCATTTAATAATTTCTCACTTTTGTCCTGTTGTTTTCTACTTGAAACACTATTTGCAGTGGGGACATTTTTAACATTTTTTCTTTTTTTGAAGATATTTAAAAAAAAAATCCTTAGTCTGCTTACCAGAAGACTTTTTCTTTTTTCCAACATGAGGATCTTCAACTAATTTGGGTCCTCCAGTGGTCTTCAAATATAGATGTTTTTTCTGTTCTTTTCTCTTTCTTGATTTTATAGGCATCTTTAATTTATTTCACTGTTGTTCAGCAATACCTGAAAGAAACTAAAAAAAAATACCTTTATGTAATTTAAATATATTACTATATTTTTTTTGAGCTTTTCAAATCTTATAATACTATCTACCCCTTTCCTACGAGTGAAAAACACAAAACAACCAACACAAATTAAATCTCTGAGAACAATTCCTGTGTGCACAGAGACTCATGGTGTGATTCTAGACAGAAAACGAAATTTGATTTGCAATTTGAAAGCACATTTACTACTGTTTTTTTGCAAGTGATAATTACTGTAACAGTCTGACACATTTTCCTTATATTTTTCAGAAGCAGAAAAGAGCACATGTCCTAACAGCTAGTTAAGACTATGACCATGTGTAACCTGGGTGAGTGACTACACTACAGCAAAGGAAATGAGCCTTGGTGATGTTGAATGTATTAGCGTTACTTACTCCTATCTGAAACACCACACAGTGCTGATTAGTAAGCATGACTCTGCAGGAGAAGCTGCTGGCTGTGTGCTAAGAGTGTACTTCTGGAGACTGTGTATTATCAGGTGCAAGAGAGATCTGCATTGACGCTTGCACAACTGCATAAACACTGGAGACATGTATGTAACACTACATGTGTGGTAAGGGTTAATAGTAGTTTTGAACATGTAGGAACTACATGACCCATTGCACGAGTGGAAGGAAAATCTACCATGTTGATTTCAAATGTGTTAGCATTGCCCTCTCATTTGTGACATATTAATTTGGGCTGAATGCTAACCAACACAGTTCATGAAAACAAGCTTCCCCTTTCCGACGAATGCAATTCTAAAAGAACCAGAGTAACACAAATTAAATCTCTGACAACAATTCCTGTGTGCACGCAGACTCATGGTGTGATTCTAGGCAGAAAACGAAATTTGATTTGCAATTTGAAAGCACACTTACTACTGTGGTAGAGCAAGTGATAATTACTCTAACACTCTGACACATTTTCATTATTGTTTTCAGAAACAGAAAAGAGCACATGTCCAAACAGCTTTTTGAGACCATGAACATGTGTAACCTGGGTGACTGACTACACTCCAGCAAAGGAAATGAGCCTTGGTGATGTTGAATGTATTAGCGTTACTCACTGCTATCTGAAACACCACACAGTGCTGATTAGTAAGCATGACTCTGCAGGAGAAGCTGCTGGCTGTGTGCTAAGAGTGTACTTCTGGAGACTGTGTATTGTCAGGTGCAAGAGAGATCTGCATGGACGCTTGCACAAGTGCATAAACACTGGAGACATGTATGTAACACTACATGTGTGGTAAGGGTTGATAGGAGTTTTGAACATGTAGGAACTACATGACCCATTGCACGAGTGGAAGGAAAATCTACCATGTTGATTTCAAATGTGTTAGCATTGCCCTCTCATTTGTAACATATTAATTTGGGCTGAATGCTAACCAACACAGTTCATGAAAACAAGCTTCCCCTTTCCTACGAATGCAATTCTAAAAGAACCAGAGTAACATGAATTGAATCTCTGACAACAATTCCTGTGTGCACACAGACTCATGGTGTGATTCTAGGCACAAAACAGTATTCCTCAGTGATACCAGTAACCTTAACCAGTACATGGGGTGATTCTAGGCAGAAAACGAAATTTGATTTGCAACTTGAAAGCACACTTACTACTGTGGTAGAGCAAGTAATAATTACTCTAACAGTCTGACACATTTTCATTATAGTTTTCAGAAGCAGAAAAGAGCACATGTCCAAACAGCTTTTTGAGACCATGAACATGTGTAACCTGGGTGACTGACTACACTCCAGCAAAGGAAATGAGCCTTGGTGATGTTCAATGTATTAGCGTTACTCACTGCTATCTGAAACACCACACAGTTGTGAATACTAAGCATGATAGTACAGGATAAGCAGCTGGGTGTGTGCTAAGAGTCTGCTTCTGCAGACTGTGTATTTTCAGTTACAATAGACATGTGCATGGACGCTTCCACAACAGCATAAACATTGGAGTGATGTATGTAAAAGTACATGTGTGGTAAGGGTTAATTGGAGTTTTGTACATGTAGGAACAACCTCACCCATTGCATGATTGGAAGTAAAATCTACCATATCAATTTCAAATGTGTTAGCATTTGCCTCCCATTTGTGAGATACTGTTTTATGCTGAATGCAAACCATCACAGTTCTAAAAAACAAGCTGCCCCTTTCCTACGAATGCCATTCTTACAGAACCAGACCAACACAAATTAAATCTCTGACAACAATTCCTGTGTGCACACAGATTCATGGTTTGATTCTAGGCACAAAACAGTATTCCTCAGTGATACCAGTACACCTTAACTTATGGCGAAGACATACTCCATAATATCTTACAAGTTCAAGACAGTTAAATATTTCCCAAAACACAAAATGTGAAACACAACTTTAAAAGAAGAATCACAATTCTATTATTTATATCATAATTCACCACATACATCCCCTCTCAAACTCATAACTCACCTTTAAAATTAGTTAGTTGAGAAAAAAATGTGGCACTCAAACAGCAGATTATCAGAGCCACAATCTCTGAGCTGTACACCTCTCTCCTCTCACTAGAACCAGTTCATGGCAATATTTCCCTCTCTTTTTTCACACATATACATGTTAACTCCAAATCACAGTGCTTCCCAATTTTTTTTCAAATGGAAACATACATTTCTATTGGTTGGAAATTTCAACCCTTTCCAAATGATCCCTACCCCCAACTTTACTTCTGCCTGCTACCATAGCAACAGGTCATGGAACACTGGTGTGAGCAGAGAGGTCAGAAGTTCAGCACACAATGTTTCTAATCCAAAGAGCAAGAGTGCTTGACTTTTCAAACCTAACAGCAAATCCAAACTAATCTTCTGTGGGAACACATTTTTCTGAACCAATACAAAACATGCTTGTAAAAATCTAAACATACAGACTAGTTTTAACTGTAAAATGGTTTGAATCAGCCAATGAGTTCTTTTTTTTTTTTAAAGTATGTTAGCCTCCATTTTACAACTGTCTTTCTTTTCATATTGCCATTCTACTGAAAGACACCTTCTGAGTGCATCCAGATCTCCTTGAAAGATGTTCACAGTGTGGATTGTAGGTCATAGCTATGTCTTCTGGAGTGAAAAGTTTGCAGAAAAAAGAGGTATTGTGAAAGACCTTGCTTTGCCAAATGTAGACATTAAATGGATTGGTCAGAGAGGGTTAAAGTGGCACCAATTAATGCCTTTGGTGAAAACCTTTCTACATCTCCCACAGCCTAACCTTATTATTCTGCACTGTGGTGGAAATGACCTAGGCACTTTAACTGGGGTAGGTCTGGAAATGCTTATTAAGGACACCTTTGTGCAATTGATGTCACTTTTTCCACAAACTGCCTTTGTATATTCTAATATATACCAAAGGCAAAAGTGGAACTGGTCCAACCAATTTTGTCCGCAGAAAGCACGTCAATAATAAGGGTGGGCATAGTTCGTGAAGTAGCACTTCGCGAAGCTACGCAAAGTGAAGTTCGCACTATGCGAGCTACGCGTAGCACTTCGCGAACTGCGAAGTAACATGTTCGCACTGTGCAAGATGTTGTTTTCAATGATTGCACAGTGCGGACAAGCAACCGGCACTGTGCAATCATTGAAAATGGCATCTTGCACAGTGCGAGCTGTAGTTTTCTGCTGCTCGAGTAGATTTTTCCTCGAGCTGCAGCTTTCTCAACGCGAACTGGTAGTTTCTCATCGCGAGCGGTCGCGAGCATACGCGACCCCTCGCAATGAGAAACCTGACCTTCTCGCGTTGTGAATCTCACCGGGAGGTTTATTTTCCATGCTCGCGATCGCGAACAAGGAAAAAGTCTCGCCAGGATGTCATTTTGCTTGCTCGCGGTCGCCAACTTGACGTTGAGGACCGCGAGCAAGCAAAAAATGACCGCAGCACTACGCAACACTACGCTACGCGTGTTCGCACTGTGCTACGTGCAGTTCGCGTAGTGCGAAGTAGCGCGAACTTCGCAAACTACGCGAGCGTAGCGTAGTGCTTCGCCCAGGCCTAGTCAATAAGTCTGTTTCTGCTTTCCTCAGAGACTATGGTATGGGTTCTATATACCACAACAACTTGCGTTACAACATGCAAGACATTTATGGAGGAGACGGTGTACATTTCAATGATGAAGGGAACAGAGTCTTCCTCTTGAACTTTAGACACTGCATCGGTACTTACTTATAGGTACCAAAAAAACACTTCATAAACACAACGGCTCTTTTTAGAGCCACCTAACATCTAAAAACTTAAATTTGATTTTTAATTCTATTTTTTATTGATTTTTTACCGCCATACGCACAGTACGCGCACCCCGGGTTTTTTTAAAAAAGATTAAAATGTATTTTTCACACTTCTGGGTCCTTCTTGGACCCCCTGACTATGGCTAGGGGGTCTGCAACTCTCTACCTTGCCCCCTTTTCACGTTCTCCACCTTTGTTTTTCAGTGCGAGACACACAAAATGGCGGCCGACACTTCCTGATTTCGACCGACTGGAATGTTTACTGTCATGTAACCACCACTCGCGCACGGCAGCGTGCGCGTACGGTATGCGTACCGTGCGCGCACGGTACGCGGCTATAGATATGTATGTACTTTTAACTGCAATTTTCTCAGGAACAACTGAACAGATTGACTCCAGATATACAAAAGGCACATCCCTGACCTGAGGACTACCTCTTTGCCAAATTTCAAATAATTCTGTACCTTGGACTAAAGGTCCCTATGGAAAATTGCATGGGGAAAACGCGTTTTGGGACCCCCCATTTTTCTTGGCCCCCGCTTGACGAATCCCCCCGAGATTCTCAGGGTACGAGCGGAGCAGAGCACCCCACCTATTTTGAAAATTTGTGAGAAGTCGTCTACCGGCGCCAAAGTTATTCCAAATAGAATGTTGCGGATTTCCTATGAAAACATGGTCCTAAATATAACTATCTACTGGCGACCGCCAGTAGATAATATATATATCTATATATACATATATATATATATATATTCGCTGAAAAAAACATAGGTTTCAGGTGTGTTATAGTTAGTTAGACATTTCTCTCGTACATAGCCATAGAAATTCCCCCGTTATAGTTAGTTCAGCTAACTATAACTCGCACGCCCGCAATGCACTGCTGATGACGTCACATATTACATCACTCATGACATGGTCAGTGACATCACTCATAATATGTTTTTTTAAAAATATTTTATAAAATAAACAGGTAAAATTTATTAGCAAAACATTTTTTCCTTTTTTTTTTATTTTTTTTTTAGTACGCGTACCGTAAGCTTACGGTAAGCGTACGGTTTACGCAATGCCCGTAATTTATCTACGCTGTTTGCGTATAGTTACGCAATTTGCGTAGCCGTGCGTACTCCGCGTGGGACGCGTACGCGTGTACGTTACACGCGCACGTTACGCGGAAGTGTCGGGTAGTGACTGTTATGCGCATGCGCGCAAGCGCGTGTCTTTTTTACGCGCATGCGTACTTTTTGCCGTAAGCGCACCGTAAGCGTACCGTAAGCGTACGGTAGGTCATGTGATCATGAAACACAACTTTTGATTGGATGAAACTACTTTCAGTTCTCGAACTCTCCTACACCACACCCATTCCCCTCATTTCTGCTTGTGATCCCTTAGGAGAAGGAGCTGGGTTGTCTTTGTGATACGATGGCAGAACAGCAGAGCCCTTCTGAGAGTGAGGCTAGCACTAGCAGCACTACCTTGAGGCAGAGAGCGAGGAAACAAAAGACCTCTTATGTATGGGATTATTTTACTTTTCCTGAAGGCCAGCTAAAGGTAAATGCACCCTTAGTGACTTGCAAGCTGTGTCAGCGTGTACTTTCAAGAGGTAATCCTGACAGGAAGTATTCCTTTGGGAATCATACCATGATGAGGCACCTCAAGGATGTACACAAAAAGACACATGCTCGACTTACTGGAGGTAACCCTTCAGTAAGTCAACCAAGCACATCCACAGCAGCTCAGCCTGGACCATCATCTGCAGGGCTGAGTCCTTCTTCTGCAGGTCAGGTGAGCCCTTCATCTGTGGGGGGAGCATCTCCTTTTGCTGGCCCTCTGGAAATTAACCCTCGGTTTGCGAGGGTTGAAGTACGGTGCGCCCATTGTCACGATCTAATTACTTATAGGGAGACCAGTGTTTCCCTAGTGAACAGTAAAATAGATCAGCACACTTGTCGTACCGTCTAATATTCCCAATCTTTCTTTCCTCTGTCCCTGCATGAACACAACGGCTCTTTTAAGAGCCAACCTTACCTTTCATCTATTTTTTATATATGTTTTTAAAAACTTTCTTTATTTTTTTTTTACCGTACGCGTACGGTGCGCGTAATTTTTTTTTTTTTTTTTTAAAAAACACTAAAAATCAATTATCACATTACAAGGTCCTTGAGAGACTACAATTATTATTATTGACTTACCATACCCACTCAAAAAAATATTTATTCATTTGTTTTTTTTAAAAATTGCTTTAAAAATGGTTCTAGTTTTCGAAAATTTTCTATATCAATCTGAAAAAAAAGAAAAAAGTATTAATATTTTTAAAACATTTTATAATACAGTACACATATTTACATATTTATCAAAAAATATTTTTGCCTTATTTTTGCTGTTTTCAGAATATATTGCATTTCACTATAAATTGTGAAAGCAATTGCATTCATCATTTTACAGCGGGCAAAAAAAAATAACAATCTCAAAGATTGTATTAAAAAAGCCCAGAATCTCTTTTTACTTAAACTTAACATTATAAAAAATACATAATATTCTAAAAAAATATCATCTAATACCAATACTTATTTCTTTAAAATACCGTCTGATATGTTTGTTTCAGAAGTATAATCACAATATTATATCTCAAATAACTCCACATTACATCTGGTTCCATTTCCTTTAGGCCAAATAGTAATTTTAAAATTCTTTTTTGATTAAATTTCCAATGGTAATCCAATAAAATTCAAAAGTTTTATTTGTACAGATCTCACCGATTCTCTGTAACATATTGGTTCCCGAAAGATTTATTAATAATATATTAAGTCCACAATAGAATTGGTTACCTTTCCACATGGCCAAATAGTAATTTAAAAAATCTTTTTGGAATAAATTTCCAATGGCACTCCAATAACATTCCAAAATTTAAATTGTGCAGATGTTACCGATTTTCTCTAAATTTTTGGTTTTCCAAAGTTTCATTAAAAATTAAAAAAGTCCACATTACAATTGGTTATCTTTCCATTAGGCCAAATGATAATTTAAAAAATCTTTATTTTTGAAAATTCCAATGGTAATCCAATCAAATGGTAAAATTGTTTTGTCCAGATCTTGCCAAGTCTCTCTAAAATTTAGGTTTCAGGAAGATTAGATAGGAATTTGCTAAATCAAAAGGCAAACGTTGCTTAAAAACCAATTGGGAATCATTACACAGTGTCCAGCCTTTTTCACATTTAAGATAAACTGTGTAATGTCCAGAAGTAACAGTAGGTCCTTCATGGAAAATTATTGCAACAGTTACAAAAGTTTTTCCTGAAATTGATAATTGCTGTCCTGTAAACTTCTTTATTAAAGTATCCAATTTTGAACCATCAGCTCTACATCGTTGCATCATTAAAATTACATACTGTCCGTATTCCTTTAAAATTAATGTTGAAAACATGTCAGATTGACACTCACCGCATTGCATGCTATGATTAGCATCTTTAACTAATTTAGCAAAAGTGACTGTTTTAGTCTCTGGCAATGTCAAAAAAATAAACCTTTCATTATCAACATTAGAGCCACATATATTATAACAGTTTTCACAACTATGTTCCCATTTATAAGAGAGACCAAATAAATTATCAATTGCAACTTCTTCTTCTTCCAGTACCTGAAGAAAAAACATCAAAAATTCGTGTGCATCTTGCTGTTCATTTTGAGAAAACTGTGTTCGTCCTGAACATACATCTAAAAGTTTTCTAATTTCAGTAGCACTTTCTATTTGAGTTTTATCATTACTCTGCTTTTGAAAATGGAGACTCAGCTCTGAACAGAATCTTTTTCCCTGATTTACTATTATCTGCTCTTGCAAACTTTCCAGATAAAATGCAACATTCAGCACTACATTTGCGTAGCAGTTGACACCAGAGCTATTTTCAAAATGACATCCTACAACCTGTTCTTCTTTTTCCTTACTCTTTTTGCTTGCAATTACATCACTCCTCTTTTTTTTCCTCCTCTGTACATCTTCATCACAGATATTCTCATTTCTCCTTTTACGAGAAACTACACGTTTCTCCAACACAGGATACTGACCTAAATGAGGAGCATAGCTTCTTCTTAATCTATTATACTCCTTTACACAATTTGTATCAGCACTAACTTTTGAGTCATCAAAGTCTATCATGAATAAACCTGATAATGTTTTCACTCGTGACAAAGCAACATATGCCATACCTTCTTTGAACACAGTTGAACCAATGTTCACAAATGCACAATCTACAGTCAATCCTTGAGACTTGTGAATAGTTACAGCATATGCTAGCGAAAACGGAAACTGCTTCCTACGTACATATAAGTCTTTCACAAGCATGAAACGAACTGAACAACGACAAATGTCTTTAACTTCTTCTATCTGATCAAATTTTATTTTTAAACATTCAATTCCATCTTTTTTCTGATAATTAATAAAACCCACAACTCTTCCCATAGCTCCATTAACTAAACCTTTTTCAACATCCAAATTTCTCCTTAAAAATACTCTACAGTTCATGCAAACATATAGATTTTTTTCTAATCCAGCTGTTTTGGAAATGTTCTTCTCTAGTGAATCCAATTTATTTTTCAGTGTGCCTGTTACTGTGACAGTAATTCTTCCATCCTCTATTTTGTCCACTGCTTCTAATTTCCTGATCTCTTCCTTTTCCAATTTCAAAAGCTCCTCATTGAATATTGAGCATTCACGTAGAGTTGGCATTAAGCAGATGATACTTTTCTTTTCTGCAATGTTCTTGTATATCTTCTCTGCAACTATTTCTTCCTTTGGAAATAAATTATGTAGCAGCCGACTCTGTAATGCTTTTTTGCCAACTTCTGTGAGTAGTCCAATTCTGATATCTTTCAGAATACTTCCATATTCTTCATCGCTTGCTTGCCTCATATTAGTAGTCAGTTCCTTGTACTCAAAGAAGGACCAAATATTTGTATTTCCAATGCTTCCCAATGACTTCTTTGTGTCTTCATGTGTCACAGTATTAAACACTGGTTGTCCTTTAACTGGAGTAAGTTGCAAAAGATCTCCAAAAACTATGACGTGTTTTCCACCAAATAACATGTCATAGTCTGTCTTCAGAATTTGCTGCATTCTTAAATGCACAAAGGCAAGCATTAAGTTTGAAACCATGCTCACCTCATCAATAATGAGAACTTGCATCTTCTTCAAGACTCTTGAAACTTCCAAGGATGCTTCTCCAGTTAGCTTGTTGTATTGTATTTTGTTCTCATGCTCCACTGGTAACATTAGCAAACGATGTAAAGTGATTCCTTTTATGTTATATGCTGCTAACCCAGTTGGAGCAGTAACCACACAAGACAAAGTAGAATCCGTTTTTTGCTGTAGGTAGCTTCTGATGACTTTAATTAGGAAACTTTTTCCAGTTCCAGCTTGTCCGCTTACATACATCCTGATTGGATGAAATGATGTGCATGAGCACTCTTTTTTTTCATGTAGAAATCCGTGATCAATTTTGTTTCTGATCTCTTCATAAATTTGTTGCTGCTCTTCGTTCAGTTGTCTTTCCAAATTTTGTAAGTCTATAAATTCTTCTTGAGCTTGATTCATAGCCGTTTCCACTTCATTCATGGCTATTGATGCTTCATTTTCAACGATTGGTTGTCCTAGGGGATCTTGACTGAGTGTTTCTGAACTTTGGCTGTCCTGAGAACTGTCTCTAGCTATTTCTGCTGCAATTGTAGTTTCCTGTTCAATTTCTTCATTTAACATTTGCAGATAACTTGAGAATGTACTGCATTGTATGCTGTCTTTGCAAGCATTAAAAGAATCTTCATAGCTTTGAAATTCTCCCAGTAGTTCATCCTCTGTACGCCATGGTTTAAACAACTGTAAAAGAGCCAAGTAGTAAAATTCCTTCTTGTCAGTAGTGTCGCAACTCAGCTTCCTGTGATTTATCAAACTTCCTTTTGTTTGCTTCACCAAACATCCTTCCTCACCAATGACTTTATATTTTCCATTGTTGATGTCTTCTGCGGCTTTCCGTGAATAAATGTAGTTCTGCAGCACTTCATAGAGACACATGTTCTCCAGATGTTGACTTCTCTTGGGATAATATGTGTCCAACATGTTTGATTTCAAAATATCTGTACTTTCTGGGTCATTCTCGGCCAAATATTCAATTTCTCCAACAGATTTTAGTACCCGATTTCTCATTGCTGCAAGGCCTAAACTTGCCCAAATTCTTCTTCTTGACTTCGAGTAGAGACTTGCAGAAGATAACCTATCTGAACATTCGTAGGATCCAATTTCTCGATGCGATAACATCTTCAAACTGAAACTGTACAGCTTCTTACTGACAGTCTTCTCGTGAGAAATCTCTTCCCACATTTCCTTCAATTCTGTTTTTTCTGATTTTGTAATGTAAGATGTTACATATCGAGCAACAGCATTGGAATTGTCAGCTACATACTGTATATCCATCTTAGCGTTCCACATGGATAAAATGACTGGGTTGTAGTCATTTATATTTTTTGATTCTTCTTTTCTTTTAAGGTTGTAGGTATTCTTAGGTGATTTTCTTGTGATAGTATGTCTCACAGCTGACATAAAACTGTTTACTCTTCCATTTGAAAGAACAGGTCTAGGAAATCCAAATCGACATTTAGTGTAGTATTTGTCTTTGCTCTTGTATTTCCGTCGACAGTATTTTCCACACCGATGACTTTGGAAACGTAAAACTTGCTCCTTTAACTTTTTCTCTTCTGTGCTTTTTGGTATAGCACATGTTGCATATTCTTCAATGTAAGATAACACTGCTTCATCAGTATCTGTTCCAAACTTTGGGGCATCCTTGATCCACAACAGCATATGAATATGAGGAGCACCTCTTGCCTGGTACTCTTTTCTCCAAAAGAAATCTACTACTTCTCCAAGAGGTGGATTTTTTTTATTGCAGATGAAGGACATCATAGCCTCAAATCTATGATTGAAATATCTGCAAACATTAACCGGATCCAATGAGCACAGTTCTCCTGCTGTCTTGTATTCGATGTTTTTAATGTTTGAATTTGCCTCTCGTAGAAAATCCAGTAAATCATCCCAAGCGTACTCCGCACAGCTTAGGGTAACGAACCATGTTGGTGTTCCTAAATTCCGTAACATGCATTTTAATTCACCATGGCGTCGGTACCAATATTCATTTGTCCCACGCTGACAAGCCATCAGATTGATCAGTTGTGTTTCCAAATGATCATCTTGGTGCTGCACTTTCTCCATAAAATCCTTAGCAGACACATTTTGTAAATGTACTCCACTTTTTAAAATGTGATTTACTGCATAAGACAGTGCAGACAAGTCGCTTTCAAATAAAAGATGGAACAAATAAGGAATACTTTGTCGAAATCTGGGATCTTCAGCATATAGTCTTGTAGTCCGATACTCAGAAGCTGGAATCTGTTCCGGACGTTCATCGTATCGTCCTCCTTTTCCTTTAGGAAACAGCTGGGGAAAACATCGAGCTTCCAAGCTCTCCTCCCATACACTCACGGGACTTCCTTTTGCTTTCTTCATCTGAAAGAGATCAATATTGTCTCCCATAACTTCTTTTGAATGAAGAGGATGTATGCTAAAATGTTCATAAATTTCTTCTTCCTTTGACTTGTCCACTTTTTCAATTTGTCCAGTTGGTGTTTCTGTGTCTTCTTGTAAATCTTCTTCTTCTTCTTCTTCTATATAAATTGATTCATACCATTTGTTATTCTTTTTCAAATACAAATTTGCTCTTTGTACTTTCCGTACATCTACCAGCTCCTGCCAAATCTTCTTATTCTTTGTAGGTACACCATTAACCAGAATAATTAATGGTTCAGTTTCCAAAGTATCCGCATCAATAGTTTCCATATTTTTTTTCAAATCCAAGGGCAAATACACCACTCTACCTTTTAAACCTCTCAGTAAATCAGAAGGAGGTAATTTACCAGTTTTGGGCTCCATACGTACTATGGTCTGGAACGGATGAACACATTGAATGAGTATAGACTCATATGTATTTAATTCAGAAAGTTCAGCAGGAATAGCATCCAATTCTAAATTATTATGTACTGCTCTGGTCGGCATTCTATTTTCCTCTAACTTGTTGTAACAGTATTTACAAATACGCTGTACTTCACCCAATTCAAAACAATTTTCAAGAAATATATATGTGGCAAAATCCTTCCACTTATAATTATCTTCATTTTCACTCTTTCTGTAGAGATCAACATACCTGGTTTGTTTTCTATAATGAGTTCTGCGGCAACAAATACAAGTAATATTTGGTCTTTCATTAGAGATTATTGCAAATTTTGTTATGTGATCATTAAATGTCTTACTTACAGAGGGTTCTACATTCTCTTCCACTTCTTCCTCATTTACTGTGTCCTTCTCTGCACTGTTTTGTTCAGGACCAAAGTAACAAAACGGAATTTCATCAACAACCTTCTCTACATCTGATACCGTTCCACGGAACAGAGCCCTATTCAATTCATCTAACTTTATTGCTGGACTTTTAGCAAAATACAACCGTCTCACAAACTTTCTCATTTCAGTATGATGAACAGCCAACATCCTAAAATGATGGAAAACACTATTACACACTTTCCTAGATAGACAAGCCAGAGAATGACCCTGCAAACCAGTATTCTCTCTCACTCTGCACGGATCTAGACTTTGAAGCACCTTAATCTTCTGTTTTATACTTTTTTTACTAAATTCTCTTAGAAACTCACGAAATTTGTCAATAGATTCCTGACGCACATTGCAAATACTACTACAATTCCAAGTGTACACTGGGGCTTTAGGACGTCTCCCCATAGCCTCATCCGCCATCACTTGTACCTCATCTCTTGGAACCATTATCTCCTTCTCCATTATGCAATTATTTTTTACTTCGTAAGCACGACCTCTGGTGTCAACTGCATGCAGCAAACTATTACTTTGAAAATAGCTCTCTTCATTAAAAAAAGGTTCACTACTTGAACTATGCATCCACTTTCCTAAAAACACTTTACAAAAGTTTGTTCTGTTCACTACTCTTTTCCTTTTGCTATGTGATTTCAGTACATCAACCATTTTGTCTAATGTACGCATCCTATTCAAAATTAAAATGAATAGTTTCCTTTTTAATTCTAATGCCTTTGCTGCAATGGCTTCAATTTCTTTTTTTCTTTTATAAAACTTACTCTTTTGCTTATATTTCTTCACATCTTTTATCAAATTGGACATAACTCTTCTCTGAAACATTTTTCTACGTATCTCTTTAAACGCTGTTTTTCTATTTATGTAAATCTTTTCAGTTGCAGAAGGTATATTTGCATTAACTAAATTCTCAATTTTTTCCTGTCCTTTTCTTTTCATTACATTCTTTCCAGTACTGACATTTTGTACATTTTTCATTCTTTTGAATATATTTTTTAGAAATTGTTTTTTCTGCTTACCAGAAGATTTTTTCTTTTTCCCAACATGAGCATCTTCTACTAACTTTGGTCCTCCAGTTGTCTTCAAATATAGTTTTTTTTTGTGCGTTTTTTGAACTCTGGATTTTGTAGGCATCTTAAATTTTGTTCACTGCTCTTCAGCAATACCTGAAAAAAACTAAAAAAAAATTCCTTTATTTTATTTAAATATATTACTACATTTCTTTTCACAATAGTCACAAAACGAAATTTCTTTGCCAATTTGAATGCACACTTACTGCTCTTTTTTTTTGGCAAGTGATAATCACTTTTACAGACTGACACATTATGAATCCACTTTTCAGATTTTTTTAAAAAGCCCATGTCCAGACTGCTTTTTCAGACCACCACCATGTGTATCCTGGGTGACTGCCTACACTCCAGCAAGGGCAACCAGCCTTAGTGATGCTGAATGTCTTTGCATTACAGACTGAAACCTCAAAACCCACTCGCTTGTAAACACTGTGCATGATTATACATGGAAAGGAGCTGGGTGTGTGCTAAGAGTCTGCTTCTGCACCAAAAAATCGCTCCCCCTTTTTCCTACTAATGCAACTGTGAAATCACCAGAGCAAAACGCAATACATCTCTGCCTGTAATTCCTATTTGCACACAGAGTCATGTTTTCACATTAGTCACAAAACGAAATTTCTTTGCCAATTTGAATGCACACTTACTGCTCTTTTTTTTTGGCAAGTGATAATCACTTTTACAGACTGACACATTATGAATCCACTTTTCAGATTTTTTTAAAAAGCCCATGTCCAGACTGCTTTTTCAGACCACCACCATGTGTATCCTGGGTGACTGCCTACACTCCAGCAAGGGCAACCAGCCTTAGTGATGCTGAATGTCTTTGCATTACAGACTGAAACCTCAAAACCCACTCGCTTGTAAATACTGTGCATGATTATACATGGAAAGGAGCTGGGTGTGTGCTAAGAGTCTGCTTCTGCACCAAAAAATCGCTCCCCCTTTTTCCTACTAATGCAACTGTGAAATCACCAGAGCAAAACGCAATAAATGTCTGCCTGTAATTCCTATTTGCACACAGAGTCATGTTTTCACATTAGTCACAAAACGAAATTTCTTTGCCAATTTGAATGCACACTTACTGCTCTTTTTTTTTGGCAAGTGATAATCACTTTTACAGACTGACACATTATGAATCCACTTTTCAGATCTTTTTAAAAAGCCCATGTCCAGACTGCTTTTTCAGACCACCACCATGTGTAACCTGGGTGACTGCCTACACTCTAGCAAGGGCAAACAAGCCTTAGTGATGCTGAATGTCTTTGCATTACAGACTGAAACCTCAAAACCCACTCGCTTGTAAATACTATGCATGATTATACATGGAAAGGAGCTGGGTGTGTGCTAAGAGTCTGCTTCTGCACCAAAAAATCGCTCCCCCTTTTTCCTACTAATGCAACTGTGAAATCACCAGAGCAAAACGCAATAAATCTCTGCCTGTAATTCCTATTTGCACACAGAGTCATGTTTTCACATTAGTCACAAAACGAAATTTCTTTGCCAATTTGAATGCACACTTACTGCTCTTTTTTTTTGGCAAGTGATAATCACTTTTACAGACTGACACATTATGAATCCACTTTTCAGATCTTTTTAAATGCACATGTCCAGACTGCTTTTTCAGACCACCACCATGTGTATCCTGGGTGACTGCCTACACTCCAGCAAGGGCAACCAGCCTTAGTGATGCTGAATGTCTTTGCATTACAGACTGAAACCTCAAAACCCACTCGCTTGTAAATACTGTGCATGATTATACATGGAAAGGAGCTGGGTGTGTGCTAAGAGTCTGCTTCTGCACCAAAAAATCGCTCCCCCTTTTTCCTACTAATGCAACTGTGAAATCACCAGAGCAAAACGCAATAAATCTCTGCCTGTAATTCCTATTTGCACACAGAGTCATGTTTTCACATTAGTCACAAAACGAAATTTCTTTGCCAATCTGAATGCACACTTACTGCTCTTTTTTTTTGGCAAGTGATAATCACTTTTACAGACTGACACATTATGAATCCACTTTTCAGATTTTTTTAAAAAGCCCATGTCCAGACTGCTTTTTCAGACCACCACCATGTGTATCCTGGGTGACTGCCTACACTCCAACAAGGGCAAACAAGCCTTAGTGATGCTGAATGTCTTTGCATTACAGACTGAAACCTCAAAACCCACTCGCTTGTAAATACTGTGCATGATTATACATGGAAAGGAGCTGGGTTTGTGCTAAGAGTCTGCTTCTGCACCAAAAAATCGCTCCCCCTTTTTCCTACTAATGCAACTGTGAAATCACCAGAGCAAAACGCAATAAATCTCTGCCTGTAATTCCTATTTGCACACAGAGTCATGTTTTCACATTAGTCACAAAACGAAATTTCTTTGCCAATTTGAATGCACACTTACTGCTCTTTTTTTTTGGCAAGTGTTAATCACTTTTACAGACTGACACATTATGAATCCACTTTTCAGATTTTTAAAAAAGCCCATGTCCAGACTGCTTTTTCAGACCACCACCATGTGTATCCTGGGTGACTGCCTACACTCCAGCCAGGGCAACCAGCCTTAGTGATGCTGAATGTCTTTGCATTACAGACTGAAACCTCAAAACCCACTCGCTTGTAAATACTGTGCATGATTATACATGGAAAGGAGCTGGGTGTGTGCTAAGAGTCTGCTTCTGCACCAAAAAATCGCTCCCCCTTTTTCCTACTAATGCAACTGTGAAATCACCAGAGCAAAACGCAATAAATCTCTGCCTGTAATTCCTATTTGCACACAGAGTCATGTTTTCACATTAGTCACAAAACGAAATTTCTTTGCCAATTTGAATGCACACTTACTGCTCTTTTTTTTTGGCAAGTGATAATCACTTTTACAGACTGACACATTATGAATCCACTTTTCAGATTTTTAAAAAAGCCCATGTCCAGACTGCTTTTTCAGACCACCACCATGTGTATCCTGGGTGACTGCCTACACTCCAGCAAGGGCAACCAGCCTTAGTGATGCTGAATGTCTTTGCATTACAGACTGAAACCTCAAAACCCACTCGCTTGTAAATACTGTGCATGATTATACATGGAAAGGAGCTGGGTGTGTGCTAAGAGTCTGCTTCTGCACCAAAAAATCGCTCCCCCTTTTTCCTACTAATGCAACTGTGAAATCACCAGAGCAAAACGCAATAAATCTCTGCCTGTAATTCCTATTTGCACACAGAGTCATGTTTTCACATTAGTCACAAAACGAAATTTCTTTGCCAATTTGAATGCACACTTACTGCTCTTTTTTTTGGCAAGTGATAATCACTTTTACAGACTGACACATTATGAATCCACTTTTCAGATTTTTTTAAATGCACATGTCCAGACTGCTTTTTCAGACCACCACCATGTGTATCCTGGGTGACTGCCTACACTCCAGCAAGGGCAACCAGCCTTAGTGATGCTGAATGTCTTTGCATTACAGACTGAAACCTCAAAACCCACTCGCTTGTAAATACTGTGCATGATTATACATGGAAAGGAGCTGGGTGTGTGCTAAGAGTCTGCTTCTGCACCAAAAAATCGCTCCCCCTTTTTCCTACTAATGCAACTGTGAAATCACCAGAGCAAAACGCAATAAATCTCTGCCTGTAATTCCTATTTGCACACAGAGTCATGTTTTCACATTAGTCACAAAACGAAATTTCTTTGCCAATTTGAATGCACACTTACTGCTCTTTTTTTTTGGCAAGTGATAATCACTTTTACAGACTGACACATTATGAATCCACTTTTCAGATTTTTTTAAAAAGCCCATGTCCAGACTGCTTTTTCAGACCACCACCATGTGTATCCTGGGTGACTGCCTACACTCTAGCAAGGGCAACCAGCCTTAGTGATGCTGAATGTCTTTGCATTACAGACTGAAACCTCAAAACCCACTCGCTTGTAAATACTGTGCATGATTATACATGGAAATGAGCTTGGTGTGTGCTAAGAGTCTGCTTCTGCACCAAAAAATCGCTCCCCCTTTTTCCTACTAATGCAAATATAAAATTACCAGAGTTGTACACAATAAATCTCTGCCTATATTTCCCAACATGTGTAACCTGGGTGACTGCCTACATTCCACCAAGGGCAACCAGCCTTAGTGATGCTGAATGTATTTGCATTACTGAGTCCAACCTCAAACCCTTAAACTATTCATTTTTTATACCAATACACCTTAATTTATCGTGAAAACATAGTCCATATTATTTTACATGTTCCTCACATTTAAATTTCTCCCAAAACAGAAAATAATAAACGCAACTTCAACAAAAAGAATTACATTTCTATTTTTCATTTCTTAATTTACCATATACATCCCCTCTCAAACTCTAAACTCACCTTTTAAATTAGTTAGTTGTGAAAGAAATGTGGCACTCAAACAGCAGATTATCAGAGCCAGGATCTCTGTTCTCTACACCTCTCTCCTCTCAGCAGAACCAGATAATGGCAAACTTTCCCTCTATTTTTCCACACATATACATGTAAGTTTCAAATCTCAGTGCTTCCCCCTTTTTTTCAAATGTAATCACACATTTCTATTGGTTGAAAACCAACCCTTTTCCAAAAGTACCCTGCCCCCAACTTGACTTCTGCCTAGTACCCTTCCCCCAACTTGACTTCTGCCTGCTACCATAGCAACAGCTCATGGAACACTGCTGTGTGGAGTTAGGTCAGAAGTTCGCCACACAATGTTTCAATTCCACAGAGCAAGAGTGCTTGACTTTTCAAACCTAACAGCAAATCCATAGTACTGTTCTTTGGTAACACATTTTTTTGTACCAATACAAAACATGCTTCTATTAATTTACACATACAGCCTAGTTTTTATTCTAGAATGGTATGAAACAGCCAATCAGTTCTTTTTGTTTTGAAAAAAATATGTATGCCGCCATTTCCAAACTGTCTTTCTTTTCATATTGCCATTCTACTGAAAGACACCTCCTGAGTGCATCCAGTTCTCCTTTGAAGATGTTCACAGTGTGGATTGTAGGGCACAGCTATGTCTTCTGGAGTGAAAAGTTTGCAGAGAAAACAGGTATGGTGAGAGACCTTGCTTTGCCAAATGTAGACATTAAATGGATTGGTCAGAGAGGGTTAAAGTGGCACCAATTGATGCCATTGGTGAAATCCTTCATGCAAATCCAACACCCTGACCTCATAATAGTGCACTGTGGTGGCAATGACCTAGGCACTTTGACTGGGGTAGGTCTGGAAATGCTTATGAAGGACACCTTTGCACAACTGTTTTCACTTTTCCCTAAAACTGTCTTTGTGTTTTCTAACATATGCCAAAGGCAAAAATGGAACTGGTCCAATCATTTCTGTCCGCAGATTGACAAAGCAAGAAAGCACGTCAACAAATCTGTTTCTGCTTTCCTCCGTGACTCTGGTATGGGTTCCATTTACCACAACAACTTGCGTTACGACATGCAAGACATTTATAGAGGAGATGGTGTGCACTTCAATGATGAAGGGAACAGAGTCTTCCTCTTGAACCTTAGACTCTGCATCGGTACTTACTTGTAGGTACCACAAAAAAATCACTTAATAAACACAACGGCTCTTTTTAGAGCCCCCTAATATCTAAACACTTAAATCTGAATTTCATTTTTTTTTGGGTTTTTTTTTTTACCGTACGCTTACCGTAAGCTTACCGTACGCTTACCCCGTGATTTTTTTTAAAATCAATAAATGTTTCCTTTGTACTTTTCAGTCCTTCTTTGACCCCCTTTCAAATGTTAGGGGGTCTGTAACTCTCTTCCTTGCCCCCTTTTCAAGATATCACTCTTTTTTACCGGAGTGAAATACACAAAATGGCGGCCGCCGCTTCCTGGTTTCGGCCGATTCGAATGTTTACTAAGATTTAACAGCCAATCAGAATCGCGCTCGCGCACGCCACCGTACGCGTACGGTAAGCTTACGGTAAGCGTACCGTAAGCTGGCTCAGATATATATATTGATTTAAAGGCTATTTTCTCAGAATCTACTGAACAGATTTACACCAAACCTACAAAAGGCACTTCCTTGACCTGAGGACTACCTCTCTGCCAAATTTCTAGTAATTCTGTTCAGCCGTTCGGGCTGTAGCCCTGTCTAAAGGTCCTATGGAAAAATGCATGGGAAAAACGCGTTTTGGGACCCCCCTTTTATCTCAGCCCCCGCTTGACGAATCCCCCCGAGACTTTCAGGGTAGGAGCGGAGCATAGCGCCCCACCTATTTTGAGAAATTCGCGAGGATTCGTCGACCGGCGCCAAAGTTATTCCAAATAGAATGTTGCGGATTTCCTATGGAAACAGGGTCCTAACTATAACTACCTACTGGCGACCGCCAGTAGGTAATATATATATATATATATATATATATATATATATATATATATATATATATATATATAGATGTATATATATATATATAGATATAGGTATATATATTATCTACTGGCGGTCGCCAGTAGATAGTTATAGTTAGGACGGTGTTTCCATAGGAAATCTCAAAATTCTATTTTGAATAACTTTGGCGCTGGTTGACGAATCTTCGCGAAATTTTCAAAACTAATGCGGCGCTCCGCTCAGCTCCTACCCTGAAAGTCTCGGGGGGATTCGTCAAGCGGGGGCCGAGAAAGAAGGGGGTCCCAAAATGCGTTTTCCCCATGCATTTTCCCATATATATAAAATTCACTTAAAAAACCATAGGTTTCACACACATTATAGTTAGGAATTAGCATTTAAAAAACCTTGCAAGTTCACTTAAAAAACCATAGGTTTCACACATGTTATAGTTAGGTGGATATTTCACTCGTAAAAAACCAATGAAATTCCCCCGTTATAGTTACTTCAGATAACTATAACTCGCGCGACCACCACTCTATCACAAGGATGATGTCATCAGTGATGTCAAGAGTGATGCCACTGACCATGTCATGAGTGATGTAATATGTGACGTCATGAGCAGAGGATTGCGGGCGCGCGAGTTATAGTTATCTGAAGTAACTATAACGGGGGAATTTCATTGTTTTTTTACGAGTGAAATATCCACCTAACTATAACATGTGTGAAACCTATGGTTTTTTAAGTGAATTTTATATATATATATATATATATATATATATATATATATATATATATATATATATATATATATATGTACATTTGTATATAATTTCAAAATGATAAAATACATCAAAATAGGTTTATTTGTTATATTTTTTTAATGTATATTAAATCGACTTATTTCTTTTATATTAATTTTATTATTTATTGTTTTATTATACATATTATATACATATACACATACATATTACCTACTGGCGGTCGCCAGTAGGTAGTTTTAGTTAGGACCTATTTTCCATAGGAAATCCGCAACATTCTATTCCCAATAAGTCTGGCGCCGGTTGACGAATCTTCGCGAAATTTCCCAAACTTTTGGTCAGCTCCGTTCCGCTCCTATCCTGAAAGTTTTGTGGTGATTCGTCAAGCGGGGGCTGAGAAAAAATGGGGTCCCAAAACGCATTTTCCCCATGCAATTTCTCATAGGACCTGTTGACTCAGCTACAGCCCGAACTGCTGAACGGAATTACACCAAATTTGGCAAAGAGGTAGTCCTCAGTTCAGACTTGTACCTTTTGCATAAATGGTGTAAATCCATTCAGTAGTTCCTGAGAAAATTAGACTAAAAAAGATAGATATATCTATGGCCTCGGAGGATCCGCGCACCCTCCCCGCACCCTAAGCGCACCCTCTGCGAACCGAGCGCGCACTCTCCCGATCACGCGCTGAATGCTAATTGGCTGTCAAGTGTCTGTCTACATTCGAAACCAGGAACTGTTGGCAGCCATTTTGTGCCTCTGTAAAAGCAAGGCTGATTAAGTAAGGGAAATAAATGTGTGAAAGATGTAAAGGGGGCAGGGTAGAAATACTCTGACCCTCTAGTGTTGCTTAGGGGGTCCCAGAAGGACCCCCTGGGACCCCCTTTTAAAAAAAAACAAAACGGTGAAATGCGGGCAGGGTGTGCGGATCCGCGCTTTGTTAATAATTAGTCCCTGTGTGGGCCAAATCCTGGAGGCAAAATCTTTATAAATTAATGGGGGAGGGGGGCTGCGTGGCCCCCGTCCTGGAGCCCTCGAGGGCCCTGGGGTCCGCCACCTCCCAGGGCCGGCTACTACAGTGTCCTGGGGTGCCCACCCCAAGGACACTGTTGATTGCTATGGGAGGGCGGGAGTCTCCCGCCCTCCCATAGCAAACTTTGTTAGGATTTTGAAAGAGAGAGCAGGGAAACATGCTCTCTCTTTCAAAATCCAAACGATATTGCTTTTCCACACGGGGAGCTGCATGTCAGCAGCTCCCCATGTGGAAAAGCAATGCTGGCTCCCGAAGGACGCGGGGAGCCGGCTGGGACAGTGGGGGCGTTGGGGCTCCCCCCATGGTCTCCAACATTTTTTTATAAGCCCCGGGGGATGGGGTCCCCAGGGATAATAAAAATTAGTGATAGGGGCTATTTTTTTTTTTACGGTAAAATTTGGTGTCGCGCATCCTAACGCGTTGGGTGCACGATTTCTGACATTTTTGGGAGATAAACATCAAGCTGGTGGGCCCGATTCACAGAACGAACTTAAGACAAAATCCTAAACTTACTACCATTTTGGTATTCACAGAAGGCACTTACTCATTTTGGTATTCACAGAAGGCACTTACTCATTTCGGTATTCACAGAAGTTAGGAGTCCTAACTTTAGGACTCTTAAATGCCTTCTGTGAATACCAAAAGTCTTAAAATTAGGATTTTTCTCAGTTTAGTAGTAGTATAGTTAGGACTCCTAACTTTAGGACTCCTAAATGCCTTCTGTGAATACCGAAAGTCTTAAAATTAGGATTTTTCTCAATTTAGTAGTCCTAAATTTAGGACTCCTAACTTTAGGACTCCTAAATGCCTTCTGTGAATACCGAAAGGCTTAAAATTAGGATTTTTCTCAGTTTAGGAGTCCTAAGGTTAGTAGTGAGTAAGTGCCTTCTGTGAATACCAAAATGAGTAAGTGCCTTCTGTGAATACCAAAATGGTAGTAAGTTTAGGATTTTGTCTTAAGTTAGTTCTGTGGATCGGGCCCTAAGTGTTTTGTTCTTGGGTGTACTGGTCGCATTGCAATCACGCACCAAACACGTACCCAAAAAAATACCGTATGTGGATGCTTTCGCGCAAGGATCGAGAACGGTGCGAATAGGGTGCGCGAATCCAAAAAAAATGAAAAAAAATAATAATAATGTATTGGAAATATAGTTTAAAAAATATTTTAAAAAATATTTTAAAAACATTTTAAAAAATGACAATTATTTTTTAAAAAAACCATTAAAAACAAATAATATTTTTGAATTGTTAAAATAATTAATTGTAAAAATAAGTTACAAAAATGTTGAGAAAAAAGTATTTTAAAAAAACATAATTAAAGGAATTGACACACTGAATTAGAACAATTTAGAAATCCAATGAAAATCATTAAACATCATAGCTTTAGAGATAAGTTACAGATAGGAATTGGCATTTAAAAAACCTTTGAAATTCACTGAAAAAACCATAGGTTTCATGCACGTTATAGTAAGGAATTGGCATTTAAAAAACCTGAGAAATTCACTGAAAAAACCATAGGTTTCAGGGGTGTTATAGTTAGCTGGACATTTCCCTCATACAAAACCCTAGAAATTCCCCCTTTATAGTTAGTTCAGCTAACTATAACTCGCGCCCCCGCAATGCACTGCTGATGATGTCACATATTACATCACTCATGACATGATCAGTGACATCACTCATGACATATCAAATGACATCACTGATGACATCATCCATGTGATAAATTAGTGCATCTTCTCACACCTTAATATAACCTTTGATACACCAACTCAAAGTTTCAGACGGCCATTCTCAAAACCATAGATACTCCAATACCAATAACTACATACCCACTCATTGACTCTTAGGTCTACACACACCTCCACTCACTCACCTGTACAGTCATTCATACTTACAGTCACTCAGTACAGGACTATCATATGCATGTATACACCTATATAGACACTCACACACTGCCAATCATCCATAGAGGTACGCACACACAGTCAGTCATGCAAATAATTAATCACACTCCAATTTACTCACCTATACAGTTATACACACACCAGCTCACTTACTCATAAAAATTCTACCACATTCTTACGCTCTTATACAATTGCTGATACAAGCACACACTCATCCATACAGCCACTCTCACAATCACACACTCTCACATATAGCCAGTTATATACTCTTACACACATATATACTGCCTTTCACATATGTAGTTACTCACACATGTACCACTGAGATATACATTCAATCACTAACACACCCATACATACACTCACCCAACCATACAGTCCATCACAGATGCACTCTTAAAACCATGCACCCATAGAATCACCCACTCACACATCCATGCACAGAGTCACACACACCCTACCCACACAAACACTCAGGCACCCATACAAATACTCAGACAACTAATCAATAAACCATATAGACACTCATATAGCTATTCACACAACCATGCAGCCACTTATACACCAACAGACAGACAGATACAGACATTCACACAGTTTAGTCACTAGTCTGCAGTAAGATACATTTAATGACTCACTTATAGAGTCAGTCACGCACCTACAAAATCATCCATTCACAGACTTATACACCCACTCTTTCTTCCATAGGCCTTTCCCTATATATATTAAACATATTAAAACTTTACAGAAACACAGACTCACTGAATGATGTCATCAGTGATGTCATTTGTGATGTCATCAGTGATGTCATCAGTGAAGTCACTGACCATGTCATGAGTGATATAATATGTGACATCATCACCAGTGCATTGCGGGGGCGCGAGTTATAGCGGGGGAATTTCTAGGGTTTTGTACAAGGGAAATATCCAGCTAAATATAATGCCCCTGAAACCTATGGTTTTTTTCAGTGAATATATATATAATTTGATATTTTGTACAACTATATTTTTTTACATCAATATTTTGTCTTCAGTATTTTTGTATTTACCTGTTTAAGTTAGGGAGTCAATATCTTTTCATTCTATATTTGTCAATCAATATTTTTTCCATCAATATTTTGTCAGTGAACCATCACTAAACGTATCAATGATGCAATACCTTCATCATGCCTCAAACAAGGGGATCGCCATCAGACTAGACTTGTTCCAATGTCCTATACACAGTTTTTAAGGTTCCATAACCTAAGGCACCAAACAAAAGCAATGGTTCACTCAGAATTTGTAAATAACTCCTGGCCTCAATTATTGACACCAGGTATAACAATTCAAAGACACCATGAACAACAGTCACTCGCATTCCGTTTTTCATGTATTTATAGCAAATGTTTACAATGAATGGTGCATTTTGCTGTAAACGTTTAATGTTAAAAATTGGGTCTCTAACTGGCAGAGGTTTACACTATGTCCTAGTAGGCACCACAATCCTAGCCAGTGTGAGTCAGGTACACAACTTAAATTAACCTGTGCTCACCCTCTGATAGCTTGGCACAGAGCAGTCGGTCTTAGCTTAACCCCTTGTGTGCCAAAAAAGTAATGGTTACGTCGTTGCCAATGGTGCTACTGTGTCAAGGACATAACGATTACGCCCTGGCAATGGTCCCCAAGGGTAGTGTGGTAGTTCCACCTCATGGGTGCCTTTTTCCATGCCCCCACTGGCGATGGCAGCAGAAGCACTTCCACTGCCACCCCCAACCCCTGTCTCCACAATCAGATGAAATTGGTGCACTCACGGCACGCCAACATCATCATAGGCTGCCGGGGACATGCTGGAAGGTATTTGCTTCCAGTGCATTTAGAGAGAGAGGACGTGCATTCTTCTCTCGTGGGGGATTCTTTGGGTAAACAGACACAGGGGAAAAGGAAATCGTTTTTTCTTCCCCCTGCCTGTCTTGAATGGATTCCTGCTCCCCGATCGCAGGTGAGGCCATTCACTGGACCACTAGGGATGTGTTTTTGTGTTGTAGGGGGAGCAACCCCCTTAGGCAAGGGTCATTCCTCTGGGGCATGTGCATGAAACCCACTAGGCATCAGGGAATTAATTTTTACGTGTTTTTGCAGGGACCCCTTGGGCAAGAGTCATTCCCGTGGGGGTAGTTTCCTTTTTTCTGTGTTTAGCGCCCTAGGGCTGATTTGACTGTTTTTGGGCTAATCTGTCGCCCTGGGGTGGGCAAACCCACTAGGCTCCAGATATTTTGTTTTTACACATTTTGGGAGCAACCCCTTGGGCAAGGGTTGTTCCCAAAAGGGGACATTTCCTTTTTTCCATGTTTCGGTCCCCGTGGGGCTAGATCAGCAGTTTTCTTGGCTGATCTGTCCCCTGGGTGGTCGAAACCAGCTAAAATCCAGAGATTCATTTTTCAATAATTACAGTGAGCTATCCCATGGACAAGGATCATTACCCTTTTAGGGATCAATGTTTTGACCATTTCTGCCCCCCTTGGGGGTAGATTGGCGTTATATTTTTAGGCCCTGGGGGCAGAAACCATAGACCACCAGGGATTTTTCTGTATGCAATTATAAATGTTTTGGGGAGTGGCCCCATGGGCAAGGGTAACTCCTCTTTTAGGGATTAATGTTTTGGCCATTTCTGCCCACCTTGAGGGCAGATTGGCCTTATATTTTTAGGCCCAAAGGGGGCAGAAGCCGCTCGACCACCAGGGCTTTTGTTTTTTATGGAGCATAATATTTTGGGTAGTGGCCCTTTGGGCAAGGGTCGCTCCCCTTTTGGGGTTGATTATTCTGGCTGTTTCCGATAGGCCTTGTATTTTCTAAGCCCAGATGTCCCCAAGGGTGGCAGAAGCCACTAGACCAGGGAAAGTTTGTGTGTTAAATGTAGTTCGGCTGATGGTCTGCGTATTTTGCCATTATTTGTGATCATAAGTTTTTCCTCTCTGTTTCATTTTAGTGTATATCTTTTGTTTTACTTTGGATAACTTGTGCTACAGTTTCCACACTGGTAGAGCAGCAGTTGGTGTAGTTGCATGTGCTTAGTGATGAAATGCTTTTTATATTATTTACTACAAATGAGTATCAATCAACGAAAGATTTATTTGACGTTAAATGTCATAAAAGCAGGTCACGTAAAAACATAAGTCATAAGTCTTAAAAGAGATCAATGCAGTAAAATATGTGTTTAAAAAAAGAGGATTAAAAACATTAAAAAACATGTACACAGTGTTGTTGTTACAAGTTGATGCAACTAAATGATAAACAGTTTAAAAAGTCGCAATAGGACTAAGGCGTAACTCATTGGTGTTAAAGGAAAAAACCTTCATTCATCAATTTGCTGGAAGGAACTTAGATCTGATTATTCACATCCAACTTAAAAACTTTGTCGTTGATACTGCATAGAATACAGATGGATCAGTACACAATATTCTCATAGCTACACTCGACAGGTGAGTGCCCATGTTCCTGCAAATCGGAGGCAGCCAAGCTTTGCGAGGTGCAAAATACACAGGACATACAAACAGCACATGTGAGTATGTTTCCTCCGAGTCGATACAGTTTGGGCATTTATCATCAACAGCGGCAAACCATTTAGCTGTGTAAGACTTCAGGTGAAAGCAGCCTACTCTAAACTGTAAATACAGTTTACGGTCTAGAGGTTTTGAAATTACGTCCCAGTAGGCCTTGCATTTATTTGTAAGAACTTTCCTGTCAGTGTAGCGTCATCACTTGTTATGTTAGCTTCTTGCAAAATCAGTTCCCAATACCTTTGCTTAAATGCATTTTTTGATGGAAACTCAGTACCGCTAGGGTCTTCCCACAATAATGGCATTCTCAAACTGGTTCGGGAGCTTCTGGTGTCATGCAACCAGCTAATTTTGTGGATGTGGTCAGCCTCCATTATATCTTTAAGGCCTTCTGCAAAGATGGCCAGTTCTGGTGTACAGCAGATTCTGCACCAATAGAGCATAGGGCGTAGTCTTGCTAGGTCAGCTATAGCTTTTCTCCCTAAATCATAACACAGGGGGATTAAGGGAGTACTGTGGGGTAGGCTTGTAATCCCTCGTGAGATCTTGTTCTCAGATACAGCAAGAGGATGCAATTTATCAAGACCCCATAACTCAGCCCTGTACAGAACCAAGCTCAGTATCTTAGAGCTATATATCTGTAGCACCGGGGTAATAGGCTTGGTCAGCGATGTTTTGAATTCCTTAATCAACATCTTCGTGGTTTTGGTGAATTGACATGCTACGCAGTTACCCCATGGATAATGGCCTACCTGCTGATGGCTGCCCCATAGTGTTTTTTGGGTCTGGGTTTGCAATGGTGGTGTTTTTGCATGGACCAATTCATCCTGAACGCTTGTATTCCTTTTGAAAGCAAAAAGCGGTTTATGCCATTGTTTAGTTCTCCCATTCATGATATGCCAGTTCCTGCGTTTTATATTCTGGACTTTATTTGAAATGGGAGTGAATGTGGTGACACAGACAACTCTGTCGTTCTTATGTTTCTTGTAATTTTCCAGCAGGGCCTCTCGGTTATGATTTCTCGCTCTTTCCTTCGCTCTCTTCACCAGTTTCCTCGGGTAATGGTGTGGGATCAATTTCTCTTCCAGTGTCTTTGCCTGTGTTTCAAAAACCTCCAGAGAGGAGCAGTGTCTTCTGACCCATAGGAACTGCCCAAAGGGGAGGTTCTGTTGGACTGCTTTTGGGTGAAAGCTTTCAAACAACAGAAGGCTGTTCCTGTCAGTTGCTTTGTCGTGGACTCTCATTCTTATATCTTCTTGATCCATTGTGATGACCAGGTCCAGGAATACTACTTCATCCTTGTTGATGATGTACGTACATTTTAAATGTCTGTCCTTTGTGTTTACCCATTCTGCAAACTCAGTGGCCTGTTCCTTGTTGCTATGCCATATTATCAGCACAACATCTATAGACCTGTGCCAAAGTTTCATCTGTTCTCCTTAGGGATTTTATGGGTTGAAGATGTAATCAGCCCAAAATTGGTGTACGTATAAACAGGCCATACTAGGCGCAAAGGTACTTCCCATTGATGTACCCCTCACTTGGAGGTATGTTGTTCCTTCGTGTTCAAAAAAGTTCTCAGTGAGAGCTAGTTCTGCACGTTTCACAATGCATAAATAAAACATGTGGCAGTATCCCTTGCAGGAGTATAAAATTAGAGCGCTGGCCCATGTTGTTTATGCAAAGTGGTACCTCACATATCAATAAATTTACATGGATACCAGAAGAGACAGGAAGCAAAAGGGAGCCATAAAAATAGTGTCTCTACCACTAAGTAACATTGTAAATTCTAATTGAGTGAGTTCTTCATGTAAACACAATAAGGGTATATAACTGTGCTTATAGAGTCTTTTTGCTAGTACTAGATAATGTACATATCTACTAATTAGATCTATAATTTGTCATGTAGATGGAAGTATAGGGAAACAAAAGGACTCCTTTCATACAATGGTAAGGGCAGGATATGTAAGAGAGAATCTAGGGAGCGGGTTTTGGAGGCTCCAGATGTATTGCTCATTGTCCAATGTGTAACCACAGAATTTCGTCATTCAGTCCGGTTTCCCAGCTCTTTAAACTTTGCACCCATCTTTGTTCGTGAGTAAGAAGTCTTTTCTGGATATCTTGACACTTTGTAGTAATTTTCTCCAGAATTTCCCACTCCATATCCACGTCTCGGTGGTCTTTTTCGAGGTAAATGGTGCGTGAATTTCGTATTGGTCTTCTTGCATCTGATTGTGCTTTTTTGTTTGTTAATTTGTGTCTTCACTTTTCAAGTGGTCATTCTCACATAGAGAATACCACATGGGAAGGTTATGAGATATATAACATTTTCATTGTTACAGTTGGTCTAAGCCTTCAGAATCAATGGTCTTCGTTGTTGGCATTAGTGTGATGTATTTAGTAAGATCTGTTGTGTTTGTGGTTATAGTTTTGTATCTATTGCCAATTGGTTTGTGCTTTCTTTTTTGCATAAAAAATGTGATGCCGGTGTGTGTGGACAGGCACTGGGCTGGTGGTGTATTTGGACTGGGTCTTGGATGGCAATGTGTGCGGACTGGCGCTTGGCTGGTGGTGTGCATGGACTGACACTAAGCTGGTGGTGTGCATGAACTGGAGCTTAGCTGGTGGTGTGTGTGGACTGGCCCCTGGCTGATGATGTATGTGGGCTGGAGCTTGGCTGGCATTGGGTGTGGACTGGTGTTTGGCTGGTCCACAGGGGATTCTGGGTAAGAAAATGATGGGAGGCCACGCAGGCCACACATCCTTTGACTCACCCGGGTGTCTAGTTTTCAGAAATGCCTGGCTGGAAGGTTTCCCTATATGGCCGCCAAAGCCAGGACCAAAAATGCAGGGGACTCCCGCGATTTTTTTGTGATTGATCATTTTCAAGTATCCACAGTAAGATTTGGGCCATTTCCTGTCACGGGCACTAGGCCTACCCACACAAGTGAGGTATCATTTTTACTGGGAGACTTAGTGAAATACTGGTTTCGTGTGGCTCCCCACAGATTCCAGAACTTTCCATCCCAGAAAAGTGAAGAAAATGTGTTTTTATGACATAGTTTGAGGTTTGCATGGGATTTTGGGTCACAGAACCTGGTGAGACCCACACAGGCCACCCCATCCTGTATTACCCTCGGTGTCTAGTTTCCAGAAATGGACAGGTTTGCTACGTTTCCCTTGTTGCCGGCTGAGCTAGGACCCAAAATCCACAGCTATGCACATTGCAACAAAAGGGTATGTTTTCTGTGGACAAATCTGATGTGTCTAAGTTGTGCTTGGGGCAGTCTCCTTTCACGGGCGCTAGGCCTACCCACACAAGTGAGGTAACATTGTTATTGGGAGACTTGGGGGGATGCTGAGTGGGGGAAGTTTGTGGCTACCTGCAGATTCCAAAACTTTCTATCACAGAAATGTGAGGAAAATTATATTTTCCTTTTTTTTAAAGTTTGCAGGAGATTCTGGGTAACAGAACCTGGTGAGAGTCACACAAGTCACCCCATCTGGGATTACCCTAGGCGTCTCACTTAAAAAATGTACAGGTTTGCTAGGTTTCCTTCAGTGCCAGCTGAGCTAGGGCTCACAATCTACTGCAAGGCACACTTCAAAAATAGGGCCAGTTTTCTGTGGAAAAATCTGATGTGTCCACATTGTTATTTGGACCTTTTCCTATCGGGGGCACAAGGCCTACCTACACAAGTGATGTGCTATATTTACTGGGTGACTTGTGGAAATACTTGGTTTGTGGAAGTTTGTGGCTCCCTGAAGATTCCAGAACATTTCATCACAGAAATGTGAGGAAAATTTGTATTTTTCAACAGTTTGTGGTTTGCAAGGGATTCTGGGTAACAGAACCTGGTGAGAGCCACATAAGTCACCCCATCCTGGATTCCCCTAGGTGTCTAATTTGTGAAAATGTTCAGGTTTTCTAGGATTTACTAGGGCTTAACATCCACAGCTAGGCACATTGCAAAGAAAGGGTCAGTTTTCTGTGGAAAAATCTGATGTGTCCACGTTGCTTTTTGGACCATTTACTGTCACAGGCACTAGGCCTACCCACACAAGTGAGATCGGATATTTATTGGGAGACTTGTGGAAATGCTGGGTGGATGGAAGTTTGTGGCTGCCCACAGATTACAGAACTTTCCGTCACGGAAATATGCAGATTTCTTTATTTTATTTTAGCAAGTTTGAGGTTTGCAAGTGATTCTGTGTAACATTACCCAGTGAGAACCACACAAGGGTCCCCATCCTGATTTTCCATGGGTGTGTGGTTTAAAAACATTCACAGGATTGATAGGCTTCCCAAGGTGCAGGATGAGCTAGGGCCCAAAATCCACAAATAGGGACATTGCAAAAAAAGGGTCAGTTTTCTGTGGAAAAATCTGATGTGTCCATGTTGCATTTTTGGGCTGTTTCTTGTTGCAGGCACAAGGCTTACCCCCACAAGTGAGGTGCCATTGTTATTAAGAGACTTGGGGGGAATGCTGAGTTTGTAGAAGTTTGTGGCTCCCCACAGATTCCAGAACTTTCCATCACAGAAATGTGAGGAAAATGCTTTTTCTTTTTTACAAAGTTTGCGGCTTACAATATATTTGGGGTAACATAACCTGGTGAGAGCCACACAAGTCCCCCCTTCCTGAATTCCGCTAGGTGTCTAGTTTAAAAAAATGTACAGGTCTGCTAGGTTTCCCTAGGTGGGGACTGAGATAGGACCCAAAATCCACACCTAGGCATGTTGCAAAAGAAGGGTCAGTTTCTGTGGAAAAATCTGATGTGTCCAAGTTACGTTTTAGGTCATTTCATGTCGCGGCAATTGGCCTGGCCACACAAATAAGGTAATATTTTTATCAGAATCGCTGGGTGGATCAAAGTTTGTGACTCCCCACAGATTCTAGGAAACATGTTTTTTTGGCAAAGTTTGAGGTTTGCAAGACATTGTGGGTAACAGAGCCTGGTGAGAGCCACACAAGTCAATCCATCCTGGATTCCCCTAGGTGTCTAGTTTTCAAAAATGTACAGGTTTAAAAAGTTTCCCAAGGTTCCAGCTGAGCTAGGGACCAAAATCAACAGCTAGGCACTTTTCAAAAAAAGGGTCAGTTTTCTGTGGAAAAATCTAATATTTCCACATTGTGTTTTGGGCTGTTTCCTATCCCAGGCACTAGGCCTACACACACAAATGCGATGCAATTTTTATTGGGAGACTTGGGTAAATGCTGCATGGGTGGAAGTTGTTGGCTCCTCACAGATTTCAGAACATTCCATCACAGTAATGTGAGGAAAATGTGTTTTTTTTACAAAGTTAGAATAAAAGGGCGCAAACTTGGTATTGATATCTTATGTGGACAAAAGGTTATGGGGGCCTAAGCGTGAACTACCCCAAATAGCCAAAAAAAGGCGTGACGCAGTGGGAGGCCTTGTAGTGAAGGGGTTAAAAAGCAATCTGTAAAGCAATTGCGCAACACATATTTTTCAGTATCTCAATAGAGAATATTTATCTGAGTAAAACAATACCAAAAGAACAACAATCCAATGAGTGATTAAAAGTCAATAGCTCCTAGGGGTTACTTGAGGTCATGCCAGACGGGGGTAAATCCAAAGTTTTAGACTGACAACGATGGATGGCAGGCCAGGCCAGGCCGCTTACAGGATCCATACAGGGCCCGCTGAAAAAGAACAGTTGTATGGAGCAAGCATCAACAACAAAGGCTCGATGCGTCAGTTCCGATTCATGCTGTAAGGTCAATGTGTGGGAGTTGAGTGTTGCAGTCAGTGTGGAAGGATTTGAGTCGAGACTTGCAGTGGCATCTTTGGATCAACGCTGAGTCATCATCGAACTTCGCAGTAGGGACCTGTGTCATCGTCAAATCGCCACTGCATCGCCGATGGAGGGCATTCTGTCAGTTATGAACACAGCAAAAGGGCTACTGTCTCGAGGTTTGCAGAAAACAGCCGCCGAACCCATTTCTGAGGCCTAGGACTAGAGGGTAGACTTCAGGCAAGGATAGGTTTATCAGATGGCAGAGTCCAGCAGCACCATTAGAGTTGCAAGAAGACGTTTGTGACCCTGAGAGTTCAGAGAGCAGAAGCCAAGCCAGCAAGCCCTTTGACAAGGATGTAGAGAACAGGTCCAGTCCTTCTCACTGCCAGGAAAAAGGCAGCAGGCCAACACAGCAGAGCAGGTACCTATATGGCAGTCCCTCCTAAAACACAGCAATCAGCAAGCAAAAGGCCAACACAGCAATGCAGCTAGAAAAGTGTCAGTCCCTCCACCAGCACAGCAGCTCTGCTTCGAGGCAGAATGTCCTTGGTTCCAGCAAAGTTGTGATTTGGTGGTGTCAGGGGTCCAGTACTCTTGCCTTTGAAGTGGGACTTCAAAGAGACCTTTAAAGATAAGAAGGTCCCTGCCTTTCTTGCCCTGGCTCTAGACTCACTACAAGAGGATATGTAGCTCTTGTTTGGGGAGAGGCAAAGCTCCATTTAGGTGAAAGTGTCAGTTCCTCTCTCCCAATCTACCTCAAGAAGACCCATCAGTCTGGTGATGGGCCATCAGGATGCAAATGTCACCTCCCAGCTCCCTTTGTCTGACTGTCTAGAGGGAATGCACAAAGCCCAGATGTCACGCAACCCAGATGCGTACTCAGAGACAGGTAGAAGCACAGAATGGTTAAGTAAGAAAATGCCAACTTTCTGAAACTGCAGAAATAACACAAATGTTGAGAGCAGTTGGCCTAACGGCTAGGGCGCTCGACCTCGGACCTGGGGAACTGGGTTTGAGTCTCGGTAATGACGCTAAACATCTTCTGATTCTGGGCAAATCACTTAACCTCCCCGTGCCTAAACAAAAAAATAAATAAATGTGTGTCCTCATGTAATGGAACTGGTGCTATGTAAAGCGCTCTGATACCTGATTGGATTCGGGTCAAGTTTGCGCTATATAATGTTTTTTTTTTTAAATGCCAAAACAACATATGTTGCTTTGTATGTTTTAATGTGACATAATGTATGATTTGTATTTATTGTTATGTATGCATTACTGTTGGTGGGAGAAACAAATACTGTTTTTAATTTGTGGTTGGTTCTCTATGTGAGACAAAAAGGTCTATTAAAATAAAACAATTATGGCTAATATATCACTTAGCAACCGCTATTATTGATTAAAGCGTGTGAAATTGAGTGTAGTGTTTGAAAGAGGGTCAGCTTTGGCATTTGTGTTATTTTTGCATTTTGAAGTGGCTCAACCAATCAGGCACTAAGAGCCCAACCCCTTTGTGTGTTTAACTTTCTAAAAGTGGCATTTTCAGACTTGCAACATAAAATCGGCTTCACCACAAGTTGTGATTTTAAACTGTGAGGTCAGAGACACCAAACTCCAAATCTCTATCGTTTCCCAATTGTAAATTACACTTAAAGGATGTTTTAATACAATCCCAATGTTAACCTATTTGGAGAGATAGGCCTAGCAGTAGTGAAACATTAATTTAGCAGTTTTTCACTACCAGGACATGTAAAACTCAAAAGTTCATGTCCTTCCTTTTAAATGGACTGTACCCTTCCCATTGGGCTGACTAGCGCCAACCCTAGGGGTGACTTATATGTAATAAAAGGGAAGGTTTGGGCTTGGCAAGTAGGTTAACTTGCCAGGTCGAAATGTCAGTTTAAACTGCCCCAGAGTTCTAAAACCAACAAAAACAGATTCAGCAAAAAGGAGAGTAGAAAGGCAAAACATTTGGGGGTGAACCTTCAGAATGGTGTGTAATTACACAATCTGGTAGATTTTCATGGATTTTGTGTAGCAAGGATGACACATAATTCCAGAAATTATGGAATTTAAGCCAGCACAGATTACATTTTGTCCGAGCCTAATAGTATCCCCAGGTCACCTAGAGGCAGTCATAGGAAATTAGTGATGGGAAGACTTGAACTTAGATATATTCTTGGCTTGGATATCATTTAACCATCAGGCCCCAAAATGAACAAGGAACCTATGTAGATCAACAGAGTCTGTCTTTTCTTTTCATAGTGTTTAATTGAAGAGAATACAGGTATGTAAGTATTTTGAGATATGTAAGTATCAGTGATTATATTTTCATAGTTGTTTTTTTGTGTCTGTTCTTTTGTAGATAATATGAATCTATCATCAGAGATTACAATATTAGTGAAACTCAAATTTATTGGTAACATGCCCATGGGGGGGGGGGGGATAAATAATTTGGCAACAATATAATTATTTGTGCAACTTTTGGTCAAATCGTAGAAGGTAACCACTTCGATGGAATATATGGAGATGGTAGACTGACAAAATACTTAAGTTTCACTTTGTTTTCACACTGTTTATCCACTACTCTTGAAATACGATAATGCTTGCTGAATTTTTCTTCTATTTCTATGAATATATTGTAAAATTATATTCCAGAAATAGATTTTATTGAAGACATAGAAATATGTATGAATGAATTATGTGCTCTATAAGTAAACTCATCCAAAACCTGGGGTGGAAAGCTTGTGATAATGCATGAATGATGAAATTATGAGGAAATACAATCATGCGATGTATTGGGGAGACTTTGTCTCTATTCATGTATTATATAATGACAAATTTCCAAATTTTCAAAATTCATATTTTGGATATTTATGAAATTTCAATGAGGAATTAAGTCAAAAACATTTTCATGTGTACTCTGCCAAGTCCTGATCAAGGAATGTATTAGGGAGCACACTTTAAAACATGTGGAATCATGATGCCGTCCATTTTTGACCAAGGCCTATGGAACAATGGAACCAGGAAACGGTTCCACTAAAAGCTCCCATTGTGGGAAGGTATGGGGTCTAATCAGCCAGTACCCTTCAACCATTGCATGACAAGCATTCATCTCACTGCCTGAGAAACTCCAGCTGGAGTTAAAAGCTCAAGTCATGAGTCATTGAGGAATATGCAGAAACGGATGACAGATAAGTAGGTGAACTGGCCAGGTGGGGACCTTCATGACGTGAGTACGGCATGGACATTGGTGTCCTCTTTAAAGGGCAGTAAACGGAATCTTATGGCTATTAAACTCTTCTCCACTATAGGCTTGTCTCACTTTTGTGGACATTTGGTGCACTATTTAATGTTTTTTTATGTATGTGCCAAGCAACACATGAGTGCATTGTGGTATGTGTGAACTATTGAACACTTGGATTAATATTCAGAGTGTGGATTAGAAGGCCTCACTCTTTTTTTAGATCTCACTCAGTTTGGACTATTTTAGATTTTCACGGGTCATTCACAGCATGATGTAAGCGCTAACCGCTAGTTTTCATCATTTTGCATGTGGTGTTTAGGTTCACATCGCATGTGGACACATAAGTTTCTGTGTCTCAAACTTTCCAGGCTAACTCTCCCCTTATAACAGAAACAGAGAAACAAACACCAAGTAGGTTATTTATATTCCATTTTCTAAGCAGATTGTGGGATGGGTATACACTTCATAAATATGTAAGGAGTCGACTCGGGGAGTGAGATATACGGTCCTGATGAGGCTGCCGGGAACAGTAGCAGAAACATTTAGACCAGACACTAAGAGGAAGTTAGGGCCATTGAACCCCCATATACTTTCCTAACTTCTTTCCCAGATTTTAATCATACCGACTTGGGCTTATATTACAGTCACCAGGCAAGTATTTTATAACCCACTAATAAAAACCCTCCTTCTTCCATTCACATCGAACATCTACATTATATCAATCAGTGCTCCCATGTAATACACTGTTAGAGGCACGACTCGATCCATGGTGGAACGGGAAGGAACCCAGTGATAAAGCATGACACTAAGGGGTAATCCTGGTGGGTGAGGATTTTCCTTAGAAAACGTATTTGCTTTCCTTGGAAGGACATCTTGTTAGTCTACACAATATTTGTGTCAGATGATATTCTGGTAAAGTTCTGTTATCACTAATAAGAAGTTGCTTCATAAGTTTTTTTTAACTCTACCTCTCTCCTCAAACTGACTGTTATATATCATATTTGAAGAATGATTCTCCTTTTCCACGGAGTCATCTTTTTTGTTTCTTGCTTCTGTCTAAAAGCAACCCCATGTTGCAATAGCAGTATTTATGTTTTAACATCTCATAAATTCAGACCTTGTAGGATTGATATAGGGCTTTTCCTGCAGTGTGTAGAGACATGCTCGCTCAATATAGAGGGCCCTTAATATAATGTAAAGAACCATTGACATCAGGGTCATGCAAAACCCTTTGTACATGTAGATACTCTGTCAGTGTGGCTTTCTAATTATACCTATGTTTCATTATCTTCTGACATATTTCTCTTATATCAGTAGCCTTCTATGTGCATTCGGTCATATAGGACCTGAGGTGTATCATATCATCTACATTTTCAAAATGTCTTTAAATCATTTCTGTGTTTGCCTTCCTATTGCAATTTCAAAATGTCTACATGTCGTTTATATGTTTGCCTTCCCATTGTCCTAACATGGTAAAAACAGACACCCACTGTTTCTATGCAATTACATTGATTCAAACAAAATGTAAGAACTGTTGCAAGCAACCAGCCATTTTGAGACTTGATGAATCGTTCAAGAAGCCATTTAGTATGGAGCTCAATTTTACTTGTAATTAATAAAGTCAGTAAGCTACAATTAATTGTGTTCTCTGAATGGAACAGCTTACTTAGTAGTTAATCACTTTATGAGATGTCAACCAGGACACTGCTTATTACTAAGGTAGTCGCACCCCTAAAAGACACATTTTGAGGTATATGATTGCAAGATTTACAAACAGCAGAATAACATGTTTTCATTAGGTGGTGACAGAACCCAGTGTACCAAGAATCACTCTGTAACCTTTCATATGGGCACACACCACATAAATATATATGTGAGGAATGTTGGTTTCTCCTTCTAGCCCAACTGGCTTGGTAATTTGAAGACCTAGGTGGAATATGCAGAGTTTCAACCCCGCGAATTCTTCGAAGTTACAAAAAACTCTGTGAGATTCAGCAGAATTCTACTAACGGGTGGAAATAGGCACCTTGCGCTGTTCGCGCTGAGATTTAGCGCTGGGGTCTTTTTTCGCAGTTAAAAATCAGTGTGATCAGCACCACATGGCGTGCCAAAGGTAGCAGCATCTCAAGATGATTTTACTGCAGCTTGAGTAGATTTTCTATTCGAGCTGCAGCTTTCTGACCACGAATGGTCGCGACTGGCTGCCGGCACACGCGTTATAAAAATCTCAACGGGTGCCCTTCTTGTGACAGAAAATCATGCTGAGGTACGCCAAATCTCACTTGTGCTCGCCAACTTGCTATTTTCGAGCCACGCATGAGTAAGAACTCTGCCATGTGGTGCTTCGCGAAACAGTAAATGGGAACAGTGGCATCATGATGTTCTGCTGAAGAAAACGCATGAATCAAATTCAATAGGTTATTTCTGTCAAACTCAGACATTGCTGACTTTCTAGTGGCCTTGTGTGCCAAACCAATAGAGGATCATACAGGATTTTTTTCCTCCCTCTGTAGCTGAATATTTCAGGATTCTTACTCTCTACTTGAGCTACAACCTCACTTTAAGGAAGCCAGTACCTTGTACTTCTCTCAACAAAATACTATGAGCGCTGATAGTCATGCCAGGTGGGAAGAACTCCAGTTCAGGTTCCTCCATGGAATTAGCAGGCAACTTTGTGCCTGCTTGAAAAATTCGTTGTCACCAAAAGCTTCTGTTTGATGACTAGAAGGGATTGAGACATAATAAACATATCTGTACATTTTCACAAATTACCTATGTGTTTTGGTTGAATAAAATTGAGGTGCCAAGTGCATTGACAAAGTCTTCAATATTCAATTAACTCTCCTATAATGAGCCCCAATGTACCCGAATATAGGCCTAGGTGCACAACCTTTTACCTACATTTGTCCTACCTTGCTCTACATACCAGTTCTGGCGCTGACCTTTTACCTAATCATGTGCTGAATAAATGTTGTGCGGTTTTCTTTGAAAACTAGCCTCATTTATTATGCATGAGGATTCTTCATATCACACAGGAGGATTACCATCTTCTGTATAATAACTCTGTGCAAAAGTCACCGCTATCGTCATCCTTGAACAACAGGCCCAAAGCACCATACTAGGTAGACCCCCTGATGGTACCTTTTGAGTATATAAGCACCACATCTTAGCTAGGAACACCAGAGGAGAAGCTTCCATGCTGACATGAGACGCTGGAGAACCTCTAGCACGCAGTAGTCTGACTTCCCTTGCGTGGTGTCCAACTCAAAACCAAGGTGGTATCCTTTGTTCAGTGTGCCTCACTCCTTAAAATCACTGATCCTTCATACTGCCTGACAGTGAGAGCACCTCCCCTACCCAACATGTCGTATGACGAGATCACCAACATTACTGAGAACCGCGCAGAAACTTTCGGCTTTTCAGCCGAAGAAACTAACAGCATTTATGCATTAATTCAAGACACAGACTCTGCAGAAACCAGTACAGCTTCAACCCAAAGAATGTTAAAACAACTACTGTACATTTCTAAAAGAGAAATTAATCAACGATTACATGCCAGTACATTTTTGAGATACCATAGAGCACAGAGAATTCCACGTGGGATAGTTGTTTCCTGTAATCTATGTATCTCAATGTACTGTGTACCTCCATTTCTTACATGATGTTTTGCTATCACATTATTTTCCATCTCCAATTGTTTTTTACAGCTTCCATGTTACATTAGTCACTTTTACCGTTTTAACATCTGCACACCCATCGGTGAATTCTGAATTTTCCACGCACCCACAATTCACACCCTGACCCTTTCTCGTTAGTCTTGACTTCCCCAACCTTTTCCGTTCTTTGATTCTGTTTCCTGATTCGTTTCTCGACTTACTTTGCGCATAACGCTTATCTGTTTTGTTATACATTCTCATAAACTTTCCAGTTCTTTGACCTTCTTTTGATCTTTTTCGTTTCTATTGATCTAGTTTACAGACCCTTCATTACTCATAGATGGTCCCTTAAACATGATGCCCAATTCTTTTTTCATCAGTCCCATTTTCAATTCCTACCTCCATTACGTATTTTTACCTGGCGAATAGTAGTCCTTCGACACTTTCTACTCTTCATGGTGCATCGGAAGACTGCATCACACTCGGCAAGAGGTACTCTTGTATTCTTTTTACCTTCCGTTTTTTTACTCATTTATTTTTCATTTCGAAATCTCTCATCTTGGTGTTGACCTTTTGGTTTTACCTCGACAGACCCGAACATTTGAAAAACCGCGTATAGTTTTGAACATTGCCGTTTTGATTTAAGATAAACCTGCCTTCTTTGTTTCTGCCTCACGTTTTATAAGCCTTCCTTTACCTTTTACGCCCACTACCACCATCTTTTACTTTTTTCGATACTTCGTTATTTCGTCTCTTTCTTCCTTGGATTCCCGCACTTGGTATTTCCTTTTTATGGACTTTTTTATTGCATTAGCATCACACCTTTTGTTGCTCCGGTCTCCACTGTATTTTCCACACCCCTTGCTCACCCAGTTTTTACCCGCTGTGCACTCAGTCATTCACCGGCCAGGTTTGACTTTCATCTTTGTGTTCAACCACATTGACCTAACTTACCATATATTCCCTTGACACGTTTTTCTTGGGTTTGCACAAACTTCTAGCTTCATAACATAACACACTTTTTGCAATGTTTATGTCTAGTGTCTTGTTCATTGATGCTTACATTTATTTTTAGGACATTTATCCGCTGACGAAGAGTCATCACGACTCGAAATGCATCGGGATTACCATGTTACCTTAAAAAACTGATTTATCATTTCACTAAGGATGGAATGTGTTCTAAAGTTACAGTGAATAAAAGATTTTCGTTACTTATCAGAACATACTGTGGAGTTTATATTTTGAAGAATTTATCAAACTCACCTTAAATAACCCTTTGACTCCTAAACGGATCTATTTGGAGTGCACTTGAGGGACGCCAGGCAATCCTATCCTGGCGCTTCACTACTATTTAGTCTCAATCCCTTCCGGACAGAGGGACACACCTCAGTAGCACCTTAAACCATACCACTACTGGTGACACCATTGAACTTAATCTCCCAACTACCAGTGTGCCTTACTCCTTAAAATCACTGATCCTTTGTTCTTTCCCATCAGTTAATGGGGTTGGCTCTTTGCTAGGGGGATTCTTGGCTTCACACTACATACATGCTAGGTACACTTAGCTAGGATTCACATCTTAGGAGTACGCTTGATTATTGCTATCTATCTATATGCCTGCATATAGTCACTGTTTTAGCACTATGGTAGAATTCTACCTTTTATTTGCTCTGTCGGTGCTTGCAATCGTATATATCTGTTTCTGTCTAATGGTTGATGCAGCACGCATATTTTATACTAGAATGACGCAGGTTCAATAAATGCTTATTGAAAACGTCCCCATAGTTTATTCTGTTTATCTTTCTGAGAAGAAGTGAGCACGAGTGACGGAGCGGAAAGTACTGTACTGTTTCCATGATCCCTGACAAATCAAGGTTTGTCATGTTTTATAGTTGTCAGAAACTTTTTGTTCCTTGGTAAGGTTAGGTGGCTTATGGTTGGCTGTGTGCAAGCTGGTGTAAAGGCTAACATAGCCTTTGGCGGTGTCTGGAATCAGTATGGACCCCAACTCCTTAGTTTATGTTGTTTAAACACGTAGATCCTATGTATTATTAGGAACTACACAACAGTCCCTTGGATGGGAAATTCAATTGACGTGTCATGAGGAATGCCAATTATCCCAAATATTATAGATGAGTATATTTTCATCTGCTTATAGGGTTTTCGAATCAGCATATCGACCAATGCCACTCAACGCAGCCACAGTTTGTAGAGTGTTCTGGTGTATGCCTGGTGTGTGTCTAAACACATACACCTTTATTGGACTTAGCCATCTCTGCAGGGTAACCCCAAACATTTTGACTTCATTTCTCTGGCTTTCTCAACCCATTTTTTGTTGGCTTTTAGGACTCTGTGTACTTTACCACTGCTCACCAGTGCTAATAATCTTGTGCTCACTCCTTAAGACATGGTAAAATTGGCTTACACCAAATGGAGGACCTGGCTTGGCAGTTCGGGCTGGACTGTACCCATGAGGCACAGGGTCAAGACTGATTTGCATATGGCTGGGTTAATTCTGGAACAGCATGGTGAGCAAATAAATGATGGATTTAGGCCCAGATCTCTGTACTGGGGTGAATGTATGACATTGTTCTGCATTCTGTCCATCAACTGTTGTTTTTGCATTTGTCACCCCGAGTGGGAAGGGTATTCCCAGACGTGGGTCCCATGTTCTCCATGCCACTGGAATCAAGCTATCCTGGCTGAAGAGGGGTGAAACCCCGACACCGGTCCTAGGATGCTTGTTTCCAGTCCAGGGACGACCTGGCTTGGCAATTCGGGCTGGACTGTACCCATGAGGCACAGGGTCAAGACTGATTTGCATATGGCTGGGTTCAAGCTGGAACGGCATGGTGAGCAAAAAAACGATGGATTTAGGCCCAGATCTCTGTACTGGGGTGAATATATGACGTTGTTCTGCATTCTGTCCATTAACTGTTGTTTTTGCATTTGTCACCCCGAGTGGGAAGGGTATGCCCAGACGTGGGTCCCGTGCTCTCCATGCCACTGGAATCAAGCTATCCTGGCTGAAGAGGGGTGAAACCCCGAAACTGGTCCTAGGATGCTTGTTTCCAGTCCAGGGAGGACCTGGCTTGGCAGTTCGGGCTGGACTGTACCCATGAGGCACAGGGTCAAGACTGATTTGCATATGGCTGGGTTCAAAACTGGAACTGCATGGTGAGCAAAAAAACGTTGGGTTTAGGCCCAGATCTCTGTACTGGGGTGAATGTATGACATTGTTCTGCATTCTGTCCAACAACTGTTGTTTTTGCATTTGTCACCCCGAGTGGGAAGGGTATGCCCAGACGTGGGTCCCGTGCTCTCCATGCCACTGGAATCAAGCTATCCTGGCTGAAGAGGGGTGAAACCCCGAAACCAGTCCTAGGATGCTTGTTTCCAGTCCAGGGAGGACCTGGCTTGGCAGTTCAGGCTGGACTGTTCCCATGAGGCACCACATATGTTAAAAATGTTTGGTCACACCAATTGGGTGGTTGGCATTTGCTTCTGTGGGTTTGAGAGCACACATTTTATAATATTGTCTCTGTATTTTTGTGAAAACAAGAGTCACTGTCGTGTCTTTTACCTTTCAGTTCCTATTGTGAAAGAGTAAGTTACAACAAAGACTCCAAACTTACAGGTGGAGTATAAACCCATGAATGTGGGCAGCAAGAGGGGTTTGAAAAAAGGCATAGGGATCTAACTTGTCCTGAGGAATGCCGGAAATTTGGTCTTGAACCGGCAGAAACATGTTGACCGCTATGCAGATTGGAGGGGTGGTGAGCACCTAAATTAACTCATTCCACCACTATCCATTGGGTGTATATATGTCTTTTTATATATACCTTTTTAATCTGACTAGGGAATCCAGGAATAAAACTATTATAGAGATATCCCTGGGCCAGTTTTAACACTCATTACTTCTGCACTTAAGGATCCTGCCTTTTTTGTTTGTTTGTATCACTGTTGTATTGTTTACCCCTCCCTATTGCTCCGCCTCTAGCGTTGGTCTGCGCAGAGGCGTCAGTAGCAGCCCAATGATGAAGCATGCCACAACTTGTTGTGGGTGAGGGCAGTTTTTACAGAGTATGTGTGCTCTCTTCGAACAACTTAGCAATTGCTAGATAAAAAGTTGGCCGCTTTTTTCTCTACCTCCTAGTTTGTGGGTTACTGAATTCTTGAGGAGGATGAGGTAGGGATTTTACCTTCTCCCCCTTTTTCTTATTGTGAGTACACTGTTCCCATGAGGCACAGGGTCAAGACTGATTTGCATATGGCTGGGTTCAAACTGGAACGGCATGGTGAGCAAAAAAAACGATGGATTTAGGCCCAGATCTCTGTACTGGGGTGAATGTATGACATTGTTCTGCATTCTGTCCATGAACTGTTGTTTTTGCATTGTACACCAAATGTGAACATTTAATTTACTTATAAGTCCCTAGTACAGTGGTTCTACATGTGCCGAATCCCTGAAAATTAAATTGTACTTGTGGGCCTGCAGCACTTACTTACTGTACCTCCTATTTAAACATGTCTTTGAAACATGTAACTGTGAGCAGTTATAAACTGCCAAATCGACCTGGCAAAAATACAACTATTGCCTGGTCTAAACATCCCTTTTTAATACATATAACACCCCCAGGGAAGATCCTAAACAACCCATACGGCAGCCTGCATTGTATTTAAAAAGTTGTACATGAACTTTTAAGTCCCGTTAGTGAAAAATGTATTTTTCACTATTATGAGGCCTACTCATCCCATAGGATAACATTGGGTTACCTTATTACTGTCAGGGCCTCTGGTAAGGACTGGTAGGAGGGAAAACAAAGTAGACAGGATTTGGGATTCAGAGCTGCCTAAGAACACACAGGGAGTCAGAGAAAAAAGGGGATGCAAAGGGGAATCTCTGCACAAGGCAACAGGTCTCTCATATAATATCTATCCAACAAATATCTAAAAAATAAAATCTAGCAAATTAAATATCGATGATAAAATATCAACTCCATAAACTTAAATATAAAAACCACAAATATGGAGAACACAAATATCGTTGTTAACAATATCCATTTTCACATATATTGAAAACAAAAATATAGTTACCTTTAATTAAATATAGAATATGTTGAAAGTTTCAATCCACACAATATTAAGTACTTTGTTATCACCAACACAATTAAATAATCATTAATAAATATATATTATAGTAAAAAAGTATTTACCCTTCACCTAAACAATTTACAAGTCTAAAATATATACAATAAAACACTTCAAAATGTGGAACTATATATTATACATAAATAGTAAAACACAAATGAGTGTTTACCATAGAGAAATTCAACTGATAAAAAAAATCAAACTGTGGTAAACCAACCAATAAAATTCAACTATAAACTACTACAACCAATATCAAACAATTAAATCAAAATATAAAATGCATACTAATTTGAACAACTAAATATTTCAAAAATGACAAACGCTGCAAGACGAGGACACTCTGACCGATTCTTTCTACAAACCATTAAAGTAGAAAAATATACATCTCAACAACAGCATAACAAAGTAAGTAGCACTTATATTTTAACTAAAGCAGAACTGTCAAAAACTTAAAAATAGAAAATAAATATTAATACACTTTTCAACTTTTATCTTTTTTGTACAGACCTCGTGTAAGGAAGCTACAGCTTGAAAACGTATAAACTACCACAGAACATCAACTATCACAAACCTGCAACAACAAAAAACTTAAGTATGCATAAATAAGTAACTAATGATAAACTCCCACAAATAGCAAACAAAAACAAACCAAATGACCTCAACCCCTATAAACTATCAACAGAGTACCATTTAAAAAGTAACTTATGTTTTTCTTTTTCAATCAACAGAAATGCATACAGTTCAAAGCAGCACAATATTTTTGTTTAATGTTTTGGCGGTATACAGTTAAAACCACTCACATTCTATGTGATAGGGAAGTTTACCATTAATTCACAGAAAGAAGCATAGTTACTTGTATGAAATGTATCAATAGGGTGTATATATAATGGTTTCAAATTGTTGTATTGCATTTCATATGACAGCAACATGTGCACAATGAATAATCAGAAATTGAATTTTTTTTCTTATACTGCAATGTCATATTTTTCATTAGCAACCGCTCATTACTTCACTGGTAAAATGTGTCAGGTGAAATTGGTATTATGCTTATAACCATATTCTGTTGCAATTATACTCCAAATATATGTCTGCAATAATTCAAGCAGGTAATCAGAAATCAGTGGCAAAGATGATAGGCCTGCCATTTTATTAAGTAAAGTGTTTGTTAATAGGTGGTATCTGTTTATGTTGCCATTAGCTGTCTTAGAAAATCCCACAATTAAGCAACATCTTCGGCTGTGACAATGACGGACGATGTGAGTAGGACACCATTCTTGAAGTAAGTGATACTCTCATAAAAGAGATTTATGTAAAAGCTTAGATCTGGGTGCTAAATTTGTGAATGTTTTATTACATACACTTAATTACAGAGAACTGTAGACAAGTATTGAGCCCAGAAAGACGGGCATAACTTCTTGGTGAACGTGTGATTACAGAGGGTGCCGCCAACATTACAACCATGATAACATGATATCCCTTAATTACGGTTGTGCCCTACGGTGTTTTAAGACCAAATGCAGTATAATAAAAATTGTTCCTTAATTAAGCCTTGTATGTATGAGCACATGTAGTAGTATAGGGTTCTAATAACTCCCTGATAAATACCCCCTTGGCAATACTACAGGCTGAAACATTTTGGCAAGCACTGAGGATGTATGAGTCATAGTACTCATTGGACAACATGTTTTGTTGTTAATTATTTCTAGGGTACCTGCACTAAAAGAAAAAACATCTTTGGGTTTACCTTAATATAATTGTATAACTCTGGATCCTGTTTTCTTTCCAATAATCCTTCATTAAGAACTCCCTCAAAGAGGAAGTTGAGTCTGTCCTGGCCGTGCTTTCCTGCTAGGGGTAGGTAAGGTTACCTATGATGATGGATGCCACAACAAAATGGGTGAGGTTTTCTTAATCAGAAAGATTTTTTTCCATTTGGACTCCAAGACTCCATTTCTGTTATAGATTGGCATACTCATTGTGAAATATTGTATTGATAGGCTAGTTGTGAGATGATTTCTTCTTTTTTTTCTCACTCTGCTTTGGGGGGATCAATTTTTTACTGGCAAAGGCATCCACACAGCAGCCACTACCTAAATGAATCAGAAATTGTAATATTGGACTACAGCAAAATAAATCCATGAAAGTACACACTGAGGCCTTGATTACAAGTCAAGCTAATTTTGGATGCCTCTGCAAATGCATAGTTGTACAGCATCATAATTACCCTTGCAGGTTTCCCCAGATAGATTCAGGCAGGTCAAATCTTCTGAAATGTATCAGTGGGAGCCCATACAAAAGGCAAAACATGCAAAATTCGGGGTGTTAAATACAGATTCTGCATGTTATACCTCAATACAAGTTAAATACTTGACATGGGATGTATTTATCACATGTTGAGAATAGATCACTCTCGGGTGATGGTATTTACCACCCTTTTAGTCTAACATATAATGAGGCAGTAGGTCTTCAAATAGTCATGCCATGCCTGCAGGCTAATACAGAGGCTATTTAATGCCCTGTCACCACATCCATGAAATCCCATTATCTTTACACACAGTCCAACAAGTTAATACAATTACATCTGAAATCCAAAACCTTAAAGCGAACATCCAAAGCCCACACTCAATTTCTGTATCATCTTATTGTGACATGGGATCATTATTAGAGCTAAAGTTCTTGGTAGTCAGACCTGAAAACTGACAGCTCATACAATTTCTACATTATCTACATGTCAGCTGAACAACATAAGAAATGGTATGTATATTCTGAAAGTAATCTGTATTATATATTTGATGGTCACTTTGAAATGATTGCATACTGATCTATAAGACATTGCATTAAAAGAGAAGATGTGTGATTTAGTTCTACTATTCCCTTGAGCCACAGAATTGAAAAGAAACTAAACATAAATGTTACAACCTAATTAAATAGGCACTTTACTGTGATGTACAGGTTATATAGCAAATGATTGAACTTCATAATTGAACTCATAAATGTAATTAACATAATTGAAATGAGCTTGCAAGAGTAATATTTTCTTACAGTACACTGAACTGTGATTCAACACAAAAATGCCTAATTGAATTTGAATGTCAGCTTAGTGTAGCAATGAAAACTATAATTTAAAAAAACAAGTATATCATTGTGATAGCCGTCAGCACTACTAAAGCACTTCTTTGTTGGGGGCTTTGTTTCATAGGTCTAGGGCATCACAGTGCGATTCTATACTGAAAGAAGTAGAGCATAATATGATATGTTCATTTTTCTGGGAGCCCATTTTATTGACTTAATGACATCATAATATCTACTGCCTAACATTTGAATTTTCATTTTCTTTTAGATTCCATTTATTTCTATATAGGTTCCTGGTTGCAGCTGTCCTACATGAACATGCAAGCATTGTGTTAAAAAGCATGATGTAACATGGTTTTGTTTTAATTACACACCTTAGAAGGCTGTTTTCACTTAAAGTCAATATTTGAAGAAATTGGTCAAATTTTATGTAGAAGGATGGACAATGTCTGTGGACAAAGATTTCTTTGCATGCATGTGAAGCTTCAAATTATTGCAGTTTTGTCAAGTTTGTGCAGTGTCTCTGTTACACTGGACCAAGAAACGTTTTTCTCCAAATAGCAAAATAATTCTCTACTTTGTTATCACTATTCTCAAACTCTGTCAAGCTAGAAAATGTATGCAAAAATGTAAGTGTTGCAGATCATTTCTGTCCTCTAAGCTAACTGTTTTGTTTGAAGGATATATTAGCAGAAATATTTTGTTACAAGTAAATAATGACATAGGGCATCAATGTTATGGGGAGAGGAGTTGGCCTAACAGCTAGGGCGCTCGACCTCAGACCTGAGGAACTGGGTTCAAGTCTCGGTAATGACGCTGAACATCCTGTGATTCTGGGCAAATCACTCAATCTCCCCGTGCCTAACAAAGAATGAATGTGTGTCCTAATGTAACGCAACTGGTGCTATGTAAAGCGCTCTGATACCAGATTGGATTCGGGTCAAGTTCACACTATATAAATCTCTTTAAAAAAAAAATGTCTCTTTTAATTGTGATGGGGCTGGTAATGGCAGTTACCAGTCCCTTGGGAATTATAAGATCTGCAGATACTTCAGAGATCAGTTGTGGGGCAAAACAAGGAATTACCAGGGAAATATTTGTAATCCCCCACTAAGTTTACAACACCAGAGCTACCTCTACCCATGGTATTGGTAACTCCATTGCCTGGGAGCTACTAGGGTAATTAGTAGGAGACTCTTAATGAAGGCATTTACCACACATACGTTGCAGCGAACAATGCTTTACATGCAGATGTGGCAAACAAAATTATTTCTAAATTTCTCAACCTGCAGTGCAAAGGTCCTGTATGATAGAAGGCTCTAACCCATGAAAGCCTTGAGTTTTTCCACTTATTGACCTTTGGATGGTTGTTGTAATAAAGTATCCTTAATGGGGTCTCATTTACTGTAAGGTCACTGTTGAAAAGGATTTGAGCTCTAAACTCCAGCACCCTTAATTTAAAATAAAGTCCACTTACGTGCAGCTGGGTTAAGAGACTCTGAGTAGGATGCAGAGTGATGTTTTCCCACACATGGGCAAAGGTGTGAAGGCTGAGTGAGGAAGACTGTGTCTGACTCAATCTAGCACCTGCACACAGGTGGCATTGTTGCAGCTGTAACACAAATAGCTTGGCAGTGGCCTGCTTGGGCCTTATAATTCAATTGAGAATCCAAGAATAAATGCTTGCTTGCTTTTTGGCTGAAGTGTAAAATCCCTACTGTTTCATTGAGGTTACCCAATTGGTAAAAGGTGCTTAATATATAACTTTTTATTAGCATGAGGTAGAAAGGTAATTGATTATGTCTTTCTTAATAATTCCTACATCTTGAATTCACACGGCGAATTAATTTTACTTTATAGGAGTTTGTTCATGTACATAGAAAATTGGCCATATGCCCCTTTGTTGGTGTTTTTGGGAATTCATGCTTTGAAATAACCTAGTGGTGAGGTTAATTAGTCTGCCAGCCATCCTATGGCTCCGGTTACAAGTAGGCCTGCGAAAAATGTTATTACCCTGATATATATATAATTCATATAACTTCAGGGAACTTTGCGTTACACTTGTTATGCAGGATTCCCTAAATTACGCATTATGCATAATTATACACCATGCACAGTAAAGGTTGACAGCGAACGCCGTGGATACACAGGAGAATTGAAAGACAAACGGCTGTTTTTTGCAGTGCTCTTGTTTCTTCGCACTATATTTAATATACAAAATATATTATAGTACAACATTATGGATTTGCCATTTGCATAAATATGTAGAATGGCACAGAATGTTGCTAAAATTCTGCATATATAAATGAAAGTAAAGGACAGAAATGTAATACAACCCTAGTCACTGTACACTTGCTTCTGAGAGAATTTACACCTAAATTGATGGAGCCTGGCTCAGAACAGTTGTGTGCTGCAATTTAATTATTAGCCACCTTGGATTTTTACTTTTTCTCCCAGAATGATGTGGCTAGGCTTGGGCAGCCAGTGGGCTGATCCTGAATGTGCCAGTTAAGGATCTAGGGGTGATGTTGCATCACTGGACTGTATTGTGAATTCCTGATTCTAGAACTCTCTAACTCAACTGTGAAACCCAGGCACAGGGAAGAAACCCTTAGAGGAAGAAGATGAGGAGTGTGGAGCAGCATGCTGATCAACCACATCTGAAATGTGGGAAACCCACTCTAGACTTGTACAACTGGGGCATTTGTGTAGTGGCACTAGCACCAGTCTCCTTTCAAGGCCAGTAGAGGGCGGGCCTTCCAGGGATCTTGAAGAAAAAGATTGCATTCAACTTCTGCAGATTTGTTTGGTGTTGGTTACCCTAGAAATGAATAATATAGCCTTTTGCTGGACACAGAGGCACTGTGCAAATGGCTATAGGTTTAGGAAGTACAAGCAAGGAAAATGGTCTTCTTAGAGGGCTGTGGGGTGGGGCTGCCAGGAAGAAAGCAGGCCAGGACACAAACAGTGCTAGGGAGGAGGACACGACTAGCACATAGCAGCAGGGTTACTGCTAAAGAATTGTCCTTGAGGTTCTAGGTTACCTGCCATAAAATTATAATTCCAATCAGGACACACAGGTATCCCCATGGAGCCCATGTGGCCTTGGTTCCTCATAGGAGACTAAAAGCATAATCGGGCTAATCACCACTAAATTACAGCCACAGTTAACTATAAAATCACCCCAAATTAGAGATAGGGTACCCACTGCAATTTTTGCTGTCCTGGAGTAACCCTCTGGTAGCGGGGGAGAGCAGGAAGGAAAGTTGTTTCTGTCTTGCATTAAATCAATGACAGTGTTTCATTCAGTTAGTGAAGCTGAGTGATCCTCTTATAAGTGTACCTGGGTGCCCCAAGAAGAGCCAATTTCCATCCACAGGTTTTGCTAAGCCTGCCAGAGGGTGCACCAATAGATCTACAAAAAGAGAAGGCACCAATATTTTAGTTTTCATAGCTGTGGCAGTCGCTTAAAAAGAATAACAAACCATCAGGTAAAGGAGCTGTAATGAGCTGCTTTTCCCCATGTATCACTTTGTGTTGTTCTTCTTTTATGTTCATTACTCATTCATGCTTTGTCACCTAGTATTCCACAGCGTGCGCACCTTCAGGTATGTTTACCTTCAAAGGTGCATCGCTTGTGATTCTGTTCTCCTTAGAACTCCAACTGCTGGATCTAGCATTCAGCAGTTGGACTTCTACCAGGACAGCTGTGCTCCCATGTTATGCTGATTGTACCTGAGGAATAAACCCACTTATTTGAAAAACGATCATCGCATCGTCTACTTCTTCAAGCCTCCACCATTAAGTAGTACTTTACATTTGGTGCCGAGTGTAATGTTGGAACGATTTAATTTTATGAAACGAAAACAAGAATCAAATGAGACAGTTGAGTTTATTTCCGCCCTTAGAAATTTAGCTGCAGATTGCAATTTTGGTGCTTCTCTCAACACGGTTATTAGAGACCAATTTGTTTACAAATGCTACCATAAAAATTTCAAGAGCGGATCTTGAGCTGTCGTGATCCTTCACTATCGGAAGTCATAGATATGGCTAAAAGCAATGAAAGATCCATCATGTCATCAAAACGTATTTCAGATGAAAACATTTCTCCTGTAAACTGCGTACAAAATGACTCTTCCATTAATGCCATTACTGCAAAAAACAATTTTATGAAACCTTTTCAAAGAAAAGCAATCTCTACATGTTACAGATGTGGTTCCAGAGCACATCTTGGAAACAGTCCCATTTGCCTTGCTCTTGGTAAAAGATGTGCAAATTGTCACAAAATGGGACATTTTCACACTGTGTGCATAAGTAAACGTTTCATTCAAGTTAGTGCTGTATCCTCACTGGAACATCCTGATGTTAATGTTCCCTCCTTTGACTCCTCCTTACAAAATCTTGACATTAACACTGTGGATTTGTCCTCACATAATCCACCGCAAAAAATGATACTATCTATTGATTCCAGTGAAGATTAACCTAACTTCAATCGTGCAAAAGATCCTATATGTGAAGTTCTAATTGATAATATACCTTTCAACATGATGGCAGACTCTGGTGCACCTGTAACCATCATCTCTGATTTGCTTTTCAACACTCATTGGTCTTCTTCTCCTGTTCACTTACATTCTATAGACATCATCCCAAAAGCTTATGGTGGCAAAGATATAGACATGTTGGGTTATTTTCTTTCTGATGTTTCATGTCTAGGTAAATGTATCAACACTAAGGATTACGTGGCCATCAAAGGAAAAAGCATCATTGGTTGGCAGGATCTAGCAAAAATGGGACTAAAGCTTGTCCCTGGTTCAGAATGTCCTGTCCAACTCAATGATGTCTCTATATCCTTAGTGTCTGAAGACATAGATTCCCTGGTTAACAGCATCACTTCAGAATTCCCGGACGTTTTTAATGATTCAGTAGGTAAAATCAAAATTTATGAGCATTTTATCAAACTCAAGCCACATGCAATTCCCATCACACACAAACTGAGAGCTATTCCCTTAAATGTAAGGGATGATTTGAAGAACTTATTAGATTCCCTTATCCCCTTCTTCCTCTGACCTTACCACTTTGTTTACTCCGTTTGAAGCATTTAAATACTTGAGACTTCCGTTTGGCCTGGCCTCAGCGGCCATCGTCTTTCAAAAATGTATGGATACCCTACTCAAAAATATAGACTCTGTCCAAGCCTAGCAAGACGATGTTCTTATTTTTTCAAAAAATAAGAACGAACACATCCGCACTATGAAAGAGGTGTTATCTCGTTTCAAATATGTTGGAGTAACATTGGGAAGGGACAAATGCAAATTTTTTGCAACACAAGTTGATTATTTGGAACGCTCGATTTCTGCTAATGGTATCAAACCAAAATATTCTCTAACCCAAGCTATATCCAATGTTCCCATTCCCGGTTACAAGGACTCCTTGAAATCCTTTTTGGGTATGACAGAATATTATTCAAGATTTATTCAAGGATATTCTCAAATTGTTCAACCTTTGCGTGCATTTTTAAAGAAGAATGTCAAATTTTTGTGGTCCACAGAAATTGATTCTGCATTTAATCTTATCAAAAAAGTTATAACGGGAGCACCTGCATTCTCCTCTTTTACCCCTGGTTTAAAATGTTCGATTTCTGTTGATGCCAGTCAACATGGTCTAGGGGCAGTTCTTTGTCAGTGGATTGGTGCCAAGGAACATACCATTGGTTTTGCCACTAGAGCCCTCGCTAGTGCTGAAACATACTACTGCACTATTGAAAGGGAGGTCCTTGTCTGCTCTTGGGCAGTCGAAAAGTTTAAAAATTTTGTCTGGGGTTCTCATTTTATCCTCTTAAATGACCACAAAACCCTATTACACTTACTTAACAGCAACAGCACTGGCAAAGCATCAGCAAGACTTGTTCGGATACTTTTAAGACTACATAAATACAATTTCACCACACAACATATTTCTGGTGGACACAATCTTAGGGCAGATTGTCTTTCTAGATTACCTTTAAATGATAATTTGTCTGATCCAAAATGTGATGACATAGAGTGTGTTGTTTCCTCTATTGATGACCTATTTCTCTCTCCTTTCACACTTTCCCAATCAGACTGGGTCCAAGCTTATTCTGATGACTCCACACTCAAAGTTGTAAAAAATATGATAATCTCTGGTTGGCCCAAAGTGCGTTTCCTTGCTGCTCCATTGAAATCCTATGCTCAGGTTTCAGATGACTTATCCATTGTCAATGATGTCATCTTCCATGTAGATCAATGTGTTCCCCTAACCTCTGTTCGTATCAGACTTTTTCAAGCAGCACATGAAGGTCATTTAGGGATTGGTGCCACCTCAAGAAAGCTAAAGGAGCACTTTTGGTGGCATGGTTTAGATAGAAACGTCACACAATGGATCAATAGTTGTGATACCTGTTTAGTATCTGAGAAACACTGGAAGACTACTCAACTCACCTTACACAGTGTTCCCTTACCCGAGGAAGCCTGGTCCAAACTTGCTGTGGATTTTTCTGGCCCTTTCGAACTATTACCACATAACAAAAGCTACATCATTGCCCTCATTGATTACCACTCCAAGTGGGTTGATTTTGATTTTTGTGAGACCCCCAATTCTCTTTCAGTCATTAACTTCCTAAGTAGAGTTTTCCTATCTGAAGGGTCACCCAAAGAAATTGCCACCGACAATGCTTCGCATTTTTGTTCCTCTTTGATGCAAGATTTTTTGAACGCACATGATATCAAACATCTCAGGGTTGCACTTTACTCTCCTTCAAATGGTCTCATTGAAAGGATGAAAACATTTATCAAAGAAGGCATACAGTCTGCTCTTTCTTGCAATTTTGATGTTGAGTCTTTCCTTAGAAAGAACATATGGTCTTATTTAGTCACTCCACATTCCACTACTAGCATCTCACCCTTCGGACTACTTAAAAAAAGGAACCCTAATGGGAACATTTATCCCACATGGATCAAACTCCTTGCTAAAAATAATAATTCATGTTTAGCCTGTCATGACAAACAACTCGTTGAAACAAATGTTCTTAAACAACAGAAACTACAGCAAAAATATTTTGATTCTCTTTCCGCCCCTGTTTTCCACACCTTCCAAATTGGGGATTGGGTCATGATCAAGAATCCCAATAGGGTCAAGAAGGGTGCTTCTAAATTTTCTTTACCCACCCAGATTTTAAAGACTTCCAAAGGTTCTCTTTTCTTGGATAAAAAGGGATGGTGGAATAAGAGAGCTTTAGTAAAACTTTCTCCTGAGTAAGCCAACAGAATTATCTTGACAAAACATACCCTTGACAACCTCCCATGCTCACATTTTCCACTGGGAGCACTCTCTGATAACCCCTCTCACTGTACACAACCTGTTCTCATTCCTCAAACCATTCCCACTTCTCCAACACCCTCAGTTTAGGGTTTAAGTCGGACTTCTCGTAAGTGTTCTTTTCCTGCAATATTTAAGGATATTTATATGTCTTTTGTGAAAAGGGATATGATATACTGTGCTGCTTTTCCCCATGTATCACTTTGTGTTGTTCTTCTTTTATGTTCATTACTCATTCATGCTTTGTCACATAGTTACATAGTATTCCACGGCGTGCGCACCTTCAGGTATGTTTACCTTCAAAAGTGCATCGCTCGTGATTCCGTTCTCCTTTGAACTCCTCACTCACTAAGAATTACTAAGAATTAATTTAATTTGCATATATTTTGTTGTTATGCCCCCAGATAGGCAGTGGCACCACAAGTCACATATTGGGCCACCAAAGGATGTGGCCGACCCACTCAAACCCTATGTGCTGGTTCAAAAAAGCACCATAATGTTCCCAAGGGGATGTATAGGTGAGCCTGGTAACAGTTAAGTGTTGCTTCGCTTGCTCCCAGGTTGAGCTTTTGTGTGACAAGGAAGTGTAGCTGAAACCTTTATTTTTTGGATCTCAGAGAGTACAAGTCAGCTTGGTTTAACAAAAGAAGTGTGATCTCTCAATCAAACATTTTGGTTAAATGTTCTTTGTACCAGAGTCAATAGTCTTGGCTGCTCAAGTCAAAGGGCAGATTCATAAAAGCATTCATGTGGTCAGAGAGTAGTAAAAGAGCAAAACTCTTGTATATACTATTTCATGCCTTTCAGAATCAGTTCTGAAACATCCAACTCCCAATTAATAAAAATGCAAAGAAGGTAAATTCAATTTCTATTCGTCCTAATAGTATATGAATATCCATAAACATTGCCATTTCAGATGTTCAGTGGTTAATTCATAAAGGCATGTAAGAGTGCATAAAAGAGTACTAGAGGATAACTATTTTGCACACTCGAAGATGCGTTAGTGAAAAGATACCAAAGTGTTTTCATGCTTGTGTAATGCAGTGAAATGTTCACTGATAATGAAATGTCTGCTTTTCACTGTACGTTAATTGCAAATATCCTTTTGCATAGCATGTAAATCTGATGTATTATGACTGCAAACCTTTCATGATTTGCTAAAGTAAAATGTGAGATCAATGTGGTTTTATTGTTAGGCTCTGCTGGCACACATACACTGTTAAATGTGCCTCATACCAATGGAGTTTTATCTGCTTTTAGGTAGTTAGTTCCTTTTTAGTTCTATGAGTTCCATGCCATTGCTAGTCATATTGATATTATTTCAAACCTCGGCAGAAATTACCACTCCCTCCCTTAACTACAAGTCCATTTTTTTTTAAAGATATCTAATGCGAAAAAAGGGCCTGCGAACAAGTTCTTACATCACTTAAACGTCCGTTCTATAACTGGCCACTCTTTCCAGGTATCAATTCCTAAAAAATCCCCAATATTCTGATAGCTATTTACCTCCCATTTGGAGGTGATACTGTCAAAAATGGGTGGAATCATTAATAAATATTATATTAAAATATTTAAATAGCTATTCTTTATGTTTCAAGAGCCATTGCTGATGTGTATAGCAAACTTTTTTCGGTGATTTTGTCAGGCCCAAAAAATCCCTAATTTTGTATTACTGCATGAATAAATAAATAAAAAAATGATTGGTTTCCCAGGGCTCCGGGGAAGAAAAAATCTGAATGCAAAATGTAAAAAAGTGGCAAAATGTTTTTTTTTTATGTTCAGCAGTTCCAGGCCTCCTTCTGATACTTCCTCTATATGATGTGCTTAGTGCAATCATTGGTGTTTTATTATCCCAAATAAATGTAGAAAACAATCCCTCCACTTCCTTAAAAAGGTTTATCTCGAAAGCACCAGCAGTGCAGCGAATAAAAAGTTAAACAGAGGCAGTATAGATGTATGAATCAGTATGCAACCCATTAACAATTTGAGCAAACATGCCCACCTGGAGAAGAGTGCCTTAATTTTCATAATAAGCAGTAGATAATATAATATAAATGAGTCTTCACTATTTTCCATAGTATAGATGCCCAAATATCTCTTTGGCTTTGAGAGTAGAGAATTAATCGTACAATTACAAAGGAGAACCTTGGTGTTAGCCAATTTAGACAGAAATTCCTAAAAAATGACCAAAACCCTCCCTCCCTTTGGCTTTTAAGAACAATGCCTCATCATCGGCATCTAGCTTGATTTTTACCATTTCCCCCAGAGGTGACTGTACGCATTTATCATTTCTAATAGCAATCGCTTAACAGTGTATAAAAATTGCAAAACAAATAGGAGAAAAAGGACACCCCTGTCTGGTATCCCGATTTATTTTGCAGGTGCCAATATCATCAGACTTATTCATAAATTGAGCCGTACCCCCTCGTAGATTTTAGTAATGGCCTGAACAAAACTTGTAGTAAAACTAAACCTCTCAGGGATGAGAAAAAGGCTCTTCCAACAAACAGGTTAAAAGCCTTTTCAGCACCTAATAGAAGCACCTCAGCCGGGAATCTTTTTGTTTAAAATAGTCTAACACTTCAGCCCAAAATTTCGTATTTTTTTAGAGTTGACTACCCCAAATAAACCCACACTGATCAGGATGGAAAAGTGCTTCCACTACTGTATTTATTCTGTTGACCAATAGTTTCAGTATTATTTTATAGTTGGTATTGCGAAGACTAATGGGCTGGTACAAATTAATATTCTCTGGATTCTTGTCTTTTTAAAAAAAATGTATCACAATAGCACTATTGAAAGATGGGGGAATTTTACCACCCTTCATAATATAATTAATGAGTTTCACTATTTCTGGTTTCAAAAGAGACAGATTTTTTTGTATAAAATTCGACTGGTAGGCAGTCTTCCCTACAGGCCTTCCCACTGGCTAAAGACTTGATGACTTCTTCCACCTCCTCTGAGGTGAAAGTAGCCATCAAATCCTGTAATTGATTTTGTTGTAGCCTGGGCATAGGGAGGCTACTCAGAAAACGTCAATGGTGTTAAACGTCAGTCTCCTGTCTAATACTATAAATCTGTTCATAATATTGCCTGACTATGCCCTAGATCAGTGATCCGTGTCTTAATCTCCTTGTTGTGAAGTGACATCATTTTATTCTGGGCCTTTTTCCCTCGAGCCTGCAAGGTTAAAAACCGCCCTGTATATTCACTCTCTGTATATACCTTTTTGTAAATAGCCACTATTAGCAACACAGCCTTTCTCATTGCAATAAACTTGTATTAACAGTTTCACTTTTGTGAGCTAAAAATGAATATTAAGGCTGTTCTGCCTGAAAACTTTTTCACTGTCCTTCTTCAAACCCCGCTCTGATTCCCTCGATATTGTATTGCTTCAGGAAACCCGTTTTACGGAAGGGGGAAAGCCATTTCCTGCGGTGTTTAGAAATTGGGTCGTGTTTGTATGTTTATCAAATGCAAGGGCAGTCCATAGGGGTGTGGCTATATATGTGGACGCATTTCTCAATTTCCATGTAAGCTTCTTTCAGAATAATAAAGAGGGGAGATGGGCTTTGGTAAAAGGAATCATAAATAGCTTTAGAGTTTCAGTCACCACAATTTATGCCCTTATTGTGGATGATTCAGTCCCAATGTTGGAATTTTTTCAGGCATTGCCATCTATTCCTGGAAAACTAATTTTGGGCTGGGATTTAAATCTACTTCTGAATCTGACACTAGACCCATCCACAAATACTCAAAAACAATCCATGATCTGGCAAACATTTACTTTGATTCTATAAAGGTTCTGCATTCTCAGGAGGTAGTTCTATTGAATTATGCACATGTGCCAAATGGTTTTTCAACCCACTCCCTTTTTGCTGTTTTAGTTTTGGGGATGCAGCCCCAACAGTTACGTGCTATATGTTCTTTCATCAGGGTCAAGCTAGAGGATGAGGATTTGTCTACGGAGATTGAGATTGACTACTACTTTGAGGCAGGCTAATCAGCATACAACTATCCTAGAAATTGTATGGGATGCTTTTGATGCGGCCCTACGATCATACATGACCTCTAAGAGCATTGCGGAGAAAAAGTGTCCCACAAGGAGTTTATTAACATTTGAAAGGTTTTATTGATAATGACAAGTGAACAGAGAATAATTATATGTGTTACTGGAAGTCATTGAGATGCTTAATTGAAAATCAGAAAGCTAAAAGTGAGTCATTGCCTGTCTTATTGTATGTTTTTATTTGAGGGTACCATCCTAAGAGGGCACCGTACCCGGAAACTGGACCGCCCGCCGAAGGTGCGGTGGTCCGGCCAGTGGCATTAGGATGCACCCGCCACACTGGCGGGCGCATTCCGCATTTTTTACATTGCCGCGGGCGGTGCTGCAAGCAGCACCCGCCACAAGGTCCAAAATACATGTTGTGCATTTGAATGCACAACGTGACAGGCCTTGTGCGGAGCCTGCCACCTTGTGCATGCAAATGTAGGGTGGTACCCATGGTACCCCCAAGTGCACCTCCTACCCTCCAACACCCCGGGGGCCCACAACGGCAACGCCGCCATGGAAAGGCATATCTCAGCCTACATCATGATATGGATGGCAGTAAACCGGTGGATGGTGTTTCCACCCGCCGGGATCCCCCACCCTTCGTAATGTAGGCGGGCGGTGGGAATTGGCGGGTGGATCGCCACCACCATACGAGCAGTGGCGATCTGCCCGCCAACATAATCAACTCCTTAGTTATTTTAATGGTATTGCATTGGTTTATTGTGACATATTTCTGCTTTTTCAAGGTGACATACTGATAAGGCCTTTATAATTGCTCCTGATTGTATTGACCCTAGTATTTGTGGGGAAATTGCAGTTATAGAGTTTGGGGCTCGCTAGGAGTGTGAACTGTTAGGAGGATGTCACCATAGATATTTCCACTTACTACCATGTATTTATTTGTAAATGAATGCATAGTTTAAGTAATTTGTGAGTAATAAAGTACTGTTTCTTTTTATAAGTAAGAGTACTAACTGGACATTGATTTTTTGGGTGATTTTTGTTAACTGCCTGATGGCTGGGGTACTGGCCCACATCAAATTCCCCTTGGTAAGCCTTGCACTGCTCTGTCTCACTGCTCTAAGAGAGTTAAGTCTTATAATGGGGTACTTGTTGGAATGTTGTGGAAATATTACTTGTCAATGATTCCCATCCTACCCAAAAAATAATCAACTTTCTTACAGTGTTTATCTGAGAAGAATAGAAACAGTGAAAAAAACGCACGCATTAGTTTATTTTTCTTGAAAAAACATTGGCAGCCAAATTGATTTATTGCAACAACCACATTCCTTGTCAGAGTGAACCACAAAAGTAACTAAATTAACCTGTGATTAACCCTCTGGTAGCTTGGCACAAAGCAGTCTGGCTTATTAGAGGCGAAGTGTAAATTATTCTATGCAGAGTACAAAAGTGAAAACAGAACACAAGAAAAAAGTCAAACTGATTTAGGAAAATGCCTCAAATGTGTATAAATATAAATATATAAGAATGACAAATATCCAATAAGTTGAACCAGAGATTTGAAATTTCAAAGTTTTAGGTGCATATAGTGCCTAAAAGCACAAAGTGCCCCTTGCGGGCATCAGTCCAACCACAATGGAGTGCAGGCAGGATACAGGGGCCAGGTTAGTCCCTCTGAAAAAGTTGCCTTTTCAAAGTTTAGCGTGAGGAGTACCGTTAGCGTTGGAGGAAGCCAGGAGGAGCATAGACAGCGTCATGGATGGTCATCGCTGAAGCATGACGAGCAGGCCGGGTGGTGTAGATGGTTGTTGTTGAATCCTTGCACTGATCGTCACCATGGCCTTTGTTGCCATATAGCGAAGTGCAGATCTTACATTGCTAGTCACTGTAGAGTGAAAATTTGGGTTCACTGGAGCTTCCACTTTTCATTCTTTGCCGGCAGCAGAGTTTTGGCACACATGGGACTGTTCGCAGTTGCAAAGAGCCTACAATTTTAGGATTTCATCTTTCTTATGCAGGAGTAGTTCAACTGATACCAGGTCCAGAACTTGTAGAGGCACCTGTTGGAGATCAAGAGCTCACTCCAGAAGAGGCCATCAGGGCTCAGGCAGGACCAGTTGCAGATCTAGGCAGGTCCAGTGTATCAGGTCAGCTGAGCAGCTGAGCAGCTGCAGGAAGGCCTCTGGAGCTTGTGGCATCCCTGTACCTGCAAGAAGAGATCAAACAACTGACCATTGAATTCACTTAGCCTGGGATGAAGGGAGCCAATGTAGTCTCCCTTCTCAGGAGAAAGGTAGTCCTCAAACAGCAGGGCAGCTCTCTAGGGGTCAATGCAGTCCTCATGCAGCATGGGAGCCCTCTGGTAGAAGTAGGGCAGTCGTCTAGGGATCAAGGCAGGCCTCAAGCAGCAGGGTAGGTGGGCGTGATCCTGTGCCTGAACAGAAAGAAGTTTCATCTCAACAATATGTTAAACATGATAGGTATATATGAGTGTGCCTAAGCATCTCAAAGAACCAAATAGGAATTAAGCAAATCTCCAGCAGAGAGCACATAATTGTGAAGCTTGAGTTTCAAAACTAAGTTTCTTATCGGAACAAAGAAAGGTAGGTTACACAGAGGTATTGCTAAGATGCCCACTTCAACTTGGAGATCAGTGCCCAGTAGACCTGACAGTCAGAGTGATGCTGACTGTCCAGTGCCTCTGTTTCCTCTCTGTCGGGATGGAAGCATACATCACTCCCATTTGAACCTGAGTACGTTTTGTGGTTTTTGCCAGCCTTTCAAACAAGCAGAATTATCCAAGGGTAGCTTTTAAAAACATTCAGGTATACCTGCTATCTTACACATACTCAGACGCTGGTCTGTTACAGACTGTAAAACATGTTTGCTGCTTGCCTCCTACACTTTTTTGGCAATATTAGCTTGTTTACATTTGAAGTTACGTCACACGTTGGCATCTTCCTGTATCTCATGCAAGGCTGGTGGTTAAAGGAACATGGATAGCTATTCACTAATTGTGTTTCACTTATTCATGCTCTCAAAGCTACTTGATATATTCCAGCTCCTGTTTCCATCTGCACTCCGTCTGCACAGCTTTTAATGCATCTGCGCCAATGGGCTCTCCCATAATGAGTTCAGTATACTCTCTGCACTAAGCTTAGATTCCTAGAATAGAGCTTTGGGAAATCTTCAGTGTGGGAGAGCTCACTAATCTACATACTGACAAGTATTTTTTGAAATATGAACTTTCCGTTCTAATTGTTAAGCCTATTAAAATCATTAAAGTTCCCAAATCAAGCTGGTGGTACAAATACCTTAAAGATTAATTCAGCACCACATTCGTACCCTCTATCAAGAGAGATAAGCCTGTGTACAAAAAAAATGATCAAAGGCCCTTAGAAGATCTTTAGCGTCACCCTAATAAAAAAAATACTTCACTAGCTGATTTGTTGAAAGGCATTCTGCTGCTAATGAGTCCAGGAAAAGAGACTACGAAATAAGACATGCGGCGCTGCATGCAAATAGTGTGTTTTCTGTATCAAAGTTGGAACCGTTGAAGTCCCTGATGGCGAAAGAAAAATATGGGTAGATAAAAAATGTACATGACACTACAGGATTATTTAAAGAAACCAGTCTTCAGCAGAAGCGAAATCGTTTCATTTTATTTGTACTATTTATCGGAAACCAGGAGCTGTTAGGACGTCAATATTCACATAATTTCTTTTGGCTAACGATAATACTTTCTTGTTAGTTTGTTGAGCAAAAATTGCCTTTTTGCAAGCTAGGAACCATTTTCTTCTTTGTAAAGCCTGTCCCCTCTATTTCTTCATAGCAGGGGCTAGCTCAGGATTTTGAAATTCTATTTTTCTTTCTAAAATAATAGGCATGTTGACAACTCCGAAGGCCAAAGGTATCCTGTGCTTTTTCAGTATCGCTTTTGAAAAATATGTTACCAAAATGGAAACTTTTTAACATTGAAAGAGACTGCATCCGAACAGTTACCTGTACCGAGTTCCAAAGCAGGGAAGCTGGACATCAGTTTGTTATGCGGAAGGATATGAATAATATATAATAACCTACAATTCCAAATATGTCTTTGTCTTGTGTTAAAGGAATTCTGAACTTATTGTTCACAGAAAGCGAGTTTCAAGCCTTTCCACATTATTAGTAGACAAGCACTGAAAAATAGAGTATCTGGCAAACCTGCGCCTCTACGAATGATAGCAACACACAAGAAATGTGCACCCACAAATGAATTAATTTTAACAATAGGTCTTTTTTGTCTTTATCAACAACACTGGTACAGTTTTTCACGTTCGAATTCTCTACTTGGCCTTGAATGTTACTGTTAAATTGTACTTAGCCTTTTGAGGTGAGTTGTGAAAAATTGCAAAGCATGTTGGTTTGAACTAGTGCATACTTTTTAGAGCCACAAAATGTGAAGTTGATGAATTTATTAAAAGAGCAAACAAATTAGAATAAGCAGGAAGATTATTATTGCAACATAGGGACATTAGAGTGCCACTCTGTATCCCTGTCTGGCCATGTTCCCAAATCCTGATGAGAGAAGGCACAGGGTGTTAGAAACCAAGACCTGTTGGCAGTGTTTGGCAGTGTCCCCCCACTTTTTGCCCCAATTTTGAATACTAAATGCTGGTTTTCTGACTCTGATTGATACCTGGGCCCTGCTAACCTGACGCAGAGTCTGTGCTCTGCTAACCAGACCAAGGGCCTGTGCTCTGATTAAAAGAGCATGGTAATTAGGTATAGTTACAATTGGTACTGACAACCTACCTGTAGGTACACAGTATATGGTAAGGCATTTAGGTTTAGAGGCTCAGTACACTTAATGAACTCAAGTGTGCACTACCATGGTGCCTTCTGTCATTTTAAAAGCCAGCCCTGCCTTGCAGGCTGCTTTTAAACTTGAATTACATACAAGTTCGACTTTGGAATAAAAAGTACCCCCAAAGCCGTAAATGACCTTATTTTTATGTATAAGTCACCCCAAGGTCTCCTCTGGGTGCCCCAGGGGTAGGGTGCCTTGTAACTGTAAGCAGAGACATTATAAAATATGTTTTATATGCCCTGGTGAGGGAAAAACTGTCAATTTTGTTTTTTCCGATTGTAATGCATTGGCTTCACGGGCTAACATGGGAAAACTTAAATAAAGTGGAACTATTCATAGACAGGAACTAAAAATATAATTTAAGGATTTCAAGGAATAGTTACTGTAAATCCAACAACTTGCCATTGTTAGATTTGTTATAACTAGCACAGAAACTAAGTTCTAGAACTTTCAGCCCTTCTCTGATTGGCAAGCCTGTGGAAGGAGAACTGACACTGCAGAAGCAAAAGGCAGGATAAGGGTGGAGTAGCCAAACTGGTCTTCAAAGATGAAATGACACTTCAGGACAGCACAGGCTCACCCCTGAATCCTGCACCCCGAGTCACACAGCAGGTCCTGTAATTAGACAAGTAAAGGGGCTGGAAGGGGAGTGTTAGAGAATCTTAGCCACACCAGTAGGTTGGTTTATTCACATCTAACCCTTCAGGAAAGATTTTTTTCCATTTTGGATTTTGGAAGAATACTGCTCACTAGGAAAAGAATATGCTACATTTTGGAGAAAGTTGTCATACCTGAGGGTGGCACACTGAATCTCATTGGTCAGGGGTGTCCCCCTGCTTGACTTCCAGGAACACTGACTAAATATGGGAGAGTTGCCAAGCAAACTGAGATCTGTTGCCTGAAACAAAAATGAGAAGGAGGACTTCCCTCCTGGAACCCTGATCTGCTCCCAAAGGACTATACTCTGGAGGACTTCACCTTCTTCACAATCTGGTACTACAACCCTAAGGACTTTGCCTTTCTTCACAAGGATTAAGAAGTGGATTCCCTGACAGCTACAGATTAACAGAGCCCACATGCATCATCTCCACAAAAAGTCCCCATACTGTAGTGTGTCCAGTTGACTTTTATGGATTTGTCCAGGTTTATTGTGGGAAACATAGTCCCAACATCCCAAGGACCATCTCAGAGATTCTAGACCCTTGGGTTGGTGTTATGGACACTTTGAACCCACAAGAGTAACTTCAGAAAGAAATTTCAGATGTTTGGAAATGTTTGGAGCAACTTTTATTGAAAGCTCTATAAATTGACCAGGTGCATTGTGGGAGTTGTAGTCCTAGATTCCAAGAGGCAAACCAAAGCATCTGAACCCCTGGCTAGTGCTGTGGACCACTTTCACAGATCAAGAAACACTTCTGAAAGTAAGTGTAAAGAACTCTTGACTTTGCCCCTAACCTGTGCGAACTTTTTTAACCCTTTGAGCGCTATTTGCTTCTAAGCGCAAGTTTAACCTTTAATCTTTATTAATCTTTATTCATGTCTTTAGTTCCCAACATTGAATTTTTGTTGCTTTGGTTTCTAGTTGTTCATAAAAATATAACCTATTTTTATATATTGGTGTTGGATTTTTATTGTGTATTGTGTCTAACTTATTTAATGTATTGCCGTTTTTAAATGCTTTACACACCTGTCTCCCAAGTTAAGCCTGCCTGATTGTTGCCAGCTACCAAGGGTTGAGCAAGGGAATAATTTATAGAGACCTTGTGTGAACCTTTTATTGTGATTGTGGCCTTATTACTATTGGTAGGTACCTACTTATTCCTACTAATTAACCACTTTCCAACACAGGGCAAGACTTCTGTGAGTGATGAAGTAGCGTTATGAAGTTTGTCAGGAGACAGGCTGTTATTACCCCACAGTCACTGATAGCTGGTACCCAAGAGTGGTATAGGGAGAATTATTCCCTACAGCCGGACACCCTACAGGAATTTTGGCTGCGGGAGTGATGCAAAACTGTCTTGGATGAAGTTTGAAAACAGTCTGACATTCACACTTCAATATGCAATATTAAAATTAAGGGCGTGTGAACTTTTCATAATTTTCTCTTGCGTAATTATGCATAATTTCAACAAAAGTATTTGAAAGTGAAGGTAATTTCATGAAATGCAAATTCATCCTTCTGTGGTATATTTTAGCTCAAAATGCTTTACTCTTGGTCCTTCCATGAGCAAACACTCAACAAAACAACCTACAACAACAGAAGCTCATGTTCTGTTATTCGCATGGGTTCTCAGTAAAATTTCCTGCAAATGTTTTCTCGTTTCCATTCTGCATCACACATAGAAAGAGGAAAATACCTCTTTGGATTGTTTTTGCACAGGAACGTATACTTTCCTGCCCAAAAACAATCCTGTCCAACATGCACTTCCTCTATCAGCAAAGATGCCTGTGTTAGCGCTAGGCAGCACACTTAGTGCTAGTGCAAGGAGAGGGCAAGGAAAGGGCAGAAATGCTGCATACCTTTGTAAAAATTAAGGGCCCGATTCACAGAACTAACTTAAGACAAAATCCTAAACTTACTACCATTTTGGTATTCACAGAAGGCACTTACTCATTTTGGTATTCACAGAAGGCACTTACTCATTTCGGTATTCACAGAAGTTAGGAGTCCTAAATGCCTTCTGTGAACACCGAAAGTCTTAAAATTAGGATTTTTCTCAGTTTAGTAGTAGTATAGTTAGGACTCCTAACTTTAGGACTCCTAAATGCCTTCTGTGAATACCGAAAGTCTTAAAATTAGGATTTTTCTCAATTTAGTAGTCCTAAATTTAGATTTAGGACTACTAAATTGAGAAAAATCCTAATTTTAAGACTTTCGGTATTCACAGAAGGCATTTAGGAGTCCTAAAGTTAGGAGTCCTAACTTCTGTGAATACCGAAATGAGTAAGTGCCTTCTGTGGATACCGAAATGAGTAAGTGCCTTCTGTGAATACCAAAATGGTAGTAAGTTTAGGATTTTGTCTTAAGTTAGTTCTGTGAATCGGGCCCTAAGCGTTTCTGCTCTCTGTCTTCATTGTAATGCAGTTTAGCAAGTTCTCTTGCTGCGCTGCAGTGTGCGAGACCATAATATATGTGTCCCTGACTGTGTAACAACTGATAAAACTCTGAATCAGAGTACAATAATATCACAGTTCCTTGACATAAAACCAATAACAAAAAAGGCAGTCCCCCTTTAAGCTTGCCTGCTTCCTATGGAGTGGCTGAAGCCTGGCCAGAATAGTACCCAACAATATTGAAAGCATCTTGAGCTCAAGTTTATTGGAAGCAGATCTCTGTCTGAGCTCTTATTGGAGCATACTTTATCACTGTTTCTGGATGTCCCAGAATATGCAATTCATGCTTCTTGCCACATGATGAAAATCATATTTTCTTTGACAATATCTGTGTGTTCATTGTAGCTCACCATTGTGGATGCTAACCTTTACAGCTTTACAATGCCTACTGTTGGTGTGTAAGGTACTATTGATAGTTGTTTGTTTTCCAGTGAATAATTTAGCAGATTCGACCTTCTCTGATAAAAACTTTTGCAACAATAAAGTTCAGTTCCTTATCACTAGGGTCATATGTCAATTTTAAAATTAATTAAATCTCATTTATGTCCTTAATTCTAAAAGATTTCTCTCTATATTCCAAACCCAAAAATAATTTGTGAAAGTATCTTGCCCATAAAATGACATGGACACCCTCCTGCTCCCACAGTCCCATGAATAAATTGGCTTAGGTGGGAGCAAAGGTGCTGTTTTTGTAGAAAGTAACAGACATTGAATAAAAAACGTATTGTTTCAAGAAATAATTATTTTGTTGTATTTCAGGAAGTTGATTGATCTTTTTTATATATTTTTTATTAAGCAGATACATAGGATGACCGTAATAAACAATATTAATAACTGTCATCACAATAACTCCTTAATTTTTCCAACTAAGTGCTAATTTTCCATTGAGATGAAAAACAATAATAGTCAATAAATGCTTTGGTATACTTACAATAAAGTGTAGCTGTGCTAGATTTAGCAGCAAACTATTATTATTCAAAGTACGACTCGTCAAGTTTCCATCTTGATCTCTTCTTGAAACCGTCTTATTTACAAGTAAACCTTCCCTATGTTGATATTTTTTTCTCAAATAGATAGCAGCAATCCATAATAAACAAAAATAACAATCATCATTTCAATAACACAATGAATCATTAGTTTTCCAGCAAGGTGCAGAAGTGCAAAAGAAGAAAGAAAAAAAAGTAAACTTTCCATGCGTTGATATGTTTTTCACCAATACATAGAGCATACTATAATAGACAATAATAATGATCATTATTTCCCTATCACAATAAATCCTTAGTCCTTCAAAAAAAGTGCTAATGTGCCTTAAAAAAGAGAAACCATACAAATATGGTCATACCGTCATAGTATTAAATAAATGCATTGGTAAACTTTCAAAAAAGTGCAAATGTGCTAGATTTAGCAGCAAACCATTACTATTCAAAGTCCATATCATCGACTTGCTTTTTTGATCTCTTTATAAACTTCTTTGTTTAAAAACAAGCCTTCCACACATTGATACATATATTTTATTTCACCAAGGTGCCAATATGCCTTTTGCGTCACTTTTCCCATGTTAAAAGTGACGCAAAAGTGGCGCAAGCGGCTCATAAATCTGCCCCATATTGTTTAATATTTCTATTTAGGATATCCTTTGGTATTTAACAGGATCTTACTCTGCTTCATTTTCAATCCCCTCCATAAATTACCAAGAAGCATTGAATCTTTTGGTACCACAAACCCTTTTAGCGTAAGCATCCTCAAACATCTTAGTTCGTCTTGTTATACCACTCTTGGTACGTTGACACTCTAGCTGCCTTTCAATTCTGCAAGATCAAGGATCTAGCAACTAAAGAAGCACTAACAATAAATGTATCAGCCCTTTTTTTAGTGCTTGGTGTTGCTCTTGTCTAAAAAACCCAAAGATTGACATTCCTGCCTCTGGTTCGATCTGCCGATGTGATCCTTGACTTAACGCTTCACATAATTCTTCCCAGAAACGCACAACCTTTGGACAGGTAAAAAAAGTATGCAACCAATTGCCCACCACCCATCTGTTTACAACAAAAGCCGCAATCCTCAGACTCTAGGTGCATTTTATGGAGGGCTTTAGGAGAATAATATGCCGTCCAACATGCTAACAAGGACATTTGCTTGAAGTTAGAGGCGCTCAAAGCCTTATTTACTAATTTCGATATTGCCTGCCTCGTAAAAAATGCGCTGCTTTGTCTGCTTGGTCTTCTCTGAAAGCCTTTTCACCAAGTGGCACTGTGTATGGCTCCTTAATACCCTAGACCAGTTTCCGACCCCCTTATACCTTGTCTTCTTTGGAAGTTTGGCCATCTTTTTAAATACCAGAGGCTGAGATCTGGCCTCTGCACCATACTTTCAATAAAAAAACTATCCTAGATCCCTTGGCATCTATTAATTATACTAATAAATCTGCATAGTATGCACGCATGTGAGGAAATGCAATCCCCCCTGACTGGTATCTAACTGTAGCACTGGAATTTTAACTCTCAAAGCCTTTTTATTCCAAATAAAACTTCTAAAAAGTGCCTCTAATTCCTTAAAATACACTATATTAATTTTGATGGGGGATAAGTAAAAAGAAAATTCATCATGTGTAAAATGGACATTTTTATCAGTGCGACGCAGCATATACACGTAAAAGGAAGAAGTGCACATCTATCCAGCAAGTCTTGATCTTTTTCATCATCAGTTTATAGTTTTGTTTGTAAAGTTCTGTATATTGGTTGGTCACATTTATTCTTAAGTACCGAATTGGGTTGTGATAGGCATCCTGTCACTGTAGATTGATAGGAAGAGAACTAAGAGTAATGTTAAATTAAAGGAAATCTGTTTTATTATAGTTGATTCTATATCCCCCAATTGATTGGAACTGGTCACATTTTGACAATATTGTTTTAATATTATGTTCCTCTGGCCTGAGATAAAGTATTATATCATCCACAAATAATTGAAGCTTAGACATTCCCACTACCGGTGCTTCTATACCCATATTAGATGTAGACAACAGGGCACCAATATGCAGCCACTGCAATATAGCACTCATGTTCAAAACACAAAATATTAAGGAGACTAAGCTACAGTTAGCCTTACACAAGCATGAGATACACAATATATTAAGGGAAAGATCATTGGATGCTCTATTCCTGACCGTGACTTGGCTTAATGAGGACTCTACCCCAGTTGGACTAGACGCCATCCTGAACGAGAATATGCTAGTAAGGCAAGATAGGGAAGGCCAAAGAGGTGGGGGAATTGCCATAATCTATAAAGCCGACATGAAGTGGGAAATCAAGCAAGCAGGCCTAGAAAACTGTGAGACATTCTTATTCACCCTATCCACGGCGGAAGATAACACCATAGCTGGCTTTCTAATCTACCGCCCACCCGGCAAATAACGCAGTTTATGGCGAGCCGGGAAGATAAGGTAGTACACCCAGCCCTGAGATACAAAAAAGTTTTGGTGCTAGGGGACCTAAACATACATTTCGATGACACCCATAACCAAGAGATAAGGTTAATATGTAAGGATATGCAGACACTGAATTTAACACAAAAAGTGGAGTCACAAACCCATCAAGGTGGCCACATCTTAGACCCTATTTTCTCAAATTTTACTGAGATAGAAGTAGGAGCACCATGGCCACTTCCGTGTCGGATCACTACCTAGTCCCCTTCACAGTGCCATCTTATAGAAGGAAGACACAGCACCCAATGAAGGAAATCACTACTAGAAAGTGGAATAAATTCAATTCCGCATCCTTCACTCGAGCTCTCAGGGAGAAGAATCTTACACTGGATAAAGATATAAATCTAGACAATAATCAGGGGGAGTTGTGGATTACTGATGCACTAGATAAGATAGCACCTTGGAGCACTAGAATCCCTAGGAGACAAAAAGTAACATCACCATGGTTCAATGATGAATTAATGAAGGCCAAAAAAAGGTGTAAAAAAAGTAGAACGAGTCTAGAGGAAAGACTATTGTAATAGGTCCAAAGAAGAATATAAAAAGGCACTAAAAGACTGTCATTAATTAATCAAGAAAATCAGATGCAAATTTTACACGGATAAAATAGAAAGAGCCAGCAACTCCCATAAAGAAATGTTCACAATTCTGAAGTCTCTCAAAAATCATGAAGAGAATAAGGACATAACAACCTCCAAAGAGAGCTGTAATAAGGTGGCAGAATTTTTTGCTAATAAAGTAACAAAAACATACGAGACCTTCCCAATAGAAGTATGGCAGTGCACCAACTTGGGGGCATATTATCAAGCCAGGTGATAAAATTATCGCCGCTTTAGCGGCAGATAACTGCCGCTAAAATGGCGATGATGGGCTTGATAATATGCTCTATGGAATTCCAATTGAAGCCCATGTTAAATGTGAAGGACATCTAACATGGGCTTCAATTGGAATTCCATAGAGCATATTATCAAGCCCATTATCGCCGTTTTAGCGGCAGTTTTCTGCCGCTAAAGCGGCGATAATTTTATTGCCTGGCTTGATAATATGCCCCATAGTCGGTAAAAAGTCATAGGAACTTTACAGGAGCAACTCTGGATGAATTTAAAATACAGGAAATAGAGGAACTCAAAGCCACAGCGAAATAAATAAAATCTGGTTCCCCTTTAGATCCTGCACGACCAGAGAGAGTAATGGAGGGGGCGGACACGATCCTGCCGTACATCGCCGAACTCATCTTCTACTCCTTTCAGACTGGAGTGGTCCCAACCAAATGGAAACAGGCCACCGTCAGACCACTTAGGAAAAAAACCATCATTAGAATATACAGTATTAGAAAACCTACCGCCGATCTCATTACTACCGTTCGTGGTTAAGATCGCAGAAAAAATTACAAACAAACAGTTGGTTGACCATATCAATACTAATGACTTACTACATCCATCCAAGTCAGGTTTTAGAATGGCGCACTCCACGTAGTCAGCAATACTGATTAGGGTTAGGCGGAATTTGCGAAATTCACTTTAGCAAATTATCACGAAAATGTTAAAAATCTCTGCAAACACGCGGAAATATCGCGAAGATGAGGAAGTTGTTTTCACTCCCGTTCGCGGTATTTTCTGCGTGGTCGCGGCTCGCCGACTTACCCATGCGATTGCTCGCGGGCGCGGCCATCTTATTTTCACTTGTCTCGCGGTGCATGATCGCGAGAAGAAAGACGTGATCGCAGTACGAATCACGTTACTGCGGGCGTGAACTGTCGCGAGACAGCGCAAATGGCTGCCAACAATCCAACATCTCTTGGAGAACGCGACCGTATCGGGAAAACTTGTCGGCGAACGCGGGGATTCAGGTAAGGCGATCGCACGCACGCGAGAATGTATTGTTTTACAGCGGGAGCAAGCAAAAAATTTCCGGTAAAATGCGGATTGCGGAAATTTTGACATTTTCGCGCTCTCCGCGGAATGCGAATATGTCAAATCATCGCAATTTCCGCGAGCGGAACGGAATTTTAGCACAGGCCTCATACTGATGGCCACAGAGACGCTGAGAAAATATGTTGACGAAAGGCAAACAGCCGCAATGATCCTGCTGGATCTCAGTGCGGCATTTGACACCGTCTCGCACCAATTGCTTCTCCAAAAACTAGAGGCCTGTGGCATCAGGCGGAAAGCCCTGAAGTGGATGACATCGTTTCTATCCGAATGGAGCTTCTGAGTTTCACAACAGATGCATCTGTCTGAAAGCTTCCCTCTGCCCCAAGGGGTCCCACAGGGATCAATTCTGAGTCCCACCCTTTTCAATCTGTATGTGGGACCACTGGCAGAATGTGTGGAGAAACATAAGGTGTCGATAGTGTCATATGCAGATGACATGCAGCTAATTGTAAGGCTGTCCCAAGACAAAGATCAGGCAGCTCTCCGTTTCTCTAAATGTCTAGAAGACGTGGCTGACTGGATGTCAAACCATTGCCTCAAGCTAAATGGGAACAAGACGGAGGTAATGGTGGTAGGCAAGACGCCAACCATATGGTCATCCGCATGGTGGCCAGAATCACTGGGCCAAGTCCCCGCCCCAAAAACAGAGGCGAAAAACCTCGGAATCTGGTTCGACTCCAAACTGTCATTTGACAATCAGATTCGTAAGGTAGCTGGGAAGTGCTATGGGGCCATAACAAACCCTGAGGAAAGTCATTGATTTGTTACCATCTAATGCCAGAAAAACCATAGTACACGCAATAATTACTTACCAATTGGACTATGGAAACGTACTATACCTCGGCGCTTCCAAAAAAGGTCTATCCAAATTGCAGAGGGTACAAAATGCGGCGGCACGTTTGGTTCTCAGCCTTCCAAAGAGAGCCAACACGAAGAAATCCCTGACAACCTTACACTAGTTGCCAGTGGGAAAGAGAGTCGTGTTTAAGGCAATGTGCCACCGTCACTGCATCCTATCAAATAAAGGCCCTAGATACCTTCAACCACTACTGACTAAATACACCCCAGGACGCAGTCTAAGATCCACGGGGATGGCATTGGTGACAGTTCCAAGAATATTCAGAGCACGAATGGGGGTTCTCTCTTTCAGGTACCTAGCAGCAAAAATCTGGAATACTTTGCCAATCACCCTTAGAACTGAATTACCCTTGCCCTCATCCTCGTTTCTAGCTCCAACTCAATACTAACCAGTAAATGATTAATGTTAGAAATGGGATTTCTGGTTGGCTAAGGCTTGCACCAAAGCCAGGCAGAAACCACTACTCTATTCAGGGTGAGGGAGTTACACGCCAAAGATAACCCCTGCTCTTCCCCTTGGTAGCTTGGCACGAGCAGTCAGGCTTATCCCAGAGGCAGTGTGTAAAGCATTTGCGCAACACACACACAGCAACAACACACTAGGCACACCACAAAAGGAACTCCACACAAGGTTATATCAAAAATAGCCTTTGTATTATCATAAACACATGGAATAGTAATCACACAATATACACTGTGCCACCTGGCATTACGCAATATTTACCGGGGATTATATGCACATTTCAGGGCCACTTGGACCACTGTCAGAACCATCACAAAGTGAACATAGTAAATTGAGAACATATAATAAACGTAGAACACAACCAGTAATTAATGGCAAACACTGTATTTAACATCATCCTGCAACATAAACCATATTATGCACAGTATCGCCTCAGGCGTAAAATAAATTATGCGCCAACCTCATAAGCTTAAACATACTAGACCATAACCTCTTAAGCATAACTCACATTAGGGGCATAAATCACAGTAGAGGATAACCTCACAAGCATAAACCACAGTATGCAAATGACCTCATACATAAACCACATTTAGAGGCATAGAACAGGGTGCATAAATCACAGTACATGAATCACATTTCCTGCGCACCAGATAAATCACAATAGGGCCTGGTGCCCTATCACCCTAACAGTCCCCCTGGCCAACTGGCCTTTTCAAAGGGGCACAAATACCCTGTGTCCCTAATGTCAGGGCGGCTGCCAATGCAGCAGAAACCAAAAGCGTGAAAATGGGCTGGGGCTCACTCCTGTCTCATTAAAAATGCTCCCAAAGAAATGTTTGACTAAACGTTGCAGCTGCCGCTAATTGCCGTGCAGCTGTGAAGCAGAAAATACGGCACTGTGCCCTGAGAGCCCGACTGGAACTCTATAAAACAAATATGCCACACGTTGCAGCTGCCGGTGCGGCACAGCTGGGATTCAGGTAAAGGGGGCCCTGGCACCTCTGTGCCCTCAGGTCCCCCACTGGTGCACTCTGGATAACACTGCCCCCATCGTTGCAGCTGCCCTCTAGCAGGTGGGGCAGCTGGGAAAGCCGAACAGGCGCTAACTGGGGCCTCAGAGTGGCCACGGAGGATGGGCACCAACAATGTGCCCTCATGCGCCCCTCCCATCAGGGACACTAGGAAAGAATTGCCCCCATCATTGGAGCAGCCCTCTATCATGTGGGGCCGCTCAGGAAATGGACACCAACACTGTGCCCCGAAAGGCACCAACAACATAGAGCCTTCACTTACCGGCTCTCGGGGCAGGACTCCTCTCTTCGCCCGGTCCCCCTTCTGGTACCGGGACTCACGGTGCAGCCCGCAAGGCTCATGACGGCCCTTCCAGCAGCTCAGTAATACGTGGGGCTCTCTCTTCACTACGAGAGCCCCGCTGACCAGCGCCAGCATTTCCTGCACTCGGGGCTTCCCTCCACTCACGGGAGCCCCGCCGGATCACAGGCTTTCTCTCCCCGGCCTCTGCGGAACTTCCTCCTTCATGCCATAGGCTACGCACCAGGCCAGGCAGACACGCCTGACTTCCGGGTCACCGCACGATTGTGGAGGCCAGCGGCTCCTTTCCTTTGGCCGCAATGCGGTATGGGCACTTGCTTGAGTAATAAAACATAAAGCGGGTGGGCAATCACTCCAAAGGTACCATAAAGCAGGGGGGACACCCGCTACCTTAAATAATCATAAAGCGGGGTAGGCTCCCACTAGGCAGGCACAATGCGGGGTGGGCTCCCGCCAAAAAGACACCTGATGCCCATGTTGGGATTCCCTCTAACTGCAGCTCCGCGCTGCAGACCCCACGCTCTCCTCTTCTTGGGGACTTAAAAATATAGTGCTCCCCAGGCACTAGGAGCCCTTAAGTCCATGGGTCATAGCTGGGCTAAATTAAAATAAAGCACAGTGCTCTCAAGGTGCTAGAAGTCCCAACAAAGTCCCTAGAGATCAAGGGGGCAATGTAGGGCCCAGGGAGGCAAGCCCGCTTGGTGGTGCCTCCTGGGCCCCAGCAGGTTCAGGGACAGCACACCAGTACAGAACAGAACAAATTCATGGGGGCCACAGCCCCTATACTTATACCAGGCATTCCTTTGTCTGCAGTACAGGGTATAGGGGAACCAGATGCAACTGGTTCGGGGGGGAATTGGAGCACTTTGTTTACCAAGCTCCTCTTCCCCTTTGTCAGGTGGGGGCTAGGTGATCAGACACACCACGGGGGGGGGGGGAGCCAGCATTGTACAGGCTGGGCACTGTCCTATTCAGAGTAAGGGGATTACTCCTCCCACCACTCCCAATGTAGATGTCCCATTCAGTTGATCGCTGATTCACCCTGCCCCTCCTGGAGCCACACACACCTCTCAGCCCCTGTCACTCACAAGCCAGACATGCAATTCACATCAGGCAGGCAGACACATAGCACACAGAAATCTCAACTTCTAAAAGTGGCATTTATCAAATTATTATCATAAATCTGTGCACACCATTGTGCAGCGTTTATTATTACAATTTCATACATACTATACTCAACCACGCTGTTCCTCTCATATCAGAGATTACCACTGACCAGGGAATCCCGAATGCATTCCTATGGGAGGGCAGGCCAACCTTACCAAATGCACACAGAGAGCGCACGCACTTTAGACTGGACAGTAGTGCAAAAGTGCTCAGAGGCCTAAAACCACCAACACCATGTCAGAAATAAGGTGGGGAGAAAGGCAAAACGTTTAGGGATGAACCTTCGAAAAGGGCCAAGTCCAACAATTAGAAAAATAATTAGCCCATATTTCAGAACCAGCACAGTTATAAAGAAACCTATACGAGAAGCTGATTTGAATCTCTGAGAAAAGCAAGTATATTGTGAGAATTCTAGATGAGTTCTCCGCCATGGGTCTACCAGTGATACTCCTGTTTCATTATATCTATTACGTTCTTACTGCACAGCTTTAGCCGTTTTTTAGTTTTATTGGAAGTGTCCTTAATTAAGTCCTAGACAAAATTAAAGTCACCTCCTAATACTAGGGCCCTCTGCTCCCATGGCCACCTCATTAATTGGCATGATTGGTTAGGGATCGTCCACTGTTGAGGCAAAGTAATTTATGAGGTTAAACGGATTTCGATATAGCCAGGGTGTAATCCAGATCCATCTACCATTAGAATCCCTATGAACTTGTATACCCTCCCAGTCTACCCCTTGTCCAAAATACACTGCTACCCCCTCAACACGGCTGAAGCAAATTAACGTTTTGTAATAGTATGTAGGAATAAAAAGCTTTGGTGTGTTAGTTTTAAAATGGGTTTCATGAGTAATAAGACTTGGGGAGAAAAATAAGTTAGCCACCTAATTAAGCCCCCATAATTTTGTTTGTGAGATATACCATTAGCATTACACAATATTACTCAAATTTTAAGACCCTTTGCCATCATAATTTTTTTTTCACAATAACCATCTTTTTTATCATAATTCTTCTCTCAGTTCCACTACCCCCTATGACTCTGCTTGTTTGTCCCCTGTGCCCCCTGTACCCAAAACATACCCCACGGGCCCGCCATCCAGAACACCGCCCACCACCCAAACCAACCCATTTCCAAGGAAGAGGGGAATAGCCCAACTTAACCCTCTCCTGGCTGCCATGGTGATGCCCCGGCTGACCTACCATCCCCCCAAGCCCCCTCGCTGACATGGTAGTTATATTGCTCATTCTCCACTGCCAGCTCTGCCGCCAGTTTGCTTTTTCATATACATCATGAGACTCTCAAACGTGTCAAGCCAGTGATTTCACAACGGGATCGGAAGCTTCCTGTTTGCTTATTTAAATAACGGATGTTCCTAACATGCGGTGGTGTGCGGTCTCATTTGCTGGGCAAAGTTGGGTACATGTGAATATGGAGGTTCCAGGCCATAGATGGATCGTACCATACAGAAAAGCAGTGTGGATGCATACAAGAGCAATCCTCTCCTTGCGAATGGCACAGCAGGAAAATAGTTAAAGCAGGATGAGTCTGATCTGGAGGCTCAATGGAGGGCTGCAGAAAATATCCTTAGGAAAATCGGCGCAATCGGGCCCACTAGAGGGTTAAAAAATGTGTGCATTGAACTACAAGAACCAGTTTGTGGGACCTCCCAACAGTTAAGAGTCACTACCCTTGTGGAAACTGCAGTGTATGTGCCTCCACATATCACACAAAGGACCTCCAGATAGGCCACATCAGCTGGACCCAATGACAACACACTAATTGCAATAAGAAAAATTGTGTCTACCTAATCAAACGCCCTTGTAACCTATATTACATGGGTATGACCACCAGACCAGTGAAAATCAGAATCAGCGAACATAAAAGCAACATCCACTCCAGCCGCAGCACTACCAAGATGTGCTACCATTACATTGAAAAATGCCACACCATAGACCAACTAACATGGACTATTCTGGAGGCCAATGCTTCTTGGAATGCCACCACCTTATTCCGCAAGGGACAATGTTGGGTGTTCCGATTGCGTTCAAACATCAATGGTTTATATGATGAGATACCTGGGATAGCATTACAAGGTTGAACCAACCCTTGTCTCCACCACTTGGATACTCTTAGAGAGTACACTCTCTAACATCCCCTAATCCATCATCCAATGTGACCTTCCTCATGCATACACGTATTTCAACACATTCCTATCCTAACACTTGTTTCAAGCACACTGACATTACTCCCACACATATTGGATTATGACCTATGCCAAGGGAAACGTACTGACCAATATGCGTAATTAACACAAGGCCACAGCAGAGAGCCACTTATTCACTCCAGGAAAGAGCCACCCTCTCTGTAGGTTGATCAGTAGTCTGACCACTGACACACACCCATGACATTGTGACGGCCGTTTTAAATATATGACGTATGACAATAGCTTTCACCTTCTTTGATAGAGCCATCAGCTTTCACAGTCGTACAGAAGAGCCGTATTACTTTTCATATTACAACATCCATTGGCAGTAATTGATCACAACATAGTAATATTTACACAGATCCACACAATATTTTTAACCATTCCAAGAGGGCCCCTTCTTTCACCGTTGGGCCATTTTCCCTGAAGACAACCACACACGCGACTACCTTCTCACTTGCAGTGCATACAGAGCTACAACTTCTTCCTCTGCACTCCATGGAACATAAAAACTGGAGGTTTTGCACTAAATAACCTCCTAGCTGTCAAGAGGTCAGGTAGGTGCAAGAGGCAGCGCCCTCCGATGAAACTGTGAGTATTACCTCTCTACTTGGATGCACATACATTCACTACGAGTTTGCTATAAGATGCAATAATGAAACTCACTTTCCAGCACAGATTGTGACAGCAAGCACCCTCGCTGTGACTTATGAAGCACAATGCTTAGCTTGAATAGGTAAGCGGTCCGTAACTACTATTAATAATATCACTGTGGGAATGCTATGGTTTTGCCATTATTGATAACCGGATCTCTGATTACTACCACCTTTATAGATCCAATGGTCGCTACACTATCATTTTTGAACCATCAACCATCCATCATAGCTTTTTTGTCCACCCTGATCATTATGGGGTAACCTACTTTAATATGCCTGCCCACCTTCAAAGACCCTCAAAGGCCTGACATTTTCAGATGGTTTGCCCCCTATGTAATCTATATGTTTGTTTGTCCCAAAATTCTTCTGTGTTTTGATACCTTTGCACCTTAGCCTATCCACAAGTGAAACTGTGGATCTTGTGAGTACCACAATACCATGGCCCACCAATGGAGGGGCCAGAGTTGGTATTGATATAATATTACTCTACAGAATTGTTCACATTGTCTATATGCTTTCTTTCTTTTTTTGTCATTTTAGATAGGACCACTAATTAGGTCCTGGCACTATTTGACTCAATAAGGCCACCGGTCAACCTTCCTTGCCACTTCATTCACTTACATATGGTCCTGAAGAAGTGCTAAGGATCTCCTCCTGAGACCACACCACAGCAGGACACATGTCGAGCCCCACACCCCTTGTAAATACACACAGCACTCATCTAGCTACTGAGGGCCATAATCACCCTCGAGCAGCATACAACCTTTTGGTCTTTTAAACTATGACACAGGACTCTCCCTTCTTAAATTAGTCTACTCTAGAAACCCTCTAGTCATTTTTAGTATTCACCTCTCTTGTTACACTGAATACAGACCTGCACACACCTGACGGCTAAATCACTTGAAAGATCTCCAATAAAGTGACCCATAGGGAATTGCAGCGCCGGCCCAACGAGGAGCAGCACCACATGATGAAGCAAGACATTCTTTGGGATGTGTGAGGGCATCAAGTGAAAGTCAAATAGACTCCCTTCCAATTTTTTAAAAACGACCTATCTCTTCCCACGCTCTCATTTCAGGAACAGTGACTCTCCTTTGTGACTTATTGTATCCACAATACACATAATAATAATATTAATATCAACAATATATATAATAACAATTCAAATAATAATAATAAATTAAGAACTCACAAGTAGGAATAAATAAAGGGGCTTATTTACAAGAGGCCTGCACCGCCAGGGCGCCACCCTGCGTGTCTTTGTATGACCTCATAGATATTGAGAAGGCAAGGCAGCTCAAAGTGCTGAGTTGCCTTCCTCTGCATCAAGGAGGCATTGCAGTGGGTGTTCTCACACAACACCCATGGATTTTGATACTACACCAGATTTACAAAATCATGTAAACCTGGGGCAGTGCCAAAACCTTACACCTCTCCAGATCAGACGCAGGTACCCCTTCCTGCACAAAAACTATTATGCCAACAACACAGACACCCTTGTACTGAGGTGCCTGCATTGGCGCTAGGCACGAATTTTTGCACCAGCTGAAAGGATAGAAATGTACCGTATCTCGTAAATATGATGCATTCCTACCATTTGAAATTGGCGTAGGGCCATGCAGCAAAAAGACTTGCGGCACTAGCCTGCGCCAATTTTTATTAAATGAGGTCCAAAGTGTTTATTTTTAGGGTACAATCAACCTGTATTTAACGCATCCCTTTCCTAAATCCTTCATAAAACCAAAAAATCTAAACTACACAAAACTAATCTACCTCTTCTACCAACTCTTACCACTCACACTACCCTCAACATGCCCATCTCCCCTTTCCGTACTCAAAATTCCACTCTAAAAGCCGCCCGCTGTCTTCCTGAAGGAGAACCTCTGTGGTTGAGATGGAGTGGTGATGGCTGCTGTGTGGAATGAGGATCCACTCAGCCACCTGTAGTGGCTGGGTGATTGGGTCCTTACATTTAGTACCACTGGCTAGTCAATCGAAGTCAAAGGAACCTGCTGCTACTTCCTCTTCCAGTAACACCAGCTGGCAGTATCCTGCCATTGGCTGTCCTCCTTGGTGGTACTTGTGAAGCTTTGGAATTGGCCTATGGTGGGAACTGAAGTATTTGAAGTAAATAAATGAATTGTAGCACCCGTTACAAGCATATTTATATAACCAGGCACACTATTGGAGGGTTCTCTAGGGCCACTGCCCATCCTGGATACTGGCAGGTGATGGCAATTCCTTTTTTTAATATTGGGAAAAGGGTAGACAACCCCCTTCCTAAGTTGTCACAGACAACAGAAACTCATCTCCCTGGGCCATATGTATTTTTATTGGAGAGGATGCCTCTAACCCTACCTGAGCCTTTACAGGTCCTGAGGACCCCATTCCTCAGGGACAAATTAATTTGTATTTGTAGGGGGTGCACAGCCCACTTTCCAAGCCTTTTCTAGCTAATGGGTGCCCCGGTGCCCCCCTTCCACGACACCTACAGCCCAACAGCCCCCTTGTCTATGCCAGCTCTCCTGCATGCACTCATCTAGTGTGCAGGGGGGGGGGCAGCTTTGCCCCTGCCCAGTGGGAACAGTCTTTTTTTCTCTGCTTCCGCCAGGCAGGAGCAATCTCTGTTTACCTGCCGGCAAGAGGACAAGCTAGGAATCAAATGTAAGCTCCCACATTTTAGGAGCTTCTCGCCAGATAGCACATTTTGTTTCTTGTCAGCACTTTTGTAGACAGGGAAACTGTGTCCCAAGAATGGGCTTCCCAGGACGCAACAATGGAGCCATCCACAGGGGATGGGGATCTTTGAAATTTGGAGACTAGGGAAGTGGGCCATCTGCCCCTCACCTTTTAAATAATTCCAGCTTTGGGGGAGAGGGCCTGCATGGCTTTCGAGACTCGGGTAGGGGGCAGCACACCCCCTTCCCTTTAATAACATGTGTTGACTCCAGGGGATTGGTCCCGGAGGCTTTGAGAGGCACAAGGAGGATTTCTTTTTATTTAAAGTTAGGTATTTCTTTGATTTCAAACTATAACATCACTTTAACCTTTTGTCAGAGAATGCCTATCTTTTTTAATATAAAGTCAGATGTCCATAGCCGCCCCCGCAGGCAGCCAACATTCATACCACCTTTGGCCTTTGGCCATGCGCAACGTGGGGTTTGGTTGCAGGGTCAGGCCTGTGGCCAGGCCCTATGCCCAAAAACGTGTGGATGGCAATTCTCCTTTTTTTTAAACACCACTTCTATTTTCTGCATCAGTTGTTGAGCATATCAACATAAATAAAGCAGACCTATTAACTTTGTAAACAAGACACCAAATGTTTTGAACATAAACACAGAGCAATGTTTAATAGTTCTTATTGTCACAAGTTATTTTAGTCTTTTTTTAAAGTTTTTTCAGGCCACAGAATGTAGCCATTGAAACATCCACATGTGGCCTGTGCACTCCAGCCAAAGAGCACACACTCAGAATACTTTAAAACACAATGGTAAGCTGTTGTAATCTATTCTGTGGTCCTGGAATCGATCTAAATGTGCTATGTTGCTGGGGAGCTGCTGTTCTCTCTGGAGCCGTCCACAGCATACAAAATATGCTTGGCAGTGCTCCTGCCAATTCTAGGGGTACTACCAGGATCAAAAAATATTGTTCATTTGCATAAAATGTAAAAGCCTACTCAGGTCACAATGGGGAACTCCTTACCTAGAGCAGTGAATGTTAAATAAGCAGCTCCTGCCAATTTAATTGTTTAATTTTTCCTTTTTTGTGGACATATTTAATGCACACTTTGGGTCCATTGCAGAAGCCCTAAGGCCCCCACAGCCCCTCCTGGCTTCCTAGCCAGCTCCCATTCTGGGTGCTAGGAGGAGATGGGCAGTTTTCCTTTACCAAGGATTGATGTTGGGGGCTTGAGTGGGAGCCCAAGGCCCCTAGCTGTCCCTGCCAGCTCTACAGCCAGCACCCATCATGGAGCAGTCTTTGTTAATGTGCTCCCACCTGTGCAAGGGAAGCTTTTTTCTCTGCTTCACTGAGCAGGAGCAAAGTTCTGTTCCCTGCCTGCGAGAGTGCTGGCAGAGTAATACATTTGTATTCCCTGGCCACAATCTCCTTGGCAGGAAACAGCACAGTGCCTCAAAGGATATGGACCCTGGGACAACACATGTTATCAGACTTCATGTGAGCTGGCCTCCAGGGCCATAGGATAGTTTGGGGACACATACCCTCCTCCCCCTAAAAAGGGAATCAGCCCCGGGAGATGGGATCCCCTGGGCCCACAATACAGCTCAGCTGGGGGGTATTTATAAACCTCTCCCTATTAAAAGGAAAGCACTCCAGGTGAACTGGTCTCTTGGGGCTTATAAAGCGTCCGAGAGGGGGCCTGCACTCCCCAGTCTTCATAATAAAGCCTGCACAGACCTCCAGGACACTAGTCAACCCCGGGGGCTTTACATTTCAAAAGGACCTCCACAATTTTTTATAGTGCTGTGGATCTGTTGGAAAAAAAACTTTTTGGGGGGGCTCTATGGTAACGCTTGCTGGGCCCCCATATATATATTTTTTAATATGTTCATGGCAAGGGACTGAAACACCATATCTGCTCCTATACATATGTAAAATTTGAACCTTCATTTGTCAAAAAATACTAAATGGATTTACACCAAGTCAAAAAGCCTTGATTATAAAGATCTAGCTTTTTGTCAAGTTTGGTATAATGTTATTCAGCTGTTTTGGCTGTACTTGTGTCTAATTTTCCTATGGAAGTTTGCTTTAGGGAAAACTTGTTAGTGACCCCCTATTTTTTTCTTAGGTCCCTGCTTGACACATCACCCCAAAACATTCCAGAAAGGAGCTGAGGTGGATGAGAGGCATTGTTGGAAGGTTTTGTGAAGATTTGTCAAATGGCACCAAAGTTATTAACACACCCAAAAATTATATTCTTTTGCTAATGTGTTCCTAACTTGGGAAGAAGAAAATGGCTTCAGACTGTCAAAAGCATGAAGGCTCAATGGGGATCTATGGCATTAATTACATTTTTCTGTAGACAGTACTTTCCACATCTATGTGATCAGAAATGCAGTACTTGCTGCTTTATCCTTTTTTTTCCACAGTGTCTTTTCGAACGCTTCATGTAATATACTGTCCTATGAAATAAAGTACAGACTCATCTGTGTCTGTTTCACATTTAGGTGTATCTTTTACCCAGAACAGAACATGGATATAATGAGCACCCCTTGATACTCTTTTTGTAAAAAGAAATCAGTCATTTCCCCAAGAAGTGGATTATTTTTGCTGCAGATGAAGGACAGCACCATTTCAATTATGTGCTTAAACTACCTGCAGAAATTTTACAGATGCTACAGCAAAGTTCTCCTGGTGTCTTGAATGTTATGTCTTTGATGTTACAGTTTGTTTGTGTGAACATGTTATGTATGTTTTTCCAAATATATTTTGCACAGCTCAGTGTTAGAAACCAGGTTTTTGTACAATCTTTATGACTGTTTTTTACCCACTTTTCATTGATGATACTTACAAAATGACATGACTTTTGGTGTATGAGTATAGAACCAGAGAACAGTAAAAATGGGAAAAAGCACTCACAGAGAATTTTTTTATAGTGACAAACGTGGCATTTCGCACAGTGAGTAAGCTTCTCACTTTATATTTTTTTAAGGTAGGTGGGATTAAAATGAATGAAGCTGATGGTGATTCTCCCAATGGTGTTGTATATATGGACTATCCTGCTGCACCTACTTTATCCCACACATTTAGTTATGCCCCCGTAAGGAATTTTGTTTAAGTGCTTCCACATGAAAGTTGTCCCATGTAGACAGTTTTTTTGTAGTGCCCCTTATTAAATGCTTGCTACATGTATTATAATCTTTGTGTCCCTTGAATGTATTGTGAGATTCTTAAAACATCTCTTTGTTTTGAGCTTCCTGAAGTATTTGTGGACAAAAGTGTATTTGTGAGTAGTTAAAATGTGTGTTATGTTTATTTGTTTATTGTTTGGTTTAACTAGTTTTGTAGTGTGTTACTAAAATGCATTTGTAAAGATTTAAAAATGTATGGGTCACAAACAAACCCATACAGGTACTTATACAGGAACTTGCACACTTGTAGAGTAATTTAAACAGGTACTGACACTCCCACACATACACTCATACAGCCACTCAAAATCTTATACAGTCGGTCACACACTCATTTACATATTCAAACTGCTACTTAGACTCATACACCCATACAGCTATTCACACATCTACTCACACAATCATGCAGGCACTCACACACCAAGCAGCACACTGATACACAAACTCATACCCTTGTTATACACTGACAAGCCCACTCACACACCCAAACACATACACCATCACAGCTGCTCATATTCCCAGTCAGACACTGATAAAACCACACACAGACTGACATGCCAATGCACTGACTAATGCAGCCCCTGAACACAACCAGGGTCACACTGATACAGCCACTGACACAACCAGACATACACTGATACACCCAGCCATATTCTGATACCGAAACTGACAAACCCAGTCACATATTGATACTGCCACTTAGACATTCAGCCAATCACTGATACAGCCTCTCAAACACCCATACACATACTGATACAGCCATTGAAACACCCAATCACAGACTAATACAGACACTGACACAACCAGCCAAACACTAATGTATTCAATTTAACACCCAGGTGCACACTGATGCAAGAACTGACACACCCAGGCATATACCGATGCATACACTGACACACCCAGCAAACAGTAATGCATCTAATAACACACTTAGGCACACACTGATGCATACACTGATGCACCCAGGCATAAACAAATACAGACACTGACACAGGCAAGCATACACCAAAGCAGGTACAGACACACCCATCCAAACACTAATGCAACACATAATGTACCCATGCACACACTGACACACCCACGGACATACCAATGAGGACACTGATACACCCAGGAGTACAGCAATGCAGACACTGACACATCCAGCCAAACACTAATGCATTCAATAACACACACTGTTGTATACACTTACTCCCCCAGGAACATACCAAAGCAGTCACTGAGACACCAAGCCAAACACAAACGCATCAAATTACATATTTGGGTACACACTGATGCATATACTGACACATCCAGGCATACACTGATGCATAGATGGACCCTCCCAGGCATACAGCAATGCAGACACTGACACACCCTAGCAAACACTAATGCATCCAATAACATGCTGAGGCATACACTGACACATCCAGGCATACACCAAAGCAGACATAGAAATACCCAGGTATACAGCAATGCAGACACTGGCACACTTAACCAAACTCTAATGCATCAAATAACACAACCAGGCACACACTGATGCAAACACTGACAGCACAGGGGCATACTAATGCATACACTGACACACCCAGGCATACATCAATGTAGACACTGACACAGCCAGGCATAACTTAGAGGAGAAACTGACACATCCAGCCAAATACTAATGCATCAATAACATACCCAGGCATGCACTGACAGACACACTGACACACCCAGACATACACTGATGCATAGCCTGGCACACCCAGGCATACAGCAATGCAGACACTGACATACCAGTCAAACACTAATGCATCCAATAAGTCACTATGGCACACACTGAGACATATACTGACACAACCAGGCATACACCAATGCAGATGTTGACACACCAAAGTATACACCAAAGCAGACACTGACACACCCAGCCAAGCACTATTTTATCCACTGGCACAGCCAGGCATACACTGATGCACGCACTGACTCACCCACTCTCACACCGATACAGTCATTGATATACCCAGGCATACTCCAAAGGAGACACTGACACATCCAGCCAAACACTAATGCATCCAATAACACACCCAGGCACACACTGACACCCCCAGGCATACACTGATGCATAGACTGACATACCCAGGCATACCATACAGCAATGCAAACACTGACACACCCATCCAAACACTAATGCATCCAATAAGGCACTTAGGCTCACACTGATGCTTATACTGACAAACCCAGGTGTACACCAATACAGATGCTGATACACCCAGGCATATCCCAAAGCAGACATAGAAACACCCTGCCAAACATCAATGCATTCAATGATGGACACACTGACACACACACTCACACACCGATACCGTCATTGACACATTAAAAACTCACACAGAGTTAGCTCTTTGTTTGACCAGTTTGCGGTTCTAACAAGAAACTTTTTTTCCTAGAAGGGGTTTTAACAGGTTTTTTTTATCTTCTGATTTATTTTTTTAACAAAAACTGAGCAGGGTAGTAAATGGGTAATGATGGGGAAATGCAAAGAAGCAACTTGTTTCAGTCATCCAAAAACATTACATGATAACTGTAAGCCCCCAAAAACAGAAAAAAACAATGTACACACAATGTTTCTTCACTGTTTTCAAGTATGCAGCCACAGAGAATGTTTTCCAGCAAGTAGAATGTGGCACATTGCACACTGAGTAACCATCTCACTCAGATCTTCGCAGGCAGCTGGTATTGTAATCGCTGCAGGTGATGATGGTTCTCCAAAGGGTTCTGTACAAGTGGACTGTCCTGCTGCACCTGCTTTCTCCCGCATTATGCAGTAGTAGTTCATTAATTGATTTTAAGTGCTTCCATATGGAACTTGTCTCATGTAAATACTTCTTGGCAGTGCCTCTGGATAACTGCTTGCCATAAATATTGAACTGCACATATTTTGCTGTTAACTTCTTTTCCCAGAAGGTATTGTAGAGTGCTTCCAGACATCACTTTCTTTTCTTCAAAGTTGTCTATCGTCCTCCTCATCAGATTGTGCATGTTCATCCTGCACAGAAGATGTTGCCTCACCCATTCTGTAAGAGCAAAGAACCATGGTTTCTCACTACTCCTTCTAGAGACTTCACTGGAGAGCTAACTGTTTTTGGGTGTGGTTTTCCATGCACATGGGTGTGGTCCTCATGTAAACAAAAAAAACACAAGGTTTGGATGTGGGTTCAAGCAAATTCACGAATCCGGTATGTAGTTTTGCAGATTTGCAAAACTTGTAAAATGGATAACTTTGTTGAATAACAAATATAAGGTGCTTTATATATATTTGTTAATATATTCACAACAATATCATTAATGACAATGGAGGGGTGCACATATTTAAAATAATTTATAAATGTTTTGGTGAATCTGCGGTTACGAACTTGCGGATTCATCCCAATCACGTGGTCAGGATTAAAAAACATAGGGTATTAGTTTGTCTATTATTTAGGACCAGTGGAGGTGATCCAGGACCAATTTATTTGATAAAAATGTGTTTAATTATATTAATTGAAACATTATATATTTTAAATTAAGTACATATGTGATGTTTGATTTTAAACATATATAAAGTATATTAAAAAAAAGAATGTCTGTAGTTAAAAAAACAAAATTTAAAATCAAAATAAATTGTCGTACACTTAATATCGAAAATAAACCCTACAAATTAACAAGAACACTAAAAATTGCAGGGACATAACTTTATATATGGAATTTGAAGCACCTTAGAAATTCACTGAAAAAAACAAAGGTTACAGTGACATTATAATTAGGAAATAGAACTAGAAAAAACTGACAAATTCACTGAAAATACCTAAGGTTACAGGGACAGTGTAGTTAGGCTCAGATGTCACTCATGCAAAACCATTGTTATTCAGCAGTTAATATTAACTGAGCTAACTATAACTTATGTACCCACAATGCACTGCGTATGACCCCAGGTATTACATCATTCATGACTAGGCCCAGGCAGAGTTTGTGTAGTCATGCTACTCTGAGCTCCACAAAGTGTAAGAAAAAACTCTGCAGCGCTACTTGGAGTTCCCCGAGTGGGTAGAGTTGCTCGCTGCACCCGTTCTCACATTATATCCAGCATAAAGTGTGGTCTCATGCTGGAAATCATGCGCCAAAGGCACCATACAGTTTGCATCAATGCAGCCATCTTGTTTTGTGTTCTGTTATGGTGCTGGGGCCTACTTTTGAATCTTTCCTTAATCTGTGTAATCCTACCCCTTCCTAATTATTCTACAACTAATTTTTATTTATTATCTTTCCGTATGTGTCTGTTTATTTTACATTTTTAGTGATTTTTCGTGGCTTTTTTTAGTTTTTTTGCGTTACTTTCTATTTTTTTCCTTTCTTTCTTGCTTCCTTCCTTCTTTACTTTCTATACTCTTCCTTTCACCCAGATCCATGACAGAGCAGGAGAGCAGCAGCATCAGGCCCTCCGAACCAGCACCACCAGCCACCTACCTTGCAGTTGGCGGCGCCATGAAGAGGTGCAGTTCCGTGCCATTTTCTCAGAAGTGGATGAGGCTGTGCTTATTTTTTAAGTGAAGCGCCACCTCCCCTCCACCCTGCTCACACTCAGGCAAGTTCAGTTTATATTACAAATATTATATAATCATCATCTAGACTAGTAGATAGGTGTTTGACAGTGCTACTCATTGGCGCTTGCTTTGACTGTTTATTTTAAAAGTCATGCAGAGACCCCTCTGTCCTGTTAATAAGATAGTGCCTAGTGTGCTATGCCTATATGGTAACTTTATCTACTAATTTCCTAGTCTCTGCAGTCTGCACCTATATTTACCACTAAGGGTGTGTTGCAGGGATTCTGCTCATGCACAGAACTATGCGCAGGAAACCAGGACCTCAGTGAATTGCGGTGTACCAAAAACTCACCTCAGTACCCAAAACCCCTATCCGACTAGCATCAGTGTCTCATTCGCTCTCCGTATCATCTCGAAGCTACCAATGATTAGACAACCCAGAACATGTGACTTAGAGTACTCTCAGGAATGGTGGGAATCAGAAATACCTGTTCGTTATAATTCTCATATCAGTCCACAACAAGAGTAATCAGAGACACAGAAAAGTTTAAAATGTTTATTTTATAAACTACGTGTCCTAAGATGCAGTACATAAGCAGACAAATGATTAAGAATAAAACCATCAGCATTGTTACAATACCATAGAAAATGAAGGGAGAATTCATGTTACAAATGATAGTGGAATACAACCACCCTCCCTTCGCTAGTAATCTAGTATTATTAGACTAATAGAAGGTCTCTAGGTTTGAATGGGGAACCCCATACCGTAAATATCAGCTTAGGTGAATCACAGCACAGGATCAGCTTTGCTCTGTGTCTGGAAAAAGTCTTCTCCAAAGTGTATGTCTCATGCATGCAAACTGCAATATTAAAGGCGTTCGAATTTCAGATATTCACAGCTGTGTGCTTGTTATGGCTAGAGCGTGGGCCGATCAACCTGAATTCAAAACCATACATTGTTTGTTGGCCCTGAATGTTTCGGCACACAATGTTCAGACCAAGGTCGTGGTGCACGTCTAGGGATGTGAACAACAGACCGTTCTCATGTGAAGAAAAAGCAAGCAAGCAGTTTTCATATAATAACATCTATCTACAGTGTTGTGTGCAAAAGCAGCAAAAGTGGCAAGATGGCGTTTTAATGCCTAAGACGCTTATGCTAACATAGCAATGTGTATATCCCTGGTTCCGTCTCCACTACACCCTCCCTTGATCGGACCACGGACAAAATGGGGACACAAATCAGGAACGCAGAGTTCTAGTTCGACAGAGACAGAACCAACTGCATGTATGAGAAATCCAAATAAATGGGAGTGAAAGTTCGAAAAACCAGCATAAAAAATGAAAAAGAAAGAGAAAAAAGAAAAAATATGTAACATCTTGCAAAGGCTCAGCAGAGCCTAAACGTCGAATCAAAAAAAAAAATGTGTAGTTCGTACAAGGAAAGTTGGACGACATCCAAGTTAATCCATCAACGTGTAAGCACAATAAGTAGCGACAGCCTCCAAGAAGAAGTCATTATAATGTTCTGTAAAAGATTCCGCCATCCAGTCTAACAAGGTAAACGAACATACATGTTCCTCGACAACTGGAGCCTCTAGCACAATCAGAGGACAACTTGCTTGTTCTTCAACATAACGTCTCGCCAAGAAGTCATAGCTGCCGTACAGCTGTCCCAATTCCCTAGGACTCCATGTGCCGCTCCAAAGGCCATAATCCTGATACCAGAACAGTCCAACTCATGAGCCACTAAGGGACTCATCAATCAATCATAATCCGGGGCAGGAGACACCGAGTTCGACAAGCACAAATCAAGAGCCCATTCGAAAGCACAATCTAGGCAATGAAAAACAGGTTGCACGCAAGTAAAGTAGGAAAATCGGAAGGACAATCCATAGGCTATGCTTAAAGTGGCCAGTGGTAATGTTCCATAATATTCAAGCATCCGGTTACGAAGATGGAGCAGCCGGGGCAGGCTGTTGTGTGACACAAATTGTGCAGCCATTGCGCAGTAAGCAGACCAACAGCAGCACACCAGCCGTGAGGGCGAGAATCAACAGGAGCCCGCCAAAGATGCTGGAAAAAATAGAATGAAAAAATGCCGGTATCACACCAAAAATAGTTTGGAAGGAGGTCACAAGGCCCGAGCCCACAACTTTGAAAAAATGCGCCAATCCAGTTGTTGACGAGGTATTGAATATAGTGTGAATCAGAGCACCGAAATGAAGGAGGAGATCAGTATTTAAAAGCGCATGCACCTCGGTGTGGGTGTTTGCTACGTGAAGGACAAATGTTTCATGGGACGAAGTCAGAGCGACCTCTTTTTGAGACAATAGAGCCCTTATTCTGCTCATCTTGTTGAACTCTGCTTTCAAGGTTGGGATGGAAGACCAGATGGATACTTCTAGCCTCCCATGCGGGGGTGGGAAAAGGACATTTTTACAGCAGACTACTCGTTGTGAGACACAATCTAGGGAATTCCCACTAGCATCCCGCAGCAAGCCTCATCATTTAAAAGCAAGTAACTACCGTTAGCTAACAATGTAAAAGAGGGCGTAATAGCTGGCACTGGAATCCCTTTCAGGACGCAAGCTAAATTCGGTGCCTGAATGTTGCATGCACCATGCAATTGGATGTGCCTACAGACTACTGAGTGATCAGATGTGGAAGTGCATTCCTCACCTTTCAAATAAACCTCTTTACCTTCTCTCATGCATCTGTATGTAAATAGGAGTGACCAAACTTCATGCAGAAAAGCAGTACCCAATGGTTCATATCTGCCTTGGGCATAATGCTTCATACAGGAACTGAATTTAAACAAATGAAATGGCAAGGTGATTAACCCGTGGATAAGCCACACAGCGGAGTTCAATTCGGCCACAGAGAAAGGCAAAGGTTTTAACTTTTCAATATGCAGTAATGAATATGTTGCATCTTTCATGGACATGAACTGTTGTTTTGCAGTCAGATTAAATGGAAGGAATAAAGACAATGTATTCATGTAGTCCCAGGGAACCTTCCCAACCTTCAATGTTTGTAAAGTCCATGCAAACTGCATTATAGAACGCAATTGATTTTGACCATGATATACAACAGACAGTTCATCCTGCACAATATCTACAACAGATGAAACAATATTATCTAATGTGTAAATTCTGGAAGAAAGGGTGTTAATGCTATTATCGATGACAGCTAGCACTTTTTCCAAATTGGCTTGATCAATAGCTCTCAATCTGGAAGCAGCTTCAATTTGCGATAATTTACAAACTTCGTTATAAATAGCATACACCCACCTTTTGGACCTGCCACCCACAGGACCTTTGACAAAATCATTCAAATCTATTTTGTCATGCAATTTTGATAAATGAAGTTTAACAGATGCCAAGGTGGAATGTTGCAGCCAGTTCTGACATAACTTCCCTACAAAGTAGGTAGTAACGGAACAGGAAGATTCAAAGCGGGGGTCCACTCGAACCTGGGTATATCCAGAGTGTAGACCCAGAAATCGATGTTGACAGGAATCTGAGCTCTTTTGCCACATCAACAATCCTTCACGATCTAATTCGGAAATGTTGAAGGATGTATTAGTAATGTACGACTGCAACGCTTCAAGGGACAGATCTGTATGATTATCCCAATTAGGATAAGCACCCAGATCAGGAACAAAATTTCTAAACGTATTGGCTTTATGTAGGAAATGAATGCCATAGTGTTGGTAGCAAAATAGTTCCCCATAATTAGAAGTGTCTAAATACACATCTTCAGCATCAAAGGCAGCATAATATTTTAAATCAGAAAACAGTGCCTCTATGGCCTGAATGTCCCAATCATCAGAGCGGATGTTTTGTTTCACATCACCCATAGAAACACGAAGTACATTGGGGACATTAATAACCTCTGTGGGGCCATGAATTTGAAATTTTACAGCATCCCACACAATCCCATCCAACACAGGCCAGGCAGTAATATTCACAAAAGTCAGGTCCCTTTTCATGATGTGTGCTGAGGAGTGGGGGGCCAAAGTTCCATCAATAAGTCTAATTGTAGATCTTTCGGTGAGATAGTGTCCATTTACAAGACGAAAAAATACCACAACAAAACCAATGGACATAAACAAAAACATACTTATGAGCATCCGCCAGATGTAAGTCCAAGGAGGAATTAAAAAATGTCTTTTAAACCAAATAGCAAAAATAGAAATTTTCGATGGGGCATTTGAAGTCATAGAGTTAGTGTCAAATGAAAAACGTGACTGGTCAACTGCAGTTGATTTTAAACCAGCCAACGACACATCTGTGGGATAAGTATACTCAGCAGGGCGGAATTTAGTGCTGGTGGCGCCCTGTGCGACACTGTTTGTTGGCGCCCCCCCAATGACCACCTCCACCACGGATTCTCTCACTAGCACCCTTTAACAGGACCAAGTCTCCATAACCGCACTCTCTCATATGCATTGAATTAGTTATATAGCACCACTCATACCAGTGTAGGGTGTCCGAGCACTTTGCATCACACACACATTCCACAGAGACAATCAATCATACGTGTGTAAATCAGTGTTTAGGAAATGTTGCATAAGCCAAAGGACTAAACGTATAGGAGTCACATGTCATCCATACTGGTAGGCAGTATAGTTTAAGAGTGCTTGGTGTGGAGAAGCACAAACTCAGAGTTGAAAAAGAAACAGCATAGTTGGGAGTTTTCTTTAATAATAAGAATTGATTTCTAGCCAAATTAACCCTTTTTCCAACATTAATCAATGTTCTAATAATGTATACTTTGCAGTGTGTATGCAGTTCTAGGATGAAAGTTAATAGCTCACTATTCTATATTAGGACTTTAAGTTATAGATTGCAAGTAACAAAAAGATGTCTCTTTTGAAAGCTGTATCCTGCGGATCTGTTTACATCATATGCACTCTGTAATCTACTCGATACACGTTCTTTGCAGCAGGCATATTAACCCTCTGCACTAACTTCACCTAAGTCAAAACCTCAACTGGACAAAATGCTGATCTCTATCTAGGAAGATAATTAATCACACGAGTTATCTTGATGTGAGGCCTGGTAATTGACGGCGGAAAGAAACTTTGCAGCAGGTGCTTCAAAAGCATAATAAACTTTCAAACACGGCGCCCCAAGGAATCCAGCACCCGGTGCGGTGGCACCGGTCGCACCGCCCTAAAGCCGGCCCTGATGCTCAGTATCTTCAGGTGGACCACCAGCCGGTGGTGGCAACAAAGGATTAGTAACTGTATGCATCTCGATGGCAATATCAGGCCTCGTGGTAGAAGCCAGAGCCAGAACAGAATTTCTCAGCATCGCAGGGCAAGAGACCGCTGGAGTCATACTAAGAAGAATCGGCCACTCGGGGGGCGGAGCTTGGCTCGACATGATGATGGCGGCTTGAGCCTCGGGCTCCGGCGCGCAGAGGAGACGATCCTTCACCTATCCTGCCCGCACCGCAAGATGTGGAAGCGGGAGACGTGTCGCTGGTGGCGGAACACATAGAGGCCCGGATTAGTGCTGAGGACAAGGCAGATGCCCAGATCGCGGGGCTGAACCGCGAGCAAGGGGAAGCCGCCAAACCCCGGACTCGGGTGGTGAGGAGACGCGGCGACGTCGCCATACGTGCGGCGCAACAATCTTGGAGTGCCGGATCTGCGAGAGGTGTTGGACCCTGCGGACCCGACACGAGACGAGCGGTGCGACCGGGGCTGTGGACGCCCCCAGCGGTGACCTGCTGTGCGGTACACAGAGCGGATCCCTGCAGCATTGGTACGCATGAGACCGTAGCGGTAGAGGAGCACGCTGATGAGGAAGATGGCGGATCCGCAGTAACGGTCTGCTGAGAGGAGAGAGGCGGATGGGCAGCGTCACCCCCCAGGGTGCAGAAGCGAGCCCACTTGGAGAGGCTGGAGTGGCTCTGGCTGCCCCGCACTGGTCAACAGCACTAAGGACTATCGGTTGCAGGTAGGCGGCACGTGCCACGGAGGTGAAAGAAGGAGCAGCCATAGTAGCCTTCCGACGCTGCGGAGGCAGCGCTAATTGCATACAGGAGCGGGGGCCTGCAGGAACGACCGGCCTAGCCGGGCTCCCGGAGGTGAGGCTGTGGACTTCGCAGACTCCGTGGGGTGCGCCACCAGTGAGCGGCGAAGCACGCTACACGTGGAGGGCCTAGGTGGCGGCAAAGGAGCCGGAGCCTGAACTGCAGCGGCGGCGGATGATAGCATGGAGCAGACGGGGATCCGGATTTGAGAGGCTGCGCCGAGGGGAGAGAGAGAGGCTCTACGGGAGAGCAGGGAACCAGGCCGGAGTGTACGATGGAGTGAGCTGCCTGGACCATCGTACTAGCTGATGACGCCGGTTTGGTCGTGTTCGAGTTTGTAATGATGTCGCTGACCTGCAGAAGGGGATGCCTGAGGGGCCGAGAACAACCACCCCGAGAGTGTCGGCGGTGACTGGTGCGGCGGCAGTGGTTGAGTCTACTAGAAGAGGCCACTGGCGGTGTGTTGGCCTGCGGCTGACGTGTGCAAGGGTTTGCCCTTGGGGAGCACCCACATCGGGACAATTACCTTACTGGGATCGTTGGGGTGAAGCTGCGGTGGCTGCGGGCGATGCCTGGAGGCAGATGGCGGCACGATGGGCAAATCGGACAGGACCCAGTCGAAAATAACTTTCAAGCAGAAGCGTCCTAAGCCCCAGGAATCAGCAGAGGGAGCTACAGGTGGTACAACTACCCCCCTGGATGAAGCACAGGACATTTGCAGCTTACTGCTCTCTTTGGAGAAAGGCCTGCAGTCCGGCATCACCTCCCTGGGGGCAAAGATCGATGACCTCTCCTATCGAATGGACCGTATGGGGGAACAAATCGACAAGCATGCGGAGCGACAGGACCAAACAGAGCAGAGGCTGGTGGGGGTCGAGGAGGCGCAGACCTCATTGGATACTGACCACAAGAAACTGGGTCGTCTCATGCAAGTTTTGCAGGATAAAACGGAAGATCCCGAGGCTCGCGCACGACGCTGCAATCTGCGCATTACGGGACTGCTGGAGACGACGCCAATAGGCAGAATGGAAAGCTTTGTGGAAATGCTACTGATAGAACTGCTTGGAACAGAGGTTTTTTCGACCATGTTCGTGGTAGAGAGGGCGCATAGATCCCTAGGACCCAGGCCCCCCCAGGTGCGCCGCCGCGACCAATTATCACGAAACTACTGAACTACCGGGACAGGGACGCAGCCCTCCGGGTAGCGAGGGAGAAAAAGACGCTCACATATGACGGGTCGACCATCTCGCTGTACCCAGACTTCACTGCTAGAGTTCAGGAGGCCAGAAAGCAGTTCATCCCGATCAAAAAACAGCTGCGGGAGCAGGGCTTGGATTATGCCAAGCTGCGTGTGAACAGGCAAGGGAAAACCCACATCTTTCTGGACCCTAAAGCTCTGCAGAGTGCGCTGAAAGACTGGAGCAAAGAACGGAGGCGGAGCCCAGTGAGACAATCGAGGGAGGATGCGACGGAGGGTGCACTGGAGCAGCAGGACTGAGAATAGTCTGGTGGCAAGTGTGGGATGTACTTTGTGTGGGGTGGGGGGCTGGTGCGGGGGGGTAAGTTGGCGAGGGGGGCACTATGCAGATGTAATGTACGCAGGGGCAGCTCATTAGTGGTTTATTGCAGGTTGGATATAGAGCACGGTATAGATGAGGGGACAGAGAACAGGTGGTGACGCACAGCAATAAGTAGACACCGCATGGGCGCAGAGGTGGACCGAAACCCTGCCGCTTCTGGCAGAGGGCGTCTGCAGTTACAATGCCCTCGCGTTCGAGGTGTATATTGAGCAGGGGTGTATATAGTGGTCCACGTCTTCCTTTGCGGAGGGGCACGTATTTGCGATCTGCGTGCGGAGGTCGGGGCTCGGTACTGGGAGAATTTTTGTTTATCTCTTAAGTAAGGAGCGACCTCCGCCTGCGAGTGCATAACACAACTTCGAGGGGTTGATTGGTTGGGGGGAGGGTAGAGGGAGGTGTGGGTAATCTCTAAATGGTATGCGGCATGGCCGAGTTGAGGGAGGTCTGCTGTGGGAGGGGGGAGGGGAAAGGGGTTTTGTTCTGTGTTCAGAGGTTGGTCCAGCAGCCCGCAAAGAAGCTCTTGCTACTGCACGGAGCGCATCCACGATATATGGGGGGAGAGGCACTACCTTACGGGTGGGATAACAATGACTAGTTCAACACCCCCGCGGGGGTCGCTTGACTCCATAAGAGTGGTGACCTGGAATGTCAGAGGTTTAAATGACCACTGGAAGTTGCGTAACATGCTGCAGTATCTTAATAGGCACGCCATTGATGTAGCCTTCCTTCAGGAGACGCACCTCCCGAACCTGAGCCCCATGCTGCGCACTGGGGGGGCTGCGGGGAAATGCGCATGTGGCTGGATTTACATCACATGCTAGAGGAGTTCTTACCTGGTTTAATCCTAAATCGGAATACACGGCGAAGGTGGTGGCGGCTGATGGGGGGGCAGGTATATTTTGTCACGATGTCAAGGTAGGGGCCTCGATCTGCTGTTGGTTAATGTATATGGCCCAAACTATGACTGCCCGGAGTTTTACGGCAAACTGGCCGAGACTGTGAGGGATTGCGCAGCGCCTCAGATTTTGTGGGGAGGTGATCTCAATGTGGTGCTGAACCCGAGCCTAGACAGATCGGGGGGACCAGCTAGGGCTCCTGCGGCGGCAGCTAAACTACTACATGGGGTGATGATTAGTATGGCGCTCTCGGATGTGTGGAGGATGCTTAACCCGAAGGTGGGGGGCTACACGCACTGCTCGGCCTACCACAACCTGCACACGCGTATTGACTACTGGTTCGCATCGACGTCGCTTCTGTGAAATGAATGAAATGAAAAAGATATTTGATAAAGCGCACTGCGGCCAAGCGGCTTCCTGGCGCTAAAACCTGATCAAGACTCACATAAATCAGACCGAAGGGTTAGGGAGAGAAAGCCTGAGAGAAGAGGAAGGTTTTTAAAGCTTTACGAAAATGGGAATAAATGGGAATAGAACGGATAGAAAGGGGGAGACTATTCCAGAGCTGAGGGGCCAGAACCGAAAGGCGAGTGCCCCCGGTTCTGGATTTACGAAAACGAGGGATGTGCAAGAGAGACAAAGAAGAAGAGCGAAGGGTGCGACAGGGGGCATAAGAAGAAATGAGAGAGGTGATGAAAAGAGGGGCAGAACGGGAATGAGCCTGAAAGGCTAGACAGGCCAATTTAAAAAAAGATCGAAAGCGTACAGGAAGCCAGTGAAGAGATTTGAGTGCAGGAGTGATGTGAGAAAATTTAGGAAGGGAAAGAATAAGGCGAGCAGCTTGATTTTGAATGGCCTGAAGTCGGCGAGATTGAAAAGCAGGAATGCCTACATACAGGCCATTTCCATAGTCAATGCGGGAGATGACAAGAGCCAATACTATGGTTTTGAGGGCGTCAGTGGAAAAGAACCGAGAGATCTTCCAGATGAGACGAAGGGACAAAAAACAAGAAGAAACGACAGAGCTGATCTGACTATGCATCGAAAGGTCATGACTGACTTTGATGCCAAGAGTACGGACAGAGGGGACAGGTGAAGGTGGGGGACCAAAAGAGGGGGGCCAATGTGCAGGGGACCAAGGGTTAGAGGGGCCACCCGTGAGGACAAGTTCCGTCTTGTCAGGATTGAGTTTCAGATGGTTGGCGCTCATCCACTCAGAGATAAAAACTAAAGTAGAACACAATTTGGGAAGGGAGTCAGAAGAAGAGGATAAATCAAAGATGAGCTGAAGGTCATCGGCATAGTTATAAACAGAGACCCCCAGCTCAAGAAGGGAAGTAATAAGGGGTTGGATGTAAAGATTGAAAAGTAAAGGGGAAAGAGAGGAGCCCTGGGGAACGCCACAGGTAACCGGGCGGGAGGGGGCCGAAAAGCCAGAGAGATGGACCGCCTGGGACCTATCCCAAAGAAAAGACGCTATCCAGGAAAAGGCCACACCCCGAATACCAGCTGATCTGACACGGTCGAGAAGGATGGAATGGTCGACCGTGTCAAATGCAGCAGACAAGTCGAGGAGGACCAAGGCTTGAGGAAGATTGAAATCGGCTTTCGCTTTGAGCTCATCCAGAACCGCGAGGACTACCACCTCCGTGGAATGACCCGGGCGGAATCCGGCCTGGTGAGATGCCAATAAGCCATTCTGCTCGACATAGTAGGAGAAGCAAGAGGTGACATGTGCTTCAAGAATTTTTCCAAGATATGGGAGAAGGGAAATGGGACGAAAGTTAGAAAGAAGAGAGGGATCCAGGCCAGTTTTTTTTAAGATGGGAAGGACAATAGCAGATTTAAAAGAGGAAGGGACAGAACCCAAAGCCAGAGAAGAATTGAGAAGAGCAAGAGGGGGAGCAGAGCAGCTGGTGAATAAGATTTTGAGGATACGAGCTGGCACACAATCGGCAGGAGAACTTGACCTGATTTTGGCCAGGAGTTTAGAAAATAATTCAAAAGAAATAGGAGGAAAGGAGACAAAGGAAGAGAGAGGAGGAGGAGGGGGAAAGACAAGACAAGGTTGGGGCACTGGGGGGATGTGGGCTTTTATCTTCAAGATTTTGTCAATGAAAAAATCATTGAGTGAGGAGCAGAGGGTTTGTGAGGGAACGGGACCGGGGGTGGAGCGATCAGAAGTGGCTAGAGCGTGAACCAGGGAAAATATTTCCCGAGGCTTATTGGCAGCCAAAGCCACTTTCTCAGTAAAGTAAGCGGTTTTGGCTGCAGTGATCGCTTTTTTGTATTCCGTGAGAAGAGATTTGTATTTGACGCGCCGAGATGGACTGTAGTTACGTCTCCAAAGGCGTTCCGATCGCCTAAGATCGAGTTTGAGCACTTTAAGCTCGGGAGAGAACCACTTGTGAGCGTCATGGGGACGAACCTTTTTGACCTTTCTGAGCGGGGCGACTAGGTCGCAAGAAGAAGCGAGCCAAGTGCGAACGGTCTCATCTTGGGAGTCAGGGGGAAGGTCGTTAAGAGCCGGGGCAGAAGAAGCCAGAGTGAGCGTGAGGGCGTCGAGGTCAATCGAGTTCCAATTTCGGGCTAAGAGATTTTTAGGAAGGGAGGGCTTAACGGCCATGCCCAGAGAAATGGAAAACGAGATATTAAAATGATCCGACCAGACACAGGGGGAAATAAAAAGAGAGGAAATATTAGAACAAGTAGACCAAATTTGGTCTAAAGTGTGGCCGTGAACATGAGTAGGAGCTGTAACGTAGGGTGTGAAGTTCAGACAGTGAAGGGTAGCAGAAAAATCTTTAGAGGAAGAGTCTTCCCTAATATCACCCGGCCAGAAGTTAAAATCGCCGAGCAAGAGGACCGAGGAGTTATTGACCACCAAGGTGGCCAAAAGGTCCTGGAGGGAAGAAACAAAAGAAGGCATAGATTGGGGGGGGGGGATACACGAGAACAACTGTGATAGGCACCAAAAGATTGAGTGAGCGGGCCACCAAGTAATCCACATTGGGTATAGGAGGATAAGTAAGGAGTTGAAATTTAAGAGAGGAACGGATGAACATCGCCACTCCACCCCCGGCTTTGCCTGCCGGGCGATCAGCTCGAAGGGCATAATGAGAGTCGGGGAGGATGGCCAGAAGGTCAGGGAGAGAGTCAGAAGAAAACCATGTTTCGGTCAGACAAAGAATGTCAGGGGAGTCTGTGGTCAAAAGGTTAAAAAGGGCCGTCTGATGCTTGACCGCAGAGCGGGTATTAAGAAGATGGACAGAAGCAGTGGTGGGTGCAGGGGGGAACGGGCGAGGAATAGGGCAAGGAGTGATAGGTACCGGGTAGGAAGGGGGAGAAAAGAGGATACCATGTGAGTCGAGGAGCTGCAAGAGGGGGAGAGGCGGGGCAAGAGAAGATGACAGTGCTGTGAGCTGGGCAGCCGAATAAGCCACAGCAGGGGCAGAGTGTATTGTCCCTAGTCCCGGCCCGTCGCGGACGGGCGCAGACGGGCTTAACTTAGGCGCAACTTCGGCGCGCCTTCGTCGCGCCCGCTGCGCTCGTCCGCTGCGCTGCCGAGGATAAGCGGCCATGTTATAGGGACACATGAAAGGGAGAGATTGGTGGGCGTGGCAGGGGGTGGAGGAGCCAAACAACAGCGACGCGGCGCCTGGACCCGGCCAAGATGGAAGACCAGCCCGTCCCACACCGAGAACCAGGTGAGGAGGGGGCGGTCAGCAGCGGGGGCCTGGGACGCGTGCAGGGGCAGGGCTGCAAGGAAGGATCCAAGAGCGCTGAGCGCTGTGGCGAGAGCGCGGAAAGTGCAGGTGCAGTCGAAAAGATTTAAAAACAAGAAAGTCTCGTGACAGGTTGTTGCTCCCGGAGACGCTTCGGGAGATTAGCGGTGAGATGCAGGAGTGAGCGCACTCTCTGCCGTCCGCCTGAAGTACTTGCCAGGGGGGGAGGAGCCAAACAACAGCGACGCGGCGCCCGGACCCGGCCAAGATGGAAGACCAGCCCGTCCCACACCGAGAACCAGGTGAGGAGGGGGCGGTCAGCAGCGGGGGTCTGGGACGCGTGCAGGGGCAGGGCTGCAAGGAAGGATCCAAGAGCGCTGGGCGCTGTGGCGAGAGCGCGGAAAGTGCAGGTGCAGTCGAAAAGATTTAAAAAACAGGAAAGTCTTGTGACAGGTTGTTGCTCCCGGAGACACTTCGGGAGATTAGCGGTGAGATGCAGGAGTGAGCGCACTCTCTGCCGTCCGCCTGAAGTACTTGCCAGGGGGGGAGGAGCCAAACAACAGCGACGCGGTGCCCGGACCCGGCCAAGATGGAAGACCAGCCCGTCCCACACCGAGAACCAGGTGAGGAGGGGGCGGTCAGCAGCGGGGGTCTGGGACGCGTGCAGGGGCAGGGCTGCAAGGAAGGAACCAAGAGCGCTGGGCGCTGTGGCGAGAGCGCGGAAAGTGCAGGTGCAGTCGAAAAGATTTAAAAAACAAGAAAGTCTTGTGACAGGTTGTTGCTCCCGGAGACGCTTCGGGAGATTAGCGGTGAGATGCAGGAGTGAGCGCACTCTCTGCCGTCCGCCTGAAGTACTTGCCAGGGGGGGAGGAGCCAAACAACAGCGACGCGGCACCCGGATCCGGCCAAGATGGAAGACCAGCCCGTCCCACACCGAGAACCAGGTGAGGAGGGGGCGGTCAGCAGCGGGGGTCTGGGACGCGTGCAGGGGCAGGGCTGCAAGGAAGGATCCAAGAGCGCTGGGCGCTGTGGCGAGAGCGCGGAAAGTGCAGGTGCAGTCGAAAAGATTTAAAAACAAGAAAGTCTCGTGACAGGTTGTTGCTCCCGGAGACGCTTCGGGAGATTAGCGGTGAGATGCAGGAGTGAGCGCACTCTCTGCCGTCCGCCTGAAGTACTTGCCAGGGGGGGAGGAGCCAAACAACAGCGACGCGGTGCCCGGACCCGGCCAAGATGGAAGACCAGCCCGTCCCACACCGAGAACCAGGTGAGGAGGGGGCGGTCAGCAGCGGGGGTCTGGGACGCGTGCAGGGGCAGGGCTGCAAGGAAGGATCCAAAAGCGCTGGGCGCTGTGGCGAGAGCGCGGAAAGTGCAGGTGCAGTCGAAAAGATTTAAAAACAAGAAAGTCTCGTGACAGGTTGTTGCTCCCGGAGACGCTTCGGGAGATTAGCGGTGAGATGCAGGTGAGGATGTGCCAGGTGCTTCAGAGGACCCTGTCCGACCATTCCCCTATATTGCTGACTTTCGCCACACCTAAGAAGACTATCCCGCCATTTACGTGGCACTTCCCCCCATATTCGCTCTTGGACCCTCTATATAAGGAGGAGATGACAGAAGCAATAACTACGTTTTTCAATACCAATATTGGCTCTGTGGATAGCTTCCAGACGGTCTGGGAAGCGTTTAAGGTATATATTAGAGGGGTGGCCATGACTAAACACTCGGGGGTGCTGCGTGACATCCGACGGAGATTAACGTCCTTAGAGAGTAGACTGGGGGAAGTAGAGGCTCGGCAGCTGATAGGTGAGACAGACGAGGCTGCAGAAGAGTTGAAGGTGTTATTAGAAGAGTACCATGAAGCAGCAGATTCTGAATTTCTGAGGTGAAGCACTTGGGGAAATATGCTACGGCCAGGGTTTATGGAGAAGGTGACAGGCCTGGATCAGTCTTGGCAAATATATTAAAAGCTCAGAGGGGCAAAGCCAGTATCACTACGATCAGATCGGACGCGGGGGATCTATTGACTGAGGAGGCAGAAATCACGGCTTGTTTTAGGTCATATTATGCGGCACTGTATGCTTCGCGGCGGACGGACATGGATGAGGAAATACGGGATTACCTGGATCATATACGGTTGCCCTTCCTCTCTGTCTCCCGTCGGTAATTCCTTGCCCTCCCCATCGAGAAAGATGAAATTCGGGAAGCACTGGCGGGAATGCGGGCTAATAGTGCGCCAGGGGCGGACGGTCTAACGGTAGCTTTCTACAAAAACTTCATGGATATCCTGCTCCCGCATATATCGCAGCTGTTTGATGATATGTGTGTTACGGGCCACATGCCAAAATCTATGAGTGAGGCTATATTGGTGGCTATCCCTAAACCTGGTAAGCCCCTAGAGGAGTGTATCTCCTACCGGCCGTTATCACTGCTAAATGTCGACACTAAGATATTTGCGAAAGTATTGGCCACGCGCCTTGCATTGCTGACACCGGATCTGGTAGCTCCGGAGTAGGCGGGGTTTATACCAGGCAGAAACCTTACCTACAATCTGCGCACGGTGTTTGGCACCATGCAGCATTTCCTCCAGGACACTGAGGCGCTCGCGGTCTTCCTTGATATGGAGAAGGCGTTCGATTCAGTTGAATGGCCGTTTATGCGTCAGGTCTTAACTAAACTAGGTCTGGGTCCGTTTTTTTTACACATGATTGGGGTACTATATAAGGCACCTAGCGCAAGGATACGACTGGGGGATCGAGTTACGGAAGCTATCCACATTTCCAGGGGAACACGTCAGAGCTGCCCACTGTCATCTATACTGTATGCCTTGGTGGCGGAACCATTAGCATGCGCACTGCGGGAATATCATAGCCTTAGGGGGGTGAACTTTCCCACTTAGAAGATAGTGGTATCCACATATGCAGATGACACCTTCCTGTATGTTCGAGACCCAGAGAATAATCTGGCATCGGTGCTGCGAGAGGTGGTACATTTCGGGGGGTTTTCTGGACTACAGGTCAATTGGAATAAGTCCATTGCCTTTCCGTTGACTCCCTCCACGGCTCCCTTTGAGATGGAGTACCCACTTCAATGGTCGGACGAAGCGGTCAGATACCTGGGAATACGGCTCCATACAGATCCCGAAATAATAATTAGGGAAAACTATGGCAGAGCAGTTGCTAAATTGGAGGACGATGTGGAGATTTGGATCAGGCTGCCTCTCTCATTGGTGGGTAGGATATCGATCATGAAAATGATAGTGCTGCCTCGCTTCTTATTTTTGGCTACTAATATCCCTATGGTGGTGCCACAAGCCTTTTTTGTTAGGCTTAATAAATCCCTGCTGAGACTAGCATGGGCAGGCAAGCAGGCCCGAGTCAGCTGGCGAGTGCTCACACTGCCCTACCATATGGGAGGACTCGGGGCACCAGATATGGAGTTGTACTACCGGGTGGCACAGGGGGCCCAGGCGCACAGTTGGAACCATGGCGAGGAGTCGATCCCATATCTTATACTGGAGAGATTGTTTGCTGCACCTATCCCACTCCCTGCGGTCCTTTTTGAGCCGACTGACCGAAGGACAGGATATTTGGATTCCCTTAATTCGACGAGACACGCATGGGACAGCATATTGCGACATACTGCTGGGGCGCTGTTATATTCCCCGGCAATGCCTCTGGAATGTGCGCTCTGGCTGCCTCCGTGCGGGGACAAGGGAGTGGTGCGGGCCCTTCAGTAGTTGGGATTGTACACGATGGGAGATCTGTTCGTGGATGGCACCGCGATAGCGTGGGAGATGGTGGCGGCTGGGGCGGAAGCCCCTTCGCAGCTGCAGCGCTTCCAATTTCATAGGGCGTGGCGGCAACAACTGGGAGACGATATGGCTGAACCTCCGGAGGTCCCGGAATTAACATATATCATTAAACACAAATCTCCTCGTAGGCTGATATCCAAACTCTACAAAATAACGCTGGAGCAGAGCACACAGCAATATACCAAGGCTAGACTTGCCTGGCAACGGGATCTAGGCATAGTGATTGACGATGCTATGTGGGCGTACTGCTGTGCCGGTACGCGCAGAATATCCTTTCATGGCAGGCACAGACTGTTACACTTTAAGTATATAAATAGAGTATATTATACACCGGACAGACTGTGCCGGTACGGACTTCGGGAGGTAATCGAAGTGTGAGAGATGCAACCACCCAACTGCAGACTTCATCCATTTGGCATGGGGGTGCCCTGGGGTTTATAAGTTCTGGCAGGCGATTTTTCAAAAATTGGGAGGGATGGTAGATCTGGAGTTTACGCCAGACCCGGCAGTAGCTCTGCTGGGCTACTCTAAGAAGCTGTTCAGGGCAGTGCGTAAAATGGTGGACATGGGATTGCTCATGGCAAAGCGTAGGGTAGCAATGTGTTGGATGAGGGGACCACTGCCCACAGTAGCGCAGTGAGCCCGTGATGTGCTATATTGCTGCACGCAATCAGAGGTATTTAGTGAGCTGCTTCCGCCGCGCAGTCGACCAAAGAATTTCTGGGGGCTATATACAGAACACCTGAGAGGAGCAGCGGAGAGGGGAACTGGGACGGGAACCGATAGGGACCCGACTGCAGTGGTTGAGTGAGCGGCCTGGGGAACGACTTTTTGATACTTGGGGGAACCCCCTACTGGGCACAGCGTACCGATACAACTTGATCAGAAAGGGTCTGAAGGGAGGAGGGGACATGAAGGTCGATCGCTAATACACATTAGTCTAATATGGCTAGCAAGTAGAGGAGAGCCCGCTAAGGGGAGAATACTCAACTTGGCAGAATGTAGGAGAATAACACTAAGGCGGGATCTGCCTGGACGCCTCAAAGTTGCGGGGGTGGGGGTAGGGGAGGGTGTTGGGGTAGTGTGTTAAGTTTAGTAAAAAACTGTGTCTCCCCAGTGGGGATGTGTATACAAGATATGACATACTAATATACTATCTGTTAGAATTGAAGGAACGGATACGTCAGTATACAGCGATGCCCGGCCTCCGGGATGTGGGATAAGCTGACGGAAAGACGTGATGGTTTGCGGTAAAACGGCCGGCCTCAGGGTTGTAGGCGCACACTTATGTATGTCATCATGTGTCTTCAGAGATTAAATAAATATAATTAAAAAAAAAAGAATCGCCCACTCACTGTAGTTTGACATTGTCAATGGAGATGTACCTGTTATCCTTGCAACCAGGAAGTGGAGGTAAAATGACTGTTCTTGTACCCTGCACGCCAAGCACTGGTACTGGTGCACGATAAGAGGGGCCGAAATTCTTCTTGTTCTCCACCTTCTCACGGACCTGGTCACCAACTCGAGGTAGCCAGCCGACTACGAGAATCTGAAGCGCAGTTGTGGAGGGCAAGACAGTCTCTGGTCTCTTGTAGATTCTGTAATACAGCACAGTGATCATCTACGTCAAAGGGTGCGGCTGACGCTGCCATGTCTAGACCATCAAGGTCCGGGACAAACATCTTTATGCCAAAGAGCATTTCGTATGGGGTCCACCCACCCAGAGACCTTCTAGGGAGATTATTAAGTGCACGTTGTATGTTATACAGATGGGCTAACCAGTTCCTGCCAGTGCCTAAAACTCTAGCTGACAGGTATTGCTTTAAGTCACGGTTCATTCGTTCCACAACACTACTGCCCTCAGGCCGGTATGGAGATGAAAATTTGACTTGGACCCCCAAATATCTCATGGCTTCTTTGTACGCCTTAAAGGCGAACGCAGGACCTTGGTCAGAATGAAGGGTACCACATGCGAAAATTCCCACAAAGCCACGCAAATCCCTGATGACAGTTCGAGCATCAGCACTCCTTTGTGGCCGTACCCAAAGAAAACCTGTGCACGAATCCACTGCAACTAAGATGAACTTGTACGCAGTATCAGAGGAGAAAGGACCACAGTGATCTAGATAAACACACCCAAGTGGTTTATTAGATATGTACAACTGAGTTTGTGGTGGGCGCGCAGCAGTCAAAGGTTTAATCTGCTGGCAAATGTCACAATCAAGAACATAAACACGAGTTTGTTTATACAACCAGCGCCACCAGTAACGTTGTTGTAAGAGAGTAACAGTCGCTGAAATGCTGGCATGGGCAGAGTCCATTCCTTCGTGAGCCGCTGTAATCAAAGAAAGTCTGCAGTCCGCGTTGGGAATCAATCTGTCACCAACGTCGTTAATTCTCACATAGGGAACTTTATCAGGACTTAAATGATAAGAGTACCGAGAAGGGAAACCTCTAGGGTAATTACCTCCCTTCTCTGTCGCAGCAATAGCTGCCAAGATGTCATCATCAATCTTACTTTTGGATCTTGTAACCGCTGCTACTAGATATGCTGCCACTGCTGTTTTCGCTGCTTTGTCAGCTAAGCTGTTCCTGACAACGTGGACACCAACTCGCTGGTGCCCAAGAGTGTGAATTACATTCACGAGAGGCAGAGTCTGTTTAAGTTCTGCCACTCGAACCCAAAGCATTTTATGCTTGATTGTGCTTCCTTTGGAATCACGATATTCATTCTGAGACCAAAAGAATAAATTGTCATTGAAAGACTGAACACACTAAAACGAGTCACTCACTATAAGAGTAGTAACACGAGCATCAGCAAACTCCAGTGCAAGCACTAGAGCACGTAGCTCTGCCAACTGTGCGGTACAATCACCCAATGACTGCGTATGCATGACATCAGACTTGAATTCACCATTCATGAAAGTACCCGCTACAATTGCGCAGGCGGCTGAATAAGCATGCCTTGATTCCGTTGCCGGTTGCGCCGAACCGTCAGTGTAAATGACACAATGGTAATCTTCAAGCGGGCGCAAAGACAGAGGAGCTAGATAAACGAATTCATACTGCAAGTACTCCTGAGTCTGCAATGAGGCATCAAAGATATAGGTGACATCTGGTGATGTCAAGGAAGTGGCATAATCGGGAATATAAGTACGCCCGAAATTTAGAAAACCCAGCAAAGACTATAATTTTTTCAGCGTTGTCGGAGCATGCAGACATACGCACTTCTCCAGGAAGTGAGGAGCTAATCCTAGACCTTCATTGTTGAGCTCATAGCCCAAAAACAACACTGTATACTCTACAATGTGAGACTTCGCAAAGTTGAATTTGTAACCGAAGTCCGCAAACATAACAATGATGCGATCAACGTGACACAGATGCGGCCATAATTCATCGTCTGTGAGATAGATATCGTCAAAATACGAGTAGGCATCAGGGTCAATGCTCTCTAACAGAGAGACTACACATGCGGCAAAGACGCCAGGGCTGTTTTTATAGCCCATGGCTAATCTCTTAAACTGTTTTTGTTTGCCACCAGAAGTAAAGGCTGTCCACTGACTACTAATAGCGGACAGATTATGGCTGAAAAAGCCATTAGATATGTCAAGTGTGGTCTTAAACCTTTTTCTCACGAGACTATCAACAAGGGAAGAAATGTGGGTATTCTGTACAGCACAAGTCCGACAATGAGAGTTCAAATGCTGGTAATCCGAAACTAGGCGGTACGAACCATCAGGTTTTGTACAGTGAATAGAGGATTATTCATTGGTGACACACAGGTTTCAATAACACCTTGATATTCCAATTGTTCAAGGATTTCTGCGACGGGAGATCTAACTTCGCGGCGCATGGGATATTGGGGTGGCGGCAGGGCCAAGGAATCTCATGGCTTGGCGACAATTTATCGCAGCCAACCTGAGTACGGTACAAAGCCAGAGCAAGCACCTGGGCACACTCTTCTGCAAATTTTTTTGCGTGATCCTTCAGCACTGTGTGTGTGAAGAACGGGAGGATTATCTCCTCCCCTCTAGGAGCAGCTAAAATGAAAGCTGGGGGCCAGTCCGCCTCTGCTAATAGAATATCATATGTAGAGGTCAGATTATCCCCAAAAATCCCTAGTATTGTACGTTGTATGCCACCTTCAATTAAAAGGACTATGTCATATAGTCTGTCAGGGGGAGCCACTCTAGTATCTGCAGTTTCTACAGTAATGAACGTGTCAGTTGCTGTTGCCTCCAGATATGAACGCAGTGCTTGCCGCACTACTGTAACCTCCGCTGTGCTGTCGAGCAGCGTTAGTGCCCATGTCAGGTTCCGAAGCTGCATTCTCACTATCTGTGGCATACCTCACTGTTAATGCAGCAACCTTCTTCTTCCGAAACGGGGGACGTTGACGTGAAAACTCGCCCTGCTTGCCTTTACCGTCAGGCTGACGGGGTTGCGCACGTCCTTGTTGGGCACCCCGACCTTTGCCATGTTCTCCGCCACCGGACTGTGAGGCCGATGTTTCCTATGAAGAACGAGGAGAACTTTGTTCAGTAACTTGAAATCTGTCACTTGACCTAATTCTAGTGCGATCGCGCAAATCATATGTGCGTTCACTAGTCGCCTGTACCGGTGACGCAGGACGAGATCACTGTTTCTGTTGCTGCTTTCCTTGTTTCTTAGTTCGCCAATTCTGTTTAGGAAAAGTTGGATGCATTAGTTTGCTGTTGTACATCTGGAATGACAATAGTAGGCCTAATCCCCAAACTACTGTGGCCAATAGTTCTATAAGCCTCCGCAATAATTTTAGGCAACTCTCTGGGTTTATCGAGTTCATCTACGAGGGCTAAACCATTCGCCACTTGGAAGTGTACCACATCTCCCTTGAGGTTACCAAGGATGAGAGTGGCAACTACGTTGAACAGACCGACAAGCCTCATTCCCAACTCGACCGCCGCCTCCGGACCGTGTTGATCTTGAACATGTTTGATGACGGAGGGAAGCACGGCCATAGATGGGGTGCTGAAGCACTTCGAGTAGACCGTTGCAGAAACTTTACCCCAGTTGTCACAATCAGCCACGTCTGGGACTAAGTCCTTCTGCAAACTAATGGTGAGTATCCTGTGTTTCTCCACAGGAGTAGAGTGCGGAAATAGTGCTTCCAGCTGGTCAAATTTCTCAGCAAGCCAATAAGGCAAATCGTCCTTATTCTGGGGGCGCTTGCCCATTACCGAATTAACCATGACGGGACTAATGACAATCCCTGCTGGGCCAGCTGGCTGTCCCGCAACAACAGGAGCCCCTACCTGCACATTGCGTGAAACGTATTGCACTAAAGCCCGATGTACTGTAATCAGGGCTTTATGGAGAACACGTAACTCATCCACCGTAGCATTCAAATAACGAGGATGAGGTGTAAATCCTGCCAATACCGGCCAAGTGGTCCCTGGAATGAACAAAGGACCCAAACGAACCGGGTGCCATCAAGCCAAATGTGATGCTGCCAAGCCGAAATGGGAATCTCCTGTGTCCTATATGGCGTATAATTTGCTGGGACCTGAGTTGGAGTATAGGAGTGAAACGTACTGTCTTCCGCATTTACCGCCGGCATAGTAACCCAAGAGTAAAACAATTCATAGGGATATGATGCATCGGCACTCATCACAAAAATTACAGCCATCCCATCATTCGGCACCCTGAACTGCGTCAAATGATGCCAGAGAGGTGCTCGGCTATGCGACGCAATAGCGACCGCAGCCATAAGGACACAGAGAAGAAAAACAATCTATTATAACAGTAGCATAACAAAGGGTCTAAAAATATAAAAAGCTTTTTAATTGACAAGCTTGATTGAACCTATTTGAAACTAATAGGTAGGTTAAAGCCGTCACTCCTGCTATCCGGAAACAAGAGTGAGGGTGTTGTGGACTAATATAAGCACTAATAAGGCGTCTCAAATCGTAAGACCAAATGTTAGGTGCGCCATGTTGCAGGGATTCTGGTTGCACAGAACTATGCGCAGGAAACCAGGACCTCAGTGAATTGAGGTGTACCAAAAATTCACCTTAGTACCCAGAACCCCTATCCGACTAGCATCAGTGTCTCATTCGCTCTCCATATCATCTCGAAGCTACCAATGACAACCCAGAACATGCGACTTAGAGTACTCTCAGGAATGATGAGAATCAGAAATACCTTTTCGTTATTATTCTCATATCAGTCCACAACAAGAGTAATCAGAGACACAGTAAAGTTTAAAATGTTTATTTTACAAACTGCGTGTCCTAAGATGCAGTACTTTGGCTAACATAAGACTAATAGAAGGTCTCTAGGTTTGAATGGGGAACCCCATACCGTAAATATCAGCTTAGGTGAATCACATCACAGGATCAGCATTGCTCTGTGTCTGGAAAAAGTCTTCTCCAAAGTGTGTGTCTCATGCATGCAAACTGCAATATTAAAGGCGCTCGAATTTCAGATATTCGCAGCTGTGTGCGTGTTATGGCTAGAGCGTGGGCCGATCAACCTGAATTCAAAAGCATACATTGTTTGTTGGCCCTGACTGTTTCTGCACACAATGTTCAGACCAAGGTCGTGGTGCACGTCTAGGGATGTGAACAACAGACCGTTCTCATGTGAAGAAAAAGCAAGCAAGCAGTTTTCATATAATAACATCTATCTACAGTGTCGTGTGCAAAAGCAGCAAAAGTGGCAAGATGGCGTTTTAATGCCTAAGACGCTTATGCTAACATAGCAATGTGTATATCCCTAGTTCCGTCTCCACTACAGGTGGAGGTTTCCAATTGCCCATATTGCCTTCAACAACTTAGTAGAACAATGAACCATAGTTCTCTTACTGAATAGATGAAGCGAGGGCTGCAGGGTATTCCAAGGTGCCATGGTGATGGTAGTAGTAGCAGGCTATCTCACTAAAGACAGTGAAGGAATCAGAGGTGACATCCCACTCCCACCTAGGTTGTAGTGTAGTTCCTATATCCCTGATAGGCTCTGCGCATTGGAATAGCATACACCATAGATTTGACATAGGACTAAGGTCAGTATGTCTCTATCGAGTATATTAAACTTAATTACTTGTGTGTGCCAGCTAACTCAGAGGTCACTAGAAACTTCTCGAATATACAAGAAGGGATTAGTCTCTGACAACGGCATAAACATGAAAACTTTGTTTCCTTTTAGAATCAGAACAGTCTCAGAATTGTGGAAACAATAGATAACAGTTTCCCCCAGTCAATCGTGCATTCTTCGTTTCTACAGAGTTGCACAGAAATAGAGAGACAGGTGTTTCAATAAAAGGGTTTATTGAACAGTCTTATTTCTCATGCAAGAGATATGATTTGCTACACTCATAAGACAGCCTGCGAAGTACAATATGTACGAGGTTAGCAGTAAGATAAAATAATACTGCAATAGCATGGTTTGTAGCTATGACATATATTAATCAAAATACATACATAAATAACATAAGCTAAAATGTGATACTCATCTGATGCTTCTAAATTGTTCTACCCCGGTGTACCTAACCTAAATGCAGTACGAGGTTTGAAGTACGTGCCATTTCTAAAGTATAGCTTGCTATATGTTTAGTTTAGCCAAGAGTTGCCAAAAGTTTCTCGAAGTTCTTGTCAGCTCCATACCTTAGAATGAGAGAGGCTGGAATCTCTTTTCTGGACTTGATAGTCTAAACCCCCGCAAGGGAAGTCAGAGAGCACTGGAGCTGGATTCTCTGCGAGGAGGATGGCAGCGTCAGGTCAGTGCATCAGGCTGGAACTTGATCTCCTTCCGAACTTGCCGTGGCGAACCGCGTAGTCTGGGTTGGATCGAATCCTCCGGGAAGTGCAATTTGCCAGGGCAAGTGCTGGTATATTAAACCTTGAAGGTGTAGGAATGCCAGTATTGACGTAAAAGTTGGGCAGAGGACCGTCTTGAATAAACCCCTAAGGAATATATGTTCATGCATACTTAATGAGTTCTTGGAGAAATCAATATTCAAGCTGCGGGAAATTCCTAAAGGCTTAAGGGTCTGGTTTTCCAAGAATTCGTTGTGACGTGGATGGACGGATGTAGGTGGCCATGCCTGTATTTGGTTTGTATGGACAATGTCTAAATAAGGGCTGAATTTCTATGTCCAAATAAGGGCAATGTGAATTCTACCTATATAAGGGCATAAATCGGGAAACCTATATTCGTACTCTAAATCTGCACACAACACCCACTCCAGTTTTGTATGAATCATGTTACTAAATCCTAAACGTTCTAAACATATCTTGAAACAGAGTATCGTATGGGTTTGCTAAAATAAGCTAAAAACATATCTAAAACATGTCCTAAAAATACATTAAAAAACCATTGCTATGCATAAAGTGTTGTACATATTAAAGGCAATGCTCCATTCTAAACATAGGATCACATTGGAATGCTAAATGAATGAACCAAAATATATACATGTGATGAAATGGCTCGTAAATACAGAAGTAAAAGGGGCCGAAACCATTTCATATCAGGTTACACAAGTCAAATTGTTATTCATGACAAGGTGGCATACTGTCCCTGGAAGTGGTATCAAAGAATTCTGTTCTACTATAAGCAGATTACTGTGCCAAAAATGAAAAAATACAAATTTGGAAAAAAAAAATTAATCATAGGAAAAAAGTTCCAAAGTTAGTCCCTTGTCTGAAAAGAATGAAGGCCAAATTCAGAGTCTCATGGGAACACTGTGTGCCTAAATCAAGAGTCAGTGTGTGGGCCTGGAGAAAACATGAAATCTTCTAATCCTGTAGACAACAAGTCGTCTACCGTTGTGGGTGAGGGTTGGAATACCTTGAGTAGATGATCAACAGTACATAGATGTGAACTATCGCCTTCAGCATGGGAAGCATCAGCAATGTCTGGATTGGATGTTACCTGCGTGCCTGGTGTTTCCTCTCATACCTCAGCAGTAGCATGGTGGTCCGTGAGATCTCAATGAATGCCACCATCAGGATTGGTAGCTGCTGGGGACAACACATAGCATGGGCCGTTATCGGGTGAAGCAGAGTATCGATATCCGTAGGCATGACTGAAGGGAGTGTCAGATAAATGTCCAGCATGCATTCTTCACCGCATAGCAGGCCAGGCAGCGTAGAACAAGTAAGATGCAATCTTGCCAGATTGGTCTGAATGACAGAAGCCAAGTGGTGTTTAATTCTTGTAGATGAGGTAAACCCAGAATTTGGACGATGCGCTCACAACACTTCATCTCCAATAGAGTTCTTTTCATGGTGAACTGGGTGTCGCTGGTGATTTAGCTTGCCATATCGTAGCAGTAGGAGCAAAAATAATATCCCTGCAACGAGTGCTAAAAGGAGCAGCAGTCCGCCAAACACAGAGTGCATGAAGTTTGGAAAAATTCCGAGGACTGCTTGAAAAGGTTCTAACAGTCCTGCACACACGTTCTTAAATACATGTACAATACCGCTCATATCAGACATGTTTAAGATACGACCTAACATTTCTGAGAAATGCACAGGGCAGTTTGTATACAAAAGGGCATGTATCTCTGCAGAAGTCCTTGCGACTTGGAGATCATAGGTTTCTTTGGCAGAGGTCAAAGGCACAGTTTTTTGTAAAAGAATGGCTTTCATTCAGCTTAGAGTATCAACTCGTATAGAAGAGATATTCAGTGAAGGCCATAAAGGCGACTTCCTGACTATGTCTATTTGGGGAAACAAGACTTGCATACAGCAAGTGACCCTAGATGTAACCGTTACTAGATATGGGATACCTGGCAGCATGCCACAGCAGCTGTGATCATTCAACGTAATGTAACTCCCATTTGAAAGTTGACCAAAGATTGTATTAATCACTGCTGCCGATGAACCGTGCAGGTGGCAGGATAAGTTTGCAGTGGAACCGTCACAGGCCCCGTGTAAGTCAATACCCTGACAAACAAGAGAACTGCTTAGTGCGTGTTCACAGTTTTCATCGCTAAGAAACACTTCACGTCCCCCACTTCAACATCTGTGTGTGTAAGGTAAATCCCAGGATGTCTTGATGCATTCTTTACCCAACCTTTCATATTTGCCTGCTGGTATATTTTTTAGGCAATCCTGAAAATGGAAAGTCGTAACAGGCAGAGTAATCTTACCATGTATGATCCACTCAGTAGCTGGTTTTTCTGCCACTGTGAATGGTAATTTCTCCAGTTTTCAATGCTCCGCACTGTATAGTCTGCTCCCCTTTGTGCCAGTTTGATCTGTCTATCAGTGAGATTGAATTCTGCAAACAGTCACGTAGTATTGATTAAACGCCAAGGCACATAGCCAAAGCGCAGGTTTTGAAGTGTCCAGCCTAATAGCATGATAGAACTTAGCTATGACTGACCATGTGCAACATGAACAAATCTTGTTCCATGATGTCTATGACAGAGGATACAATGCTGTCCAAAGAATATATTCTGGACGACAGAGTTGTTAACCCATTGTCTAATACAGAGACAGATTTCTCTAAATTATTACAATCAATTTCTCGTATTTATTCTGCAGTCTCTGTTTGGGTGACCTTCCATGCTTCATTATAAGCAGCGTAGACACCGGCATATATGAAACTTTTTTGACGCGGTTTTCTTGGTCCTAGCAAGAACTAAGGGTGGGCGTAGTGGGCGTAGTGGGGCTACGTGAAGCAGCACGTAGTGTGCCCAAATCTACGCACACTACACGCTTCGCGTAGCCCCACTACGTGCCACCCACCTCCCGCCCGCCCTCCTTTTAAATAATATCAGCAATGTAAAATAAATTAAAGTAAAGAGACTTACCTTAAGTGCGGCGTCTCCGGGGCTCCCTCTTCTTCGTTTCTAATTTCTTCTGACAAATGCGCATGCACGGACGCCCGCGCATGCGCAATATGCGAAATATCAGTGGCCCAGGGGTCCAGCCGTCAGCCACCGCTGTACTGGGGGGTGATCCCAGCAGGGTCAGGGGCAGAATAGTTTCGTGGAATGTCGCGGGTTTGAGCCCCAGAATGCACTCACCAGAATGGGCGTCGTTCATAAATGACTTTGACGTCTGTATTTTTCAGGAGACATGGGCCTGCGAGCCTCTCTTCCTCTTGGGCTTCCTTAATTTTTTTGTCCCGGCCGTTAAAGGCCCAAAGGGAAGACCAAAAGGGGGTCTAACCATTTCGGCTAGGCAGGCACTCTTCGACAAGATAGCAGAGCTCCCCACAGGCAATAATGACATGCAGCTGATTAGGCTTTGTATGCCTTCGGGGGAACCCCTATATATTTATAATCTGTATAGAAGAGGTCATAATGGGGGGAAATCCCAAGTCTTGGCTGCACTCGACCAATTGATCGGTGCTCAGCCAAGCAAGAACAACATATTAATTGCCGGTGACATGAATATGACCTTTGAGCCCCTTTCAGTAGAAGACTGGCAATCAGGAGAAGATGTAGATACCGAATGGGGAATCCCTAAGCTGGACTTAAAACCTGTGAGTAGATGGTCAGTTTAAGTAATACAGATGAACTCCTTATGCAGCGAAAGGGGGCTCAGAGCTTTGAATGGTAGGACACTGAGTGATGAACAAGGGGCAAACACATTTGATAATGGTCGTTGGCAAAGCCGGATTGATTATGTTATTTGTAGCTTAACGATCTGGCACTTGATGAAAGATATGAGGGTGGTCAGCAGACAAGAGAGTGATCACAACCCCCTTTGTATTACTCATTTGTTGTGGGGGGGGGGACCTGGAGGGGCAAAATATTATAACAGAAGCGATGGCAGAGATCGTTCCAACGAACGACATGAGGCGAGTCAAGTGGCCCCAGATTGTGGCTAACCACGAGGTGCTACTAAGTATTAGCACAAATCTGGATCTTACCACCTCTGCCATGGAAGTAATTTTGAATACGGGATCGAGGAGCAGAACAGATATGGTTGAGATTACTAATCTGCACTGTGAATTCCTTAGCTCTATAAAGGGTCATTTCTACAGGGCAGTACACTCGCACCCGGGCAAGAAAAGTCATCCTCATGTGGCGGGGTGGTATAACGCCACATGTAGGGCAGGTAGAACTTCTCTGGGGATGGCCATCAAGTCTAAAGATCCAGCCTCCGTTAGGGAAGCAAGGCGGAAATACAAGTCCAGTGTATCTATAGCCAAGAAACAATGGGACGAGCAGCACTGGCAAGATCTTAAAGCTGCCAGTTCCGCAAAAGATTGTTAAATGGGGGAGAGGGGGTCTCCCAGAACCACCTTCCAACCATGTTTCGCAGAGCAACTGGTTGGACTACTTTGGTCCCCAATATAGGTGCCGTCTGGAGGACAGGAACGGGGAGTCTGTGACCTATGTTATATTCCAAGTTCCCCCTTTTAATAACGCGGATGTAGCATTGGCCTTGGATTTAGTCACACGGGGCAAGGCTCCGGGCCCTGACGGGGTGCCTGCAGGTGTATTTCTCTATGAGAAATCATGCTGGGGCAAGTATATTTTGAATTTGGCTAACGCAGTAGCACAAGGGGCTCCGGTACCAAAGTCCTGGCTGGGGGCGGTAATAATCCCTATATACAAAAAAGGGGACAAAACTCTACCAGGGAATTATTGGTCCATCAGCCTTATAGACACAGTACAGAAGCTCGTAGGTAAAATGACCTTGGCAAAAATCATAGCCTGGGAGGAAGAAAATATTGTTCTATCTCCTTACCAGGCAGGTTTTCGTAAATTGACTAGCACGATAGACCAGATCTTCCGGTTCATGCTACTGCACTGGAAGACAGTAGAGCTGGCGAAGGGCAGTCTTTATGCTGCCTTCATAGACTTACGTGCAGCTTTCGATCTAGTTCCTCGCTCCCTGTTATGGTAAGTCTTAGCTGAGATGGGCATGCCACTTGAAACTCTATCGCTAGTGATGAGATTGCACGAGTCAAACTCCACAAAGATCCAGCGGGGGAGACATGGGCAAATATCTGACGAGTTCCCGGTAGAACGGGGGGTACGCCAAAGCTGTGCCATGGCCCCGATGCTCTTCTCCCTTTACATTAACGGGGTAGTGGAGCGTATGTTGTCTGCTTCTGTAGATGCTCCAACACTGGATGGAGTGAAAACGCCAATCCTATGATTCGCAGACGACACGCTCATTCTATCCAAAACTCCCAGCGGTCTGCAGCGTGCCCTGAATATCTTCGAGGGCTTTTGTATTGATCAAGGCCTAGAAGTAAATGTAGCTAAAACAAAGCTCATGACATTTAATCCCCATTCCAGCTTTAGAGGGAACTTCCTCATGGATGGCCAAAAGGTATAAATGGTTTCGGATTTTGTCTATCTGGGTATCCACATAGCCAAGGGCGCAAAGTGGGGGAAACACACAGAAATGGCGGCTCTTAAATTTCGCCAAAACACTGGTGCTATAAGTGCTGAACATAAAAGGTCTTTGACCAAACCTATTGCGCCAGCACTTCAAGTATATGAGGCCAAAGCCATTAGCTCAGCGCTCTATGGCTCAGAGCTTTGGGGCTATGGCAATTTAGCACCACTAACGCTCGCCGAAAACAAATTTCTTCGAAACCTTATCGGCCTCCCCAAAAGTACACCCATGAGGCCTCTGCGTTGTGAGTTAGGCAGGAAAGCCTTTTCAGATATGGCTGACTAAGACACATTTTATACTGGCGGCGCCTCTTGGTCACCCCTGAACTCGCTCACTATGCAAGGGGCTTCCTGGATTTAATCAACTGTGATAAGTTCCATAAGATAGGTTGGCTGGGGGATTTGCGTAGAATGCTGGGGATTCTAGGCATGAATGAGCTATGGGAGAATCCAGAGGAGGCCCTGTTCCCGACTGAAGCAATTATAAAAGCAAAGTATTGGGAAATGGTAGAACATCGGGACTGGAACGAAGCCGATCCTTCTACCATGGAGGGACTATTTCTTGAAGTAAAAGCTTCCCCTTTCCTTGAGCCCTATTGGGACACTATAACCAAACCCCTGGACAGGAAGCTATATTTCCAGCTTAGAGTGGGGTCTCTCCCAATTAGATCACTAACTGGAAGTCGGGCAGAGGGTAGTTCTCAAGCCTGCCCAGTCTGTAAAACAAGTACTGAGACCATTGCCCACTTACTCTTTGTGTGTGGGGCTTATTCAGTCCCCCGACGTGTCTGGCTGAGGGCTATGTGCAAACAGCTAGGCACGAGAGAGAGTGACATGGCTCTAAGGATTATCTGCACCAGTCCTTCAACATTCATTGCTGTGGCAGTTGCTAAATTTCTGGGTTGGGCTTGGGCCATTAGACGGAAATCTCTTGCCTAATAGCAGGCTAGGTGTAATGAATTTAGACCATTGCCCGCTCTCCCAGTCAATGAGAATTTAGTCTCTTTGTGTTTATACTGGCTAAACAGCTGCATGAGCTTTAGTTTCTATTGATGAATTTTAATATTATTGATGTCATGACGTTTTATTATTTTAAAGATTTTATAAGAAATTGTAAATATGTTATAAATGTTTCATGCTTTTATGAGTTTTTACCTCGAATAAAGCAATAAAACTTTAAACTGATTATAACAATACAGTTGTTCATAGTCTGATGAACCTTGTAAATATTCATTATTAGTGAATGCAGTTGACATCTCTAGATCAGACATCATATTATTAACAGTCTCGAAGTCCCAATCATCAGTAATAAAGCCACTTAATGAAATTTTAAATAAATGTTGAATCTTCAAAAGCTCCGATGGGCCAAAAAAGTCATATTCGGTTTTGTCCCAAACTATACCATCAGGTATAGGAATCGCTGTGATGTTCACTGCTGACAAGTCTCTTGCTTCACGATGGGATGATTTGTGTGGCAGGAGAAGTAAGTTCACTCTTTTACTTGCTGTGTCCATTTGAATATATCTTCTATTAATCAGCATACCCAGAGTTATTACCAGAGCTAACCAAAGTAGAAAGAAGAATATTCCCAAAACAGTCCATATTTCAATCCATGGTGAAACCAGATACGTTTTTTCCAGTAGATGAAAAAAGTCTGTTGCTTGATCTTTGACAGTTCTTTGTACTGGCGTCGTTTCAGGCTCTCTGGGATCCTCAGAAAACGTATCAAAGTTCATGAAATAGCCAGAAGCAGTTCTGTTAATGGTTGAAATTGCATCCGTATTTGATGAAATTGATGGAACCAGTTGATCACTTGTTACTTCGTTGTAAACAGGTGAACTGTTATTTGGGTCTCAAGAGGTACAAGGTCCATAGCAATGTTGCTTAGTCCTCCATTTCTGACTGTCAAATCTTCATAGGTGATGAGTCTCTCAGTTTGAACTTCTTGGATTTTAGCTAGAGGAGTGCGTCTGCTACATTGGTGGAGTCCACTTGGCCTACTGTTCAGTATCGGCCACAAAGTGTGGTTTGATCAGGTCGATGTACATAAATCTTTTCTCCTTTTTACCAGCAAGGGGCAGCAAAAGTACTGTTCTTGATCCGTGGATTGCTAGGACAGGTACTGGTTGTCTGTATGAAGGCCCAAATTCCTTCTTATCCGCGATCTTTTCTCTGACTAGATCCCCAAGCTTTGGGATCCAGACAGACCTTGCTGGGTCGGCCGGATTTTTCTCAGTGGTGGTTGGCTTCAGGACTACATTGCTCTGTTGCGTTCTTAGTTCATTTAAATCCTGTAAAACAGCCAAACGATCTTTGATATCAAATTGTTTGTTTTCCACCACTGTGCCTTTCATATCTAAGTCCGAAACCAACATTCTAGTCCCAAACAGGACTTCATATGGAGTGACACCCCCTAGAGAACTTCTTGGCAAGTTGTTTATTGCGCGCTGGACCCCATATAAACATTTGACCCACCCATCACCCAAACCCAATACCCTAGCTGTTATTGACTGCTTTATGTCCCGGTTTTTACTTTCCACAACAGAATTTTCCTCAGGATGGAATGGAGAAGAATACCGCAATGCTACGCTCAGACTGGCCATGGCTTCTTTGTAAGCCCTAGAGCTAAACGCAGAACCCTGGTCAGAATGTAGTGTGCCTTTTGCGTATGTGCCGATAAAGACTCACAAATCTTTTATAACAGTTCGAGCGTCAGCCGAGCGCTGAGACCACATCCATAGGAACCTAGAGCACGAATCTGCTGCGACCATGGGATATTTATAGTTCCCATCCCTTTGTAAGGGACCGCAGTGGTCCAGGTAAACACAAGCTACTGGTTTATCTGAAATTAACAGGGGCATCTGCGCAGAACATTTCACAGTAGAGACTTTCATCTTTTGGCATATCTCACAGTCCAAAACATAATTTCTAGTCTGTTCCCTAATGCCGGGCCACCAGTACCTTTGTTTTAATAATGCTACTGTGGCTGAAACACCTGCATGGGCAGGGATTCGAGCAAACGGAACGCCATTCGCATCAATTATATATGAGTATTTGAGTGGAAACTTTTTAGGTAATGCCGCACCGCTGCCTTTGCTTGATGCATTGAAAGCCAGCATTATTTTGCTGTCTATTTTCGTTTTTGAACGAGTGATTGCAGCTACGGAAGCCGTTTGCAAAGCCCCTTTCGCGGCTTCATCAGCCAATTAATTCCCTTCAACGTGAACGCCATCACGTTAGTTACTCAGCGTGTGTATCACGTGAGTGCTCTGTAGTCCGTTTCGCAACTGAACTACTTGTTCCCAAAGCAATTTGTGCTTGATTGTGCCACATTTTGCATCTTTGAAACCATTTTGAATCCAATTCTGTAAATATTCATTGTAAGATTGAACACAGTAAAAAGAATCGCACACTATCAGTGTGGGGAATTCGCAATCTGTATTTTCAAGTGCCATCTTAAATGCTTGTAGTTCAGCTCGCTGAGCTGTACAATCTCCTGGAGATTGTGTTTTTGTGACCATTGGTCTGAATTTGCCATCTCGCATGCGACCTTTAACGATAGCACATGCTGCACTGGAAGCTTGTTTACTCCCCGTAGTGGGCTGTGCAGATCCGTCAGTATAAATTATAAATTCGTACTGGTCAAGAGGGAGAATTTCAGTAGGCAGAGGACATTCATGTTCATATTGCAGAAATACTTGGGTTTTTAAATATGGATAAAAAACGTATTTAACATCAGTTGCAGCAAGGGAATTAACCCATTGCATCCATCTCGGATGTAAAGCTTTTGCATTTGGAATGCTAGCCTTTGTAACTGCCTCTAGGGCTGGTACAGGAGTCACAACTATAATGCGTTTTCCCTGTGCTAGGGCTCTTTCCTTTGCTACAGCGGTTTGAACTGCTGTCAGAATGTTTTGTGTAGAAGTGAATTTCATTTCTGCTTGTGTATACAAGTGGGATTTGTATGCAATTGGTACTTTTTCACCTCGTTAAAAGTTAAGTTGGTGTATCCGCATTGACTCGGAAATATTCGGATCACTAAGTTGCGTACGTTTACGCGTGTTTGCAAGTATTTCATTGCTAACATGTCTGTTTTGAGTGAACACAAAATTCCTGTGTGTTTTTGTGTCCAATGTGTTATTTTAAAATCAGGTTTGATTAATTCGTAGAGAGGTTTAACCCTTTCTGCGTAATTTTAAATGTAAGTTAATCCAAAATTCAGGAAACCTAGAATCAACTCTAAATTTTTCAGTGTTTTTGGCGGTTGGAGCAGCGCACAATTTTCTAAAAAGTTGGGTGCCAGGCTTTTGCCTTCACTTGATAGTTCATATCCTAGGAAAAGGACGTTGAGGTGGGCAATTCTTGACTTTTTAAAGTTGAATTTGTAACCCTCTGAGGCGTAGCCCAATATTATGGTGCTCTCCCTGTTCAAGTGCCTATCCAGGTCATCGTCTGTCAGATATATATCATCGACATATGACAATGCCTCGTCATCATTAGTTTGTAGTAACTCTGTTACCCTTGCTGAGAATAACCCCGGGCTGTTTTTGAATCCCTGGGGCAGTCGATAAAATTGACGCATGCGTCACTATTATTGAGAAAGCGGTCAGATATCTGCATTCTGGTGCAATATTTTGACAAAAGAAACCATTTGAAATGTCTAATGTGGTTTTATATTTTTTACGCACAATGTTATTCATTAATGCTTAACTATGTGCATTTTGCACTGCAAATGTTTTGCAGAAAGAATTGTAATTGTCTGTAATCCAAAACTAGATGATATGTATTGTCTGCTTTGGAGACAGGAAACAAAGGATTGTTCATTGATGAGATGCATGTTTCAATCACCCCCTGATATTCAAGTTGATCTAAAATCTCCCTGACCTGTTTTTTAGCTTCTTGCTTAACTGGGTACTGCCTTTGTGCAGTCGGTTGATTTTTTAACTGGATTTTATGGTGAGGTGAGTCCTCATCCCATCCTACATGATTTCTATACAGTGCTGGGGCTTGGGCTACTGCCCATTTCCTGGCTAATGTATATTTTTAATGAACTGGAATATGGTTGGAGAAGGCAGGCATAATGATGTCCTCGCCATGTGGGCACTCTCTGACAAACTCTTGCGGCCAGTCCTGTTCTGCTAGAAGTATTTCATAACCCTTTGAAAGATGCTCCCAAAAGAGTTCTTTCACTTTCTTGGTATGTCTCCCGCCATCTGGAGTGTTATTTCATATAACCGATGTGGAGAACTAACCCTGGTGTCTACAGTCTCAACTTGTATGTCTTCATTCAAGTCCACTGTCTCCAGAAGTCCCTTCGGGTACTGGAGAGCTATTGTAACTTCTGCTGCACTGTCCTGCATGGTCTGGGCCCATTCTCCGTTCTTGAGTTGGGTTCTCAGTATTTTTGGCATGTCTGATCTTCAGACCTGCTACCTTTTTCTTGGAGAATTGAGGTTTTGGTTTATTTTTCAGAATGTGTTGATCGTCTCTAGACTTCACACGTTCTTCCTGGTTTTCTGACCGTCCTCTTCTTTCGGATGTCTGTGATGATAACTGAAAGCCACGAGAGGGATGTGTATCATTATCTTCATATCTGTCAGGTTTTCTCAAATTATCCCTATTCCTGAGGTTGTACCTCCTTTCAGAGGGCTCCTTCTGTGGAGGAGACCTGCCTCGGGAATGAGAACGCTTCTCTTTGGAATTCTGTTTGCTATTTTCCCACTTGTTTTTAGGAGAGGTAGGAGTGTTTTTAGGAAAGACCTTATGAGGACTTTCAGAAAGTTGTGGTTGTACTGGTTTCCCTCCCAGACTGTCTCTTCCTAATTCCTCATAGGATTTTTCAATTATTCTGGCTAGTTCTTGTGGTTGTTCTGTTACATCAAATTCCCTTTATTTCTGGTGGATTGCCGCTGATGCTGCTTCTCCTTTAATATTAGATAATATTATTGTTGATACCTGGTCAAAATTTTTAAGTAACTTCATACCTAAATTCAGAGCAGGCTCTGCCCCGTATTCGTTTTGAATCTGTTTCAGGACATCAGGTATTACCGCCATAGACGGAACACCATGTGTTTTTTGTTGTAGTAAGTGGTGCAGTCTTCCAGATGTGGTGTGATCCCCATTGGTAAACAGATTGTTAGAATTGTGGGGCATATTATCAACGAGGCGATAAAAAATTATCACCGCTTTTGCATCCGTTTTCGGACGAAAAGTGGCGATAATTTTAACGCCCTATTAGCAAGGACACGCTAACGCATGAATCCATGCTTCTTTGCCCTTTCCCTTAACGCCAAGCTTTGCATCTCTAATGAGATGCAAAGTGGGCGTTCCTCACAAGAATAACGGGAGAAATGTCGCTAAGCGACATTTCTCCTATTATCAAGTGTCACGCTAAGAAGCATAGCTACAAGAAAAATAGCGATAACCTCTGTTATCGCTACTTTCCTTACACCTGCTTTGAAACTGACTTAGCCATGATATCCTATGGAAGGTGGATATCATGGCTAAGTATATGTAGCCCTATCAGCAAGCTATCGCCAAAAGTTGTGCGATTATCGCTGCATTTCCAGCGATAATTTCACAGTTGGCAGCTTGCGCTCTGAATTTTATCGCTTTGGAGATAAGCATTGCTGATAGTGCTGCAGCTTGGAACATCAAATTCCCCCTTCGTCACAGACCAAATACCTCAACATCAAATTCACTCATATACATTCATTGGTGGGGCCCATAACACCAATACCTACACTCCGTTAATCTGCTTTCCTAGGGAAATAAGCTTCCAAACGCTGACATGAAAGGAATACCTTTAACTTACCCTAAATACTTTGACTTCAACCCTAAGATATTCCTATCATAAGGAGATGAATCATTTAATTGTTATCTATGATTTTAGTGATTAAACTCATCTATCTACACACTACTTCTTTATCTTAATTCTCTTCCTCAAATAATCGACACAACATATTTGTCAATCAATCAAATATTCTTTATCTAAGAAATAATGCAAAAATCGTTAGAAAATCATCATCAGCATTTCAGAACATCATATTTACCTATCCTGGCTAAAAGTCGTCCTCTAAGTCAGTCAGGTCAGGGAAGAATTTTTATTCAGCAAAGTTAGGCCGCAACTCAGTCTCTCAAATATTCAGGATAACAGCTGTCCAGCAGCGTCACCGTCCTCTCCGTCAGCATAACGTCAGGAAATCGAGTTCGTCAAAGAAGAGCGAGTTTTTTAGTTCAATTCCCTACCTACTTTTATAATGAAAATAATGTCAAAAAGTATCAAGATCGGGGTTTAGAAAGTCCTGATTGGTCGACTTGGGGTCGTGAGGTGAAGTTCAGTGGGTGTCCGTGTGATGAACTCATCGCACTTGCTGGTTCTGGTTTTTAAATCGGTCATTGTCTTTGGTACTGGCGACGTTCCCGGAGCGACCTTGAAGGGTACATGTTCTCCCGGGGTCAGGTCCAGGCCACTGCTGCTGGCGCTGAAGCCTGCGCACTTCACCCAGAACCTCGTGTTGTCAGGGCAGTCACGTTCAACGTCTCGTTCAGCCATCTTGTCTAGGCCGAAATGGTCAACTTAAGCAAAAGAAACACAAAAACGTAATTAAAACATAGAAATGGCTAATATAATGTTATCCCTTCGCGAATACCCATATGTGTGTGTATTTATCTAGCAGAAGCAACACTCAGAGCAGTTTATACTCACTTAATAAAGCACACATCACAAATACATCACCAAAGCAACATATAACATGCAATGTTCTAATTTTCTACTATTAGTATGCGTACTCAAGTTAGTTTACAATTAGTATAGCCATGCAAAGTGCAATTCCCACGTGTAATTCTTTTGTTGGTATGATTGATAAGTATTTCACTGCAAACCAATTAATAAATTACTATTAGTTAGGGGACGAGGTTGTGGGTTTGATGAGTGGATGGGAAAGGGGATTTCGAGAAAGGTGTGACAAAGAAAGACACTACAAAAAGAAAATATTAATCTGGGTAATGAGCAGCCAACCATCATCAATCTGTTGTGGGAGGAATAGGAAACGAAGGAATGACTGGGACACAGTTGACTTAAATGCAATGCTAACCAAACTGTCCGCCAGCCCCAGAGAGACCCAAGTTATATTACTATATATTTAAATGTTCTGTCCCCTGGGTTTGAAAAATAGTAAATACAAATGTTGTAGGAGTAATGAGAACAGAACACACACAGTTCTAAATAATATCTATGAAAAGAACAATGATACTGTATTGCCGAATTGGGAGGTGCATCTTCATTTTTTTTGGATTGTTAGACACCCAGTCTCACTGCCTGCGACCACATGAATCATCTCAACACACTTGCAAACAACAATCACTCTCAATATATTAACCTTTGTTGTGTGCATGCCATTTATCTGTTATAATTCAAGCATGGTGATGGTGGTACATTGCCAATCCTCTTTGTGTTACTAAACACACATTGCCATCCTTGTAAATCAAATAATGTAGGGCAGTCCTGCAAGGGGAATAAAGAAAGGATAGACAGGCACAGGATGGACGCAGGCATACATTTGGCTTTCCAATGTCCTTGAGGGGAACGGTGGGAGGCTTCCTCACTGCACACTGGTTTAACTCCAATTCGAGAATACAATGATTCTAATACAGTGGGGCTGCATTAGTCAGACACACCCAAAAAATTATAATGTTCCTCAAGCTATATATATATATATTTTTGGTCATCAAAGCGGCTCAGGGATAGAAATAGGAAGTTCTATGGTTGGATGCCCAGGCCTAGTAGTCAGGGAAGAAGTGTTTGTCCTCACACTCAAGTGGTTCACACAGAAGTTGATCAGCTAACACACTACCACCATGATCTGAGTCTTACCAGTCACCCTCATCCTCCTGCTGTCATACTTCAAGTATGGTTTGATTCAATGGTATAAAGTGCTGATTCATTTTGATCATGGTTAATCTCTCCATGTTTGGGGAGAAAGACTGGTCCTTCTCACTGTGACTACTGCACCAGCTGCACCAGCTGCACTGAACACATGTTCAGTGGTCACCTAGCTAGTAGGCAAGCAAGATACCTTATTGCCAGCCTGCTGGGCACTGGCCATTGGCGCCTCATCCCATACCAATATACCATTGGGTTTTGATCAGGATAGACCTCTGTTGGGTCATCCGGATAGGCCTGGAACATCCTCTCAATAGTCATTGGTGATCCACCTTGCTCAACCTCTTTTGCCTTTGCCTCTGCACTGGACCTATGTCCTGCATTTAGAAATCAATCAAATGCAGATTTTGGGGCTGATGCTCCTGTTATTGCTTTTGTTCATGTTGTTTGTTTAGGCTTCTGTGAGCCAACAGCACTTCTCTCAGGCTTTGAAGTTGAAGGCTGCACCACAGAACTTGTGGACTGGAGGAGCGGGCCTCTAATTACCAGTCATTCTTGTTCTAGGTCAGTGGCTTGTTCACCAATCCACATCTTGTAGTTTGAAACATCCTTTTCTGAAAAAGGAATGAAAGTTGTGAGGAATTGTTTGTAGAGTGGATCAAGAATTGTGGCACACATGTCATGTTTGGATGCCACAATGTCTCTTTGCACCCTTGCATTAACAGATAGGAGAAGAATTAAGATCTCTAACATTTCATGCACATCTTTTTTTTGTCCACATCTGTGTACATTTCAAACACCTCCTTTTCTTGTAGCATATGAAACATGGGGCTAGCTTGGCCCATGGTACTGTCCTCCTTGCTGGCGTCCTGTGTCAAAACCTCAAAAGGAAGCAGCAACTCTGTCAGGCATTTGACTAGGCCCCATTGGTCCATCTCAATTATCATGCCTTTCACAGTTGCATCCCCCCTTTGCATGACATATTTATTGAATGGCCTGTACTGCTCAAACAGACATTGCAACACATAATAAGTTGAGTTCCAATGTGTTGACAACTTTTGCATGAGTACTTTAACAGGCATTTTATTATAACGCTGAATGACCCTCAACTGGTCCCGGGCTTTAAAATAATGGCTAAAATCAGGGCAGATTCTTGTCCAGTTAGACAGTAAGTTGCTGACTCAGTCTTCTTTTCTGAAATAGACCTGTACAAAGATGTTCAAGCAGTGCGCCAAATACAGGACCCTGAAATAGCCACCATCTGCCATGGCCTTAACTATATTACTGCCATTGTTCGTGGACACAAATCCAATGTTAAGCCCTCTTGGTCACAGCCATTCAAAGACCTTGTTGTTAAAGTCTTCCAAGATGTTTGCAGCAGTATGGGATTTCTTCATGGCAAACACGGCTACAGTTGCATGCTTCTGAGCGCCATAAAAAATTTCAGCAGTGTCAACACCTGCAGATATCATTTCTCTAACCCCCACAAAAGAGATCAAAGGCATATTTATAAGACCCTTCCGCCACCACAACGTCACTATTTTCAAGGTTGCGGTGGCCATAGGCACTTCTACTTATTCACAAGGTGGCCTTAAGCCATTGTGGCTTAACGCCGCCTTTGTGAATAAGGCACCCTTTCGCGCTGAAAGGGGCAGGCAATGGGTTTTGTGGTCGGCGTTCCACAGCAACACTCATTGATTTTGATGCTGCCCCATATTTAGAAGGGTGGAGTAAATATGGGGCAGTGCCAAAATTAAGACCAGCGAAAACCTGGTCTTACCCTAGCGCAACACGAGGAAATGCTTAAGTTCTTCTTGTTTTTGCTGTTTCCATGTGTGCTGCAGCACTCATGGAAACAGCAAAACACCATTGATTTTTTTATGTTCAGGAAGGTGTCCCTTTATTAACCCCATGCATGTGCCAGACGACCTGGAGCCATCCAATGCCACAGTGGGCGTGTGCGTCTGATGGCTCCCAGTGTCCTACCACCCACCCACGGGAGAAGCACTAGTGCTCCCCCCATGGGCCGCCCTTCCTGTAGACCCCCCCCAGGGATGGCAGCAAAAAGGCTTCCGCTGCCCCCACCATGTCATCAAATGACGTCAGCACGTACAGCACGCCGAGGTCATTAGATGATACCGTACACTGTGGAAGCCATTTGCTTCTAGTGCGTCTAGGAGAAAGGTAAGTTTATCCTCTGGGAAGGGTGTTTTTTTTAAAACAAAGAAGCATCGGGGAAAGGAAAAGGTTTTTCTTTTCCCAGATGTCTCTTTGGAGCATTTCTGCTGCATGATTCCACATGGGGCGCGATCGTGCATCAGGAATGCCCACCAGACACCAGGGACAAATTTCATCATGGCGGTGAGCGACCCCTTGGAGAAGGGTTACTCCTCTTTGGGTGGCATTTCTCATGTGTAATTTTCTTTTTTTGTGGAATATTGTTGGTCCTTGCTGCGTCTGTGCAGAGTAGGTGGTGGTGAGTCTAGCCATTTCTGGCAAGTGAGTGGTATCATTTTGAAGTACTTAGGTCTTTGTGATAAAACCACATTTTGTTTATTTTTTATTTTACAAACTGTTTGTTATTGTTGACTTGTTTGTTGAGCTGCCTTTATAAGTAAGTATTGTGGCTAGCCACAGGATTACTGCTCAGCAGGTAGTTGGTATTATTTTTGAATCTTCCTCTGACCATGATTGTGAGACAGGCAGTGCATCTGAGACAGAGGTGTGTTATAGTAGTAACTTCTTGTGATGAATGAAGATGCAGAGTAATTATGTGGATTTCCAATGAGGTTTATTCATAGCCATAGGTAATAACAGCTCAGCCACCCAACTGTCAGCAGGCTCATTTCCAGACTCTCACAACATTCTTCCCATCAGCCCATGGTAGGCTGACATTTTAGAATACCAACATCTCACAGAGATGTCAGAGATGGCATTTCTGAAAGTATTATGTGAAAGTCATTACAACATATCTCCCTCCTTTACATACTACAGAAGTGAAATAACAAACACATAAAGAAAGAAAAAAACACATCATACAACATAGTCATTCAAATAAGAGGGAGTGCGAGAAACCCTGCTGGGCCTCATAACAACTTCAGGAACAGTTGCCTTTCCTAAAACATCTTGAGAGGAATCAAAAACATCACTTTTATTACATATGGCAACACGACCCAAATTCCACACCCTATGATCAGAAGTTCTTATAGGGTTATCAAAAACTTTTATATCTCTTATGGGTTTTGAAAATTTGGAACCAGAGAAACAAAACCCAGGTCTTTTGATCCTAACCAGATCACCAACAGAAACTTGGGTCGATTTAACAGCGTGTCGCACATTATAATTTTCTCTACTCTTTAGACACTTTAAATCTTCTTTCTCCTGCCATGAGGTAGAATCCAAAACCCCACCTTTGGATGACAGAAATGTATTCACCCACGGTGGTTCTAAAAAAGTATCAGAATGCCTCCCCCTAAACAAGAGAAAAGGAGATATCCCAGTTGTAGTTATGGGGAGCAAAACGATACACACAGACTCTTTTTGATATTTCATCTTTCCAATTAAGACCGTTTTGTTTTGCCAGAGAAACAGTTTCTTTAAGAACCCTATTGAACCTTTCGACTGTGCCATTTGACTCAGGATGATATAAAGCACACTTTTTATGAGTAATCCCACAATTATTGAGAAAATATTCCATGTCCCCAGAAACAAGTTGTACACCATTGTCAGTCAATATGGTTTCAGGAATCCCTTCCCTAGCGATGAGTTTCTTTAAGCATTCAGTAACAGTAGTGGTGTTCACATTCTTTACAAAGAATATCTCTGGCCACCTTACAAACAAATCCATGACAACAATGATAAAGGTGTCAGAACCATCCCCATGAATAGGTCCCAAAATATCAAGGGCTATGTCTTTCCAGGGACCGCTGGGACGAGATCTCTTCTCCATGGGTTGGGTCCTAGTCTTAAGACATTTTTCACTGAGGGAACATTGGACACATTCTCGAACTAAGTGCTCTATCTGAGTGTCCAAACCTGGCCACCAATAACTTGAGCGCACTCTTTCTTTGGTCTTAGAGATACCCAAATGTGCTTCATGAGCTAAATCTAGTAGGTCTTTCCTTAAGGATACAGGTGGAACTAATCTGTGACTCCTCAACAACAAACTCTCACAACAGGAGAGCTGATCTCTCACAGGCCAAAAATCTTTCACAGACAAACCACCCTGTTCTTTAGGATGCCAACCATCACAAATAAGTTTTAAGACATCCTGAATGATTACGTCATCTTTGCAAGCATTTAGCCAACGCTCATGGGAAATTACTTTGTAGTCTACTTCACACACAAAGTCATGAGGATGACCAAAAGAAAGATCAGTCTTGGAGTCAGATAGATCCGAATGATCAGTAGGAACCAGCCTTGAAAGCGTATCAGCAACAAAATTGTCAGAACCAAGAACATGTTTGACAATGAAATCAAACCCTTGTAAACCAACAATACACTTTGAGATTCTCGGAGAAATGGAGTCAATACCTTTGTTAGTCAGCACCTCACATAGGGGTTTGTGATCAGTTCTCACCATAAAGGAGGTCCCCCATAGATTTTTTAAAAATTTCTTAATGGCCCAGTATACTGCAAGAGCTTCTCGCTCAATCACTGAATATCTGGATTCGGCCCCTTTTAAACTTCTCGAAATAAACATAATGGTGTTATCAGGGGATGTGCCACCTTGATACAGGACTGCACCAAGCCCTTTTAGACTCGCATCAGTGGAAATAATGGAAGATTTAGTAGGATCAAAATTTCAAAGATTCGGTGCATTTTGTAATTTAAGTTTTATCTCACTGAATTCCTTGTCGCATAATTCATCCCACTCAAATTTCTCCCCCTTTTTTAAGAGATTTCTCATGTTAAAAGTGACCTCTGCAAAAAAATTTAATAAATTTGTTGTAGTACTCCGCCATCCCAAGAATACGCATAAGTTCTTCCTTGGAAGTGGGAGCTGTTAGATCTTTAATTGTGTTCACAAGATCAGCTTTCAGAACAACCCCATCACCACTTATGGTATGCCCTAAGTAATCAATTTTATCAAGGCCAAATTTGCATTTTTCTCGCTTGATAGTCAAATTGTGAGCAGTAAGTCTACTTAGTACTTGTCTAATTCTCTTACCATGTTCTGACACATCTGACCCATACACCAAAATGTCATCCTGATATACACAGACACCAGGTACATTAATCAACACCTTCTCCATAACTCGTTGGATGACAGAAGCGGCGGAAACCAACCCAAATGGAAGTCTTATGAATCTAAATGTCTCAAAAGGCATAACAAAAGCAGTCAAATCCCTGGAGGATTCATCAAGCAAAATCTGATTATACGCGGACGTCAGATCAATAGTACTAAACATCTTTGCACCAGACACCAAGCTCAAAAGCTCTGATATGTTTGGAAGTGGATACTTATCCACACGTACCCACTTGTTGAGCTCTCTGAGATCAACACATAATCTCAGGGACCCATCAGCCTTCCTAGCGGCCACTACCAGAGCCAACCATGATGTTCCTTCCACTTCCTCAATGATCCCCTGAGATTTTAGTTTATTTAACTCTTTGAACATAGCTTCTTTAACGGTGAAAGGGACATTACGCACCTTACTTGATACAGGAACAGATCCCGGGGACAACTTTATTTTGTGGCAGTACCCCTTCAGCCAACCCAACCTATCACCAAACACTTGCGGAAATTCTTCCATAAGTTGAGATTGTAAAGGAGAGCTGTCAACAGACTTGATAGTATTTCTCTCTTTGACTATGATGGGAGGAGTATTATTGGGATCCAACATGACACCTAGATCTTTTTGATGCCACCAGCTAATAATACTATCACCTTTCCTTGAGACATAAATTTTCTCAGAAGTGAAACGACCCTCATACTCTATCAGGCCCACAAAATAACCTCTCAGTTCAATGGGATCCCCTCCATAGGCAGTGGGGTGAATGTCAGGTTTTAGTAATTTAACTTTTGCACTCAAATTGTCACTAATGAATTTACTAGACACAATGGTAATCTTTGCCCCTGAATCGAACAACACTTTAGTTTTATGGCCTTCTACTAATATAAAGTCTAAAGGCCCATCACCTCCGACCTGGACTACAATCTGTCCACATTCAAAATCATGTTGTTCAGTTGTATTTTCATGAGAAACTTCATTTACATTCTTTTTTGAAGCTTTGATTCTGCAAGCACTAACAATGTGACCCTTCTTTTTGCAATAAGAGCACACAGCATTAGGAGCAGGACAAGATTTATCATTTGCTCAGTGACCACTGCCGTTACATCTATAACACCTGCTTTCTTTATTGAACTGAGCTCTAGACTTGCAAGTCAGTTTGTCTTTAGTTTGGGATTTCATTTGAAAATCTTTTGGCGTAGAGGGTACACTAGTGTTAACCACAGGAACTTCTTTATTGAGATCTTTTTTTATCTCTTTCACACACTCCAGTGAGTGTTCTATTCTTTTAGCTACTACCAGGACCTCATCAAGAGATGGTTCATCTTTGAGCCAAAGTTCATCCCACACTTTTTCCGACACACAACCAAGCATGAATTGGTCTCTCTTATTCTTTCTTCAATAAGGATATCAAATTTGCAAGTGGAGGCTAGACGTCTAAGATCAGTTACATAATTTTCTATGCTTGCACCCTCTTTTTGCATACATCTACCGAAGTGGTAGCGCTCCAAAATAGTACTTACTTTAGGTAAGTAGTGTGCATCAAGTTTATACATACACTGTTCAAAATCGTTCAAGTTTGCTGCAGCACTGCCTAGAACGTCTGGGAGATGATTAAAGACATCTTGTCCCTCAGATCCAAGACAGTGCATAAGTAGAGCAGTTTTCCTCTCAACACTGAGAGAGGTTCCACATACACGAGCATACCGCTCAAAAACTTTCTTCCACTTAGACCATTTGATAGGTGGATCCCCTGGAGATTGCAGAAAGAACGGAGCAGCTGTAACATTCTGCATGACTCAAAATGTACTTCTATAGCAAATGTAATGAGAGACAAAAAAGGAAAAATCCGCACTCTTTCTTAATAAATGAAAAAAATAAAAATAAAGTATAAGATAAGCAGAATGCAAAATTTGTTGTTCTAAAATTGAAAAGAGTAAACGTGTGAAACTAACACAGTGCAAGAAGGTGAGATTAAAATAGGCGAATAAGTTGCGTGTATCTGCACTGAACCACTAGGTAATTGAATCAAAACACACACTAAATGTGTAAGCTGTGCGTGTCAGCGCTGTGCTGTTGTTGATTAAAAAGAGACACGCTTTACATATATCAGCTGTGCGTGTCAGCGCAGTACCAGCATTACTGGAATGAAGACACGCAGTTGATAAGTCAGCTGTGCGTGCCAGCGCTGACTTGACAAAATCAGGGTATGTTCCAGAGTTCACGTTTCAGAAGGTATGAAGACGAGACGTGCATGTCAGCCTCAAAGTCTGTTGTCCACAACTAAACTGATGTTGAAAAAAACACGTTAAATCTGAAAGACATGCATTAAAAAGAAATATCGCTGAGCGTGTCAGCGTCGATTCAAAGTGAAACGCACTGGTTGCTAGGAGACGAAGGGAATTGAGATGAAAGTACTGACGTAGTGCTTTACGTTGCGTTCCAGCTGCTGACGCTGACGTAGTATGATGCGTTTTACGAAATCAATGTGAGACTACGTGCAACTCAGCCTCGAGGAAGAGCAGAATCAGCATCAGAACGATGATCGGCACGAAGAAGAATGTAGCGCGCGGCAGCGCGAGTGCCAAGGTGAGTCTAATTTAAATGAAAATAACGTAACCGGCAAACCTGAAGGGAGGCACTGACGCTACAATGATCAGGCTTGTGGAAGTATGCATCGCAGGAGAGGAAAAAAAACACAATCCAAAGGTGCATGTACAAGACACGAGCTGTACACGAAATTCACCACCTGTACAGGCGCAGTCAAAGCTGGACACCACGCGGAGAAAAGAAACGTAGTGAGACTTGAAGCGTTGATAGCCAAAACACGCAGATGCCAGCACAAGTAGTCAAAGATTCATCTTGACATAGTCAATGTACACGACATTACGCAGAGAAAATTAAACGCAATGAGGCTTGAAGTGTTGCTATTTGAATCACGCAGGCATTAAATCATTCAGTCAAAGATTCAACTTTACACCATCAATGCGCGCTGTATTCCACATGCTCCCAGATCAAAGATTAAAGCGTCATTAAATTGGTTAGTGTTGCTTGAGATAAGGAAAGTTCTTACTTGACAGTCTTGTCCATTTAGAAGAGTGAAGACATAGAGAGGCTTTCTTGAGTTTTCAAAATTGCCGCCGGTACTTGGAGTTGAGCTGTTGGTTAACCCAGTCGTCGCCAGTGTTATAATAGTAACTTCTTGTGATGAATGAAGATGCAGAGTAAAGATGTGGATTTCCAGTGAGGTTTATTCATAGCCATAGGTAATAACAGCTCAGCCACCCAACTGTCAGCAGGCTCATTTCCAGACTCTCACAACATTCTTCCCATCAGCCCATGGTAGGCTGACATTCTAGAATCCCAACATCTCACAGAGATGTCAGAGATGGCATTTCTGCAAGTATTATGCAAAAGTCATTACAACAAGGTGGAAGTGCCAGATTCTGACAGCAAGTTTTCTGTCCACGAAGAATCATCTGATGAAGTTACATTCAGTGCGAATGAAGCTACTCTCAGTCCGGATGAAGTGCTTGTTTCAGAGGAGGAGACTGATGTGTTGATGGTGCAGCAAGAGACATGAAGCATGGGACTGCAAGGCTTCCTATTGAAAGTGCTGGACTCTGGGATGGATCTAAACATGGTACAGCCATGTTGCCTGCCTTTAGTTGATGCAGGGTGTAGAGTGAATAGTGAAAAAAAAAAATCTATACAGTTTTTTCAGTTGGATGATGCATTTTTGGCTGAGATTGTTGAGCAGACTAATTTGTATTCTTAACCGTATTTGAGGGACAACAGTGCCAGACTTAAACCATACTCTAGAGCTACCCGTTGGCCTCCCACAAATCTGGACAAGATGAAGAAGTCTTTGGGTTTAAATTTTTTGATGGGCTTGATAAAGAAGCCATCCCTGTCTTCATATTGATCTACCAATCCCTTGATGGCAACGGCCATACTTCCTGCAATTATAAGTTGTGATCGGTATTTACTTTTTCTTCGGATGCTGCATTTTGTTGATAATGCTTTGGCGTTGCCACAAGATCACCCTGACTGTGACTGCCTTTTTAAGATTTGGCCTGACCATGATCAATTTGTAGATAGATTTTCAGAGATCTCTACTCTATGGAAAACATGGCTGTTGATGAGTCTTTGGTCCAGTTCAAGGGCCATTTGGTTTTTATGCAGTACATTCCAAGCAAGAGGGTACGTTATGGAATTAAGATGTATATGTTGTCTGAGAAAATTGTGTAGGATCTTGGTAGAGGACCTTTTAACAAAGGTCACCATTTGTACCTAGATGACTTCTACACTGCGGTGCAATTGTTTAAGGAATTGTTGAAAGTGGGCACTCTTGCTTGTGGCACAATCTACTCTAACCGTAAAGGTTACCCACAAGAACTTGTTTGCAAAAAGCTTGAGAGGGGACAGTGCAGTGCCTTGCATAGTGATGAACTGCTAGCTGTGAAATTTGTGGACAGGAGGGATGTTTACATGCTGACTCCCATCCATGATGAAAGTACTTCACCTGTGACTGTTTGGGGTTCAGGTTTCTGAAGTACGCAAACCTGTGTGCATTATGCAATACAATAGGCACATGGGTGGTGTAGATAGAGTAGATCAGAGGTTGGAACCTGACACTGCTGTTCGTAAGTCTTAAATTTGGTATAAGAAGTTGACCATCCATCTCTTCAGCTTAGCAACTTTTAATGCTTTTGATATGTTTTAGGAGCGTTCTCCAGCATCAAGGATCACTTTTGTTCAGTTTCAGGAGCCTGCGATAGGCAGCCCAGTTGTGGTGGAACAGGCACGGTTTCCTGGAGTTGGAGTGGTGGAGGATGAGGCTAGATTGAAATATCATCACTTTCCTGATTCAATTAATCCCATGCACAAAAAAACAATCACTGTAAGATATGTAGAGTCTGTTTGCGAAGAGGTATGTGGAAAGAGAGTTGTATGCACTGTGCTGATTGTCCTAATCCCGAGCTGTGTGTGCCTACATATTTCAGATTGTATTACACTCAAAAGAGTTTTTGAGAGCAACTGTGAGTCTTATAGTGAACTGTCTGGTCTGTATTTTTTTATATTTGTAGTTCTGTTTCACGGTTGGCATTAGAATTACATATTTAGTTGCCACTCTTGTGTTTGTAGTTGTAGTTTTGCATCTATTTCCAATGGGTTTGTGTTTTCTTTCTTGTTGAAAAACAATTTGATGACAGTGTGCATGGATTGGCGTTTGGCATGGTGGTGTGCATGGACTGCCGAGCATGGATTGGCACTTGGCTGGGAGTGTGCATGGACAGGCGCTTGGCTGGTGGTGTGTGTGGACTCGGGCTTAGCTGGCAGTGTGCGTGGACTGGCAGTTTGCTGGAGGTGTGTGTGGACTGGCGCTTGGCTGGTGGTGTGCATGGACTGGTGATTTACTGGTGGTGTGCGTAAACTGGTGCTTGACTGGCGTTATGCGCGAATTCGCATTTGGCTGGCAGTGTGCATCGACTGGCCTTTGGCTGACAGAGTGCTTGGACTGGGCTTGGCTGGCGGTGTTCATGAACTGGCATTTGGCTGTTGGTGTGCATGGACTGCAGATTGGCTGGTAGTGTGCGTTGACTGGGGCTTGGCTGGCACTGTGCATAGACTGGCACTTGGCTGACAGTGTGCGTGGACTGACGTTTGGCTGGTGGTGTGTGTGGACTGGTGTTTGGCTGGCAGTGTGTGAGTAGTGACTTGCTGCTGCACACACAATGTCACCCTCTAGCCAGTGTGATTGCTGTGTCAGTCATGTAGGCAAATGAAAATGATAGGCCCTTGAATGGCACTGTCTGTTGATGTGAATATTGTAATGTGCTGGGCCCATGGCTTACAGTGTGAATGGTCTTGTGTCTGTCACATATGAAAGGTGTGTGAATGGCCTGTAAAGAGGTGGGTGCCTTGCCTTGGCTTTACAGTTCATGGGCTGCGAGTCATTGGTTTAGGTTTTCAGCCTTTTAATTATTACTTTGTGGAATCTCTTATTAATAAAATGTTACGCTCTGAACCTTCTCTCAACCTCGTGCCAAATCCTACTAGTATTTGTGTGTACTTAAGGAATAGTTTTGAAGTCTTTTTTGTCTTTCTCTGCCAGGGTGTACATTGTCTAGGCCTGAGGGGTGAACTCCGCTCCGTTCACGGAGTTTGCGTAGTTTTCTGCACGTTTTTCCCCATTCGCGATCGCAAAATTTGCACCGGAGCGGCAGGAAGACCAGCGTGAACGATGTTAGCACTGCACTTTGCCACTTGCGGAACTGAGCAGAGTTTTTTGTAACTTAGCAGAGTTCCGCATAGAAACTCCATGAACTACGCCCAGGCGTGACATTGTCTCTACATTGTCTATTGATGTGAGTGTCGTAATGTGCTGGGCCTGTAGCTGATTGTGTAAATGTGTGTGTCAAGTATGAAAGGTGAGTGAATGGTTTGTAAAGAGGTTGGTGCCTTGAAGTGCTTTACAGCTCCCGAACTGTGAGTCATTGGTTTGGGTTTTTAACCTTTTAATCATTAAAGGTGCCTTTCCTTTTTGTAAAATCTCTTGTTAATAAAATATACCCTTTTGAACCTTTCATGCCAATTCAACCAGTATGTGTGTGTACTTGAGTAACTGATGAATAGGCAGTAATATTTGTCTTGTCTGTCTTTCTGTGTGAAGGTGTAGTTTGTTTCTGGTGAAAATCTACCAACTTTAGACATTTTTGTAAATTCAAAAAATGGGCAGTACTGGGTGGTTTTTACTCACAATGTCACACAATCCTCAGAATGTGACTATAGTCAACATTTTCCGTGCATTACTGTGTCATAATCTCTGGTATCAGAAAAACCACAAGTTACTCAGGTCTCCTGATAAAAATGGTACTTCACTTGTGTGGGTGGACAAGTACCCGCGACAGGCCAGGACCCAAAACATATTGTGGAGATATCAAAATTATCTATTACAAAACGACTTGGTTTTGGAAGGGGATCACCTGGGTTTTTGGCTCCGGGCTCGGCAGCCATCTTGGAAAATCTACTAAACCCACACATTTCTGAAAACTAGACACCCAAGAGAGTCCACGGATGTCTGGCTTGTGTGCACCCCCAATGTTTTCCTTCCCAGAATCTCCTGCAAACTTCAGATTTAGGTGAAAAAATCCCACTGCAAAGATTGTCCGACCTATTCCAGCAGATTGTAATGTAGTACTGAAGTAGCAACTCTTGCAAAATAATACCAGCTGTTAGCGTTCCATTACCGGCAGATGGCTACCACTAAGAAAAAGGGAGGAATTCCAGTGCTAACATTTTACCCAGCTTTGCCTTCTACCAACGTGCCATTAGGTGGTTGTGTTCATACTGCCCCTCCTGCCTAGACATGCCAGGAATAGTAGCCTGGGTTTTTTTCTTTTCTGGTGCTACTGCTACAGGTGACTTATTGAGAGAGGAAGGTGGCACGCTCAATGTATTTCTCAGCGGGGCAGTCACTGTATGCTCTTGCTTTGGTGACTCGACCTCAGTCTTGTGCCATTGCCATGCTGCTGATTTGGGCAATACTACTGCACTGCTGGGATAGGGCTGATTTGCGTGGCAAAAATGTCTTCCTCTTCTTGTAAATGTAAATGTCAAGGTACTTATAGAGCGCACTGTCACCAGACGGCCACCTTGCGGTGTCGCCTTTGCGGTTTCCTGGCGCTGATACTCATACCGCTGTGGAACCCCTCCTGGCTTTCCCTGTGAAGTGTCCACTCCTGGGCACCCCCAGGGTGAAGCCAGGTATCCTTAGCGCTGTTGGGGCCGGTGTGGAGGCTAAGCAAGCTATTGCCCAGAGTTGCAGCGTGGGACCCATGATTAGAATAGGCACCGAGGCGAGAATAGACAGGTCCGAGGAAATTGAGCCTGAGCCCCGCCGAGGCGGGAATCGAACCCTGGTCCCTGGCCAGAACTCTGCTTCAGGGTCTGCCACTCTAACCATTGAGCCACACTCCTCCACACTTCTTCACATACCACTGGGATCAGATTCCCTGCTCAGCCTTTCACCCCCTTCACCAACACCACTTGCAGTTTTTTGGATGCTAAGGTGCTCCTCCCAATGTTTTTTGTAGTGTTTTCTCAAATGGGTTGTTTGTCCTCCGGTACGATAGTTTGTACCAAGCTTATCCCCACTAACACTTGTTTCGCAAATGGAGCATATGCCAATGTTTTGATCCTTCTTGCTAACCATAAAGAAGAAGCCCCAAACAGGGGAGATCCACTTTCTGTCACTGGACCACTGCCAATGTCGGATGAACTAGCGGTAGTTGGTCATTTTAGAGATTTGCCTCTCTGAAGTGCCTACTTCTACTGAGGTGGTTGTGGATGTATGTCGATGCTGAGGCCTTGCGAACATGGCAGCTGGCAGTGGTGGTAGTATCTGTGCCACATCCCTCAGAGCAGGCTGAGATGGGGTAATGTCGGTCTCCACTGTAGCTGTGCTAACATCCATGATGGCTGGCTCTTCGTCATCCCCCTCTTCTTCATTCATATCACTACGGCTTTCAGGAACCCTCCTTTTCGCTAGCCTCTCCTGGCGTGTCTCAAACTGAGGTGGGATCCAAGTGGAGTCATGATCATCAGAAAAGGGGCTTGGGGATAAATATGGTACAGTAACCCTCCTTTTTCTTGCTGCGATTTGGAAGACAATAGATCTTATGAAAGAATGGCTTCTTCTACTTCCTCAGCATGAAGCTCAATCTCCTGAACTGCTCCTACTTCGGGAGGAACTACTATTGCTGGCTGCAACTGTTGTTGTCCACTTTTCTGAGTTTCCTTCAATGATTGGGTCCTACTTTGCAAAAGAGTTAAGTCTATTTCAATGTCACTGCATGTTGGCATTGCTGTGATTAGGCTGGCTGCCTCTGTGAGAGACATGGGCTTGACCCTAAGTTGGGTTGGGTCCACTAATGCGGGGGTGCTGCTCCCAGCTTGCTTCTCGCAGGCACACGTTTGCCAAAAAAGGTCCTGGTCGGCACAACAGTGGTTGAAATCAGCTTATCTCCTCCCCACTGGCCACTTTCTTGGCAGCGCCTTTCTCTGGGGCCATCTTGAAGCTGTCAGTTCGCAGTGGCACTTAGCTTCACAAACTGAAGAAATGCCTGTATTGTGTGGTCATGATTCACGTCATGCACAGGCCTTCTGTTGGGCAGTACTGGGGGTGATGTTGTCTCTTGTGCACCTAAAAGCAATGAAGAACATCGGTGAAGCATGGCATTGTTGTAGTTGAATTAATAGTATTTAGTGTGGTTACTTGAGTTATAAATAATTAACAATACAGTGTATCCATTCGTAAAACTACACCAACATCAACATTCATGTAGACTCAGAAAGGATAAGAAAGACAACACACAGATGTAACTGTTTGCTTTATGTGCGCCAAGTTAGGAATGGTGATGTGGCACTCAGGGGGTGCAGGCAACAAATGAAAACTGCAAGTAAAATGGGAAAAATAAAATTAGAAAAAAATCAAATAAAAATTGTAAAATAGATATCATTTTTTTTAAATGTAAAAATATTTTTTTTAAATGGAAAAATAAATTGAAAACATATTAGCAAGAATGAAAAAGTGTAGTTTGTGTAAAAAATATCAAAAAATAAAAAGTAAATACATATAATTTAATTGCTGATGTACTAGGGGAAGGGGACTACTACTTACTAATATGACTATTGAATTTGGAACCCACTGGGATTTGAAAGGCATGCAGTACATTAGTATCAGAATTGTGCTACTAGGCCTCAATCATCACACAAAAAATGGCCACCAGACAAATGGTCAAACAGCAAGCATGGAGGCTTGGCCACAAAAAAAGAACACAGGCAGGCCTATGGCAAAAGCACACTTGCTGCCTACACAAAATGCTACCAGTCACATGGTCACAACAACAAGCAGGGGGCCTGGAAAACAAAGAACACAAGCAGACATATTGCAAAAGCATACTAGCTGCCTACACTAAATGGCCACCAACCTTAGGGTCAAACAAAAAGCAGGAGGCATGGAAAACAAAGAACACATGCAGGCCTATGGATACTGACTATACAAAATGGCACCAGGCCGAATGGCATGGGGAACAAAGACAAATGATGGCCTATGGCAAACAGACTCACACTGGCTAGACAAAGGAGGTATGGTAACACAGAGAACACAGCATTATTTCAGCAATACCAAAAAGTTAAATTAACAGGGGTAAAGATTTTTACACAACACCCATCCTCCAAAGGCATTACCCCACCTATACACTGTTTGCAGGGAACAAAAAGTGAAATTCCACAAAAAACACATTTTGTATTTTAATCCAATGCCATCTATAGCCCAAATGAGTTTCAATACAACAGACGTCACAGGAACAGTTGTTTCAATCACCCATTACTAGTCCTTGGCCTACTGGCTGGAAGGCCCATTGGCAGACTAGGCCACATAGTGAATTAAAAAAACATTGCAAATTTGTTTTTTTTTAAATGACAAAAACGTACTAAACTGTAACATTATTCCTTTATTAAAGATGAAAAATTACATGCAAGAAAATACCTAGGCCCCCACTGGAACTGCAGGCCACCCAAACACAAAACATTTGAAAAACAAATAAAAATAAAAATAAATCCTGCACATGCTCTTTAGCAAAAAAAACATTTACACAACAGTTGTTTACCTTACTTGTGTAATCTCAAATACAAAGTCCTTAATTCCAATTATATATATGCAGCAGACATAGATAGTGATCCTTCCAATTCCAAATCCAAATGAAATGTGACCAGGAGATGGACAAAGCACTGGGAGGAGCATGCTGGACAGGAACAGAAAGTTGGAGTCTCTGGAGCACTTCCTTCGTGTTGGGAAAAAAGTAAAGAAAACAAGGACTCCTCACACAAAAAACTGTCATTTTGAGTAGGTTTATAACTTCAAATTGACATGGCCTAAAGCCATGTTAGCTCCCACCAAATCTTGTTAGAGTACGCAGGCAGCTTGCAAATCTTGTGGCACTCATGAATAGCTAAAAAATCTCATGTGCACCCCAACAAAAAAAAACTCTGCTCCATTGCAGAGTGCGTAGTTTATCAGTTACTCAGCATTCTCTGTGGAGTCAACAAATTCTGCAAATTCAGCGAGTGGAGTGGACCCAGGCCAACTCATGACATGGTCTGTGACATCACTGATGTCTGCTTTTCTATCAAAGTGTTTAAGCATATGACTTTGTCCCTTTCTATCTCGGAGTGGATGGCACTGTACAAATCTTATGTTTAAAGACTTTGATAGAAAAGCAGATATTTGAGGTGAGCAAATTTAGAGTTTCACTGGCATTGTAGGTTGCTTAATACCGAAATTGCTCTTAACTTAAACTTGGGAACTCCGAAACTACCAAGAGATCTCAGCTTTTTTTTTTGCATATATATATTGTAATGCGAATAACTCTGGTTTGCAAGTAAGCAAAAAGGCTTGGCAGTGGAACCCTCTAATCCACAGCACCGGACCTGCTATCCCTCTAATATTCTAGCCCCTCTATACTTATTGGGGTCTGTGTGCACACTGAAATGCACCCACTGTCACAGTGCAAGTCCCCATGTGATCATAACAATTTTAAACATAAGCACAGGTGCACCACACATCAATTTCAAAAACAGAGAAAACAAGTGTGTAGTCTTTATACAACACAAGTATTCTTCAAGGTTTTCCTTTTATTCCAATATCTATTGCTTTTAAAACGTGATCATAAACATCAATTTTCACAACGATACAGCCGACGCGTTTCGTCCTTATAAAGGACTTCTTCAGGGCCCTGATAACTTGAATAGGTCAGTCTCAGCAAAAAAGAAAGCCAGTAAGTAACTTTATACCTTTGCTTTTCTGGGGACTCCATATATACAAGGAGAGGCTTAGGCAAAGATACGTGACCATAACTTTGACCATCAATGGCTATAAAACACTGAGGGGCATATTCACAAGGAGCCATCGCCGAATCAACGGCACTTTATCGCAGCCAAAGTCATGATAAATTTACCTCCCCATTCACAAGCTGGTGTTAACAGCCCACAGCACCAGTTTACCCGCGATAGCAGCCGCAAAAACCATCGCCACAGAGGCCCCCCACAACTATCGCTAATGAGATGCAAAGTGTGCGTTCCCGTACCAAAAGCCGTGACAACATTACACCTCAACATTCACAACAAACAGCCAGATTGGCGATAAGAACACAAAACAGGCGATAGGGAGTGTTAGCAGCAGGAAATCTACACCTGCTCTGACCTGGCGTAAAGTCGGACAGCAGCCAGCACCACAAAAAGGAGCACAGCCCAGGGCCACATCGGAAGGGCAGCAGATGCCATGGAGCCACCCATCATGCGGCCCAGACACCCAAGAGGGCCACAACATCCACCGACACCACACCCAGGCCTGCAACACCCCCTCACCCCGGGACCCCCCCCAACTCCGGACTAAGAAACTGCACACCAACACCACGAATCCCAATGCAAACATTTTGCCTGATGTCGCACAGGCAGGAAAATCAACAGACATGCGTGGCCAGAAAATGGAGACTCAGTCAAACAGCAATGCAATCACCCGCACAAAACACCATACAAACAAAATCCGAGACAACCCTTAGGATGAATCCTAGCGGCTTGATACTGGACAATCCGTAGCACACAGCCTGGAAGACCAAATCCAAGAGAAGGAGGTGTGCCATGCCCCCAACAAAGGAAAGAGAGGGAGAGAGCGAGGGAGAGAGACTGAGTGAGATTGCACAAGCAGCACAAGCCCTCTCGGGCACCTGGCTCCACATGCCAACGTGTGTGTGAATCACCATCTGTACACCATGAGCCAAAAGCTGTGTCCCGATCTCAGCGCCAAAGCCACATCACATTCAGAAAACGCAAGTAGTAGTCAGACAAACAACAGGGATGAAAGCTCCATTGTGCCAATGAAGAAGGCGGGAGGACACCTGCACCTCTGACCTTGGTCCAGAACGCGCCTGGAACACCCTGAGAGAGGTGCCATGGCAGACAGGGACGACTCCCACACCACACATTCCGCAAATGAACTATCTGACTCATCCACACCCCACACACAGAAGCCCCTGCCTGTGGTACCCCTGCATGGGATGCCATTGACACTCACGGAAACAGCAACCCACTCTCCCCAATGTTGCACACACATTCGAATCATTGCTCAGAGCTGTGGCATATCCTCCACACAACTGCCGCAGTTCAGAAGAGTGCCGGTTCCACAGGATGCACCAACACAATGGCAGGCCATACCGGGCACATGCACAACCCCCGTCACGTGGAACAGTACCGTGCATGTATGCTGCATTTACTGGGTGCACTGCCACTGGCAGTGCTGCGGATCAGTTACCGGCTCAGCTTCCGCATCGCCTATGTCACCTGCGTCCAGCCCTGGTTCCACTGCCGCACATGCACATTCAAGTGTCCCATGAATGTCTGCCTATCCAACACAACTGTTGATGAATTAGACTATGACTTGTGTCTGCGCCCCCTGTAGGAACACGAACACGAGTGTAACTGAGACAGCCGTGCTTGAGATGCCCTGACATACTGTGTATGTACTGGGAGTTGTGCATGGGAGATTGCACAATTCCTCGTGTGCATTGACCACATCGAGGCGCTCCCCTATTGGGCTGTGTTGCGAATTGGTGAAATCTTTTTTGTCTTTCTCTGCCAGGGTGTACATTGTCTAGGCCTGAGGGGTGAACTCCGCTCCGTTCACGGAGTTTGCGTAGTTTTCTGCACGTTTTTCCCCATTCGCGATCACAAAATTTCCACCGGAGCGGCAGGAAGACCAGCGTGAACGATGTTAGCACTGCACTTTGCCACTTGCGGAACTGAGCAGAGTTTTTTGTAACTTAGCAGAGTTCCGCATAGAAACTCCATGAACTACGCCCAGGCGTGACATTGTCTCTACATTGTCTATTGATGTGAGTGTCGTAATGTGCTGGGCCTGTAGCTGATTGTGTAAATGTGTGTGTCAAGTATGAAAGGTGTGTGAATGGTTTGTAAAGAGGTTGGTGCCTTGAAGTGCTTTACAGCTCCCGAGCTGTGAGTCATTGGTTTGGGTTTTTAACCTTTTAATCATTAAAGGTGCCTTTCCTTTTTGTAAAATCTCTTGTTAATAAAATATACCCTTTTGAACCTTTCATGCCAATCCAACCAGTATGTGTGTGTACTTGAGTAACTGATGGATAGGCAGTAATATTTGTCTTGTCTGTCTTTCTGTGTGAAGGTGTAGTTTGTTTCTGATGAAAATCTACCAACTTTAGACATTTTTGTAAATTCAAAAAATGGGCAGTACTGGGTGGTTTTTACTCACAATGTCACACAATCCTCAGAATGTGACTATAGTCAACATTTTCCGTGCATTACTGTGTCATAATCTGTGGTATCAGAAAAACCACAAGTTACTCAGTTCTCCTGATAAAAATGGTACTTCACTTGTGTGGGTGGACAAGTACCCGCGACAGGCCAGGACCCAAAACATATTGTGGAGATATCAAAATTATCTATTACAAAACTACTTGGTTTTGGAAGGGGATCACCTGGGTTTTTGGCTCCGGGCTCGGCGGCCATCTTGGAAAATCTACTAAACCCACACATTTCTGAAAACTAGACACCCAAGAGAGTCCACGGATGTCTGGCTTGTGTGCACCCCCAATGTTTTCCTTCCCAGAATCTCCTGCAAACTTCAGATTTAGGTGAAAAAATCCCACTGCAAAGCTTGTCCGACCTATTCCAGCAGATTGTAATGTAGTACTGAAGTAGCAACTCTTGCAAAATAATACCAGCTGTTAGCGTTCCATTTCCGGCAGATGGCTGCCACTAAGAAAAAGGGAGGAAGTCCAGTGCTAACATTTTACCCAGCTTTGCCTTGTACCAACATGCCATTAGGTGGTTGTGTTCATACTGCCCCTCCTGCCTAGACATGCCAGGAATAGTAGCCTGGGTTTTTTTCTTTTCTGGTGCTACTGCTACAGGTGACTTATTGAGAGAGGAAGGTGGCACGCTCAATGTATTTCTCAGCAGGGCAGTCACTGTATGCTCTTGCTTTGGTGACTCGACCTTAGTCTTGTGCCATTGCGATGCTGCTGATTTGGGCAATACTACTGCACTGCTGGGATAGGGCTGATTTGCGTAGCAAAAATGTCTTCCTCTTCTTCACATACCACTGGGATCAGATTCCCTGCTCAGCCTTTCACTCCCTTCACCAACACCACTTGCAGTTTTTTGGATGCTAAGGTGCTCCTCCCAATGTTTTTTGTAGTGTTTTCTCAAATGGGTTGTTTGTCCTCCGGTACGATAGTTTGTACCAAGCTTATCCCCACTAACACTTGTTTCGCAAATGGAGCATATGCCAATGTTTTGATCCTTCTTGCTAACCATAAAGAAGAAGCCCCATCCACTTTCTGTCACTGGACCACTGCCAATGTCGGATGAACTAGCGGTAGTTGGGCATTTTGAGATTTGCCTCTCTGAAGTGCCTACTTCTACTGAGGTGGTTGTGGATGTAGGTCGATGCTGAGGCCTTGCAAACATGGCAGCTGGCAGTGGTGGTGGTATCTGTGCCACATCCCTCAGAGCAGGCTGAGATGGGGTAATGTCGGTCTCCACTGTAGCTGTGCTAACATCCATGATGACTGGCTCTTCGTCATCTCCCTCTTCTTCATTCATATATCTACGGCTTTCAGGAACCCTCCTTTTCGCTAGCCTCTCCTGGCGTGTCTCAAACTGAGGTGGGATCCAAGTGGAGTCATGATCATCAGAAAAGGGGCTTGGGGATAAATATGGCACAGTAACCCTCCTTTTTCTTGCTGCGATTCGGAAGAGAATGGATCTTATGAAAGAATGGCTTCTTCTACTTCCACAGCATGAAGCTCAATCTCCTGAACTGCTCCTACTTCGGGAGGAACTACCATTGCTGGCTGCAACTGTTGTTGTCCACTTTTCTGAGTTTCCTTCAACGATTGGGTCCTACTTTGCAAAAGAGTTAAGTCTATTTCAATGTCACTGCATGTTGGCATTGCTGTGATTAGGCTGGCTGCCTCTGTGAGAGACATGGGCTTGACCCTAAGTTGGGTTGGGTCCACTAATGCGGGGGTGCTGCTCCCAGCTTGCTTCTCGCAGGCACACGTTTGCCAAAAAAGGTCCTGGTCGGCACAACAGTGGTTGAAATCAGCTTATCTCCTCCCCACTGGCCACTTTCTTGGCAGCGCCTTTCTCTGGGGCCATCTTGAAGCTGTCAGTTTGCAGTGGCACTTAGCTTCACAAACTGAAGAAATGCCTGTATTGTGTGGTCATGATTCACGTCATGCACAGGCATTCTGTTGGGCAGTACTGGGGGTGATGTTGTCTCTTGTGCACCTAAAAGCAATGAAGAACATCGGTGAAGCATGGCATTGTTGTTGTTGAATTAATAGTATTTAGTGTGGTTACTTGAGTTATAAATAATTAACAATACAGTGTATCCATTCGTAAAACCACACCAACATCAACATTCATGTAGACTCAGAAAGGATAAGAAAGACAACACACAGATGTAACTGTTTGCTTTATGTGCGCCAAGTTAGGAATGGTGATGTGGCACTCAGGGGGTGCAGGCAACAAATGAAAACTGCTAGTAAAATGGGAAAAATAAAATTAGAAAAAAATCAAATAAAAATTGTAAAATAGATATCATTTTTTTAAAATGTAAAAATATTTTTTTTAAATGGAAAAATAAATTGAAAACATATTAGCAAGAATGAAAAAGTGCAGTTTGTGTAAAAAATATAAAAAAATAAAAAGTAAATAAATGTAATTTAATTGCTGATGTACTAGGGGAAGGGGACTACTACTTACTAATATGACTATTGAATTTGGAACCCACTGGGATTTGAAAGGCATGCAGTATATTAGTATCAGAATTTTGCTACTAGGCCTCAATCATCACACAAAAAATGGCCACCAGACAAATGGTGAAACAGCAAGCATGGAGGCTTGGCCACAAAAAAAGAACACAGGCAGGCCTATGGCAAAAGCACGCTTGCTGCCTACACAAAATGCTACCAGTCACATGGTCACAACAACAAGCAGGGGGCCTGGAAAACAAAGAACACAAGCAGACATATTGCAAAAGCATACTAGCTGCCTACACTAAATTGCCACCAACCTTAGGGTCAAACAAAAAGCAGGAGGCATGGAAAACAAAGAACACATGCAGGCCTATGGATACTGACTATACAAAATGGCACCAGGCCGAATGGCATGGGGAACAAAGACAAATGATGGCCTATGGCAAACAGACTCACACTGGCTAGACAAAGGAGGTATGGTAACACAGAGAACACAGCATTATTTCAGCAATACCAAAAAGTTAAATTAACATGGGTAAAGATTTTTACACAACACCCATCCTCCAAAGGCATTACCCCACCTATACACTGTTTGCAGGGAACAAAAAGTGAAATTCCACAAAAAACACATTTTGTATTTTAATCCAATGCCATCTATAGCCCAAATGAGTTTCAATACAACAGACGTCACAGGAACAGTTGTTTCAATCACCCATTACTAGTCCTTGGCCTACTGGCTGGAAGGCCCATTGGCAGACTAGGCCACATAGTGAATTAAAAAAACATTGCAAATTTGTTTTTTTTAAATGACAAAAACGTACTAAACTGTAACATTATTCCTTTATTAAAGATGAAAAATTACATGCAAGAAAATAACTAGGCCCCCACTGGAACTGCAGGCCACCCAAACACAAAACATTTGAAAAACAAATAAAAATAAAAATAAATCCTGCACATGCTCTTTAGCAAACAAAACATTTACACAACAGTTGTTTACCTTACTTGTGTAATCTCAAATACAAAGTCCTTAATTCCAATTATATATATGCAGCAGACATAGATAGTGATCCTTCCAATTCCAAATCCAAATGAAATGTGACCAGGAGATGGACAAAGCACTGGGAGGAGCCTGCTGGACAGGAACCGAAAGTTGGAGACTCTGGAGCACTTCCTTCGTGTTGGGAAAAAAGTAAAGACAACAAGGACTCCTCACACAAAAAACTGTCATTTTGAGTAGGTTTATAACTTCAAATTGACATGGCCTAAAGCCATGTTAGCTCCCACCAAATCTTGTTAGAGTTCGCAGGCAGCTTGCAAATCTTGTGGCACTCATGAATAGCTAAAAAATCTCATGTGCGCCCCAACAAAAAAAAACTCTGCTCCATTGCAGAGTGCGTAGTTTATCAGTTACTCAGCATTCTCTGTGGAGTCAACAAATTCTGCAAATTCAGCGAGTGGAGTGGACCCAGGCCAGCTCATGACATGGTCTGTGACATCACTGATGTCTGCTTTTCTATCAAAGTGTTTAAGCATATGACTTTGTCCCTTTCTATCTCGGAGTGGATGGCACTGTACAAATCTTATGTTTAAAGACTTTGATAGAAAAGCAGATATTTGAGGTGAGCAAATTTAGAGTTTCACTGGCATTGTAGGTTGCTTAATACCGAAATTGCTCTTAACTTAAACTTGGGAACTCCGAAACTACCAAGAGATCTCAGCTTTTTTTTTTTGCATATATATATTGTAATGCGAATAACTCTGGTTTGCAAGTAAGCAAAAAGGCTTGGCAGTGGAACCCTCTAATCCACAGCACCGGACCTGCTATCCCTCTAATATTCTAGCCCCTCTATACTTATTGGGGTCTGTGTGCACACTGAAATGCACCCACTGTCACAGTGCAAGTCCCCATGGGATCATAACAATTTTAAACATAAGCACAGGTGCACCACACATCAATTTCAAAAACAGAGAAAACAAGTGTGTAGTCTTTATACAACACAAGTATTCTTCAAGGTTTTCCTTTTATTCCAATATCTATTGCTTTTAAAACGTGATCATAAACATCAATTTTCACAACGATACAGCCGACGCGTTTCGTCCTTATAAAGGACTTCTTCAGGGCCCTGATAACTTGAATAGGTCAGTCTCAGCAAAAAAGAAAGCCAGTAAGTAACTTTATACCTTTGCTTTTCTGGGGACTCCATATATACAAGGAGAGGCTTAGGCAAAGATACGTGACCATAACTTTGACCATCAATGGCTATAAAACACTGAGGGGCATATTCACAAGGAGCCATCGCCGAATCAACGGCACTTTATCGCAGCCAAAGTCCTGATAAATTTACCTCCCCATTCACAAGCTGGTGTTAACAGCCCACAGCACCAGTTTACCCGCGATAGCAGCCGCAAAAACCATCGCCACAGAGGCCCCCCACAACTATCGCTAATGAGATGCAAAGTGTGCGTTCCCGTGCCAAAAGCCGTGACAACATTACACCTCAACATTCACAACAAACAGCCAGATTGGCGATAAGAACACAAAACAGGCGATAGGGAGTGTTAGCAGCAGGAAATCTACACCTGCTCTGACCTGGCGTAAAGTCGGACAGCAGCCAGCACCACAAAAAGGAGCACAGCCCAGGGCCACATCGGAAGGGCAGCAGATGCCATGGAGCCACCCATCATGCGGCCCAGACACCCAAGAGGGCCACAACACCCACCAACACCACACCCAGGCCTGCAACACCCCCTCACCCCGGGACCCCCCCCAACTCCAGACTAAGAAACTGCACACCAACACCACGAATCCCAATGCAAACATTTTGCCTGATGTCGCACAGGCAGGAAAATCAACAGACATGCGTGGCCAGAAAATGGAGACTCAGTCAAACAGCAATGCAATCACCCGCACAAAACACCATACAAACAAAATCCGAGACAACCCTTAGGATGAATCCTAGCGGCTTGATACTGGACAATCCGTAGCACACAGCCTGGAAGACCAAATCCAAGAGAAGGAGGTGTGCCATGCCCCCAACAAAGGAAAGAGAGGGAGAGAGCGAGGGAGAGAGACTGAGTGAGATTGCACAAGCAGCACAAGCCCTCTCGGGCACCTGGCTCCACATGCCAACGTGTGTGTGAATCACCATCTGTACACCATGAGCCAAAAGCTGTGTCCCGATCTCAGCGCCAAAGCCACATCACATTCAGAAAACGCAAGTAGTAGTCAGACAAACAACAGGGATGAAAGCTCCATTGTGCCAATGAAGAAGGCGGGAGTACACCTGCACCTCTGACCTTGGTCCAGAACGCGCCTGGAACACCCTGAGAGAGGTGCCATGGCAGACAGGGACGACTCCCACACCACACATTCCGCAAATGAACTATCTGACTCATCCACACCCCACACACAGAAGCCCCTGCCTGTGGTACCCCTACATGGGATGCCCTTGACACTCACGGAAACAGCAACCCACTCTCCCCAATGTTGCACACACATTCGAATCATTGCTCAGAGCTGTGGCATATCCTCCACACAACTGCCGCAGTTCAGAAGAGTGCTGGTTCCACAGGATGCACCAACACAATGGCAGGCCATACCGGGCACATGCACAACCCCCGTCACGTGGAACAGTACCGTGCATGTATGCTGCATTTACTGGGTGCACTGCCACTGGCAGTGCTGCGGATCAGTTACCGGCTCAGCTTCCGCATTGCCTATGTCACCTGCGTCCAGCCCTGGTTCCACTGCCGCACATGCACATTCAAGTGTCCCATGAATGTCTGCCTATCCAACACAACTGTTGATGAATTAGACTATGACTTGTGTCTGCGCCCCCTGTAGGAACACGAACACGAGTGTAACTGAGACAGCCGTGCTTGAGATGCCCTGACATACTGTGTATGTACTGGGAGTTGTGCATGGGAGATTGCACAATTCCTCGTGTGCATTGACCACATCGAGGCGCTCCCCTATTGGGCTGTGTTGCGAATTGGTGAAACTGCGTGGGCTGAGCAAACCTCCCTGGACCACTTAATGGATTGGCTCACCCTGGTGTTCCTTGAACATGACAATGACGTACTATTGGAAGACATTGCACATGAAGCTGCATGGGCATTCATGTACGAGTAACTACGTTCCTGCAGCCACATCCGATTGTCACCCACAGCAAACGTACCAACAACTTGTTGCATTGTGGGGATTGCTCACATATCCCTCCACAACAGAGGACACATGTGCCTTCATCCGGGCTCTGGATGCATGTGCGTGGAACAACACATGTGTACACACAGCTGTGCAAGGTGATGCTGGTCCATGCTCGGTACAAAACAGCATCGTTTGGCAATGTTGCCAATTCGGACACACTGCTGGGGGAGAGCACACACATGGCAATGTAGCATGACATGTGAAGCTGTCGGACCCTCACACCTGATCACTGTCAGCAGAGCAGACAATCGGCACACTCCAGAGGCAGAGCACTATGCAGATCCCATGGGCATTGAGTCGTGCCCCCTCACATGGGGCAATGGGAAGATGCCAAACAGCACATGACTCATCCAGCAAAGCAAGGTGGGCTGAGAGCGTTGCCATCCATGATGAATGTTGCCCATTTTAGCCTCAACATTTTCTGAACCTCGACATGTACCCATGCTGTGTGTAAGTGCCTAATGCATGTCCCTGCCTGTCATGGCCGTAGCCTCGTCCGTACTGACACGCACATGCCAATAAAGTCTATGCAACTCCACTGGTGTCTAACTGTGAGGTGTGTTGTTTGGATCGTCCACTCATGTGCCACAATGAGCATCGCCCCTACACAGGAAGGAACTGACTGATGCATGAGCAATGGGGGTGTGTCCCATTGGCAAGCTCCAACTCTGTAAGCCAGACATTGTTGTTGGATAGGCGCTGGATGACATGTGCACTTACGTGACTGCAGCAATGTGAGTATGGTGTCCAACCTCTTACCATGTGGAGCAATGTCATATATCACAACAGAATGTGTCCACACAGATGTGTGTGAGTAGGTATGCAACGTGAACTTCTGGTATCACATGTGGTGTAGGACACCACTCCTGGCCTGCTTTTGTGTGGGTCAGTCCTACACACAGCCCTATTCAACACATGGACATGTGCCTACGTTGGGGGTTGTGAGATTATTGTTGATGTGCAATGGGGATACAGCTCATACTCACCTTCACAGTCATCCAATTGGCCTTGTGTCTCAGGGATACACATGCCCATAGATGTCAGTTACCAGGGTGTACCTTCATGTGCAATCATTGTTCCTACATCTGTCCGTACCTCAATTCGTGAGTGAACATAGGCGATGACACATCTGTGTGATTTAAAATGTTTTATTCACATTCAGATGATTGACGGAGCTGGGGCTGTACATGGCCATCCAAGCCCACATCACATGGAAACTCAGTGGTGTGCTAACCAGAGTCCTTTAGGGATTACACAGTGATTGGGAAGAGGGAGAGTGTAGTCCGTAGCAGGATAGCTGTGTAGTTGTCCAGCAGTGAAGAAATGGCTTTCTGTGTCGGGGTCCAGGTGAAAGTTGCAGAGTGTTCCGGGGGTCACTAGGAGGTGTTTCAGGGCCATGATGCATAGGTCATAACCAGGCAGGGGCAGGCCATACGGCGGTGATGGCTACTACTGCCTCCTTCCTCACACAGTAGTTCACATCCCTGTCTTACTCCCCTGATACAGGTTCTGTGTCCAGTGTGTCCGGTGTGTGTGTGGCAGGGTGATGGCTGCATCACTGTGTGCCACTGACACATCAGACTGTGAAGGTAATGGGGCAGCATCACTGTGTGCCACGGACACATCAGGGGTCGGAGCTGTGTGTGGTGGTGTACCCGTTGCAGTCATCTGGGCTCAGTGGCAGCAATGGCAAGATGAAGTGCTGCAGGGCAGTGAAGTCCCCAGCAACTACTCGCTGATGTCCATCCGTGTCAGACATCCTTCCAGCATGCGTCTGCTCCATGGTCTCCATTCACCTCCGCATCTGTGCCAAGTCTGTGCTGTCATGGCTGGTGCCTGTCTGCCCACACAGTTCTTTTGTATGATTCATGGCACCAGCGAGGTCAGCCAAGGTCTGAGGCGGAGCATGGTGTGGACAGGGGGTGTCCGATAGAAACTGTACGTGGTCCCTGATGGGACTCAGACACCCACATATGGCATCGAGTTTGGCTGCCATGAGCTCAAAATCCACCCGCAGCTGTTCAGCCAACTCCACCTGGGAAGACCACACACGTTGTATGTGTTCCATTTATTGGTCGGGGGTCCTGGGAGACAGCTGTGGTGGTGTGTGTTTCCTGCTGTGTGGTCTGTGCAGGTGATGGGGTCATCCCGAGGCAGCTGGCCTGCCCTGCTCCTGGGGGTGGGGTGCAGAGGCTGTCCAGTATTTTTTTACACACTTGAGATCGAAGAGACCGAGAAATACAGGCAACCATGCCGTTTGGATAATGAATAATAAAGAGTGGAGGCTTGTACATATCCTCGCTTAGGTGCTTGATTTATCTTTTGACCGTAGACATCGACAAAATAGGTCACCACGTTACTTTGACACACTCTTATAAGAAGCCTATTGAAGCTCTGAATTTCGATAACTAATCTGAAACACTTTGTTATACTGTCTTTCGAAGCCCTGAAAAAGTCTCGTTATAAGAGACGAAGCGCGTCGGCTATGGCTTTCTCACGATCATGAAGTTTTGATCTTCTATATCTGTGAATATATGGAATAAAGAAAAGAATCTTGTATGAAAGAACACTTCTACGTTTTGGACATTCCTTTATATATTTGTAGACTCTTCATTGTTAAGTGCTGAACCCTTTTGTGCTTATGTTTATGATGGGATTCTCCTATTGATGAGTTCAGTGGGAAGTGCTCCTCGGTTCATTGCACTACAGAATTCAAGAATAAGAAAACACTATTCATTTGTCAAGTGCGGTTTCTTTAGCCTTCACCCTCTTCCTTGTTGCATAGAAAGCTGTCTAGTATCTGTTGGAGGATATCTTGACATATGTGCAGGTTGTCCTCTACATCATCAATGATGGGGTTTGTGGTCTGCTCTGCAGTAAGTGTTGAGAGTCCCTCTGAAATAGTAAGGGGAGAGGGAGGTAAACAGAGTTTCACATGTATGTTGTTGATTTGCAGATGTTTACATTCAGACTGCATGCCAATGTACATTGTGACTGTTTTGGGGGAGCTGGCTATTTGATGGCAGTCAGTGCGTTTTCAGAATACATGACGTATGTGTGGTAGTACCCATTCATTAGCATCACACTGTGTCAGGCAATGCCAGATGTGAGTGGACAGTTACTAAGCACGAGCGGAACCTGTTGTGAGCTCTGTCCTGTGATGCTGGTGTTGCACATTGTACCACATTGCGTCATTGCTGGTGTCCTGTGATTGCTATGTGTGTGTGCTGCATTGTGGGGTAGTTGACCCTGGAGCTCTGATTTCGTGTGGCCTTCTCCCTTTGAGGCGGAGTGCCTTTGAATTGAGTGCTTTTTGGGGCCTGATTTGTTTTTGACTTGGGTCATATGTGCTCTCGGACAGATTTTGTGGCCTGGTGCATTGTTAGTTTGCTGCGTGTATTGTACGGCATGGGTTGTGTGTGCACTTGTACATGTCAGAGTGTGACCTGCTCCTTTATGTATGTGATCCGCACTGGGCTACCTCCATGTCGATTTGGGGGCCATGTCAATTTTTTGGGCTGCTGCCATGCTATCGGACATGCAGTGTTACTTGCATAATCAGTGTGGGTCACAGAGCCACTGCTTTGCGGGATACAGCACATGTGCATGGGTCGATTGTGATATTGCTGATAGGGGGCCCCTCTGTGCACATTGTGGATGGGACCTACTTGCAGTTTCTATGTGTGCTGCAGTGTGCCAAGGCAATCAGGGACATATTCCATGATCATTGTGGGTGTGCAGTGTGCTATGCATACTTTTGCATGTGTGCCATTGTGCCCATCTCCCCCCGTCCCCCTGTCCCTGGTTGTTACTCACCCTGTTGCTGTTGGGTCAGGTCATATCGTGCTGTGTCCAGGCCCCCCAATACTGCCACCGTCTCCTCACTGCTGAGTGTTGCCACCATTTGCTCCAGCTCATCCAGCTCCTCCTATGTCGCAGCAGGCCCACCTCCAGTCGCCATTGCTGCCTCCCTGTTGGCGGCGAGCTTATGTTTGGTCTGCCTTTTGAGATCATGCCAGCGCCTCTTGACCTCCTCCAGTGACCTCCTCGACACTCCGACTGCATTGATGTTGGTAACGATGGCCTGCCATATTTCGGTCAGGTTGCCAGTGGAGGTGCCAAACAGTTGTTGATGGTGTTCGGTCACCTCCATGACAAGGATCCGGTCTTCCTCTTCCTCTTGTACTTGCCCTTCCCCGAATGCTGGGTTCCTGGATGGTCCTCTGTGGGGCTTGTGGTGTTCGGCTTGTCCTCTGCACTCGGTCCGAGTGCATCCATGTTGCTGTGCAGTTTGAATTGTTTTTTTTGTTTTTTTCTTGCTTTTATGGTGCTTTTTCCCACCAGATTTGTGGGGTTTGCAGGCCTGTGGCTGGTCTTCCCTGATTTCTGTACCGAGATTGGCCTCATCTCATGATTGTTCGCGTTCACGTTCGCATTTTTGCGGCGTGGCGTTGATTTTGACGCTGACATTTGACGGGTTATCTGGTGACTATCGCATGCTACCGTCTTTTTGTGAATTCCACGTTGACACGGGGTTATTTTCCCGCGATAGGCTGTGATATTGAAAGTTGCGTTACGCTACTCTTGCCATAGTTATCCCGCGTTCTTGTGAATATACCCCTTAGCCCGCAAATTTACTTCAACTTGGGTTATTTGAGGTATATGAAAGAAAAATTCCTTAAACATCGACTGGGGAAACTTCCATCTATCCTGACCATGGCAGAGGGGGCAAACCGCAGCTAACTGTCGCCTGTGTAAGAATGGAACGGAGGCAATGGCACACTTGATCTGCACCTGTATGTATTTAAAGCAAGAAAGGACTTGAATACTCAAACCAGAATTCAACTTCCGTGGGATTCGTACACGGTGACAAGCAGTGATAGATATCTAATCTAATGCTTCAAATCAGACGAGCTGCAGCTGAATTCTAAGCTAGAGAAATGTCTACCCCTAGTAAAAAACAAGCTGGAAGAAGCTGCACATATGGGGTCCATACAGCTGGCTAGGAATAAAGGACTATGTAATCCAAGCCCCTGATGAAGCGATAAGTAGATCAAGATGACTGTCCTGGCCGTCCAAAACTTCAAATTTAAATTTTAGATCTTTTTTCTTACATATGTATTAATCTTTTATTAACTTTTAGTGTACAGAATGATTTTACAGAACTGAGTTATTCAAAATGAACTTTGTAAACGGTTTTAATTAACCATATACAATGAAGGCAACTTACACACATAACTTTGTGAAGATCATTTGTGAGTACTACGTACGCAACAAGCATTGTCAACGTCATAGCTTTTACCTTTGAGATTTACTTATGCTGCAATGAGATTTGGTGAAACTGAACTGCATCGATTAAAAGCAATGCTTTTGCCAGTGCTGTTTAGTATTAGAAAAAAGAGTGATGATGCTTCAGCGATTAGAATTATGTATGAGTGAGCCTACAGAAAGACAAGGTGGTACAATGTATTTATGTTCTTAAAATGATTCAAGATGTCATTTGTATTTGCGATTGCAATGGTTTAATACTATTTTAATTGTATATATATTTATGTTTTATTCCTTTTACACTTTGATGGTTTTTTTCACAAATGACTGAATAAAGTTATTATGATGATGATGACAAGGAGGTACTTTTTTTATAGACCAATGTAAGATTGCGGATACCCATAAGATTGGTCAATGAAAAAAGTACTTTAGGTGTGCAAAAGCGCCTTCGTCGGATGGCTGGCTTCCTGTCCCTTCTAAAAACATATTTAAAAATAAAAAACAATAAAGCTAGGGGGAACACTAGACTAGCAGGGAGGAGCATGTTGGGGGAAGTAAAAGAGAGTGAGCGGGAGCACGATGGCAGAGCAACACTGGGTGAGGAAAAGCACATGAGGGAGACAGCAAATTTTGGGGAATGTGTAGACGTACAGAAGGCATATGGAGACACCAATATAGAGTTCAGGGGGTGCGAGCGGAGAAATGCACAGTAAGCAGCAACATGAGAGAGAGAGACAGAGCAAACACAGAGCACGGGAAGGGTATTTTCAGGGAGAAAAGAAACACAAGAGGGAAACAGCTGGAAAATGCATGCACTATGATGGTGTGCTCCACCAAAAAAATAAAAGTAGTTCCTTAAATGAAAGCAGTAGAAGGGGAAAGGTCAGGCATTCACAGGAATGGAAAAGAAGCTATGCTACATTGGAGGAACAAACAAAAGATAGAAAAGGAAAGCCGTCAAATAAGAAGCAAGAAAATGAGAGTGACAACAAAGCCAAACAATGATAGGCATTGGCTGGCTCTAAGTTGTTGGGAGGCCCACAATAGGTCTTTTACAACGAGACAGCTTGTGCTATCTGGTACGCTCGACCTGAAAATGCATTGGTGAATGGGCCCCCTATTTGGCATAGAGAAAAACATACAAATACATGGGGAGAATCACATCTTTGACTTCTACGTTTTTTCATTTTTCCATATTTTTCCAGTAGTATGCCTGGAAAGTGGTTCCAGGTGAAGGTTTTCAGGCATTCTACTAGGAAAGTCATGTATCTTCTCTCAAGGACTCATATAACCCACTGTGAAGAGTTCCCAATACCACAGAATTCCACATTCTGAAGTGGAGCATCCTGCCAAAATGCATTTTTTTCTTTTCTTTTTCTATACGGGGAAACCATATTGTTCCCATTAAAGAAGGTCTTCCTCTAACACATAGCACATCTAAAGCTGATCTTTCTCCGCAGCTCCTTCCCATTCCTATCTTGCTTTTACACCTGCCAGAAAAGCCTTTGTGAAATCAGAGAGATGCACTTAGGTTTACCACCGAATAATCCTTTGTGAACTGACCCACATTTCTATATATTATGCATTTCTCTATGTCACCTTTGCATTATTAACGTTGTTGCCCGAGTTACCATATATTTATGGGTAAATCTAACCCATCCCTAGAAATTTGTGGTGAATACGGGCCATCAGATCTTTGTCCTCGTGGCCTCCTTCAGGGGAAAGGCTGATTTGGAAATAAGGCCACTGAACTAAATCATTCATGGCAAGAACCTTGCTAAGCTGCGACAGAATCCTAACAGTGGTTTTTAGCTTTGATGATCATGGTGGTTATGCCACCGATGGTACATATATGGCATTCTGTAATTAAATTAAAGGGCTTTAGAGATTCCTCTTGCATTCTCTTTCAATCTATGACTTCTTTTATCGTGGAACCTTCAGCCGTTGCCATGCCACCGTGTCAAGGGAATCTTAGATCAGGCACAGGAGTGTTTTGATGTTACTGTTTTTAGTGGTTGGTCAAGTGTGTCCCTCCACATCCATAAGAATACAAGTGGGACTTTTTTACTCGCTGTGAGCAGCCCAGCAGCTCTGAGGAGCGAGCACTAACACAGGTGTCTGAAAAGACTAAAACAACCCGTTCTTCTACAGAATTAAGTTTTCCGATGCTTGTCTGCTTCTCTCCCCGGTATCCATTACCCATTAACAAACTAAATAGCACACAGTGCAAATGTAGCATCTGGTGGCTTTTTCGATGCTTGATGCAATATGCTGTTGGGAATTCTGCGAGGCCTCCTTTTGAACTGTCTTTTGTTTGAAATATTTCCTCAATCTGAGCACGTGCTAAACTATTTGCTTGATACAATTAAAGCAATCAACTATTTTCATTTCCATATTTCATCCCAGTTAATCTTTCAACTGATAACAAGTATTACTGTATTGTGCATTGAATGTAAAGCAAAATACCTATTACTCACAAGTTGGTTGTGCTCAAGTTTTCATTAGACACAGACAAAAAGGTAAGCATGCACGTGCATAACACACATCCCAACACGCAGTGACTCAGATTTACTAAAAAGTAACACAATTCTTATACTTTATTATACAGTTAATTAAAACCGTAACATACAAACGTATTCGTAAAATTCAAGGATTGAAATATAAGAGTTAATAAAAAAATTATATATACATTTGTAAATCTGGTAAATCAAGAATAAATGTCACAGTGCTTATCACAAAAGGTTTAACTTTCATCGATATTCATATATGCAATAAAAATAGAGTTTGTCAGTTTCTTAATGCTGGGCATTGTGCAATGCACTTAAAATAATATTGACAAACTTGCCAGCTCTTGCTAAAACTTGGGCTGAGATATTACTGAAGCACAAATCAGATGCTTTCCTGCAATTTCTCAGTAACACAATTCAGAACTACAACTAAAAGTTGCAGCCCTGCGTTGGATGAAAGGGAGATAGCAGGATAGCATGATATTCACCAAGATGTGGCACTGTTTTCCTCTCTGTGTTGGTGCACTTTTGACTGCCAACGTGCCAACGCACACACTTTTAAGCCATAGTGCTAGGATATGTGCATCCTGTGTGGAATGGTTTGTACTCGAATGGGCAGTGGAAGTTGCAATGGCATTAAAGTGGTGCAGCAGCGCGTAGAGAAGATTCTAAAGAAGAATGCTTACCTGCAATCTGCCTCCTCGGTGCTCCTCTGCGCCCCGACTCCTGGCAGTCCACAGGCTCACCTACCCCAGTCCAGATGTTGGACATATGCTGGTATCAGTGCTTAATTTGTAAAAAAATAAGTGCCGGGGCTCTCATCAGGAGGTGGCTTGCATCAGCATATTTAAAGAAATCTAATGTGATGCAGTGCAGCGAAAAAAGAAAAAATTAAAAAGATTGTGTGGAGAGACTAGTTGCTCTAGATAATATAACCCTCTTCACACCTAGTAAAAATGATGCAGAACAAATAATGCAGTAATCCCAAGTGGCTGCTATTAAAGAATCATAGCAGTGATCCCTAGTAACTGCTAACAAGCAACTAGTCTCTCCACACAATCTTTTTAATTTTTTCTTTAAATATGCACACAAACACATTCTTTGCTTTTGATGTCTGCACGGCTCTGGCAGGGCATTGTTCACGAGCATAGGAGCTTGCCATAGAGGCAATCCCTATGATCAAGGGACTGACCTTCTACTCTTGGCGGATGACCAAATGATAACATTGATCATCAGAGCTTGATACCTTAGCTCTACCACGAGTAGCAATTTGATGGTAATCCTTGCTCTGCTCTGAATGCCTGAGTGGGATTCTAACAATCCTTCAATCTCTGTGTATCTCTCCATGTGCTCTTATTACTGACCCCCAGTTCTCTTTTTGTATGTTGAATATGACGTACAGTGTCAGAGTTGCAGTGGCATGGTGTTATCTAGACCTGGCCCTGATAAATAAGTGTTGGTGCTAAGCACCGGAAAGCACCGGCACAAATTAAGCACTGGCTGGTATTAACTAGAATTGGTATGAGCACCCTTGTTTGAGCACCCTGGTTTGGTACTCACTAAGACACTACCCTGTGCCTGTTCTCCATCTGGCTGTACAGCACAGCTCAGTTGGAGAGATCTAAGTGCGCATATAGGTTTCGTCGATCTGAGCCGGCTGGCCAAACTGACATCCACACTTGCTGCAGTGCCAACACTTCTCCGTGCTGCAGCTGTCCATCAGGATGGCTCTGCTCAAATAAGTGTGTTAAATAAAATGATAATACCCTGTGTTATTATCATTTTATTTTTCATATTTTCACTTCTGCGAGAGCAGTTGGGTAACATTCATCCTAACACTTTTCCTAACGTGTATGCATGTAGTACAATGCAATACACATGCGTAGTAGGAAGAGCAAGGAGAAATGAATACATTTATCCTCGTCTCACCTGCCTAAAGGAGGCATAAGATTTTGGCACTATTCCCAACCTATGATTGTTTGCGGATAGGAATTTGTGTCAAAGCCTTAGGTTGCTGCATGGGAATGCCTACGCACCACTCATGGAATATCCTCTTGATGCAAAGTAATGCCAAGCATTGCAGTGCACAATTTTGCGGCACTTTTGAAAACTTTTAGGGGCAGATTTATGTTAACTGGCGCATCCCTGCATATCAGCAGGGATGCGCCAATTATTATGCGCCACAGCTGCGCCACCATGGATGCGCCGCATTTATAATGCGGCGCACCATGGGGCAAAAACGGCACAGATGCGTGATGCATCTGTGCCGTAAAAGTGGCGCATTGCTGGAGTTGCGTCGCAAGCGCGACGCAGCTCCAGCAATGTTCTGGGGGGCCCTATCTGTACAATGCTGCGTCAATCCTTACGCCTGCTTCAAGCAGGCGCAGGGTTTTGACGCAGCATGGGCCTAAAAGTGACTGAGTGAAATCTTGTAGATTTCACTCAGCCACTTTTAGGAGGCGTTCCTGCGCCGGAACGCCCCCACCTGCCCTGGAACGCCTACATGTGGCGCAGGGCTTTACAACGTGACGCATCTCCCAGATGCGTCACGTTGTAAATACCCCGCACCATGGCGCAGGATTTGCGCCGCTGCTGCGTCACAAAAGTGACGCAACGGCGGCGCAAAAGTGGCGCAAGTGCAACATAAATCTGCCCCTTAGGTTGTATAGTCACGCTAAACATATATAACACTGCGTTGGGCTTTAGTTACAAAAGTTACTCAAACCAGGCACAATGCTTTAGTCTATCCGGACCTACTTCCAGCAAACATTTATGCAACAACAATTTACAATTTAATGAGAAACACGAATGAGTAAGGTCGAAGCTGTCTCTCACCTGAAAATACACCTTTGTTTTTTCCCATCAGCAGTACAGTGTTGCCTCTGAGCTCCTTCTGGTAGACTTCTAAAGCCGATAATGCATGCCTTGGCATGTCCTCGCGCTTAAGTTCCAAAAATGTACACGCAAGGTAGATTGAGATCTATCTACTGGCTGAGGATGTGCAGAAATCCTTGATGACGTTAGAAATGTTCTCGAGAAAAAAATGCCCCTTATCCCCGAGCATTTATGAAGCTTTAAAAGAACAGAAGACAATAAAGCTGAAAGCACTGAAGCTCTTCTAGTGTGGAATAGTAAAGGGAACAACCAGAAACAAATCTAGAATTGGATGGGAGAGCTTTTCTTCCATTCAAAGACATATAATCCTCTGTAAAGTTCTTAATTATTTGATACCCTGGATAAACTACTTAAAGAGCAACAGAACAGAATATTAAACATAACGGAGTCTATTTAAAAAGGTATTTTTGGGTATGTAAAGAAGTTCTTCTGCAGTACATTTTTATGTTCTCTTACATTGCTTTTTAACTTGGCCCCAAAACATCTAAGATTGGAATAAAATGACAATCTTCAGAAATCAGTCATGCACAATATATACAAGTAGAAAATACTGTGGGGCAGATTTATGTTTCCTGGCGCACCCCTGCAAATCAGCAGGGATGCGCCAGGAAAGATGCGTCACGCAAGTTTTCCCTTACGCCACCACAGATGCACCGCATTTACAATGCAGCGCATCGTGGGGCAAGGATAAACAGATGCGTGACGCATCTGATGGCGTAAGGGCGGCGCATTGCTGGAGTCGTGTCGCAAGCACGACGCAACTCCAGCAATGTTTAGGGGCTGCCCATACCTAACATGCTGCGTCATGCCTTACGCCTGCTTCAAGCAGCGTCGGAAAAGTGACTGAGTGAAATCTTGTAGATTTCACTGCGTCACTTTTCCGAGGCTTTTTCCGATGGAACGCCCACCCTGCATACATTAAACGTGACGCAGGTTTAATGTAGCGCAGGGCTTTACAACGTGACGCATCTCCCTAGATGCGTCACGTTGTAAATAAAGCGCAACATGGCGCATGGTTTACGCCGCCGCTGCGTCATAAAAGTGACGCAACGGCGGCATAAAAGTGGCGCAAGTCTAACATAAATCTGCCCCCGAGTACTTTTAGGAATAGAAATGTGGATAGTTGGGGCTTATTCACAAAGGCATGTAGGCAGATAAAAAGCACTTCTGTTGTACAATTTTCCGCGCTTACAAATGCTTTTTTGAATAGGCCGCATTACTCTTGTACATGTAAACAAAGGTCTCTAATTTACTGGCTTTTGTAAAGAGATACTCAGTAAAGAATAGTTGTACTAGGAATTGAGCTAACCAATGTCCTTTAAAAGGTGTCTTATTCTGATTTGCTTATGTCAGTATAAGATTAAATTATCGCTTGAATTTTTTGATAACTTGACCCATGTCTGATATTTTCGGAACAGAGGACTGTAAAAGTCCTTTTTTTTATTTTAGAGGACAGGGCTCCTCTAAAATAAAAAAAATAAAAATAAAGTTTGAGTTTAGGAATAGAAGTGCAGGAAGCAGAAACATCCATGCACACAGACAGTGATGGAGCTGAGTAGATATCTGTTGGGACAGAGGTCCACAATGCTCCACCAGGCGACACAAATACGCCACCACCTGCCTTGACCCAGTAAATAATTAAAAGGGCCACTTCAGCTTTCCTTAAAACGGCAACAAGAATTTATGCTTATAAAGCTCCGTCTGCAACTTGAAGTAAAACAGACTCTGACCATAGATTGCCCTAGGTATTACCCACACTGCTTTAAATCTGAATCTTGAGAGGACTGGTAACTAGAGCAGCTTCTCCAAGTGAGGTCGGCTCTTTAAATCATAGTGGGCAGAATGCATATATAACTAACAGTGAGAACGTGATGTGTCCAGTCATAGCACAATGCACAAATGGAACAAAGAAGGTCAGCAGATAACCTTTGCATACATTTTCACAGGGCAAGACTAACCATGGGGCATATCAACAAGGGCTTTATCTCTGCTTTTTTGGCTTTAAAATCCAAAAAAGCAGAGATAAAACTAGCACCCTATCAACAACAGGGTGCTAACATGAAAATTCGTATGTTAGCACCCTTTTACTCTACGCTTCCCCTTGCATCTCTAATGAGATGCAAAGGGGGCGTTCCAGACTAAAATAATAGGAGAAATGTCGCTAAGCGACATTTCTCCTATTATCAAGAATGTCGCTAACCCTGTTAGAGACAAAAAAAGCAGCGCTAACCGCGGTTAACGCTGCTTTTTTACATCTGGTATTTTTCTGACTTAGCCATGATATCCTGTGGAAGGAGGATATCATGGCTAAGTTTGTCTGTCCCTATCAACAAGCTAACGTGAGATTATCGCTGGGTTTCCAGCGATAATCTCACGTTAGCCACTTAGCGTGAGGATTTTTATCGCTATTGAGATAAGCGTTGCTAATAGCACGCTATCTCAGCGATAAAAATCAACGCTAGCCGGCGATAATTATCCTAGCGCTAAGTGCGCTTAGCGGTAATTATCGCCGGTTGTTGTTGATATGCCCCCATATACCTACACCCTATTGATAACAACCACTAGTTGTGCCTTGACCTGGCCAGGGGAAAAGCAGCATCATTTAATGCAAGAATCCACACCTTGTGGGAAGTTCTAGCTTCAGCTGAGCAGTGACCTTTGCTTGGGAGAAGTATACTGACTATCGAGTTCTTTGCTTTGACTTGTGACATGTCTCCTAAGCAGGAAAATCATTGAGGTTGGTCAGAAATATTAAAATGAATAACAGGGAGCCGGGGCAACCCTGGTTTTGTATCCAACCTGCACTTCATTGAGGTTAGCGTAACTTTCATCAATTTTTACCCAGTCTAGCACAACCAGAAACCTGTGGTTAGCACTTTCTGCTCTTTGGTGCTATTTTTAAAATGTCGGGGCGTAAAAGCTTCATTCCTCTCGTGGGTTTGTGGAAGTGGGCACTACTGCATTCTGCGGAGAACGCCGAGTTGACGATGAACTCCGCACTGTGCAACAGAGCCGAGTTTTTTTTTAGTTAGTGCACTAAAAATGTCCTTTCTAACACACAGGAGTGACGTGCCGGGCACTCGCGATAACCCACGAGATTTTCAGAGCCACACGCTGTCGCCTTGAGATTTGATAGCGGCCCCCATTGTCCTGCGAGATTTTGTGGGCAAACTCATCATTGGGGCTTGCCAGGGACTTCCGGTGGATGTTTTCTGCCGTGCACGATCTTGAATGTGCAGCATCTACCGTGGCTGCAAACTGGGAAAGATTCTGTCCTTGAGAAGCATCCAAATCTTCCTGAAATTACGATTTAGAGTCACAAACCTCCTTCAATAGACATTTGGCGTTTGGTTTTTTTGTGCAAGGAGCGATTTAAAAAAAGTTTTTTCCAAATTTGAATTTTGGAGCTTGAATGATTACTCTTTGTTTAAGCTGCATATACAATTGGATTGAAGGACTTTGTATTTGAGATTTCATTAGTAATTTGAAAAGCTGGTATTGTGTGTTGATTGGGGCCATGCACCTGGATTTATTTGCACTTTTAGTTGATTTGTTTAAATTATTGAGGTGGGTGGCCTGTAGTTTCAGTAGGGGCCTAGCTATTTCTTTGTAAGTAATTTTCCTTCTTTTATAAAGGAAGAAATGTTGCACAGTTCACTACATTGTTTCCATGTTTTTTAATGCATTTGCAATATTGATTTAATTCACTATGTGGACTAGTCTGTCAATGGGCCTTCCAGCCAGTAGGCCCAGTGCTAGTCATGGGCACATCAAACAACTGTTTATGTGGTGTCTGTTCAATTTGAAATATAATGTGGTGGTGTAAATAGTTTTAGCCCTGTTAATTTTCGTTTTTTGCATTGCTGAATTAATGCTGTGTTGCTTGTGTTGCCAAGGCCTTCTTTGTCTGGCTGGTGTGTGTGCGTGTTTGCCATAGGCCACCATTTGGCTTTGTTTCCCATGTGGCCAGGGGCCATTTTGTATAGTCAGTGTCCATAGGCCTGAATGTGTTCTTTGTTTACCAGGCCTTCTGCTTGTTGTTGCTTGTGAGCCATTTTGTGTAGACAGCCAGTGTGCTTTTGCCATAGGCCTGCATGTCTTCTTTTTTGTTTGTCATGCCTCCTTGCTTGGTGTTTGACCATGTGGTCAGTGGCCATTTTGTGTAGGCACAGGCTGCCAGTGTGCTTTTGCCATAGACCTGCATGTCTTTGTTGTTTTACAGGCCTCCTGCTTGTTGTTGCTTGTGAGTTGTGACCATGTGACCGGCTGCCATTTCATGTGGCCATGCCTTCTTGCTGGTTGTTTTTATGACCATATGGCTGGAGGCCATTTTGCATAGGCAGTCAATATGATTTTGCCACATAGGCCTGCATATGTGTTTTGTTTGTGGCCATGCCTTCTTTCTGGTTGCTGCTGCTTTTTTTTGCATGTGATTTGTCTTCTTTTGTAAAGGAAAAATGTTGCACAGTTTAGTACATTTTCTCCAAGTTTTTAATACATTGCTATATTCTTTTAATGCACTATGTGGCCTAGTCTGCTATAGGCCTTCCAAAGTAGTAGGCCCAGTGTTAGCAATGGGTGCATGAAAAACAACTGTTTATGTTGTGTCTGTTGAATTTGAAACATCCTTTAGGTCATGGATGGCTCTGGATTAAAATACAGAAAGTGTTTTTTTTGGTATTTCTCTTTTTGTTCTGCAAACAGTGTATAGGTTGAGTAATGACTTTGCATGGTGTGTGTTGTAAACATTTTTAGCCCTGTTAATTTTCATTAATGGGATTTCTGAATGTATCAATCTGTCTAACTATGCCTCCTGTGTGTGTTTGCCATAGTCCATCAATTGCCTTTGTTTCCATGCCATGTGGGCAGTGGCCATTTTGTTTAGTCAGTGTTCATAGGCCTGCATTTGTTCATTGTTTTCCAGGCCTATGGCGTTTTGTTGCCATGTGAATGGTGGGCAGTCTGCATAAGCAGTCAGTGCGCTTTTGCCATATGCCTGCATGGGTGCTTTGTTTGTGGGCATGCCTTCTTCCTTTCCGTTTGTTGTTGTGTGACCAATGACCATGTGTCTGGTGGCCATTTTGTGTAGCCAGCCAGTGTGCTTTTGCCATAGACCTGCATTTCTTCTCTTTGTTCCCAATGCCTTCTTGCTGAGTGTTCTTGTAGCTGTTGTTGACCATTTGGCAAAGGCAGGCAGACATTTTGTGTGTCAAGCCAGTGTGGCCCGTTGCTTTGCCATATGCTTGCATGGATGGTTAAGCAATGAGATAGCATTTTTTTTGTCAAACTTGTTTTTATTAGTCACACAAAAAAGAGCAGTACATACAAATCACATCCTGACACGTGCCTCATAGCCAATTGGACCAATAGGCGATGGTTAGACAACGCCAGACCGACTCTCAGCCTCCCCTAATAAGGGCGAGTCTCCCCCATCCCTACAATCGCTATAGGAGAGATACAGAGAACTAAAATAAGGGGGGGACGTCGGCCCATGAGTAATGCCCCGGAAACCTTCCGTAGGTGCCACCCGGGTACTAACAGTCCCGTGCCGGTCCGGCACGCAAAAGCTTCGGCCTAACCACCTTTCCGGCACTATGTCATTGGCTGCACATCCAATGTAACTAACAACCCCAACTCCCCACCTTCCCCCCTAACCCCCCCACCCCTCCCAAATCATAAAAGGAAAAAGAGAGAGAGAGAGAGAAGGAAAGGTAGAAGAAAAAGAGACAGCGAGGAGACTCCGGGATCGGGCCCCGAAGCCCCGGTGCTGTGACAAAGAAGGGGAGACACTCACCCAAGGCTGCGGACAGGCAAAGGCCCATCCACATTTCCCGGGACCTCAACCAGCACAGGCAGGGGCCGTCACCGACTATAATAGCGGCCCCTTACAATTGAAACAACCGTAGGCCCCTAAGTTGGGGCGGACACACCGCCGCCGGTAGCCCCCTGGAGAGGAAAGACACCAACGGACCCCACTTGAGCTCAAACGCGGCAAAGTCATCCCTGAAGATATCCGTCATTCTCTCTAGGCTCAGAAGTCTCCAGCGACGAGCGTGCCACATCGAGGCCGTGGGCGCCGCCCGCTTCTTCCAGTTGGCCGCGATCGCAACCTTCGCCGCCCCCAAGCACAGCCACAACACCGCCTTGTCCGCTCTGGTTTGGTAGCGCAGGGAGGGATCCCGCAGGCCCAACAACGCTGTCGCCCTGGACGTGGGAATCGGATAACCCAGCATAGATTTGATTTGCGCTAAGATCTCATCCCAGAAGGGGCGGATCGTCGGGCAGGTCCACCAGATGTGCTCAAAATCTCCTAGAAACCCGCAGCCCCTCCAGCAGCGGTCCGAGGTGCCTGGAAAGATACGCCGCAACTTAGCCGGATGCAAATACCAATCCACCATTACCTTCATGTGCGCCTCTCGCAATTCTATCGAGTGGTTGTGCTTCGAGATATCCGACCACAACGCCTCCCACTCCCGTTGTCCGATCGGACGCCGCAGCACCTCTTCCCATTTAGATTGGAATCGTGGAGCCGGGGAGACTCTAGTAGCCAAAAGGTGTCCATAAAGAAAGGAGATTACCCCCTTCATAGATGTGGTAGTGCGCGCAAATTTTTCGAAGGGCGTTTGGGGTCTGCGAACCGCCGCCTGGAGGGCCTGCGTTTGAAGCCAGTGCTTAAGCTGGAGGTAATGATAATGCTCGGTGGGCGGAAGACTAAAGTCGGTCCTACATTCAGAGAAGGTCATCAACCTCGACCCCCTAAAAAGATGTCCTACCATCAAACAGCCCCCCTTCTCCCACGCCGCGTAAGGCCCCCTAGTAAGCGCCGGCGGAAAAGCCGCCAACCCGTGAATAGGCGTGTGGGGGGAAGGAAAAGTTGTCCACCGTTCATCCGACACCAGAGTGTCCCATACCCGCAATGTTGTTCTAGTGGGCGTGCTGACGTAAGCGTTTGCCGGTCTATCGTGTTTTGGCCGCCACGCCAAGTCCCAAATCGTCCTGCCCGCCACCGACCTGTCCATATGGAGCCAATGTTTGTCCGATTCTCTCTTCGACCACTCTACCAAAACTCGTAGTTGAGCCGCCTTGTAGTAGAGGTGGAAGTCGGGGAGGCCCGCTCCGCCCGCAGAACGTGGCCTCCGCAACATGGAAAATGACAGCCGGGCTCTGCCCCCCTGCCAGATGTAACGAGAGCAGAGGGAGCGTAAGGTCGCGAAAAAGGAGAGAGGGACATCAATGGGGAGGGCCTGGAACAGGTGGAGTAACTTCGGTAAGACCGTCATTTTGAGAGAGTGAATACGCCCCAGCCACGAGATAAACAAAGGCTTCCAGCGCGCCAGGTCGGCCTTAATAAGCCCAAGAAGGGGGGGGAAATTGGACTGATAAAGATCCTCTATGGAGGGGGTAAGCTGGACTCCCAAGTATTGAAGCGACGTGGTCGCCCAGTGGAAAGCCGTGCACCTCTGAAGGCTCGCCAGTTCCTCGCCCTGTAGCGTAAGATTAAGAACATAAGACTTGTCCTGGTTAATCTTGAATCCCGCCACTCGTTCATAGCTCCGCAGCTCGTCCTGGAGAATTGGGAGCGACTCAGAGGGGCGAGTGAGTGAGAGAAGCACATCATCAGCGAACAGGGAGATCTTATGGTCCTCCCCTGCGAACGGAATGCCCACTATCTGCGGATTACGTCGAACGGCTATTGCCAGTGGCTCAATGCTCAGGGCAAACAAGAGGGGGGACAACGGGCACCCCTGTCTGGTACCCCTGGAGAGGGCGAACGGCGCCGAACAGGTCCCGTTGACCTGGACCCGCGACACCGGGAGCCGATAATTGGCCCGTATCATTGCCATAAAGGCGTCTGCAAAGCCCATCCGGCGCATGGTGGAGAAGAGAAACCCCCAATCCACCCTGTCGAACGCCTTCTCGGCATCCAGTCCCACCAGGACGGCCGGCAAGCGTCGTTTCGAAGCCTTTTCTATGAGATGCACTATGCGTCGCGTGTTGTCGTGCATTTGCCTCCCCGGAATGAAACCTGATTGACCGGGATGAATCAACGCAGCCATCAGAGGGCTGAGCCGGGCCGCCAGAATAGAGGAATACAACTTAGCGTCTAGATTTAACAACGCGATGGGGCGGTAGGAGGAACAGTGATCCTTGGGTTTCCGTAATAACCGCCTCCGCCATGGAGGAGGAGACCACCCCCTGAGTGACGACAGCGTTGAACAAAGATTGCAGGCGCGGGGCCAGGTCCGGCGCAAAGGTACGATAAAACAGGGCTGTAAGGCCATCAGGTCCGGGAGCCTTATTCAGTTTGAGCGCCATTATGGCCTTGGTGACCTCTTCCAATGAGATGGGGGCGCAGAGGTCCGCGTTGGCCGCGTCCGACACCTGAGGGAGTTGTAACTCCTGCAGATAGGCTTCCTGCGCTGGGCCTTCTAGCGAGTCCGACTCGTAGAGTGTGCTATAAAAAGATCGGAAGCAGGCCGCCTTGCCCTCATCCGAGCGGATAAGCACGTCCGCGGCATCCCGTACCCCCTCAATGTATTCCTTATCTCGCTTGACCCGGAGCTGTCTAGCCAGATGCCTCCCCACCTTGTTCCCCTGGGCATAGGAGGTGTGACGCAACCGCAAGAGGGTTAGTTCAGCCCTATTGGCATAGATAGACTTAAGTTTGCCCCGCAGCGCCGTAAGGGGCCGCAAGGTGAGGCGAGAAGGCTTAGCCTTATGGGCCTGTTCCGCGGCCACCAATTCCGCCTCCAGGCGTTCTCGTTCCGCCGCCCTCTGCCGATTAAGCGCCGAGTTGAGCGCGATGCACTTCCCCCTTATCACTGCTTTAAAGGCGTCCCATCGCGTCTGCTCCGAGGTCTCCTCTGCGCCATTGAGGGCAAAATAGTCATCTATAGCCTCCCGTAGTGAGGCGCGCAACACTATATCCCTGGTGAGGGAAGCGGGGAAATACCATTTTCGCTGGCGATCCCGGGGGCCTGGCCAGTGAAGCGTAACCGTGACCATACTGTGGTCGGAAATAGAGAGCGGAAGGATCTGCGCATCTCGTATGGACCCCGAAAGAAAGCGATTAATGAAAATGTAATCCAACCGGGAATACGACTGGTGGACATGGGAGAAATGGGTATAATCCTTCGTGGAGGGATGCAAAGTGCGCCAGGCGTCACAGAGGCCCAGATCAGAGAAGCGTTGTCGAGAAGCCGCAGAGAAGGCACCCGACTCAGCCCTCTGCGAGCGCGAGCTATCCAACTCCACCCGCCACACCAGATTAAAGTCCCCCATCAGAACCACCGAACCCTCAGCGAACTGCTCCAACCGCGAGCAAAAGGTGGACAGGAACCCCGCCTGGCCAGTGTTGGGTGCGTAGAGTGAAATGAAAGTGCAAGTCTGCCCTCGTAGGACCCCTTTTACCATCACCCACCTCCCCGCCTTGTCTGAGCAAACCTCTATCGGCTGGAACTTCACTCCGCTATGAAACAACAGCGTCACCCCCCTGTGCTTGGTGGAGGCCGACGAACTGTACATAAGTGGGTATGACCTGTGTCGCAGCCTGTGCTCGTCTCCCCTACGCAGGTGCGTTTCTTGCAGCGCAACTATGTCGAGATGTCGATCCGATATATACTTCATCACCCTCTGGCGCTTCTGGGGGGAATTAAGCCCCTGAACATTCCATGAGCCTAGGGATACAGCCATCGTGAGTTAGAGTGTGTGCAACCCTCAACAGCCCAGCCCAGCACCCCTCCCCCTGTCCCCGGTGTCAAGAAAAGAGAACAAGAGAAGGAAAGAAAGGGAAAACGAAAAGGAAGTAAAACAGCCCCAACCACCCCATTGCAACACAGCATTAAAGCAGTAAACACTCAAAGGGCATGGCAACCCGCCCCTCCCCTCCTCCCCCCCCCCGGCAACAATATTGACCCTTATGCATAGAAATGGGGAGAACATCCCCAACATTAGTTCCCGGGCCCTCTGACAGGCCCTCATTCGAAGTCTCGCACCCATCGACACCACTTCCGCGCTGGCCCTCCGATCTGACGGGCCCTCCAGTGCGCACGGCCTCAAGCGCTCAGTACCCATGTCCAGGACCTCCCACCGCTGGATAAAACGTTCCTCCAAATGGCGCCACCCGTGAAATCATCTGGGAGGGGTATGGCCCACTGTGGCCCAGTCCCTGGCCCCCGCCCCGGTGCCTCCAGTCGCTGCTGCTCTCCCCTCGACCCGTTCATCGTCCGGTGCAGTCAGGCCCAGAATAGCCTTTCCTACCTCCAAGTCAGTCACAGTACGTTGCTTATTCCGGTATTCAAATGCGAGGCCAAAGGGGAAGGTCCAGCGATACCTGATGTGCTCCGCTCTCAGTTTAGCAGTCAGCGGCCGAAAGGACTGGCGCCTCGCCAACGTCGCCGGGGATAGATCCTGGTAGAGTGCACACGTAAACCCCTGGAATGACACCTCCGCCGACCTCCGCGCCGCCGCCAGGACAGCCTCCTTGATTTTGTAAGAGTGAAATTTGGCCAGAATGTCCCTCGGCCTCCGTTTATCTCCAGGTGTCAGAAAGCCCACCCTGTGTGCCCGGTCGAGCTTAATCTTTAGAGTCTGTGGTTTCACTACTTCCGCGAAGAGACCTTCCAGGAAGGCTTCTAGATCCGGGCCCTCTGCTCGCTCTTCCAAATGGCGCACTCAAATGTTATCGCGGCGGGCGCGGTTCTCCAAATCTTCCGCCTTGAGCTGCGTTTGTGTCAACTGATCCTGAAGTGCCTGAATCTGGCGTGAGTGATCCGTACATCTGCCATCCAGGTTCTCATGTCTCGTCTCCAATTCCACCACTCGCGTGCCCACCGCGTCAACGTCATGTCGGAGGCCGGATAGCTGGTCGCGCAGGTCCGCTCGCAACTGGTCCACCGAACGTTGAGTATCCCGGCCAATCTCCTCCCGCAGCTCCACCTTGAAATCTCGCAGGGAGGCCAGGAGATCCTCCTTAGTGAGCGCCATCGCTCCCGGCTGCGCCGCCGATGTCCCAGATGGCCCCCTGTCCGCCGGTCCAAAGAAGGCAGTGACGGAGGCGCTGCGCTTGGCCTGGCCCTTCTTCGCTGGCATAAGGCCGCTCCACACTGGTGCCGCCAATGGCGCGGTCAAGTAGGGGCCCTCCACACAAGCCTCGAGGCCGCCGCCTCTCTCGTCCAAGCCTCCGCCGGGACCTCCCGGGCCCGGCACACGACGCGGGCCAGGCTGCGCACTCTCACCGGTACCACCGGACCTCTCTCCTCCGCCTCCGCCACAGACCACCGCAGTCTACACGGGCCACAGCCTCGCCGCCAAGGTCGCTCACCAGCGCTGCAGGACCAAGGAGACCCCCGCGCCGACCCCTCCGCGGGCTCTCCGCCCCCTCAGGCCAGGTCAGTAGACAATCCCGCACGTGGGTTCCCAGAGATGCTCACTCTCGCCTCTCACCGTCCTTCCACCGCGCCAGCTCCTCTCCCTCGGCATGAGGCCTCGACAGCCGGGCCCACGCGGTCTCGGGCCCCACCTCCGCGGCGTCCGTCGCCTCAGGGAGATCTCCCTCCGGGTCGTGCCTGATCCTCCATGCGGCCCGTCCGGGCCCGAGCCCCCACAGGGGCCCCCAGGAAGCTGCCGCCCCTCTTTTCTTGAGGCCCGGCGCCCCGGACCCTCAGCCGCGGCCGATACGCAGTGCCTTTACAGCTGCGGGAGCCGCCATCTTGGTCGCCTCTGCGCCGTCACTGCCGCGAGTCTCGGGAGCCGCAGCCGGCTGCCGCTCGGGAATCCTCCGGGCCCGCCGACGCTCCTTGGCTCACCAACCCATAGTGCGAGCGTTCGTCCCGCCCAGGGACCCGGGAACCACCTCGAAGCCGGGGGAAGCCCGGGGTGATGCGGGAGCCGATGCGGATCACGTCCGATCGGCCATCTTGCCTAAGCCACGCCCCCTGAGATAGCATTTTAACAAATTATTATTATATCTTTGAGGAGAACATCATTTTTTAAAATATTATACATTTGAGTTTTTTAATGTTAATTTGTTTTATTTAATTTTTTTATTTTGTTTTACTTTTTTAATTTTTTAATTTTTATTTTTGTTTTTAAACCATTTTCACTTTATCTGGCATCAATGAATCAACCCCATGTCTGCTACAGGTGCACAACAGCATTCATTGTCTAAGGATTATTCCATTATCATTTGTCAGTAGCATCTCCCTGAGTGCCACATACCATCCGACATGTGATGCAAATAAAGCAAACAGTTAGATTTGTATGTTGTTGTTGCTCTTTCTTATTCTTCCTGAGAGTACGGTCAGTCACCATGAAAGTTTATGTTGGTGTAGTTTTCAGTTTTACGAATGGATACACTGTTTTGTTACTTATTTATAATAAGAGTAACCAGTGACCACACTAAATGATATTGTTTAGCTTGTACTACTAATTGAACTACAACAATGCCACATTTCACTAATGTTCTTCTTGCTTCTTTTCTTTTTAGGTGCACAGGAGACAACATGACCTACAGTACTGCCAGACAGAAGGCCTTTGCATGACGTGACGCGTTACCCACACACCACACATACATCTCTTCAACTTGTGTGAAGCTAAGTGCCACTGCTATTTGACAGCTTCAAGATGACCCCTAAGAAAGGTGCTACCAAGAAAGTCACCAGTAAGAAGAAGAAAGAACTTAACACCAACACTGGAATTTTGACCCAGATCTTTTTTGGGAAAATAAACTGTGCCTGCTGTAACAACCTCTGGGGAAGAAGCTGGGAGCTGCACCCCTGCATCAGTGGAACCAAAAAATCTAGGCCCAAGCACATTTCTGTCACAGAGGCAACCAGCCTAATCAAAGTAACACCGACGAGCAGTGATGTTGAAATTGACTTATCTCTCTCCAGAGTAGAACCCAATCGTTGCGGGAATCTCAGAGAAGTGGGCAACAACAGCTGCAACCCTCAATAGTAGTACGTTCCAAAGTAGGAGCAGTTCAGGAGATTGAGCTTCATGCTTCAAGCTGAGGAGGTAGAGGAAGCCGCTCTTTCAGAAGATCCATTGTCTTCCAGATCTCCAGCTAGAAAAAGAAGGGTTAGTGCATCATCTTCTTCTTCTCCAAGCCCCCTTTCTTATGATCTAGACCCCACTTGGATCCTGACTCATTCTGAGGGTGAGACATGCCACAAGATGAGGTTAGGGAAAAGGACGGTACGGAAAGCCTTGGAGTTATGGAGGCAGATGTGCAAGAGAGATGACAATGAGCCAGTCATCATGGATATTGACCCAACCCCAGTGGAGACCAAGGCTTCCCCATGCCAGCTTGCTGGGAAGGATGTTGCACCACAGATACCATCACCACACCAGCTGCCATATTTGTAAAGTCCCGGAAGCAACCTACATCCACAACCACCTCAGTAGAAGTAGTTACTGCAACAAGTCAAACTTAAAATAGCCCACCTACAGCCAGTTCATCCAACATTGGTAGTGGCACCAGTGCCAGAAAGTTGAGATACCCAGTTTGGTACTTCTTTACCTTTAGCCAGAAGGAGGTGAACATTGCCATATGCTCCATTTGTACAAAATATGGCACAGGGGGTGAAACAACCCATTTGAGAAAAGCACTGTATGATCTCCTGGGAGGCGCACCTTGAAGGGGGTGAAAGGCTAAGAAGGAATCTGATCCAATCACGGTGGAAGATGAAGAAGAGGAAGACATTTTCATTACGCAAAGCAGTGCAGTAGTATTGCCCACATCAGTAACATTGCAATGGCACAAGACTCAGGTTTAGACACCAAGACATGAGAGTACAGTGACTGCCCCGCTGAAACGCACATTGAGTCTCCCACTGTCTGCTCTCAAAAAGTCACCTGCAGCAGTGGCACCTAAAAAGAAAAAAAAATAGGCTACTATTCCAAGCATGTTTAGGTCGGAGGGGCAGTATGAACGCAACCACCCAATGACACGTTTGTACAACTCAAAGTTGGCTCAAATGTTAGCGCTGGAACTCCTCCCTTTTTTCTTTTATGGGATAGGTGGGTTTACTTGAATTTGTGGCAGCCGTCAGCCCTAAATGGAAGGTTCCCAGCCTGTCCTATTTTGCCAGTGGTGCTGTTCCAGCCCTACATCATGATATGCTAGAATTTCTTGGACATGCTTTGCAACAGAGTGCCATATCCACCTGATATGTGGACTAATTTCCAAGCCACTGATTGCATGTGCATCACTGCACACTGGATCTCTTTTGTGGGGTTAGAGAAAAGATATCTGCAGGTGGTGACAGTGCTGAGATATTTAATGCTGCAAGAGTAGCTATGTTCACCCTGGAGAAATCCAATACTGCTGCAAACGTTTTGGAAGACTTTAACAACAAGGTCTTTGAATGGCTGCAACCAAGAGGGATTACAATTGGATTTATTGCCACGGACAATGGCAGTAATATAGTTAAGGCCATGGCGATGGCGGCTATTTCAGGATACTGTGTTTGGCGCACTGCATGAACATCATTGTACAGGTCTTTCTCAAAAAAGAAGACCGATGACCATTGAGCGGATGGTCTAGGCCTACCTGGATGACCCAGCAGAGGTCTACCTTGATCAAAACACATTGGTATATTGATATGGGAAAAGGTACCAATGGCTAGTGCTCTGCAGGCTGGCAATAAACTATCTGCTATGGCTGGATAGCCAGTGTCTCCGCTGAGCATGTTTTCAGTGCTGCTCGAGCCGTTGTCACAGTGAAAAGGACCAGTCTCTCACCCCAAAATGTGGAGAGAAGAGTAACCATGATTAAAATTAATCATACTTGGTACCACAAGATTACTCCATGCCTGAAGTATGATAGGAGGAAAATGAGGGAGACTCAGGTCATGGAAGTAGTGTTTTACATGACCTACTTCTGGGCGAACCACCAGAGTTTGAGGACTAGCTCTACTTCCCTCACTACTAGGCCTGAGACAACAACCATAGAACTTTCTCTCTCAGTCTCTATCACTGATCTGATTTCTCTCTTTGGCATTCACAAAATAAAATATATAGCTAAGGGAACATTATTTACATTTATTTGTTTGTGTCTGGTTGACTAATTAATCCACATTGTCATTCTCTTAGAACATTTTTTTGCTAGATTGGAGTTGCAACAGTGTGCAGTCACTGCAGTGAAGAAGCCCCCCTCCCCGCCCCATCCATTTTTCTCAAGGACATTGGATGGCTAGAGATACAAACAAATTTGTGTCAGCATCCAACCCTGGGCCGTGACAATCTATCCTTTCCTAGTTTATTTTTACCCTAGCTGGACTGCGCCACATTATTTGATTTAGATATCTGCTTCATGAACAATTGATTTGCAATGAACTACACTCACGTCATGCCTGAATTTGAAGTACAGGTAAATGACATGCATTCCATGCTGAGAGATTGTTGTTTGTGAGAGTGTTGGGATGATTCATGTGGCGGCAGTCAGTGACACTGGGTGTTTGTTTGTCTGTAACTATTTTGCTTAAAAGTGTTTGTGATGATTTATAATGTTGATGGCCTAACGACGGCTGATCATTTTACCCATGAAGGTAGTTTTTTTTCCTTCCTCTTTGAGAGATAGCGATATTTTTTCACCTGGTCCACTCCTTTCTGCTTTATTTCATTGTTTTCTGCCTTATACTCCTCAGACCCCACCAGTCCCTTTGGAATTAATAACGTAAATACACATTTAGCCTAAACAAAAAATGACGTGTTCTGCAGCAAAAAATTGAACGACAGGTCGATCTTTTCCATTTGAGTTGGGAAAGAATCGGTATGGATTTGGACACTGTTAAAAATGGGGGTCTCTAGTTGGCAATGGCTGGCACCGTTGTCCAAGTAGGAACCTTTCTTCCTAGTCATGGTAAGGGGGATACACTTCTAAAATAATCCTTTATCAGCCACTTGATACCTTGGCATGAGCAGATAGGTTTATCGCAGAGGCAGTGTGTACAGCATATGTGCACACATACAGTAATACAGTGAAAACACTACAAATGGACAACACACCAGTTTAGAAAAATATGTAATCTTTATCTAAACCAAACAAGACCAAAACGACAAAATCCACAATACAGTTATCAAAATAAGCGTATTAGAAGGTAAAAACAGTTCTGCCCATAGCAAACTATAGATGCAACACTTTCAACACAAAAGGCATATCATCAAGGACCGGCGATAATTATCGCTAAGCGCACTTAGCGCTAGGATACTGGGTACCGTGGAATTTTAACGCTGAGATAGCGTGCCATTTGCAACGCTTAGCTCAAAAGCGATAAAATTCCACGCGCTAACTGCCAAATGTGAGATCATCGCCGGAAATCCAGCGACAATCTCACAAAGTTTGGTGATAGCTTGCTGATAGGGCAAGGCATACTTACCCATGATATCCACCTTACATAGGATATCATGGCTAAGTCAGTCTTGAAGCAGGCGTGAGGAAAGTAGTGATAACAGAAGTTATCGCTACTTTGCTTGTCGCTCTGCAGGTTAGCTTGCTCATTGATAATTTGAGAAATGTCGCTTAGCGACATTTCTCCACTTATGTCAGGGCAGGAATGCCCACTTTGCATCTCATTAGAGATGCAAAGATGAGCGTTGGGGGAAAGGGCAATAATGCAAGGATTCAAGCGATAGCGTGACCTTGCTTATTAGGCGATAAAATTATAATTTTTTATCGTCACCATGATGATATGCCCCAAAGTACTTTGGATGCGTCAAAATCATAAACAAAAACAGCTGCAGGGAAGGTGATGGGTTGGTTTCTTAAGCACAGGGAAGGTGATGGGTCGGTTACTTACTCCAGGGGAGGTGATGCTCCGGTTCCTTACTGCCAAGCAGGGAGACGATGTGTCGGTTCCTTACTGAAGGGGAGGTGATGCATTGTTTTCTTACTGTGCGGAGAGGTGATGCGTCGGTTTCTCATGTAGAATTGGCACCCCGGTGTGAGCGTGAAGATCGGGGATGCGTCAGTCCTCAATGCAGCAGTGGCAATGGCGCTGGGTTGGTTTCTCCAGCCACGATCCCGCAATGGATCGGCTATTGCAGCTGCACATCAGGGCCTGCGTCGGAATTGGTGCAGTGATCTCGGACTTCGTAGATCGGTTTACTTGATGTGGCGTGCTGCGATTTCTCATGCCATGGGCAGGGGATGAGTCGGTTCTTCAGCGGCACGATGACGATGCGGGGAATTATTCCAGCACTGTGCCAATGTGTCGTAAATAGGTGCGGATGCATTGCGCTTTTCTTTGTTGCATTGCTTTTCCAGCTTCCAACAGCAGGAACAACCTCTAGAGGCCCAGAACAGCATCAGGCACCTCTTGGCAGGTCACAACTCCCAGCAAGGAAGTTCAGGGGAGCTGGGGATGAAGTCTTTGTATCCCTGATACTTCAAAATAGGAGGCAAACTCTACTTCAAGCCCTTGAAGACCTTCCACAAGCAGGGGACACAGCACACATCAAAGTCCTTGTCCTTATTTTGGAAGAAACAGCCACTGCAAGCCAACCCCAGACAGCACACAGCAAAGGGGCAATACTTCACCTCTGTGTCTCCAGCTGTTCTCCTTGGCAAAGGTTCCTCTCGAATTCCAGAAGTAATTTTTGAAGTATTTTCTATCCCTGAGACTTGCAACAGGAGGCAAGCTCTACTTCGAGACCTTGGAGAAAACTCTAACAGCAGGATGATGAAAGCACAGTCAAGTCCATTCCCTGCCCATGACAGAAGCAACCACTGCAAGTCAACCCCAACAGCACACAGCACAGGGGCAGTACTTTCCCGGTTCTTCTTCCTGGCAGGTTCCTTAATTCGGCAGCAATTTAAAGTTCATGGGTCTGGGACCCACTTTTTGTAGCACAAATTCCTTAGTTCAATGTTGGCAGAGAAGCTCTTTGCTCAGCCAAAACCAGTTCTGTCCTCTCTGGTGCAGCTTCCTGACAGGGGTTGGAGAAAGTATTGTGTAATGCAGACAGGGCATATTCAGGTGCAACGGAAATATCCTCCCACCACTCTAAATGCAGACCAGTCCTATTCAGCTGCTAGTGAGAACTCTACCCCCTACTCTGAATGCAGCCCAGGTCTATTCAGCCCAGTCCTGACTCATTCAGGAAAGGCAGGACACACATCAACCTCCCCAGTGGCTGTCTGAGAGAATGCACCTCCACAGCCCCTGTCACTCCAAAGCCAGACAGTCAATACACAAACTAGCAGAGGCACACAGGAAGGCTAGGCAAGAAAATACCCACTTTATAAAAGTGGCATTTTCAAACACACAAAATAAAAATCATCTTTACTAAAAGATACATTTTTATATTCTGAGTTCAGGCATACTAAACTCCATCCTCCTATCTTGTCCCGATGAGAATTTATATTTATAAGATGTTATAAATAAACTCTCATTCTATCCCATGGGACAGATAGCCTTTCAATAGTGAAAAACAAAATTGGCAGTATTACACTATCAGGACAGGCCACACACATCCTTACAATGAGTTTGCCGAGTGGTCTAATTCCCGCTTTAGGTGACTGCACCACCTGGGAGACAGTGTTTGCTTCAGTATATACATGGTGCTTTGGCACCCCCTCCATGAGCATTCTACAAATCTTTCTGTAAATGGTACAAGATGAACATGGGGCTGGTCCAGCCCTAGACTTGGGGATGAAGCTAGTGGAAATGTTCCCTAATGTCTCCGATATATGCATGTCCTACCTTTCACATACACTATACCCTTCCCACAGGGGACCTTGGGCCTACCTTAGGGGTGATGCACATTTAAAAAAGGAAAGGTTAGTGCCTGACAAGTGGGTGCATTTGCCAGGTAGACATTGCAGTACCAAACTGCATACAGACACTGCAGTGGCAGGTCTGAGTTACATTTAGAGGTTGCACATATGGGTGGCACAATCAGTGCTGCATGCCCACTAGCAGCATTTGATTTAGAGGCCCTGGGCACACACAGTGTTCTGTACTAGGGACTTACCAGTAAATCAAGTATGCGAGTTGTGGACTCACCAATCCACAAATACAACTTACAGGGAGAGCAAATGCACTTTAGCACTGATCAGCAGTAGTAAACTGCCAAGAGTCATACAACTAACAAAAACAGGGTCCAATCAGGAGGCCAAAAAGCAAAAGGTATAGGGATAAACCCACTAGACAAGCCAGGTATAACAGGCACCTTACTCAGAGTCAGGAGGATCATGAATGATGAAATGAGATGACTCAGGGGGTGTGCGTGTCTAAGCACTTCAAGTGTTGGTGAGAGCGGTGCATTGATTTTACTTGATTTGTGAAATGCAATAGTGTGTGTGCTCAGTGCTGCCTGGTTCATTTGAACCTAAGTGGTGGTTGGGTGTGGGGCCTATTGTTATAGGTAACTGGAGACAAACATCTCCTTGATTCTAAAATATAATTTTAGTTTTACAATCCGCAGGTCTTCTCTTATCCTACGCCAAACTGGAAAAGCATCATAACACTCACGCTTACCTTACCAGACTGGATCAGACAGGCACCCAAAATTGACAGACCTTTCAAGAAGAATACAGATGCAACTCCCAATTTGGCAATAGAGTATAAGTTTTATTTTCACTAATCATTAGATCTGTGTGTGTTGTTCCCTTGACTCCTCCATTATTTTATAGATTTGCTATCTTTCAAAGCTATGTAACAAAACATTTATATATAATGTAACTTAGGTCTATCTGGGGGAAGATGGACTGTTTGGTTTTCATTGCATTTAAGCTACCTGTACTCAGTCCTTCGTTTCCTTGTCCTCCCTATAACAGATTTATCATGGTTGGCGGCTCATTGCCCAGATGAATTTTGTTCTTGTGTAGTGTTTGTCTTTGCCAAACCTTTCCCCAAATCCACTCATCGAACCCCTAAACCACTTCCCACAAGCTGTTTGATTATTTTTGAGGTGTAACTTAATCAATTAGACCATCCAGCTTGGTGCAGGATGAGGATCTTCAGCTTTAAGTATAGCTTTCACTAGCCATATTTATTATTTACCCACCCACACATAAAAACAGTGTTCGATATTTTCAGAGGAACATCATTGCCATCATCATCATTCAATCACTGTATTGCATCAAACCTTACCCTTGTCCACTTCCAGTTCGTAGTTTGAATCAACTTTATTTTGTAACTTTTACTAGCTGACCATTGTTCTGATTAATTCATTTTAGCATTGCTTATCATATTTTCTCCATTGTCTCTCATCTTGTGTAACAGTCTAGTCTGGTTACTGTGTAAATTTTTATTTAAAGCTTGCATATAATAGCGGCATTAACTCATTTTTTATTTAAATTTAGTTAGTTCCCTGCGATGACTAATTATGCTTCAGTTGGAGTCCGCCTTGGAGGGAGTGGGACCTCGCTTGATGCCTTCACTAACAGTGCGCTAGTATTCTACTACTACCACCACCATGGCACCTCCGTAAACCATGCAGCCCTTGCTTCATCTAATCAGGTAAGAGAATTGTGGTTGATTTACTGTTGAACTGCAATCTGTATACAATGGCAAATCACCCCACCCCCAAGACCTTAGAGGTTAAAGTTACAGTTAGAGACTAGGAGGTAGAGAATAGAATGACAAGGGAGGGTACTGCATACTAATTTGTTGTTACACTATCAGCAGTAAAACAGTAACACCTAAAAAAATATTCAAAACATAATGTAAAACTAAAAAAGGTTTAGTCCCCAAGCAAAACAAACTAACTAAACCCTCAAAAGGCCCACCCCTCTCCCTCTCCCCAACCAATGTCCCAAGTATGTATAGTGTCCAACAAAGTAAAGTCCAAAAAACAGAATTGTCCAATGTCCATGAACAAACAAATCCCAAAAATGCCCCAACTCCCACATTCCCACCCTCTCCCCACAAAAAGTCCCACCTACCAAAAAAGGATTAAAAAAGGGGCAGAAGGGGGTCCTATGTTCAAAATATTGTTCATTTGCTTCTCCAATCCCTCCATCCGTTCCTTCTGCCTGGCTTCCATGCGGGCCAGCCTGAACCACGTCTGCATTATGCGGCACTGAAACGCGTGGAAATAGGGGGGAACAACAGTTGTGGAATGGTGACGGGAGGCTGCCATTGGACCGCTGCGATGTACTGGAGGCACTGGGGCCCGGGGCATCTGCAGCTGCTGCTGCCTCCTCCTCCACACCCAACTATCACTAATATTTGGCCCTGATGGACTCCAGTTTCCTCTGCCAGGTCTGGGCTGCTCCCTCCTGCCTGAGTCAGATCAGCAGGAGTAGCTATATCAGGAAAGAAAAAAGACAAATTGTAAACAATGCTCTTAGCAAAACACAAATTATATACTGGCACAGTAGCAGTACATTTGCAATCATACTATCTTCCTATCATTGGGCCATTTTATTTTAATATGAGTTTGAGGCATTTTGCACTATATGGATTACACACATCTTCACTATTCTTCTCTCTCGTTGAGGTAAATTAATGGAGGCATGCTAGCTCTGCTAGTGCCCTAGGCATACTCACGTTACTTTGCTGCTCTCTGCAGGTGCGGTAGCTGTACTAGAGAGTTTTCTTATTCCTTATGGCCATGCTCTGATAAATGAATTTCAATTTCACCCTGACTACAAGGCAGATGAATAGTTACTATGAATAATATACTTCATGTGAGGTATTATAAAAACAGTTTGACATCCTCCTGTCTGCCCATAACAATTAGACAGTTGGAAAAGTAATGCAGATTTGAACAGACGTAATCCATTATTCAAACCCTAAGATAATATATAATTTGACCAGAGGAATGTGGCACATGCAAAGGATGTTTTTTCAAATTTTACGGAAGGCTGGGACAAGAGGAACTTAGGAAAGAAGTTTGAACAAGGAAGGGACTGAGTGGTCACTGGGAGTGAAGGGAAGAAGCACAACTATTTTTCGCACTGCCATGAAAATTGTAAATGGGTCTACACATTAACTGAGGTAGATGCACATTGCACAGCCAACAATGCAGTGCCACTGATTTAACCATGCAGACATAGGTCACAGGTGTCACTGGCGAAATGCCATGGGTAATGAGGGAGGGAGGTGATTGGTTGGTGGGTAGGTAGAAATATACACAATATATACATGTCACACTTGAAATTTACTGAGAGTCAAGGGAGTAGTCTGAAATGCTACCTCTCATCAACCATTTGAATAAAAAAAACCTTGATAAAACCAATACAAGCAAGTAAAGGTGAGAAGAACGCCACTCCAGAAGAGCACCTTAGTCCCTTTATTCTTCTTCATTTCAAAGATCTTCCATTCATCATTGCACTATTCTTCTAGTATTATTATTATTATTCACCCTTGACTTTGCTACTCAGCATTTAAGTTTTAGATTCTCTCAATCCAGTCTACTCTTCACCATTGAAAACCATCCATCCATCCATATATACATCCATTCAAGCATGGCTCTCAGTCTCAATGAAACTTTACCAATATACATTTACCCACCCATGCATCCTTCTTTTACCAATCAAACCCACCCAAGGATTCCTTTCACCCACCCAGGCAGGCATATGTTCACCCATACACTTGGACCCACCCTCCCAGGCAGGCATCCTTTCTTTCACCCTTATACCTTTCATCCATTCTTCACCCACCAATGCATCATAGCTATTACCCATCGATATGCCTCCTTTCACCCATGCATCCTTCTCTACAAATCATATTACATTTCACCTATCCTTGATCCTTCCATCCTTTCTTCCCTTTTCCATCAACCCATCATAGTTAAAAGTATTTATTAAACGTTTTCTGCTGATTTGCAGATAGAAGAGGCCACCATTATTCAAACACAGCTGTATATGCTAAAGTGAGGTGTGTTCAACTGTTCACAAGTCAGCAGTACACCCTTGCAGTGAGTATATAATTAATTGCCAATAAACAAACAGTATGACTTACCATCATCTGCTACTTTCGCTGGCTCACCCCCTACCAGTGCCGCATCTGCAGACTGGCTGGCACCGTCACTGCTTGCCCCAGCTCTGGTGGTCGGTGTGGCTAGAGAAACCTTACACATTTTTTATGTGCCAGATAGGCCTCCCCCTATATTAGTTTCTTTTTATAACAACATATATAAAAACACATCACTACAATTCTGTTACAGTATCTTCGATCAAAAATATCAGGCTGGGCATTTTTTGGGAGGCAATTTTTTAAAAGCCTCAAGACAAACTTTAATGCAGTGGCAGAGATATTGATGAATCAGAGTTTTTGAAAAGAAATAAAAGAGTGGCCAACTAGACATATGGTCTTGGTTGGCAAAGGCAATGGGGCTATCCTCCTCATACTTCATTCCAGCCATACTACACGGTCATCAGTTCAGCAATTGCTGCTAATTATACTAGGCTTATGCTAAGAGACACAACTTTGGGGTGTCCAACATGACCATGGCCACTCTCTTGTTTTACTTATTGAGCATGAACAACTAAAAGAAAGCCTTCTCATCCCAACCAACATGCATAGAATAGGGCATGCAATCTTAATGGCAGAGTAGTAGCATGTGATCAATAGGTTCTCTGAGTCTTTACATTACCACCACTAGGCAGTCCACAAAATACATAAGGGGCCTGGGAAGATTGACTGACAAAACAGAAAAAAAGGAAGCTAATGCCAGACTGGTTCAGAGACTGTTTAAAGTAAAGTCATGAAGCTAAAAATATATATGTAAATATGATAATATAGGGATAACAATAATTTAGAAACAGATAGATCGGAAAGGATTTGAAAAAAATTAGGAAACAGGAAGAAATAATAATTCAAAATAATGAGCGGTACAAGATAGGGAAATAAATATTAATGTTAACAACAGGAGGACTTCTAAGCCAGCAGAGCCATCGGCCGAGAAACTTTGGGACTAAGAGGCACCTCCAACTCCCTCACCCACCTCATCCCTCTTCTTGCCCCTGCATGCTGATGTAAGACATAAAGACAAAAACAGATTGTTGGTAAATAAACGATATATCAAAGAATATTTTTAGACAGGAAAAAGGCAATTGCAATAACATTGAACTTTTCTCAATCAGATCGACTATTAGTATCGCAGACCACCCTATCCTATTCTAAATTCCCTAAACCGCTGTAGCCCTATTCCAAGTTTAGTAAACTACATTTTGGAATTACTAATAAATTGCAATGAATGATGTTCACTTCTTCTCATCTCATTCGCAATCTTTCAACCCCCTTCGACGGGTCAATTCAATAAGTCTGCATTTTTCATTAAATGCATAGATGGATAAATACATATTCAACAAAATGGTTGCTTGCCACTGTACGAGCTACAAAAAAAGGCTGTAACAACAGAAGTGAGAGGACGCCTGCCACTAAATTACTAATGCTAACTATCATTAGTATCGTATTGACAGGACAAAGGAGTCTCTTCTGTACTTCTTACATAATCAGCCCAAGCGAGCACCAACAAGTACAATTAGGTAGCACTGAGCACCTGTCTAGAATAACGATCACATACTATTTGTAAACTTAACTTACCTGCATGTGAGCAGTATGCTTTCTAGTTGGGAAAACATATTAGCAATAGCATAGAGAACACAAGTAATAATAATATTATTAATTACTCACTGAGCTCTGCGACCTCCACTCCTAGGAGTCCAGCAGGCCCTGGTCTCGGTCCAAGTCAGATCAATGGTGCATTAGGTGCTGTTGGAAGTCTGGACCCGAGAGTGCAGGTACATTGCCCGGCACAACCCTTGCACAAAGCTGTCGGCACCCTGACAGTCCATACCCAGGCCTGCTGCCAGGGTTGAGGTGGCGCTGGACATAAAAGACCAGGGTTACCACCTTCATTTCTGAAAACAAAGAACAGAGCTGCACCTCTTCCTGGCGCCACCTATCGCAAGGAAGGCTGCTGCTGCCCTTTTTTTTCACCCCTGCTCTGCCATAGCACTGGGAGGGAGAAAGAAAAATTAGAAACAGGAAAAAAGAACTAAAGAAGGTAAGAAAATAAAGAAGTAAAGTGAAAAAATGGAAAAGTCCAAAACTAAAAAAAACACACCAAAAAGTAGAAAAAAACATAAAATACACACTCAGAAAGACAAAAGTAAAGATAATAAATAAAAATAAGGGGGAAAATTTCTAAAAGGCAAGGATTAAATACATTGAAAAAGGATTGAGACCCTCACGGGTGATTAGTGGTGTTTATAAACCCCTGATTGATTGGTTAAAAGAAATAGGCCCCAGCACCATAAACAAAGTGATAAACAAAATGGCTGCACCCATGTGCACCGCGTGGTGCAGTTTGCATGAGATTTCCACCCAAGAAGGTATTTTGCATTGACGTACCACATAAACGACATGTGAATGGGTGGAACAAGGGAACTCCACCTCATTGCAGAACTTCGCACAGCTTGGCAGAGTTTTTTTACAACTTCGAAGGGTTCCGCATCGGGCAGCTACACAAACTCCTACAGGATACATTTTCACTCCACGGCATTCCATAAAGTTATACAAAAACTCAGTGAAATTCAATGAAGTTCCACAAACGGGAAGAAAATATACTGGTCTTACTACTTGTGCAGCACATTTGGTGCCAGTAGTGCATGCAGCACTGAAAAATCAGCGCAATTGGCGCCAAGCTGTGTGCAAGAGCGAGCACCCATACAAATGGATTTTTCTGCCATTCTAGTAGAAAATCTGCTGGAGCGACAGAAAATCTACTCAAGAAGGAGCCATCCGACCATGAGCCGTGACCCCTTGTGACTGCCAACTTTAGCAAGTCGCGCTAAGGGAAGCCAAAGCCTGTGTTTCTAGAGCCTTGCAGGAACAATGTTTTTGCCATGTGGTGATTGGTGGAATTTGGAGGGAACTCACCACAATCATCTTGCGAAGCACAATCAATACAAGGCCTAAGCTGAGATTGGTACGTCCCTTTTCATTCTTCACCTGTAAAATGCCATGGAGGCAGATACAAAACATTGTGAGCTGCAAAATGTTTGGGGACGGGGGCTATACTACTGAGGTTAGGGTTAACTAATGTCATTATTAAGAAAGAAACATGATTTATGATTTGCTCCAGCAGCCACTACCTGTCTCCCATTGTCCACATGATATTTATTTTGTGTAGTTCTGGGGAAAAAATACATTGATTAGTCGTATCAACTACAGCAAGCAATTGTAAACAGACAAAAAAACTAAAAATATAATTATCTTTTTGAAAGTGTTACTCGCAAGTATTAAAATCAAAATAACCATAAATACAATGAAATAACTTTTTTATGTGGAAATGTGCTAAGAAAGGATGGTCAGGAAAACAGAAGCAAAAATCTAGAAGAGAAGAAAGAAGATAAAAAAATGGTAGGCAATGGAAAAAGAAAAGGAAAGGAAAGAAAAGGAATGGAAAGGAAACACTTAAAAAAGGCAGAAGGAAACAAAGTGAAAGAGGAAAATAGAGTGGGATGTAAAAGGAAACAAAGGGAGGTATTTGGGGTGAACACCAGATGACATAAATGCATATAAAAGCGGATACAAAAGAAGGGCAAAACAGGTGACTGGCAAACATTCGGAGTGTTAAACAAAGATAGAAAGAAGTAAACATGTAAAGTGCACAATTTTGAGAAAACTAATTACAATCAACTAAAACACTAACAGTTGAATACATGTCACTGATATACATCCTTTCCCCTATTCAGTCCTTGTCCTACAAACAGTTCCAAACAATATCCAACCAAATACCATTCCTCCTCCACAATTCTAAAACAATTGTTCCTAATTATGAAACACAATATGCCATTGCGCTAGACCCATTTGTAGCAGCAGCACCTTTTTTATTGTCACTTTTTAATTATTTTTAAAGTAGCCCCTGCAGCAATTGTGCAAATCTCTGACTGTACTTTGAAAAATCAGAAATTCTGAAACATGTGGCATCGAAATGTCAGTGGCAGTGCCATTTCATAAAGGAAACATATGATCATTAATTATAAAATCAATTATGAATAAACATGGCGTATCACCAGCTGTCATGCATGCAGCAACAGAGGTCTCTCCTCTGTTGGCACTGATCCCGAATTTGGCTGTCCTGAAACGCAGGTAGAAAAATGAGCAGTACAGACCATTAACACGTATTAAAAAACAAACAAATGTACTGGTTGAGTAGCCATACCTCCCCCTTTTATAATATTAGTTATTTGCGTTATCAATATGTACAAATAATTTTCCTTTTCCAATAACTTCACAGATTTTTTACTTTTACACTAAAGGCATCTGTAAACTCACAAGGCCTGTATCTTCATGAAGGTGGAGCGTCTGCGCTGTCAGAGAGTGATGGGAAGCCACAGATCACCCTTCTAACACCATTCATTACTTTCTGTTTCCTCTTACTTCCTGCTTTCAGTCCTCAGCCATTGCACATCTCACACTTCCCCCATCAAATTATATTTGAACAGTGTACCTAGATTCCACGTTTAATATCACCCTCTCTGATCCCCTTTGCTGCCTGGCCTTTATTTTACATACCAGAACCTGACATGAAGTGATAACCACACCTGACAACCTATCTTCTGTCCTTTTAGACTAACACTCCTCTTTTCACCTAAATTGTTGTACTCAGTGCTGTTAATTGGAAAGCACAAGACAAGCACTCATGTCTTCGTAGATTGATGTTCAGCTTAAAGTAGAAATGGTGAGTGTTGGTGCAAGATGTGCAGTGCCATCTTCTTTCTATGATTTTCATGGGTCTGCCAAGACTGGAGAGACCCACTAATGTATACCAAAAGTGATGGATAGAATGCTTGAATTAATCTCAGCCACTGGTAATTACTCTGGTCCGCATACCAATCCATATTAATTTTGCACACCATGACAACTTAGTTTGGACCCCGCTATTTGCAAATCAGTCATGACCCTGCTCCAGTGGGAACAGCCCAGACCAAACTGCCATGCCAGGCCCTCCCTGAACCAAGACACAAGCAACTCAGGACCAGTTTTGCACTTGTTATGGGCTAAGTGATGGGTGTAGCTTGGTTCCAGTGACACAGTGTGCTCGAGACCCAGTTCTGGGCATACCTGTCCTACTTGGAGTGAGAAGCTAAAATATACAAGAAATGATGGTCGGAATGCTTGAATTAAACTCAGCCACTGGGTCCCATGCACACTGTGTCACTGGAACCAAGCTATACCCTACTGATGAGCCCATTACAAAAACATAGGGTTTGTGACCACACACAACTTTGTAATAAGTATCAAATCTCTTTTATGAGTCTCAAAATTCATTCATTTCATAAAAAAAGGTTTTGTGATCCATTACAAATTGCAAATATGAGGGGGCACAAAAGAAGTGCTTCCCTCCTTTTTGGGATGTGCAATGGAATGCATGAATGGTTTGAGATAGCAACAGCAGTAACAAACCAGTGATCCGTTACTAACCCACTTTGGGATTTTCTTTTTGACAGTAAACAAAGTTGTCAGTTTGACGTACAGCTCCATCAATGCATTTTCCAGGAACCGCTGTGACGATGGTTTCTGTAAAAGTAAGAGAAGTCTGCAGGGGCAACAAACATCTTTAAATACAGCGGGCGCAGTACCCTTACCACCTTACCATGGTTGAAGTGAAGTACTGATCCATGGCGACAGTAATTGCTCTGTGACAAGAGTTACTTTAACCCTAAAGCCTACATTGGGGTATACAAGTCCAGCTGCAAGCGCATTTCGGTCCAAGGATTGGAAATTAAAAGTGAATTAATTGCTAGGATTCACTCACTTTATCAGCTCATCAATCTTTGCGAGGTCACAAGTTGACAAATAATTAAGTATTTCCAAAAATAAACAGAATGGCCATAGAAACTGGCAGGTGAAATATTTAACTTTCATTACATGTTTTACTTTCAAGGGACACATAAAGGTGAACTTCAGTCAGCAGAGATAACTATTCTATTGGCCATTTTATAGACAGTCCAAGACTAGGAGCATGGTGGCATCTTGTGGAGATTCTGTAATGACAAGTCATGCCATTATTACAGAACCACTTATTGAGCTGTGTTAAAGAAAGGCAGTATCCTGGATTGGCAAATTGGATAGGACAGACCCACATGTATAGGCTTCCACAGGAGGGCCATATTTTACATCATCAATTCACAAAGATCTTTACCTTCCTAAGCAGGCTAGTGATAAGGGCCAGCTCCGAGCCAAGATCCCCAAGGAGCACCTAAGAACAATTGCTGTAACACAAAAAATAGTACATCTTATAACAATCTTTATGTAAGCACTTTCACAGCCCCTTAATCTTCAGAGCATTCATCTCCAGGCCTTTAAGAGTTAAAGAAACTCAAACAACATGCACTTGCCCAGAAGGGCATAATATTGATTCAAAAAGCTTTTATGAGTATGGTAAGTACTAATACAGCAGTACTCTTTTACATACTCTGGCATGACTTTGTGAATAAGCCCAACACGTCTAACTTCCTATTAGTGAAAATGCAAAGAAGGCACAGTCCATTCTATTCATACTAACAATATGTGAATCTTCCATGAATATTCCCCTTTTATTCCCATTTGAGATGTTTTGGCGCAAAACCAAAAAGAAGTCTAAGGGTACATAAACATGCACTACAGAAGTACTACTTTATGTACTCCAAAACACCTTTGTCAATAGGATCCACTGTTTTCTCACTATAATGTAGGATTTGCTGAGACACAAAACACTGGCTCTTATTCATTCACATATGGTGATTAAAAAATTCAGGAAAATGACGATCTGGCACTTGATGGGAAACAAAAATACTGTAGTTGCATTAATTGTCTCCAACTATGTTGCTGGATATATGACCGTGCCTAATTTAAATGCTTGGTGCTTTTCCCCTTACTGCTCCTATATTCAGCGACATATTAGCTTCTAGTAAAATGCACAATTCCAGGAAATCGCGGCTTCGTTTAAAGCTCTATATTCGGTAGAGGTTAGCAACTCTCTCCTCTGCTTGGAGACAAATTACAAAATTAAACGTGACTGGATGTACCCATGTCATATAAAGAAAGGCGGTTGGCATAATATTGTTGTTTGCATTGTTTAGGGTTAAAACATTGTATTCAATCTAGCATTAGCAAAATAACAGTAATTGAGCTCACAGTGTAGATGCATTTTACAACAATACAGTTATTATTTAACAAATCCTTTGAGCAACTGTTCTTTTCATCAGTGCAATGACCAGCACTCTTATGTGCTGTACAGATGAAATAATAAGGCAATTTGTAAAGCGCATAGCTATGTCAGCTGATGTGCCCCAGCGCTGGGGTTTCCATGGTGCGGGGCATGAAGTGCCAAAACAGCTGAGATTATTTAGATCTAAAGAGCCATGTTTTTAATTTCTTATGAAAGGATAACTCAGATTTTTCCTGCCTAAGCACTAGAGGGAGGTGTTATGTATGGTGGGTTCGTCCCACCACACTGAAGCATTAGGGGTGTGCCTCGTTGGCCCCTGTAACCCACGTCTTGGTGGTACAATCCAGGTGGGGGAAGGCGTAAGAGGAAAAGCAAATAAAGGGGATTGGACTTCCGGGGTCAGAACCATGGCAAGCAAGCTCAGTGTCCGTGTCTTGCTTGCATTCAAAGTAGTTGTGCCCCATGTGTCCGTACCCTGGTGCTCATGCAGCACCCCAACACAAATTCCCATGAATGGAACAGGAGGTGTTAGAAATGGGGGTCTCTAGTTGGCGATGGTTTGCACAGTTTTCCAAGTAGGGACCCTTCTTCCTAGTCAGGGTAAGGGGGATACTCTTCTAAAATAACCCCTGCTCACCCCATTGGTAGCTTGGTACGAGCAGACAGGCTTATCTCAGAGGCAGTGTGTAAAGCATTTGTGCATGCATACAGTAATACAGTGAAAACACTACAAATGGACACCACACCAGTTTGGAAAGATAAGTAATCTTTATCTAAACCAAAAAAGACCAAAACAACAACAAACTATGGATGCTACACTTTCAACAAAAAGTACCTTGGATGCGTCAAAATCATAAACAAAAACAGCCACAGGGAAGGTGATGCATTGGTTGCTTTCTCCAGGGGAGGTGATGCGTCGGTTCCTCACTGCCATGCAGGGGAGGTGATGTGCCAATTTCTTACTGAACGGGGAGCTGATGCATTGATTTGTTGCTGTGGCCCCAGCGTTCATGTAAACTTTGTGTGCCGGTGCCATGTGGGAGGATCGGGGATGCTTCGGTTCTCAGTGCGGCGGCGGCAACGGCGCTGCATTGGTTTCTCCAGACGTGGTCCCATGATGCGTTAGTACTTGCAGCCGCACAGCAGGGCTTGCGTTGGAATTGGTGCGGTGATCCTGGACTTCCGAAATTGGTGCACGCGATGTGTCGTGCGGCAATTTCTCCTGCAGTTGGCAGGTGCTGTGTCAGTTTCTTTGGCGATATGTCAGAAACAGGGGTGCATGCATCACGCTTCTCATCGTTGTGTTACTTTTCCAGCTCCCAACAGCAGGAACAACCTCCAGAAGCACAGAACAGCAACAGGCACCTCTTGGCAAGTCAAAGCTCCCAACAAGGAAGTTCAGGGGAGCAGGGGGTGAAGTGTTTGTATCCCTTAGACTTTAAAACAGGAGGAAATCTCTACCTTAAGCCCTTGGAGATCTTCCTCAAGCAGGGGTCACAGCACACCGCAAATTCCTTGTCCTTTCCTTAGCAAAAACAGGCACAGCAGGCCAACCCCAGACAGCACTCAGCAAAGGGGCAGTACTTCTCCTTCAGTTTTTCCAGCTCTTCTCCTTGGTAATGGTTCCTCTTGAATCCCAGAAGTGATCTAAAGTTCCGGGGTCTGAACTTTTTATTGCACAAATTCCTTTGTTCTCTAGTGGCAGAGAAGCTCTTTGACCAGCCAAAACCAGATCTGTTCTCTCTGGTGCAGCTTCCCGGCAGGAGGTTGATACAGCATTGTGTAAGGCAGACCAGGCCCATTCACGTGAACGGAACTCTCCTTCCCCTACTCTAAAAGCAGCCCAGGTCTATTCAACCAAGCCCTAACTCATCCAGGAAAGGCAGGTCACACCTCAACCCCAATTCCACTTTAAATTACTCTAATCGACCAACAATAGTCAGTATGGGTTCACTATAATGGGGAGAGCATGTGAAGACATGTATGGGGTAATTGTTTTTTCTTCACCAAGGGTGAGCAAGGAAATAATTCCTTTTTATTTAGTTACCCTCACACACCCTAGTGGTGTCATGCTTCATCATTGGGTCACCCCGACGCCTAAAAGTCGGGGTGGGCTCAACCACAGTGTTGGGAGCTTTTGAAAGAAGTGTATGACCTGGGGGCTTAGAAATAAAACACCTCAGACAGATCCCCGGTATCCCTTTATTTTTGGGTCTGTCTGGGTTATTAAGATAAAATAAAAATGTAGGGTCTTATTGGGAGTCTTATGGTCCTAAGACCCTAGTGCCAACATGTTTCAGTCCAATAATGGCCGTAAAGGTCCCGGACTTTCTTCAGGGCAAAGTAGGCCTCCCTAGGGGACAGAAGTATGGGGGGGTTTTCCTGTTCTGTACGTCGTGCAAGGGCAGAGTAGCTGCTCCTTGAGATGGTGATTGATAATTAATCAATCATCTGTCGTCCTCCATCTGAAATGAGAAACAAACGACAAAAAGACAAACAACATACATTTGTACGGTATCATGATAGTGTTTTTATCATGCTGTGTCCCATAGTGCGTGCTTTGGAAAGAAACAACACACCACACGTGCCAAATTGTGTCTATGACATAGTGGTGTTTAATTCTCTCCAATGTGCCACTCATATCCATATCTTCACATAATATTGCTACGTGACAGATGAATTGTGTGGTGGCTGATTTGCTCATATACTGGCAATATAGTTCTTGTCAGTAAGTATACATATTCTCAATAAAAATAACTCTAACTCTCGCTCTTACTTCTCACTCACACCATGCTTGTGAATAAAATATCTTAATTGATCATGTACAATTATCGTTATTTCTCCTTGTACAGGTTGTGCAGGAAACATAAGTAAAATCTTTCTTACCAAAGTTCTGGAGGGTTTTCGTGTCTCAGGGGACCGTAAAGCGTCTAGGGGTAGCTCTATAGTCAAACCCTAATGTAATGTCCCCGAACGGAAGAGGGAAATTCAAGAAAACCGCGTAAGGGGTATACTTTGGATCGCGTCAATATTCCCATGTGTGCCCATATAGGGGAAACACAGTCAACGTGATCATACGCACATTCATTCGTGACTTACTTCGTCAAGAGTCCTTCCCCGCCTGCAAACCTAATCGGCTTCGGTCCCCGGCTTTCGCATTTGTGTTGCGAACCATTGTTCTATACTATCCCTAAAATACACAAAGGGAAGACCCCACCTCCAGGTAGACCAATTGTTTCCGGGATAGGATCCCTCCTTGAACCTCTATCTAAATACACGGACTGTTTTTTACGTCCCCTGGTAACCAAAATAAAATCTTATGTCCAGGATACCAAACACCTGTTCAATCTACTCAAACAAGTAGAATACAACCCAGATGAGAACATCTTGGTCTGCCTCGACGTTGAAGCACTATACACCAACATACCCCAGACGGAGAGTATTAGAGTGGTTGAAGAAATCCTCAAACGTGAAGAATGGCCATGGGCAGCACCAATTGAATGGATCACCACCCTTATTCACTTGGCACTATATTCCCATGTGTGCCCATATAGGGGAAACACAATCAACGTGATCATACGCACATTTATTCGTGACTTACTTCGTCAAGAGTCCTTCCCCGCCTGCAAACATAATCGGCTTTGGTCCCCGGCTTTCGCATTTGTGTTGCGAACCTCCCGGATATTTGTACTTCCGTATTGCCCATTACTCCTATTGGATGGCGTCAATATTCGCGCACAGTTAGACGTAATGACGGGCCTAACGTACAGGGAATCATGGGAGTTGTAGTAAACGGGCTCTCCCGTTACCAATCGCTGATTTTGTTGGTCGCCTGTTAGCGTTATAGGCTATATGTGCGTATTGGCAAATGAAATCAGGATTATAAAGAGGGGATCATTGATATTTCTCGCGCGTTATATGTTTTTCTGCGCGCTGTTATAAGAATTCCCGATATTGTTACCGGAAACACATTTTGAATTGGGGGATGTTAAACACAGGGATCATGGGACTTGTAGTATCTGCCCATGGTGAAACTACGCTGGTTATGACATGTGCTTATGTTATTATCGTTTTTTGTGTGTATATACATAGAAAACGAACCCAGGACTTTAAAAAGGGAAGAGAGATTACTTTTTATTTGCGCAAGATTATTCTATATATAGTTGGTTGTGCGCATCTGAAACAAACCCTATAGAGATAATGTATGTATAATTATATCTCTCAGTATAAACCAATGTAAAGCAATGTCACCAGAAAATATGTTTTTACTGGAAAAAAGGAAGAAGGGGTATGATAGAGTGAGACCCCTCATATACATAAGTTAATACGCCCATTTTGTTTAAATTCCAATGTTGAATCTCACAACTTGGAAATCATCAAGGCCTGCAGATGTGACACTTGATTTCCAGCAGATCATTCACCTACAAATGAATTTATCTAGTCAACTGGTTCCAGGGTATGCAGTCATTCAAACCCATTTCATGGGTCTTTAATCGGTACACCCACCGTTGTTCACATTCTAGGAGTTTACGTTGTAGGTTGTTTGCATCTTTGACCTTTTCTATGATAGTCCACTTAATTTCTGTATCCTTATGTTTCTTGTCATTATAGTGTGCAGTGAGTCTAGTTGCTGTAACTGCACGTCGTATTCTGCTCCTATGCTCGCTAATGCGGATCTTGACTTTACGACTTGTCATTCCGATGTACATTAAATTACACGGGCACTTGATCATATAGATCACTGCTTCGGAATTACAATTGGTGTGTGTTCTCTGTTCCCAAGGAGAATGTTATCCCAAATCTATAGTTTTAGTATGTTCCGTGAAGGGGCATACTACACATGATCCACACGGATAGTGTCCAGTGACCTGGGGGGTTCTCCAGAGTGTCAATTGATTGGTAATCTTGGGTGTAAATGTGTCAGTGTGTACTAGTACATCTCTCAAACTTGTGTTCTTTTTAAATGAGAACATTGGTTTCTCAAAGGATATTGTGTTAGACGTTAAAATAGACCACTTTTTATTTATTATCTTCTTGAGATCATTTGAAGATTAATTATATGTAGTGACACATATCAATTGTTCTGATTGTTTTTTAGCATGTGTTTCTAAAAGAGCCTCTCTTGGTGTGTTACGTGCTCTTTTTTGTGCTCTTTCTATAATTTTGGCTGGGTACTTTTTTTGTTTCAGTTTGTTAGTGAGGATTACTGCTTCTTTTTTGTATGTTTCAAGATCAGAGCAATTTCTACGCACCCTCAAAAATTGGCCTACAGGTAGATTTTCCCTTAGGGAGCGTGGGTGTGCGCTGTCAAATCTGAGTAGACTATTCTTGTCCGTAACTTTTGTAAATAAGGAGTTCTTGAGAGTACCCTCACTGGCTGTGAAGATGACATCTAAGAATGATACTCTTTCTCTGTCCATAGTCATTGTGAAATGTAAGTGAGGATTCAAACTATTGATCCAGGTTTTGAAGTTCCCAAGGCTGGTCATATCTCCTTTCCAAATAAGGAGGACGTCGTCTATATATCTGTACCATTTACATATATTGCTGGAAAACGGGTTCTGTGTCCATATATTTTGATCTTCAAAGAAACCAACATATAGACAGGCCAAGCTCGGGGCAAAGGTACTACCCATAGATGTTCCGTGTATTTGGAGGTATATTTGATTTTCAAACTTAAAGAAATTTTCTGTAAGTGCCAAGTGAATAAGGGTGGTGATCCATTCAATTGGTGCTGCCCATGGCCATTCTTCACGTTTGAGGATTTCTTCAACCACTCTAATACTCTCCGTCTGGGGTATGTTGGTGTATAGTGCTTCAACGTCGAGGCAGACCAAGATGTTCTCATCTGGGTTGTATTCTACTTGTTTGAGTAGATTGAACAGGTGTTTGGTATCCTGGACATAAGATTTTATTTTGGTTACCAGGGGACGTAAAAACCAGTCCGTGTATTTAGATAGAGGTTCAAGGAGGGATCCTATCCCGGAAACAATTGGTCTACCTGGAGGTGGGGTCTTCCCTTTGTGTATTTTAGGGATAGTATAGAACAATGGTGTTCTAGGATTATCCTGGTTTAGGAAATCGTATTCCTTTTTGGTAATCCATTCCTTTTCCAATGCATTCATAGTAAGGCTTGTGATGGTGGTTTTTAGCCGTTGTGTAGGGTCTTTGTTGATCTTCTTATAATATCTGTTGTCAGCTAGTAAGTTCATACAAGCAGTTCTGTAGGCATTAGTGCTCTGAATGACCGTGGCTCCTCCCTTGTCCGCTGGTTTTATAATTATGTCTCTCCTGGATTGAAGGGATGTCAAAGCCCCTCGTTCTTTTTTACTCAAATTGTTGAAGGTATTCTTCCTGATTTGGAGTAATTCAACCTCCTTAGTTACTGCATCTTCAAAAGCAAGTACCTCTGGGGGCATCATGTTGGTAGGGGGATAGAAGGTGGATTTACACCTTAGGTCGGTGTAGGAATCGTCCTTTGGTGGATCCTCTTTATCTCTAAAGAATGTTTTTAATCGGATCTTTCTGAAAAAATCCCCCAATTCACAACGTAAGCGGAATTTGTCCAGATGGGATGTAGGTACAAATCCCAAGCCCTTTTCTAGGACTATTTCTTCTTCTTTGGTAAGAGTAATATCTGTCAGATTAACCACTAGTCCCTCATATTGCTTGTGCCTGGTTGTTGATCCCTGGCATTGCTCCTTGTATTCACGGTGCTCCGGTTTTCTTCCCATTGCACTCTTTTGTTCCCTCTTCTTCCACGTCTGCCTCTCCTTCCGCCCTGTCCTAAAAAACGCTGGTTAAAATCGGGCTGGTAATATGGACCCATAGGAAACTGTGTGGGGCCGTGGAATGGAATTGGGCCAAAGGGGGCGGGCCATGGATACATCTGCTGATGTCCATATCTTTGATTGTAGTTGCCTCTTCGTTGTCTTCTTCCCCTACCCTGCCAACTTTTATTCGATCCATCACTGGACCAGTCGTCATACTCAGAGTCCGATGATGCTGTTTGTTCGCTCTGTGCTGAACCAGAGTCTGAATTCTCCTGGCCTTTATAATCGTCTCTGATGTAGGGATAAACCTTCTCATGGCTAAACTTCTTTAGGTCTTTCTGTAGCTTGTTGATTTTGCTTTGCATGAGATAATCCTTATGTTCGCTTATCTCCTTGTTCACCTCTTCAAGTTTTTTCTTGTATAGAGTTAGTTTGATTTCGGTCATCAAAGAGTCCTCGCTTATTTTGATCTTAATTATTAATGCATCTGCTGGAGGAGGAGCCTAGCGCGCACCCAAGATGGCCGCGTAGGTGCGAGGCTCCCGAGGACCTCCGCGACCTCCTGCATAAATCCTGACCGAATCCTGTCCTAGATGAGGGGACTGTGTTTGTGAACCCGAGTTGAGGTGACGCCCGTTTTCCGTTCTCAATTCGGACCTCGGACACTGGCGGGAGCACCGATTAAGGTTTGCGGCCTTCTCCACGCCGGCCCCCCGTACTGGAGTTGTGGGGCGATCCGGCGACAAAGTGAATAACAGCGGCGGGCAAGGCTGGGCGACTCGCGCACCCCGCACTTTCACTTTCGCTTTTGCGCCCTCCTTGCTGCCAGGCGAGGTAGGGTCGCGAAGCGGTGTGCGGTGGTGTGGCCTCGTTGGGGTGCCCTGCCGGCCCGCCGGCTGCGGTCCGTCCTGCGGAGCGGTGGTCGCCCCCCCCCCCCGGAGCCCTTGAACGGGATTGTCTACCCCCTTTTTGAGGAGATTGGCTCAATTTGGGACCGCGACCATGGCCACAAAACAAGATGGCGACCGGGCTAAGGTGAAGTCGACCCGTCGTGGCGCGGCCCATCAATCCAACAATATGACCCGCTACACCCTCCAGAAGGGATCTCCAGAGGCGCTGCGTAGATCCCCTACGGGCCCGACTGACGCTCCTGCTCTGCCCATGGACCTGACCCTCCGAGACGTCATGGGCGCCATCGCCGAGATGAAGGCCTCGGTGGACCAGCGCTTTGACACTCTGGCGCAGAAGATCGACTCGGTCCTCGTGGACGAGGGCCTCGTGAGAGCCGATCTCTCCAAAACAAATGACCGGGTCGATTCTTTGGCCCACTCTACCTCGGGCCTCACATCCGACGTGGCGGCCCTCCAACAGGAGGTGCGCAGGCTTGGCCAGGCGAGCGCCCTGATGCATCGTCGACTGGAGGATTCCGAGGGTCGGGCCCGGAGGAATAATGTCCGCATTATCGGGGTGCCGGAGGGACGCGAGGCAGAGGCAGCGGATCTGTTTGTGGAGGACTTGGTCCTCACCCATCTCCAGCCTCGGGGCTGAGTAAATTCTTTGCAGTGGAACGTGCCCACAGGGTCCCCGGGGGTAGGCCTAAGGCCGGAGCCCCTCCGAGGCCTCTCATCGCCCGGATTTTCAATTTTCGGGACAGGGACGCTATCCTGCAGACCTCCAGGCTACAAGGGCCGGTCAGACTTGACAATATGGATATCAATTTCTATCCTGACTTTACTCCGGCGGTCCAAAAGCAGCGACTGAGTTTTCTCGGTGTCAAACGTCGCCTACGGGACCTGAATCTCAAATATGCGATGCTTTTTCCGGCTAAGCTGAGGGTGGAGGTGGATGGCCGCACGCACTTTTTTGATCGTCCCGAGGCGGCCGGGGACTGGCTGGACACTCTGCCCGGAGATCGGGGCCGGGGGGGTGGGGGGGGGAGTGGTTGGTGGGGAGGGCCCGCCGGATCAGGACTGAGGGACTAATGGTAGGCCTTGCTCTGGACTGTATTATTGTCACCATTGACTGTTAGGGTAAGTTCCCCTCCTGTGGAGGTCGTGTGGGGTCTCTTGGGGGATCTCCCTCCTCCTCTGGGGGACTAGTTAGTTTTCTTTCCATGGGGCGACAGGCACACTGCACTTTGGGGGGGCTGTTCGGGCTCATGCAGGGGTGCAGGGTGGGGGGAGTTCTGTTGGGATGGGTGGGTTGGGGTGGGGTGTGGTTCGTTTCTACCGCAAGGCAAACCCTTTATTGTATTGGATTTTTTGAGATGCTCTCGGGGGGACAAATGATGGCTTCTGTATGTGATGGGGGGTAGGGACCTGACTTTGTTGTCCTGGAACGTTAACGGACTGGGTGATAGGATTAAGCGGGGTGTGGTCCTGCAATATCTGAAACGGATTTCGCCTGATGTGGTCTTTTTGCAGGAGACACACCTCATTGGTAACTCCTATTGTGCCATGAACCGACGTGGTTATCGTTTGGTGGCCCACTCGGGCTTCACATCGGGCTCACGAGGGGTGGGCATTATGGTCAAGACCTCGCTCCCGCTAGAAATAGACGAGGTGCGCCATGATGAGAGGGGACGCTACACTGTCTTGGTGGGGAGAATGGAGGGCAAGGTAGTCGTCTTTGTCTCAGTGTACGTCCCACCGGGGTTGCAGTCCACCACCTTTGCGGACCTGGGACGCCTCCTGCTTGACCTTCCGGGGGGGCTTCTGGTGGTTGGGGGGGACTTCAATGCGGTGGCTTCTGGGACTCTGGATCGCTATCCCCCTAGGGACCTCCCCCGGGCACAGGCGTGGCTGTCTGGCCTTTTGGACACGCTGGGATTGGTGGACTGCTGGCGTCTAAAGCATCCCGCTCAGCTGCAGTACACCTTCCATTCGGGGGCCCATGGTAGCCTTTCGCGGCTTGATTATGTCCTTGTCCCTGCGGCCTATGCCGGGAGAGTGGGGGAGGTGCGCCATCTGGCGCGGGGTATTTCAGATCATTCCCCACTCCTGTTGCACTTTGATGTCTTCCCGAGGGGGGAGGGCAGGGTAGCTCCAATCAATGCCTGGTACCTGCGCGACCCCACTATTCGTGCTGATTTGATTAAATCCTTGCAACGGTATTTTGAGGAGAATGTGGGGTCTGTCCCGTCTGCCATTTCCCTGTGGGAGGCTTTCAAGACTGTGCTTAGAGGGGAGGCCCTCTCATTTATTTCCCATGCCCGGAGGCGCGCACAGGAGGAGGTGACCCGGGTGGAGGCCGAAATCACTGAACTGGAGGGTGATCTGGGGAGTGGGGTGACTGACGCTGCGCTGCACGTTCTACACCTTAAGCAGGCGGCCTACAGGTCCCTCGTCACGGAGGCGGCCAGGGGCCTCAGCAGAGAGCAACAGGGGCGATTGTATGATGTGGGCGATAAGGCTGGTAAGTTGATTGCGTGGTTGGATAAGAAGGAGAGAGCTAGTCGTGTTGTCCCGCTGATTGAAAGAATGGATGGTGTACGTGTCACTGAGCCGGAAGGCATTGTCTCTTGCTTCGCGGATTATTTCCGCGAGGTATATTCCCCGGTTTCTCCCTGCCCGGAGGAAGATTCCCATGCCCTGCTGCGTGACATCGCGCTGCCCTCCCTCTCAATGGAGGACAGGGAGTTGATGGATGCCGCCCCCACCTCGGACGAAATTGCCCTCGCCATCCGCTCGGTCGCTTCTGGCAAGGCCATGGGCCCGAACGGCATTCCTATCGAGTTGTATAAATTGCGACCGGACGTACTGGCACCCCACCTCCGCGCTATGTTCCTTGCGGCTCACTCGCGGGGCTCCCTCCCGCCGGACCAGCGGCTGGCTACCATCGTGGTTATCCACAAGGAGGGCAGACCGCGGGACCGGGTTACATCCTACCGGCCTATCTCGCTCTTAAACGCGGAGCCTAAAATCCTCGCCAAGGTGCTCGCTAACCGGCTGGTCTGCGTGGTGGGCGATTTGGTCCACCAAGACCAGTCCGGCTTCATTCCCCACCGCAATACGGCCCTTAATCTGCGGCGCTTGCACGGGGTGCTCGCGCGTGTTCCGTTCGTGCGGGAGCCGGCCATCTTGGCGTCCCTGGACGCCACCATGGCGTTCGACACGCTCGAGTGGCCCTACATCTGGGCGATGTTGGCGAAATTTGGATTTGGCCCGGGATTCATCAGTTGGGTCAAATTGTTGTACTCGGACCCATTGGCACAGGTGGTGGTGAATGGTCGAGTCTCGGCCCCATTCGTGCTGGGACGGGGCACGCGACAGGGTTGTCCCCTGTCGCCGCTCCTTTTTGCATTGGCCCTGGAACCCCTGGCGGAGTGGCTGCGGTGGCACCCTTCTATCCGAGGTCTCCGTTGGACCCCCGGGTATGAGGACCGCGTGTCCCTCTACGCTGACGATATCCTTTTGTACTTAGCCTCCCCGCGCAAATCACTGATTGTCCTGGTCGATGTTCTGCGCTCCTTTGGCCGTAATTCAGGCCTTGTTATCAACTGGGCTAAATCCTGTGTCTATGTGCTTTCCGGGGAGGCTCCTGTCCTCCCTCGGGGCTGTCCGATCCAGATTGCCTCGCAGGGATTTCGATACCTGGGGGTCTATATTACGCTGGACCCGGTGGCCCGCTACGAGCGCAACTTGCTTCCCCCCCTCCAGCGCTTGAAGGAGGACGTCGCGCGCTGGCGGCGCTTGCCGCTCTCGCCGCTCGGCCGGGCGGAATTGTTCAAGATGATGTCATTGCCGCGCTTTTTGTACGCTCTCCAGAACACTGTGGACTTGGTCCCGGCGCGCTATTTCCGTGAGGTGGAAAGCTTACAGCGCCGTCTGTTTTGGGACGGGCGGCCGCGTATAGCCCTGGCAAAATTGACGCTCCCGTGGTACGACGGAGGGATTGCCCTCCCGGATATTAAGCGGTATTACTGGGCCTCCCAATTAGCTGCAATTAATCACGGCTTCTATGGGCCCGCCCTAAACCCGGCATTTGAAATGGACAAAATGCTCCTGCCCGGTGGCGACTACAATCGAGCGCTCTACTCTAGTGTGCCCGATTCACGCTTGACGGGACCCACGCGTGTCATGGTGCGAGTATGGCACGCGGCTAATGCAGCTATGGGATGGAAGGACCGTTTGACCCGGGCGTCACCGTTGTATGCGTCGGAGAGGCTTGGCTCTTTGTGGACCTCGAAGGGCTTCGAGAGGTGGGACATGATAGGCATCAGTACAGTGGGAGATCTCTGGACGAGGGGAGGATTCAAGACATTCGAGACGCTGCAGGCGGAGTTTCAGCTGCAGGGCAGTGAATACTTTCGCTACCTGCAGGTCCGCCACGCACTGGGTTCCGTCTTCCCAGACGTGGCCTCCATCCCGGAGTCCTCCCCCCTGGAGGATAGAGTGCTAGATGGCCACGTTCCGGACAGCACGATCTCCCTCATTTATAAGAAATTGATAAATGACCGCTCGGGCTTACTGACTGGCCTCCGCGAGGCTTGGGTTGCCGATGGGCTGGAGTTGGACGACGAGGACTGGATTTCCGCGGTGGCCTCTCCGAAGGAGGTGGCCATCCCGGCTCGCCTTCGCTTCGTCCAGCTTAAGATACTCCACCGGGTGTATATGACGGGGCCAAGGCTTCAGCGTATGGGCTATGCCGAGGATGGACTGTGTAAGCGTGGGTGTGGTGCTTTGGCGACTTTTTTACACATTCTGTGGGAATGTCCGAGGGTGGAGCGATTCTGGCGTGGTGTGCATGAGGTCCTGCGAGCGGTTACGCATGTCGCGCTGTTGCCTGAAGCGAGGAGATGCCTGCTGAATGTGTGGGAGCCGACTGATTACTCGGTTCCGCAGACGCGATGGGTGACTCTGGGATATATGATAGCTAAACGTGACATTGCTCAGCTGTGGGGATCTCAGAGACCCCCGGCGGTGTTGGCTTGGAAAGAACATATGGATTGGTGCATGTTCCGAGAAAAGGTGGTATATGTGGCGCGGGGTAAGCCTGGGGCATGGGTGAAGATATGGGGCCCCTGGAACACTTACCGCGGGGGTATTTGCGAGCCGCCATTGTTGCCTCCCGCTTCACCAGCTCCATCCCCATAGTTGACCCCCTCCCTCAGCCCTGGGCGCACTGTTCTCCCAGTCCCGGATCAGTTTCCCTCCCCCTCTCTGGATTTCTTTGGATGGTTGGGGTTCCCCACTTGAGGAGCACATGTCGTCATTTTCGATCGTGGGTTGCCTTGCGGGTGTGGTTTTATGTTGTTGTGTTGTATAAAACGAAACCGTATTGTGGGTTCAGAGTTATGTGGCCCACGTTGTTGATACCTCCTGCTTTCTCGTCTATGCAAAGCCAAGTGCCTTATTGTATGTATGTCATTTGCTTTTGTCACTTTAGCGGCCGGCCGGAAGGTTGTAGGCCCATACTTGTATATATTTGAGATTGCAATAAACGGTTTCAAAAAAAAAAAAAAAAAAAAAAAAAAAATAATGCATCTGCTAGCCGTTTGGCTGTATTGATAATTAAAATGAGCCAATCGCGTGAGCATCTCCATGCAATGAGAGACCATTCTTTCTTAAATTGTGCATTGTCAAGAAAAATTCTAGGTGCATTAGTTACAAGTAATCCTGTAGGTGCTGTATTGCCTCTGAGGTATTCTGTCATGATTGCTCCATGTAGTAAAATCCTCATTTGGTTCCGTTTCAGTTCTTTTAGTTCATCCCAATTTTGGGCCTGAGAAAGATTTTGACTGATATTTGTGTCTGATAAGAGTGATGGTCCTGCTAAGATGGCAGATGCCATATCATCTGAATATTTCAAGAAAACAATGGTTCTGTCGGGTTTAAGTAAAACAATTGCTTTGTTATACAAACGAATCAAGAAATGACCACACAATCTAAAAGTACAAATCACGTTAACGCTAGATTTGGGGGGTGTGATGTCATTCTTTATATATAAATTTCATCATTTATATGAAAACACCCATATCACTTTTAACGCAAGGTTACCAACATAATAAACTGTAACGTGAAGCAGTGAATCAGTGACAAGGTGACAAAAGTGACAGATTTGTGCAAAATATGTACAGTGATCAAATACAGAAAAAACTTTCTATGTACATCATATACAAGAGGAGGGCCAGTATCAAGGAAAATCACAATGACACTGTTTCACGAGTAAATCAAAATACATATGGAAAACAGGTCTTGAACTGGTCCTAGCAGTTATCGTCGACGTTTCAACCCAGTGTAAGCGACATTAAATCGTCATGCAGGGTCTTCATCAGGACATTAAAACAAACGATGGCAACCTGCAAGGGCAAGTAAAGTGTGTATCAATATCGTGAAATGCTTATGTTTTAATGTGTGGTCCCTAATAGAATGGCCGTAACTCACCTAGCCGGTGGTCTAGGATGGCCTGGCAATCAGTTGTTTGCGTTTCGAAGGACAGAGCGCCTCATCAAATGTGGTCTCTGTAAGTTAAAGGGGAGGGTGTCATGCCTTCATTAGTCCAAAATGAGAAAGCGCCTCTCTGATATCACAGTGAAGGGGAGTATGAGAGGGGAGTGGGAGTTAAAACATACACCGGTTAATCCCCATAGTGATTGGGTTAACGTATACAGGAACATCAACCGTTGTCTCTGTAAATCAAAGCGGAGCGTGTGCTGCCGTTATTAAACAAAATGCGCCTCTAAATTGTGCAAAAAGGGGAGAGTGATTGTTAGTGAATACACTAATTAACCCCTATTACGACAGGTTTGGGAAGCTGGGCACGGCAATCACGGGTTATCGGAAACCAACAACGGTGCTTCAACCGGGGGCTCACCTCAACGGGCGTACCGAGTCCGGTGAATGGGATGCGTCAGAGATTCGAAATGAATTCTGTAACAAAAAACATTCGTTGAGGGCACAACCATGACCGGGTGATTGATCCAAGAGAAACAACAAGGGGGCGATTTAGTGCTTACTTGATTTGGAAGTCGAAGCTAAGCGATCATAACTCACGCTGCAGCACCTCCTCTCTTGGTCGGAGGAAGCCGCAACTGACAGAAAGACTGCTAAATGAAAGGAATCCGGGGCAGTCCTGTCTGACGTAGACAGTGTGACGTGTCAGGCGAGTTGCCTAGCAACCGAGCGCGCTTCAGAGAACCGAAGCAGCTGAGACCAACACGAGAAGGATCGCGAGCTAGGCTGACGTCAGTAGCTGTGTCAAACTACGTGGTTAGCTCATTGATGAGCGGTTAAAAATAATAAGAGAACCGGCGAGCGGTGCGGAACATTCTTGCACAAAGGGAAGGATTAGATGTAAGTGTGCAGAAATTCTAATCACTTCTAGGACTTGAACCTAAAGAGAAAAGAATGTAGATGGATTCATTCTCTTAACACTGTCCAGCAAGGTCTTAATAGTCTCGAGGAAACATCTAGAGAGATGGGTCAACTGTGATACTCCCCTTCTGTAATTTGTATATGTGAGTTGTCATCATGAGCCCGGCTCAGTCATAATTCCCACTGAATAGTTCCGTTGTTAACGGACACTTTCACATGTGGATTTGGGAGGCCACCAAGCTCTATTCACCCAATGTTTTTGAGATTGCCATTCCAAAATGTTGTTTTATTGCACATCTGTGTTGTAAACAATGACGCATGTTTTTCTCTTGAAACTGTTTTACATGTTGATTTGATTTGGCCCTCATTTTTCACTCATCCAGTGTTTGTCTTAAGTAATCCAGTGTCTCTGTAAACAATGTTCTTTCTCAAAATTGTTGTCAACATGAACCAGTCATTTATGTATTTACATATGCTGGAATGGTTCTGCAAAGTATTTTGGTAATAATATACTGATGTTTCTGCACGGTTTTTGGTCCTAGAAGTGATTAGAATTTCTGCACACTTACATCTAATCCTTCCCTTTGTGCAAGAATGTTCCGCACCGCTCGCCGGTTCTCTTATTATTTTTAACCGCTCATCAATGAGCTAACCACGTAGTTTGACACAGCTACTGACGTCAGCCTAGCGCGCGATCCTTCTCGTGTTGGTCTCAGCTGCTTCGGTTCTCTGAAGCGCGCTCGGTTGCTAGGCAACTCGCCTGACACGTCACACTGTCTACGTCAGACAGGACTGCCCCGGATTCCTTTCATTTAGCAGTCTTTCTGTCAGTTGCGGCTTCCTCCGACCAAGAGAGGAGGTGCTGCAGCGTGAGTTATGATCGCTTAGCTTCGACTTCCAAATCAAGTAAGCACTAAATCGCCCCCTTGTTGTTTCTCTTGGATCAATCACCCGGTCATGGTTGTGCCCTCAACGAATGTTTTTTGTTACAGAATTCCTTTCGAATCTCTGACGCATCCCATTCACCGGACTCGGTACGCCCGTTGAGGTGAGCCCCCGGTTGAAGCACCGTTGTTGGTTTCCGATAACCCGTGATTGCCGTGCCCAGCTTCCCAAACCTGTCGTAATAGGGGTTAATTAGTGTATTCACTAACAATCACTCTCCCCTTTTTGCACAATTTAGAGGCGCATTTTGTTTAATAACGGCAGCACACGCTCCGCTTTGATTTACAGAGACAACGGTTGATGTTCCTGTATACGTTAACCCAATCACTATGGGGATTAACCGGTGTATGTTTTAACCCCCACTCCCCTCTCATACTCCCCTTCACTGTGATATCAGAGAGGCGCTTTCTCATTTTGGACTAATGAAGGCATGACACCCTCCCCTTTAACTTACAGAGACCACATTTGATGAGGCGCTCTGTCCTTCGAAACGCAAACAACTGATTGCCAGGCCATCCTAGACCACCGGCTAGGTGAGTTACGGCCATTCTATTAGGGACCACACATTAAAACATAAGCATTTCACGATATTGATACACACTTTACTTGCCCTTGCAGGTTGCCATCGTTTGTTTTAATGTCCTGATGAAGACCCTGCATGACGATTTAATGTCGCTTACACTGGGTTGAAACGTCGACGATAACTGCTAGGACCAGTTCAAGACCTGTTTTCCATATGTATTTTGATTTACTCGTGAAACAGTGTCATTGTGATTTTCCTTGATACTGGCCCTCCTCTTGTATATGATGTACATAGAAAGTTTTTTCTGTATTTGATCACTGTACATATTTTGCACAAATCTGTCACTTTTGTCACCTTGTCACTGATTCACTGCTTCACGTTACAGTTTATTACGTTGGTAACCTTGCGTTACAAGTGATATGGGTGTTTTCATATAAATTATGAAATTTATATATAAAGAATGACATCACACCCCCCAAATCTAGCGTTAACGTGATTTGTACTTTTAGATTGTGTGGTCATTTCTTGATTCGTTTGTATAACAAAGCAATTGTTTTACTTAAACCCGACAGAACCATTGTTTTCTTGTAATAATTCTACCCAGGTTCTGAGGGACACAGGGTCACCCCATTGCTTATACATTATATCATCTGAATAGCCAATTCCACGTTGTTCTTTCATATTTGTACAGATAGATACTAAATTCTATTTTTCAAAAGGTGTGAGGAGCTTATGGTGAGTGCGAAGGTCTATGAGTAATGTTTAGAGAAATATGGTGAGTTATCTTTTACAGAAAGTTTCTGTTAGTAAACCCTACAGCTGTGCGCTGCGCTAATCATGTATTCACATCAAGGGATATTGAAGAAATTTTTTCAATCTCTGGAGGGTAAAGAGGATTCAGAGTTAGAGTAACTCCTCCTAATTAACATCAATTCCACTTTAAATTACTCTAACCGACCAACAATAGTCAGTATGGGTGCACTATAATGGGGAGAGCATGTGAAGACATGTATGGGGTAATTGTTTTTTCTTCACCAAGGGTGACCAAGGAAATAATTCCTTTTTATTTAGTTACCCTCACACACCCTAGTGGTGTCATGCTTCATCATCGGGTCACCCCGACGCCTAAAAGTCGGGGTGGGCTCAACCACAGTGTTGGGAGCTCTTGAAAGAAGTGTATGACCTGGGGGCTTAGAAATAAAACACCTCAGACAGATCCCCGGTATCCCTTTATTTTTGGGTCTGTCTGGGTTATTAAGATAAAATAAAAATGTAGGGTCTTATTGGGAGTCTTATGGTCCTAAGACCCTAGTGCCAACATGTTTCAGTCCAATAGTGGCCGTAAAGGTCCCGGACTTTCTTCAGGGCAAAGTAGGCCTCCCTAGGGGACAGAAGTATGGGGGGTTTCCCTGTTCTGTACGTCGTGCAAGGGCAGAGTAGCTGCTCCTTGAGATGGTGATTGATAATTAATCAATCATCTGTCGTCCTCCATCTGAAATGAGAAACAAACGACAAAAAGACAAACAACATACATTTGTACGGTATCATGATAGTGTTTCTATCATGCTGTGTCCCATAGTGCGTGCTTTGGAAAGAAACAACACACCACACGTGCCAAATTGTGTCTATGACATAGTGGTGTTTAATTCTCTCCAAACGTGTGCCACTCATATCCATATCTTCACATAATATTGCTACGTGACAGATGAATTGTGTGGTGGCTGATTTGCTCATATACTGGCAATATAGTTCTTGTCAGTAAGTATACATATTCTCAATAAAAATAACTCTAACTCTCGCTCTTACTTCTCACTCACACCATGCTTGTGAATAAAATATCTTAATTGATCATGTACAATTATCGTTATTTCTCCTTGTACAGGTTGTGCAGGAAACATAAGTAAAATCTTTCTTACCAAAGTTCTGGAGGGTTTTCGTGTCTCAGGGGACCGTAAAGCGTCTAGGGGTAGCTCTATAGTCAAACCCTAATGTAATGTCCCCGAACGGAAGAGGGAAATTCAAGAAAACCGCGTAAGGGGTATACTTTGGATCGCGTCTATATTCCCATGTGTGCCCATATAGGGGAAACACAATCAACGTGATCATACGCACATTCATTCGTGACTTACTTCGTCAAGAGTCCTTCCCCGCCTGCAAACCTAATCGGCTTCGGTCCCCGGCATTCGCATTTGTGTTGCGAACCTCCCGGATATTTGTACTTCCATATTGCCCATTACTCCTATTGGATGGCGTCAATATTCGCGCACAGTTAGACGTAATGACGGGCCTAACGTACAGGGAATCATGAGAGTTGTAGTAAACGGGCTCTCCCGTTACCAATCGCTGATTTTGTTGGTCGCCTGTTAGCGTTATAGGCTATATGTGCGTATTGGCAAATGAAATCAGGATTATAAAGAGGGGATCATTGATATTTCTCGCGCGTTATATGTTTTTCTGCGCGCTGTTATAAGAATTCCCGATATTGTTACCGGAAACACATTTTGAATTGGGGGATGTTAAACACAGGGATCATGGGACTTGTAGTATCTGCCCATGGTGAAACTACGCTGGTTATGACATGTGCTTATGTTATTATCGTTTTTTGTGTGTATATACATAGAAAACGAACCCAGGACTTTAAAAAGGGAAGAGAGATTACTTTTTATTTGCGCAAGATTATTCTATATATAGTTGGTTGTGCGCATCTGAAACAAACCCTATAGAGATAATGTATGTATAATTATATCTCTCAGTATAAACCAATGTAAAGCAATGTCACCAGAAAATCTGTTTTTCATGGGAAAAAGGAAAAAGGGGTATGATAGAGTGAGACCCCTCATATACATAAGTTAATACGCCCATTTTGTTTAAATTCCAATGTTGAATCTCACAACTTGGAAATCATCAAGGCCTGCAGATGTGACACTTGATTTCCAGCAGATCATTTACCTACAAATGAATTTATCTAGTCAACTGGTTCCAGGGTATGCAGTCATTCAAACCCATTTCATGGGTCTTTAATCGGTACACCCACCGTTGTTCATGTTCTAGGAGTTTACGTTGTAGGTTGTTTGCATCTTTGACCTTTTCTATGATAGTCCACTTAATTTCTGTATCCTTATGTTTCTTGTCATTATAGTGTGCAGTGAGTCTAGTTGCTGTAACTGCACGTCGTATTGTGCTCCTATGCTCGCTAATGCGGATCTTGACTTTACGACTTGTCATTCCGATGTACATTAAATTACACGGGCACTTGATCATATAGATCACTGCTTCGGAATTACAATTGGTGTGTGTTCTTTGTTCCCAAGGTGAATGTAATCCCAAATCTATAGTTTTAGTATGTTCCGTGAAGGGGCATACTACACATGATCCACACGGATAGTGTCCAGTGACCTGGGGGGTTCTCCAGAGTGTCAATTGATTGGTAATCTTGGGTGTAAATGTGTCAGTGTGTACTAGTACATCTCTCAAACTTGGGTTCTTTTTAAATGAGAACATTGGTTTCTCAAAGGATATTGTGTTAGACGTTAAAATAGACCACTTTTTATTTATTATCTTCTTGAGATCATTTGAAGATGAATTATATGTAGTGACACATATCAATTGTTCTGATTGTTTTTTAGCATGTGTTTCTAAAAGAGCCTCTCTTGGTGTGTTACGTGCTCTTTTTTGTGCTCTTTCTATAATTTTGGCTGGGTACTTTTTTTGTTTCAGTTTGTTAGTGAGGATTACTGCTTCTTTTTTGTATGTTTCAAGATCAGAGCAACTTCTACGCACCCTCAAAAATTGGCCTACAGGTAGATTTTCCCTTAGGGAGCGTGGGTGTGTGCTGTCAAATCTGAGTAGACTATTCTTGTCCGTAACTTTTGTAAATAAGGAGTTCTTGAGAGTACCCTCACTGGCTGTGAAGATGACATCTAAGAATGATACTCTTTCTCTGTCCATAGTCATTGTGAAATGTAAGTGAGGATTCAAACTATTGATCCAGGTTTTGAAGTTCCCAAGGCTGGTCATATCTCCTTTCCAAATAAGGAGGACGTCGTCTATATATCTGTACCATTTACATATATTGCTGGAAAACGGGTTCTGTGTCCATATATTTTGATCTTCAAAGAAACCTACATATAGACAGGCCAAGCTCGGGGCAAAGGTACTACCCATAGATGTTCCGTGTATTTGGAGGTATATTTGATTTTCAAACTTAAAGAAATTTTCTGTAAGTGCCAAGTGAATAAGGGTGGTGATCCATTCAATTGGTGCTGCCCATGGCCATTCTTCACGTTTGAGGATTTCTTCAACCACTCTAATACTCTCCGTCTGGGGTATGTTGGTGTATAGTGCTTCAACGTCGAGGCAGACCAAGATGTTCTCATCTGGGTTGTATTCTACTTGTTTGAGTAGATTGAACAGGTGTTTGGTATCCTGGACATAAGATTTTATTTTGGTTACCAGGGGACGTAAAAACCAGTCCGTGTATTTAGATAGAGGTTCAAGGAGGGATCCTATCCCGGAAACAATTGGTCTACCTGGAGGTGGGGTCTTCCCTTTGTGTATTTTAGGGATAGTATAGAACAATGGTTCGCAACACAAATGCGAAAGCCGGGGACCGAAGCCGATTAGGTTTGCAGGCGGGGAAGGACTCTTGACGAAGTAAGTCACGAATGAATGTGCGTATGATCACGTTGACTGTGTTTCCCCTATATGGGCACACATGGGAATATTGACGCGATCCAAAGTATACCCCTTACGCGGTTTTCTTGAATTTCCCTCTTCCGTTCGGGGACATTACATTAGGGTTTGACTATAGAGCTACCCCTAGACGCTTTACGGTCCCCTGAGACACGAAAACCCTCCAGAACTTTGGTAAGAAAGATTTTACTTATGTTTCCTGCACAACCTGTGCAAGGAGAAATAACGATAATTGTACATGATCAATTAAGATATTTTATTCACAAGCATGGTGTGAGTGAGAAGTAAGAGCGAGAGTTAGAGTTATTTTTATTGAGAATATGTATACTTACTGACAAGAACTATATTGCCAGTATATGAGCAAATCAGCCACCACACAATTCATCTGTCACGTAGCAATATTATGTGAAGATATGGATATGAGTGGCACACGTTTGGAGAGAATTAAACACCACTATGTCATAGACACAATTTGGCACGTGTGGTGTGTTGTTTCTTTCCAAAGCACGCACTATGGGACACAGCATGATAGAAACACTATCATGATACCGTACAAATGTATGTTGTTTGTCTTTTTGTCGTTTGTTTCTCATTTCAGATGGAGGACGACAGATGATTGATTAATTATCAATCACCATCTCAAGGAGCAGCTACTCTGCCCTTGCACGACGTACAGAACAGGGAAACCCCCCATACTTCTGTCCCCTAGGGAGGCCTACTTTGCCCTGAAGAAAGTCCGGGACCTTTACGGCCACTATTGGACTGAAACATGTTGGCACTAGGGTCTTAGGACCATAAGACTCCCAATAAGACCCTACATTTTTATTTTATCTTAATAACCCAGACAGACCCAAAAATAAAGTGATACCGGGGATCTGTCTGAGGTGTTTTATTTCTAAGCCCCCAGGTCATACACTTCTTTCAAGAGCTCCCAACACAGTGGTTGAGCCCACCCCGACTTTTAGGCGTCGGGGTGACCCGATGATGAAGCATGACACCACTAGGGTGTGTGAGGGTAACTAAATAAAAAGGAATTATTTCCTTGCTCACCCTTGGTGAAGAAAAAACAATTACCCCATACATGTCTTCACATGCTCTCCCCATTATAGTGCACCCATACTGACTATTGTTGGTCGGTTAGAGTAATTTAAAGTGGAATTGATGTTAATTAGGAGGAGTTACTCTAACTCTGAATCCTCTTTACCCTCCAGGGATTGAAAACATTTCTTCAATATCCCTTGATGTGAATACATGATTAGCGCAGCGCACAGCTGTAGGGTTTACTAACAGAAACTTTCTGTAAAAGATAACTCACCATATTTCTCTAAACATTACTCATAGACCTTCGCACTCACCATAAGCTCCTCACACCTTTTGAAAGATAGAATTTAGTATCTATCTGTACAAATATGACAGAACAACTTGGAATTGGCTATTCAGATGATATGGCATCTGCCATCTTAGCAGGACCATCACTCTTATCAGACACAAATATCAGTCAAAATCTTTCTCAGGCCCAAAATTGGGATGAACTAAAAGAACTGAAACGGAACCAAATGAGGATTTTACTACATGGAGCAATCATGACAGAATACCTCAGAGGCAATACAGCACCTACAGGATTACTTGTAACTAATGCACCTAGAATTTTTCTTGACGATGCACAATTTAAGAAAGAATGGTCTCTCATTGCATGGAGATGCTCACGCGATTGGCTCATTTTAATTATCAATACAGCCAAACGGCTAGCAGATGCATTATTAATTAAGATCAAAATAAGCGAGGACTCTTTGATGACCGAAATCAAACTAACTCTATACAAGAAAAAACTTGAAGAGGTGAACAAGGAGATAAGCGAACATAAGGATTATCTCATGCAAAGCAAAATCAACAAGCTACAGAAAGACCTAAAGAAGTTTAGCCATGAGAAGGTTTATCCCTACATCAGAGACGATTATAAAGGCCAGGAGAATTCAGACTCTGGTTCAGCACAGAGCGAACAAACAGCATCATCGGACTCTGAGTATGACGACTGGTCCAGTGATGGATCGAATAAAAGTTGGCGAGGTAGGGGAAGAAGACAACGAAGAGGCAACTACAATCAAAGATATGGACATCAGCAGATGTATCCATGGCCCGCCCCCTTTGGCCCAATTCCATTCCACGGCCCCACACAGTTTCCTAAGGGTCCATATTACCAGCCCGATTTTAACCAGCGTTTTTTAGGACAGGGCGGAAGGAGAGGCAGACGTGGAAGAAGAGGGAACAAAAGAGTGCAATGGGAAGAAAACCGGAGCACCGTGAATACAAGGAGCAATGCCAGGGATCAACAACCAGGCACAAGCAATATGAGGGACTAGTGGTTAATCTGACAGATATTACTCTTACCAAAGAAGAAGAAATAGTCCTAGAAAAGGGCTTGGGATTTGTACCTACATCCCATCTGGACACATTCCGCTTACGTTGGGAATTGGGGAATTTTTTCAGAAAGATCCGATTAAAAACATTCTTTAGAGATAAAGAGGATCCACCAAAGGACGATTCCTACACCGACCTAAGGTGTAAATCCACCTTCTATCCCCCTACCAACATGATGCCCCCAGAGGTACTTGGCTTTGAAGATGCAGTAACTAAGGAGGTTGAATTACTCCAAATCAGGAAGAATACCTTCAACAATTTGAGTAAAAAAGAACGAGGGGCTTTGACATCCCTTCAATCCAGGACAGACATAATTATAAAACCAGCGAACAAGGGAGGAGCCACGGTCATTCAGAGCACTAATGCCTACAGAACTGCTTGTATGAACTTACTAGCTGACAACAGATATTATAAGAAGATCAACAAAGACCCTACACAACGGCTAAAAAACACCATCACAAGCCTTACTATGAATGCATTGGAAAAGGAATGGATTACCAAAAAGGAATACGATTTCCTAAACCAGGATAATCCTAGAACACCATTGTTCTATACTATCCCTAAAATACACAAAGGGAAGACCCCACCTCCAGGTAGACCAATTGTTTCCGGGATAGGATCCCTCCTTGAACCTCTATCTAAATACACGGACTGGTTTTTACGTCCCCTGGTAACCAAAATAAAATCTTATGTCCAGGATACCAAACACCTGTTCAATCTACTCAAACAAGTAGAATACAACCCAGATGAGAACATCTTGGTCTGCCTCGACGTTGAAGCACTATACACCAACATACCCCAGACGGAGAGTATTAGAGTGGTTGAAGAAATCCTCAAACGTGAAGAATGGCCATGGGCAGCACCAATTGAATGGATCACCACCCTGATTCACTTGGCACTTACAGAAAATTTCTTTAAGTTTGAAAATCAAATATACCTCCAAATACACGGAACATCTATGGGTAGTACCTTTGCCCCGAGCTTGGCCTGTCTATATGTAGGTTTCTTTGAAGATCAAAATATATGGACACAGAACCCGTTTTCCAGCAATATATGTAAATGGTACAGATATATAGACGACGTCCTCCTTATTTGGAAAGGAGATATGACCAGCCTTGGGAACTTCAAAACCTGGATCAATAGTTTGAATCCTCACTTACATTTCACAATGACTATGGACAGAGAAAGAGTATCATTCTTAGATGTCATCTTCACAGCCAGTGAGGGTACTCTCAAGAACTCCTTATTTACAAAAGTTACGGACAAGAATAGTCTACTCAGATTTGACAGCGCACACCCACGCTCCCTAAGGGAAAATCTACCTGTAGGCCAATTTTTGAGGGTGCGTAGAAATTGCTCTGATCTTGAAACATACAAAAAAGAAGCAGTAATCCTCACTAACAAACTGAAACAAAAAAAGTACCCAGCCAAAATTATAGAAAGAGCACAAAAAAGAGCACGTAACACACCTAGAGAGGCTCTTTTAGAAACACATGCTAAAAAACAATCAGAACAATTGATATGTGTCACTACATATAATTCATCTTCAAATGATCTCAAGAAGATAATAAATAAAAAGTGGTCTATTTTAACGTCTAACACAATATCCTTTGAGAAACCAATGTTCTCATTTAAAAAGAACACAAGTTTGAGAGATGTACTAGTACACACTGACACATTTACACCCAAGATTACCAATCAATTGACACTCTGGAGAACCCCCCAGGTCACTGGACACTATCCGTGTGGATCATGTGTAGTATGTCCCTTCACGGAACATACTAAAACTATAGATTTGGGATTACATTCACCTTGGGAACAGAGAACACACACCAATTGTAATTCCGAAGCAGTGATCTATATGATCAAGTGCCCGTGTAATTTAATGTACATCGGAATGACAAGTCGTAAAGTCAAGATCCGCATTAGCGAGCATAGGAGCACAATACGACGTGCAGTTACAGCAACTAGACTCACTGCACACTATAATGACAAGAAACATAAGGATACAGAAATTAAGTGGACTATCATAGAAAAGGTCAAAGATGCAAACAACCTACAACGTAAACTCCTAGAACGTGAACAACGGTGGGTGTACCGATTAAAGACCCATGAAATGGGTTTGAATGACTGCATACCCTGGAACCAGTTGACTAGATAAATTCATTTGTAGGTAAATGATCTGCTGGAAATCAAGTGTCACATCTGCAGGCCTTGATGATTTCCAAGTTGTGAGATTCAACATTGGAATTTAAACAAAATGGGCGTATTAACTTATGTATATGAGGGGTCTCACTCTATCATACCCCTTCTTCCTTTTTCCCAGTAAAAACAGATTTTCTGGTGGCATTGCTTTATATTGGTTTATACTGAGAGATATAATTATACATACATTATCTCTATAGGGTTTGTTTCAGATGCGCACAACCAACTATATATAGAATAATCTTGCGCAAAGAAAAAGTAATCTCTCTTCCCTTTATAAAGTCCTGGGTTCGTTTTCTATGTATGTACACACAAAAAACGATAATAACATAAGCACATGTCATAACCAGCGTAGTTTCACCATGGGCAGATACTACAAGTCCCATGATCCCTGTGTTTAACATCCCCCAATTCAAAATGTGTTTCCGGTAACAATATCGGGAATTCTTATAACAGCGCGCAGAAAAACATATAACGCGCGAGAAATATCAATGATCCCCTCTTTATAATCCTGATTTCATTTGCCAATACGCACATATAGCCTATAACGCTAACAGGCGACCAACAAAATCAGCGATTGGTAACGGGAGAGCCCGTTTACTACAACTCCCATGATTCCCTGTACGTTAGGCCCGTCATTACGTCTAACTGCGCGCGAATATTGACGCCATCCAATAGGAGTAATGGGCAATACGGAAGTACAAATATCCGGGAGGTTCGCAACACAAATGCGAAAGCCGGGGACCAAAGCCGATTAGCTTTGCAGGCGGGGAAGGACTCTTGACGAAGTAAGTCACGAATGAATGTGCGTATGATCACGTTGATTGTGTTTCCCCTATATGGGCACACATGGGAATATAGACGCGATCCAAAGTATACCCCTTACGCGGTTTTCTTGAATTTCCCTCTTCCGTTCGGGGACATTACATTAGGGTTTGACTATAGAGCTACCCCTAGACGCTTTACGGTCCCCTGAGACACGAAAACCCTCCAGAACTTTGGTAAGAAAGATTTTACTTATGTTTCCTGCACAACCTGTACAAGGAGAAATAACGATAATTGTACATGATCAATTAAGATATTTTATTCACAAGCATGGTGTGAGTGAGAAGTAAGAGCGAGAGTTAGAGTTATTTTTATTGAGAATATGTATACTTACTGACAAGAACTATATTGCCAGTATATGAGCAAATCAGCCACCAGACAATTCATCTGTCACGTAGCAATATTATGTGAAGATATGGATATGAGTGGCACACGTTTGGAGAGAATTAAACACCACTATGTCATAGACACAATTTGGCACGTGTGGTGTGTTGTTTCTTTACAAAGCACGCACTATGGGACACATTATGATAGAAACACTATCATGATACCGTACAAATGTATGTTGTTTGTCTTTTTGTCGTTTGTTTCTCATTTCAGATGGAGGACGACAGATGATTGATTAATTATCAATCACCATCTCAAGGAGCAGCTACTCTGCCCTTGCACGACGTACAGAACATGGAAACCCCCCATACTTCTGTCCCCTAGGGAGGCCTACTATTGGACTGAAACATGTTGGCACTAGGGTCTTAGGACCATAAGACTCCCAATAAGACCCTACATTTTTAATTTTATCTTAATAACCCAGACAGACCCAAAAATAAAGGGATACCGGGATCTGTCTGAGGGGTTTTATTTCTAAGCCCCAAGGTCATACACTTCTTTCAAGAGCTCCCAACACTGTGGTTGAGCCCACCCCGACTTTTAGGCGTCGGGGTGACCCGATGATGAAGCATGACACCACTAGGGTGTGTGAGGGTAACGAAATAAAAAGGAATTATTTCCTTGCTCACCCTTGGTGAAGAAAAAACAATTACCCCATACATGTCTTCACATGCTCTCCCCATTATAGTGCACCCATACTGACTATTGTTGGTCGGTTAGAGTAATTTAAAGTGGAATTGATGTTAATTAGGAGGAGTTACTCTAACTCTGAATCCTCTTTACCCTCCAGGGATTGAAAACATTTCTTCAATATCCCTTGATGTGAATACACACCTCAACCCCCCCAGTGGCTGTCTACAGTGAATGCACATCCCTAGCCCCTGTCACTCCAAAACCAGACAGTCAATACACAGCCTAGCAGAGGCACACAGGATGGCTAAGCAAGACAATACCTACCTTCTAAAAGTGGTATTTTCAAACACAGAATGTAAAAATCGTCCTCACTAAAGATGCATCTTTATATTCTGAGTTCAGGCATAAACATTACCTTCCTATCTTGTCACAATGGGAAGTTGTATTTACAAGACGTTCTAAATGAACTCCCATTCAATCCTATGGGACAGATAACCTTTCAATGGTGAAAAAACAAAATTGGCAGTATTTCACTATCAGGACATCCCACAAACATTAGGTCCGACCTTTCGCATAAAGCAAACATAAGGAGAAGATGGACGGAGTGCTGAAACTTTTCAGACACTCACCCCCAGTCACAGATCTGGGTTGAATCCATCATAGTTCTTTAGCTCACTTTGCCACCCCAGTTCAGACACAGCTATATGCAAATCAGTCTTGACCCTGTGCCTCATGGGAACAGTCCAGCCCTAACTGCCAGCCATGTTTTCACGAGACCGTAAAGAAGCATCCTGAGACCGGTTTCGGGCTAACAGCCCTCATCAGCCAGGCTATCTCGAACCCAGTGGCAAAGTGAACAAGGGACCCAAGTCTGGGCATACACTGCCAACTTAGGGAGAACAAAGCAAACGCAAGGAGATGATGGACGGAGCGCTGAAACTTTTCAGACACTCACCCCCAGTCACAGATCTGAGTTGAATCCATCATCGCTCTTTAGCTCACTTTGCCACACCAGTTCAGACACAGCTTTATGCAAATCAGTCTTGACTCTGTGCCTCATGGGAACAGTCCAGCCCGTACTACCAAGCCATGACTTCACTGGACCGGAAACAAGCATCCTGGGGCCTGTTTCGGGCTAACAGCCCTCATCAGCCAGGCTAGCTTGAATCCAGTGGCAAAGTGATAAAGGGACCCACGTCTCGGCATACCCTTCACATACAATGCACCCTGCCCATGGTACAGTGGGCCTACCTGAGGGGTGACTCACATGTAAGAAAAGGGGAAGGTTAGGGCCTGGCAAGTGGGTGCACTTGCCAGGTTGACATTGCAGTACCAAACTGCACACAGACACTGCAGTGGCAGGTCTGAGTTACATTTGAAGGCTGCTCATGTGGGTGGCATAATCAGTGCTGCAGGCCCACTAGCAGAGTTTTTCTTACAGGCCCCAGGTACACACAGTGCACTGTACTAGGCATTTAACAGTAACCCAAATAAGCCAATTATTGAAAGGCCAATCCATGACAACAATTTACAGAGGGAGCACTTGAACATTAGCACTGAACAGCAGTGCCAAAGTGCCCATCTAGACCAGCAGAAACGAAGTCCACCACACAGTAAAAACACAGGAGGCAAAGGCAAAAATACAGGCGAAACCCACACCAAGGATGCCAGGTCTAACAGGAGGGAATTCAACTGCTTGGCTGCCCAAATTGCGGAGAGAGTATCCTCTGAAATGAGCTCTTTTAGTTCTGGGAAAACAGACTAGGGAAGTCCCAGCTGACCTCAAATTTTTGGGGCGAGAGTAGGATACAACCAGAGGATTAAACAAATTAGGGCCTTTACTGTTGAGAGTTTTGTGGCAATAGCAAATGGATTTGATGGAGACCTGTTCCCTGAAAGAAGCCAATGCCACTTTGCCATGGCCAGACCTGAGGGGGGCATCTAGGCAAATTCAATAGAAGCCGAGCTGCCATGTTTTGCACTTGCTGGAGTCTCATTAGCCATGCCTGAGAGACCCCAAGATCTGGAACTTTACTGTTGTCCAGTCTAGACACAACCAGAGACTGAACTACTGTGTTCCTAGCTGCCACTGGCAAGACCACAGAAGTTTTTTTCAGGATTTTTTAAATCCCAAAGGATTGTCCAGCAAGGCTCGTGATTTTGTTATCATAAAATAACTTTGTGTCAAACCAGATGCTCAGATGTTTTACTCTTGGCTTAAGTGAAGGTATAAGGCCCAGTGAGTTTGGCCACCCAAAAACCAACCGAATTAAAGGTTGCTTACCAAGGATGAGAACCTCAGTCTTTTCAGCATTTATCTTGAGAAACCTGAGGCTCATCCATTCAGCCACCTCTGTCGGGCAGGAACAAAGCATCACCACAGTGTTGGATGCGTCTTGAGAAAGAGTGATTATCAACTATGTATCATCAGCATATGACACAAAATTAAAGCATAAGCACACGACGATATCAGCCAGAGGGTGCATGTCCAGATTGAATAGCATTGGGCTCAAGGAAGAGCCCTGGGGCACTCAATGCTGCAGTCGAAAAAGCTTTGAGGAATAAGGTTTTTTTTGCAAACTGAAAGGTATGTTTCTGTTGGAAAGAGGGTAACCGCTGCAGAGCCTTGCCACCAATGCCGTAGTTATGCAGCCTTCAAAAAGCAGGCTATGGGATACAGTGTCAAAGGCTGCACTGAGGTCTAACAAGAGCAATGCAGTGGTGTCTCCTCTGTCCCCAGCTTCATTGATGGATTCAGAGGCAAACAATAGTGCTGATTCTGTTTGAGTCTTATTCAAGAGACCTCGAGCTTCAATGAACTGGGAAAGCTGTTTATAAATGTTTCCACTACCTTCAAACTGAAGGGAAGCAACAAGATGGGCCTAAGGTTCTCTGACGTATTGGCATGCAGCATAGGCTTCTTTAACAGAGGCACTATGGTGGCATGTTTCCAGGTTTGGGATCCTGTCCATTCCTGATAGAACTGTTAGAAAAGGTCACATAGCACTGAAGCTATGCAAGTTGCACCTCGCTCCAGGATAGCGGGGAGGCAATGACCGTTCATTCTCTTTGCAGCAGTGGAGCAGCAGTGGTTTCTACCTAAGGGCGCAGGAGCATGGCCCCACCTGCTGCGAGCACAGCAGTAAGCCAACCATTGTAAATAATAAAATAGTCTCATTACAGTTTTATTATGTGCGCACCATGGGGAGTGTGTTGGCAGTGGAGGGCCTCATTTTCTGATTGAGAAAAATGGGGTAGCAGGGATGACACCGTAAAGTGCAGAGTGCACATGTCAGATTGGCCGTCTGTCTTGCGAGGGCCAACCTGACATGTGAACTTCTGCAGGCACCTATCCAGCATCTGTTAAACAACAGCCGGGGGATTACACAGGCCATCCAATCCTGATGCTTCTCCCATGCCGAAAACAGAAAGAAAGCAGCTGCAGGATTGGTTCTTTTCAAGTTGGTGTGAAAAACAGAAGTTTCATACGACCTTGGCCAGACTGCAGCCTCAGAGGTAGCTCACCCCCTGGTCTCCAGTGGCCGCCTCACCTCTCCTTCTCATTATCACTTTCCCCCAAATGCCACTCGAGAGACATGTGCCACAGACAACCTTGTGAGGAGCTGCTTGCCAAGAGGGAACACAGCCTGATCTACTCAACATGCCTATGAACAGCATAGCTACTGGCTTCGCCACTGTGGCCACTGGCCCAACAGACATAGAATGATCTGCTCCACTTCACCTGCCTGACTATTTTAGTTACTAGCCTTATCGCTAAATATAGACCTACCTTCGACTTCCTGACATACTCCATGCACTAAAGGTAGGCATGTTTATAGCAGAAATGTCTCAAATGGTAACAAGAATTTGAAGGCCCCCCTCCAAGGTCTGAAATGTTCAATTGCACTTGAAAGGTAAACAGGACTGGTCGGAAAGCCAGAGGGAGAAGGGAAGAAAATGAAAGCTGAGAAAGAAATAGCAGTTAAATAGACTTGGGAAAGAGCTGGAAATTAAGGACCAATTACTGATGAACTGCTAAGGTTATTATGAAAAGGGAGAAAGAGAGAGTGTTTGGAAGAGTACTGAAAGGAGAGAGCAAGAGAGACAATCAGACAGAGAATCTAATGGTGGAGAGAGAGATGGAATACGAGAAAGGCAGAGGTAGAGAAAGAGAACGAGAAAGAGTGAGGGAGTAGAATAAAGGGAGAACACATGTACTGTAGAGAGGCAGCAAAAAAGGCAGTGAAAGAAAAAAGAGGAGGGTAAAAAAGAAGGAAAGAAAGTGGGATAGAAAGATAGGAAGAGACAATAAGAGAGAGAGATTGGAGATGGGTGAGGCTAGACAGACCGGGAAATCAAAGAGGGTGTAAGAAAAGATGATGGTTATATTTAAAAAAAAAGGAGATTAAGAGACAGAAAGAGAGAGGTGTGGGAAAGTGTGTGAATAAAGATGAGTAGGGAGATGGAGAGGTAATCAGGGAGCGATAGGGGAGAGTAAGGGAGACAGAGAGAGATGTGAGAAAGAGAATTTTAGTGAGAGAGGGAGAGTATAATTCAGGAGCCCAAAGGCAGAGGGACAGGGAGAGAGACAGAAAGAAAGAGAGAAAGAGAGAGTGAGAGAGATACATAATGCATCTTTTGTGCAGAGAGATGTGAAAGAAAAATATTCAGAAATACCTTAACTTCTGAATATAATGAACTTGGCATTGAAGAGGCGGGGCAAGGACAAGTTAGGGAGAGAGGGGCAGCCATAGAGATGCATATCTCGCATGTAGGCATGGGCAGTCTGATGACACACTCACTGGTTCAGGAACAGTGATGAGCCATGTGTATCGTGGCACAGTATTAGGAATTAATATTGCTCACGGCACAAGATTTTTGATGTGATTTTCTTCTGGTAGGGCATACTGCTTTGGTATCCTTTACTCTTCCGAATCACAAAGCACCAGTGTAAGGAGTTTTTGTCCTCACCAAATGATATGTTGCGTTTCACATAACAAAGATGAAGGGAGATTATTTTATCCTCCCTCCTGCCACGTATAGAATAGGGTTCCCCGCGTTTCTGCGGATCATGTACAATAACAAAATGTATAATATTAGATCGCCAGTAGACGCAGATCAATTACTGGACTCTATTAAGGCTTCTGTCGGCGGACCTTAGCAGGTTGCTGCAATATTCGCTGTAGGGTCAGCCTTTTTTTTTTTTTCTCTTTTTTTCTCTTTTAGTTGTATCTCGGATGCTGGAACATCCATCTATTTCCCATACAGGGCCCTAGCGTAAAGATTACATGATGGGGAAAAAAAGGGATGTCCAAAGAGAAAGTATCAGTAACTAAGGTATATAATTTGGGGTCACCTTATAAAAGCAAAAGAAAAAGAAAAGAAAAAGAAGGAAAAGGGGAAGGGTGGTGGTGGTCGTTTAAGCATAGTTGGGTGAAAAGGGAGGGAAAAGCTATTAAAGAAACGATGGGATAAGGAGAATAGAAAATACATTTAGATTAGAAGGGAGCAACGATGGGAGAAAGAGGGAAAAGAGGAAAAAAAAGGGGAAAACATGAACACACTCTATTTATAGTATATGCAGGAGACAAAAAAAAACAAAAACAAAGAATACAAAGAAAAAACACACACCTAATGTATATTACTGCAAAGCTTAAAGTTATAAGCGAAGTGTAGCCTTCTCACTTTTTCCATCATTAGATTTTTTTATTCTTCATTATTTCTCATTTCTCTGACAAGCAGTCTTAGTATCGTCGGGTGTGTAAAGGGGGGGGAGGACGGACAGACGACGTTAAACTGGCCATACAACTAGCCAGTCTAAGTTTTGAGGGGTTCTCTAGGGGAGGGGGGGAGGGGGTAGAGGGATGGGGGCACTGGGTGCAACGGGGAAAGGGGAAAAAAACAAAATCATCCTCGAAAGCCAACCTTCTTTGGCGGTGTAATTACTTTACTTTCAGATAATCTTGTTTTCTGAGGCAGTGATTTGGGTTGTAGGTTTGGCCGGCGGGTTCCGGGGCTTACAGGGGCGAGAGGCTTGATATGAGTTCCTTGCATTACTTATCCTGGAATGTTAATGGCCTGCGCGGTAAGGCTAGAAGAGATTGTATCTTACAATATCTAAGGGACTCTCCCGCACAGGTCATTGCCTTACAGGAGACACATCTTCTCAAAACAGAGATTGCGGATATATTAAAAAATCAGAAATGGATAGATAATTTTGCTGTTACCGATCAATCGGCAAATATTAGAGGGATCGTCTTTATTTTTAAAAAGAATGTCAATGTTAAAATATTAGAGCATAAGGAGGACCAGAGTGGGAGATGGCTTATGTTAAGAGCCTCATTAGGTGAGAGTACATACTCATTGGTCGCCTACTATGGCCCAAATCAAGATGATCCCTCGTATTTAGACCTTATTCGGAATCACCTGTTAAATGTCAACGACCCTATTATCTGATGTGGAGATTTTAACGTCGTGCTGAACCCAAAACTCGATAAGTCCCCAAATTCGAGGGCCAGCGCGGCCTCTAAATCTCGGCAAATTTCATTATCAATAATGGCACAACTGGGTCTAGCCGACATATGGAGGGAGAGGGCGGGTAATAAATTGGGAGTCTCATTTCGGAATCTTAAATACAAACACAGATCAAGAATCGACTATGCTTTGTTTAGTTACTGCCTTAAAGACTCATTAACGGAGATATCATGTCTCCCCTCTCACCTCTCTGATCATTCCGCAATTAGTTTTACTTTGAAGGCTGGCCAGCAGGTAGGACACGTCTCTTGGTCATTCGACCGGTCCATCCTTCAAGACGAGGAGGAAATTAGTTTCCTGATAGCCGAAACTAAGTTTTTCTTGGATGTAAATCGAGATTCCACCTCAATTTCCATTGTTTGGGATGCTCTGAAGGCATTTTGGAGAGGAAATATTACCTGTAGAGCCTCCCGGAGAAGGAAGTTATATAGGGAAAAGATTATAAACATAGAAATCGAAATGAAATCTATTGAACAACAACTTAGTACCTCTATAGGCTCAATTAGACAGCAAGAAAAATTAGCTCACTTAAGAACACAACTGGAGTGTATTTTACAAGAAAGGGTTGCTAGTAGATGGGAGGCAAGTAAGAATTCCCATTTTGAGTTCGAGGAAGCAGCTGGGAGGATGCTAGCGTGGAAAATAAAAGCAGATAAAACAAAAAATTACATTAGAGAGATAAAGCTGGAAGGCGAACAATCCTCTTGATCTGCAAGTTTAGATATTGGGAGAGCCTTTCAGGAATTTTTTCAGACCATTTATAAAGAGGATACCACTGACGATTTTTTTCAAGGAATTCTTGGTTAGATAAAATATCCCTGCCAAGTCTCACTCAGGACCAAAGCAGCTATATGGATTCGGAAATAATAGAAGCAGAGGTCAGAGAAGTTATTGGGCAACTCAAGCAAGGGAAGGCAGCTGGTACAGATGGCTTACCAGCAGAACTATATCGTGCCTTGAGCGAAGTTATAATACCAACGCTGACGGTCCTTTTTAATAGTATTCTGTTAAAAGGAGATGACCCTCCTAAATCATGGAGTGACGCCATCATAGTTCTGATACTTAAACCTGGGAAAGACCCGACCGATTGCGGATCATACCGCCCGATATCACTTCTTAATAACGACTATAACATTTTTACGGCTATTATGTCAGCCAGGTTGGGGAAGGTCATAGCCTCAATAATAAATCAAGATCAAAAAGGTTCATAAAAGGCCGTCAGTTGGCTTACCTTACGCATGATTTAGTCGGGCCATTGATATGGCCTCTAGCCTCTCTCTGCCGTTAGCTACTTTCACGTTAGACGCAACTAAGGCCTTTGACAGGGTGAGTTGGCCTTATTTGGCTGCGGTACTGAAAAAATGTAATTTCGGTGATAATTTTTGTCAAGTGATCTCTCTTTTGTATAAGGCTCCACCTGGCAGACTCTTACACCTTGTCAGAACCTGTAAATATTACAAGGGGGACAAGACAGGGCTGCCCCCTTTCTCCCCTTCTTTTTAATTTGTATATTGAGCCTTTTTCTCAAGTCCTACGGGAGGAAGTTAATATCCCCTCTTTTAAATACGAGGGGTGGGAAAGGAGGGTAGCCCTGTACGCGGATGACATCCTTATCTTTACAGTTGACCCGGTCTTAGCATTTCCAACCATAATTAAGCGAGCAGAAGAATTCGGGCGGATCTCCGGATACGAGATCAATGCAAGCAAAACCGAAATAATGGTGTGGAGTATAAACAATACTCATCTTAAGGTGACGCCCTCAATGAGGTATCTTGGTATCCACATCACCCAAGATGTGGGGAACATAGCGCAAACTAATTTAGATCGGGTCTTTAAAGATTGCCAAAAAAAATTAAAAGCGTGCTCTTATCTCCCACTATCTATACTGGGAAGATCTAATTTAGTTAAAATGGCTATCCTTCCCAAGCTTACCTTCATATGTAATACTATTCCCCTTGCTTTTGATCAAAACAAATAGACAAATTTCAGCGGGAAATTAATTCTTTTATTTGGAAGTATAAATCTACCAGATTGGCGTGGAAGAAATTACGAAGGAGGAGGGAAAAGGGTGGGTTGGCATTACCCGATTTGCAGTACTATGCATGGGCCTTCCAATTATCTTATTCTAGAATGCTTCTGAAAGCCCCATCTAACTCCTCGATAGGTTTAATGTTTAGAGCCATGTTGGTAGGGGCGGAACTACCCTCTCAGGGATTTATGTTTAAGTTTGGAGACCAAAAGTTTTTTAAGAAGGTTAAATTAAAGTCTCTTCAAGCTATGGCCAGTATGTGGGCCCAGATTAAAAAGAAAATAGGGCTGTCTTATTTTTCAAATTATGCTCCTGTGTGGGACTCTCCGGGTACACCAATGTGTTTGAGGGATGGGTTGGCGCCCCCCTTGAAACAAGCTGGAATCGTAAGGTGGGGAGAGCTGTTGGAAAACGACGCATTGCTGACATGGGATGAACTACGCGACAAGGTTGGCCCTGGGCTATCAAGATTTAAATATTTGCAGCTCGATAGTTGGGCCCGGGCTCTAGTTAGGAAAGACGTCCCGCTGGGTAAATTTAGTAACTTGGAACAACAGCTTGTCATAAGGCAGGCGGGCGATAAAGAGGTGGCTTTTTGGTATTGGAGTATTTTGGAGGAGGTGGATGGAGATTTTAGCCTCCCTGACCAACTATGGGCAGAGGAGATGGGGCGACAGTGTGAGCAAATATGGCTTACTTCATTTACTATGTTACATAGAATAGTTAAACCCGCTTGGCTAAGGCGCAACCATCTTTTCACCGTTCACCGTGCATACCTCTCTCCCTTACGACTATCAAAATTTCAGCCAGGAAAGAGATGTAACAAGTGTAACCTCCTCGGTGCTTCAGATACACACATGTTTAAGGATTGCCCTTCTATTCGTACTTTCTGGGAGAAAATAAAGGACACGTTGGAGTCTATACTTAATTGCACCGTGCCCATTACCCTGTCATTGGTAATTTTTGGCATTGACGAAGATATATCGGGCCAGGCAAGATCTTTTCTTTTTTATGCTATTCTTCTGGCAAGGCGTCAAATTTGTAGGTTTTGGGTAGACGCCACAGCTCCATCACATGGCAATTGGTTGACATCCTTATACAATACATCTAAGCTGGACCTGGCTAGACGTGTTAATAAAAAAAATTTGGCTTTCTGGGACTTTTTGTTACATCGGAAATAGGAACGCCGGGTTTTTTTTTTTTTCTTTTTTTTCCCCGGGTCCTATGATTATGCCTATGTTACTCTTTGAATCTTGAACGCTGATCTCACCGTTCAATGATTCGCCCCTCCAGGCTGAAAAGATGCTTCGATGGAGTAATCAAGCTAACTAGCTTCCCCCATTATGGATTTATCTTCCGCCATTTGGTGAATTGTGTCCTGGTATGCGAGTTAGCCCGAGAACCTGAGCTCTTTTCTCAGTTTGCGACACACTTGGTGGCTGGTGAGTCTTATATTGAGGGTAATTGGCAAATGAGGACAAAAAAAAAAAAAAAGAATAGGGTTCCCCTTTATCCCCCTCAACCCTTTACTCATCCCTCATCTTCTCACGTGATTGCATATATTTGAAGCTGTTCATGGCACATCCAAACGTGTGCTTCCAACCCACACTTACTGCCTTGTTTTTTGTTTTAATTTGCTTCTTCCATCATTGCCCATCCATCCCAGTCCCTGATCATGATCTGCGTTTTCCTCAGCTGGTTTTCCCTCGAAACCATGTGACTTTGTCATATCGAGAGGATCAATCAATCAATCAATCAAAGGCATTTATAAAGCGCACTACTCACCCGGAGGGTCTCAAGGCGCTGGGGGGGGGGGTCCGCTACTGCTCGAACAGCCAGGTCTTGAGCTTCTTCCTGAAGGAGAGGTGGTCTTGGGTCAGGCGTAGTTCGGTGGGGAGGGCGTTCCAAGTCTTGGCGGCCAGGTGGGAGAAGGATCTACCTCCTGTTGTCGCTCTGTGGATGCGGGGGACGGCTGCGAGGGCGAGACTGGTCGAGCGGAGGTGGCGTTTGGGAGCGTAGAAGTTGAGGCGGCTGTTGAGGTAGGTCGGGCCTTGGTTGTGTAGGGCTTTGTGTGCGTGGGTGAGGAGCCGGAAGGTGATTCTTTTGTTGATCGGGAGCCAGTGCAGGTCTCTCAGGTGTCTGGAGATGTGAGTTCGTCTGGGGACGTCGAGGATGAGTCTCGCCGAGGCGTTCTGGATCCGCTGGAGTCTCTTCTGGAGCTTGGCGGTGGTACCGGCGTAGAGGGCGTTGCCGTAGTCCAGTCGACTGGTGACGAGGGCCTGGGTGACTGTTTTCCTGGTCTCGGTGGGGATCCACCGGAAGATCTTACGTAGCATGCGCAGGATGTTGAAACAGGACGAGGAGACGGCGTTGACTTGTCTGGTCATGGAGAGGGAGGAGTCCAGGATGAAGCCCAGGTTGCGTGCGTGGTCTGTCGGTTTGGGTGCGTTGCCCAGGGCAGGGGGCCACCAGGAGTCGTCCCAGGCGGAGGGTGAGGAGCCCAGGATGAGGACTTCCGTCTTGTCTGTGTTCAGTTTCAGGCGGCTGGTCGTCATCCACTCGGCCACGTTTTTCATCCCTTCGTGTAGGTTGGCTCTGGCGGTGGCGGGGTCGTTGGTCAGGGAGAGGATCAGCTGGGTGTCATCGGCGTAGGAGATGATGTTCAGGTTGTGTTGGCGTGCGATGGCCGCAAGGGGGCTCATGTAGACATTGAAGAGGGTGGGGCTGAGCGAGGAGCCCTGAGGGACGCCGCAGGTGACTTCCGTGGCTTCTGATCTGAACGGGGGCAGGCGGACTCTCTGTGTCCTTCCGGTGAGGAAGGAGATGATCCATTCCAGTGCCTTCTCCTTGATCCCGGCGTTGCTGAGGCGCTGCACTAGGGTGCGGTGGCAGACAGTGTCGAATGCCGCGGAGAGGTCCAGGAGGATGAGGGCCGCTGTTTCTCCGTTGTCCAACAGGGTTCGGATGTCGTCTGTGGCAGCGATGAGGGCGGTCTCGGTGCTGTGGTTGGCCCGGAAGCCTGACTGGGAAGGGTCGAGGGAACCAGTCGTCTCGAGGAAGGCTGCCAGTTGCTTGTTGATGGTCTTCTCGATGACTTTGGCTGGAAACGGGAGGAGCGAGATGGGGCGGTAGTTCTTGAGTTCGGTGGGGTCCGCCGTTGGTTTCTTTAGTAGAGCGCTCAGTTCGGCGTGCTTCCAGCTCTCAGGGAAGGTGGCGGTGTTGAGGGAGGTGTTGATGATGTCCCGCAGGTGGGGTGCGATGACAGCGTCGGCCTTGTTGAAGATGTGGTGAGGGCAGGGGTCGGTTGGGGAACCGGAGTGGATGGAGTTCATCGTGCTGATGGTGTCTTCGAGGTTGATCGGTGTCCAGGCGTTGAGGGTGGTGGTGGGGGGCGTTGGTTTGGTCGTGGGGAGCGTTGGTTGTGTTCTGAAGCTGTTGTGTATGTCAGCGATCTTGTTGTGGAAGTAGGAGGCGAGGGAGTTGCAGAGGTCTTGCGATGGGGTGATGTCGTTGGTTCCGGCGTTGGGGTTGGAGAGCTCTCTGACGATGTTGAAGAGTTCCTTGCTGTTGTGTGCGTTGTTGTCCAACCGGTCCTTGAATGCTGTTTTCTTGGTGGCGTGGATCAGTTGATGGTGCCTTCGGGTGGCGAGCTTGAGGGTAGTCATGTTGTCCGGCGTTGGGTCTCTTCTCCATGCTTTCTCGAGGGCTCGGCAGTTCTTCTTGGAGCTCTTGAGTTCGTCGGTGAACCAAGGGGCCTTCTTGCTTCCGGGTCTGCTGGGTGGGGTCCTCAGAGGGGCAAGCTCGTCCGCGCAGGTGGAGATCCATTTCGTGAGGTTGTCGGCGGCTTGGCTGGGGTTCGGTGAGCTGGCGGGAGGGTGCTGGCTCAGGGATGTGGTGAGTTGTTCGGCTGTGATCTTGTTCCAGCTTCTTCGCGCGGCCTGTTGCTGGTGGTGGTGGACCGTGGTTCTTTTGAAGGTGAAGTGGATGCAGCTGTGGTCCGTCCAGTGGAGTCCAGTGGCGTGGCTGAAGGAGATGTCTTTGCTGGACGAGAAGATGGCGTCGAGTGTGTGTCCGGCGAGGTGGGTGGGGGTGGTCACCAGCTGCTTGAGTCCGAGGGTGGCGAGGTTGTCAAGCAGGGTGGTGGTGTTGCGGTCGTTGTTGTTCTCCAGGTGGAAGTTGATGTCCCCGAGGAGGATGTAGTCGGCCGAGGGGAGGGCGTGCGGGCTGATGAAGTCGGCGATGTCTTCGCTGAATTGAGTGCGTGGTCCCGGGGGTCGGTAGATCAGGGTGCCTCTGAGGGTGGTCTTGGGGTCGGTGTGGATCTGGAAGTGTAGGTGTTCGGCGGATGTCAGGGTGTTGTCGGCGTTGGTCGAGATACGGATGGTGTCTCTGTGGATGATGGCGATGCCTCCTCCAGTCTGGTTGTCGCGGTCTCTCCGGATGATCTTGTAGCCCTCTGGGACGGCGATGGCGATGTCGGGCGCTGAGGAGTCGTTCATCCAGGTTTCCGTGAGGAAGGCAACGTCAGGAGCTGTGGTGTCGAGGAGGTTCCAGAGTTGAACGGCGTGTCTGTGGACGGAGCGGGTGTTGAGCAGGATGCACTTGAGGTGGTTGCTGCTGGTGTTCGGCTTGGCGGGTGCTGGTGCGGGGCAGGTCCGGATGCAGGTGAACTTGCAGGTGAGGCAGCTGAAGGGTCCGTGGGTGCGTCTCGGGGTGGCTCGGTAGCACCCGGGGGTTCGGCCGGTGTTGAGTGCGTTGAGGGTGGCGGCATCGTAAGTCAGGCGGGTGGGCTGGGGTCTGCGGGGGCCAGGGGTCCTGGCACTGGGCGCGATCCAGGCGCGGACGGTCGCAGACGGGCTTACCTTTGGCGCACCTTCGGCGCTCAATCGGTGCTCCCGCTGCACGCGTCCGCTGCGCGGTCGCTCTGGGGGCGTCATAAGAGGGGAGCCGGGAGGGAGGGTCTGCGGGGAGGCGGGGAGCGCGGGAACCAATCGGCGGGCGGGGGGGCGGGGTCTCGTGGGCAGCGGCGGGAAACCAGGGGGCTCGGTGGCGGCGCTTGGCGGCCCTGTGGCGGCTGGGGCGGCGCTCGGCGGCCCTGTGGTGGTTCAGGCGGCAGGCGGCAGCAGGAGGTCCAGCAGGTAAGGAGCAGGCGGGAGGTGTGTGAGCGACCAGGCCGAGGGCACAGTGGGTTGGCCTTATGAGCAGTCTCAAAGCAGTGACAGTAGGCTCCTCATTGAGACCTGTGGGCGCACTGAGACGTCTGACAGAATGCACTTGAGAGCTACCTTTCACCCTAGCCTTCCCTTAGTTGCAAATAACAAGGGATACAATTACCCTACTGAGCTCAGTTTACTGATCCTACATGAATGAAGGAACCTGTGGTGTGGAGGATCCACAAAGATCTTAACAGCAGCAGCAACTGCATGAAGAAGACAAGCTATCGTGCAGCAGTGCTTTGGGGCATATCAACAAGGGCTTTATCTCTGCTTTTCTGGCTTTAAAAGCCAAAAAAGCAGAGATAAAACTAGCTCCCTATCAACAACAGGGTGCTAACACGCAAATTTGCATGTTAGCACCCTTTTACTCTACGCTTCCCCTTGCATCTCTAATGAGATGCAAAGGGGGCGTTCCAGAGTAAAATAATAGGAGAAATGTCGCTAAGCGACATTTCTCCTATTATCAAGAATGTCGCTAACCCTGTTAGAGACAAAAAAAGCAGCGCTAACCGCGGTTAACGCTGCTTTTTTACGTCTGCTAATTTTCAGACTTAGCCATGATATCCTATGGAAGGAGGATATCATGGCTAAGTTTGCCTGTCCCTATCAACAAGGTAACGTGTGATTATCGCTGGGTTTCCAGCGATAATCTCACGTTAGCCTGTTAGCGTGTAGATTTTTATCGCTATTGAGATAAGCGTTGCTAATAGCACGCTATCTCAGCGATAAAAATTCACGCTAGCCGGCGATAATTATCCTCACGCTAAGAGCGCTGAGCGATAATTATCGCCGGTTGTTGTTGATATGCCCCTTAATTTGTAAAATATGAAGTGCAGGTGCTCAAATATTTCTAGGAGGCCACACCCCCTTCCCTTGCCTCCACCCACTTCAACCACTGGCTCCACCCACTTACTGTAGTTGCCCCACCCCAGTGCTTAATTTGTAAAAAGATATAATTTGTAAAAAAAAAAATAAGTGCCAGGGCCCTTTTCAGGAGATCATGACAGCCTTCACCACACATTCCTCATGCCAGCACTGTCAATGACAGTGACATTCCTAAAAGTGATACAATTCAGACTATTTTATGTATTCTGACTTATTAAACACAGTTGTTGTGCTCTTGTGGGCAATATTTTACAGGCATGGTTGGGATTTTAATTTTAAGGTAAATAAAAATAGAGGAAATCATCCAAAACCGGCGTTTTCCCTTTTGTAACATAGACTTAAAAAATATATATATAAATTTAGGAATAATACAATTCAAATCATTTTAGACCTTTCTCATCTATCCATAAATGATTAGTAATGCACATAAAGACAGAACAGACTTGTTAAAATGTGATACAGGGAGAGGACTGTAAACAAGTTCGTATTTAACTTTCAAGCGTTAGAAATTGAGATCAAGTAAAGGAATATTTATTTTACTGAGTAAGGGGCAGTGTTGGCCTCAGATATAGCAAGAGAGGGGCAGAATAGGGAGAAATAAGGGGGGCGAGATGATTGGAAAAAGGACTATGAAAAATAGAGCACCTGCAAGATCAAGAAATATGAACAGATGTGGAGCGAGGTGCAGAAAGAGGAATGGGGGAAATTAAGCAACCTTGCCATTGGGCTGCACCGACAGGCCCCAGAAATCCTTGAGACCCATGCACTTAATAGTTTCCAAGACAAGCATTGAGCAAAATGCACTTCAATCGTGTCCGGCAGCAAAACATGGCACTGACAAGCAACTCCTCTGCTAATGCACCTCAACAGTAAACTTGCATTAATCGGGTAACGAAATCATAGAACTCCCACAGTTAATGCAGGGCAGAATAGAATGATAAAGAAACACAACTATGACGTGAAAACCAGCACAAACACCACCCACCCAGTATGGCAGCATTACACTTTATTCATCCAGTTCCATCCCAAATTCAGCCTGCACCTGTACATACAAGGGCATGGGGTGGGGGGGAGTTGAGATATGGCAACTCTAATTGGGTCTCCCATGAAATCAAAGACCAATGAATATTTGTGAGATACGGGAGAGTAGTGTAGCCAGTGTGTCGTGGGCCCTAGTGCAAAGAAGGAAATGGGCCTCTGGCTGCTCTTCGAATTTTAAAATACATCATTTCTTTAAAGTGCAGTGTCCCCTCGCGCCTCAGCCCGCTGCACCAATGGAAGCTGCGCCCCTGATATGGGAATCTCAAGGCCCTTTCGTCACATTCTGCGAGTGACCCCGGCTACACAATCCATCACAACTGACTTGCCCCTCCAAAGGGGACTCTTTTTTTCATGCTGCCCTCCTATGAAATGTTTATCAAGGTAATTATGCTTAAACGTCCTCTGCTGTGAAGCACCGGACAACAAGGTGACACCATGTATGTGGTGTTCAGAGCAATTTAAACCCAAGCAAATGTTTACATATGTCAGCCAATCTGCTTTAGAGTGACTTCCCTTATGTGAATAGATGTCACTTTGAATTCTTGTCACCTTTAGAATTCAAAGTCTTTCAAAGTCCCAGGTTTTCACACTCCCCTTCCTTTTTACTCACACACACAAAAGCCACGTAGAAGGACTCCCTAGAAGCATTAACCTTTAAACAGATTCAATTCAAGCACAAACTAGCCGGCTCTCGGGCTGCGCTTTCAATTACTGCCCCTGCACCCGTCTTCGAGAACATTCCCTATGCCCACTACTAGACCACGTTCCCTCACCTCAGAAACACGACAGGCCTCTCTCTAGTCCACAAACACAACTCACGTTTTGTTGAAAGTGAAAGAAACCACGAAGACCAGTCTCCTTACCTGCACTGAATCTCCCGAGACCGCCTTCAGGGCTGAGCCTGACACTGGCGCAGGGAGAGAAACTAAAACAGGGGAATAGCTACCCGCAGGCAGGTAACCCCGGGCACTCTCAAAGACAAACCCCTGGAGCCAAAGAGAGACAAGGCAAGTTTCTACAAAACAGAGAGCACTGAAAGTCTCTTACTATATCAAGGTGTCTGAGTCCAAAAGTGTGTCTGCGATTCGGAAGAAAGTGGCAGAGTAGGTTCGGGAGGAGCGGGCCGGGAGCCACTGTATTATTTATTTTCAAATGTTCTTACGGGATATGCTGCTAGAAAGGAAAATACCCGCCTTTTGCTGCTATCAGAGTGACGTCAGGGGCAGGAAGCAGAGAGGCGGGTGGAAGTTAGGTAGTGGGGGAAGGTGCCTGTTCCAAAAGGCTGAGTCTGCCCTGGGGACTACGCAGCTTTTGAAGCAGGAGGAACTAGATTACAACCGGGGGAGAACGATGTTCCATCATCAGCCTTAGGCAGGAGCATGGGCAGGCACTGCTCCGTGTGTGCTCCCGGACAGTCCCTCCCTAGAGAGGCGGAATGTGCCTCATAAGGCATGCGGCATCCAATTTGAAATATTTTAGGCATTCACTGGAAAGACCCATGTGGAGGGTAGACCCGGCCCTGAGAAACAAGTGCAGGTGCTAAGCACCGGAAAGCACCGGCACAAATTAAGCACTGTTGTGCAGCAAGCATCGCAGACAAATGCAGTGAGCAAAAGGGTGCGCATCTAGTCCCAGGCCTGCAGGGGATGGTGGTACAGCAATGAAACACTGGACAGCTGCTTGAAGTGCTACCAATAATCAGGCGCTAGACTGCCTGGGGAGGCATCACATATGGGCCCACTGATAGAGGAGGAGCGGTATTAAGCACGTTTGCTTAGGTATTCAAAATGTCCTGCACCAACCTTCAATCCTTTCCCTATCCTCTGCCACCCTTATTTCCTGCAGGCCCTCTCCTCTGTAGCACACTTACACCCTTTTGCACTTTTAACAGAAATATGATATTAAAAATATAAGATAGAAGGCTTGACTGGACATCATGCTGTTGTCTGAAAATGGACAAGGGGGACCCTCCTTCTGCCAGGGCTCAGCTATGTGAATTTACACACTACAATAACCATTAAACCATTTTAATTCTGTAATATACGCAACATTTTTATGTGCAAACCAGCCACGGCCGTTGAAAGTAAGAGCGGTGGGGCCAGGTGAGGGGGGATTTCGAGATATGACCACGAGGTGAACATTAATTATTTATTTAATTTTCCCTTGTGGACATCTCTCAAAATTCCCCCTTACCTGGCCCAACTACCCCACCGCACTAACCTGCTGTGGCCGAGGCTGGTGTAAACCACAACAAAACAAACTAACCCGAGTGTGTCTCTCAAATATGGGAACCAGACATCCTCATTAGTGAGCCTTTTACTCAATCTAGGAAGATTTGTGTCCTAATAACTGAAGAGAGGACACCAGGGGGTTTCCAAAAAAGAATGGGTGTCTTGCCTCCTCATTGGCCATCTCACCCTTGCCAGAGAAAGCTCTAGGGGTGGCCCTCGTTGTGGATAGAGGGACTTATTCAGGGATGATGCGAGGAGTAGGGGATCCTGACAACTAAAAACCCCATGTACCCACCCATGTTCAAATTATGTTATTTATTAGATGGGTGGTTAAAAATAATCCTCAGACACTTGAGTCAAAATTACGCAGCTTGTGTATCGTGGTCAATTTTAAGTCTATACATTCAAAATTGCTTAATAAATCTTTTTGTTTTTCAAATCTGTTTGAAAATGCTCCGTTTTCCCACTTTTTAAAAAAGAATTCCTGCGGAGAACCCCCCCACCCAGCCCATTTTATGACAGCCGACCTCACTCGCTTTAGGGAATTATATACCATTGTGGGAAACTTATGAAGAAATCAAGTGAGTCATCTAAACAGTAAGAACTGTTTTTTCATTCAGATCAAAATGCACATTAATCATCAAAATGAAGTAAGCGCTTCAGCCTTGTGTACTAAATTGGGTGCTTTTTTTGAGAAACTGATGTGCGCATCCGAAACCTCCAAAAGAGGTTTTTTTTAATGTAGAACTTTTTTCACTAAGAATGACTTGGAAGGGGTATATGCTCATGCATTTCTACTTTTCAACATAACATCACCCCAAAAAATGTCTGTGAACCTATGATCTTTGTGCCCTATGTATTATCAATAATAAGCAATTCATGCAACCGGTTTGGAGTTTCGGCAGACTTTTGTAATGGCAAAAACGAATCCCAATATGAATTAATTGATGAATTGGAAAGACAAGTTACCAACCCTAACATTTTTCTACTGAAATTAAATGAGATAAAGACTCTTTTGAATCATTTGTTGTAATTAAACAAAGCCATTCAAACATGACTATGGTAAATTTGCGGGTATGCCGTGTGGCTACCTTTAAACGTAATCATAATATTTCCACAAATGGGTTCATTCAAATAAAACAAACCAATTTATTGGCACCCTCCATGCATTCATAGGCATGCTCACTCAGGGTGGACATCATGAAATGGGTAAATAACCATTTTAAGATGTACCCCATTGATAGTGCAGGGGGCAAAACATAAAATGAAAAGTAAAATAAAGTTGTAAAGGGGTGGGTGAGGGTGGAGACAAGGGAGAGGGGTGTGGAGCAATGAGAGAAAGAGGGTGCAGGGTAATATTAAAAAAATTAAGGGGCGAAGCAACGGACAAGCTAGGGGGAAGGGAGGGAGAACCAACAATGAGATAGCTGCAGGGGACAGGGATATGAGGGAAGCAATACTGAGAGAAGGGGTAGGTTGCAAAGTTAAGTGCTTAATTTGTAAAAGAATAAGTGTGGAGGCCCTAGTTTTTCCAAGAAGCCAACTGTCACCTCTACCGAACATTGGGATTGCTGATTTCCAATTACCAAACATGAATGCCTGCGGCCCCCACCTGCTACCAGCAGCTCAAATTAAGTACTGGGGGGAGAAGAACAAGAACAGAGAGAGCAAGAAAACACATACACTCCCAAAGTCTGAATAATTGAAAAGTAGTTCCTTGAACACTAGAAATGTCCTCAGTACTCAGTGGAAGCATACAAGTCAACCAATGAAACCCTGTGAGTCCTAAATACTTCTGAGGCGAACATGCACAAGAACATAAAGGAACGCCACCAAGAGGTCACAGTTGAAATAGACAACAAAGTCATCCAATCATGTTAGCGAGCTCACCCAAAATACACTCTGTGTATCCTGGAAAAAAAGGCATCTGGAAAACAGACAGCTAAAGCTGTCTATAGCCAAGACCTAATAAAACATCACTTCCTGCAAAGCCCAACAAATAAAAAAAAAGGTTTGGCGTCAAACAAATTGATGGCAAGCTGTGTGCAAACGGTCATCTTGTTTGTCAATTATTAGAAAAAACTGTAAGAAGTAACAATGACAATAGCGGACCTATTGATAGCTTTCTAGATCTATTGCAACAACAGATGTTGGGAGAGTTACCAGTGATTCACTTTATTTAAACAACAAATGTTTTTTTTTCTAAACACAGTGCTTTTTCCTTCAGAGACAACAGGAAACATTAAAAAAAGTGTTCTTTATTAAAGCACAATCACAGACATGGTAGTATGCTGACCAATGCAGGCCACAAATCCTGTGATTGTGGCCAGTCACAGGAAGTCCCAAATTGAGCCCTGCATAATGAATATTACTTAGGCAAGTTGTTAGGCAAACTCCTGCATTTCAGTATTTTGCAAACCAATCTACTTGTATATAGGTCCGATCACAAACAATGTCATTCATTGACTTCATTTTATATTAGTTCAAAAGTGCAATAAGTGGAACTGGTCTAAAAACGTTCCCAAATTTTACAATTATTTTACTTCAGAGCCCAATGTTGATTGATTACCATCAGTCTCAGTGAATATTTCAAATAACATTGTGGAATTATATATATATATATATATATATATATATATATATATATATATATATATATATATATATACACCGTAGATGCTGATGCGGAAACGGTGAGGTCTGTCATGGCTTGCTTATTTTGATGTACACTAGTCTCCCTCGACCTCCATGATATGTGTATCAAGGAATCACATTTCGCGCTGCTGCTGAATTCAGGTGTGTGATACTATTATTTTCCATACTGAACCTCGGATCAAATTTAAAACACCCGTTTCAGTTAGGGCATCTCTAAAGAACACTTGCAATTTCGGATCTCTTCTGCTGGCACACACCAACGGACTTTGACATTCTAAGGCCAACAAAGGGAATTATGGGTCCTGTAGTTCCAAGGAACAGCAAAACTAAAGCGCCACGGACATTGGACCACACTCCCATGTGATGCCAGTAACGGATCCGTTCTACAAACATATTTGCATATTGACAATTTAATTATGCTCCACTTTTACGGGACTAATTGATGACAATTGGATGGCTGGGGGGTTTTTTGCTTCGCATTTCCAGTGCAGCGAGTATTACATAATATTGTGCAGCCCGATTTTATACACTGCATTTTACGCAGTTTTTATTTTATTCTGCTACCCATCTAAACAGGGTAGCATGTGATGAGAGAAATGGCACCACATCTAAACAATATATACCCCCACCACTAATGAACAGATGTTTTTTTAATCTCAGTGCTATTACAATGTAGAACTGTTATCCATTTATAGTATGCAGCTAAGCATGCTAATGAGACATTATGTCGAGATCTTTACACATTAGCTGACACTCGGATTATTGACACTGAGCAAAGTTTAATTGTAAATTTCCAGTGACCTTGTTACATCTAGTCTTTCCACCATGTTTATTCATGTTTGTAGGAGTGGGAGGGTGCTATATATATCTTCGATGTGCTGGTGTCATTTGGATTGATAAAGCCTGCTGCGCAGGCGAAACGCGTCTCTCTCTCTTGTGGGATCGAGGGTGACCTGAAACATCATTAAATCAGCCCCATACTCACAGACCGGTGTGCGTGCCTCTTCTTTGGGGAAGTAGGATTGGCGATGTGATATATATATATATATATATATATATGTATATATATATATATTTCAACAAGCAAAAGAAAGCCGCACTCTTTCTGGATCTTGGTTTAGTAAATTTTAATGACCATCTCTGTTACCAACGCGTTTCGAACTCCACTGGTTCCTGATCACGGTATTCACAAGAGTCCATCATTTGTTTTTACATTTATACCCACTGATCCGTCCTGCCCGTAATGAAGCATTCTGGGAGTTGTGGTTTCAAAACACAACTAATCATATATTTCATGCTTGTTTCCCAATAACATATTTATATATTTACATTTTCACGTGTGTTTATGAGTTGAGCACGGACAGTCCGTGTTTACTAACTGCAAGTTCCCTATCTTAGTCCATGCAGCCAATTACGCCTATACACGGCAAAGTGCCGTGAATGGTAATTAAAAACGAACAGCTGTTTGGTACACTATTTTATCTTAAGTAGATCATACAACTTAGTGCCATATGTATGACAATTACGCATATAAACGGCAAAATGCAGAGGATGGTAATTAGAGTTGAACAGCTATTCGTTTGAGCTTGTCAATAATGTTATTCTGACAAGTATTGATGCGGGCTGAGTGCCCCTGTTTTCTATTTCTGAGACGTAAGAAAAATGGGAACAGCTATGAAAAAAAGGGGAATTTTTGATACATTACAAATTGTCTGCTGGTAGCTCTACCTGCATATTGGATTTTAAGACAAACAACTAGTGCGATTTCTAAGATCCAGTATTGAAGATGAATTTGAGTCTCACAATCATGTTCATAAATGTACATAAAGTTCCTCATCCCCATTAAGCCCATGAGGGATTCGAGTTTTAAAGCGGATTATTAATTTGGACTCCAGACGTCTCAGTCTTTCAGTTCTGTTGCCTCCTCTTTCATGGTCAGAGATTATGGCGATGCCTGTGTAACTGATGTTTCTCCATGTTAAGCCGACATGATTCTGCAGATGTTTCGTCAGAGCATAGGACATGTCTTTGTTTTGGATCGCACGTATGTGCTCCAGGATACGCTTCTTGAGTGGACAGATGGTTGAGCCTATGTATCGCTTGCCACACGAACATTCAATCAGGTATACCACAAATTGTGATTCGCAGGTTATTGAGTTTTCAATCCTGAAGGTCCGATCTTTGGGATCTTTTAATGTTTTTAGATTTCTGCCTATCTTGCATGCTTTGCAGGAGGTGCATTTTGTAAATCCAATTTGTCTTTTTTCCAGCCAAGATTGAGTCTTGATGTTTTGAAAATGGCTGTTTACCAGGGTGTCACATAGTGACGGAGCTTTCCTGTAGGTTATCATTGGAAAGTTTCCCATTGTTGGGCCAATATCAGAGTCTTTTTTCAATATATTCCAATATTTCATTAGAATTTTCCGAATTTGGAAACTTTCTTTTGAGTACGTTAATATTAGGCGAGGTGCCTCTTCTTTAGTTGACTCTTTCATACTCATCTGATTTTTCGATGTATTTTTGGCCGTTAGTGTTTGCGCTCTGGTCTTGAGTCGAGCTTTTGTTTCTCCACGTAGGATGTCACCATGTTTGTACCCACGTATTGCAAAGCGCTGTTTGATATCCAGAAATTTTTGTTCCATTTCCTGAGGTTCGGAACAGTTTCTCTTCATACATATGAATTCGCCATACGGAATACTTTGTTTTAGAGAACGAGGATGAAAACTCAATCCGTGAAGGATACTGTTTGTTGCTGTTCTTTTACGAAAGACTGTGGTGTGTATTTCATTTGACTTTATGTATACTTTTGTATCAAGAAAGTCAATTTCTTTTGATTGTATGTTGTGGGTAAATTGTAGACCTACATCATTTGTATTGAGGATTTTTATGTATTCCGATAATTTTTCTTTAGATCCTTTCCAGAGTAGGAAAAGATCGTCGATAAATCGGAGCCAGAGTACAACATCTGTAGTATATGGATCATTTTCCTCTCTCCAAGCTATATGTTTCTCCCACCAACCCATGGTGAGATTCGCATAGCTTGGAGAGAAAGAAACTCCCATAGCAGTCCCGCGTTTTTGGGAGTACAGCTGTTTATTAAATAGGAAGACATTGTTAGTGAGACATAGCTCGATCATTTCCATGAGCATGTTCGTATGTCTTAGTTCTCCAATTGGTCTTTGTTTGAGAAAATACTCAACAGCTTTTAATCCAATATTATGGTCAATAGATGTGTATAACGAGACTACATCGATCGTGGCTAAAAGATAGTCTTGTTGCCATTGAGACTTTCTTGATACAAAAGTATACATAAAGTCAAATGAAATACACACCACAGTCTTTCGTAAAAGAACAGCAACAAACAGTATCCTTCACGGATCGAGTTTTCATCCTCGTTCTCTAAAACAAAGTATTCCGTATGGCTAATTCATACGTATGAAGAGAAACTGTTCCGAACCTCAGGAAATGGAACAAAAATTTCTGGATATCAAACAGCGCTTTGCAATACGTGGGTACAAACATGGTGACATCCTACGTGGAGAAACAAAAGCTCGACTCAAGACCAGAGCGCAAACACTAACGGCCAAAAATACATCGAAAAATCAGATGAGTATGAAAGAGTCAACTAAAGAAGAGGCACCTCGCCTAATATTAACGTACTCAAAAGAAAGTTTCCAAATTCGGAAAATTCTAATGAAATATTGGAATATATTGAAAAAAGACTCTGATATTGGCCCAACAATGGGAAACTTTCCAATGATAACCTACAGGAAAGCTCCGTCACTATGTGACACCCTGGTAAACAGCCATTTTCAAAACATCAAGACTCAATCTTGGCTGGAAAAAAGACAAATTGGATTTACAAAATGCACCTCCTGCAAAGCATGCAAGATAGGCAGAAATCTAAAAACATTAAAAGATCCCAAAGATCGGACCTTCAGGATTGAAAACTCAATAACCTGCGAATCACAATTTGTGGTATACCTGATTGAATGTTCGTGTGGCAAGCGATACATAGGCTCAACCATCTGTCCACTCAAGAAGCGTATCCTGGAGCACATACGTGCGATCCAAAACAAAGACATGTCCTATGCTCTGACGAAACATCTGCAGAATCATGTCGGCTTAACATGGAGAAACATCAGTTACACAGGCATCGCCATAATCTCTGACCATGAAAGAGGAGGCAACAGAACTGAAAGACTGAGACGTCTGGAGTCCAAATTAATAATCCGCTTTAAAACTCGAATCCCTCATGGGCTTAATGGGGATGAGGAACTTTATGTACATTTATGAACATGATTGTGAGACTCAAATTCATCTTCAATACTGGATCTTAGAAATCGCACTAGTTGTTTGTCTTAAAATCCAATATGCAGGTAGAGCTACCAGCAGACAATTTGTAATGTATCAAAAATTCCCCTTTTTTTCATAGCTGTTCCCATTTTTCTTACGTCTCAGAAATAGAAAACAGGGGCACTCAGCCCGCATCAATACTTGTCAGAATAACATTATTGACAAGCTCAAACGAATAGCTGTTCAACTCTAATTACCATCCTCGGCATTTTGCCGTTTATATGCGTAATTGTCATACATATGGCACTAAGTTGTATGATCTACTTAAGATAAAATAGTGTACCAAACAGCTGTTCGTTTTTAATTACCATTCACGACACTTTGCCGTGTATAGGCGTAATTGGCTGCATGGACTAAGATAGGGAACTTGCAGTTAGTAAACACGGACTGTCCGTGCTCAACTCATAAACACACGTGAAAATGTAAATATATAAATATGTTATTGGGAAACAAGCATGAAATATATGATTAGTTGTGTTTTGAAACCACAACTCCCAGAATGCTTCATTACGGGCAGGACGGATCAGTGGGTATAAATGTAAAAACAAATGATGGACTCTTGTGAATACCGTGATCAGGAACCAGTGGAGTTCGAAACGCGTTGGTAACAGAGATGGTCATTAAAATTTACTAAACCAAGATCCAGAAAGAGTGCGGCTTTCTTTTGCTTGTTGAAATACTTGTGAGGCTGTCCTACCTCACGGCCGGCACCAGCTTGAAGTGCTCCCTCCGCAAGGACACTTTGCTAATTCATATATATATATATATATATATATATATATATATATATATATATATATATATATTTTTTTTTTTTTTTTTTTTCAAACACACAGGTCCACCAGCTGATGCACCTCAGCGCTGCGAGTGCTTGCTAAGCGCATGGTGGAGTGCCCGATTTATTCCACAACACAGGTTCTCGCATTCGCAGAACCTCTCCAACAGAGCGCACTTCTGAGCCATACACGATGTCCAAGCTTAAATTCAATTTATTCCGTCGTTTCTGCACAAAAGTTACCAAACGCGTTTCGCCGTTGCCACCTTCGTCAGGGTCAACTTGACATTTCAAATTGTGTGTTTAAATAAAGATGTGCTATACAATTCATCAACATAGAAAGTGACTTGTGATTCTAAAAAATAAATAAACAAAGATCATTAATGTGGTGCACGTATTATAATTGACTGACTTACAAGACTTTATACAACCATATTCGGAATGCTGAATCATTTCACTGGATTAATGAATCTCGCTGACATAATTAACAAATACCTATGGCGGCTTAAAATAGGTTGAAGACTTTGGGGACTGTACTGCAGAACACGGAATGAATTTCCGCAGTAGACACTTTTCCCAAGCTTAGGGAATGAATTAGAATTCCCGGATGCTAATTGATTGATAGGGACTGAATCTCAATACATGATATTCGTATAATAATGTAAATATGTATATTTGGCAATTATGTCAGCGAGATTCATTAATCCAGTGAAATGATTCAGCACTGTGAATATGGTTGTATAAAGTCTCGTAAGTCAGACCATTATAATATGGCTGCCGCACTAATGATCATTGTTTATTTATTTTTTAGAATCACAAGTCACTTTCTATGTTCATGAATTGTATAGCACATCTTTATTTAAACACACAATTTGAAATGTCAAGTTGACACTGACGAAGGCGGCAACTCCGAAATGCGTTTGTTAACTTTTGTGCAGAAACAACGGAATAAACTGAATTTAAGCTTGGACATCGTGTATGGCTCAGAAGTGCGCTCTGTTGGAGAGGTTCTGTGAATGCGAGAACCTGTGTTGTGGAATATATATATATATATATATATATATATATATATATATATATATATATATATACACATTCACTGAAAAAAACGGGTTTCAGGGACTTTATAGTTAGCTGGACATTTCATTTGTACAAAACCAGAGAAGTTTTGTGGCTATAGTTAATTGAACTAACTATAACTTGCGCTCCTGCAATGCACTGCTGATGATGTCACATATTACATCACTCATGACATGGTCAGTGACATCACTGATGACATCAATGATGACATCTCAAATGACATCACCGATGACATCACTGATGATATCATCCACTTAATAACTGATGCACCTCCTCACATCCTAATATAACCTTTCATACACCCACTCTAAAATACAGACTACCATTCTGGAAACCATAAACGCACCCATACCAGTTAGTACATACCCACTCACTGATTCATAGGTCTACACACACATCTACTCACTCATCCGTACAGTCACTCATACACACAGTCACTCATGAATACAGCCTCTGATATACGCACTCATACACAAATACAGACACTCACACAACAGCACTCACCAATAGAATTTCTCACTCACCTAGTCAGTCACCCAAAGACTCAATCACTCTGGCAATTACTCACCTATACAGTTATAGACACACCACCTCACTTATTCATACAGATACTAACACATTCTTACTCTCTTATATAATCACTGACACAAACACACACTCATGCATACAGCACTCTTGCAATCACTCACTCTCACATATAGTAACTTATATACTCCAACACTCACATATACTGCCTTTTACATATGTAGTTACTCACACATATACAACTGAGACATCCATTCACTCACCAACACAGCCATACGCACACTCACTCATCCATACAGCCCCTTGCAGATGCACACATGAGCCCATACACCCAGTTAATCACACACTCACACATTCATGTAGGGAGTCACACCCCTACACCCACCAAAAGAGTTACTGACCATGTCATGAGTGATGTAATATGTGACGTCATCAGCAGTGCATTGCGGGGGCGCGAGTTATAGTTAGCTGAACTAACTATAACGGGGAATTTCTATGGTTTTGTATGAGTGAAATGCCCAACTAACTATAATGTCCCTGAAACCTGTTGTTTTTTTCAGTAAATATCAAAGGTTTTTTAAATGCTAATTTCTAACTATAAAATCCCTGAAGCCTATGTTTTTTTCCATGAATTTCTAAGGTTTTGTAAATGCTAATTTCTAACTATGCCTACATAGGTAGAACATGTAGAGAAAGAGGAAGAACGGTGCAGAAAGAAGCAAAAGAAGATCAGAAAAGAGGGAAGAGAGGTGCATAAAGAGGCAAGAGACCTGCGGAAAGAGGCAAGAAAAATACAGAATGAGGCAACAGAAGTCCATCAAGAGGGTGAAAGGTGGAAAAAGAAGCAAGAGAAGTGCAGAAAGCAGAAACAGAGGTGCAGAAAGAGGCCTACTTCGACTGTACCTTACCACAGACTCATACAAATTAGCCTAATCACTAATCCTTCTCTCAAGATTTATTAAACCTCACTTTTCTCTTGAAGGTTCACTATTCATCGACTGCTCAGAATATTAGGTCTACCAAATGTAAAACAGCAATCCAAACCATATCACTGTTGTAAGTCTGACAAAGTTTGTGATGGTATGCATACATGTGTCTCTGCTTTTACCTAGTGACATGTTACATAAAAATAAACATACAAATTCTTGAATACCTGTGTTTCAAACAGCATACTCTGTAAAGCTGTGTACAAAAAGGTAGAAGCAAGAGCAGTGCAGAAAGAAGCAAGAGAGATGCAGAAAAAAGCAAGAGAAGTGCAGAAAGAATGAACAAAGGTACGGAAAGAGACAAGAGGGGTTCAGAAAGAGTCAAGAGAAGTGCAGAAAGAAGCAACAGAGGTACAGAAAGAGGCAAGAGAACTGCAGAAAGAGGCAACAGAGTTGCAGAAATGGGCAAAAGAGGTGCAGAAAGAGAGAACAGGGGTGCAGACAGAAGCAAGATAGGTGCAGAAAGAGGGGAGGGGTGCAGAAAGAGGCAAGGGAGGTGCAGAAATCTGCAAGAGAGGTGCAGAAAGAAGCAAGAGCAGTGCAGAAAGAACCAACAGAGGTGCAGAAAGAGGCAAGGAGGGTGAAGAAAGAGGCAACAGAAGTACAGAAAGAAGCAAAAGAGGTACAGAAAGAGGCAAGAGAACTACAGAAAGAGGCAAGAGAGGTACACAAAGAGGAAAGAGAGGTGCACAAAGAGGGAAGAAGGGTCCAGAAAGAGGCAAGAGGGGTACAGAAATAAGCAAGAGAAGTAGAGAAAGAAGCAACAGAGGTGCAGAAAGAAGCAAGAGGGATTCAGAAAGAGGCAACAGAAGTGCAGAAACAAATAAGGGAGGTGCAGAAAGAGGCAAGATACTTGCATAAAGAGGCAACAGAGTTGCAGAAACAGGCAGGAGATATGCAGAAAGAGGGAACACGGTGCAGAAAGAGGTAAGAGGGGTGCAGAAAGAAGCAGTGAGGTGCAGAAAGAGGCATAAGATTTGCAGAAACTGGCAAAAGAGGTACAGAAAGAGGGAAGAGTTGTGCAGAAAGAGGCAAGAGGGGTGCAGATTGAAGCAAGAGAAGTACAGAAAGAAGCAATAGAGGTGCAGAATTAAGAGCAGTTAAGCAATGATAGTATGGAAGCTCTTGTTTTGACCTGTACCCGCGACATAGTTGGAAAGGTGCTTTGGTCTACCCGCCTCCTGGCCCACTATGGGACTTCTCACTACAACTTATGGAACTGATCTCTTCTCATGCCATTTCCAGAAAAGATTTCGTCCTTCTGGGCGACTTTAATGTCCATAGCGAAGACACCTCAAATCAAGATGCAGTGTCGCTCCTAACAGACTTACTAACATTAGATCTAAATAAAATCAATGAAGACCCCACTCACTCTGCTGGACACATGTTAGATCTGATTTATACCAACTCCTACAATTTATTCTGTGGAGCCACCAGCCCACTCACATGGACCGACCACTCACTGATCGAGTTCCAAGGCCTAGCCCATTACAACTCCATTATTAAGTCGGCCATTGATCTCCTAGCCCCCCTAGAACTAGGGACTAGATTAGCTAGGTGTACCCAGTCAGCTTGGTTCACTCCTGTACTTAAGACAGAAAAGAGCCTATTTTAAAAAATGGAGCGGTGCTGGCAACTCTCTCACAACGCATCTGACAAAGCGCGCTATAAATCAGCCCTGTTTAATTACCATAAAAATATAAAACATGCATGCAAAGCCCACATTGCACTGCAACTCGAGCAGGCCGGGAATGCCCCCAAAACCCTCTATCAGATCCTTAATCTTTCACTCACCCAGAAGCATGCAACAATGAGCAAGCTCCGACACAAGTCCTGTGTGATAAAATTGCTACGCATTTAACAAAGAGAATTGATTTAATATACTATAACATTTCCCCAGACAGAAGCTGCCATCATGATTCCCCTGGTGGACACAAACTTGTCCTGCCTAATATACTGAAGCTAGAACACTTTCCTTTGCCGACGCCCGAGGAGGTAGAATCTCTACTCAACAAGGTTAAATCAGGCTCACTTCTCGATATCATTCCAGCTAAGACCACCTCACTGCTGTCCAAACAGCTTGCTACCCCTATCTGCTCTAAACTAAATCTATTGCTGAAAAAAGGTCTTCTTCCCAATGACTGGAAGACAGCACAAATAATTCCGATACGCAAGAACCTAAAGGCTCCTATGGATGACCTCTCAAACTATCGACCTATCTCGCTGCTTCCCATCCTGAGCAAAATTTTGGAAAAACATATCATTAAGCACCTCTCGGACTTTGTTGAAGCCTACAGTTGTCATTGATCCCTCTCAGTCAGGATTTAGACCCAGACACAGTACTGAGTTAGGTCTGATTGCTCTCACTGATAACATCAGACAGTCGCCAGACAACAGACAGGCAGCTCTATTGGTGCTGCTTGACCTGTTGGCGGCCTTCAACACTGTCTCTCACCAAATCCTGCTCAGGAGGCTCTGTGAAATTGGTATTCAAGGGACAGCCATGCAATGGCTACAGAGTTTGCTGGCACACCAAACTCAGACTATCAACTTGAGCCCTTTCCGATCCGAGATGACGATACTGACCAAGGGAGTACCCCAGGGATCCTGTCTCAGTCTCACCCTATTTAACATTTATGTTGCCCCGCTGGCTGGAGTACTCAGGGATTAAGGGTTTACTCCTATCTCGTATGCTGATGATACCCAGCTTTTACTATCCTTAGACAAAAACAACCCTAACACTCAGTCTATCTTCTCAGAAGGTATGAAGACTATTGGCTGCTGGATGAGAAACAATTTTCTCCAGCTTAATGAGGGAAAAACTGAAATTATGCTGTTCAGCTATGCATCTTTGAGATGGTCCCTGAGCTGTTGGCCAGCAGAGCTAGGATCCACACCTACCCCCAAGACCGTGGTAAAAAAACGTAGGGGTCCGCCTGGACCAGAAGTTGCTATTGAAGGAACAGGCCTCTACCACCAATGGTGCATGCTTCCAAGTCCTAAGCCTCCTGTGAAGGGTATTTCCCTTCCTCCCCCTGTCCACTTGGAAAACCCTCATTCAGACACTAGTATTAAGTCGCCTGGATTATTGCAACGCTCTGCTGATCTCAGAGAATGAAGCATCTTTGAACAGACTACAAGTGGCCCAAAATACCGCAGCCCGGCTTATCGCCAATGCTCCCTCCTGCACTTCTTCCCTTCCTCTCTTGCAGAGCCTGCATTGGCTCCCAGTGCGCTAGCGGATCCATTTTAAGATTTGTTGTATTGTACACAAATCCCTAAATGGTAAAGGCCCCAGTTATCTGACAGATAAATTCACAAAATACCAGCCTCCCAGGGCACTTCGATCTGGCTCCAAATCTCTTCTTGTAGTTCCTCGCTGCAAAAAATCCCGGCAGGGAGGTAAAGCGTTCTTCCATTTAGCCCCGACCTACTGGAACCAACTACCCATCCAGCTGTGGGAGTGTGCCGATCACCTTGCAGGGTGATTCAAGAGTTTTATAAAACATAAATCAAACCAAATCAAATCAGAAAGAAGCCACATAGATGCAGAAAGGGGGAAGTGGGGTGGAAAAAGAGACAAGAGGGATACAGAAAGAAGCAAGAGAGGTACAGAAAGAAACAAAACAAGTGCATAAAGAAGGAACCCAGGTACAAAAAGAGGCAAGAGGAGAGCAGAGAGGGATAGAGAAATAGGGAAGATGGGTGTGAAAGAGGCACAAGGGGTACAGAAAGAAGCAAGAAAGGTACAGAAAGAAGCGGCAGATGTACAGAAAGTGGGAAGAGGGGTGGAGAAAGAGATAAGAGAAGTGCAGAAAGAAGGAACTGAGATGCAGAAATGGGTAAGAGGGGTGGGGAAAGAGGTAAGAGGGGCACAGAAAGAAGCAACAGAGGTGCGGAAAGAAACAAAAGGAGTACAGAAAGAAGGAACAGAGGTTCAGAAAGAGGCAGGGGGTACAGAAAGAGGGAAGAAAGGTGTAGAAATAGGCAAGGGAGGTGCACAAAGAGGGATAAAGGGTCCAGAAACATGCAACATAAGTACAGAAAGAGGCAACAGAGGTGCAGAAACAGGCAGGAGAGATGCAGAAAGAGGGAACAGGAATGCAGAAAGAGGCAAGAGAGGTACAGAAAGAGGGAAGAGGGATACAGAAAGAAGCAAGAGGGGTGTAGAAAGAAGCAAGTGAGGTGTAGAAAGAGGCAAGTGGGTACAGAAACAGGCAAGAGGTGTGCATAAGGGGGCAAAAGAAGTGCAGAAAGAAGCAACAGAGGCACAGAAGGAGGCAAGAGAACTGCAGAAACAGGCAAGAGAGTTGCAGAAACTGGCAAGAGAACCATAGAAAGAAGGAAGAGAAATGAATAAAGAGGCAAAAAAGTACAGAAAGAGGCAAGAGTAGTTCAGAAAGAGGCAAGAGAAGGGCATAAAGAGGCAAGAGAGGTGCAGAAAGAAGAGAGGTGCAGAAAGATGCAAGAGAAGTACAGAAAGAGGCAAACGGAGTGCAGAAAAAAACAACAAAGGTGCAGAAAGAGAAAGAAATGTGCAGGAAGAGGCAAGAGAAGTGCAGAAACAGGCAAAAGAAGTGCAGAAACAGGCAAGAGATGCACACAAAAAGGCAAAAGAAGTGCAGAGAGACACATGAGAGGTGCAGAAAGAGGCAGGAGAGGTGCAGACAGAGGCAAGAGTAGTGGACAACGAGGGACGAGAAGTGCAGAAAGAGGCAAGACAGGTGCAGAAAGAAGAAAGAAAAGTACAGAAAGAGGCAGGAGAGGTACAGAAAGAAGAGAGTGAGGTGCATAAAGAGGCAAGATAAGTGCAGAAAGAGGAAAGTGAGGTGCATAAAGAGGCAAGAGAGGTTCAGAAAGGGGCAAGTGAGGTGCAGAAAGAGGCAAGAGAAGTGAAAAAAGAGGCAAGAGAGGTGCAGAAAGAAGCAAGAGAAGGGCAGAAAGAGGCAAGAGAGATGCAGAAAGAGGCAAGAGAGATACAGAAAGAAGCAAGAAATGTACAGAAAGGAGAAAGAGAAGTGCACAAAGAGGCAAGAGAGGTGCATCAAGAAGAAAGTGAGGTTCGGAAAGAGGCAAGAGAACTGTAGAAAGAGGCAAGTGAGGTGTGGAAAGAGACAAAAGAAGTACAGAAAGAGCTAAGAGAAGTGCAGAAGACACAACAGAGGTGCAGAAAGAGTAAGACATGTATTGAAAGAGGCCAGAGAAGTACAGAAAGAGGCAGGAAAAGTAGAGAAAGAGACAAAAGACTGACTGAGTGTATTTAAAGAGCGCACTACTGTCGAGGCGTCTTGGCGCTAAGTGATGTGCAGAGACAGTGACCAACATGTTCAGGGTTGGGAAAAGAGCCATGTTTTGATTTCCTTTCTGAACACATATCTGCTGGGTTGAAGTCTCAGATGTGTGGGCAGTGAATTCCATAGTTTGGCCGCTAAGAAGGAGAAGCGCTTCCCTCCACACCTTGCTTTCTTTATCTTTGAAAGTTGTACCATACCAGGGGGAGGCGATCTTAAAGATCATGATGGTACATATCGAGCAAACAAGGATTGCACATCCTTCGCCCCACCACCAAACAGGGCTTTGTGCACCAGGCAGAGTGTTTTGAAGTCAATGCGCCATCTCACTGGAAGCCAGTGAAGCTGTTTTATGCTGGTGGATGTAGGATAGTGTTTAGGTAGTTTCAGCAGGACTCTTGCTGCCGCGTTTTGAATTGACTGGAGTTTGGAGAGTTGAGCTGCACCTGCTCCCAAATAGAGGGCATTGCAATAGTCAATTCTAGATAGGACCATGGCTCCTACCACTGTTTTTCTCATAGAGAGAGGGATAAATGGAAGAATCTTCCGAAGTCCTTTTAACATGAAGAAGTAGACTGATGAGACTTGATTAATCTGGGGAGCCCAAGTAAGGTCTTTGTCAAACATAAGACCGAGGTTCCTAGCTTTTTCAACCAAAGTTGGACAGGTGCCAGCTGCAGTTGGCCACCAGAGTTGGTTTCAGACCGAGAGTTTCTGTCCAAACTCTACCACCTCAGTTTTATCTACGTTGAGTTTCCAAAAATTAGAGCTCATCCAGGCCATCAAGGCAGAAATACAATTGCAAAATTTGGCTGCCGTATCATCCATTGACTTTGTTACAGACACTATAAGCTGCGTGTCATCAGCATATGACACCAGCGTAAAGCCGTAACTTTTTATCAATCTAGCCAAAGGGGCTACATATATATTAAACAGCATAGGGGACAAGGCTGAGCCTTGTGGCACTCCACCAGGGAGTGTGAACTCCTCAGACTGATAGCCATCCCAAAGAACCATCTGTTCCCTGGATGATAGGAAAGAGGTGAGGAGGGCGAGAGCTGTACCACTGATACCTACTTCCTGTAGCCTTCGAACTAGTACCTTGTGGTTCACGGTGTCGAAGGCTGCTGTTAAATCAAGCAGGACCAATGCAGCCCTACCTCCACCATCCATCACCTTACGTATTTCCTCTGCTGCCATAATTAAGGCTGACTCAGTAGAATGTAATGATCTAAAGCCATGTTGGGTAGAATCAAGGATATCATTGGTCTCTAGATATGTTGTTAGTTCTGAGTTCATAGCCTTCTCGAGAACCTTGGCAGGTAGCGGCAGGCAGGAGATGGGACGGTAGTTTTTCTCGTCTGAGGGATCCAGCTTAGGTTTTTTTAAAAGAGGGCGCATACAAGCTTTTTTCCAGATAGTTGGGAAGACCCCATAAACTATAATTTGGTTTAATATGGAAGACAGTGGGATACTTATCTCACCTGAAACCAAATTGTAATATATGCGGTGGACAAGGATCTAGAGGAGAGCCTGATTTGATATTTAACAATAAGTCAGCCACTTCCTCCTCTCCTAACAGTGGGAATTGCACTAGGCCACAATGAGAGGCCTTGTCCTCAGGCTGAGCTGGATCGTTGCGCCCTACATCCTTGGCTGAATTAAGAGGTCATTATATACAGACTGAACTTTGCTTTGAAAAAAACCTGCCAACTTGTCTACAAAGTTTTGGTCTGGAGAAAACATTGTGTCCCGCGGACACTTCATCAGCGCAGAGACCGTTTGAAATAATTATTTTGGGGAATTTGTAGCCTCCTGGATTTTGGTGGTAAAGTAAGCTGTTTTAGCCAGTGTAATTGCCGTTTTATATTCCTCTAAGGCTGCACAGTAAGCTTTCCTTTGTACGCTGCTATATTCAGATCTCCTGATGCGTTCCTTTTGCCTGCACTTAATTTTAGCTTGTTTGAGTTCTGCCAAGTACCAGGGGGATGAGGCTAGTTTCCTTCAAGAGTGCTTAGACACTTTTGGTGCCACAATATAATCAGTAGAAATTACGGGCCTTTCACATAGTGCTGATATTAGATCATTTTTACTGAATGACTTCCAGGTGCGATATTTGACGGCCAAAGGTCTGTTCTTGCGAACACCGTTTGAAGTTGCTGGCTTGATGGTAAAATGTACCGCTGAGTGGTCAGACCAGGGTAAGGGACAGACAGTCTTAACTTCTATAAGTGAGTTATTAGTAAAAATACCATCTAGTGTATGTCCTGCATGATGTGTAGGCTCGCAGACAATCTGGTTCAATCCAAAGGTAGCCAGTTTGTCTAATTGGCAACATGTGTCAGGATTATTGTTGGTTTCCAAGTGAAAGTTAAAATCGCCTAGTATCATAAACAATTCGGTGTCTAGGCATGACTCCACATAGGTCTGGAGGGAAGTTGTAAAAGAGGATCTGGGGCCTGGAGGTCTGTAGATCAACAGACTTGGAAACAGTTCTATATGATTGGATTTTATACTAAAAGACATTGCTTCAGCATCTAAAAGAAGTGCACAAACAGGCAAGAGATGCACAGAAACAGGAATGGGAAGTACAGAGAGAAGTAAGAGAATTGAAGAAAGAGACAAGAGAGGTGCAGTAGGAGTTATATTGTGTGGGCCCATTCCAGTATAGTCCTGGTGATTTTAGTAGAAGAAGCAGGTATTTGGAAGCGCGCATTTTGGAGAGTAGCCTGGAAAAGAGACCCAGGAGTGCCTGTTGTTTGGACCTGGTCACTTTGTGCAGGGGGGTGTAGTGTGTGTTGTGCTGGCTTGTGGCAAATGAATGTTTAAGAAACACTTGTCTTCAGGGCTCTTGGGAATCTTAAACGTTTGGGATGATCTGTTCATGCTCAGAGAAATTAAAGACTGATGATGTAGTCCTCTTGTTTTGTGCCCTCGTTATTTTCTATTTTACTCACACTTCCTAGGTGGGAAAAATGGTCTTGGTGGTGCGTACAATGTGACCTCCCCAAACCACAGAGGCACAGCTTACCTAGGCTCAAGAAAGCACAGAGCTTTCATAAAGCATTAGTGGGAGGAGACTCAGCACTTTACCCCTACACTACCCCCACAACCACACACATACCTTCTAACTCCATGAAACATTCATTGTTTGCTCATCAACTGCATCAAAGTTAATCTTTTAGTGTGGGCAGCACACATGCTGCCTTGAACACACGTCCACAAATATCTTATGCAACTTGCCTTTTCCTGCCCACACAAGACAAAAGCAAATATTTCAGTGTCTGCCTGATAACAGTGGAAGGAGGAGTTTCTCTTGACAAATCACCCATGATTTAAAAAATCAAATTAAAAAAAATGCAAGCCCTAGGTACAATTAGGATTTGTTTTTCCTTTTGGCCATCTGAAGTGGAACACTGCTCAGCTCTCCAGAATCCTGATTTGAAATTTGCTTAAAAATCTGAATATTTTTTGAGAAGGGCCTTACAAGTCTTTCCACTAAATATTAGCTGTTGAGATCATCTCAGTAATGTAGCATCTGGGATAACAGTTGTGTTTGACTGGGAAACAAACAATGGTTTCCTCCATCTCGTGTGAATCAAGTGATGTCGCACATAATGAAAATGCAGCAGATAAAGAAGAAAAGTCACATAAATCCCCCAAAAGTTGCTGCATCCTTCGAAAAGTAAATCAGATTTCGAGACAGGATTTAAATTCCCATTCCAGAGAGGGCTTTCAAAGAGAACAGATGGAATTGGAGAAGTGGGCAGGGGCATAAAAGTAGGTGATGGGAAAATGTAGGGTCCACATAGCCATGAAAGATCCGTGAAAGAATATTATCAAACACCGGTAGCTCGGATGAAAACATTGCATGTGCCAGGGGATGTAAAGGAGGTCTGGTGCCCATTGATGGGAGGTTATACAAATAACAATGTATGGACTCAGAGTTAATTGCTGAAATCACTAGAAGTATCTTTGTGTATGTACAGTTAGTGAATTGAAATGTGTATTCCATCTGAATACACATTTTGTCTATGTAGTGTGCATCAATCTAAAAATAAACATGGGTTTGTGAAGATTGTACTACTGTATGTCCAGACTGACTATTTCAGGGCAGAAGACTATCGAGGGACACAATATTGAAAGGAACGTGTATATAGGGAAGTTTTGATTTACTAATTGTACACATCTAAGTATCTTGAAGTAATATATGTTCCGAATCAGTACATATATGTGGAATTAGGTATAGAAAATGTAGACTTACTTGACCATCAATAATTGTTTTGAAATTATGTCCTCCATATTATGTCCCTGGGATGTGTTGGGTTTCAATATTCAGGGTCAGCACCTATTGTGAGGTTGCTCAACACTCCTCGATGCTCCAAAAACTGTCCTCAGACATGTTTACACTTGTTATGCTTTCTGATGCAAATGTGTGTGTGCTTTGTTGCCCACTACATAAACAAACAGCCTATTAGCAGCAGACGATTGGTGATGCATAGTCACAGTGTAAATGTGTTTTGTTATTGGTCGGTCTGTTTACGCTGCCCAAGGAGCATCGCCCGTGCGGCAGCTAAGCTAAATCTTTCAGAACAAAGACTGAAGCTGCTGTGGTGCCACAGAAGGCATTTCAACATGGAGCTGAGAGAACAAAGCTGTTTCTGGGCTGCCCGTGCGCATTGCTGCGGTAGCAGAATAGAAACATGCGTACAGCAGTACTTAATGCACCATGCTCTGGGGTTGTGACCCCCACCTACCTGGGGCTAGTATTTAAAATTACAGTTGAGCCGCGCACCCCCCTTTGCCCCGGGGATATTTTAAAAATGAGAGTGGGGCCGCGCGGTCCCCCTCCCGGAGCTGTAAATGGCCTTTGGGAACGCCACACCCAAGGGCCGGCTCCAGAAATGTCCTGGGGTGCCCACCCCTGGGATATTGCAGTTTGCTATGGGATTGTTCTCACTTGTTCAAAGCAAGCACACATTGCTTTTTACCCCCAGGGAGCAGCATGTTAGCAGCTCACTGGGGCTAAAAAGCAATGCCGGCTCCCGCAGGTGGTGGGAGATGGCCGGGACCACAGGAGCCTTTAGGCAGCCCTGCAGTCCTGAAGGAGATATCAATGCACTGGGGGATGGGGTCCCTGGGGCTGGAAATGGCCTTGGGAGCAAGACCAATAATGTAGGAGTCGCAACCATATTGCAGCACTCAGTGCAGCCCCCCAGTGTAGTGTCGGGTGGAGTCACAGATCTACCTCAAATATATCATTAAATATTGTACAACTCCAGTGGTATTCTTACAGTTGTGAACTTTATCATAGAGCTAGTGAGAGTGAACTTCATAATCACATTGTAATTAGCAGAAATGATATTAAAATATACAAATTAAATGTTATAGTTGAAAAGCGAAATGTGTTGTAGTACATTGAATGCATGCTTTTGCTTTGCGGATTGGCAGAGGGTTCACGAATCTGGGATATATTTATAAAGAGTATATATGTTTAAAAATGTATATCTTTCACTGTTGGGTTATAGGATGGCTCTAAGAATAGCTGTTGTGTTCATTATGACTTTGTTGCAGCTACATGTAAGTGCAGATGCGCAGCTTAAAGTTGTTGAGAAATACTCTACCCCTTCATCTTTGAAGTGAACTCCATCACTTCTGTAGATATCATAATGTCAAAATGTAGATTGTTGTTATTGATAGAGCCCATGTTATGGTCTCTGAGATAAGCAGAGACAGCTTTATTAACATGCTTCCTGGCTTTGTCAATCTGTGGACAGAAATGATTTGACCACTTCCATTTCTGTCTTTGGCACATATTAGAGTATACAAAGACAGTGTGAGGGAAAAGCAACATCAGTTGTGCAAAGGTATTCTTCATTAGAATTTACAATCCTACCCCGGTCAATGTGCCTAGGTCATTGCCACCACAGTGCACAAACATGAGGTCAGGAAGTTGGAGATCCAAAAATGTTTTAACCAATGGCATCAATTGGTGCCACTTTAATCCTCTCTGTGCAAATTATTTTTTATCCACATCATGAAAACATAGGTCTTTGTCAATACCTATGTGTTCAGCATACCCTTTGGCCCAGAAAACATAGCTGTGCCCTACAATCCATACTGTAAGCATTTCAAAGGAATGTGTGTAAGGAATCAAAAGACGTCTATAGCTGAGTAAGCCAGTTGGTACAATGAGAGTTATCTAAAATGGTGGAGAAGATGTTGTTTTAGAAAAAGCAGATACGTGATTGGCTGTTCATAATCATTGTGTACTCAAAAATAGGTTACATGGTACTTTGCTGAACAAGCATCTTTCTGATTGGTTATAGAAAAAAGTTTGAAAGGTACAGTAGACTGGATAAGCTAATATTTTGCACAAGTCAGCCACACTTGCTATTTGAATTTGTTTGCTGGTGTGCTGAATTCAAAAATATGGTAAACCTGTGACCTGCTGGTACAGTTGAATGTTGCAGAAAGTGTTACTATTGAAACTAAGATTAAGCAGAATGGGGGAAGGGTTGAAAGTACACTGTGCTTTTGAAATATTAAATGCAGAGTTATATATCTGTGATATACTTATAAAGTACGTTTTCCCAAATAGGTACTTTGTTTAGAAGTGGTATGCTCTTAAAAAATAATACTAGTATTATTGGTAATAGGATTTTGAAGTCCCGTAAAGGTTCGCCACTCCTCCGTGACAGTACACTGCGACACCGTGGTGGAGTTGCCACTCCAGTAAGCTACAGAATCAGCTGGGGCACTTTTAGAAGAGAGTAATAAAGGGTTAATATGGGTATCAAATAGAAATGGGTTTTAGAATTTGAAAAAATGAAGGGTGTATTTTTATTTGTTACTTACATTAATTTCTGTGCAAAATGAGAGGAAAGGTTTGCCATTACTGATTTTACCTTATTGTTTGGGAAAGAAAATGATTAAAAAGTATTTCTGATAATTTCATATTCTACAATAGTATTTCAGAGGTGAGATACACATGTGTAAGGTGTGTTATGTATTGTGTAGGAGTGCAAACACCAAAGGAAATGATGGACAGAGTGTTGAACTTTGCAAGCACTCACCCCCGGTCAACTGATCTGCGTTTAATCCATCACCGTTCTTTAGCCCCCTCTGCCACCCCAATTCAGACATGGCCATATGCAAATCAGTCTGACCCTGTGCCTCATGGGAACAGTCCAGCCCGAACTGCCAAGCCATGTCTTCCTTGGACCGGAAACAAGCTTCCTAGGACCGGTTTCTGGCATTTAAGCCGTCTTCCGCCAGGCTTGCTTGAATCCAGTGGCAAAGTGAGCAAGGGACTCACGTCTGAGCATACCCTGCCAACTTATGGCGAACAAAGCAAAAACCAAAGGAAATGATGGACGGAGTGTTGAACATTGCAAGCACTCACCCCCAGTCAACTAATCTGGGTTTAATCCATCACCGTTCTTTAGCCCACTCTGCCACCCCAGTTCAAACATGGCCATATGCAAATCAGTCTGACCCTGTGCCTCATGGGAACAGTCCAGCCCGAACTGCCAAGCCATGTCTTCCCTGGACCGGAAACAAGCTTCCTAGGACCGGTTTCTGGCATTTCAGCCGTCTTCAGCCAGGCTTGCTTGAATCCAGTGGCAAAGTGAGCAAGGGACTGACGTCTGAGCATACCCTGCCAACTTATAGCGAACAAAGCAAAAACCAAAGGAAATGATGGACGGAGTGTTGAACATTGCAGGCACTCACCCCCAGTCAACTGATCTGGGTTTAATCCATCACCGTTCTTTAGCCCACTCTGCCACCCCAGTTCAGACATGGCCATATGCAAATCAGTCTGACCCTGTGCCTCATGGGAACAGTCCAGCCCGAACTGCCAAGCCATGTCTTCCCTGGACCGGAAACAAGCTTCCTAGGACTGGTTGCTGGCATTTCAGCCGTATTCAGCCAGGCTTGCTTGAATCCAGTGGCAAAGTGAGCAAGGGACTCACGTCTGAGCATACCCTGCCAACTTATGGCGAACAAAGCAAAAACCAAAGGAAATGATGGCCGGAGTGTTGAACATTGCAAGCACTCACCCCCAGTCAACTGATCTGGGTTTAATCCATCACCGTTCTTTAGCCCACTCTGCCACCCCAGTTCAGACATGGTCATATGCAAATCTGTCTGACCCTGTGCCTCATGGGAACAGTCCAGCCCGAACTGCCAAGCCATGTCTTCCCTGGACCGGAAACAAGCTTCCTGGGACCGGTTTCTGGCATTTCAGCCGTCTTCAGCCAGGCTTGCTTGAATCCAGTGGCAAAGTGAGCAAGGGACTCAAGTCTGAGCATACCCAGCCAACTTATGGCGAAAAAGCAAAAACCAAAGGAAATGATGGACGGAGTGTTGAACATTGCAAGCACTCACCCCCAGTCAACTGATCTGGGTTTAATCCATCACCGTTCTTTAGCCCACTCTGCCACCCCAGTTCAGACATGGCCATATGCAAATCAGTCTGACCCTGTGCCTCATGGGAGCAGTCCAGCCCGAACTGCCAAGCCATGTCTTCCCTGGACCGGAAACAAGCTTCCTAGGACCGGTTTCTGGCATTTCAGCCGTTTTCAAACAGGCTTCCTTGAATCCAGTGGCAAAGTGAGCAAGGGACTCATGTCTGAGCATACCCTGCCAACTTATGGCAAACAAAGCAAAAACCAAAGGAAATGATGGACGGAGTGTTGAACATTGCAAGCACTCACCCCCAGTCAACTGATCTGGGTTTAATCCATCACCATTCTTTAGCCCACTCTGCCACCCCAGTTCAGACATGGCCATATGCAAATCAGTCTGACCCTGTGCCTCATGGGAACAGTCCAGCCCAAACTGCCAAGCCATGTTTTCCCTGGACCGGAAACAAGCTTCCTAGGACCGATTTTTGGCATTTCAGCAGTCTTCAGCCAGGCTTGCTTGAGTCCAGTGGCAAAATGAGCAAGGGACTCACGTCTGAGCATACCCTGCCAACTTATGGCAAACAAAGCAAAAACCAAAGGAAATGATGGACGGAGTGTTGAACATTGCAAGCACTCACCCCCAGTCAACTGATCTGCGTTTAATCCATCACAGTTCTTTAGCCCACTCTGCCACCCCAGTTCAGACATGGCCATATGCAAATCAGTCTGACCCTGTGCCTCATGGGAACAGTCCAGCCTGAACTGCGAAGCCATGTCTTCCTTGGACCGGAAACAAGCTTCCTAGGACCGGTTTCTGGCATTTCAGCCGTCTTCAGCCAGGCTTGCTTGAATCCAGTGGCAAAGTGAGCAAGGGACTGACGTCTGAGCATACCCTGCCAACTTATGGCGAACAAAGCAAAAACCAAAGGAAATGATGGACGGAGTGTTGAACATTGCAGGCACTCACCCCCAGTCAACTGATCTGGGTTTAATCCATCACCGTTCTTTAGCCCACTCTGCCACCCCAGTTCAGACATGGCCATATGCAAATCAGTCTGACCCTGTGCCTCATGGGAACAGTCCAGCCCGAACTGCCAAGCCATGTCTTCCCTGGACCGGAAACAAGCTTCCTAGGACTGGTTGCTGGCATTTCAGCCGTATTCAGCCAGGCTTGCTTGAATCCAGTGGCAAAGTGAGCAAGGGACTCACGTCTGAGCATACCCTGCCAACTTATGGCGAACAAAGCAAAAACCAAAGGAAATGATGGACGGAGTGTTGAACATTGCAAGCACTCACCCCCAGTCAACTGATCTGGGTTTAATCCATCACCGTTCTTTAGCCCACTCTGCCACCCCAGTTCAGACATGGTCATATGCAAATCTGCCTGACCCTGTGCTTCATGGGAACAGTCCAGCCCGAACTGCCAAGCCATGTCTTCCCTGGACCGGAAACAAGCTTCCTGGGCCCGGTTTCTGGCATTTCAGCCGTCTTCAGCCAGGCTTGCTTGAATCCAGTGGCAAAGTGAGCAAGGGACTCACGTCTGAGCATACCCAGCCACCTTATGGCGAACAAAGCAAAAACCAAAGGAAATGATGGACGGAGTGTTGAACATTGCAAGCACTCACCCCCAGTCAACTGATCTGGGTTTAATCCATCACCGTTCTTTAGCCCACTCTGCCACCCCAGTTCAGACATGGCCATATGCAAATCAGTCTGACCCTGTGCCTCATGGGAGCAGTCCAGCCAGAACTGCCAAGCCATGTCTTCCCTGGACCGGAAACAAGCTTCCTAGGACCGGTTTCTGGCATTTCAGCCGTTTTCAACCAGGCTTCCTTGAATCCAGTGGCAAAGTGAGCAAGGGACTCATGTCTGAGCATACCCTGCCAACTTATGGCAAACAAAGCAAAAACCAAAGGAAATGATGGACGGAGTGTTGAACATTGCAAGCACTCACCCCCAGTCAACTGATCTGGGTTTAATCCATCACCGTTCTTTAGCCCACTCTGCCACCCCAGTTCAGACATGGCCATATGCAAATCAGTCTGACCCTGTGCCTCATGGGAACAGTCCAGCCCGAACTGCCAAGCCATGTTTTCCCTGGACCGGAAACAAGCTTCCTAGGACCGATTTTTGGCATTTCAGCAGTCTTCAGCCAGGCTTGCTTGAGTCCAGTGGCAAAGTGAGCAAGGGACTCACGTCTGAGCATACCCTGCCAACTTATGGTGAACAAAGCAAAAACCAAAGGAAATGATGGACGAAGTGTTGAACATTGCAAGCACTCACCCCCAGTCCACTGATATGGGTTTAATCCATCACCGTTCTTTATCCCACTCTGCCACCCCAGTTCAGACATGGCCATATGCAAATCAGTCTGACCCTGTGCCTCATGGGAACAGTCCAGCCCGAACTGCCAAGCCATGTCTTCCCTGGACCGGAAACAAGCTTCCTAGGACCGGTTTCTGGCATTTCAGCCGTCTTCAGTCAGGCTTGCTTGAATCCAGTGGCAAAGTGAGCAAGGGACTCACGTCTGAGCATACCCTGCCAACTTATGGCAAACAAAGCAAAAACCAAAGGAAATGATGGACGGAGTGTTGAGCATTGCAAGCACTCACCCCCAGTCAACTGATTGGGTTTAATCCATCACCGTTCTTTAGCCCACTCTGCCACCCCAGTTCAGACATGGCCATATGCAAATCAGTCAGACCCTGTGCCTCATGGGAACAGTCCAGCCCGAACTGCCAAGCCATGTCTTCCCTGGACCGGAAACAAGCTTCCTAGGACCGGTTTCGGGCATTTCAGCTGTCTTCAGCCAGGCTTGCTTGAATCCAGTGGCAAAGTGAGCAAGGGACTCACGTCTGAGCATACCCTGACAAACTTATGGCGAACAAAGCATAAACCAAAGGAAATGATGGACGGAGTGTTGAACATTGCAAGCACTCACCCCCAGTCAACTGATCTGGGTTTATTCCATCACCGTTCTTTAGTCCATCATTTCCTTTGGTTTTTGCTTTGTTCGCCATAAGTTGGCAGGGTATGCTCAGATGTGAGTCCCTTGCTCACTTTGCCACTGGATTCAAGCAAGCCTGGCTGAAGACGGCTGAAATGCCAGAAGACGGCTGAAATGCCAGAAACCGGTCCTAGGAAGCTTGTTTCCGGTCCAGGGAAGACATGGCTTGGCAGTTCGGGCTGGACTGTTCCCATGAGGCACAGGATCTGACTGATTTGCATATGGCCATGTCTGAACTGGGGTGGCAAAGTGGGCCAAAGAACGGTGATGGATTAAACCCAGATCAGTTGACTGGGGGTGAGTGCTTGCAATGTTCAACACTCCGTCCATCATTTCTTTTGGTCTTTGCTTTGTTCGCCATAAGTTGGCAGGGTATGCTCAGACGTGAGTCCCTTGCTCACTTTGCCACTGGATTCAAGCAAGCCTGGCTGAAGACGGCTTAAATGCCAGAAACCGGACCTTTGGTTTTTGTTGTGTAGGAGTGCATCAGTGTTTGTAATTACATTTTTAACATTGAGAGCAGTATTTATAAAGCTTGAGAATCATTAGAGAAATGTGAGGTTTAAAATGTCTTAACAAATGTAGGAACCTGTATTGTAGTCTGCATAATTGTACTGAAATGAAGATTGATATAGGTTGTACATACTAATATGTGTGCTTCCTGAGTCTGTAGTGAAAGTAGTAGAGAAACCTGAGGTTTAAAACATGTTAGCAATTTATTAACCTGTATACCCTTCCATATAACTCTTTGTTGGCGAAACATCCATTACAACACAGGCATTACAATGGTACATGTCTTGTAATGGCTTGTATTGTAATACCATGCATTGTAATGGAAGGTGCATTGTAAAATTACGTTGTAAAAGTATGCGATGTAATAGTTTGCATTGTAACATCATATATACATGAAATAAGTTTAAAAGTATGCAGTTTATCATACCTCGGCACACATTTTATTTGAGCAGTACAGAATTCAGTTGCAGAAGCCTGGATGTCTTACCTAGGTATACATCACAGTAGCACTTCAATACAGAGTTCAATACTTGCCTGCCCTGTATAATGATCAGAAAGTAAACTATACATTTCCTTCTACACAAATTTAGAGAGCATGAGGTGTGCAACAGAGGAATTTTAGTATCTATAGGGTTCTATTGTGAGCTGTAAGTGAATAATGAAGCTGCAAGAGAAATGTGGGGTTTAAAACATGTTGTCAGATTGATTATTGTATATGCTAATGATATGAGTCTCTGAAAAGGTACACTTGAGGTAGGCTGTATAAATGTAGGTGTCTGTTTTAAACGGAAAGTGCACTCTGTCAAGTCTGAATATCTGTGTGCTATCATGCCTGAGGTATGTCTCTACTTCTACATGTATGTTAACACATGTTGTGCAGCTGATGACCCTAACTTAAAAACTATGCAGCTTATCATACAGGTGCACAAATGTTGTCAGTCCTATAATAGCATTCAGTCTCAGAAGCAGAGATCTGTTACCTATGTAGGTGTCACAGAAGACTTCGAATCCAGATTTCAATACTCACCTGCCCTGTCTAATGAGGTGAAATTAATGCAGATATCTTTTTCTACACAAAAATCTTTTTCTATACAAATTTAGAGAGAGTGTGGTCTGAAACAGAGGTATTCTAGTATTTTTAGGCTTCTTTTGAAATATCATGTCACCACAAAAAGGCAGAGAAACACACATTGACGTCTTGAGAAAGATGCTGAGACTTTCAAGAGGGACATTGGAAATGTCAGCCTTTGACATTTGCCTAGGTCTGTCATTGTGAGCTGTCAGTAAATAATAATTATTGTATATGCTAGTTCATATGAGTCTCTAGAAAGGTACACGTGAAGTAGGCAGTATAAATGTAGGTGTACTTTGTCAACTTGGAATATCTTATGTCTGAGCAATGTCTCTACTTCTACATGTATTCTGACACGTGCAGTGCAGCTGAGGACCCTAACTTAAAAACTATGTAGCTTATCATACAGCTACAAAAAACAAGATTAGGGAGTGAAGAAGTATTGCCCCTCACGGGCACAGGGGGTGGATACGTCCTCCTCAACTAGGTTCAAAACAAAAGGATCCACCTCAAAGAGGTTCAAAGGAAAGTGTTCCCAAACTTGGTAGGGCACACACAGTGTTTGCTTAAATACCCCTCACACACCAAAAGGGCCCTTGGTGTCATGCTTCATCATAGGGGTCTTCCCGCCCCGCTGCGGGATGGGGTGTGCTACAACTAGCGACTACGCTGGAGCACTGTTATTGTAGTTCTATGTGTGATGTATGAGTAGTGAGAGGAAGGGTCAGGGGTGGATGAGGTGAGTGGGTTAAAAAGTACCTGGCCTTATAGACTTAAGAAGTTTAAGAGGTCATAGGCGGTACTGTTAAAATGGTATTGCAGAGATTTCCTGAGTTTTATTGTGCGGATACTCCTGGTCAAGTCAACATGTTTCGAAGCATGAAGGCTTCTTCATCAGGACTAAAGATGATCCCTTCAGTGCTCACTATGTTGCTATCAAATGGTGCAGAATAAAAAAGTGCTATGTTAAAAAAAGGTGGAAAAATGTATATTAAATACAGTACCCAGTCTGTATTGTTAATATGTAAGCCTAGTCAGTATTTCTGAAAGTAAACTAGAACTGGTAGGAGTCAGTGCTCCATGAGCATTGTTTATGGGTGGGAAGGATTTTGCCACTGTGATTTAATGGTCATCAGGTCCTCGCCTCGACTCGCGCCATCCCACGGCTCCGTGGTTTTATTATACAGCTGCACAAATCTTGTCAGTCCTACTACGGCATTCAGTCACAGAAGCAGAGGTCCATTTCCGAGGTAGGTGTCACAGAAGCCCTTGAATACAGAGTTCAATATGCATCTGCCTTGTATAATGAGCACAAAGTAATCCATACAGCTTCTTCTACAAATATTTTGAGAGGTTGTAGTTTGAAACAGAGGTAGTCTAATATCTATTGGCTTCTTTAGATGTCTCGCTTCACTTGTGAAATGTAGAGATATACTTATTGAGGTGTTTAGAAAGGTGATGAGACTCACCAGAGTGGCATGACAAAAGTTGAGATTTTATTTTGGTATAGACCTGAGATTGTAATTTCTAATTGTCTATCCAAGCTGTGAGAGAAAGGCAAGGTTTAAAACATGTAGACAGATATATTAACCTGTATTCTAGTTGATATAAGTCTCTGCAAAGGCTCTTTCCAGGCAGGCCATATTAGTGGTGTGTTCTTCAAATTGAAAACATGTCCAGACAAGTTTGAATGTCTGAGTGCTACCATGTCTGAGGTATGTGTGTACTTCTACGTGTAGTCTGATGTGTGTTGTGCAGGTCATGATACTAACTTTAAAAGTATGCAGTTTAACATAACTCTGCACAAATCTTGTCAGAGCTACTACAACATTCAGTCGCAGAAGCACAGAACCGTTACCTAGGTAGACATCACAGAAGCACTCAAATTCAGAGCTCAAAATGTATTTTGCTGTATACTAAGCAGCAAGTAATTCATGCAGTCTCTTTTACAAATATTTTGAGATGATGCACTGTGAGATAGAGGTAGTCTAAAATGTTTAGGCTTCATTAGATGACTTCTTACTTGTAAAAGATAGACAGATACTTATTGAGCTATTTAGAAAGACACTGTGTCTCACAAGAATCGTATCAGAACGGCTGACATTTTAGTTTTGGTAGAAGTCTGGTGTTGTCGTATCTGACTTTCTAGGCAAACTGCTAGAGTAAAGTGAGGTTTATAACATGTTGGCAGATGTATTAATCTGTGTTTTAGTCAATATAACTGTGTGTCAAGGTACATTGCAAGTAGGCCATGGTTTGTGAGGTGTCTGCTTTAAACGGAAAGTGCATTCTGTCAAGTCTGAATATCTGAGTGCCATGATGACTGAGGTATGACTCTAATTCTACATGTATTCTGACGCATGGTGTGCAGCTGATGACCCTAACTTACAAAATATGCAGCTTATCATACAGGTGCACAAATATTGTCAGTCCTACTACATCATTCAGTCACAGAAGCAGAGATCTGGTACCTATGTAGGTGTCACAGAAGACTTCAAATACAGATTTGAATACAGAGTTCAATACCCACCTGCCCTGTCTAATGAGATGAAAGTAATGCAAAGATCTTTTTTCTTTTTCTACTCAAATTTAGAGAGCGTGAAACAGAGGTAGTCTAGAATTTGTAGGCTTCTTTTGATGTATCATGTCTCACCACAAAAAGGCAGAGACACTCACATTGATGTCTTGAGAAAGATGCTGAGACTTACATTAGCGACATGAGAAGAGTCGGCCTTTGATATTTGCCTAGGCCTGTCATTGTGAGCTGTCAGTGAATAATGAAACTGATAGAGAAAAGTGAGCTTTATATATGTTGGCACATGGATTATTGTACATGCTAGTTCATATGTGTCTCTGGAAAGGTACACTTGAAGTAGGCAGTATAAATGCAGGTGTCTGTTTTAAATGGAAAGTGCACTTTGTCAACTTGGATTTTCTGTGTGCTATCATGTCTGAGCTTTGTCTCTAATTCTACACATATTCTGACATGTGCTGTGCAGTTGATGACCCTCACTTAAAAACTATGTTGCTTCTACAGTATTCATTCACAGAAGCAGAAATTTCTTACCTAGGTAGGTGTCAAGGAAGCACTGGAATATAGAGTTAAAAATCTGACTGCCCTGTATAATGAGCAAAAAGTTCATCTTCTTGTACACAAATTTAGAAAATAAAAGTGTACAATAATTGATAAAGTTTTCTTCCAGAGTTTCAACCATTTACACCTTTGCTAATGTGCATACTTAGATATCCTATATGTTTGTTTGTAATGGAGACAATGGCAATGTATTTGCAAGCAACTGTTTATCAGTAATTATTAATATGTAATTGATTTAAAATTATTAATTGATGTAACAAACTATTGAAACTGTTCTTTGTTTTTTAGATAATTACTTTATTTGAAAAATAAAATTGAAGATGGCAAGAAAATATGAAAAGAGAAGAGAACAAAGAGAACAGTACTACTTAAAGAAGAGTGAAAATAAGAAATTAGATGATGCACACAAGGTTATACAGGACAAAACATCTTCTGGTAAGAGAACTAAACAGATTCTTAAAACACTTTTATGAAGATTAAAAAAGTAGAAAATGTTTAAAAGAAAAAGAAAAGTTTAACAACAAATCAGAAACAAAACAGAATTTGTCATGCTGAAAGAACTTCAAATTATAGTAAAACAACACATCTCACAAGAAGGCAGAAAGAGTGTAAGGATATACGAAGAAGAATGTTTAGAAGTAAAGTAATTCAAAATCAACTAAAAATGTTTAAAAATATAAAAGAAGATCATCAGCTTATATGAAAAAGCAACAGACTGAAAGTATAGTAGATAGAGCTTTTGAATCGAAATAAAACCTATTTATATTAATATTGAAGAGAATGAAAACATTGAATAAAACAATGGTGTTTATGAAGGAGAAGATCAAAAGAAAAAGACTTGCTAATAGAAGTAACTTTTGTAAAACTTTTGGGCCATATGTATCAAAAATGAGATTTGCGATTCCTAAATAGTGATTTTAACCCAATCGCTATTTGAGAATTGCAAAACGCGATGTAATAAAAAAATCGCTAATATTTAGCGATTCGGTAATAATCGCAATTACCGATTTCCAAAATAAAGATTTCTTAATTGCGAAATCGATATTAAGAAATCGCAAATTTATTATTTTGCTGTTCAGGTGCAGATTGATGACATCACAACCAGAAAGTGTGACTGCCCATGCTGTTTCTGGATGCCTGAGGCTGTGTCAGAGGCTGGAAGCAGGAGCACACCACTCTGAACTTCATCTGTAGTGTAAAGTCATCATCCAAAACACTATTGATACACAGGAGAAGGAAAAGGAGGCTGCTGGGAGGAAAAGGAAATACACATTTAGTGAGAAAGAACTTGGGGTCCTCATTGAGGAGATGGTGAAAAGACATGAACTGCTTTTTGGCAAGAAATCTCTGCAGATCCCAGAGTCAGAGAAGTGTAAAATCTGTCTGGACATGCAGGCTCAGGTAAATGCCATTGGTCTTACACAGCGCTCCATTGGTGACCTACACAAGCGCTGGTATGACATGTGCTCAAGGGCTAATGACAAGGTTGCCAACAGGTTTGCAGAGGCTAAGAAAACTGGTGGAGGTCCATCTACTGCGACTGCATCCATACCCCTTGCGGATTTGGTGGAGTCAACCCTACAGCCGGAAAGCATCAGCGGGGTTGCAGATATCGACCACTCAGCCCCATCCAGCACCAGACAAGCTAAGTCAATCCTGACAGATTACCCACAAAAGAACACACTCAGGAATGCCTCAATATGGAAGTCACAATGCTACTCCAGTCCACAATTTCCTGGCCACCCAGCAATGCATCATGGGAGATGTAGTCACACACATAGCACAATTGAGCAATGACACACAGCAATGTATCTGCAGTTGCCTCATCAAGGGAGGGCAGTCAGAACACTGAACATGCTCCTGCAGTCCGTGGATGGAAGAAATAAACAGTGGTGCCACAGCTGAATGCTAATGGGTGAAGTAAACCATGGTATACATACATTTGTCATTCCATTACTCATGTCCTGTGCACATGACATGTGAAACAGAAAGAGCCACGCATTATTTGTGATTTGTAGGCTGTGTGAATGCAATTTACCTGATGTTAAGGTATATTAAAAGACAGATCTTCTACAGTCATGATTTACTCTGTGTCATCATTACTCACCTAGAAATAGTTGTGTGTTATTTCATCACGTCTCTGTTTGCCATCTGCTGCCCCTACACCAACTGCTGATCTGAGAAGTGGACCTGGTACCTCATCCTCATCTGATTCTGTATCTGTGAGTTCCAGTGGTATGCCTTTTGTTGTCGCAGCGTTGTGCAGCATGGCACAAGTAGCCACGATCTTGCAGCAGGTCTCTGGCCCATACTGCATTGCTCCTCCACTTTTGTGCAGGCAGTGGAACCTGCTCTTCAGTATTCCAAATGTCCACTTGATGACACTGCCCATTGACTTGTGTGCGCAATTGTATCTTCTCTCACTCTGATTAGCCGGATTGAGGTACGATGTGAAGATGAATGAGTGCACAGCATATGCACTGTTACCTACAGGTTGAAAGACATATGGTTAATCACTGTCCTATTTCTACAGCTCTAAAGAGTATATCAGAGTGTGTGAAATGCATTTACCTAGCAGGTATCCTTCGCCAAATTCACCCCCGGTGAGATGTGTGTATATTCCACTGTGTCTAAAAATGAAGGAATCGTGTGTACTGCCAGGATATTTGGTCACTATATCAGTTATGATGAGTTTTGTGTTACATATGACCTGTATGTTGAATGGAATGATTTCTGGGTTCTGAATACATACTCATTATGTGTCCCATAAATGCAGCCAATTACATGGAAAAACTGGGCTATCTGGTAGAAATCCAGTTTGGTCTGCTGCAATGCCTGTTGTGTGGTGGGGAATCTGATGTAATGGTGTATCCTCTGTACCATTGCATCCAAGAATGCATGAAAGAAGCGTGACAGGCAACTCTAGGACACCCCTCCTGCTGTAGCTATCACCCCCGGGAAGCTCCCTGATGCCAGTAAGTGCAGTAAACAGAGGACCTGCACATGTGTCAGAACGGTTTGGGTCCTGCGGGTTGGATGTTCAAGCATAGGTTTGAGGTCAGCTATCAAGTCTAGTAAAGTAGCTGAGTCCAGCCTATACTTCTCATGTATTTCTTCCTCTGTCTGGTGGACCAGGGTAATGCGCACTCTGAAAACGCATTCCTGTCTCCTCCTCCTTCTATGTGCTGCTGCTTTAATCCGCATCCTCCTTGCTATGACATACAGCGCTGCCATTGTGAAGACCCTGAGACATTCTGGGCCTGTTTAAATAGGTTGCACCTGTTTACCAACTGGCTTGAGTTGGTGGTAATTTAAATGTGTAAAATTGTGAGTTCTACATATTCTCAATTTATGAATGTTTAATATATTATATTATGAATTCGTAAATTGTGACATACAATATTGCAAAATCGCGAATTCACAAAGGGGTTTTCGCAGATTTGTTGCCTCGCAAAATTGGTAATCGCAATTTTTGCAATGCGAAACACTATCATACATTGGGACATGCTATTTTGTTTTTTTGAGATTCGCAGCGTTTGCAATCTCAAAATAGCTTGATAAATATGGCCCTAACTGGTAGATGGAAGCACACTTCCGGTACTGAGCCTTTCTTTAATGAAGAAAGCTATTTTCAAGAGAACGCATTAGTACATGTAGGTGATACTAGTGGTTGATGCTATGAAAGTTGGTTCTCCCATTCCAACGGAAAAAATGGTTCCTAGGAATGTGGAAGAAGTAATAGCTGGAGAAGTTCAAGGGAGGCGTACACAAGCTCCTGTATATAAGTGGGATTGTAGCAGTATTTGCAGTATTTGACAGGAATCTATAGACATAATAGGACTTTGTTTACGAGAATATGCCAAAAAAGACGATTAAGATGTTATAAGGACTAGATCCATGTAAATAAAAAAATATATTAAGTTGCAGGGTCATTCTCTGGCTTGACTCTCTAGAAAAGTGTGCCAAAGTACTTTTCATCATTTAGGAATGCTAGCTGTACACCACTCTGAAATGCGGAAGTTAGTAAGGATACTTTACTATGTAAAAACTCCTGCATTATGTTCAAGTGAATTGAATACATTTCTTTTGCATTGTTCTGCATCAGATGTACAGAAAGTTTGTAATGATATATAGTTTAGTTTTTTTGGTTCTGAGGAGGAGTGTAGAGAAACTGAGACTTTGATTAGTGTAGGTGTTAAAGAAGAGGAGAAAGATATTAGTATAATGATTTTGCGGAAGAAATTACAAAGTTTAACTCAGTTTCATCTGAAAACCAAACTATAATTGTATTTGTTGTCGACGTATTCACTTTAGAAGTCAACCTAGGAATTTTGATTTATATTTAAAACGTGAAAAAGAAAATAAAGATAAGTGGCAGCAATTTTGTCTTTATTTGTTTTCAGAAGGTCAGTTTGAGTTGGCGATTGATCAAGTTATTTGTAAGTACTGTTACAAAAAATTAGAGGAAAACAAAATGCCAGCTAGAGCTGCACATAACAACTTAGAGTTGGTACCTATTCCTCAGGAACTGGCAGATTTAAATGTATATGAGTCTATTCTTTTTCAGTAGGTACACCTATTTCAAGCCATTGTTCCTATGGAGCCTAAAACAGGTACGCTGCAACCAACAGATTTACAAAAAAAGCCTCAAAAGAAGAGTTGTGTACTTACCTTTAGATTTTAAGGAAAACATTGATACTGTTGGTGTAAAGAGAGAGGAAAATGAGCCAGTAGTCATTTTTGTAAATGGTGTACCAACAAAGATTAGAAAAATCTGGCAGGAGTTTGTAGATGTTAATAAACTTCAAAAGCCTATATTATAACTGGTTCAGAATAATAAGTATTATAAGATTGTATATGTTGATGAACAAGTAATATGCTTACACAATGAAAAACTAATCTCAAGTGGCCAAATTGAAAAAGTGGACAAGTCCAGGAGTGAAGAGATTTATGAATATTATATTATACATACTCTGTATTCTAAAGAAATAATAGGAAACAGTATTGAATTATTTCAAATGAAAGAATCAAAAGGAACTCCCATGAGTGTATGGGAAAAAGTTTAGAAGCTCATTGTTTTCCACACCTTTTCCCCACTGGAGAAGGCAGACAATTTGATGAGCAAGCAATATAGATCCCAGCTTCAGAATTTCAATCAACAAGAATGGATTGTGAAGATCCAAGATTTCGACAGTGCATTCCATATATATTTAATCTTCTGTTTGAAAGTGATTTGTCTGCACATTCATATGCAGTAAACCATATATTAAAAACAGGAGTTCATCTTCAACATGTTTCTGCAAAGGAGTTCATGGACAAAGTTGAAGAAAGAGATGGAAATTTAGAATTAATTATTTTGATGGCGTGCCAACGTGGCATCTATGAAAATTGGTATTGATGTCATGGGGAACTTAAATGCGTGTTAAGAAGCCTAGGCACACTGACATGGTTTCTAACACTTAGTTGTGCTGAATATGCTTGGAATGATTTACTTTAATTCCTTTAAGAAACAAATTTAAATGTAAAAAACATTGAACTGTAGAAAACTGGAGACTTCTGTTCTTTGTATCCTGTAAAATGTCTGCAGATATTTTAACCATAGGTTTTAAGATATGATGTCATTTATCTGCAATAAAAGTGTTCCACCGCTGGGAGAGGTAACTTATTTCTTTTGGCAAATAGGGTATCAAGCCAGAGGTGCTCCTCATATACACATGCTATTATGGATAAAGAATGCCCAAAATTTGGAACAGATGAAGCTGTTTTGTCTTTCATTGACCAGTATGATACATGTGCCATTCCAAGAGAAAGGGAAGAAAAGAGCTTTAGACAACAAGTTTCGAGCTTTCAAAGTCATGGATGGAGGAAATACTTCTGACGGAATTATAAATCTAAAGTTAAATCGTTTACAAAATGTTGCTTTGGATTCGCAAGTTCTATATTTCTAAAGGAAGGGTAAATAGCTTTTTTCTCAGCAGTAAGACACACAATAACTCGAAAATCTCCCAAGAATACATACAACTTAAGAAGAACAGAAGCTTCAAACTACATTAATGACTATAATCCAGGTATTATAAAAATGTGGAATGCAAACATGAATATTCAGTTTGTTGCAGACAATTCAATTACTGTTGATCGTTATGTCACATCATATATTAAAATATCTGAAACATCTGAGATGAAAGAAATGTGGGAAGAAATTTGGGCAGAAAATTGTCTTGGCAAGAAATTGTACAGCTTCAGCTTGAAAATGCTTTCTCATAGAGAAATTGGATCATGCAATTGTTGAGATTGCTTGAGCTCAGCCAGTTTGTATTCAAAGTCAAGAGGAATTATTTGGATAAGTCTAGGTCTAGTCTCCACATGGAATAGAGCATTGAAATCTTTACAAGAAATCCAATACTTAGATATCACAAAGATTATCTCGACCATAAAACCGAACAATCACTTCAACGATCCTCTACCTACAAAATGTTGGTCTGCAATAAACCCTCTGCTCATCCCCTCATGGACAAAGATTATTAATGCCTCGCTATTGCAAGGCTCACTACCGGACCGCCTAAAAACAGGACATGTCACCCCAATCTTAAAAAACCCAACAGAGAACCCCGCAGACCTGAACAACTTCAGACCAGGAGCAAACATCCCCATGCTAGCCAAAGTCCTGGAAAAATGTGCACAACAACAGCTGAGCCAACACATCTCTGAATTCAAATTGCTGAATGACTTTCAGTCAGGATTTAGACCAAACCACAGCACTGAAACAGCAATTCTGCCCATCGTCGACGATGCTCTACTTGCCCTCGACTGCAATGAAACTTGTCTCCTAATCCTGCTTGACCTTTCAGCACCATTTGACACAGTAAACCATGCCAAAATACTAGATCGCCTGAAAAAAAGGATGGGCTTAGAGGGTACAGTCCTAAAGTGGTTTAGTTCATTCTTAGAAAACAGATCGCAACAATTCAGAGTAAACCAAACATTACCTGCTTCATCCAGAAATTGTATTGGAGTACCACAGGGCTCAACACCATCCGCTGCTCTATTCAATTTGTATGTAGAGCCACTCACTAAAATCTTACAGCAAGCAAACATCTCCTTCCCCATGTATGCTGACGATACACAGCTTTACATCAAGATCACATCGATAGAAGAGATCTGTATCATGAACCAGGCACTAAAGAGAACCGTCCATTGGCTAACTAGTAATCACCTCAAGCTCAACCCACAGCGATACACTACAACACACCACTGTACCTAGCTAAGAAAATCACTCTTATCAGGAGGTTGCCGGGTTTCCCGGAGTCACAGAGAATCTATTGCTGAAACCAATCCTCTTCCGTATAAAAATAACTTATGACCAAGCTTTCTCTGGCGTAGCACCCAGAATTCGGAACGCTCTCCCCCCTAACATAAGAAAAATTTCATCCATCGCTGTTTTTAAAAATGCAATTAAATCCTTTTTCACGAGCAAATTCCTTCCATAAATCCAGCAGTCTTGACATTATGTGAGAACCTTCTTGTTTCAATACAGACGCTACCACACATCGACCACAAACATCATTCTGGTCTTGTAAATATGATTGTCAAGCACAAATGTCTCTCTCACAAATCAATGTACAATTAATTTATGATCTTGTAACAAAACTGTTTCTAGTAACTTGCTGTACACTGTTCAGGTTCACTGAAACTGCGTGTTGCTCGTTTTGAAAGTTGAAAGATATGCAAATGTAAAGCGCTCTGATACCCTATTAGGGTCATGTTTGCGCTATATAAAACACCAAATAAATAAATAAAGAAGTTTAGCACATTTATGTTACAAGTTACTTGGGTATTTGCCATTGTATGTAACTCAGGAGTGCTGTAGGCTCTCGTAGGGTTTGATCCAGTTGTAGTTTGTTAAGTTCCATTGCCTGCTCCCAGATAGGATTAGCAATTACCAAGATAATCAAGTCCCTAATGATACTGGTGATTTGGCCAGTTTAGTCCTCACCAAGACCAAACTAAGGACCACTACTATAACATGCAACTGATATTTTTTTCTAGGAATGTCTCTTGATATGATTGTAGAAGTAACTGCAAAGTCTCTATGTACTGATTATGACACTTTACTCTAAAGACTGAATCTTGTGATATCAAAGCAAAATGAAATGCAGGTATTAAAAGCTGCGCTATTAAAAATGCAGGGCTCTTGTTGTGATATTGCTGAAGCTTTACTGGGCACCCTGAACACCTAACTGATATATTTTGATCAGCTAGGCATTAAAAATCTAAATTGTAGAATAAAAAAGATACACCAGATGCTTGTATGTTACGTATTCCTGGTTCCTTAACCAACTTCACATTTGTATCTCTTACCAATTTATATTTGTGAGATAATCTTACTTTTGTGTGTCTGGCTTTGCACGTTTTTGAGCTCTGCACTCAGGGGCACTGCTATCCACTCCCCAGAGTATATTTTCTGACCCTTAAAACATGCTAACATTAGTTTACCCCAATTCACACATTAACTTTCCAGTAAGACAATAGGCTCATGAAAATACACCAATAGCATGGAAAGGTAAATGTCATCTGTTGACTGCAGAACATAGTATGTCATTGACGTGACTGACAAGAGAAAAACAGGGTTTTAGGCCATTATGTGTAGCCTCACTGCTGCAGCTTGTTGACCTGCAGGTGAACCTGTCAAAATAAACCTTTTTGACAGAAAAGAGCACCACTTTGAAATATCAACTAAATCACCCCTAAGTTGGTCTTGCAGCCCACATGATGGAATGACTTGGATTTACCAGTGAAATATTTAAGAATTTAATGTAGGCATGTTTCTGCAGTGACTAGCCCCCAACAGCTTTTTACACTGTAACAAGTTGTAGCTGATGTAATGAGAAAAATTAACGTTCAAATAAGTTACATAAATTATCCAACTGCTGTTTATATATATATTAAAAATACAATTCAAACGTGAAGCTGGAGTTTTTGATAAATATACATAAAAAGTAATGTTTAAAATGTTAGTACTTTTCCTAGCTGGCCTGCTAGTGGGTTGATTAGCATTGGCTTGCCAGCAGTTGCCTCCATCAGCAAAAGCAATCAGCAGTGACATTGGCTTTGGCCTTTTTAGCAGGAAGATCTAGATGTGAGGTGTGTGATTCCTCTTGCCAAATGCCCCATGGGGACATTGTCATTTTATCTCTGCAGACTGTTTGCTGTTTTGCGCAAGTTACTACATGAGTTTATTTTGCAAAAGCCTCTTTTGCCATTTTCACATGAGAACCTACCGCTGATCTCACACTCTGCAGGTTCCTGGGATCTAGTCTGAACATTGTGAGCAAGGTCGACCAACAATGCCCCTTGTTATTATGTTCTGGTCAGGCCCTAGCACCTAAACAAAACATACCTATGCAGCTGTTGTTTGGGAATACGCACTTTGGTCTTAGCAAACATTTGGAGAAGGACCTTTCCATGGTGAAAAGCAAGACAGCACCTATTATGTAGATAAACCATCTATAGCTGAGGTCTTCAAACATGTTAATGCCGAGACCCCTTTGTCAGAATTGTTTAGACATAAGGACCCCCTCCTGACAAACATTTCTAGAACCTGGTAATCCTCATCATCATGGACAACCATAAATGCCCCCAATCATCACAGCAAATCATTTTTACGGTGGAGAAATAATATTAAACAGTGGTTAGCTAACCTAAGAGTGAGCGTGGGGGCATGGTAAGAGGTGTAGCTAAACACAAAGGGCCTCATTTACGAGGAATTGGCATGGAGCAGCGCCACAAGTCTTTTTGCTGCACTGCCCTACGCCATTGTGAAAAGGCAGGAATGCACCATATTGATGAAATACAGTGCATTCCTGTCATTTCCCCTTGCGTGTGTGAACCAATTGCTGCGTAGCACCAAAATAGGCAGGATTGTTTTTGTGCAGGAAGGGGCACTGCAAAGGTCTGTGTGTACCAGGGAGCCACAAAATTAAATCTTTGTTGGTGCAGTGGAGAATAGTGACATGTATTTTTAGTGCTATGAGGTCACAGCTTGTGACGAAAGCACTGTGAATATGTAAGCCATTATTTTATACTTGCATTGCATTACACACTGTATAAGATAGACTGATACAAAATGTGTAAATAGCTTTAAAATAAAATGGTGCTTCCAAAATGTAGATTTTAGTAATACCAGGGCGTATGTAATGTTTGTTTTACATAACTGTCCTTTCAACACCTTCTTAGGGATACTAAGGGCTGTGTAAATACAGTTAGGATTAAAACCAAGCACTTAACAGCCCAGTTGTTAACTCTTTGCACTACAACTAATATTTATCATCACAAAGGCTGGAGTTATTCACTGGGTCTCAAGCACCCTTTGCACTTGCAGATAAACTAATAGGGTACTTTTGCATTACTTCCAGGCAACCAGGCAGCCTGACACTAAAGCGTTTCAGAGTACAGGAGACTAAGCTGAAGCATTTTAATGAGCAAAATTAGCTGTTTCAGGAGGTCTGTCTTTTTCCAAAATAAAAAACAAACGTGTTGGAATCCAGGCACATGTGAGGCTGAGTAATGCACAACCCCCTTCCCAGGACTCCATGGCTCCCCTGGGGTTCGTGCCCCGCAGATTGCAGACCTTCGATCTATAGTTTAAGGTACAGGGTCTGCAGATAACGCCCAGGGATCTTTTAATATATAATCATTCTGCTTCTATACAAGGGGAGGGAGGTTAGGCAACACTATCTTTTTAGAATGACAGCTCCTTTCATGATTTATGGACTACTTGCTGTGCGGACTGTATTTTTGTTATGCATTTTTCTGCCTATTGTGCCACGTATACTGCATATTATAGCACGTTAGTTAAAATAAATATTTTAAACTTGTTCATGTCTCTGTCAGATCGACCGAAAGGGTGTGTCTTGCAACCGCGATTCCTGAGAGAGTCGGGAGTGTTGTGTTCTGGGGTGTCTAATCACTTGTTTCTCTGTGAGTAGGAGAGCAAGTGAGCCACTATAGTTAGTCGGTCCTGGGATCTTGGGTACTAAAGTGGTAGGATGACTCAGTCCCTATGCACTAAGGTCCCATAATCAAACTCATAGTTCTGTGTTTGCACAGAATCCCTGCAACATGGGGCCAACAATGTTTGATCTGGTACTTATACACAAGGCCACTGAGTAGCGCTTTTGCTTGTCCACAATGCCCTCTCATCGGTTCCCGGAGACATCCGTAGTGGGGGGGGGCTTCGCCTCTTGCATTAGTAGGGTAGAGCTATTCTGTCATGTTTTCAAGCTTGAAGTTTAAAAGGTTTTTTAGACCCATTTTGCGCTACTGTTTTCTTGATTTGTTTCTAATTTCACATGGCACAACCGGTTGCTATACCGGCACAAAGCCGGGCGGCGGTTACAAATTATTTGACTCAGCATGAGGTCCCCAATTTGGGGGGTACCTTTATTTTCATGGTTGAAGCAGCTTCAGCATACCGCTTTGAGTTATTTTATTCTTGGATTACATTTCCTGCAGTTGATGATAATGATAATTTTTTTCATGCTTACACGGCTGCTGCTCCTCCAGCAGCATATCGTCCTTATGCGATGATTTAAGTTCTGTTGACGTCCTGGGAGCAAACTATTTGGTTTAATGGTGCCCTTTCTCACCCTGTCTCTTTTGTTCGTATGGGCCCCTTAAGTATTGATGGGGCATCTTGGCCAGTTTTGGCTGGTTTTAAACCACATCCAAATGATTTCAATGTTACAATCATAGAGCTTCTTTTGCTATATGCACAATTGATTCAACTTTATAGATGAGTCACACAGCTTATGTCTTGTGCGCTTTTGGTAGTTCCAGCTGGAGCTGCACCTCCGGCACCAGTGCAGGGTGGAGGTCTTGTGAATATTCCTGTCATGATTAACTCTGTGATGGGCAAACATCCTTAGAATCGTGAGGACCTACCATTTTGGGTAGCACAAAAAATTGAGCAGCTTGAGGCTGTTTTTCCACATACATCTCCTGTTGAGAAACAGGAATAATTTGGGGGTCCGACCATTTACACAGACACCCTCTGGAAAAGGAGGATCATCCAGTCTTTCCAAAAAAGATGTGGAATTTAAATTTGCAACAACAACAGCAGAAGCCTTGTTCTCGTGCTGGTTCGCTTCCACCTGACGCTTCGGAACATAGATATGATTTACGTGACCGCTCTAAAATTAAAACACCAGAAAGTTCAAGGTTCCTGATCTCCATTCTCCTCGTTCGTTTCAGGAATCATCGTATCAACAATTCAGTGGAGGAGGGCGACAGGATAGTAGACAAGATAAGTCCACGCAGCCATAGCGAGACACCCAGCGGAAGTTTGACATGAAAGTCAAGCAGGAGGAACCACCTCAATATCGAGCCCCATTTCAGAAGTAAAAAGTTGCCGCATTGACTGCAGAGTATGCTTGAGACTGTGAGAACCCTCCTCCTCGATAGGAGTTGGGCAATAACCCTCCTCAACAGCGTGGCAGAGGTTACCATAGTGCGGCAGACAATACAGAGTTCTACAAATTCCACTCCGATACGGTGGCTCAAACACGGCGAAGCAGCAGACATAAAACACAGCACCACCTAGAAAGGGGTTTCACTTTACAAAATGCAAAGACTCTTTTTTTAGAATAAGGCTTGGGGTTTTATTTATGCAATGCTCTCTAACAGAAAGGCTTTCCCAGATGTCAAATGAATAACATTCAAATGTATATAGAGACACATATTAAATGCATGGATAATATTATGAAAAACAAGCAGCAAATAAGATGAGATAAAACTCAAGGGAATAATATTGGACGTCCTGCAAGAGATCAAAAAGATATATGTACACTAAATACATCAATTGATTACTATGGATGCGCACTCTGACTTATTCACACATCACAAAGAAAACACCTCAAATGACCACAGCCACTGTACCCATGCATCACAATGGCACTAGTCAGAAACAAATCACCTCACCTGATCGTTCACTTGACATCCTTGCGAAATCAAGCTGAAGAAGCCCATAACAGCCAGGCAATGGACTCACAATCAGGATTCAAATCCAGATTCTTGTGGCAGTACGTCTACTCAACAACTGAACTCCCAAGCTGGCAGTCAACAACCCTCAGCTCTATAGTCTCAAAAAACACTAGAAGGTTCAAGAGACTTTCCCTCTGCACCAAGGAAACTTACTGGAACTGGCCAGTTTCAGGCAAGCATTCCACAGCAAGAAGGAGTTCCCATGTTCCCTTTACACTCTCACATGTTCCAGCGTTTTATTGACAAAGCTTACGAAAGCCTTCCAGGGTACATTAAACAATCTCTCACAAAAAAATCCTTGACCGTGATTTACCCAAGCAACTTGCAAACACTCTGGGGGCCTGTCTGTGCGCGCAGAAATGCTCAAGCAAGGCAGAGTCAGAATTCAGGATGATATGAAACTATGTCACAGCCAATAGTAAGAACTTCATAATACTTGCCAATAAACACCACAATGCACATCTGTGCACCACTGCTTATAGCATCACATACGTGATCTCTCAATGTACAACATAATGCACATTTGTGCACCACTGCTTAAAGCATCACATAATTCATCTCTATCTCTTTTTTCTTTCTTTTTTTAATCTTTATTTATGAATTTTTTAGTCACAGATAACAACAGAAACAAGAATATAGAGCATCTGAACAATGAAGAAGAGCATATACAAAATAGTCATAAACATAGTATTTGTCCGAGCCCAATTAGGAGTACTTAAAGATGGGTTTAACGATATTCCATAACAGAAATAAATACAGAAAACAATGAAGCAGTTAGTCCCAATGAAGGCTTGACCAGACCCTCCCAAATTTCACCCTGGAACGTAGACCCCGAGCTTTAGCAACCGCCAACTCCATTTCATGAACCCCCCTCAATAATAGCCAAAAATCAGTAATCTTGGGACAAAATACATCGATCTAAGCCCTAGCAATACACAGCCGGGCAATGATAATAATGACTGAGACTAAGGAGTTGGATAGATAACCTGGGTCTGCTACTAGCCCCAGAACTATTTCTTTCTCAGTTAATTGAATCTCCTTGCCGGCTAACCTACTCAACACACATGTGACATCATACCAAAACAAAGTTAGTCGGGGACACGTGACAAACATGTGTTTGAGATCAGCAGCATACTCCTTACATTTAGGGCAGTATAACTTCGATAAGACCTGCAAAGTAGCCCATTTCGAGATGACCTGCAGGGTGTAATATAGCATAAACATGGTGCGATGTTGTTGCAGTTTTAAATTAATTGACGTAACAGCAGAGTTAATTATAGCCATTGAGTCAACAACCTCTTCTATATTGATTTCAATTGCAAACATGCAATTAAGTTTAGCTACAATCTGCAATCTGTCATTTCCGCTTACAGACAGGAAGCTCTGGTATATTTTCCCAATCTGACCCTGGCCAAAGGTCTTGAAAATAGCCCGCAGTAGCTCTGAAGTATAAGGGAGGGCTAACAAGCCCTTCCCTTGCATGAAATAGTCCCTAACTTGCAGGTACTTAAAAAATGAATTGTGGGATAGCCCAAATTCCTCTTTTAAAGAGGAAAATTACCTAAAACCACATTCATCATACAGCTGCCCTAGCCATGTTATTCCAGACTGTTGCCAAATTCTACACACCGAGTCCGAGAATATACCCGGGAACCTTGGATTGTCCCACAAAAAAATTAATTCATGTAGATCTGGTATAGAAAAAGCTTTACCGATATCTTGCCAGATACGATAAATGTGTCTAACTATCTTAAAACAAACTCTCTTGAAGTAATTAGGGTCCGACATATAGTGTAAAAGAAACCCAGTGTTTGGACCAAATGCAAGCTGATGAGCAAGTCATGTTTTCACCCAAAAGTAAACTCTGAATACGATTCAGAAAGGCTGACCAAAAATAAGTCTTGAAATCAGGTAGTTGAAAGCTACCTTGCTCGTATGACAACTTTATATATCTAAGAGCTCTCCTGGCTCTACGATACCCCAAATAAAACTTCCGATAACAGAATCAAGCCGTTTAAAAAAAAGACATTGGAACTCTTAAAGGAATAGAAGGGAACAAGTAAAGAAATTTAGGCATCTCCCAATGATAGTCAGGGGCAGCCTATGCCACCTACGCAGGTCAGCTGTGATTTTTTAAGTAATGGTTCGTAATTCAAGGCCATAAAGGCCTCAGTACAACCACTAATACAGACACCAAGATAGATAGCAGAGGTAGTTATACCTAGCTGAGGTACTGCAAGTGCTGATGCGTAGTTAAGGATAGACTGTGTAGACTGTGTTTTATTTATATTGAGCTTATAGCCAGAAAAGGAACCAAAAAGTTGTGCCTCATGTGTTAGTACAGCTATGGCCACCTCGGGCCCAGTAGTGAATACAGCAATGTCGTCTGCATAGGCAGTGACTTTTAACCTCATATCTTTGAGAGATACTGGTGAGATAGAAACATTCTGAAGGAGATGCCTAATGAATGGCTCAATGTAGAGAGCAAATAGTAAGGGGGAGAGCGGGCACCCCTGACGCGTACGCCGCTGAATACTAACAGCACTAGATGTACAACCGTTAAGTTTGATGACAGCAGAGGGATTGTGATAAAGTCGCTGAACCGCCGAGACAAACCTCCGACCGAGGCCTAGAGATAACATAGTGCACCATAGGAACCCCCAAGCAACTCGGTCAAAGGCCTTCTCGGCATCCAGCATTAGCATCCCGATCCACTGACCAAAGTGACCAGCAATATCAAAAGCTACAAAGGCAGTATTTATATGTGTAACCGTGTCCCTTCCAGGGACAAAGCCGTGCTGTCCTCTGAGACCAATAGATGTATAAATGGGGCAAGAAGCTTGGAAAATATTTTAGCATCCGTGTTGATAAGGGATCTTGGTCGATATGACCCTAAGTCCTCTACAGGTTTGCCCTTTTTGGGGAAAACCACAATATTAGTTCTATTCCATGAAGGAGGTGCATCCCCTCCCTGTAGTATGTTGTTAATCACCTCAAGAAGAACTGGCATCAACACATCCCTGAGAGTTTTATAAAACTCAAGCGGGATAGTGTCCTCACCCACCGCCTTGCCGCTGGGCAGAGCCCCGATTGCTACATTCAATTCCTCCAGGTCAACAATGCTCTCTAAGCACAAGGCATGAGACACATCCAAAGAAGGTAAGAGATTCACTCGTAAATAATTCATAGCCACCTGTTGGTTAAAGCTTCCAGATTCCTTATATAAGCTAGCATAAACAATCTTAAATTGCTTGGCTATGTCCTCAGACTTCGTATAAGTAACACCATCTACCCCGTTGATTATCTGAATGTGTGATTTAGCCCTCTGGTCAGCAAGTTGGTAAGCCAGTACCCTTCCCACCCTCTCTTCATACTCATACTGCATAGATCTAAACTTAAGGAAATTGTTGGCAACTTTATCCTTCAACCTTCTGCTAAGTTTTGCTCTAACTTCAATAATTTGGGCGTATATAAGTGGCTCGCTTGTGTTTTTTGAAGCTATTGCTTGGGCATGTTGCTGCTCTAACTCGATGTACTGCGTCTGTTCATTACCCAGCTGAATACTATTAAGTCTATTCTGCTTGACTATAAACTGAAAAGTAGCCCCTCTCACACATGCTTTTAAGCAATCCCAAACCAGAGCGAGGGATGAAGTGTAAAGATTGTTGGCAATATATTCCTTCAAGACCATTTGCATGTGGGAAACGAAAGTAGAATTATTTAAGAGGTGCCGAGGGAACGAGAATTCCCTAACTTGACCTTGTCTAGACGAACCAAAATATGCAGACAGCATGATGGGATTATGGTCCGAGGTTACCTTTGGACATATAACCATTGATGCATTAGCCAACAGCCTGTTATTAGTAAAATTCATGTCGATCCTAGAGTACTGTTTATGGGGATGAGAAAAAAAAGTAAACCCCGGTTTTGTAGGAAACAATGTCCGCCAAGCATCGGCCAGTTGGTGGATATGTAATAGATCTCGTATTGCAGCCCTAACCCGGACCATTCTAGCTCTTGCAGACGTGTTTGTAGTATCAATTTTTTTTATCTAAGATGCAGTTGAAATCTCCCATTAAAATAAGATCACCAGCCCAATCTAAGAGTTCAGAATTCAGATGAGAAATAACCTCAGGACAATCAACATTAGGGTCGTAGACCATACATACTGTGACCTTATTGCCAAAGATAAAAAGTTGCGCAATTGCCCACCTGCCCCGACTATCAGAAAGAGTTCGCAATACAGCTATTTTGGAAAATGTATCTTCAATAGAGCGACCCCCCTTATGGAAGCCGTCTGTGAAGTACAGACAATCAAGTCGTAGCCGAGCTGTTTGAAAAAGTTTCTATCTTTATAGGCCAGATGCGTTTCTGCTGACCAACTATTGGGGCTTGAATCCTTTAAGTTCTTCAGCAACCAGTCACCTTTTACTGGCCAAGTTCAGCCCACACACATTCCAGCTCATAAATTTGACTCTAGACATTACCAAGATTTTGTAATACTAAATCGTGCTCTATCCGTAACCGTAGCCACAAACATATAGTTTCTCCTCCTCCCAATGCTCATTACTATTTTCAAACATTTTCTGCGCTACTTTGACAGTGCCGTGACTGTTTAATCCCGCCCTACCCCCCAACCCCCTCAGGCCACCCACCATCCCCCCACCCCGTTTCTTGAAAAAGGAATCACCCCCCTTAAAGCTGTCCTAACCCGACAGCAAATGAAAGACGCCACAATCACCCCCCCAGAGACCGCCACCATGCCCACACACCATGCCCCCTTCGTCCGCACCCACCCAGTACATAAACCACAGAAGGAAAGAAAGAAAAAAAAGAAAAACAGCCCTTTTGCAAGAAAATGAAGAAGAATCATCTTTCATTATTGCATTAGTGCCACCCGGATAACAATGCCAACCCCCATGCCCAAAAAAAAATCAAAAAAAAAAAATCAAGCCAAGACATTGTATTGATCAAGGATTGGGGGTGGTTTGCCAATTAGCCAATGTCTTTTTAGCCTCCTGCTCAAATATGAGCGACCATCCTTGATAACTTTAAGCTGGGCAGGCTCCTGCAAAAAAACCTGAGAGCAGACAGACTTAAATGAGTCCATGAGCTGGCGAAACTGCCATCTCTTATCCATAGATGATTTACACAGATCAGATCTCACAAAGATTGACATAGAGTTGATTTGGACAGGAGCCGTTGGCCGGGCTTTGAAGAAAATGGCCTGGTGAAGTAGGAAGTTACCCAGAAATACCAAAATGGGCCTAGAGAATTTTGTTTTGACTTGAGAATTTGATGACTGGAATAATGGGAGACAATGTGCTCTTTGAACCTGCGTGTGAATATCCCAGTCCCCCAAGTCCGGGAAAACTCTCTGTAACAAGTCCACAACGAATGCACAAGATCAGCGCCTTCCCTCCCTTCCGGTACACCAAAAATCCTCAGATTATGACGCCGCTGCCTATTTTCAAGATCATCTATTTTTAACTGCATTGACAGCAGCTTTGACTCCTGCGAGGTAACTAACTTGACTGTTTGAGTATTGACTTCCTCCACGCCTGCCACCCGCTGTTATAGTTCAGTAATGTCAGCTGTCAGATGATAAACTTTGGTAGTGACCTCAGATAGTGCCTTTTTAATTTCGATACAGTCCGCCCTTGCCTGTTGGTAATAGGCTTGTGCTTCAGCTCTCTGAGTATTTAAAGCCTGCATAATACTGGAGAGTGAGGGCTTGTCACCCCCTCCATTTCTTCCACTCTAATGATTCTGCTCGGCATTATACCTTATCCCAGCTTCTTCAGTGACCAGAGGGCAATGAGGGGAGGTGAGAGAACCACATACTGCAGATGGAGTGTAAAGTTCAGCTGGTGTTGACCCCTTAGAGTTGGAAGACACCCCATCAGCAGTGTTTTGACCATGATCAGGGCTGGCGCCCACAGCCGAAGATTATGCATACTCCATATTAAATAAGCTAGTAACAGCCATGGTAGAATTACTAGATGGTAGATGGGCTGAAGAGGAGAGACCTGCCGTGGGAGCCAGCGAGGTAGCCAGCGAGTCTAAATGGCCATTCAGTGAAGTGGGAGCCAACATGTCCCCCTGTGAGCCTGGATTAGATAATCTGGAGACAATAGTTCTTACTTCACCCTTTGATTATACCCATTTCCGTAGCGGGCCTTGGTAGAACTTGATGCACCCTTCAATCGACTGAGTGCGTCTGTAATCTGAGCCAGTGCCCCCACGGCCCCTACCACCTTTCCCAGTCCGACCTGATTTAAGGCCCTTATCTTTCGGGGTTCTTCCCCCCACAGGGGTATTACTCCCTGGACTCTGCACAGCATTATTATCGATCCTAATATTAACACTGCCCTGACCAGATGAAGCAGGGTTCACAAGAGAGTCCAAATCCTTCCCATATTCTGTGACTACTTGTGCCTGCTCCTTGCTACCTCCAGTTTCATCGCCAGTAATGTCTGTAATGTCTATCGGGAAGTTGGTGCCTGGACTAATCTCCTGCGCGATTCCATTGAAATGACCAGGAGGCCCTTCATTATTTGGACCCTCGAATTGGGGGCAACATCCCAGCACAGGGGGGATGATCCCGATCCCGTCAACAAGTAGCAGAGAAGGAGAAAGAGATTCGACAGGGACTAAATCCACTAAGCTCGCTCCCGACATAATTCATCTCTCAATGTACAACACAGTGTACATTTGTGCACCACTGCTCATAACACTGCACTTCAAGACCAAACAGTACACTCCACACCTCTCTCTCTCTCATGCTTTCAAATACATATCCCACATGCTCTGTTCTTGGCAAGGCTGTCCTACTGTGACAGATCCCTCTGTAAGACTGCAAGATTACAAGAAAGAAACCTTTAAGAGAAACAAGGCATATGCAGGACGTCATACATTCATGCTAGGTTAAAGTAAAACACCAAAGTCAATTAAAATGATGGTAGTCAAAGGTCATCTCATGGTGTCAGACCATAAGAGTGCCTCTAGCACTACACACCAGCATTTGGAGATGAAAGCAATGGACACTTTTATTGCTGTTGATACCACTGACACCCATGTAGCTCCTCCTGATAGAAGCTATGAAGTGAGCCTCCAAATTGAAAGTGATATTAAACACACTGTCAAGGCAGTATTTTGGGATAATTTAACATCTTATGATATTTTGTTGACGGAGGTTGATTGGTCTCCCCCCTTTGCCCTCGGTTCCTCTAGGGGAGAGGAGGTTATTCTGCCATCTTTTTGCAATATGTCCCAGATGAGACTAAAAATGCTCGCATCTGAGTGGGCCCTTGCCTGAGCCTGTGCATGGTATTCCTTTGCATTCTACCCCACAGCCCCAACCGCCATATCCAATTAAACCTGATGCTAAAGCGTCCGTTGGTGACATTCTGGCTCAATTGGAATGCCAGGGTGTAATTGAAACCTGTGTTTCATCAATGAATATTCCTCTTATTCGGATATTGAAACCGGACGGTTCATGCCGTATAGTTTTAGACTACAGACACATGAATAGTCATGTTCTCACATTTGCAGTCCAGAACACACACAGCTCTGCGCTAGTAAATAGCATTGTTCGAAAGAAACATAAAACTACGTTGGATATTTCCAATGGGTTTTTCAGTCACACTTTGGCTCTTGAAAGCTGTGACTTGAATGCATTCAGCGCTCTGGCACGCATTGTGTCAATTTTATTTAAACTTTACCCTTTTTCGTACGTCAATGACATATACTTGAAGGATGGTGAAATAAATCCGCATCTCAAGTGCACTGATTGCATTATTACACATTTTGCGAAGTTAGGTTACAAATTCAATTTTACAAAGTTGCATATTGAATTGCATATGGAGAAATGTGCTCAATTGCAACTTCCAACTACCCTAAAAAAACTAAAATCTATGCTGGGTTTCTTGAATTTCAGCAGGCTCTATATTCCTGATTATGCCCAGCGTATCAAACCGCTATATGTGTTGATACAACCTTCTGTTTCCTCTTCCAGTTGGCTTGTAGAACATACCGCAGTACTTAGGTCTTTGCAGTCTGATCTGCTAGCGACTAATTGTTAACTAGAGACAACACGACAAATTTGGTCATCAGGATTGTACCAGGAGCGTTAGGATTCAGCTGTGTGACTTTCAATGAAGGGTACACAGTTCCAATAGCCTATATATTGCATTTGTATACTGCTGAGATGTGTTCATTTTTACCGGAAAGTTTTTGACAGCAGTACAGGTGGCAAATCTCAAGGAACGCTCTCTGGCTCGGGGGAAACACATTTTCATGGTTTCACCAGTGCCCGCCTTAGAGGCTGTCACAAAGGTGAGTGTGCCCAATTCTAAAGCCCTGCATCCTCGTTGGATACAATGGGCTAGTTTATTGATGTCAGCTGATGTCAATTTTATCTTTGATACTTCTTTGCGGACACTAGAGTTTTTACAATATGAACATGTTTATCCTCCTCCTCTATCACTACTCCCCCTTGATCAGTACAGATGTATAATTTACACCGATGGGTCTGCACACCCAGCCATTGGTTCTAAACATGCTTATTCAGCAGTCTGTGCTATAGTGGATGGTGATTTCAATTCCTCCTTGGTACACACACAGTCCCTTGGGTATTGTACCACACAACTGGCCGAGTTACCTGCTTTGCTTTTGACTCTTGAGTTTGTTGATCCCGGGGTGCCTACATCTGTAGTGTGTAATTCCTCTTACTGTGTACAATCCTTTAATGACAACTTGTTCTTTTGGAAAACAAAATGATTTTCACTATCACTTAACACCTGATCAAATCCCATTTGTAACTTTTCCATTAGTTGGTGATCATTTGATTCCCAATGAGAACCGCAGGCTTTCTATGATTGTGATTGCCCATGAAGGCATTGCTTCTGCACATGCCGGAGTGACAGTTTTATTTTTACAGCAACGTTTTTGGTGGCGTGGCTCATGCCAGCAGATGCGCAAATCTGTTCTTTCCTGTGACATTTATTCTGTTTCACGTCCACCACATACTCAACTTTTCATTTAAAAGCCACCATTTGGTTGTCTTTATTGTGTTCACTGCAGTCCTTTGACATCAGACAATGCATTCAAATATATTTTGGTTGTTGTGAATTCATGTATTAGGTAAGGGTGGGCGCAGTGCTCCGCTCCGCCCGCGGAGTGTGCGTAGTGCTGCCTATTTCGAGCTTCGCAAACTAGGCACAGCAGGCAGACTACGCACACGCCACGGCAGAGCAGAGTTGCCCACCACCGGCCTCCCTCCCGCCCTCATTTTAAAATTACTTAGAACCTTAAAAATAAAGAAAATTACTTACCTGAGCTGCGGCGTCCCGGGACTCCATCTTCATGCTTCCTCGATGGCTTCTTCCTCACAAATGCACATGCGCGGGCGCCCACGCATGTGCATTTGTGAGGAAGAAGCCATCGAGGAAGCAGGAAGATGGAGCCCCAGGACGCCGCAGCTCAGGTAAGTAATTTTCTTTATTTTTAAGGTTCTAAGTAATTTTAAAATGAGGGCGGGAAGGAGGCGGGCGGTGCGTATTGGGGCTACGCAGAGTGTCCGGGTGCGCGTAGATTTGGGCACACTCCGTGATGCTTCGCGTAGCCCCACTACGCCCACTACGCCCAGGGTTAGTATTAGGTTCCTTTGGGTTTGGCCGCAACGCAGTGGTGATACTCGAACTGTTATAAAAGATTTGCGTGTCTTTTTAGGGACTTAAGCCTGTGGCACCTTTCATTCAGACCAAGGTCTGGCTTTTGCCTCTAATGCTTACCTTAGATCTAGTGGCTTCAATGCCCAATGCTTTTTTATGTTTTTACAGCTCCCATGCCACCACGGAGCGAGGTAAGGCAAATCCTCAGCTGTTAGGAGACCAACTGTCCCTTATGGGATGAAGGGGTCGCCGTCACGTTCTTCTCATGGCTCCTTGTGGCCTGAGGATCACTTTATATACTGGTGGCCCCATCATCCTCTGATGGGATATTGCTCACCTTTTTTGCATAAAGATCACCCATAAGACCCTCCAAGGCTCAGGGCGGCTTACTGCGACACTGAGTCCCCCACCTGTGTAGCTCTAGTATTCAGTCCATGCATCCAAATACTCTGAGAGTCCACCAAATGTTCCTCACAAACACCTCATTGCCCTGGTCTGATAGGTGCCCTCCTTCGAGCGCAAAGTAGCCAGGTGTCCTTGTGCATAGCGGGCCATGCTTCACAAAACCAGAGTTCCTTGTGAACTTCAGCATTGCGGCATTCAGACTTCTCCTGAGGCTCCTACTCCTGAGTGTGAGCGAGCCCCCCACCATTTGCCCCTCTGTATTATATCTGAACCTATTATGCCGCAGGGGCCACTGCCATTCTAGTCATTGTCATTCTCATGTCGTGCAGCAGCTGACCCCTCCCCAGTGTCGTGAAGTCATTTCCCCCTAGGTGTATCACAAGTCTGTCTGGCCCTGTTTTGCCTGCCACCCTGCTATGCCTTATTGTTGGTTCTTGCATAGCCCACTTCATACCCGGGTTGCCGATCCAGGTCACCTGTGCACCTGCGGGTTCGCTCCACCCATTCGTGCTTGCCCATCTTGCTGCCCTAACCGCGAGGGAGTGGCCGATCACCGAGACTCTTGTACCTGCATGTAATAAAAGGGAGTGCTTAGAGCGCTGTGCTGGGTGTAAGGCCCCTGCAATCCTTTCTCCTTTATGCTGCCCTCCTGTTCCCTGCAGTTTTTATTCTTGAACTCCTCCCCTCAAGAGCGCCCATGGTGCTTTGGTACACATTCAGCACACTTTCTGTTCAAAACGTTTATTCTTCTCTGCACATTAAAACCTCTAGCTCTATATTGCACTCATGCCGATTCCACAGTACATCGCTGTCACATTGTCGGCCTTCCCTAAATGCTGTTGTGGCAGCCCCTATCCTAAATGAATGTATAGAGTATGCTCCCTTGGTGTAACCTGCCATCTTTAGGGCTTGGGCCAGGAATCTGCTGAACTGATATCTAGTTAGTGGTGTGCCGTCCGCGTGTATGAGGAAGAAACCTGCTGTACGTGAGCGCGCTTGTGAGTAGGACCACACTATTGTGACTGGGAAGTACCTGCTCCCCTCTAAGCCCTGCAGTGTGATTGTAGCGCCTTTTCGTGCCTGATCTATTTTGGAGCGCCTCTCGCGATGTGCAACTGTGTTTCCCTAATCTCCACATCCTGTGCTGCCAGTGCTTTCAATGTTGTGTCGCCTTTGGAGTGTGCTACTAGCTTGCTGCATCTTAGGGCCCCAAAGACCGCCAGTGCAAAAGCTTCCCTGAACAGGGTTTCTTTGTACCCATTGGTGCATATGCCCTCCACCACATCCAGTATTTTAGATAGCATTCCAAACTCTATTGGCAGCCTGCTGTCCGCTACCCTGTGCTCTTCCCGTGCCCAACCCTTTAAGGCTGCCCACAGCGGGAAATTGTTAGTGGGGTCTGCCTGTCCTACAAGTTTGGTGTGATAGGTGATCGTTGCCACATGCCTGGCTACCCAGACATGGGATTTCTTGTTGTCCTTTGCCCATAGCACGAATTTCTGCACCCTGACTTCCATCCCCGCTGGGTTACCACTAGCTTGACTATCTGTTGCAGACATGATGGTTGCATAACACATTTCTTGTATCTCTCCCTTGTGCTGTGCGCTAGTGCCTGCTCAACTAGAGCCATCAGTCTGCAGTCCACTGTACCAGTCTCCACCAGTCCTCTCGGATAGGTGTCATCACTTGATCTGCCTATGGGCACGCTCGTCTGAACCTCTCCTACTGGAAACAAGAAAATGCATCAGCTGCAGTGTTCTTTACGCCTTGCACATGGCGCGCGCAGAAGTCAACGTTGCCATGAAGGCAAGCCTTGACCAGTTCTCTGATAAAGCCAAGCAGGATGGGGCATTTTGCTCTCAGCGTTAATTGCATGCACTACCGCCATGGTGTTAGACTAGAAGACTATCTCCCTCTCTTGTAGCTTCCTGGGCCACAGCTTGAGTGCCAATGCTATGGGGAAGAGGTCTAGAACTGCCACATTCTTTGTGATGTTCATCTTGTGCAAGGCGTGGGCCACTTTGCTGTGCACCATTGGGGTCCCAGTATCGCTCTGAAACCTTCACGCCCTCATGCATCTGTAAAGAGCCTAAGTTGATGGTTGGTAGCCCGTGGGGTTTGCCATATCAGGGCCCCATTGAAGTTTCTAAGGAATGTGGCACCCATGATTAGGTCCTTCTTGATCCCCTGGTTCAGCCGAACCAAGTGATGGTTCTTGACTGCCTTTGACGACGCCCCCTGGCTAATATGTGCGGAAAAGGTCTACTGCTGGGATGACTCTGGCATCAAAGTTGAGCCTGCCTAACAAGCTATGGATGTTTCCTAATGTAACCTTCTCCCTAGCCAGCATGCTTTCGATCTCCACGTAAAGGGTCACAATCTTGTCCTGTGGCAACCACACATGCCCTTCTCCGTGTCAAGTTCTATGCCCAAGAATGTGAGGGCCTGTGTGGGACCCCTAACCCGTTGCAGAGTTCCTGAAGGACCACCAATGTCTTGTGGCACTCGTGGGTGTCTGCTTTTCCAAACAATAGGAAATCACCCAGGTAGTGCATGGCACTCCCTGTGGGGCCCTTGGTTTTGAGTGCCTAATCCGGGAAGGAGCTGAATGCTTCAAAGTATGAACAGGACACCGAGCAGCCCAAGGGCATGCATTTGTCAAAATACAATTTTTCTCGACACATCATGCTGAGCAGGTGGAAACTGTGGGGATGAACAAGTAGTAACCTGAATGCGGATTCTATGTCCACTTTTGCAAGCAGTGTGCCTGGTCCTGCATGGCGCACCAGCGCTACTGCATCGTCAAAGGAGGCGTATGTCACTGAACATGTACCTTCAGCCATGCAGTTGTTCATGGACGAACCCTTGGGGCAGGACAGATGGAGAATTAAACAGAATTTACCCTGTTTCTTCTTGGGTACAACACCTAGTGGTGAAACAATCAAGTTTGCGAATAGGATGATCTCGAAAGGGCCTGCTTCTCTCCCTGACTGGCATTCTTTTGACAATTTACTGTCTAATACCAAAGGCAGTTCCCTAGCTGATTTCAGATGTGTTGCCATTCGCACTAACAGTGGGCCTGTGTATGGTATTGTGAACCCATTTTTGAAACCATTGCATATTAATTCTCATGCGTTGTCCCAGGGGTATTCCGCCAGCAGCGCCATTAAGATGTCTAACTTGATGGGAGAGGGGTCTTGTGGGTGACTGACCTCACATATGTTTGGCACTGGGCCCTGTGCTCCTAGGATTGTCTAGCCCTGGGCCACGTCTCCCAGACGATGATGCTGGGTGGATGCCTGCACACTTTGCACATGTGTGACTAAACTTGCAAGCAGCCCCCCGTGTGCATGCCCCGTTGTTGTACAGTCTGTAATTTGCTTATCCATGTCTCTGCATGTGCTGGCCCCTGTAGCCAAAACCCCTCCTCGAAAGGGCTGCCTCAATGCTGAGAAATCCTTCCTATAGTATGTTTTGCCCCTGTTGAATCCCTGCTGTGGTGTATAAGCTTTATGTCCCCAGTCCCTGTTGGCGGTGCCGCTGGTAGTTGCATTTCTGCCCCCCATTTGTTGCATCCATAACTCAACATCCTTGCTGTCCCATGTCATTGCATGTGTATATTCCATCTTCTGCCTGAAATACCTATCGTATGTTAACCATCCTGTCCCATTATTCAGCCTGCCCTCATCTTGGATGATGCTGCATAGAGCTGGCCCCTGCTCAGCAAACCTCTCCATTATTATGGTTGACAGGATTGAAAATGCTTCGAGCCAGTTGTCCAGGGTCTGCACGGGCCTGTGTCTGCGCCCAGGTTTCCTGCCTCCTCCTTGCCTGACAACATAGTAGTGTCAGTGCCCTCTTTGCTCTGCATCAGAAATGAGAAGATTTTTATACATTCCCATTTCTAAATCTTCTCCTTTGCTGCTAGTGTTATTCTCCATGCCAGTGATGTCCTGCCGGATAGGATGTGTTCTGGTGGTGTGTAGCCTGTGCATTCTTACGCTTGTGCTCCCTCCCTGCCCTCTCGCAGTCCTTTCTGCGACACTAGCTTCTGTGTTGCCTGTGCTAGCACTTGTGGGGGTGTCCCCCTTCTCAGGGTTGGTTTGTTTTGTTCCTCCCCCCTGTCCCCTAAAGTAGCTAGGGCCTTGGCCCCCTTTGTCTTTCTTTCTTTGTGCCAGCACACTGGACTCTGTTAGGGTTTTTTCCATGGTGATCAGCCCTTGCATCAAGTCCACCATCTTACCCAACTGCCCCTTTATCGTAGCTTTCTTTTGACTGCCGAGCTGCTTTGTCTTGTCACTGGCACTGGGCATCTGCGAGAGGCGTGCCAACACCTGTTGGCTTGCCATGCTGGATTCCGGCGCACTGACCACCGCGGGGGCTGGGGTTACTGGCTCCTTCCTTGCTTTTCTCTGTTTTGGAGTACCGCTGGGTCTCGCTGTCCATCCCCTCTTGCGGGTGGTTCGGGGGTCCTGGTTCATGGAGGCCACTCCTGAGTCCTGAGGTCACCCAGAGTTGCCTGTTGCCAAAGGAGTTGCACATCCTTGCTCCTCCAAAGCCCGCATTGCCCAGTTGGCTCCCTGAGCCTGCACCAATGCTGTAATTTCGGCCCAGAAAGCTGCATTCGCAGCCCCGCTTGTTTCTGCTCCAGGATCAGGGGTCTCGTCCATAGAGAATAGCGCTGGCAAGCTTTGCTCCTCCGTTCCGGTCTGGTTCTGCTTGCAATGATCTAGCCTGTAGACATACCTTAGATCTACCTTAGATCTAGCCTGAAGATCTAGCATGATGCGTTGAAGTCTATGGGGGTGCAGGTGCAATTCTTGTTGCCATATCGGCCTGAGGGCAATTCTGTTGTGGAGCGAATGAACCGTGACTTAAAGCAATCTTTAACAGCAAGGTAATTAGGTACGGGTCGGGGATGGTTGGCTCATCTTTATGAAGTCCAACATGTACTAAATAATCTCCCTAGAAGATCTCTGGGTGGACAGACCCTGTACGAAATGCTCTTTGACATTAAGATGTTTGTGCCAGACCTTGATGGTTTAGACGTTGTGGTGGCTGCCGCAACATTTGACATAGATAACCATTGTGCTAGGTCACAGGATCTACAAAAGCATTGTGATGCTCTTGCGAAAACCCATCTGTCCTCACCCACGGAATCCGCAGTGCTGATCTCGGTTTCTGGCTGGCTTCCTAAAGTTGGTGCTCTGGTCCGAGAGAAGGTGGAGAACAAAAAAGAATTTGGTCCTTCGTACCGTGCACCAGTCCCGATCCTTGGTTTAAAAGGCACCTGAACAGTGATCTTACCTCCGCTACCGGGTCGCAAAGATAATCGTTTTGTTTACATCGAACATGCCAAGTTACACTATATGGCCGATACTCAATAGTATGCCTACAAGCATTCCACGTTGGGATGTTTCGCTGCATCACATGAATTCTGTTTCTCCGAGTATTCCCCCACAACTGGAGAGGGAAATGGAGTATTCAATTGATTTATTGCCGGTTTTGCCTTCTACATCTACTACTGTGTAAAATGGGTGTGCTTTCCCTCCATTTGAAGTTACAGTTGATATTCCAGAAAGTATAATACCTTCCAATGAAGAACAGCCCCCATTGTTTCAGCTCAATTCCAGTGGTTACTATATGGACCAAGATAAGTTTTCTTTGAATGACTATAATTGCCTTCATCTGTGGTGGTGCCTCCTATGCATCTTTGTGTTTTCATCTCATGGTTAATGAGAACTTACCTTGTCCCACTATGGACATACATCTGGATTGTGTTGTTGATGGTGTTCCTAGTCATGTGCATTGGCTTTGTGACTGTCTTTTTCCTTTTGATTAATGGTCACTACTTCTTACACAAGACCAGTACAAAAAGACCACAATTTAATTACATGCAATGGGAACATTGCCCGACACAATTTAAGGGGAGTTCCATAACACAGAGAAAAAAGATTACATATTTTACTGGTTATAAGTTATCGAATCCTGAGTCCTCTTTTTACAAAATAAATATGCCCACCCAAATCAAATACATGCTTACCCACACTAAATTGGTTTAGTCCTCTTCCTTCCTAACAAATTTGTCCGTGAAAGGTTACAATTATTGGAAGGACAACATTGATTTAAAGTCTATTTGTGGTACAAAGGGTTGGCTGGTGCAGGGTACTGAGTCCTTGCATCGTGCATGTTCAATACTGTCTCAACTAATATTTTTGTATCAGCCGGTTCAGCAATCAACCTGTTTTGGTTTAGCCACTGCTAAAAATGAAAATACTCCCTCTATTCTGTCCTTGGCAGACTATGACACATGGCATACACATACCAACTACATGATTGAAGACTTGACTCTTATGTTTCAAAACAATACTCTAATTCATCTACTATTGACCTTTCTGGTTGGTTGCTGTGGCCTACAAATACCAATGCTTAAAATGTGCGCTTTACAAATGACACAAAAGGATTCACTCAAATTAGACCTGACCCTCGTTACCCCCATTCCCGTACAGTTACCACGTATTCTTTTGGTAAATTATGTCAACAGTGGTTGGAAAATTCCAGTCTGTCGTCTGTAAAACAACATCTTTCCCTTTTGTTGGGTGATATTGATATTACTGGTTTTCATATAGGTCTGAAATCCCCTCACACTAAACCTTTTTCTTTATGCAGCATATAATGAATTTTGGAAACTGTCACAAATCAAAGCAGCGGTACACTATCATAAAATTGATCAGGATAATTTTGAAAAAGTACTTGCTGTGGTTGATAACAGTATAAACACTTTGGGGCATATTTATAATAACTGACGCATCCCTGCATATCAGCAGGGATGCGCCAGTTATTTTGCGCCCCAGCTCCGCCATCATGGATGCGCCGCATTTATAATGCGGCGCACCATGGGGCAAAAATGGCACAGATGCGTCACGCATCTGTGCCGTAAAAGTGGCGCATTGCTGGAGTTGCGTCGCAAGCGCGACGCAGCTCCAGCAAGGCTCTTGGGTGCCCTATCTGCACAATGCTGCGTCAATCCTTACGCCTGCTTCAAGCAGGTGCAGGGTTTTGACGCAGCATGGGCTCAAAAGTGACTGAGTGAAATCTTGTAGATTTCACTCAGCCACTTTTAGGAGGCGTTCCTGCGCCGGAACGCCCCCACCTGCCCTGGAACGCCTACATGTGATGCAGGGCTTTACAAAGTGACGCATCTCCCAGATGCGTCACGTTGTAAATACCCCGCACCATGGCGCAGGATTTGCGCCGCTGCTGCGTCACAAAAGTGACGCAACGGCGGCGTAAATGAGGCGCAAGTCAAACATAAATCTGCCCCTTTGTCTTCTTGTATATATACGTTAGATAATATTGTATCGTCTGTAATTGATATTGTCCAAAATGAAGTGTCTACTTTGTCTCATGGTCAGACTCATTAGCTACGTTCAGTTATGCAATATGGGTGGACCTTACAAATGCTTAAAAATGGGAGAGTGCCATGGGATTGCCTGAAGGCATCCACACTGTTTTTACCATTTAATTTGACTGATAAACAAAAACATATGTCAATGAAGGACCCAACATACACTATGTTACACATTGAAAAACTAGTACAGTTACCATTTTCAGTAGCAGAAACTGATTCAGTGGTGTGGTTAATACATGGGGTTATTTCATTGCCCATCTCACTTTTCCAGTTTACAGCTTGCCCTGTTGGTAGATATGAATCGCTTGGGAGCAGTTATGTTCATGAATTATGGTCATTACCATTCGCATTCCGTGGTTAGCATGCGAGAGAAGGAAGTTTTCCTCATAGGGTAGGATTGTGATCCTACAGTCGGACACTGCCTTGTATGTAAGCAAGTAAATCTTCACGGTGCCTGCAATGTTTCGGCCGCTAATTTTGCTTGTTTTTTAAGGGGGGCCCTGGTCCCAGCTATTATTCCAACACTGATTCTGCTTTCTAATGGCAGTTATCTTATTCTAAATAACCAAACCTGCTGCAGCTTACGAGCAGGCATCCCGTATATAGTAACAGTTTCACAACGTGTTACTTGATGCAGCAATGTCCTGTTTCCCCCCCACACAGGGGTGTAGATAGTTTGCTCTGGCCTTCCATTCCTACTTTTAAAACAGATTTCAATAAGCTTAGCAGACTCAGAGTGCCATTGTTTCAACAAAAAGTGGCTCTCACATCTGGTTGTGAGATCTTTGAATTGCAGGTGGGAGAACATCAAGTGAAATTCGGTCAATGCTTAACACGAATCTCCCCCTACACTTTGGGGAATTAATTCACCAAATATTTAATGCTTCTGATATGGCAGGCCTGGCCACGTTTTTAAGGTCATGGGATCTGGCCTTGTCACGTTGCACCTTGGAGTAATTCTAGCGCTTATTTGCTCTATTTTTTCCCAGCTAATTTATAGGTTTTACCCTGCTGCTCTTCCTGATTTGTGGCATTCTGTTACTTCTACTGCTGCTCCATAATGGCTGCTCGAGCTGTGATACTGCCAAGCCGGGACCAGTTGCAGCTATACCATGATCGGAAGTGCCAGCTTTTTGGATTAATGCTATTGGAAGCACTTGACATCTACTATTGGCTGACCTTCCGTTATGCCTACTTTACCTGCATGCAACCTATGTTCTACTGCATCTGGTCTGGTGCCCTTTTCAATGGGCCCTAGACGTTTGCCTGTCCCCTACGTCACACGCTGCCCTGGATTGTGATCTGCTGATGGGTCTGTTGATGTTTCATGACCAGGGCTGTTCCGTGGGTAAGCGATTTGTGTACTATCCTGCACGTAGGACCATAGGCAGACTCCAGTACCTGTGCTTGTGCACAGCGCCTCTTAGATCAGACTTTCATCAAAGTCGACACAGGTTGCCCTTGAACGCTCCTAATAGCTTCTGGATATGAGGAGCATGTCTGCTCATTCAAATTGCTTAATTGGATGCCATACCTTTTTAATATTGACTGTTCTGACCGCTTGTTGGAGCTTATGGCATTCCACTTATCCTGCAAAGTTTTTGATCCAGAAGATACGCATTGAATGGATACCTCTGCTTACCTCTTATTTGTATTTTAGTCCAGGGCTACCGACCTGACCAAGGGGACATTGTCGTCTTCTCTAAGTTAGCATGAGCACGCTGCAGACTTCCTGCTGTTTTGCGCACGTTACTTCATGAGTTTATTTTGCAATGCCTCTTTTGCCATTTTTGCATGAAAACCTACTGCTGTGTTTACACTCTGACGGTTCCTGGGATATAGTCTGAACATTGTGAGCAAGGTCGATCAACAATTCCTCTTGTTCTTTTGTTCTAGTCAGGCCCTACCACCTAGACAAAACATACCAAAGCAGCTGTTGTTTGGGAATGCATACTTTGGTCTTATTGGAATACATGAATAGGTAGCACACATTTGGAGAGGGACCTTTCCAGGTAGAAGAGCTAGACAGCACCCATGGTGTAGATCCACCATCTATAGACTGAGGTATGTGGTCTGCAGATAATTCCCAGAGATCTTATAATATATAATCATTCTGCTTCTATACAAGGGGAGGGAGGTTAGGCTACACTATCCTTTTTTAATAACAGCTCCTTCCATGATTTATGGACTACTTGCTATGCTGACCATATTTGTTTTATGTATTTTTCTGCTTATTGTGGCACGTATACTGCATGTTAGAGCATGCTAGTCAAAATCAATATTTTAAACTTGTTTGTGTCTCTGTGAGATCTTATTGTGGACAAGTATAAGAGTATGAGAGAATGGGTGTGTCTTACAACCGCGATTCCTGAGAGAGTCAGGAGTGTTGTGTTCTGGGGTGTCTAATCACTTGTTTCTTTGTGAGTGAGTAGGAAAGCAAGTGAGACACTATCGCTAGTCAATCCTGGGACCATGGGTATTAAGGTGGTAGGATGACTCAGTCCCTATGCACTGAGGTCCCAGAATCTTACGCATAGTTCTGTGTTTGTGTAGAATCCCTGCAACACTCCCAGCTCAGGAAGGGCAGCTGAGGAGAATCTTCATATTTGAAAGAGACTGGAGTAATGCCTGGGATCAAAGGTCTTCTCTTCCCCGGGTCTCTCTTCACACATAAGGACTCTTAAGTGTGAAGGAAGATGTAGGGACGAGATGCCCTTTGATCCCAGGGTACAGTGTAGTCAGCGTGACACCATTCCAATGGGAGGAGTATCTGATTCCAGAAGCAGTTTGTATGGTTGAAGAGGAGGGGACTGCTCATTCCACTAGATAAATACCCGGCTGGGCTGCTAGCCAACTCCAGGATCAGAATGGTTCTGCCATGTTGGATTTCACTTACAATAGTGCCATGAGGGATGGCAATAAGACAAACATGATGTGCTATAAAATAGTGAGGTGTTTGCCAAAGAATCCTAGTACCCATAGAGTAGGGACTCAGGAGCCACCCACACACATATGCTAATAAATTCTTCAAAAATGGCACCTCTCTCCCACTCTATTAGAACTATTTCTCAAGTTGTGGAAGAGCAAAGAGGACTTGGGCCTGCTGTCTGTGGCCTGTGTGTAGACTTGAGGGGCAGAACCACTTGTACCAAGGGCTCAGAAGTGGACCCCAAGGGTCACTCGGCTCCCCTCATATGTGGCTACAGTGAAATTAACTACAAGTGACAGCTTTACCAGTAACAATTGGACCAGGACTGGACCCTTCTACCGTTCTGTGCTTAAGTGAGTCCTGGCTCCTAAGTGCTGTCCCCAAGGTCCTGATGGCCTTAGAAGAGACCAAGAATAACTACCTTACAACGTCCGAAAAGTTGAGATTTCCAAGAGCTCCAGAACAGCAGCAGGACATTGCAGCAAAAGTGTCTGAATTTGAAGGACATCGTCAGACACAACTTCCAGGTTTGCCACACTTGAGGATTTTGATTTGCAAAAACTGTTTCAATGTTGAAATTTTTGGTGAGTAAAGGCGCGAAAAGTATCCAACTAACAGTAGACTTTGGCGGGTGAAAGATGTGGATATTCAATCACACATTTCCCCAGAAAACAAATGGTGTCAGTGGGACCTCATTTAATAGCTATCTGACTTTAGGAGGATTTTTCTGGATATAACTAAGCCTGGGCAAAGCACTACGCTATGCTCGTGTAGTTTGCGAAGTTTGAGCTACTTTGCACTATGCGAATTGCACGTAGCACAGTGCAAACACGCGTAGCGTAGTGTAGCGTAGCGTAGTGCAGCGGTCATTTTTTGCTTGCTCGCGGTCCTCAACGTCAAGTTGGCGACCGCGAGCAAGCAAAATGACATCCCGGCAAGACTTTTTCCTCGTTCGCGATCAGCAACATCAAGTTGCCGATCGCGAGCGTGGAAAATAAACCTGATGCCAAGATTCTCAACGCGGGGAGGTCCGGTTTCTCATTGCGAATGGTCGCGTATGCTCGCGACTGCTCGTGATGAGAAACTACCAGTCTGCGTTGAGAAAGCTGCCGCTCGAGTAAAAAACTCGAGCGGCAGAAAACTACAGTTCGCACTGTGCAAGATGCCGTTTTCAATTATTGCACAGTGCCGGATGCTTGTCCGCACTGTGCAATCACTGAAAACGGCATCTTGCACAGTGCGAACAGGGTACTACGCAGTTCGCGAAGCTCGCGTAGTGCGAAGTGCACTTTGCGTAGCTACGCGTAGCGCTACTTCGCGAAGTACGCCCAGGGTTAGATATAACCTTCATATGCTGAAGGTTTTCAGCCTCCATTTCATTTAGAGTTTTATAGGCGGGTTACTCTGTGAAAACCTAAGAGAACTCTCACCTCACCACAAATGCGACATGCTCTAATGCATTTGTAATTTAGTGGAGAGAGTATCGGCATGTTTGTGACAGAGTTTCGCATATGTCAAAACTTTAAATAAGGCCCTAATTCAGATTCTATATTCTTTCTCCAAGATGACCCGCTTGGTGTATCCAACCTCTAAGCCAATGCAGTCAGCTTGAAACCACAGTTAGGTCCCAGGTAATGGCGAACAGTGACTACTGATTGGAACTCTACCTTTTCATGGCTCTGTATCCCATAAAACTTAAAAAATTTATGCATCTTTAAAAATGCATATATCTGGCTCCTCTTGTAATATTTTAATCATTTGCTGTCATCTTCTTGATTAAACTTTTCTCTATTTTAGCAAAACGGTTGTGTGTTTTTCATTGTGCTGTATTTATTTTTTAACTGTTTTGCCACTGTTGAAAACTTTACACACTTTTGAACCAGTCTGCCTGTGCCAGGGCTCAGTCGAAGTTTATTTATTGAACTTATATGCTGGACATTACCAGATTTTTAACTTATTACTTTGGAAAGACTCACATCCTTCTCAACTAGTAACACTTTTTTATGATATCAATTGTATTTATGTCTTTATTGATGATCGAGTTGAAAGAGATTGATCCAGCGCAAACAACAATTCAGGGAAAAAGTGAGGACACAACTGTCCTCCTGAGTCACAGACCCGCCGTCACACTAACATTCACACATGCATTCATTGGTGGGGCCCATAACACCAATACTCGCACATTTCTCTTTTCTCAGGTCTGCACACAGGAGGGGGAATGATGCACTGGACATGTGGGTGGCTGTACCTTATAACCTATAGGGTAAGAAAAGTTATCTTACATCATATACATTAATCTTCACCACCAATAGATTCCTAATCCTAAACATGAAGGCACTCCGCCCACTTGGTCGATTGGACCAAATAGTTGGATTGGTTGATGGTGATTTAGAACCAGCTAAAACACATTTAAGACTCAGAATCCTCTATTCTCTTTCCAAAAGAACCACAAACGCATAATTCTGTTAATCAATATTTGTGTATCTAAATTATCATTAAATTAGCATTTGTCTCTTCAAATTTTAGAATTTCTAGATCAATTTATTTAAATCACAGAACACTATATTTACCTATTCTGGCTATCTGGGTTTTTCTCTAATTCATTGGCTCAGCATAACCAAATTTTGTCGTTAAATTGTCCAAGGATCAGGCCAGATCTCAGAGTCCGAAAGTCCTTTGATCCCAAAGATCATCAAAGGACCAGAAATCGTGCCAGCATCTGTCATCGAAAAGGTCTTGAATAGCGTAGCGGTCATCTCTCTCTCATCTTAACCCCTCCCTATTCTACTACTCTTTTATAATAAATTTCGGGATAACATGAAACATTTTTGGGCGGAGAGAGTCTGTGATTGGTCAGGGGAAAAACGTCTGATTTGTAGAGTCCAGGTTCACATGGATTTTGCTGATATATTTCCAGTTGTGACCAAATCCCGATTGTTGCAATATTTCGACTTATAGTTTAATGAGACCATTGTTCATTTATACCACTTTCTATCTTCTGGGGTCGTTGGCAGTCCACCAATAACCTATCCTTGACAGGAACGGCGTGTACAGAGGTCGTTAGGAAGTTCACAGAGCCATCCGATTTTGTGCAGTTGCCTTCGCGCTTCATGAGACGGTGGCCACTTCTGAACTTGGTCTCTGCCGCCATGTTTTCGACAGGCCGAAATGTCAACTTAAGCGAAACAAACACAAAAAATAATGAATACATAGAAATGATGCTTCTAATGTTATACCCTCACTAATCCCTTTTTGGATTAGTATTTTCCTAGCCTATAGCGATATTTAAAGCAATATATATTCACCTTTACGGTCCTCCACGAAGTTACAAACGTCACAAAAGCAACATAAAGCATGTGATATCTAATTATCACATATACTACTGTTAATATGCGTACGTATTTTAGTTACTAAAGTTATTTTGCCATGCAAATAGCAAGTTCCCACGTGTCGGTAGGTTGGTTAATATTAATATATCACAGCACACAATTAGTATTATAATGAATAGGTTATTCAATTAATACTTTCATGCAGAATAGAGGAGGTATACAACATTTTGCACTACCTGCTCCATCAAGATCATCAACCAGTGATTGACTCATTTATTACTGCAGATATACATTGGAATCAACAACTGAATTACACTTTTATATGTAAATGGAACAGGAGAACTGTTAATTTAGCCAAGAAGGCTGTGGCCACTCACTTTTTTCACCCCTTTAAAAATATTTATGGATAACAATAGGAATTATTCTACTGTCTTAGAATCAGCAATCAAATCCAATTCAGCTAGCGATCTTTATCAATGAAAGCAAAGGTCTAGGAGTGTCTGCAGTAAAAGACTGCATCATGTTTTAAAGGCTACACAGAAACTGAAACATTGCAAACAGTTCTAACCTGATCTAAATAGAGAAATGATAAAGAATTCCGGAACTTGATGGAAAAAAGCAGCAATGGACCCAAAATAGAGGGTCCATTTTGATAACATGAAGAATGGACATATCACAGCATGCATATGTGAGGCTGAACAGATTTCTTCCAGTATTTTAATTAGTATCAATAAGAGTTAGTCTCTGTCTACATTATTATGAAACAATGAAAATATGCTTTCTGTAAAAATGTGAACATGACTGCCCCTTATGTATGGGCTAGCAGCTCTCTGAATGTTTGCATTGAACGGTGGGGTCAGACTGGAACCAGTGGATCAAAAAGTTAGTTATTAAGACAGAAGCATATCCTGGGTCGTGGAAAAGGGCCTTAATTCTCCCAGTTTATAAAAATGGTAACAAACCACCTACAAACAGCTAAATAATCTTAGCAATAAAAAAAAAACCCTATGAAAATATTATCTATAAAAGATTTTGTCATAATCGCTATAAATGATGCTTCTTTTGGCACAGAGATACCCACCGTGCAAGGTTTAGTGAGGCTGACTGTCACCTCAGGAACATCTCTTTCACAAAGTACGGCTCCATTTTACTAGACAGGCATGGACAACTCAATGACATTTGACACAATTGATTGTGCACCTCTGTGGATCAAACTGGTCCTAATTGTTTTCTCCTCGAGAACTAATCTGTGTAGAAAGCATACTTTATTCTGTTAAACTCTTCAAATTAAACTTGGAAGAAAGGTTGATTGTTTTTAGGGGATTACACATGATATGTATTCTCCCTTTACTCTTGAGCAATTACGTGTGAGGCTGATATGATGATCCTGTGCATGGCAACCCAAATCTACCAAAGCGTGGGATGATACAACTAAAGTTCATGTCAGCTCCAGATGTTTTTTTTGCTTTTGGATTAAACTACGACTTGCTAGCAGTGAGCATTGGGGTTGCACACTGTACACTCATGGTGAGTGGACCTCCCATAGTGGAAATCTATGTAAGATTCAGGCTATGTGTGTTGGGAGAGCTTTAAGAATAAAATAAATGGTTGTTTTATGTCCATCAGCTGAAAATACCAATGAATTATAATTATCTAGGTATTACTTTAAAAACCAAACATACGGCTAGATGTATGAATTAATTTAGTGGCCGCAAAACCTGTGATTTGCTAAATCACAGGAATTAGCAACTGCTAAATGGCAATTTTAATGTACTAAATTCATTTTGCGATTTGGTAACAAGTTATTGAATTGCACAATGGGTACAGAAAGGCATTCGAAATCACAATTTGGAAGAGGTTTTTAGGGTATGCCTTCCAAATTGCAATTCAGAATGTTATTTGTTATTGGTTTGCAACTGAAAATTCGGTAGCAAACCATTGATAGGTTATTAACTCCTAAAGGAGATGGTAGCCCAGGGTATCCATGTGCAAGGTTGCTGGACTCAGTCGAAAAGCCAGGTCTTGAGTCTTTCTGAAGTTTGCCAGTGAGGGTGATGTCTGGAGGTGGAGGGGAGGGCCATTCCAGGACTTGGCAGCACGGTAGGAGAAGGAATGACCTCCGCTGTAGCTTCAGAAAATGTGTGGTGTCTTTGCAAGGGCGAGGGAGGTGGAGTGAAGGTTTCTGAATGTTTGGTGGAAGTTCAGGCAGTAGTTCATGTATGCTGTTTCTTAGTCATGGAGGGCTTTGTAGGCACGCTTTAATATCTTGAATTGCCATCTTTTCTGGGAGTCAGTAGAGGTTCCTAAGGTGCGGGGTGATGTGGGTCCATTTGGGCAGGTTGAAAATGAGTTTGACCACTGAGTTCTGTATTTTATGGAGTCTTTTCATGAGTTCAGTGTTGGTTCCTGCATATAGTGTGTTTCCATAGCGCGGCTGGCTGGTGATTAGGGATTGAGTGATGTTTTTTCTCCTGCTAAAGAGGAGCCATTTGAAGATTCTTTGGAGCATGCAGAGAGTGTGAAAGCAGATGGAGGAGATTGCGTTGATCTGTTGTTTCATGGTGAGTTAGCTGTCTAGGATGATGCTGAGGTTGCAGGTGTGGTCTGTTGATGTGGGAGTGGTTCAGAGTTTGGCGGGCCACCAGGTGTCGTTCCAAGGAGAGTAGTTGTTGCCAAAGATCAGCACTTCGGTCTTATCAGTGTTGAACATCATACAATTGGCCTTCATCCAGTTTGCGACATTCTTCATGCAGTTGTGGAAGTTGGTCTTCATGGTGGTGGGGTCAACTGAGAGTGAGAGGATCATCTGGGGATTGCAGGCACAGGATATGATGCTGAAGTCGTAGGTTCTGACGATGTCAGCTAGAAGCGTCATGTAGGTGTTGAAGAGGGTGGGGCTGAGGGATGAACCTTGATTGATGCCGCAGATGGTACTCTTGGGCTCTGAGGTGAAGAGAGGTAGGTGATTCTCTGAGTTCATCCAGTGAAGAACTATACAATCCATCTGAGTGCATCTTCCTGGATCCCGATGTGGTGCAGTCTCTTTATGAGTGTGTGGTGGGATACGACGTTGAATGCTGTGGAGAGGTTGACTAGGATCAGGGTCACCAATTCTCCCCTGTTGAGTAGGGTGTGGATGTATTCAGTGGCAGCAATCAGGACGATCTTGGTGCTATGATTGGCATGGAAACCAAATTGAGAGGAGTCTAGCAGATTGTTTCTGTCCAGGTGTGTGGTGAGCTGCTAGTTTATGACATTTTCAAGGACTTTGGCAAGGAAGGGGAGCACCAAGATAGGGAAGAAATTCTGGAGTTCACTTGGGGAAGAGGACGGCTTCTTGAAGAGAAGTCTGACTACTGTGTGTTTTCAAGTGTCAGAAAAGGTGGCTGTGGTGATGAATGCATTGAGGATGGTGGTGAATTGGCAGCTGATATCTTTACTCCCTGGGCTGAAGAGGTGTGGGGGCAGGGGTCCGTGGCTTCACACGAGTGTATAGAGTTCATGATGGCTGTGGTGCTCTGTGTGGTGCTTTTTTCCCATGTGATGAGTGGGCTTTGGGGGTGGCAACCGATGGAGTGAGAAGGCTTTGGAAGTCAGTGGGCTGGGGCTCGAAGTTCATGTAGAGGGTGGATATCTTGTTGTGCAAGTGGTTTGTTAGAGTGTTGCAGAGCAGTTCCTGTGAAGGAGGGATCATGTTCTCTTTGGTTGTTGGGCAGGAAAACTCTCTGACAATGCTGAAAAGCTCCTATGTGTGGTTGGCGCTTGCGTCAATGCGGTCTGCTGGGGAATCTTTTTTTGCATTATTAGGTGGTGGTGGTATTTGTTGAGGGCTGTTTTGAAGGTGGCTAGGTCTTTGGTGTCCCTGCTGGTATGCTACATTGTCTTCAGTTGTTGGCAGCTGTGCTACATAATCCTGAGTTCTGGAGTGTACCAACTGGCTTGTTTGGTAGGCTGGTGGATCTTGGCTGGTTTGAGGGGGTGACTAGGTCAGCGGCATTGGTGAGCCAGGTGATGCAATTCTGGACTGCTTGTTCCAGGTTGGTTGCCGGTAGGGTTGGGTGATGTTGAGGGCATCTATCCATTGGGTCTGTGTCACTTTGTTTCAACTGTGGGAAGAGAAACTGGTAGGGCTGGTGGTGGTGAATGGTGATCTTACAATGGAGAAGTAGATGATGGAGCGGTTGGTCCACTTGAGTTCTGTGACACGGATTGTTGCATGGATTCTGCGAAGTCATAGAACTATGCTTGAGAACATGGAAACTTAGTGGGTAGGGACTGAGTCATCCAATAACTTAAGTACCCATGAGCTCGGGGACTGACTAGCTATACTATCTCAAATGTCCTCCTACTCACAGAGGTACAAGTGGTTGTACCCCCCAGAACACAACACTCCTGACCCTTTTAGGAATCGCGGTTACAGGACACACCCTTTCGCTCTCACTCTCGTACCAGTCCACAATAAGATTAGACAGAAACATGAGGAAAGTTTAAAATGTTTATTTTAACTAACATATGTAGTATAGGTGCCACAACAAGTAGAAAAATGCCTAACACAAGTACAGTTAGCATAGAAAATAGTCCATAAATCATAAAAAGTGCTGTCATTATATGACAGCAGGGCCCTAACACCCCTCCCCTTATTATATATTAGAAGATCTCTGGGTATTTAGCAGCAGACACCGTACCTCTGTCTATAGATGGAAGATCTACATCACAGGTGCTGTCACGCTTCCTTCTCTGGAAAGATCCCTCTCCAACTGTGTGTTACCCACCCGTGTATACTTATATAACTAAAGTACATGTTTCCAAACAACAGCTGCATCTGTGTGTTTTGTCTAGGTGCTAGGGCCTGACAGAATAACAAGGGGTATTGTTATTCGACCTTGTCTACAGTGTTCAGACTAAATCCTAAGAAAGAACAGAACGTAAAAACAACAGCAGGTTTCTGTGAGAAAGTTGCAGTGTGGCACAAAGCAAAATATATTCGTATAGTAACGTGCGCAAAGCAGAAGACAATCTACCATGGGATCATGCTAACTTAGGGAAAACTACAATGGCCTCCTGGACCACTTGACAAGATTTATTTGACTATGTCGCTGGATGTGAAGATCAAGATCAGCATGTGTTCTGCTCTGTGTGTGGGGTCTTTTACCATTTTCATTTAATTTATTGTTAATAAAAACTGTCACAATATTTTGAAGATAATACAAGATAATAAAAACAGTTTTGAATAAAATACCTCATAATTACTTCCCTGGTTTGTCAATCTCTTAAGCGTTCACATAGTTATTTAAACAATACCAAGTAATAAAATCATTTGGCATCTCAGTTGTTTTTGTTTCATTACCTTCTAATAAGTGGTCAATAACTTTCAACTGGGTTATTATAAGGTGCTGTTGAGTGTGAAGATGACAGGTTAAGTTGTGTTTCAAATTGTGGAAAATACCTGAGAACCATAAAATAGTCATATAACTGTCTTCTAATCTCTGTCATCAGATTGTTTAACATTATGCAAACCCGCTTTCTCCTACTGGAGCTGTGATCTTGAAACCCTGTTTGAGTGCTTTGTCCTGGTGTTGCAAAGATTTCAGTAGCTTGCAACTTAGCTAAAGATCCGTGGAATCAAGGCTCCTTATTATTGCAGTACGGCAGGTATAAATCCCCCTCTCATTGAATATTTGTATTAACAATGGGAGGCATGCTTGCTTTAGTGTGGGGCATATGCAAACCAAGTGTATAAAATCCTCTTTAAATGCGCCACTTAGCCTGCATGTTTTTGGGACTTTATATCCCCAGGAGGGTTTGTCCGCTAAAGATGGCAGTACTCCTAGACAAATAGCCAGTAGCTTTTTCTTTAAGTGCAAAGGGTAAGTTAAAAGAAAGTATGCTGCTGGTTGCAAGGTGTCGTATGTTGAAATTGTCATCCAGGCATGTGATCTCTGTGGAAATGTATTTTTGTCTTCCATTAGTGAATTACGTTTTGCTGCTTTGTTGATAGCACAGGAAAAAGTGGAATGTGACACATTTAGATCCCATAAGTCAACAGTGTTGGCTTTTACCAATGACGAAAATTAATACTTATTATAACTTGAATTTGCATCATTCGTCAGTGACTGCCTTAGAGTGCTGACTAGGGGGCTAACCTGTTGGTTTCGTATTTTATTCCAGAATTTAATTCTGTGGTATCTTCATGCTCTCTCTTGTTGTGCTAATCTGAATTCCATGCGGATTTGCGTCAGTGAAGCGCTGCAAGGAAGACCAAAGACACGTTTGAATGTGTGTATGTGCAAATTATTGAATGTTTTGACATCTTTACCGGGCATCACCATGCTCGCGTAAGTTAATGAAGGAAGCAATTTTGCCTTGATGACTGCAAGCAATGGTTGAAAAGAGGGTCCTTTCAGTTTTTTTCCAAGTGCTTGGATGGCATGTATTAAAGCGTTACTGCTGGTGTGCCTGAAACTGGAAGTTCTTGTCAAAGTAGAAGCCTAAATAATTGTAAATGTTAACCTCTTCTATAATTTCATTAACTAGTTTCATTTTCAAAGGGAGATTTGATGTGCTCCCCATTGACATAGCTGTTGTCTTTGTAGAATTAGATTCCAATGTGTTGATCTTTGTGAATGTTGCCGTTTCCTCGACTAATGTTTGGAGGACCACCCTCGTGTAACACAGCAACACAATAACATCAGCGTGTGAAAGATGTGATATGGTTAGTGGACCTAATATCGGAGCATGAGAGTTTACCCTATCAAGCTGGGAGGGTAAATTAGCGGTAAAGAGGTTAAATAGGTGTGAAGCAAGCACACACCCTAGCTTAAGGCCCTTAGCAGTTGGTAATCTTCTGGATAATCTTGTACCGTTCTTGGTTTGGGTCCATGTGTCAGTATATAACATTTCAATTGCTGTCAAAGATTTTTCTTGGGTGCCCCATCGTCTTGGTTTTTGCCAAAGGAGGGTTCGATCAACCCGATCAAAAGCTGCTTTGAGGACAATAAAGCAGAGTGGGAGTTTTTTCTTTTGACTTTTGCACTTCTTCACAATTGTCGTTACTGTTAGCATGTTAATGGTGGTTCCTTACCCTTTTCGGAAGCCCGTCTGCTGAGGAGGAATCAGATTCTTGGTGTTTGACCATTCGGTTAAGTCTTCCAGCATTAATGCAGCATAGTATTTAACTTCCGAATCGATGAGCACTATTAACCTGTAGATTGCTGGGTTTGTTCGATAACCTCCCCTGAAGATTGGGTTTATTATCAACCCCCCACAGCTGTCTGGAACTGGGCCCTTGAGTTCCACCTCATTAAACAATGGCGTTATCGAGTTAGCCCAATATTTTCGATCCAACTTGTATATTGCTTGCAGGATGCCGTTTGGGCCTGGGGCACCGTCACTTTTACCAGCCTTAATTACTTTTTCCACTCCTTCTGGTGTAAAGTGCACGTGTTCTAAGAGAATTGGGTTGTCACACTGGAAAAATATTTCAGAGTAATTGGTACTCTTCGATTTGATAGCTTTATTGTTTTTTTGTAGTGGAACCTGCTCTTCATTTGCAAAGATCTTTATCAGGTAGGCTGCCTAGTATTTTCCAATGACATTTGATGCACTCAGTAATTTCACTTCCCTGCCAAAGCCATTTATTGTTATCCAGAAGGCTTTGGTGTTTGTTCGTTTGCAGTTGTACGGTAGCTTGGTCCAGAATTTTTCTGTTGTTCTTCTTCTCTCCTGCAAGAGATGTTTCTTGTATTTCCTCTTTAATTGTTTTAATTTTTCCAATGTGTCCATTGGTGTTCCTGATTTTCTGGCCTTCCTCAGCTCCCTTCTCAATTCCTTCTTTAGTTCTCTGGTTTCCCATGTTAGTGAACATACAGATGTTTTGGACCCTTTAAATGTTGTACAGGACGTTGAATTTGGCAACTGTATCGTAAACTCGGTCCAGGCTTTTACTGCTGTATTACATGAATTTCCAAGCTCCATGATGGCTTCACTGATTTCTGAGATGTTTGGTACCAAATATCTTGTCATAATAAATCCTCACTGACGCCAGTGATGGATTTATAAATAAAAGCCCACAGGTGACCCTTTCAGAAGTTCCCCTGAAAAACCTACCAAGCACTGGTGTGGGTCTTGACTTGTTTTCACCAGCCTACCACTAACAGACATGTGTCTGACCTCATGGGGTAAGAGCCAGCACTCTCAGAGGACAGAGACAAAGCCTTCTCTGAGCGGAGGTGCGTCACACCTCCTCCAGGCTGGGATGTCCTTCCTGGGTGGGAAGCTTCAAAGCCAATACTCACTTTGAAATCCAACCCATGCATCTCCAGATAGTGGAGGAAGCCAAACCCCCTTTCCTGCTCCACTCTTGGTGGGAGGAGAGGCAGGAAAATAATTAGATTAGGAGGAGGGTCCCCACTTGACCTACACCACCTCTAGGGCGGTGCAGGCGATGTGAGCTCCTCTCTTGAAATCCCACCATCTTTGGATGGTGGAAAAACAACCTATCATAGCTAGGGTAGTACCTGTTCTAACAGGAAGTGGTCACTAGAGGATGTAGACACCCTAGGAATTGATAACCATTAGGTACTACCTGCCTCCCCTTGTAGTGCCCCTAAATTCAGTATTTAGGTGGTACCCCAAGTCCTAAACATCAGATTCAATGGACACGAGAAAACCAGGACAAAGAAGATCCGCTGCAAGAGAACCGAAGCCCTGCTGCAGAAGAAAAAGGTTCCAAACCATGCCTGCTGCTCCCAGGACTCAACAATCACTGCTGATGTGCCGTCTTAGAACCTGAAAGGACTTCAAGAACCCTGGAGAACCTCCAGCCTTCACAAAATTGCATTGAAGCTCCTTTAGGGTGAAGGTATCACTACTATGCACACCACAGACACTTATTCCATGAAGTTTGGTTTGTCGACTTGCAGCTCCCCAATGACCTCAATGCATCACCAAAGCAAGAAAAAGGTACAACAGCTCTGCAGGGCAGATCTGTCTCCTCACCAAATTTGGAGACAGCAGGACCTACTAGAGCCATGGCGTACCAATAACCATGTTGCTAGTTCCCCAACAGCAAAACACCAAGAAGTACCCACTCCGGACTCCCAAAGCACCAGAAGCAAGGACTCATCCAGTGACATCAAGACACCCAAGACCCACTTCTTGAGTGTCCCAGTTGTCCCGAGATTGCTTCCTAAATTTGCTGCTCCTGACTGCGAGAACATTAAGACGCACAACACTAGTCTGACCTGTACTCTCTGCACCATGGCCCCACTGGCCCAGGCACTGACTAACCAGCTGTGCTCCTGTGGTCCTCAAGCCCTTGCATCCTCTTCCCTTGAAGGAGCTCCCTCGGACTTACCTGTAAGTCCACCTGTGCAGTGTGTTCTCAAGTGGCGCCCTTTGTCCTTGCGCACCAGCTTCCAAGACCCTCATCACTCTGCTCCTGGCTGATCTGGGATGAACTTCTCCTGCTGGAACTTTGGCCCTAGTCCTGACATCAACCTAAAATGAGAAGGTGAAATTCTTGAAAGCATTGCCTGATTGTCAATGCTTTTTCTGCTTTTTCCCTATTGTTTCATATGTGTGATGTATTTTCCGAAATTTGCAAAATCGTAACTCCAAATGTACTTAACTTAGAACTGTGTACATGGCCTTAAAAATTCTATAATAGTCAATATTATTTTTATAAATTAGTCTCAGATTTATTCTTGAGTGTTCTGCCTTTGTGGAGTACAACACATGTTTAGCACTACCCTCTGAGAAGCCTAACTGCTCTCCTTCACTGCCACAAAAAGAGCATTACAATTATCTGCTTTTACCTCTGTATATCTCGGGGTAATGCTGCTTCATGCTTCAATTTGGTTGGTTTGGTGAAGCAAGGGAACAACTCTGCAGAGGATTTTTTCCCTTACTGGCAATCTGTAAGGTGCCATGGAAAATGGCTCAAGGACACAAAAAGAAATGTGTCTGAAATGAGATGTGTCTACAGGGACAAAGGAGTTAATCCGCACTGAAAATAAAAACACAGCACAAAGCCCTTTTCCTCCCGAATGTATGACGTTACAATGCAAACATTTACAACGCAAACATTTACAACGCAGTTTTTGCACATTACAACACATGTTTTTACAACGCATGCCATCACAATGCATTTTTAGAAACTACATTTACAATGCATTCCTTTACAACGCATACCAGTACAACACATACCATTACATCATATATTACTTTTAAGGCAACAGTAGGGTAAGTGTTGGATAGTGTAGAGGTAAAATGTACTATTCCCACTCCAGTGAGTGCAACAGTAGGGTAAGTGTTGCATAGTGTAGGGGTAAAAAATATTATGGCCCATTACTTACCTTATAATGTGTTGTAATGACATGCATTGTAGTGACATGTGTTGTAATGACATGCGTTGTAGTGACATGCGATGTAATGGCTGTGTTGTAATGACAGCGTAGTAAAGATTGTTTCCCTTCCTCCCTAACATTTTCAGAGACATGCTACCATTCAACATTTATACCCCTCTAGATTGCTAATCAGCAACAGGAAATAAGTACACTTAGAATACACGTAGTGTGGTCGATCGCTGAAAGTGAAGGAATCCAGTTAAAAAACATTACCCCTTTGTAGCTGTTCCTCCTCCCGGTCATTACTTAGTTGATGTGGCCCCGAACAGCCCAGTCACTAGTTTGTGTCCATTGGTAGAAGTCTTTTCACTGTTTCAATCACCTGAATAAGGTAACACGCTGTTTAAGTTGCCAATGCCAATAGGGATAGAGGAATGGATAGTTGGACTGGGATAAGGAGAATCTTACTCAGGCTAATGCAGTTTACTGATAAGTAAAGAAATGATTATCCCTCATAGCTTCTCCTTGCCCCAGTCATTGCCAAATTGAGGAGACACAAAAGCTGCAAATATAGTATGGCAATAATTAAACTGTAAAGCTTTATTTGGTTACAGTACCATAAACCATAATCACACCATTGAAGCCCTCAGTATTTCTGAAGTGAATTTTTTCACAATTTGCTGTTTCGCAAATGCAAACGATAATGCGGCACAAAAGTATTTGGAGTGGGCCATGCAGCTTTCCAACATATGTCCTGTGAAGAAATTCTAGCTACCTCTGCCAATGAAGTGGCCACTCCCCTTACTTACCTGCCCTAAATAGACAGATATGCTTGCGATATTGCTTGCCTCAACTTACTGCTGAAAATAGATATTTATTTTTATTTATTGACTACTCCATGAGATGAACAAAGCATTAGTATCTCTGAATTCCTTAGTCCTTTGTATATAGATTTGAACAGCTATTTTCCCATTTAGTTAAACTGGATCAGATATCTGAGGCCAGGACGGGTAATACTGTCTCCTGAGGCAGATTAAACTTTTTTAGGCCTAATTAGGGATAAGATCTAAGGACAACCCGATCTGATAAAAGTTTCAGATAGGGTATTTTCAGTGCTAAAGAGCCTAGTTCTCTCAGTCATTTAGCTGATGTTATTGCAACTAAAAATGCTACGTTCGATGAAAGCCAAGCAATACTCTCCATTGGTAGCTGTTCAAATTGTATTTTTTCTAAGCCTTTTGACACCAGCAAATTCCAAGACAAATTCAACTCTGATATAGGTACTGGAATTTAGTCTAAATAATTTTGACAATTTTGGAACTAAAGGGGTAACTCTGAGCTGACATAGTCGCAGGGGCTAAATCCAACATTAATTCACCCTTTAGAAATTCAAACATTTGAAACTGATCACAGGATTTAGCATCTGTTGCTCTGGCACAACACCATTTATTAAAATGATACCAAGGTTTAGAATACAACTTAGGTGTTGTGGCTGATATTGTCTACCTGCATATTTTATTTCCATGGGTGGGAAATATGTATTGCTTTGAGGAATAATACTGTGACCTCTACCCAGGTACAGATCTTCTCTTCTACCTCTAGTAGGGCTGCATTCTTTGTACCCCCTTGCGTGTTGAGATAGCTTCTTGCTACCTTATTTAGACAACTTTGAATCAAAACTACTGGAAAAATATCTGGAGTACCCGCCAGACTCAGTTCTTTCAGGTTTACAAGTGAACCTGTTCTTGGGCTGACCACTTCCCCCTTATCCCTTGTCCTTCTAGGTCTGCACTCCAACCACATGCACTCACATCAGTAGCTACTAATACATGGATGGGATATTGGAGACTGTTTCCATTTCTTTAGATTGTGTATCTGTAACTACCACTGAGCTTCGCATTTTCTTCCTCATGTTATCAGAACCCCCTTCATGTAATTCTGGGTGACAGGAGACCAATGTTTCAGTAAGTGGCAAATCAATGATTTTACATGGGTTTATGACCAGGGATCTATCATTGTTGTTGACAACATTGGCCCCTATTCCCTGAGTCAAGCTCTGACTGGTTTGAGTAGGGCTAACAGCTGAGTATTTAGATTGATGATTATAGGTTCTGGAAGGAAGGCCTGATCTAGCTCTGTATTTAACAACACTTGTATGAAGTTCTTCTCCATCCTGGGGTATATGCTCAACCCTCACTCTTCTACTGATTATGAATGGCAAGAGTCCCAGCATCTGCAGAGTTGCACACACCTTCTTGACACCCTTAAAGAGAGAAGAGTCAGAGATAGCACAATTGTCAGGGTATGGACAGATTTGAATGTCTCTAATCATAGGTATCCCACTTTATCAATATCCTTGGTGAGGATGACAGGCCTAATGGTAAGGGTTTGCATTGGAAGGGATCCTCCCCTTCGGTAAACCTGAGAAATTTTTGACTGGTAGGATATACTGGTGCATGGAAATAAGTAACCCTGGTCGTAGTTCGCGAAGTTGCACTTCGCACTACGCGAGCTACGCGTAGCACTTCGCGAACTGCGTAGTACCCTGTTCGCACTGTGCAAGATGCTGTTTTCAATGATTGCACAGTGCGGACAATCATCCGGCACTGTGCAATCATTGAAAACGGCATCTTGCACAGTGCGAGCTGTAGTTTTCTGCTGCTCGAGTAGATTTTTACTCGAGCGGAAGATTTCTCAACGCGGACTGGTAGTTTCTCATCGCGAGCAGTCGCGAGCATACGCGACCACTCGCAATGAGAAACCTGACCTCCTCACATTGAGAATCTCGCCGGGATGTTCAACTTGATGTTGCTGATCGCGAACAAGGAAAAAGTCTCGCCGGGATGTCATTTTGCTTGCTCGCGGTCGCCAACTTGATGTTGAGGACTGCGAGCAAGCAAAAAATGACCGCTGCACTATGCAATGTAAATGTAAATGTAAATGTAAATGTTGTAGACTTGTAAAGCGCACAGCTGCCCCAGCAACGGGGCGTCCCGGCGCTGTAGACCGCTGGGGAACCCGTCCTGGCTATCCCTGTGAGATGGTCCCTTTCTGGGTATCTCCAAGGTGAAACCAGGCATCCCCGGCGTCTGTGGGGGGCCGTTGTAGAGATGAGGCAAGCTTAATGCCCAGAGTTGCCGAGTGTGTTCCTGGTTAGAGTAGGTACCGAGGCGAGAATTATCGAGTCCGTTTTGACCCTGGTCCACGACCCTGCCGCGTCGGGAATTGAACCCTGGTCCCTGGCTGATTCTCTGCTTACGGGTCTGCCGCCTCTAACCAGTGAGCCACACCTCTCTACACATGTTTGCACTGTGCTACGTGCAATTCGCGTAGTGCGAAGTAGCGCAAACTTCGCAAACTACGCGAGCGTAGCATAGTGCTTTGCCCAGGCTTAGAAATAAGCACCCTGTATGTCCAGGGTTGCCATAATACTTCTTTGTGAAAGCAGTGGAATCATGGATTGTAATGTTAGTTTCCTGAATGTGATATAAGAGACAAATGTGGATATTGCTTTTGGATTCAGTTTTCTCCGTCCTGGTCGGCAGGTAATTGCTTTCCTTTCGAGCCAGAGGAGAAAGGAAAGCAATTACCAGCCGACCAGGACAGAGACTGTGTGAGAAAATGTAACAGAGAAAACTGAATGGAAGCTGCAGTTATCGAGAGCCCCTGAGAGCAAGGCACCCGGACGCCAGCACCGAATGGTTCAACACAAGCATTTGATCAAAGAAATTCGAGGAGTTCACGCCCCTCACAACCCACATGGAAGGTCCCATTCCATGCTGGTTCCTGATCTTGCTATAGGAAACCCGAAGGTTCATGAAAGTTGACCCAGTCTCCTACGAGAACACCCATTGCCCTGAAGAAGACCTTCCACCCAATTCATGTCCAAGTCCAACCCAGTAGGTCGAAACACATCAGCACATTTAAAACAGAGGCCATGAGTAATCTTGAATAAATAATTGGAGCATAAAAGGCACCATCAGCTAAAGCACAATTAAAGTGGCTTACACAGGAACTTCTCCATTCACACTCTGACCTCCTCTGGACCACACAATATAACAATAGGAGGACTCAAGGGTAATAGGTCCCAATATAAAAATTTCAGTTGGAGACTTGAATATTAACTGAAATTCAAGGATTCACCATAGGATGTGTGCAATGTAGGCAGAACCCACCTCATTGCCCAGGAAATGTTCGCTGTACAATTTTAATCATTGTCTTATTTTTGTCATTATGTTCACTATTTTTGTGTCATTATGTCACTTGTAAATATTAATATTTTGTCAATTGAAATGAAATAATGAAATGTATGGTACTGTTCTTTTTTGGATAAATATGATGATGAAATCCACAATATAAATACTTGACTGAGAGGAACACCCGGCATAGGAGTATTCATTTTGATATTGACAGTTGGGTATTTCATTGATAATAAGACATGAAAAACGCTAATCTTTTCTAAAAACCCAAATCTAAATAAGGAGAGCTTATTTGTTTAAGAAAAGTAGAGGGACTTGAGTAGCCTTCCTTTTTTTTAAGTAAAGTTAATCTATGGTCTGGGAGGTACCCCTTTGCAGTATGCAGTTTCCATGGCTGGCACCCAGAGAGAATTAAAGGTGGGGTCTGAAAGGAATTGTGATAACAATTCCAATTTTCCTAATATATCTCCGGGGTCTTTTTTCCCCCCTTGTAGGTAGTCGAACAAAGACTGAAAATCATTGATTGAACAATGCTTGGGACGCATAAGCAGCATAAGAACTTGCACCACCCTTCGCCCTTGTCATCGGTGCCAAAACAACTACTAACCATCTCTCTTGCATGTAAATGCGACAGTTCAGATTATTTCTGGTCCCCAAAACTGAAGGAATGGCTGGGTAGGGAGTTATTAGTAATTTTAATGTATATTGTAGTCCTAAACTACCATTGTTCTGCTCATTTCTAAATTTGATGAGCAGCGCCACCATGTGGTGGACTCTTCTAATTTTTGTGTTGACAATTAGGTGCTGGCGCCGAGAATCGGAAACCAATTAAGTGCTGGTGCTGAGCACTGGAAAGCACCAGCTCAAATTAAGCACTGGAAAAGTGTACAATGGGATATTACCTTTTGTATCAAACTATCCTCAGGAGGGACAGGCTCAAGAAAAAAACTCCGGGCCTTATCTTCAAGAAAGTGATTTGGCATGGCACAGCAAGCCAATTGGCTGTGCCACACTGAGTCACTTTCAAAATACAGGAATGCAACATATTTAAAATAATACGTTGCATTACTGTACTTTTCCCTGCACTGGTGCACAATTGGCTGCCATGCTCCAATGCAGGCACCTTTGCACCATGTCTGCATTTCAGGGGAGAATCATCCTGCACAAAAACAATCACATTCATTCTCATTTTCTCATTGTATGTGTGCTGCAGAATGCAGCATGCATAGAAAGAGTAAAAAACAAGGAGAAATGAAAACATTTCTTCTCGTTGCGCCTCCCTACGCCTCCCCTGGGAAGGCTTAGCATTCTGTCACATTCCCGGACTTATCAAAGGTTGTAAATATGGCAATGCGGCAGAAGCCATGGGTGTTACGTGGGAGCACCCACAGCAACACCCATGGCACACCCCTTTCATGCAAAATGCTGTGTGAAAAGGGGCTGTATTTGCAAGGACACAAAAAGCCATGCAGGATAGCTTTTTGTAATTCTTTTTTTTCAAAATATAATAAATTAATTGATTGATTTATTGGAATTGTATTTGACCGATGAGAGAATTTCTTTTGATAGAAAGAACTTGACCTAAGAGTATTTTACACGAGAACCTGATTAGATTGCATATTTTTATGTTGAGGCACTAGGATTTGCCCACATGTGCAGAATATTGTGCTGAGGCCGGAAACAAACATGGTTCTCTAGTTTTAAGAGATGCAGTCAAGAGATTTGATAGACATTATGTATCAAGTTGGATTATTTTTTTTATTTGGAAATGTTTCTTTCAGGCAAGTAACCAATGATGCCTTAATAGACCCCTAACTTTACCTAAATGAATCTGGGCTGCTAACACAAAGTCTCAACTATAAAAAGAAATTACAGAATGGTCTCCCTATTAAAATTCAATGTATGTGAACAATAATAGTCAAACACATTCAAAATTGTGAAATAGAACCTTTTAGGACATGAAAGGCTGAAAGTCAAAAACAATCTATATTTTCATTTTACTTGAAACTTTAATTTTGTAGTTAAGCAAAAATCTTAACCTTTTAAAGAGTTTGCCCAGCACTATCAAGGAAAATGCACCTTAGAATGTATGTAGCACATTCAAATGAAGAACAGAACAGCTACTCTGTGTTTTCACAGAGCAGGCGACACCCACCTGCACTTTTAAAGGGGATTAAAGATCCCCTTGCAGGCGGGTGCAGTGAGTGACTGCACCCGCCTGCAAGTGTATGTTTGGGGGGTCCATGAGACCCCCTTTCTCCCCTACAGAGGGCTGTAATAGGGGGCGCTGTCAGTGTGCCTCCTGAGAGCTTCTCTGCCTCTGCACCTGCATCTGTATCATGCAGAGGCAATGGGATTCCCTCATTCCACGTACCCCACGCAAATGAGGGAACAACCTTTTGTGGACACGATGGCACTGTATGTGCACCAGCACTTTCAGTATTACAGAAGGGGAGGCACAAGCGTCTGCGGCCTGTCTGTAAAACCAAAGTGCCTCAGGGGCACACAAAGGGGGTGCAAACTCCTGTTGCACCCCCGGGGAACATCTATAATAAGGCCCCTGATTAATTCCAACTTGGTGGAGTCTGGTTTTATCAAATTAAATGAATATCCCAGCATTACAGCTGTTCCACTATAAAACCGAGAACGTGTTCCAAAATGTAATAATTTAAAATGTTCCTAAGTTCTAGGAGATAACCACACACGATAAGTGGTCAGTGAATGATAAAACCATAGGAAGCCATTAGTCACAGAGGAAGAGTGGGAGGTTATTTGAAAAAGTTGAGTAAAGGAGAAGAAAACAGAAAACTATTATAATGCCCCCACATGTAACAAATGTAAGGCAGTCTGCTTGTGAGGTCAGACTAACAGAATACTTTACTGAGTGCAAATAAAGTTTCAAATAAATTGAGATTTATTTATAAAAAGTGTGTAAATGAGAAACAAATTTAGTTTGAACCACAGCTCAAAGAAAAGAATGGAACATAGCATCCATTGTCAAGTCTAACATTGTTCAGAGCAGTGCATGAGTGAATCACACATGCTGTGGCTGACAGAACGTATATCAATGAGGGTGTTGGGAAGATCTGAAAACTGCCAAACTAATGATGAAAGGTACTCGGTGATGTGAGTAGCATACTGCATGCATCACACCTTACTTATGTTATTTGAGATGGTACACTACTTAGTGTGACTTATGGGAAAGAGGGATGGACAAACATTTGGCAAGTTGAACATGGCGGTCCTTGTATTGTTAAATCCCCCCAAAAATCCGGAGGGACACATAAAGAGTGCTGGGAAAAGGTGACAGTGGGCCAAAAACCTGCTTAAAATTAGCATATATATATCGTACAGTTATATAGCACACAAATCAAAGTGAACAGTCAAAAACAGACATCAACATTGTTGACACATGACTGATATCACATGATTGCATGGCCGTCATCAGCTTGTTGATTCCACTAGCAATTTTGTCCAGTCGATTGATCGATTTACATACTCAAAGAACTGTTTCATTGGCACACCTCTCATGGATAGAGTAATCGGTTCTGTTACTTGCCAACATCCATGGCCCATGGCCCATGCAGGTAGGAGCAGTGGGGCCAGGTTGGAGGGATTCGACAGATGACCACGAGGAAAAATTAAATAAATAATTATTTTTCCCTCGTCATCATCTGTCGAAATCAACCCCCACCCGGCCCCACCGTCTCACCGCTCTTACCTGCATGGGCCACGGCTGCTTGCCAATGATTCTGACAGCCAACTGAGCGTTCTTTGTTGACTTGACCGGTGGTGTCATTTGTTCTCAATAGAAGAGGCCACAGAGAAAAAATATTGCATAAATCGTATCTATGCTGTTACAAAATAATTTGCTTGCCAAATGTGTATGGGAAATCACCATGTTTTAGTATGTTTTGAGGGAAAACCCATGATGCACATGAACTACAATTATAGAGTACCAATCTAGGTGGACTACCCCATTGTATCTGAATTGTGTGTTCCTCTGTTATATAAGAGTAAGCCCTTACTAGACAGTCTATAAGATTTCTAGATGTTTTGAAGGCAAATAATGCCACTTCAATACTTTCAGATCCACTTGAAAGGAAGCGCCAATGCCTTTTTATCATCTTTGTAATCATATTGCTATGTGGCAGAAGGTTAGTTTGTCTTTGCTTTTATTTCTTTATATTGGTAATGATAAAGGCTCAAAGGGAGAATACCAAGGTCTTTTTGAGTGATCTGTTCACTAGCGTTTTTGGGGTCACCACATGTTGTAAATGTCTGCATTAATTTCTCAAAATGTTTGAAATAATCCAATTTGAATTTCCAATTTCTACATAAGTGCAAATATAACAGGGCATAGTAATGCAATGCTCTTGGAAAATTGTTCTGGTACTGAACAAGAACGTTTTTTAGTAGGTGCAGAATACAGTTTACACATTATTTATCATCAATGAGCAGAGATGGCTTTCAGAAATAGAGGTAAAGATTGATATCCTATGACCCTTTGCCTCTTATATCAAACAAGTTGCTAAATATTCCATTAGTCATTACTCTGAACAGATTTGAAGACAGGTGATCTTTAGGTTCATACTGGAGCATCTGGGCCTTTTCACTTATGAATTTTAAATAAGTAGCACAATACTGGTATAAGTTACTGTGATTGGCAAGGAGCCAATGTAGATCATGTGCTTCAGCGGCAGTTCATCAAGACATGCATTAAGAAGATTGAGATCATATTATAACATAAGATTTAAGTCTGGCTCAGAAAACGTGAACTCAAATGGTTTTTGTTGAGATATGGAAAGAATGCTAGAAATTGTTGGATGAATTATGATCGATTGGCGACTATTTATGAGTATCTTGACTATAGTGTGAAAGAAAAGGTTGGTTAAAACACCATTGCCAGTTTCCATAAGTTGGAAAGAGAACAGCAATAGCTGATCCCACAGTGTTGGATTTTAGAAAGCCAGTTCTCTGGTTTTACATCCATTGCCCATTAGAAACATTTCAGATTTCACTACATTATGGGCAGGGTAGTGTTGTCTGACCCAGGCCTTTAATGTGGGCAAGTGGGATGGAACTAAACATTATTACTTTGAAATAATACTTAGCATACTCAACATACAGTTGGAAATGTACTTCATGCCTTCTACATTAATGGTCTCATGTTGGATGAAATGGAAAGGGCCTATTATAAAACTTAAAAACACAAGTGACTCTAAATATAGCTACAAGAGAGAGAGAGAGAGAGAGACAGAGACAGAGAGAGAGAGAGAGAGAGAGAGAGAGAGAGAGAGCTATTTATTTATCTCATAACACTTTAAGCATCCGAGCAGCCTGAAAATAATACAGATAAGTTTGGCTCACTCAATATCAAAATCATGTCTCTCAACAGGGATTTTATAAATAACGGCACTGAAAACATTTATTAAGAATGGGATTGTTATCACAGCAGAAACTCCAGAGGGCTTAGTTTTCTTTAGCCACAGTCTATTTTGCACATTTATATAGTTTGAGCTTCAGTGAATAATTGGAACTCGGTAGTTTGTGTTTTGCCTACAAACATAGCTAGTTTAACGATTGTTGCTGCATGTCTAAATTTGGGAAGAAGCCACACAGTAGTTTATTTGTAGCAGCAGTGTGATGGCTCATTGTTATAGACAGGGGGAAATCTGGCCACTTTTCTCCTGTTTTGATTTTATTTTTAATTTAACAACAGCAAACAATTATATATATTATATTTTAGTCAATAAATATTTTCCTTAACAATTCTTTTGCCTAAATCACATGTATTTCTATACAAGAGTTCACATAAATATACCAAATCGTTTTTGTATTTTCCCCAATATTTATATTGCACATTTTACACATATACATTAAGTGCCCCCGACCTGACCCGCCCCACGAGTTGAATAAAAATCACAGCTGAAGATCACCATCTCTTGTACCGCAACCAATAATATTAATTGGATGTAAAATAAATCACCATTTCATTTTAATACATTACATTTCATAGACTAAAACTTCCATTATCAACTAAAGTGACAACTACTAAGACTGCCATGCACCAAATCAAGGGACCCAAGGCTCCCTCTAAATGGAAAATTGACCAACTCACTCAGTTAATGGTGCCCATATTCTCCTGCCCTTCTTCCATGCTTGATTGCCAATATTAATCAAGGCAGCCATTGCTGAAACATTGGAGAGTCACGGTCCAACCATGCTGATGCGATGCATAATCTTAAAATAGCCATGGGGACACAAAGCAAGGCCTTGACAGCCTTTACCATCTCTCCTTTTTGTACTTTCAATAAAATCAATGATGGAGTTAAGAACATCTTTAGCTTGAATTTAGCATTAAAAAAATCTATTTTTTTTCAAAGGTAAAAGAGATCCACATAAAGCAAACCTATGTACTATATCTGCGCTATATAATGAGCACCGGGGACAGAAAGGTCTTTTACCAATCCCCCATTTAGCAATACTGTATGGGGTATAATATAAGAAGAAATAGGTCTTGTAAAGCTGGGCTTGTACATTTGCAGACAATAAGACAGATTGTGCAAACATAAAAACATTTTTAAAAAACCACTTAAGATATCACCAATTTTTCTTGCCATTTTAGGGAGCATTTCCCCAGGTCATCTTTCATTTCGGCCTTCAACAGGTGATATATTGACCCATTTGTTTATCTACCAATTTATTTTAGAAAAAGGCTGCTGGTGCATCCCCCTAATGTTGTAAAAAATCTGTTATTTTAAGATATTAAAAAAATTCCCTTTGATTAATATTAAATTAAGTTTTAAGTTCATAAAATGTTTCAATACTGCTAGGGAAAAACAATGCACCTATTCTGTACAACCCAGCATCAAACCAGGTTTTCATATATTGATCCCTGAAAATCTCTAGTAAGTTATTTTTATTCAAGAGAGACGTATAAAAATTCAATCTGCCAATTCCCATCAATCTCCAAACAGACACTGAAACCTTAAAAGCACCTAAAAGAGTCTTAAAATGCACTCTGTTAGAGTAACTAAACCCAAGCTGTCTCCAGAAGCATCCCCAGGCTTCCACCCCAATTAAAAGTTTGAAAGTAGAAGGAGTATGGTTCTCGACCTCTCTACTAGGCCGTGCCTGTAGCAAAATAGTGCCATACTGCAACATGGTGGCCCAGTAAAATTACTTAAAATTTGGCAATGCCCACCCACCCCTCTCTTTTAGGAGCAGGAGAAATTTAAGTGATCTTCTTAGTCTTGAATAAGCCCATAGAAACTGTGTAAATACGTCGTCAACTTTCTTAAACCATTGATTAGAAAATTCTAAGGAAATATCTTTATATAAATGTAATACTTTGGGGAAAAAATAATCTTTATTATGTTAGTTCTACCCACCACTATTTAATCTACAGAGCTTTTTTTTGGTCTTTCCAATGAGAGTGTCAAGATTTTCTTTGATGATTTCATCTATGCTGGCTGTAATGCTAACACCCATATAAACTGCAATTTTAAGAACTCAGTTATCTACCAATACTATCTTGTCATTGATAACGATTTGCATCTTCTCCTTATTTAAGGAATATCTGGAGATATTCTGGAAACTTAAGGCTTCTTCTTCAACTAACTTAAGGGCCACTTCCGGGTTGTGAGTTGCAAGAGCAATATTATTGTTATAACCCAGAGTCTTAGTATCATATCCTTGTGCTTGAATTGAAAGAATTGCCATATTACTCTCTAGTATCTGTACAAACGGATCAATACATATCGTGAATAAAAGTGGGGAACATGGACAACCTTGCTGAGTCCCCCTTTGTGATCTTAAATCGTTCTGTGAATTCTCCAGCTACAAACAAACTGGCAACAGGATTGCAATACAGAGCTTTTACTATCCAAATAAAACCCAGTCAAATACCCATTCTTTATATTGTGGCCCAAAGGTAGTATCAGGGAAACCTATCAAAAGCTTTCTCGGTATCTAGCAGAATCAGTGCCATAGGGTCCCCTGAAACTTGTGCCACATCGAAAAGAGAAATTACTTTTCTGGTGTGGTCTGTTGTTCCTCTCCCGGAATAAACCTGTGTTGCCGATTGGAGATGATTTTTGGATTTACCTGAGCCAAATGTGTGGCTGGAATTCTAGAATTGATTTTTGAATCTCAATTCATTGAAGTAATCAGCTGCTATGACCCAAGTTCCAATACAGATTTATATTTCTTGGGAAAAACAATAATTTTGGCCTAGGAACAGGACCTAGGGGTCTCTCCACCATATATTTGCTCAAATAAAATCATCATATATTCTTTAAGGTGCCTGGGGAATGTTCTATAAAAGTCAGTGGGAATAGAATCAGTACCAGCAGCCTTCCCTAGTGGCAGACTAGTCAAAGCAAGGAAGAACTCCTCTCATTGTAACTCATGTACAAGGATTGATAATAGGTTTGAAAGGAATCCCTAATCTCGGCGGGATTTAGGAATATCCCATGAAATGGATCTCTAATTTTTTGCACTTCATTATACATGTTTTTCTGTCGCAACCAATTTGTCTTCTGCCACCACTAAAGTGTTCTGCCATTTCTGGACTATCCGCTTTTCTCCCTTCCCACAGTTAAAAGAGAACTGTAATGTTTCTTCCCATAAGCATACCTTCAGGATATCCCAAATCTCTATAATCTCCTTAAAAAAGGTAGAAATCCAATTTTTCATATGTTTACAATAATCCTCATTCACTAGCAGAGCCTCTTCAAAACTCCAGGAGGCCTTAGTTTTAAACCCGTCTCCCTGGACCTTTCATACTAAGGGGTTATGATTTGACAAGAACAAGGGGTATCACTCAATTGTACTAGCTTGTGTAAATACATGTGACACATACAAATAATCTAAACAGGCATGTGATTGATGTGGCGCTGAAAAATATGTATACCTATGTTCAGAAGGTCTTTTCTTATACCATATGTCTGCTAAGCCATGATCCCGACATATACCTTTCAGTGGCTGCTCTACTTTAGGCTTCTGTCCTGTGTACGTTTGATGTCCTCCAATAAACCAGATACTGGGTATATTAATTTTCATATCTCCACAAAGTATGATTGGCAAAGGCCAGAGTGCCAGCTCATTAGAAAGTCAATCAAAAACACATGGGTCATCTGATATACATCTACACTGAATATAGTGTGAATTTGAATCCATCGGAGGACTGATATTCCGTCATAATCCATCTGCCTTTCTTGTACACCTACAGTTCTTTAAACTGTACACCAGCATTTTGAGCCATCATTTCCACCTCTGCCATGCGCGCAGCTCGAGAAGTACCCCGATGAATCTATACCCAGTGAATTTAACACATCCCTCTGAGCCCCTTCAATATGGGTTTCTTTCAGACAAATATTATCTGCATTTAATGTTTGAAGCCCTGATGAGACTCTCTGTCTTTTCTTAATATCATTCAAACTGCAAATATTAATGGTGGCTATCTGCAACTTCTCTTCCTCCCCATCAGGTCATCTTAAATACCAAACCCTGCATATATCTCCAAACCCCGTTCATGAGATAAAGCACAAATCTCTGATTCTTTCACCCTATGACATCCAAGTCTCCATCACATTACTACATCGACATGTGACTCTCGCTCCCCCCTCCCCACCTCCCCAAACACCCTCCGCTTGCCCCAACTCCCCCCTCTCAAAAATGAGCAATCAGGCCTGGCCTGAATGATGTGCACTTTAAATAACAAACCCACCACCTGACTCTCTTCACCTGAATAATTTCCACTGTAAGGCAATTTTGACTACATTTTCTTATCATTATTACTTTTCCTTGGCTCTGTTTGGTCTTTTCAGTCCCCCGGGGTGCTTTGCAACTATCTAACTCATGTGGTCGACCCACCTTTAAGTTCCTTTAAGTATTTCTGTGCCTGAATTTCAGACACAAATCTGTGAGTTCACCAGTTAACGATAATTTTCATTATTGCAGGGTTTTGAAAATATACCTCAGCACCCAGTTTTTTAAACGGAGCATACTTATGCCACTGGCGCCCTCTTCACTCAACTGTAGCATGGGCAAAATAGGGTTTAGCAGAAAATGAGACCCTCTCAAATTCTTTTTTTGCATTTGGGTGAGCCTGCTCATAAATAAGCTGTCTTAATAAGAATTTACCGATGTAGACGAGTATTACTCGAGGCCTTTCCACATTGTTTTTTCAACATTAGGGGAAACTAATGCAAGCATGGAATTTCTGTGCCCCAATTCCATTTGGACATATCTGGAAAAGCGCCTCTTAGAAGGTTTACTACAAATGCTATGGCGATACCCCCCTCAATGCCTTCGGGCATTCCCAAGAATCTTACATTGCTTCTTCATTGCCTATTTTTCTGTTCTTCCAATATCAACAGAACATCAGGCATAAAGTATTCCTGGGATACACTTTCAGGGCAACAACCTCTGTCTCAAAGCTCTCAGTTCACGCTTCTACCATTGTTATCCTCTCAGTAATATCAGAGCATGTTTTGTTCACTTTTCTTACAGCACCCTGCAATTTCTTTGACACTTGCTTGGCCCAACGGCTGTCACTTCGGGCTTCCTCCTGCATTTGTTTGATAGACAAAAAGAATTGTAGCAAGAGAGAGTTCTGAGGAATTAGTCATCTTTGCCCCAGCTGCCCCAACTGCTGTTATGATGTCTTCTTCCACAGCAGGTTCTCCCACAGGTTTCTCAACATCGAGGTAAGCAAGCTGCGTGGCGGAGTAATCCCATCTTGGTTTCACTGTATCTCTTCTGCTCATTTCTCTTTGTCGACTGTTCCCTTTCTTTTCCTTCATTTTTAACGAGGATTTTAGTCCATTATGCTAGTATCATTGATTCTTCAGGTGAATCACTACAATTAAACAGCAAAGAAAGAAAACGGCAATCCGACTACTGTGATAGTTGTTTATTTGTTACTTGCAGTAATTCACACTGTTGACACAGATTACGTGTGTACAGGTCACCTATATTATAAATTCAAATATTCTGATTCATCAGTTAAAGAGAAAAGAAAAACTCGCCCGTTGTTTCTGGCAAAATTATAATTTCTTGTTTTCTAACCTCAAGCTTACTCAGGATCATCTGGGGAGAGCTGGTATCTCCAAAGGGTATATTTATATCACTTCCCTGTCCCCTAGTAACACCCGGAGGGCAGGGTAAAACTTGCCTTTTTTTATGTTTTACTGTCAAATATTTACTTTGGGACCTCCGATGGCACTGACACAGCCTGCATTGAGGAAATTACAGTCTCATTTTGCTTACCGTAAGTGTTACTCATCAAGTCTCCCTGCGTCTCTATTGGGGTTTCTGTTAAAGGGGCCACAATGCTATCTGAGCCAGACCTTGGGCCCTCTCCTTTTAGCAGTTTGGTGTTGGATGCCGCAAACAAATTGCTATTTTGGGTTGGGATTCCCCAGACTCTGGCTGTATTTCTCCCCGGGCCAGCAGTAGTGATGATTTCTTTTGACAATTTTGAACTTTCCTTTACCCAGCTATTTCATCCCCCTTCCTGCTGCCCTTTAGTTCATTAGTAGATCTGTGGCTTGTCAAAGTGACAGTGGCGTTCTAATTCCTGATTCTCCACAGAACACCAGCTCCCCTCGCATTGCTCAGCCAATGTAGATAAACTCCAAGCAACGGAGGCGGGAGGAGAGTGGTGAGATGTGTCACGCAAGTAGCATCTTGCTCCCTCAGACCAGTATACCATGAAAAATTAATGCTGCAGAAGAAATTCTGCATCAAGTATTTTATGGAAACGTTTATCACACAAGCTGGCATTGTGTGCTTTGGGGATAGAGAATCCCTGCATTTGGAGATGTGTGACAGAGTTTTCAGTGGGAGAATCACTGTGGTTAAGGAATCTCTGTGGCCAACCTTGAAAAAGCATTAGAACTGTTATTTATTTTAATTATTCAGACGATTTTGTCTGTGAAGTATTTATGTAATTGGCTGCACAACTTCTGACTCACTGTAGATTTACCGAGAAGTGGGAGATTATATTTTACTTACCTTTTGCATTAGCCTAGTGAATATTTTGCAGGGTATTTGATATTGGAATGTAGTGGGCTTTTTGGTTTAACTATGCTTGTCATGTTTAAAGGAATATATAAGCAAGGGTGGTTTCCATTAAGAATTGAAGGTTTTATTATAAATAAGTTGCAGTTTTGTTAGACTGCATGTTGTATACAAATTAGGGAAGAAAATTATTCTTTTGACTGGCTTATGTTGGAAAACTGAAATTAAACAAAGATATTGTCAGAACAAAATGCCCTATATAAAATGAGTACAGCAGCAGCAGCATATCATCCAATTCAAGGGCGTCTCTGTATCTCGAAACAGTACACTTATGTACAAATCCAGAAATCTTAAAATAATATAACAATTTGTTTATTTGAGAGAAACCATTTTTTTTTCTAGCCTTAAACTGAATATTAGAATGTTTTTACAAGTAATACTAATTTGATCCCACAGACAGGAAAACAATGCAGGACCACTTGCTATTACTGCTCCTAGTAAAGAGATGTTAACGACAAAAATACATTTGCCAAGTAAGAATTTGAATGATCCTGGATAAAGTAATCACAGATCTAACATGAAAGGCACAGCTTGCCCCCATCTAATATAGAACTTGCGCTTTACAAATAGATGGAGGCAAGCTGTGCCTTTCTTGTTAGATCTGTGTCTGTGCAAATATTTATAGCCTGGATACCAGAGAACATCTTTGTTGGAAACGTCATTATTAGTATATCATGTTTTTGAGATTCCCAGAAAGTTTCTTTTGGTCTGTCATATAGTATCATTGTCGGAAGCATTTTTCATAGTGGGTCTTACATATAAGAAGGGACCTAGTAGGGATACATAGAAGAGAAAAGGATCCCCTTTAAAATGTGCAGAGTGTAAGTATTTGATATTTGTGCAGATGAAGGTGCAAGTGCTTTGGTGCATCATGAATACTAATGGCAAACACTTCAATTGGTAGCAGCCTGTCTCATGATTTAAAGGAGATCTGCAGAATAGGTACTGTTTTGTCGTTCTTTTATGTAATGTTATTGATTTTGCGATGGAATATCGAGGGCAGACGATTGACAGAACATCGTGGCAAGGCATTCAGGGAAAACGTATTCATAACTCTATACATAACAAAGGTACATAAATGTAGAGTTATGAATAGTAAATCCTTACCTTCCACTTATGTCTACGATACTCTTTCCCTGAATGCCTTGCCACGATGTTCTGTTCCATCAATCTTCTGCCTTCGCTGTTATACTTAGCTGAGCTAACTATAACATACGCTCACACAGTGCACTGCTCCAGACCTCACATATTACATCACTCATGATATCACTGCTAATTTTGGCTCCGGGGACCCCATTCCCCGGCCATAATTCAATGAGGGAGGGAGGCACGGACCTCCTCCCTGGGTCAATTTCAGCCCTCCCATAACCCTTCCCCTGGGGCCTAGGCATGTCTCTCCGGGTTCCCTGCAGCCCATTCAGGACACACAGTGTGTATGTTGGGGACCATGGGTGGAGCCTCAAAGCCCCTGTGATCCCAGGCAGCTACCTGCCTTCTGCGGGAGCCGGCAATGCTCTCAAACACTGGGAGTGGCTAGAAATGCAGCTCCCGGTGAGCGAGAGAAATCATTCATCTGTTTCCGTACCTGCATGTCTGTGCTGGAGCGGGTAGTACAACATTTTTTACACCCCCTCATTCTGCATGTTTATATTAATTCGAATAATCTATTAATTGTAATATTATTAATCTGTTTGAAGTGATAACTCACCTATTATATTAACAAAAGAATTATACGTGGGAATTGCATCTTGCATGGCTATATTAATTGTAAACTAATTTGAGTACGCATATTAATAGTAGAAAATTAGAAGATTGCATATTATATGTTGCTTTGGTGATGTATTTGTGATTTGTGCTTTATTTCATAAGTATAAACCGCTCTGAGTGTTGCTTCTGCTAGGTAAATACACACACATATGGGTATTAGCAAGGGAATAACATTTTATTAGTCATTTCTATGTTTTAATTACGTTTTTGTGTTTCTTTTGCTTAAGTTGACCATTTCGGCCTAAACAAGATGGCTGAACGAGACGTTAAACGTGACTGCCCTGACAACACAAGGTTCTGGGTGAAGTGCGCAGGCGTCACCGCCAGCAGCAGTGGCCTGGACCTAACCCCGGGAGAACATGTACCCTTCAAGGACGCTCCGGGAACCTAGCCAATACCAAAGACAATGCTTGATTTAAAAACCAGAACCAGCAAGTGCGATGAGTTAATCGTTTGACACCCTGAGAACTGCATCTCACGACCCCAAGTCGACCAATCAGGACTTCCTAAAACCCGATCTTGATACTTTGTGACATTATTTTCATTATAAAAGTAGGGAGGGAATTGAACTATTAGCTCAAGCTCTCCTTTGACGAACTCGATTTCCTGACGTTATGCTGACGGAGAGGACGGTGACACTGCTGAACAGCTGTTATCCTGAATCTTTGAGAGACTGAAATGCGGGCTAACTTTGCAGAATAAAATTCTTCCATGACTGACTGACTTAGAAGACAACTTTAGTCAGAATAGGTAAATATGATGCTCTGAAATGCTGATGATGATTTCTAACATTTCTTGCAATATTTCTTAGATAAAGAATATTTGATTAATTGACAAATGTGTTGTGTCCATTATTTTAAGAAGAGAATTTAGTGGGATTTAAAGACTAGATAAATGATTGTGAAACTAAACCTACAAACAACTACATGATCCATCTCCTTATGAGAGGGATATCTTAGGTTTGAATTCAATGTGTTTAGGGTAAGGTAAAAGTATTCCTTTCATGTCAACGTTTGGAAGCTTATTTCCCTAGGAAAACAAGTATTGGTGTTATGGGCCCCACCAATGAATGTATATGAGTGAATTTGATGTTGAAGTAGTTGGTCTGTGACGAAGGGGGGAATTTGAAGTTCCATGCTGCAGCAGTTTTTCTGGTAGCAAGATGATGGATTTTATTGTTTTGGTTTGGCGATTATTACTTGTAAATAGCTTATTGATTATTGGTTATTGATATTGGTTTACGTACTAACACACTATGGTGAGTTGTGTTGAGTTTTATGTTGTTTGCATGGCTTCTGGGATGTAGGAAGTCGGAAGTTTGTAACGGTTCTGTAGTAGAGCAGAGGTAAGTGCTGTTCTCGGGAAAGACAGAATTGTTGTTATCCTGTAGGCACACAGGAGAAACGTGTGACGATTGAAGTTGCACAACGCATTGTCTGGGTTCGATTCGGTGACATCGCCGTGTGTTGCCATTAGAGACATTTTCTGTGTGAGAAAAGTGTGTATGATAGCGAAGGTTACCTGTGAAATTCTGGTGCCAGAAATCCAACTGGCATTCCGATAACGCTTATCACTGGAAAGGTAATAGGTACTCTCTGAGCTTGTTAGAAGGACAAAGGAGAGGTAAGCGCTGCTTTGTTAACGTATGTCATAATTCTGTAGTATGACAGACTGTTCGCTGTTCTCGGGAAAGCCAGGATTCTGTGTGAATGTACTACTTTTTCTTGCGTGAAAGTGCGTGGATGTAAAGGCATTCGGGTTAATTGTGAAACTCTAGTTTTATTTCTCAGGAGCATTGGGTCTCCAACTATGTGTCTTAATTCCGGAGAAACGGTTAGCTAATGCTTGTTAGAAGGGTGAAGTAGAGGGATGTGCTACTTTATCAACGGAAGTAACAATTCCATAGTAGGGCAGAGGTAAGCGCTGCTCTCGGGAAAGACGGAATTCTCGTGAGAAAGGTCTTTTGCTATTCCTTGGTTAGCGAAGCGGACAATGGTGGCGTTTTTATGTTGTTACTAACAGAATTGTAGAAATTGAAACAAAAACTTACTGAGCAGATTTGTAAAGGAGGGGTAGAGAGGAGCAGGAGCTGCCGCAGCGGCTGCTGACGTCAGAACGACTGCGCTGGGATTGGACAGATGGTCAGAAACGTAAAACACTCCGGATTGGTGCGTTAGTGTGCGCCGCGCTAGGAGTGGAGAAATACAGGGTGACGTAAACGCTCCCTATTGGTGCGTTAGTGTGAGTCGCACTGGGATTTGAGGATTGTGACAGTGACGTAGACGCTCCGGATTGGTGCGTTAGTGTGAGTCGCGCTGTGATTGGACAGAATAGCGGTACAATTGTAAAGGAGACTAGTGAGACACGAAAGAAAGGAAAATGTATTACGATCCACCAGAAAAAGAGAAAAAGTCTTGGTTTGGTAGAATTAAGAAGTGGTTTAAGAAGGACAAACCGATCATAACTAGGGAAGGACAGTTACTTCCTCCACCGAAAACCCCTGCATCCTTCATGGTTGCAAAATATGGATATAACACCTGTATTTTGGTAGATAACTGAGTAAAATATACCGAAAAGGACAGAGTGTTGGCTTTTCCAGAGCATGGTTCATTTAATTTGGCTGCTTTGAGAAATTTGAGGGAGAAAATGATGAATTTAGAACCGAGACCTAGACTGACACAATTTGAGGCTTTGACGGAGTGGGAAGACGAAATGCATGACAGAGAAAGACAGAGAAAGGTAGAGGATATAGGTACCTTTTTGGCAGATCATACGGACATGAGAGGCATGATGATTGAATGAGAAGGTGGCGGAATGCGAGTATGACTGAAAGTCTGTTTCCAGTAAGAACTGCAGGAGAAAATGAAGGACGAAAGTGTGTAGAAAAGAGGCATAATGTAGAATCGAGAGGGTATGGAATGAATGAGTCAGAGGATGATGTTCTTGATGATATGTTTTACAAGAATCCACCACACTACCGACCAGAACCAGAAATATTAACCCCAAGCGCCCCAATGAAAGAAACAGTACGAATCATAAAATCGGAACCAGAGTTCCAAGATTTGGGAAGAAACAATTCCATTAGAGAGGTAGAAAAGAAGTCTGGAGGAAAATTGGATGGACAAAATTCAGCAGAATTAGCAAAACCAACCCTAGAATTAACCGAGAAAATAAGAGAATTCACTAAGAAATTGGAAGCGGTAACTGTACCAGTAACGATAGGTCCAGTAATGCCTATTTTTGACAAGCAGAAAGACAGTGAACATTGTTTGACAGTCCCTTATAAAAGTAATAAACCGGTTGAACATCCAAGAATGAGTCAGAGTGGGAATCCATGGAGACAGACTATGAGTATGATTGAACCAAATTTTTCAAATAACCCGTTTGTAGGTGAAAACTGTGCAGAAAAACGTATGACCATGATAGAGACAATGTCAGAAACTCAAAAAGATTTTGGACAAGGAAATGTAGAGAAGCCAGTAGGACCATCAACAGAAGAGTTGAGTGAATGGTTGAGAAGCTTTCAAAAGAAAGACAAGGAATCCCAGTTAATAGATGTAGCTAAATTACGAATGGTACTGGAAGAATTAATAGTAGGAACTATCCCGACAGAGAAGTTAAAAACGTACCAAGATGAGGAGTTGTTATTTTTGAGCAAAAGCGTAACATGGAGAGCGAAGAGTCTTCATGAAAGATTAGAACAAGTGGCAAATGAAATGGGTTTTGATATTGAAAAGGTAAAAGCCCTACAGAAACCCTATCGAGTAGATTTCACTGAAAAAGATATTGAAAACATGAATACCACAGGACGAATAGGTCAGATTAAGGAAATAATTATTTTGTTGAGAAAAAGGGGAGATGTGGACAAATGGAAGAGCAGATGGTATCGTAAGCGAGACGAAGTATCTGACAAAACGTTTTCAGCTTATCCTGTGAGAGAGAAAGAGAGGGTTGTGACAGAATGTTCTATGAGAGAGATTCCGGGAGGAGGATATGTACATGTCCCATGGACCAGACAGGATATTTTGTCATTTACGAATGACTTCCCCCGACTGCGTGAAAAACCCGTCGAGTGGTATAGACAGGTGGACAGATTTGTGAAACTATCAAAAGTATTGTGGATTGATCTGAATAGCTTGTTTGACATAATAGTACCAGCAGATCTATGGACAGAATGCAAAATAGTAATAGATTGGCCGACACGGGAATACCCAAGGGATCCAAAGACAGGAGCTCCAGACCCCGAGGTAATGAAGAAATACGAACAGGTTATGGCATTTTTGAAGAACAAGGTACCCCCTAAAGAGACAGATTGGGTGAAAATTGACAGAACACATCAGGAAAGCAAAGAATCAGTACATGCCTATTATGAGAGGTTAATTTTAGCCTTTAAACAATTCAGTGGAGATGAAAATTTGAGTGACAAGGATTTGAGTCATTTCCTATATAGGCTTGTATATGGTCTTCATCCAGAAATTAGTGAAATAATAAAACAGCATACGGTACATTGGCAAAATAAGAAAATAGACGAAGTATTGAGACATGCTAAATATTTCAGTGATGAAATTGAACGAAACAGCGGAAACTAAAAGAGAAGGCTATGTGGGCACAAGTAAAAGTAGCAGAGAGACAGGAATCACAAATAGCAGAACAAGCTGGGTCAAAACAGAGATTTTATCCTGGGAAAAATAAAGGGAATATTGAGGAAGCTAAGAAGAAATTTCCGTGTCATAATTGCGGTAGTATAGGGCATTGGAAATCCGAGTGTAAGAATCCACCAAGTACTAACGATGAAAATTCATCCTTGAATCCACAGGTGCAGAATGAGATGAGTGGTCAACAGCAACGACAACAGCAGGGTGTAACACAACAGAATCAGGTGCCAAAGCCACCTTTTCCACAGAACAAAAATTGGCAGAAGTATAGTAAGGAGAATGGATTCTACAACGAAGAACAGGTAAATAAGCCGTAACGCGCTAGCGCTGCTTCGCAGTATTGGCTGCAACGCGATGGAAGCGATTCAGAAGAGGGTTATTGACGGTGCCGAAGGGAGGAAGAAGAGTGCGTACTTGGCGCAACTCTAGAAGTAGACCAGACAGGCCCATTTGTAGATGGAAAAGTTAATAATGAAAATATTACTTTCCTAATTGATACTGGTGCTACTCGATCAACAGTTAGATCAGCTGATGTCAAGAATCTTCCTCTCTCGGATGAAACGATCCAAGTAGTTGGTGTGTCAAACAGACAGATTAAAACTTACCTTACAGAACCGGTGAAAGTTAGTATAGGGAAATTTTCTGAAATGCACAGATTTGTAGTGTGCGACACCAGTCCTGTGAACTTGTTAGGTAGAGATTTATTGTGCAAGATGAATTGCACTATATTTTGTACTCCAGATGGAATTACCTTTGAAACACCAGATGATGATGTGTTGTATAAAATGACAATGGCAAACAAAGAGAAAGAGGTTACAGGAACCTATGCTGTATTTAACCCTGACAAATTACCAAAAGAATTAAAACAATCAGTAAAAGCAGAAGTTTTGGACTTTACAGGAGAAGACGTAGGATTGATAAGGAATGTAGATCCAGTAAAAATAACTGCCAAAGAAGGAGTATGTTACCCAAATGTCCCACAATATAAATTGACACCTGAAATTATCGACGGAGTTACTCCTGTGATTGAGAAAATGATAAAACAAGGAATTTTGAGAGAAATAATGAGTAGCCCATGTAATTCACCAATAATGGGACAGAAAAAGCCTAGTGGGAAGTTTAGGATAGTGCACGATCTGAGAAAGATAAAAAACATTGTTGTACCATGTTGTCCCATTGTACCAAATCCATCTGTGATTTTATATCAGATCCCTCATGACGCAGAATGGTACACAGTGATTGATTTGTGCCATGCTTTCTTTTCCATCCCATTGCATCATGACAGTCAGCAAATTTTTGCAATTCGTTTCGGCGAGCGTATTTTGGCGTGGTGCCGAATTCCACAGGGGTATACGGAGAGCCCCTCAATATTTAGTCATCTATTTAAAAAGTCTTTGGAGAGTTTAGAAATGCCTGAAAATTCAGTACTAGTCCAGTATATCGATGACCTACTTGTGGCATCGAAAACTCGTGAAGCTTGTGAGGTAGACACGGTAGCTTTGCTGAATCATTTGGCAGATGGAGGATTAAAAGTGTCACCATCGAAATTACAATTTTGTAAGAAAGAAGTCCAATATTTAGGACACAGCATTGAGAAAGGACACAGGAAAATAACCATAGACAGAATCAGTATCATAAAAAGAATGAGTCCACCAATGACCCAAAGAGAAGTGAGAATGTTTCTGGGAATGGTTGGATATTGTCGTCAGTAGATAGGAAACTTTTCATTGATTGCAAAACCTTTGGTACGATTGACAAGAAGTGATGTGAGAGATCTAATTGATTTGAACAAAGAGGTGTTGGCAGCATTCAAGAAGTTGAGAGAAGGATTGTGTGAAGCGCCTGCATTAGGTATGCCTGACTATGATAAGGAGTTCGAGTCGTATTGCAGTGAGAGAAATGGATGTGCGCTGTCTGTTCTAGTACAGAAGCAAGGAAAACTGAGGAAACCAATTGCATATTTTTCATCCATGTTGGACCCAGCAGCTGTAGCCCTTCCTGGGTGTCTGAAAGCAGTAGCTGCTACATGTCGAACTTTGGAACAGAGTGAAGGAATTGTGATGGGATATCCTGTGAAAGTGTTTGTGCCTCATGATGTGGCGATTCTTTTAACAAGGAGTCGTACTCAGTATATGATGCACAGCCGACTGACTAAGTATGAAAAGGTCATTTTGGGTGCAACAAACGTGAGTCTTGTAAGATGTGTGAATGTAAATCCTTCAACATTGTTGCCTGATGTGGAACATGTGGAGGTAAGAGATGAAGCAGATCATGATTGTTTGGATGTACTTGATTTCTGTACAAAACCAAGACCTGACATAAAAGATGAACCTTTGCCAGAAAGTGATTATGTCATGTTTGTTGATGGATCTTGTTTAAGAACAGATGATGGAGTGCTGAGTGCAGCATATGCGGTGTGTACAGTTGCAGCAGTGATGGAAGCATCCTATTTGAAAGGAGTAAGGTCGGCCCAAGTAGCTGAACTTGTTGCCCTGACCAGAGCATGTAAGATTGGGAAAAGTGTGAGAGTGACTGAGATAACCGATAGCCAGTATGGCTACGGGGTGGTCCATGGTTTGGCCAAATTTGGCTGCAAAGAGGTTTCCTAACCTCAAGTGGAACTCCCATTAAGAATTCTGAAGTGGTTGGAAAGTTGTTTGAGGCAATACAGCTGCCTAGGCAATTGGCTGTGGTAAAATGTGCTGCTCATAGTCGCAGTTGTGATTATATTGCCACTGGAAACAAATTTGCCAATGATATGGCACAATATTGTGCAAGAAATCAGAATTCAATCAATCAGGCAAAGGAAAAAGAGTTGATTTCTTGTTTCACAATGTTTACTAACACTGTGGGAACATGGGATGAGGTAAGACAATTGCAGGTAGAAGCAGGAGAGGAAGAAGTAAAACAGTGGGTAAAAGCAGGATGTGCACCAAGAGAAAAAGATCGTGTGTGGGTCTATTGAGATGGAAGACCAGTTGCCTGATAGCATGATGTCTGCCATGGCACAGATGTATCATGGACAGGGACATATAGGGAGAGACGCCATGATTAGGTCTTTTAAACAAACTTGGTATAATGCCAAGTTCAGGCTTGTGGCGGAAAGTATTTGTCAAAGATGTCTAATTTGTCAGCAATACAATCCAGGGAGAAATACAATGGTGAGTCTAGGAACAATAGGTCGAGAGGGAGGGCCTTTCACCAGAATGCAAGTAGATTTCATTGAAATGCCTCCTTGTAACAGGTTGAGGTATGTTTTGGTGATGCTATGCCTATTCTCCAGGTGGGTAGAGGCGTTCCCAACAAGAAGAAATGATGGAATGACAGTGGCAAAATTATTGTTGAGGGAATTTATACCTAGCTTTGGGTTCCCAGTAACAATTGAATCAGACAGAGGAGGACATTTTCATAATGAAATTATAAAACTGATTTGTGAAGCATTGAATGTACAACAAAAACTGCATTGTGCCTACCGACCCGAGGCTTCTGGTGTAGTCGAACAAATGAATGGTACTATCAAAAACAGAATAGGGAAAATGTGTTTAGCCACAGGTATGAAATGGCTCGATGTCTTGCCTCTAGTACTCATGACTATTAGATCAATACCAGACAGAACTACTGGTTTGAGTCCACATGAGATCCTCATGGGACGCGCCATGAGACATGTATTGATACCAGTCAACAAGCTGATGACAATAACTGATGACATGGTATTGGAATACTGTCAAAGCCTGGCTAACACAGTTCATTCTGTGTTTCATCAGGTTGGAGCGGATGCCACCCCTCTTGAAAAGAAGCCAGCTCATGATCTAAGCCCAGGGGACTGGGTAAGGATAAAAGTACGCAGAAGAAGAAACTGTTTGGTTCCCAGGTGGGGAAAACCAAGGCAAGTCATCTTGACTACAACAACAGCTGTGAAGTGTGCTGGATTGAATAACTGGATCCATGCAAGTCATACTCTAAGAATTCCAAATCCAGTTGACTGTAGAGAAAAGGAGTACTTTGATGAATCAGAATCCAGTACTGAGTCAGACGACGGAGAGCCAAAAGACAAAGAAAGAGAAAACCCTGAAAGGGGGGAAACAGAGCCAAGGTTAACTTTGGCCCCCAGAAGTAATTCCCTAAGGAAAAGGTTACAGATTTCTGATACTCAGACTCAGAGACAGAACGAAGAGCACACTCTTCCAAGAAAGAACAAGGAAAGAACAAAGAAAAGGATGGTGGAGAGACAATAAAGGAAATCCATGAGAAGGAAGTGCCAGATGAAAGATTAAGAGAAATTCCACCTGAAACAACACCTTTAGATGGACAGGTGCCAGATACAGAGAGAGAGGGAAAGATTATTGCGGAAGACCCCCGAGGAGTTGTAGGGAACTCCAACATCCAGTTAGAAGCAGGGACAAGTAGTCAGCAGGAAGATTGCGTGATGGAGATTCGAGGAGGGACAGAAGTAGGGAAAACAAAAGAAGAGGTGGAAAAAGAACTTGTTGAAGGTAAAAAGCAATTTGAAACAGAGTCTGAGGAAAGCGAAGATGAAATACCAGAAGGCCGAGTTCTGAGAAAGAGAGCTTGGAGAACTGAAAAGAATGATAAAGGTAGTAAATTGAAAAGAGCGGCAAAAGACGAGGTGTGGCCAAACAAAATAAAGAGACTGAGATATCGACTGACACGTGTAAATTCGCCAAGAGCTGAACAGGTGAATGAAGTAACGAGTCAGGAAAAATCGAAAGAAGAAGAACAAACAGTAGTCAAAGAAAACAAACGAACAAGAAAACCTAACCAGAAGTATAAATCACCGGAATGCACATATGTGGCCCTGCCTGAAGTGAAGGAAGAGGCAGATAGCCAAGGAAATCAAGAGGTGGTTGTACCGGAAGTGGTTGAGGAAGACGAAGAATCGGAAATCCTGAGAGTTATCTTTGTCCGATATTGGAGAAGAAGCGGATGTTCAGGACAACCTGTATGCTGAAAACGAAAGGAGAGTGAAAGATGAGGAGATGCCAAACTGAATGAGACAAGGAAGTTACTGATGGAAAAATAATAAAAATATAGAAAAAGACAAAAACTGGTAGAACCACGTAGGTGTTTAGAAGCCTTGGGTTAGAAACTAGTTGTGAAGTAGAAGAGGCTAAGTCAAAAGACACGGCTCATTTTAGAAAAGATGGGAAACATAGAAAGTAGCAAAAGTAGATGTACCTTCCTTAGAAGATGGTGCAAAATGTGTTGTTGTTGTATAGGATTATTAATGCTTCTTTGGAGTATTCTTGCTCTACTAATTTCATTTAAAGTTACTGTAGATACAATAGAAGGACATAGTGATAACATAACTAATATAGGGAAAGTTCAAAAGGTAGTTCCAACTAGAATAGATAAAAACTATTTATATAAAGATAGGTCAATAACAGATTTTTCTAACAATGTGTTTTCAAAGTTGTTGTATGAATATGTAAAAACAATGGACGTAAGGGATTGCTACGTATGTATGCAATTACCTGCATCTGTATCTGAAGGAGTGACTTATCATCACCTTCCTGTAACATATGGAATAACATGTAGTGTAATAGATACAGGTAAATTAGAGTATTATTTTTCAGATGTTGATACTATATTTTCACAAGTACCAGCAATTAACAAACTAAACAAGGTAAAACCTGCAAAGGTGAATTTTTCTTAGATACTAAAGAACTAACCTTGGAATATATATTTAGAAATAACTTGACTTGCAGTTTAAAGAAAGAAGGGAAGACATTTTTGGATATGGTTGAAGAAAGGAGATTGAAAATGCAAAGAAAGGCTTCAGAAGGGAAAGTGGAGAAAACAGTTTGGGATGTAGAAACGGAGAAGCACTTGAGAGGGGAAACGAGTCCAACTATGGCTTTAGATTGGCCTCAGAAAGGGAAATTGTGTATAAGAAGGAATCAGACGGCATATGACAATTATTTTCTAGGGAATAGTGAGTGCCATGATACATACCGAATCATGGGAGGATGGGGATTTAAAGGTGGAAGAGATCAAGTCTTTCCAGGACTGTATTTCATTTGTGGGAACAGGGCATATTATCGTTTGCCAGACCATTGGTATAGCACATGTTATGTTGGCCTGGTTTTTCCAAAGATTTTCCACATGGATAGAGGAGAAGATGGTGTACATAGTCTAGGTAGTTATTCAACATGTAGCAAGAGAGAATCTTGGACTGAAATTGTGGGTAACATTTTTGGAGCACTGATACCCGCAGTGGGAATATCTCTGAATGCAAATAAAATTAGAAAACTTTCAACAGTAGTGGATCGCTTGTCAACAAGCACCGCTGGAGGATTCTTATTGGTGAATACTGAATTGGTTGCCATGCATGCTATGGTAATGCACAATCGACTTGCCCTTGATATATTATTGGCAAAAGAGGGTGGAGTCTGTGGAATGCTGAAAGTTAAACATTGTTGTACTTACATTCCTGACGAAAGTAGAGATTTGAAAATTTATATTAAGAATATTACAGAATTGCATGACGAAATTGTACCACTGGAGGTTGAAGGTTTCTGGGAGAAGATTGGTAAGAAAATATCAGCTATTAAGGACTTTGTAGTAAAATTAGGTAGTACATTTATAGGTAAGGTATTATTTCCATTAACATGTGTATTTACTTTAGTTTTAAAAATTAGACTAGGTTGTATTTGTTGTAGAAAGAATAAAAACCAGAAAAGAATAAAAAGAGAAAACTTAAGGAGAAGGGATAAGAAACAAGAAAGAGAATTCGAAGAAATAGAACTAGAAGAGGTAAAGGATAGCATGTATAAATCAGCAAAAAGAGAAGAAACAGGTGAAACTGAAATATGAACGAAACAAGAAATCAATTTAAATTTCCGTAAAAGGGATACAAAATTTTTGATTAGTGTGGTGATAAAATCACCAAAGGGGGGATTGCTGGAGCGGGTAATACAACATTTTTTATACCCCCCATTCTGCATGTTTATATTAATTTGAATAATCTATTAATTGTAATATTATTAATCTATTTCAGGTGATAACTCACCAATTATATTAACAAAAGAAATTATACGGGGAAATTGCATCTTGCATGGCTATATTAATTGTAAACTAATTTGAGTACGCATATTAATAGAAGAAAATTAGAAGATTGCATGTTATATGTTGCTTTGGTGATGTATTTGTGATTTGTGCTTTATTTCGTAAGTATAAACCGCTCTGAGTGTTGCTTCTGCTAGGTAAATACACACACATATGGGTATTAGCAAGGGGATAACATTTTATTAGTCATTTCTATGTTTTAATTACGTTTTTGTTATTCTTTTGCTTAAGTTGACCATTTCGGCCTAAACAAGATGGCTGAACGAGACGTTAAACGTGACTGCCCTGACAATAGGAGTGGGCGGAATTTGCGAAAGCGACTTTTGCAAATTATCGCGAAAATGTTTAAAATCTCCGCAAACACGTGGAAATATCGCGAAGATGTGGAAGTTTTTTTCCCGCCCGTTCGCGGTATTTTCTGCGTGTTCGCGGCTCGCCAACGTACCCATGCGGTTGCTTGCGGGCACGGCCATCTTGTTTTCACTCTTCTCGCAGTGCATGATCGCGAGAAGAAAGACATGATCGCGCGACGCATGATGTTACTGCGGGCGTGTACTGTCGCGAGACAGCACAAATGGCTACCAACAATCCAACATCTCGTGGAGAACGCGACCGGATCGGGAAAACTTGTCGGCGAACGCGGGGATTCAGGTAAGGTGATCGCGCGCGCGCGAGAATGTATTATTTTACAGCGTGAGCAAGAACCAAATTATCGCTAAGCTGCGAAATGCGGAAATTTTGACATTTTCGCGCTCTCCGCGGAATGCGAAAATGTCAAATTATCGCAATTTCCGCGAGCGGAACGGAAATTTAGCCCAGGCATACCTGACAACACGAGGTTCTGGGTGAAGTGCGCAGGCGTCACCGCCAGCAGCAGTGGCCTGGACCTAACCCCGGGAGAACATGTACCCTTCAAGGACGCTCCGGGAACCTAGCCAATACCAAAGACAATGCTTGATTTAAAAACCGGAACCAGCAAGTGCGATGAGTTCATCGTTTGACACCCTGAGAACTGCATCTCACGACCCCAAGTCGAGCAATCAGGACTTCCTAAACCCCGATCTTGATACTTTTTGACATTATTTTCATTATAAAAGTAGGTAGGGAATTGAACTATTAGTTCACGCTCTTCTTTGACGAACTCGATTTCCTGACGTTATGCTGACGGAGAGGACGGTGACACTGCTGGACAGCTGTTATCCTGATTCTTTGAGAGACTGAATTGTGGCCTAACTTTGCTGAATAAAATTCTTCCATGACTGACTGACTTAGAGGACGACTTTAGCCAGAATAGGTAAATATGATGCTCTGAAATGCTGATGATGATTTCTAACGTTTCTTGCAATATTTCTTCGATAAAGAATATTTGATTAAGTGACAAATGTGTTGTCAAGGACAAGCAGATACGTGACACATCTGCCAGCGTAAGGTTGGCGCAGTGCTGAAGTTGCGTCGCAAGCGCGACGCAACTCCAGCACTGTTCCAACCTTCCCTATCCCTAACATGGTGCGTCAAGCCTTACGCCTGCTTCAAGCAGGCGGTGGGTTTTGACGCATCACTGAGTCCCTGGCGCATACTGGAGGCACCTGGTGGGCTAGTTGGCCCCCAGGGGACCACAGGATTGAAGAGGAATTAATTCCCCAACTTAAAACACGCCACAGGGCGTGTTTGCACAGGTCACCTCAGGCCCCACCCCTTCCTTCACCATTGTACAAATATTCCTCTAAAATCAGCCGAACTATGAATTCCGATTTAATCACCTGTTATCAGGAGGGAATCCAGGGCTGTATATTTTAGCCCAGCACTGACCCTGAAAAGTAATTCTAAGCGTACTTACCAGTAACTTGTATTTCCTTCCTTAGGAATCCATTGTGTGGTTTTCACCAGAAAGTTTTCTGTGTCCATTTTTGAAACGTACAAATATTCCTCTAAAATCAGCCGAACTACGAATTCCGATTTACTCACCTGTTATCAGGAGAGAACCCAGGGCTGCATCTTTTAGCCCAGCACAGACCCTGAAAAGTAATTCTAAGCGTATTTACCAGTAACTTGTATTTCCTTCCATAGGAATCCATTGTGTGGTTTTCACCAGAAAATTTTCTGTGTCCATTTTTGAAACGTACAAATATTCCTCTAAAATCAGCCGAACTACGAATTCCGATTTACTCAACTGTTGTCAGGAGAGAACCCAGGGCTGTATCTTTTAGCCCAGCACTGACCCTGAAAAGTAATTCCAAGCATACTTACCAGTAACTTGTATTTCCTTCCATAGGAATCCATTGTGTGGTTTTCACCAGAAGATTTTCAGTGTTCATTTTTGAAACGTACATATATTCCTCTAAAATCAGCCGAACTACGAATTCTGATTTACTCAACTGTTATCAGGAGAGAACCCAGGGCTGCATCTTTTAGCCCAGCACAGACCTGGAAAAGTAATTCTAAGCGTACTTACCAGTAACTTGTATTTCCTTCCATAGGAATCCATTGCGTGGTTTTCACCAGAAAATTTTGTGTCCATTTTTGAAACGTACAAATATTCCTCTAAAATCAGCGGAACTACGAATTCCGATTTACTCACCTGTTATCAGGAGAGAACCCAGGGCTGTATCTTTTAGCCCAGCACTGACCCTGAAAAGTAATTCAAAGCGTACTTGCCAGTAACTTGTATTTCCTTCCATAGGAATCCATTGTGTGGTTTCCACCAGAAAATTTTCAGTGTTCATTTTTGAAACGTACAAATATTCCTCTAAAATCAGCCGAACTACGAATTCCGATTTACTCACCTGTTATCAGGAGAGAACCCAGGGCTGCATCTTTTAGCCCAGCACTGACCCTGAAAAGTAATTCTAAGCGTACTTACCAGTAACTTCTATTTCCTTCCATAGGAATCCATTGTGTGGTTTTCACCAGAAAAGTTTCTAAGTGTCTATTTTCAAAAACTAAAAATATTCTTTCAACTGTTTTCAGGAGGTTGGCCAGTGCTGGATCCAGGATCCACCATTGAGTAAGAAAACGTAACGATAACACTACTTACCTGCTAAGTGAATTTTCTGCCATAGGATTTCATTGGTGATTCTATAGGAAAACGTTTCTGTCAACTTTTAAAATACAATAATATTCCTTAAAAATCACTACTGTAACCAAAGCGCTTTTACTCAACTGTTTACAGGAGATGTCCGAATCTAGGATCCAGACCTGTGGTTAGAAAAGTAATCCATAAAGTAACTCATTGCATTTAACTAGAAATTCACATTGAGCTCAATGTTGCTTTGTGTTTGAAATTGTGTTGCCCATTGCAACAACTGGAACTACTCTACTTAAAAGTCTGTTGCCAATTTGCCAAGTATTTTAACTAAAGCAATTCATTCTGAGAAAGTATATTTTGTATTGTAATGTATAATGTAATTATAATGTAATTAAAAATATATATATAAAAATAAATAGTTTAAAAAATGTAGTAAATCAGTATCAAAAAAATCAGTATAACAATTAATACATTCAAAATTGCAATTTACAAAACCTTTGTAATTCACTGAAAAAAACATAGGTTTCAGGCCTGATATAGTTAGGAATTAGCATTTAAAAAACCTTTGAAATTCACTGAAAAAACCATAGGTTTCAGGGACGTTATAGTTAGGAAATGGCATTTAAAAAACCTTAGAAATTCACTGAAAAAAACATAGGTTTCAGGGGCGTTATAGTTAGCTGGACATTTCCCTCGTACAAAACCCTTGTACAAAACCCTAGAAATTCCCCCGTTATAGTTAGTTCAGCTAACTATAACTCGCGCCCCCGCAATGCACTGCTGATGACGTCAAATATTACATCATTCATGACATGGTCAGTGACATCACTGATGACATCACTGATGACATCTGAAATGACATCACTGATGACATCACTGATGACGTCATCCATGTGATAAATTAGTGCATCTTCTCACGCCCTTTGATATACTCAATCAAAATTTCAGACGTCCATTCTCAAAACCATAGATACTCCAATACCAATAACTACATACCCACTCATTGACTCTTAGATCTACACACACATCCACTCACTCACCTGTACAGTCACTTATACTTACAGTCACTCAGTACAGGACTATCATATGCATTTATACACCTACATAGACACTCACACACCACCAATCATCCATAGAGGTACTCTCACACCTAGTCAGTCATGCAAATAATTAATAACACTCCCATTTACTCACCTATGCAGTTATACACACACAAGTTCACTTACTCATAAAAATAGTACCACATTCTTACGCTCTTATACAATCACTGATACAAGCACACACTCATCCATACAGTCACTCTCACAATCACACACTCTCACATATACCCACTTATATACTCTTACACACATATATACTGCCTTTCACATATGTAGTTACACACACATGTACCACTGAGATATACATTCAATCACTAACACACCCATACATTCACTCACCCAACCATACAGTCCATCCCAGATGCACTCTTAAAACCATGCACCCATAGAATCACCCACTCACACATGTATGCACAGAGTCACACACACCCCACCCACACAAACACTCAGGCACCCTAACAGATACTCAGACAACCAATCAATAACCCATAGAGACACTCATATAGCTATTCACAAAACCATGCAGCCGCTTTTACACCAACAGACAGACAGATACAGACATTCACACAGTGTTGGTCATATGATGCATTATTTGAGAATGCACGTAATTGCAACAAAGTTACGACGCATGACCAAGGAGTGGTGTGCTCCGAAATGGGTAGAGTTGCATTGCCAAGAATATAATGCATCATATGACCAACACCAGTATCATAAACAATGAAAACAGACTTCCTGCTCAAAATACATCTTTTGAATTGCAGTAACATACTGCGACAATGATTCAATGTTAACACATTGATACATCCATGTAATTTGCAAGTGTGGTTCCTTTGTACACAAAAAATCTTAAATGGATTACAACAGTTAATCTAACGTAGCCATTGCGTGTTTTGTAAATAAAGCTTTGAATTTCAATTCCGAAACTTTATAGAGTTTACAGTATCCCTTTCAGTGCAAGTGATTTAATTGCTAACTCTTCACGTATTCTACTGTATAAGGGCGCCTATTACCACACCGTTGTCTGCCCACGCTTCACGCCAGGGCAGTTCATGCACCCTAATCGATTTACGTTTGCCGCAAACTTGGCAGTGAGAAACCGGTGTTGACGATACCCACTACAACTCTGCCCATGTGGGCTTAAACTCCTTAAAGTCCTGCATCTCTTTTATCAAGCCAAGCTGAAAGTCTACCTGCTCTTTCACCTACTTCATAGGCGGTGCTTAGTTGCCCATTATCTGCCTCTAGCTGCATCCTCTGCTACATCTCTATTTCTTTTTGGTCAATATTCAGTTTATGCCTCACCTCAGTGTGATCTGTTGCTATCAATTCTGTCTCAAGGAGATGGAGTTTTCCTCTCCAACTCCTTCAGTTGTGCCGTTTTTTCTTTTTTGTGGCCCACTATCAAGGTGACACCCTGCCCCCTTATCACCACTTTAAAGGCCTCCCATAGAACTGAGGGCAAGTCTACTGTACCCTAATTTTCCTGAAAGTAGTCGTCTGTGGACTTCAGCAATTTGGTTTGAATATGTGGCACCATCAAGTACCAAGGATTGAGTGGTGCTGTCCAGACTCCCGGGTCTGTCCGTTTCCCATAGATCACCCAGAGTGGGAAGTGGCCCAAAATACCCTGAAGAGGAGATCTAAGGTGTTAAAGGTTGGACTTTGCACCACCAGTCCAAATATATAATCTATGTGTGATAAACTACCATGCGCACCGGAGTGAAACGTATATTAGCGGGCTTCTAGGTTACACATACGCCATATATCCACTAAGCCCAGCGCTGACCAACAATCTACTAGAACCTTGCATGCGGGGTCTCGCTGTAAGCCAGTGGTCTCGCTTCCCACATATAGCTGCATTGCAGTCCCCCCAATGAGCAACTCTCCTTGTGGCAGTTGCATAATAAGCATGTCTAAGTCTGTCAGCGCCGTTATGTGTAACCTTGGTGGGATGTTGAGAGAAACAATATTTTAGAGTCGGACCTCCCAGTGTCCAGAGAGTGCCACAAAGAGCCTGTGTGGATCGTGCAATATTTGTTGGCTAGAGAAAGGAACAGATTTGCGGAATAGGATGCCCAGTATAGTGCACAGTACGAAGTTTTCTATAGATGTGTCTCCTGGAGGAGAATCATGTCAGGTGATTGTCGCTTCAGGTATTACAATGCCACACCTCTCTTGATCTTATCTCCACGCCAATTTACATTCCATGAGAGAAGTTTAAAACTAAGAGCTCTCTGATCTGCCATTATTACGTCTTATGACAGGCCTCCAGACGTTTCGGCTGTCAGCTGGCTTCACCAGGATAGCAATTGAATGGTCCATAAACAACCGCATCCATATCTACTACTAAATCTAGTTGAGATCAGTATTAGCATACATTGCCCAATTATCTGTGCTATCCATTGTCTTCTGCTGCCTCTGCCATCCATTCACACAATCTCACAAAAAATAAAGAACGATTTTAAACTCCATAGCTCCTCTCCCCCTCCCACTCCATCTCCCTGCATTGCGGACTTAAAAGTCCCCTCCTCACCAACATTGCAGAGCATCTGTGTATCCCATTCCATATGTCCCATTGCAGGGGAACATGACCCAACCAGGGGTGCCACCCTCAATCCCTCCCCCAAACCAGGTTCCATCATTATCGAACTTCGGCAGATCAATCGGGTCCCCGTCTGATCACCAAGCACTGCAGCATCCGAAAGTAGGGCTAAAGTAGCTGTGAGTTCTAGCTGAACTAGTCCAAGGTCCCCTACAGAACCATAGTCTTGGGAAAGTCTTTCTGGATGGTACCTTCTTCGTGGTTTGTGGTTGCGCTGCAGACCTCAGATTCTGTGTCCCCTGTCTGTTTTTTGGCAGTTGTCATGTGATCGTTGTTTTTCTGCCAAACACCAGCCATGCAGCTAGTCCCACGCCTTCTCAGGAGTCTCACAAAAACAAGTCTTGCCCTCAGCCACCACCCGAAGTTTGGCTGGGAATAACATTGCATGTTTAAAGTCCTTATTTTGCAGGGCCTTCTTAACCTCAAGGAAGGAGCGTCTCAGTTTCTGCACCTTTAACCGTAAAATCCGGGAAGATTGTTATCGTAGCATTCTCGAGCTTGAGAGGAGGGCCAGGATGAACCGTTTGTAATATAATGTCTCTGTCCCTATAGTTAAATATACGTTCCACTATTGGGGAGCCGAAACACTCAGTGGGCCTGTTTTACCAAAAAGTAGTTAGAGAGGCCTCGTGGTTGCAAGTTTTTATAATGAGATCTTTCACAAAAAGGTCAGTTGCTGGCCCTTCCACCCACTCAGGCACTCCCAAAATTCAGTGGGCTCTCCTTTCAAAATCTTCTACCTTTGCCTCTGGAGTAGCAGTAGTGGTTCGTAAATCCTTAACTTGCATTTTCAATGATTTTGCAGAGGTCTGAAGTGTGTTTATAGCATCTTCATCTGTCTTGATTCAGGAACCGAGGTTACGGAGGCCTGCATGCAGCAGGGTAACCACATCTATTTTACCTTCTAAGGCTGTACGCACTCTCTGGAATGCCCCAGTATACCTTGCACAGTTAGGGAGCCCGCTGAGTCTGTGGGCAGTGGCTGTTTTTCCTCTACTGCCACTGCCGGGGAGCTGAGTTTGGGATTCGTGAATTTAACCAGCTTTGTTTGGTGTGTCGGCTGGGCTCCTTTATTTGCTGACATCTTTTATAGGTTAGTACTCACTGTGCTAGCGAGCAGGTTTGTACTTAGATAGTTATTATGGCTGAGGCAGTAGCTAGAAACCTGTCTGTTGATGCACCACAGGAATGTTCAGGGTGATGGATAGTCCCCCCGAGAGTATAATTGCTGCCTCAGGCAGCCACCCTGGCAGTATATCGTCTCTCCTGTCAAAAAGAGTTCTGGATGGCTTAATCCTTGTTCACGTGGGAAGCTTACAGAAAGAGGCTGTCTAGCACAGTATCCGGCTCTACGGAGTAGCTGGATCAACACAGCTCGGAGGTCTAAGAGTATTAAGGTTGATTATGAGGTTTAATTGCTTCGCGAGGCACTCCACCTTCTACCACAGGGATGCTCACCTCGGTGCACAGGACCGGCACGCATGCCTGTTGGGGCCCTCAATGATGTAAGGGGAAGACCCAAATAATGGGTCTCGATTTCTCAGACGGATCTTCCTATGAGACCGCATCTTCTCTCAGCATACCTCTCTGTCTTGCTCTGGCGGTAACTCTGCTGTAGTCAGCCTTGTCTGTGCAGACTACCTACACCGCTGTCCCACACCCACAGGTGGCAGCCATGCACGTCTCCTCTGCACCTGGCCTCACCATTCCTGGGGGCAGGGCAGTCCTCCTCCACTCCCGGCCATGAGCCACAGCCCCGCCTGGCATCATGGTCACTCTGACTTTCAATCCGGTGACCACTGCCTCTTTTCCAACAGCACCAGGTGGAGATGACCAAAACACCTCCACCACCTCCAACACAGTCAGACATTGGCCAGAAGGCTCCAACGTGTCTTGTGGCTGCACTTGATAACTTTGTCGGTGCAGGCCTTGATTGGTAGGCCACTCTGTTCAGCTTTGGTCGCTGTGTACTTCTCCTGTTGCTGGCTTGGGGTCAGTGAACGGGGCCTCTTTGATTTATCCGGGGCGCCACCAGTGCTGTTATCCGCTGGTAAGTCAAGGAGAGGATATATTTGCAGATTGCTAGGGGAATAAAATGGTGAGCCGCCGGTGCCTCTTCATGATGCGGCCATCTTGCTTGGCTGCTGGCCATGTCCTTGAGATCGTCACCCTTGGATGTAAATCAATTCAGTAGCTTTTGAGAAATTAAGGTTGAATATATGTATGTATATATGTGCTGCAGAGGATTCGCAGATCCCAAAGATCTAAAGATAAGAACTGATTGGCTGTGACCACGTCCACAAATATGTGGTGGCAGACATCTTAGGGCTTGAGGACTCAGTCCCCTGTCCTGCAAGGGATCCATGGTTCTGGTTGTAATAAAAAATGACGATAGGTTGCCCTTTTCATTTTATGCCTCCGTGGTGGTCTAGGGATGGGGGACCGCACATCATTTTTGGGGGAGAGGGGCATGCAGCCACCTCCCAGTGCAATTTCGAGACCCCAGCGTCCACATCTCCTGGGCTTGACTTACTTTTTATTTGGAAGAGGCATGTCTCTCCCCCTCCAGGGGCATTACGAGTCCCTGGGTAGCACATCCCCATGTCCTCAACAATAAAGTGCTGTGGGTGCCCCAGTGCTATCTGGGACATCCACATCAAATGCAGCCCTTGGGGCCATGCTGATTCCCTTGCTTGCACCAATTTCAGATGCAGAGTGCAGGGATGGAGATAAAGTGCTTCCTGCCCACAATCCTCCTGACAGAGAACTGCAATGATTGAGACACAGCCGGGTGGGGCCCCTGTGACCACTGAATGGATTGGGAAGGGGATTCCCAGATTGGCCTCCCCTGAAAGAAAAATGCTTCAACCTCAATGGATTTGGTCCCCAAGCCATCAAATGGCTCAGAGGCACATGCCCCTCTCAAAAATAATGATATTGGCAACTAGGATGATGTCCCCAGGGCTTTCACAAGGCTCAGGGAGGGAGTACATGGCCACTGCCGCCTTAATTAGGAATATAGCCGCAGGAATGGGGTCCTCAGGGCCAGGAAAAGGGAGGGGTTGCATGTCCACCTCTCCACTAAAGAAGTGATTGGCCCTGGGGGATGGAGTCTCTGGAACTTACAAAAGGCTCAGAGAGGATGGCCAAATGATAAATAAATATATTGTAGTGAATGTGAAATGACCCATTTCCTATTTATTGTCCAGTTTGGGAGTGCCCTATAATACCCTGCAAGGCTATTTAAAAAATAGTTTTTGAAGCTGATGGTGCCTTCAGAGGGGGCAGTGGCTTTGCCAAGCTTTTTAAAATGTTTTATGGGGGGTTGGAGGGAGCACAGAAGCGCGGTAAGTATTCTGGGTCATTGAATTCATGACCCCAGGAGGCCGTACCAGATTATTTAAATCACTCTGATCTGAAGCTAGATGCTCTCCAGCTGGAGATTGGAGACCTCTTGTAGTTAAATATTGAGACTGAATTGTGTTAAAGAAAGACATAACACACAGTTTATAATTGTTTTGAAGAAACATTCTTTATTATGTGGTAGTAGTTTTATTAGTAATCGGATTCTTTGTATTGATAAATTATTGTGTTGATTTATTGACAAGGCTAATAAGTTAGCTCACTTATTTTAATGTGCTGACCTCTTTATAAACGCAATAGGCTCTGCTTTTAAATTATGGTGTTCTAACCCCTTGACAAACCCAGTAGGTCTGTGTTACATAAAATGACACTCTTTACATTATTACATGACAGGTGACTGGTCGGCCAGGCCCTGTGCCAAAACCTACGCAGTGAAGGTATCAACTTTGTGCATGAGCAGTTGGGCATCTGTGGGGTTTGCTTGTAGGGCCTAACTGCAGACCAAGCCTTGTGCCCAACCCCACACTGTGCATGGCATGGACATCTTACTGTATGTTAAGAAAACATAGAAATTCACAGTAAAAAAACAAAGGGTAAAGTGACGTTGTAGCAGTGGCAGCTCGCACAGGTAACGCTGTGGGGCAGTGAGGTGGACGGGGGCGAGGCTGGGTGGGGTAGTGGAGTGTGACATACAGCGGGAAAGTGGAGAGTAAATAAATAAATAAATAAAATCACTTACTTTGCGCTTGCAGCATCGCTGACTCGGCACTTGCAAATAAAGTAACATTGTGAAATACTGTAATTAATTTAAAATTCATTTCAATGTGTATTGGTTATAAATATAGTTCATGAGATTTATGTGGAGAGCAACTCTTATATGAATGACTACACTTAACTCAAATATCTGTTTTTCCAGCAGAATTTTTAAGCACAGCTTTAGCACAGTGCCATCCATGCTGAGGCAATTGTGTATGAGAAATAATTTGAGTTTTCAATGATATAGCTCATTGATAACTTCATTAGGGCCCCGTCACTATAGTTCACAGTGTTTCTCCACAGTTAGGAGACAGCCAAGAGAGAGCAATGTAAGGGCCACAGTTTTACTACCACAACACATCTTTTGTTTTTATGTCCATCCTTGAATTGTAAAATTTAGAATTTGTCTCTGTTTACTATATGTTTTTAAATTGCACTCCTTTGTCAATATATTCCCAATAGAAATCAAGGGTACCCTCGTCCACATGGGTTAAAAAGGTAGCTTAAACCTTCTATTATTGTGTGTCAGTGCCTGAGAGTCACAATATCTATTCTTAGGGATCCATGAGCACTGAAGAATGCCCCAGACCATTCAGGCTGATAAATATGGACAGAAACATGTTGGCAGATAGCAGTTGTGTGTGAGGTTTTCTCTTCAATAATAACTTTTCATAGATAGGAGGAAACATTTTAGTCACTTCCATAATCTGGATACTGGACCATAGTTCTGGTATGCACTACACACTCTCTTCTTTTCAATTGCCACGTACTCTTACGTGTGATTGGCTTAAAACTGTGAAGGTATACAGTTTTACTACCACAACAAATCTTTTTTTTTCTTATATCCCTGATCCATCCTTGAATTGTAGAATTTAGATTTGTCTCCGTTTAGTATATGTTTTTAATTGCATATTTGTCAGTATATTCCCAGTAGAAATCAAGGTTACCCCGTCCAGTTCCAGGTAGGATTCAAGTGGGTTAAAAGGTAGCTTGCACTTTCTATTATTGTGTGTTAGTAACTAAGAGAGTCACAATATCTAATCTTAGGGATCCATGAGCCCTGAAGATTGAAGAATGCCCCAGACCATTTAGGCTGATAAATAGGGACAGAAACATGTTGGCAGATAGCTGTTGGTTTTGAATCATTCCTCTCAAACATACCCATCCACGTTTGTTTTTTAGTCATACCTAGTGTTCTGCTGAATAAAACAAATATCAAGGAACACTAAGGTATTTTTAACTCAATCTAGATCCCCTTTTTTGCTTTGTCCAGTAGTATTTATCTAAGAACTCCCTCCTTCTTGTACAGTCTTTGAAGAGGTTGAGTCCATCTTGGTGGCATAGCAGGGTGGGGTGAAGATACCGATGATGAAGCATGACATTTTTATGTGTGTGAGGTTTTCTCTTCAATAATACATTTTCTAGATAGGAGCATTTTAGTCACTTCCATAATCTGGATTCTTGCACTGGACCATAGTTCTGGTATGCACTATACACTTTCTTTGTTTCAATTTCCACGTGATTCTGAATGTAATGTTTTATTTAACATGTCTTCATCATGAAATCATGGAAAACTGTGAAAACAAATTGTTCTGCACTACAGTACTAATTTCAACAGTTGGTAACTGACAGAATTAAAATACATACTACTTCTGGCATTCGACATCTTTTGGATATATGTACTGGCTCATTGACATTTACTCTGAACATACATCAAAATACACAAGAATTTCTAATGCTCATGCCTGAAGTATTAGAAGATGAAGGAATAAATATTGATATGCTATTTAGACTAAGTTACAAATGGGAACATAAGTGTGAACATTGTTTATTTAGTTGTACCACTGAATTACGAAGAGAACGATTCCTATACTTAACGATATCAAACTGCAAATCAGTGTTTTTTAACAAATTGATTAAACAGCAAATTAAGATATGACATGTTCACATTGTAGATCAGAGTTGTTGTCTACATTACATACAGAAAGCTTTAGAAATATATAATTTCAATGTTACAACATTGTAGAGGAAATAGAACAAAATTGGAAACATAAATTACACATTTTAAAGGAAGTCAAAAATCTATTTCAGGAAGAGCTTATAGAACAATGGCTATTATTTTTCATGAAGGATCTACTGCAGCATCTGGACACTATACTGCTTATTTAAAGTGTAACACTGGCTGGACATAATGCAATGATGGCCACCGTGAATTCAAAGCTAGATTGCCACTTAATTAACACATTCTTATATGTAATTTCTGCAGCCAAAGTTCTAAGAACATCATTTGACCTATTGGGGGGTGGGGATGTCAACAAAAAACAGAAAGCACTGAATTCTATTAGTATTCGCAATTATTGTTTTGATTATTATTTTGCGTCATACATATAACATTTTGAAATATGACTTTAAAAAAACAAGTAGTAGATACATATGTTCTTAACACTGTACCAGGTGTAATAGTAACAGTACATTTTCAAGAAATGTATTAATGTTAAATAGTAGAGTTATTTTAGAAGAAAGAAGTGATTAAGAAAATGTAGTTAGTATAATGCATAGTTACACATATTCATAATGATGTACTATGCTGGTTTTTCTTTTTAAACAATCCATTTGTTTGTTTACCCCACTGTTCAATGATGATGCTACATTCAATTCACTGTGTATGGTGAATGTATATGCAATCTGAGAACAGTAAAAAAGGGAAACTGAAAAGGATAATTAATTAAGAAGTTATGTTTGGAAAAAAATATGATTTTTCTAATATAATTTGGCTATATAATACTTTTTCTTTTTCTTGTTAATAGCAGGTACTGTTCAATGTTACTATTTAAGAGAATGCTACTCTAAAAACAGATTTACTAAATTATGAATCTAAATTACTTCAAAGGTAAGTATATATAATGTAATATGGATGATAAACTGAACAATCGTTTAACATGTATGAATTTGTAATCTGTGTTTAAACCACATAATCTTCTACTTATAGACTACCTTAAAAGTGTCACCCTACTCCTTAAAAGCAGTAAACTCCCTCTCTGAGAAAATGCTGACACAAATAAAAGTGGCATCATAATAGTTGGCCTTTTGTTTTGCATTAGCTGTTCTATTGGAAACTGTTTCTGCTTATAGAAATGTGAGTTTAAAAACACGTTGACAAGTGTATTTACCTCTATCCTAGCCTATAATATTCTCTACAGAGGTGTATGTGGAGTGGTCTTTGAAAACAAGGAGGGGGGCTCATGCGTTCCAAAGGGACTGAGCACCGTGAACCAGTAGGTTAAAAAAAGATGTTCAACATGAAATCAACACACTTATTCACTATATGCAATCACAATCACTCACTAAATTTGAAATACAATTCCACTTGGGATGCTGAAGCACTTATTCAAGATATTTAATCCACAATATTGCAGTTACAATAAAAACATATGCAAACAAATATTTTTAAAAATCAATACAAACTGCATTAAAACCCACAATAATACATCTAAAAGTCAATATTGCAAAAAATCATTAAGCAACTCGTTTTTCCTGGAAAGGAATATAGTGAGACAATGAAATTTGTCATTGTTAATGTCAATTCAGGTCAAAGAAACAGCGCCCTCAGGGGATTGAATTTCCTGTGTTGGTGTTGTTGCTGTCTTTTCCCAATTTGACAGAGTAACATGCGTCAATGCGTTTCGGTAGTGTAAATAGATCAGGCCACCTTCTTGAGGACAAAGGCTTTCATTCATTCCTTTCCATGTTTAGTGTGTCCCACAAGTGTTTTAAATCTTTGTATACGGTGCAAACACACTCAGTTGCTTGTTGCTCCAACTAAACTCTTTAGGTGAGGCACCAATTGTGCCTTATATTCTATAGATCTGGTTTCTGATCCAAAAAATGAGGAGTAGGCCACTTGTCAATCGGTGGTACAATATTAATCAGATTCCCCCTTAAGTTGAGTTGATTCTGGTGATACCGGAGCACTCCCGCAGGTCATTTACTCCGGTCACTAGGGGGCATATGTATCAAGCTAATTTTTACTCGCAAACGCTGCGAATCGCAAAATACAGCGTTTGCGAGTAAAAATTCGCAAAACGGGATGTATTAGGCAAAATCCCATCGCAAAATTAAGGAATTGCTAATTTAGCGATTTCTTAATTTTGCCTAACCATTTAAGAAATCGCACATTGCGATTTCTTAAATGATATGTAAAAAGCACCCAAGTTGTGCGAATTATCCTTAAGAAATCGCAAATTACCACCAACTTCCAGTTGGTGGTAATTTGCGATTTCCTTTCAAAATGCACTATTTTTAATTTTGCAAAGTGCCACGTGACGCTCATACATGCCCTTAGGGCATGTATGTGCGCCATATGCACACACATGCTCATTTCAGGGGTGCATCAGGGTGTCATCATGACACCCTTGCACCTTTGAAATTATTCTCAAATAGCGATTAGCAAATTGCGAATTCGCTATTTGAGAATTACTTCCCATTCATTCCTATGGGTCTCCTGGCCCATAGAAATGAATGGGCAGGTATTCCTTAATTGCGATTTCGCAATTTGCTAATCGCAATTAAGGAATTTTAAGAAATCGCAAAAAGTTTGCGAATTTTTAAATACATCCCGTTTTGCAATTCTCAAATAGCGATTCCTTAACAATCGCTATTTGAGAATCGCAAATGGTGATGTTGATACATATGCCCCTAGTTTCCTTTGAGGTTAAATCAAAAACTGGAAGTGGTACATACATAGTGACATCTATGCTTGATACAAAAAGTGTATTTTGTTATATTTGAATGTTTCACAGCTTTCGCGACTGACTTAAGTTTGCATTTGAACATGTAGTTTTCGAACACGAGAGCATCCGCCCATGGAGTTCAGCAGTTATGGTGGGAATACGGAGCTTGAATTCAATTGAAACGGCTTGAACCGCCACTGACTTGATTATCCTGTCGGCCATGAAGGCCGTGAGCTATCCAAGCTCAAGGACGCCGATCCATTTGATTGATGCCTGGAGCTACCTGATTCTGTTAAACCCAGCGGCTGGCGAGGGGTGTATCTGGTGTATCAAGAACTCACCGCCCCTATTGAGGGGTCAACAGGAACTGCCTACATGACACGGTCAGCTATGTGTGGTCTGCATTGTGCTGGCACTGAGTTGGCCCATCGGGAATTAATGAATGGAATCTGCCATACAGGCTAATATGTGTGACTTATAAGATCGCAGTGCCAACGTTGGTGCAGAGACACGTTGCTGCAGGGAAATATCCGTAAGAACAATGCAGCCCTGCCATTGGCTGTAATTCCACCAATGAGAACAGGGGAAACTAAATATAAGCCAATTGGAGATCAGATACCGCATGTTGGCAGTTTGAACAGTGAGGAAGGCATTACCCTGAAACGCGTCTGGGAGAACTGCCTTTGAATAAATATTTGATTTCACCCCGTGATTGCTTTGTATCCTTTCAGATGGAGCTATGATGTTTTAGCAAGTCCCCACCCTCGAACACGAGAGCACCCACCCATGGCGTTCAGCAGTTATGGAGCTTGAATATATATATATATATATATATATATATATATATATATATATATATATATACATATATATATATATATATATATATATATATATATATATATTACCTACTGGCGGTCGCCAGTAGGTAGTTATAGTTAGGACCACGTTTCCATAGGAAATCCTCAACATTCTATTTTGAATAACTTTGGCGCCGGTCGACGAATCCTCGCGAATTTTTCAAAATAGGTGGGGCGCTACGCTCCGCTCCTACCCTGAAAGTCTCGGGGGGATTCGTCAAGCGGGGGCTGAGATAAAAGGGGGGTCCCAAAACGCGTTTTTCCCATGCATTTTTCCATAGGACCTTTAGACAGGGCTACAGCCCAAACGGCTGAACAGAATTACTAGAAATTTGGCAGAGAGGTAGTCCTCAGGTCAAGGAAGTGCCTTTTGTAGGTTTGGTGTAAATCTGTTCAGTTGATTCTGAGAAAATAGCCTTTAAATCAATATATATATCTGAGCCAGCTTACGGTGCGCTTACGGTACGGTGGCGTGCGCGAGCGCGATTCTGATTGGCTCTTAGATCTTAGTAAACATTCGAATCGGCCGAAACCAGGAAGCGGCGGCCGCCATTTTCTCTCTCGCACTGAGAGTGATTTAAAGCCCAAAAACATGTAAAGGGGCTGTTTCGACAGCTCCCACAGACATAGGCATGGTGAGGGAGTCCCCAAAGATCCCCCAAGGCCAAAAACGTAATTTTTATTTTTTCGCTAATTTCGCCGATTACGCTTACCGTACGCGTACGGTAAAAAATTAGAAAAATAAAAATAATCATCCACACTCTCTCCACCCCGTGTGCAATTGGTGGCCGAAGGCCACCAATTGTGCATTGCTTATCACTGGTGAGATAAACTAAAATATTAAAAGTAAATAAATAAATAAAAAAATTATCCACACTCTCTCCACCCCGTGTGCAAATGGTGCCCGAAGGGCACCATTTGTGCATGTCTTATAAAATATACGAAAAATTAAAATATTACCTTTCAAAACGAAGTACATCATATGTCCTCCATGTGCGCACGGTGCGCGAAGCGCATCGTGCGTACATGGCCCATCTAGCGTAACGTAAGCACGCGGTGCGCGTAGCGCACCGCGTGCCCACCGTGCGTGCATGGCACTAACTGCGTAAAGTGGGCGCGCGGTGGGCAAAGCGCACCGCGTGCTCACTGTGCGCGCACAGAACGAACTGCGTTAAGTGGGCGCGCACGCCACGAATGGCGTAAAGTAACTTAGCATTTAAAAAACCGTACAAATTCACTGAAAAAACCATAGGTTTCACACACGTTATAGTTAGGAATTAGCATTTAAAAAACCTTGCAAATTCACTGAAAAAACCATAGGTTTCACACATGTTATAGTTAGCGGAAATTTTACTGATAAAAAACCAATGAAATTCCCCCGTTATAGTTACTGCAGGCAACTATAACTCACGCGACCGCAATCTTCTGCTGATGACATATGTGTCTTTATGAAAAAAAAATATTTGTAATATATGTATAGCTAAAAATGTATGGAAGAAGACATGGGCAAATAAGAGTCTAAATACAGTATTAGCATCAGCAGAGGATTGCGGTCGCGTGAGTTATAGTTGCCTGCAGTAACTATAACGGGGGAATTTCATTGGTTTTTTATCAGTAAAATTTCCGCTAACTATAACATGTGTGAAACCTATGGTTTTTTCAGTGAATATATATATATATATATATATATATATATATTCACTGAAAAAACCATAGGTTTCACACATGTTATAGTTAGTGGAAATTTTACTGATAAAAAACCAATGAAATTGCCCCGTTATAGTTAGCGCAGGCAACTATAACTCACGCGACCACAATCCTCTGCTGATGCTAATACTGTATTTAGACACTTATTTGCCCATGTCTTCTTCCATACATTTTTAGCTATACATATATTACAAATATTTTTTTTTCATAAAGACACATATGTCATCAGCAGAGGATTGCGGTCGCGTGAGTTATAGTTGCCTGCGCTAACTATAACGGGGCAATTTCATTGGTTTTTTATCAGTAAAATTTCCACTAACTATAACATGTGTGAAACCTATGGTTTTTTCAGTGAATTTGCAAGGTTTTTTAAATGCTAATTCCTAACTATAACGTGTGTGAAACCTATGGTTTTTTCAGTGAATTAGTACGGTTTTTTAAATGCTAAGTTTTTTTCCCTTATAATAAGCCCTGTACATTTGGTGGCCTACGGCCACCAAAAGCACAGGGGGTGGGGTAAGTGTGGATAGTGTTTTTTTCCATTGTAATAAGCCCAGCACATTTGGTGGCCTTCGGCCACCAAAAGCACAGGGGGTGGGGTAAGTGTGGATAGTGTTTTTTTTATTTTTATTTTTTTACCGTACGCTTACCGTAAGCGTACGGTAAGCGTACCCCGCGAAATTGCCGAAAAAAAAATAAAACCGTTTTTGCACTTGGGGGATGTTTGGGGACTCCCTCCACATGACTATGTGGGAGGGAGTTGTCAAAACAGCCCCTTTACATGTTTTTGGGCTTCCGATTTTAAAAATCTCTCTCAGTGCGAGAGACAAAATGGCGGCCGCCGCTTCCTGGTTTCGGCCGATTCGAATGTTTACTAAGATCTAAGAGCCAATCAGAATCGCGCTCGCGCACGCCACCGTACGCTTACCGTAAGCGTACGGTAAGCGTACCGTAAGCTGGCTCAGATATATATATTGATTTAAAGGCTATTTTCTCAGAATCTACTGAACAGATTTACACCAAACCTACAAAAGGCACTTCCTTGACCTAGGGACTACCTCTCTGCCAAATTTTGAGTAATTCTGTTCAGCCATTCGGGCTGTAGCTCGTTCTAAAGGTCCTATGGAAAAATGCATGGGAAAAACGCGTTTTGGGACCCCCCTTTTATCTCAGCCCCCGCTTGACGAATCCCCCCGAGACTTTCAGGGTAGGAGCGGAGCGTAGCGCCCCACCTATTTTGAGAAATTCGCGAGGATTCGTCGACCGGCGCCAAAGTTATTCAAAATAGAATGTTGAGGTTTTCCTATGGAAACGTGGTCCTAACTATAACTACCTACTGGCTATCGCCAGTAGGTAATATATATATATATATATATATATATATATATATATATATATATATATATATATATATATATATATATATATATATATATATATATATATATATCGAAATCCATCTTCAAGCACAGGGAGCCTCCAACTCTTCAGGGCGGCCTCAGTTCAAGGGCACGGAGCAGCCCTTCAATAGTTTTCCAAACAACAGAGCAAATAGAGGCCCATTTCCAGAGACAAAATCATTTAATTCAAAGCGTAGCAGCACATCAGATTTTTCCGTGTCCTTACGCGTTTCAGCTTAATTGCCTTGTTCACAGGTGGAAATTGTTGCAGTGCAAAGAGCGTCGTGCGTGCTTTATGTACTTTGAGTCACATGACAACTCTTTTAAAATACATGTCTCAAAATGCATTGTGCAGATAATGGTGATTTAATACATGGAATCACAATTGATCCTTCTTGTTTTGTTATTTCAAAGTATTACTTTCTGCATGCATTATTTTTAAGGTCTTTCCTCCCACGTAGTCATGTGAAATACGAAATGCAGTCTTTGCCAGTGCTCACTTACTACAGTAGCCTTGGAAAATGTTCGTCCTCTGGAACGATCAGAGTGGCGGTTGAACCACTCTGAATCCCTTCCTGCAACCAGTCACATATATATATATATATATATATATATATATATATATATATATATATATATATATATATATATATATATATATATATATATATATATATCCTCACAGGTGGTTCCGTTTTACTTTGCTCCAGGCGCTACTCGGCGGGTGCGTTGCCTCGCGGTTGAACCAAACCGCCAATATTGTAACAAATCCTCCCTACGGAAGAAGTAGGTCGCACTCCAACAGCTTTCCAATTTGCTTTTCTTTATTTCCAAAATTCCATAGTTTAGCAAAACCAATAGATTGACCAACGCGTTTCGGTATGCTCCGCTACCTTGCTCACGGTCGTCGTTTTTACAAATGTTAAACAAACTGTTTTAAATAAAGATATTTGAAGGAAGTCCCATGACACCAATTTCCTGTTCCCACCCTTGTGATGCCCCACAGGTTTATGGGTCTTGTAGTTCGCATTAGAACATTCAACAGAGATACATTTTAACATTTAATTTTTTTTGTTAGTTATTGTCCTTCTGTTTCTTTTGCCAGTTCAAAAATGTTCTTCGTTGTTGCAACACGTTTAATTTGGCCCAATGGTGGGCATTGCAATAATTCTTTTGCGTATTTTTCGTGCTCCATTCCCATTTATTTATAAGCCCTCCAGTGGGCTCTTTTACCTATTCAAAAATGTTCTTCGTTGTTGCAACAGGTTTGATTTAGCCCTATGGTGGGCGTTGCAGTAATTCTTTTACGTGTTTTTCATGCTCCATTTACTTTATTTATGTCCAAGTACTCAGTTATTCTTGTCATCTGTTTTAGTTAAGCCCTCCAGTGGGCTGACGTATAATTATTTGCCTCTTCCTGTGGGAAAGTGCCTTTCATAAATGTATGTACAGTTCTTCTGATTGGTTTAATCCATATGGGGTCATGGACCGCAAATTTAAAATATGACACGATTCTTTTTGACGTAATATTTTTTCCCTGTTTCCTCCATGAGAGCTCATCGGTACTGCTTCAATGCCATAAAATCTTAAAAGTTTCCAATTAGCATTGTGGTATATTTCCATATGTTTAGCTATGGCATTGTTCCTGTCTTTATTTTTGGTCGCTCGTACATGCTCCAATATACGTTTTTTTAATTCACAGATGGTGGATCCAACATATCTTAAAGGGCAAGGACATTCTACCACATAAACTATATATTGGCTCTTACAAGTTATCAAAGTCGTGATTTCCCAGTTTTTATTGTTCGCCATCTTCAAATCCCTTATTGGCTTAGCAATTTCGCAGACTTTGCAATTGTAGCATTTTGTGAAACCCGTTGTTCGTAACCAGGATTCTCTTGAATGTTTAGCTATGAAGTGGCTGTGTGTTAGGCGGTCCTTCAAACTTCTTGCCCTTCTGAATGTTATCACTGGGTGGCCTCCCATTTTTTCACCCATCATGTTATCCATTGTCAGAATCTTCCAATTCTTCTTCAGAATGTAAGTGATATCTTTCGCTTCTTGGCTGTAATCTGTGATCAATCTTATAGGCTCTTCCATATTGTCTAGTTCTTGCTGTTTTGGGATTAAGCATTCTGCCCTGATTTTTTGATTGGCTCTGTTCCAACTTGTGATTAGGCTTTTTTTAGGATATTTTCTCTGTATGAATCTTTGTACTGTGTTGCCACTGTGTTTTAACCAATCTTCCTCTTCACTGCAGATTCTCCGCAATCGAAGAAATTCTCCATATGGTATGCTAGAAATTGTTGATGGCTGGTGGAAACTGGTTGCTTCCAAGGTTGTGTTGGTCGCAGTACTTTTGCGATGTAGCGTCGTTGCCAGACGATTCTCTTTTACATAAATTTCCATATCTAGAAAAACAACTCGTTCTTTGCTGAGATTATGTGTAAATCTCAAATTGGGTGTACTATTATTTAGAATTGTGTAGTACTCCTGAAACTTTTCCTCCTTGCCATTCCATACAATTAAAAGGTCGTCTATAAACCGAACCCATGTAACAATGTGTTTGGTATATCGATGGTGTTTCATGTTCCAGGCAATTTCTTGTTCCCACCACCCCATTACCAAGCAGGCATAACTGGGGCTGAAGGAAAAACCCATTGCTGCTCCGTTGCATTGGCGGTATAGGTTATCACCAAACGTGAACACATTGTTTTGTAGGCAACATTCCATCATATCCAATAGCATTTTGTTATGTTCTTTGTAGTGAATGTTTCTGTTTTTTAAAAACCAATCACAAGCATTCAAACCTTGAGTATTATCAATGGTGGTGTAGAGAGCTACCACATCCATGGTGATGAGACAATAAGTGTTGGACCACGTTATGTCTTGTAAAATTCTCAGACAGTCTGAAGTGTCTTTGATGTATGATTTGAGATTTTTTACATATGGCATGATGAAGTGATCAATGAAGTTGGCCACTGGTTCCATGAGCGAACCCTTAGCCGACAAGATAGGTCTCCCTGGTGGTTTTTTGGGATCCTTATGTATTTTGGGAAGAAAATACATGGTTGCAATAACGGGAAAGTCCACCGTGAGGTACTTATATTCATCTTCATCTCGCAGGTTCTTTGCTAGCCATGTTCTGAGTTTATTGTCCAAATCCCTTTTGATGGCTATAGTTGGGTTAGTCTGCAGTTTTTCATAGAAGTCTGGGTTATTCAATTGTGATAGAGCTTCCTCGATATACATTTTGGTATCCCACAAAACAATATTACCTCCTTTGTCTGACATTTTTATAACAAAGTCTTCTGACTTAGATAAATTGGTCAAAGCGTCCCTTTCTGTTTTACTGAGGTTATCTTTGAATTTTTTATGTTGTAATTTATACAGATCTTGGATGACAGACTCATGAAAAAGATCAATTTTATTCCCTGGAGGCAATTGGGGGTAAAATTTTGATCGTGGTTTTTTGTCACTTAGGCCTGCGCCTAATTGTGGGCATGCTGTTTCAAGCGAGATTTCTTTGCCTGCTTCTGCATTCAAATTCAATAGGGTTAGAAAATCTTCAGAGTCTTTGGCCAGGAGAGTTGACGTAGGAGTTCCTAATTGTTTGATATATTTAGGTTTGTCTTGATTTTCCATGAAATATTTAGCCAATTTGATTTTCCTGATATACAAATATAAATCAATCCGTGTCTTTGCCAGGTTCATTCTTTGCGTGGGGCAATAGTTGAGGCCACGTTTCAATAGAGAGATTTCTTCCTGAGATAAGACCTTCGTGGATAGATTAATGACCTGAAGTTCATCTTTCATTGCTCCTTCCTCATTCTCATACTCCGTGTTTTTATCCCACTCTTACTGTTGTGGAACTTGCTCCTTCGTCCCCTTCTTTTTGTTCGTCGTGTTTTCTTTGCCGCCAGGGTTTCCCCCTTCCTCTTCCTCTTGGTTGACGTTGTGTTTGTTGGTTCTGTTCCCACTGACGTTGTTGGAGGACCAGGCGCATGTCTCCTAAAAAAACCCTCCTTGAGCTTTCTAGGGTTGCCCCATTTTCCCCGTCACTTGGGTCAGTTGAAGCCAGCGAAGAGAAGCTGCTAGACGTGGTTGAGTATTGAGTAGAGTCCATCTGTTGTTTGAAGGGGTCATATTTTCGTGCAAACGTGAAGATCCTCCCTTCCGCATAATCCACAGTGTCTCGCACAAATTTACTATGTTTGCGTTGCCTGACAATATCTTCGTGCTTATCTATTTGTTTCTCTAGGTCGTCCTTAAATTTGGACATTTCTTGATTTAATTTCAGGGATTCCAATTCTTTTTTGCACTCTTGCAGTTGTTCCTTGATTTTATTCAGTGAAATTTCGATATGTTTAACTAATATTTTAATCAAACCTAATGAAGAATTCAAGGTGTGTTCTCCCCATTCCTGTAATAAATCATTAGATGCATCTTGTTGGCTAGGCATGAGCATGATTCTTAAGCCGCGAGGGACTCTCTGAACTTCCAAATACTTCTGCAGGGTAATTAACTCCCAAGATTTATTGATTTCCTTTTTGCTCAGTTTTTCCTAAACTATGAAATTTTGGAAATAAAGAAAAGCAAATTGGAAAGCTGTAGGAGTGCGACCTACTTCTTCCGTAGGGAGGATTTGTTACAATATTGGCGGTTTGGTTCAACCGCGAGGCAACGCACCCGCCGAGTAGCGCCTGGAGCAAAGTAAAACGGAACCACCTGTGAGGATATTTCAGTCTTTGCACGGCGCTCGCCGAGGGAATCTACAAACGGGGCGTATTGAAGGCGGAGAAACGTCTCTTAAGGTAAGAGCGTTTTGCTTTCATTAGCTCGGCATTGAAATTGATTTAAGCAACATTGCCAATCCTCGGCTTGGATGTGAACGGGGTGAATAATATACACCAGCATATGCCTATTTGTTTTACTAAGTGCAAGACTTTCTCAGCGGAGATACAGCACTGTAGAAGGCAGGAGCAATTAACGGCTTGGTGTACATTCAAAACCCCGACAGCTAAATTACCGCTACACTCGAGGAGCATATTAACAGCAAAACCTGAAAGTACACATCATTAAATTACAGAATGGAAAAACGAGAGGCTAAAAGAAGGGACCAATTGACATCAATGTTTGATAAAGGCCCTTTATCAAAAGAACCTGATAAAGAAAATCCAAGTGGGAAAATGTTCATCAAAAGTAAAATAAGACATTGGGAAAAACTGAGCAAAAAGGAAATCAATAAATCTTGGGAGTTAATTACCCTGCAGAAGTATTTGGAAGTTCAGAGAGTCCCTCGCGGCTTAAGAATCATGCTCATGCCTAGCCAACAAGATGCATCTAATGATTTATTACAGGAATGGGGAGAACACACCTTGAATTCTTCATTAGGTTTGATTAAAATATTAGTTAAACATATCGAAATTTCACTGAATAAAATCAAGGAACAACTGCAAGAGTGCAAAAAAGAATTGGAATCCCTGAAATTAAATCAAGAAATGTCCAAATTTAAGGACGACCTAGAGAAACAAATAGATAAGCACGAAGATATTGTCAGGCAACGCAAACATAGTAAATTTGTGCGAGACACTGTGGATTATGCGGAAGGGAGGATCTTCACGTTTGCACGAAAATATGACCCCTTCAAACAACAGATGGACTCTACTCAATACTCAACCACGTCTAGCAGCTTCTCTTCGCTGGCTTCAACTGACCCAAGTGACGGGGAAAATGGGGCAACCCTAGAAAGCTCAAGGAGGGTTTTTTTAGGAGACATGCGCCTGGTCCTCCAACAACGTCAGTGGGAACAGAACCAACAAACACAACGTCAACCAAGAGGAAGAGGAAGGGGGAAACCCTGGCGGCAAAGAAAACACGACGAACAAAAAGAAGGGGACGAAGGAGCAAGTTCCACAACAGAAACGAGTGGGATAAAAACACGGAGTATGAGAATGAGGAAGGAGCAATGAAAGATGAACTTCAGGTCATTAATCTATCCACGAAGGTCTTATCTCAGGAAGAAATCTCTCTATTGAAACGTGGCCTCAACTATTGCCCCACGCAAAGAATGAACCTGGCACAGACACGGATTGATTTATATTTGTATATCAGGAAAATCAAATTGGCTAAATATTTCATGGAAAATCAAGACAAACCTAAATATATCAAACAATTAGGAACTCCTACGTCAACTCTCCTGGCCAAAGACTCTGAAGATTTTCTAACCCTATTGAATTTGAATGCAGAAGCAGGCAAAGAAATCTCGCTTGAAACAGCATGCCCACAATTAGGCGCAGGCCTAAGTGACAAAAAACCACGATCAAAATTTTACCCCCAATTGCCTCCAGGGAATAAAATTGATCTTTTTCATGAGTCTGTCATCCAAGATCTGTATAAATTACAACATAAAAAATTCAAAGATAACCTCAGTAAAACAGAAAGGGACGCTTTGACCAATTTATCTAAGTCAGAAGACTTTGTTATAAAAATGGCAGACAAAGGAGGTAATATTGTTTTGTGGGATACCAAAATGTATATCGAGGAAGCTCTATCACAATTGAATAACCCAGACTTCTATGAAAAACTGCAGACTAACCCAACTATAGCCATCAAAAGGGATTTGGACAATAAACTCAGAACATGGCTAGCAAAGAACCTGCTAGATGAAGATGAATATAAGTACCTCACGGTGGACTTTCCCGTTATTGCAACCATGTATTTTCTTCCCAAAATACATAAGGATCCCAAAAAACCACCAGGGAGACCTATCTTGTCGGCTAAGGGTTCGCTCATGGAACCAGTGGCCAACTTAATTGATCACTTCATCATGCCATATGTAAAAAATCTCAAATCATACATCAAAGACACTTCAGACTGTCTGAGAATTTTACAAGACATAACGTGGTCCAACACTTATTGTCTCATCACCATGGATGTGGTAGCTCTATACACCACCATTGATAATACTCAAGGTTTGAATGCTTGTGATTGGTTTTTAAAAAACAGAAACATTCACTACAAAGAACATAACAAAATGCTATTGGATATGATGGAATGTTGCCTACAAAACAATGTGTTCACGTTTGGTGATAACCTATACCGCCAATGCAACGGAGCAGCAATGGGTTTTTCCTTCAGCCCCAGTTATGCCTGCTTGGTAATGGGGTGGTGGGAACAAGAAATTGCCTGGAACATGAAACACCATCGATATACCAAACACATTGTTACATGGGTTTGGTTTATAGACGACCTTTTAATTGTATGGAATGGCAAGGAGGAAAAGTTTCAGGAGTACTACACAATTCTAAATAATAGTACACCCAATTTGAGATTTACACATAATCTCAGCAAAGAACGAGTTGTTTTTCTAGATATGGAAATTTATGTAAAAGAGAATCGTCTGGCAACGACGCTACATCGCAAAAGTACTGCGACCAACACAACCTTGGAAGCAACCAGTTTCCACCAGCCATCAACAATTTCTAGCATACCATATGGAGAATTTCTTCGATTGCGGAGAATCTGCAGTGAAGAGGAAGATTGGTTAAAACACAGTGGCAACACAGTACAAAGATTCATACAGAGAAAATATCCTAAAAAAAGCCTAATCACAAGTTGGAACAGAGCCAATCAAAAAATCAGGGCAGAATGCTTAATCCCAAAACAGCAAGAACTAGACAATATGGAAGAGCCTATAAGATTGATCACAGATTACAGCCAAGAAGCAAAAGATATCACTTACATTCTGAAGAAGAATTGGAAGATTCTGACAATGGATAACATGATGGGTGAAAAAATGGGAGGCCACCCAGTGATAACATTCAGAAGGGCAAGAAGTTTGAAGGACCGCCTAACACACAGCCACTTCATAGCTAAACATTCAAGAGAATCCTGGTTACGAACAACGGGTTTCACAAAATGCTACAATTGCAAAGTCTGCGAAATTGCTAAGCCAATAAGGGATGTGAAGATGGCGAACAATAAAAACTGGGAAATCACGACTTTGATAACTTGTAAGAGCCAATATATAGTTTATGTGGTAGAATGTCCTTGCCCTTTAAGATATGTTGGATCCACCATCTGTGAATTAAAAAAACGTATATTGGAGCATGTACGAGCGACCAAAAATAAAGACAGGAACAATGCCATAGCTAAACATATGGAAATATACCACAATGCTAATTGGAAACTTTTAAGATTTTATGGCATTGAAGCAGTACCGATGAGCTCTCGTGGAGGAAACAGGGAAAAAATATTACGTCAAAAAGAATCGTGTCATATTTTAAATTTGCGGTCCATGACCCCATATGGATTAAACCAATCAGAAGAACTGTACATACATTTATGAAAGGCACTTTCCCACAGGAAGAGGCAAATAATTATACGTCAGCCCACTGGAGGGCTTAACTAAAACAGATGACAAGAATAACTGAGTACTTGGACATAAATAAAGTAAATGGAGCATGAAAAACACGTAAAAGAATTACTGCAACGCCCACCATAGGGCTAAATCAAACCTGTTGCAACAACGAAGAACATTTTTGAATAGGTAAAAGAGCCCACTGGAGGGCTTATAAATAAATGGGAATGGAGCACGAAAAATACGCAAAAGAATTATTGCAATGCCCACCATTGGGCCAAATTAAACGTGTTGCAACAACGAAGAACATTTTTGAACTGGCAAAAGAAACAGAAGGACAATAACTAACAAAAAAAATTAAATGTTAAAATGTATCTCTGTTGAATGTTCTAATGCGAACTACAAGACCCATAAACCTGTGGGGCATCACAAGGGTGGGAACAGGAAATTGGTGTCATGGGACTTCCTTCAAATATCTTTATTTAAAACAGTTTGTTTAACATTTGTAAAAACGACGACCGTGAGCAAGGTAGCGGAGCATACCGAAACGCGTTGGTCAATCTATTGGTTTTGCTAAACTATGGAATTTTGGAAATAAAGAAAAGCAAATTGGAAAGCTGTTGGAGTGCGACCTACTTCTTCCGTAGGGAGGATTTGTTACAATATATATATATATATATATATATATATATATATATATATATATATTATCTACTGGCGGTCGCCAGTAGATAGTTATAGTTAGGACCGTGTTTCCATAGGAAATCTCAAAATTCTATTTTGAATGACTTTGGCGCCGGTTGACGAATCTTCGCGAAATTTTCAAAACTAATGGGGCGCTCCGCTCAGCTCCTACCCTGAAAGTCTCGGGGTGATTCGTCAAGCGGGGGCCGAGAAAAAAGGGGGGTCCCAAAACACGTTTTCCCCATGCATTTTTCCATAGGACCTTTAGTCGAAGTTACAGCCCGAACGGCTGAACAGAATTACTTGAAATTTGGCTGAGAGGTAGTCCTCAGGTCAGGGAAGTGCCTTTTGCAGGTCTGGTGTCAATCTGTTCAGTATTTCCTGAGAAAATAGCATTTAAATGCATATAAATATCTATACGCGCGCACCGTGCGCGCACCGTGCCGTGCGCGAGCGAAATTCTGATAGGTTGTTAGATGTCAGTCAACATTCGAATCGGTCGAAATCAGGAAGTGTCGGCCGCCATTTTGTCTCTCGCACTGAAAAGGAAAGGGGGAAAAAAGGTGGAAAACGTGAAAAGGTGGCAGGGAAGAGAGTTCCTGACCCCCTAGCCTTTGTCAGGGGGTCACAGAAGGACCGCCATGGGTGAAATAAACATTTTATTTTTTTTTATAAAAATTGCCGCGTTCGCCCAATGCGCGCGCACGGTGCGCGAAGAGCACGGTGCGCGCACGGTGCGCGCACGGTGAAAAACCTTAAAAATATATATATATTAATAAATACATAACTTAGCATTTAAAAAACCGTACAAATTCACGTAAAAAACCATAGGTTTCACACACGTTATATTTAGGAATTAGCATTTAAAAAACCTTGCAAATTCACTTAAAAAACCATAGGTTTCACACAGGTTATAGTTAGGTGGACATTTCACTCGTAAAAAACCAATGAAATTCCCCCGTTATAGTTAGTTCAGATAACTATAACTTGTATTAATATTCCTCTAAAAGCAGCCGAACTACGAATTCCGATTTACTCACCTGTTATCAGGAGAGAACCCAGTGCCGCATCTTTTAGCCCTTACAACAAACAAATGATGGACGGAATGCTGACAATGCAGACACTCTCCCCCAGTCAAGAGATCTGGGTTAAATCCATCGTTCTTTTGCCCACTACACCACCCCAGTTTAGACATGGCCATATGCAAATCCGTCTTGACCCTGTGCCTCATGGGAACAGTCCAGCCCGAACGACATGGCTTGGCAGTTCGGGCTGGACTGTTCCCTTGAGGCACAGGGTCAAGACTGATTTGCATATGGCCATGTCTGAACTGGGGTGGCGTAGTGGGCAAAAGAACGATGGATTTAACCCAGATCTCTTGACTGGGGGAGAATGTCTGCATTGTCAGCATTCCGTCCATCATTTGTTTGTTGTAACGCATCTTTTAGCCCAGCACTGACCCTGAAAAGTAATTCTAAGCGTACTTACCAGTAATTTGTATTTTCTTCCATAGGAATCCATTGTGTGGTTTTCAGCAGAAAAGTTTCTAAGTGTCTGTTTTCACAAACTAAAAATATTCCTAAAAAATCTTCTGTATGACTTAAACACATTCTTTCAACTGTTTAGAGGAGATGCACCAGTGCTGGATCCAGGATCCACCACTGAGTAAGAAAAACTAACGATAACACTGCTTACCTGCTAAGTGAATTTTCTGCCAAAGGATAACATTGGTGATTCTATGTGAAAACATTTCTAAGTGTCAACTTTTAAAATACAATAATATTCCTTAAAAATCACTACTGTAACCAAAACGCTTTTATTCAACCGTTTACAGGAGATATCCAAGGACTGAATCTAGGATCCAGTCCTGTGGTTAGAAAAGTAATCCATAAAGTAACTAATTGCATTTGACTAGAAATTCACATTGAGCTCAATGTTGCATTGTGTTTGAAATTGTGTTGCCCATCGCAACAACTGTAACTGCTGTACTTAAAATTCTATTGCCTATTTGCAAAGTATTTAAACTAAAGTCATTCATTCTGAGAAAGTATATTTTGTATTGTAATGTATAATGTAATTATAATTTAATTAAAAAAATAAAATATCTAAAAATAAATAGTTTAAAAAATGTAGTAAATCAGTATCAAAAAAATCAGTATAACAATTAATACATTAAAAATTGTCATTTACAAAACCTTTGAAATTCACTGAAAAAACCATAGGTTTCAGGCCTGATATAGTTAGGAATTAGCATTTAAAAAACCTTTGAAATTCACTGAAAAAACCATAGCTTTCAGGCTTGATATAGTTAGGAATTAGCATTTAAAAAACCTTTGAAATTCACTGAAAAAAACATAGGTTTCAGGCCTGATATAGTTAGGAATTAGCATTTAAAAAACCTTAGAAATTCACTGAAAAAAACATAGGTTTTAGGGGTGTTATAGATAGCTGGACACTTCACTCGTACAAAACCATTGAAATTCCTCCAATATAGTTAGTTGTACTAACTACATCTCGCGCACCCGCAATCCACTGCTGATGATGTCACATATTACATCATTCATGACATGGTCAGTGACATCACTGAGGACATCTCAAATGACATCACTGATGACATCACTGATGACATCATCCACGTGACAATCAGATACACCTCATCATACACTAGTATAACCTTTCATCACTCACTGTAAAATACAGAGTGCCATATTTGAAACCTTTGACACACCAATACAAGTTTCTAAACACCCACTCAGGGATTCCTAGATCTATACACACATCTAATCACTTACCTATAGATTCACTCATACATGCTGTCAATGATCAATAGAACACTATCAAATGTACTTATACACCTATATCGACATTACACACCAGCACACATCCTAATACTTATGAAGTCATCCTACTCACTTATGCAAACAATGGATCATACTTACATTTACTTAGCTACATACTTATACAAACACCACTTCGTCTATTCATACAGATAGTAACTCATACTTAGTGTGTTATAAAATCACTATTACAAGTATACAGTTATCCATACAGTCACTCATACAATCACTGAGTCTTATGTATACTTATTTATATACAAAAACTAACACATACACTGGCTTTTCTGTTTCTAGTTTGTTGGATATGTACCATTGAGACATATATTTGCTCATCACCACACCCATAAAGATATTCACTCACCCAAACAACTGTTATAACATGTAGTTTTAACTTCATATACCTACTGAATCAACTATTCACACATCTTTGGGCTGTCACACACCCCCCTCCGAACCACACACACATTCACTCTCTCATACAAATACTCAGTTAACTAATCAATAACTAATATAGACTTTCATGTAGCTAGTAACCAACTGGTGCAGCAGTTTACACAACAACTGACAAAGTGATACAGATATTCACAGTTTAGTCACTATCCAATATATTTAGTGAGACACTATAAATTAGTCAAGTAAAGAGTCAATCACACTGCTACTAAATCCTCCATCCAGATATTTATATTTATATATCCACTCATTCTTCAATGCAAATTGCTATATATATAATACATATTTAAATACCGAACCAAACCACATTTACTGGATGATGTCATCAGTGATGTCATTTGAGATGTCTCAGTGATGTCACTTAACATGTCATGAATTATGTAATCATCATCAGCAGTGGATTGCGGGCGCGCAAGATGTAGTTAGTACAACTAACTATATGGGAGGAATTTCAATGGTTTTGTACGAGTGAAATGTCCAGCTAACTATAACACCCCTAAAACCTATGGTTTTTTCAGTGAATTTCTAAGGTTTTTTTAATGCTAATTCCAAACTATATCAGGCCTGAAACCTATGGTTTTTTCAGTGAATATATATATCACAAGTTTCCCACTTGAGGGCGACCACTCAGAAGGTGTTCTCTTAGGTATGGGGCATACAGCAAGATCAGCTCCGCAGTTTCATCAGGCATAATAAATATGTGCGTCTACGCATTTCAGACAAAGGTCCTTGTTCACGAGTTCAGCCTTGTAGGCGTGTGTTCAAGTGGGCATATGCCCCATTGCACTTTGGTACTTGCAGTCTCTACATAAAATATTACCACAGTTTGTGTTGCCTCAGTCCGTAATGTTAAACGTTTTTCCACAGTGGGTTGACGCCAACAGGATGCCGAATATGCTGCCAGTATCACTGTCCTCAAACACGAGCCTTTCTGCTCTGTTCAGCGACCCAGAAGTCCAGCCGTTGCACATCCGCTGTTACGCGGCCGATCATCCTCGCGACTGGGACCAGCTGCAAACAATTAACCATCACAAGTTTCTCACTTGAGGGCGACCATTTGGAAGGTGTTCTCTTAAGTATGGGGCATACAGCAAGATCAGCACCGCAGTTTCATCATACATAATAGCTATGTGGCTGTACGCGTTTCAGACAACAGTCCTTGTTCACAAGCCCAGCATACCGGAAAGAAAGCAAACGTATGTAGATTCACCTGCTCTTTATTTAAAGCCCCCCCTTGTGGGCGTGTGTTCAAGTGGGCATATGCCCCATTGCATTTTGGTACTTGCAGTCACTACATAAAATATTACCACAGTGGGTGTTCCTTTAGTCCGTAATGTTAAAAGTTTTTCCACAGTGGGTTGATGCCAACAGGATGCCGAACACGCTGCCAGTATCACTCGGTAAGGCAACAAAGATGGGCACAAACTCCCCTTGGTGATACCTGCGTGCTTTTTTTTCACCACACAGTCATTACGTGTTTCGGTCAACGAGTGACCTTGATCACATACTGAGAACGCTTAGTGACCATTTTAAAATACCAACCTATTTTGTAAGCATAGTTAACAGACTTAGTTTTGCGGCATTGCAACATAGTCCATCCCATGTGCGGACATATCAACATTACTAACCGATTCACAAATATTTCCATATGAGTATAAGTATAAATATAAATATGCCTCTTACGTTTAGTAAAAATATATACATATCCTTGAGCCATGTATGGCCCTGTGGACCACCACATTGGACCACCACCCTGCATGGCCAGCTCCTGCTATCTCTCGATGTGCCCACCCTCAGTAGATAGTTGTTTACTTTTCTTGGCAAGAGCTGTGGCTGCTCCCGACAAGCAAAAGCAAACACTCTGCTTCCAGCAAGTAGGAGCTGTCAAAGTGCTCCTGCTTTCTGGAAGTGGAGTTTTTATCTCTTTTCCTGACCGCAGAAATGCAGGCAGGGAAAGAGATTAAAGTTTTGCTCTCAGACGCAGGGAGCTACATTTCTAGCAGCTATGTGTGTGAGAGCAATGCCGGCTTCTGGTGGCTGGGACCCCGGGGGCTTCGAGGTTCCACCTGTGGTCCCCAGCATGCACACTGGATTTCCTTGGTGGGACCAGGACACACAGGGAGTCATGGTTGAGCCCAGGGGGATTGAGACACCGGGGCCAAAATCAGCCCGGAGGCAGCATGTCCCCCTCTCCATTTTACATAGTAGCATGCCTTTTCTCACATTGATGGAAAGCTGACCAAAAGTACCCCAAGTGCATTTCCCGCCGATTTTGGTGATGCACTATTGATGCAGAGGAATTCAAAGACATCTCTACCAAGTAAAGAAGCACTTACTTGATTTAGTCAAGAGGAAATACCCGTTTGGTGGAGAATCACCTCTTTGTGATCTCACCGTCTTCTCTTGATGAGGATTCACGTTAGAACAGATTTATGGATGAATACGCTTGAGAAACAATCAAATTAACAAAATTATAGGCACACAAAGTCACTGGAGACATTACCCTGTGGTCATTTATGCAGTTGTAGTCAGGAATATGAACAAGAAATTTACCCAATGATGTAGCACTTACTAATTAACAAGATAAAAGTACACCAGTTGGGTAGACATTTTTGGCAAAACTGGTGACTCTTCTGGGAAAAAAATGAGGTTCCAGTCTGGCCCTGGTGTGCATTTCACAAAAATGTAACCTCAACGGGAAGCACTTACACATATAAACATATCAGGTGCCCCAGTTGAAGCTCAACTTCAGTACAGAACAAACATTCATAACGTCTAAGGCTTGATGAAGGCAAATCAAATGTGTTTCCGTATTGAAAAACAATCTGAAATCCTTAATGAAGGTAAATGCATAATTGATCTAATAGAGCACAATCTTATCTGTAATGACTTTGATGAATGTTTTTTTTCTTTTCATCTCTTGGAGAGAGCAGAGTCCTTGGTTCTCTCTTTTTAAATACCCTAAGTATGCAAATGCCCAAAATCCATAGCACCACTCACACAGCCACCCATAGACCCACACAGCCACTCACACACACACTCACAGACCCACACAGATACTCAGATACCTGCTAGCAGACTTATAGTACCACTGTTAACCCACTCAGAGACACACAGGTACTCACCTACCCATTCACAAACCCACTTACAGCCACTCATGCACCCATTCACTGACCCATATCACTACTCACAAACCCAGTCACGGACAAACACAGACACACATGACATAGTCAGTGATATCACTGATGACATCACTCATGACATCTCAAATAATATCAATGATGACATCACTGATGGCATTATCCACAGAACTACTCAGACACACACTCACACCCAATAGAATATCTCATACCCACTCCCACACAACCACTCACATATACATTCACAGATCTATAGAAGCACTCACACACCTACTCACAGGTCCATATAACTACTCACTCATCCACTCACTCATACAGTCACTCACACAACCACTAACTCACCCATACAGCCACTCACACATTGAGTCAGTCACCCACATAGCTATTGAAACACCTACTCACTCAACCATACAGTCACTCACACAGACACTCAATCACCCACACCATTAGTCACATACCCAGTCACTTATTCATACATATACTAACAAATGAACTCACTCTCCTATACAGTCAAAAGCACACACTCACTCATACAGCCACTCTCACATGTATTCACTCATCCATACTGTCACTCACACACCTACTCACTCAACCATACAGTAAATCACACAGATACTCAATCACCCATACCGTTGCTCACACACTCACTCACTTACTCATACATATACTAACACATGTACTCACTCATACATACAGTAAGTAACACAAGCACACACTCACCCATACAGTCACTCTCACATTTACACACTCACCAATACAGCAACTCACATATCCACTCACTTACCAATACAACACTTATGTAGCCACTCACTCACCCATGCAACCATTCACACATCCCATCAATCACCTATACAGCTGCTCACATACCCATGCACTCACCCATTCACCACTGACATACCCACCCACACACTTACCCACACAAACAGTCACTCACTCACCCACACAGCCACTCACACACTTATACACCCACTCACTCACCCATACAACCCCTCACACACTGATAGATCCACTCAGATACCTACTCTCACATGGATACACACAATTACACAGCCACTCACATAATATGTGTTACAAATAGTATCACTCATTAGTAGTACACAGAGTTTACAACATTAACATTTGTAGTATCTTACTATTTATCATTAACATTTAAAAATGTTTAGGAATCACTCACAATCACTGGATGATGTCATCAGTGATGTCCTTTGAGATGTCATCAGTAATGTCACTGACCAACTGACCATGAATAAATTCTGACCCTAACTATAATGTTCCAGTTACCATTAGGTATATATATATATATTCACTGAAAAAACCATAGATTGCAGGGGCGTTATAGTTAGCTGGACATTTCCCTCATACATAACCCTAGAAATTCCCCCGTTATAGTTAGTTCAGCTAACTATAACTCACGCCCCCGCAATGCACTGCTGATGACGTCACATATTACATCACTCATGACATGGCCAGTGACATCACTGATGACATCACTGATGACATCTCAAATGACATCACTTCAAGAGTGCATCCATCTGCACAAAATTTGGACATCCGACCGCAATTCCAATTTTTGAAAGTGCTCTGCACAAAATGCAATGCAACTTTATGCTACGGCGAGCAGTCTATCGATCTGATCTGCTGCAAGCAAGAAAGTTTTTGGGGTTTTTTTTTCCCCTGAAGTTTATTGTTTTGTTCCTCCAGTTCTATTTTTTCCTTTTTTTTAAAAAAAGAAAATCCAAAGAAATTTAAAAATTGTTCCAAAAAACAAAAAAAAAATATAAAAGAAAAAAGAAGAAAAAAAAAAGTTCTTCTAAGAACTAACTTTCCTGGTTTAAAAAAAGAGCTATATACCTGTTTGTTGGTGTGTGAAAGTTTAGACGAATGTATGTGTAGAACGTAATTGACTGAATGAATGCATTAATAGCGTATGGTGAATGTAATAGTGCAGAACTAAGAGGAAGTGCTGCAGCATCACACAGTAACCTCTTTAACTGCAGTGTGCTGTAGTACTTCCGAAGCACAGGGATGCAACATATGTACATAAATATGTTGCACTTCTATGCTTCTCTCTGCACGGCTGCATAACCCCTTCCACGTGCGGCAAATTATGCCGTGGTGTGAGGGGGCGGTGCTGAGCGTAGCACCCAGGTACTCAGGACGGCTCCCGGCCGTCATGAATCATGGTGGGTGTGTGCTCATGACGGCTGGGAGCCGTCCAAACTCCACCCACTGATTAATTCACCCGCACAGGCGGGGAATTAGCTGCGCGTGGGCGGAGCGGCAACGGTCGGACAGCTCCCGACCATAATGAGCACACAACTACCGTGACTCATGACAGCCGGGAGCCATCCTGAGCACGGAAGTGGTTAAATTGTAGCCATGTGGTGACACAGGCACCCTTGCACCATAGTGGAAGGATATCTGTCTCATGTTCTGTTTGTTTTTGTGCAGAAAGACACACCTTCATGCACAAAAACAATCAATAAACACACTTTTCTCTTTCAATGTATGCTGAACATTTTAGCATGCATTGAAGATTTAAAAATGAGGAGAAAAAAAACTATTCTCCTTGTTGAATGGTGCAGCATTCACACACATATCGAGATTTATGATTTCTGATAAATCTGGAGATGTGCCTTGTTCTATGAGTATTCAGTGCAATCATGCACAACAACACTTATAGAACAACCTTTCAACGCAAAGTGGTGTGAATGATGAGGTTGTATTTACATGGTGAATAAAAAGTACACAGAACGCCTTTTCCTCTATTTGTAAATATGAAAGAGTGTCTTGCGCAATAAATATGTTTCAAAAAGTGACATATTTCTGTTTTAAAATTGCTTTCGAATGATAGAAGGTAAGCACTGAGTTTTGTCTGCAAAGATTGTGGTCCTTCGATAGGTACAATGGGAAATATGATGAACCACTCAAATCCGTTTTTTTGCAGGTCACATAATATCCGGTAACAGAGAGATTTCAAATCTACAGAGTGTTTTAAAAAAATTGTTCAATCTTTGTAGGTTCTTGCAGATCTTCCCTTTCTGCATATTTATATTTACTTAAACTTACCTTCATAGAAATAGAAAATAAAAATGATATACATTTTTTTCAGATTTTAATTTACAATAAAAATTGATGTAAACTGTTTATTTTAGAATTAGGATCTATAAAGAAAAGAAAAATTTGTTATAACATGTAATAATACATTTTTTACAACACAGCATAATTTCAACAAAGTAATTTGTTTGCCTTTTTTGCTGTTCTCAGAATATATTGAATTTCACTAGAAATAGTGATTTCAATCGTACTCATCACTTAACAGCAGGCAAAAAAAAAAAACAATCAAAAAGATTGTTTAAAAAAAACCAACATGCTATTCTCAGTAAAATACCACATGATACAAATCACACATATATAAAATGCTTATGGCTAACAAAATTGTATAAGTTTAACTTACAAAAACTGTAAATGTTGTCGCTTAAAAATATTCACCGAGTCAATGAGCACGAAAAAGTCAATAATTCAAACAAATACCTTTCCTTGAGGCCAAATGGTATTTTTGCACTCCTTTTTATGTAAATTGTCCAATGGTAGTCCTATTAAATGATAATAATACATTTCTCAGAGAGTGAATTATATTCCTAAAACTTTGAATTTGGTAATTCCCTAGGCAAACGTTGTTTGAAACCCAACTGGGAATCATTACAAGGTGTCCAGCCTTTGTCACATTTTAGAAAGGCAGTGTAATGTCCAGATGTGGTGGAAGGACCATCATGGAAAATTATTGCAATTGCTACAAAAGTCCTTCCTGATATTGATACTTGTGTTGCTACAAACTGCTTTATTAAAGTATCAAATTTTCTTCCATCACCTGTACGACGTTGCATCATTAAAATTATGTATTGTCTATATTTTCTTAAAAATAATGTGGATAACATTTCTGATTTACATTGGCTACACTCCATGTTTTGATTTGCACCTTTAACTAATTTATTAAAAGAAACTGATTTACAGTCTGGTAATGTTAAATACAGAAATCTTTCAGTGTCTACATTAGTGGAACATGTATACATGCAATTTTCACAATGATGTTCCCATTTGTAAGAAAGGCCAAAAATATTTTCTATTTCTACACTTTCATTTTCAAAAATGGTAAGCATATACATTAAAAATTCCTGAGCATCTTGTTGGATATTTTGTGTAAATTGTGTAGAACCAGAACACGCATCCAAAAGATTACGAACATCTGAAACAGATTGTATTTTACTTGTATCTGTTGTCAATTTTTCAAAAACAGAATGCAACAGACAACAAAATCTTTGTTGCCGATTCTGCATAATTTGTTCTTGCAAACCTTCAAGATAAAAAACAACATTGACCACTACATTAGCATAGCAGTTGACACCTGAACTATTTTCAAACTGATAACCATTAACCTCTTCAACAGTGTCCAATTTATTTTTACTTGCAATCACAACATTATCTTGTTCTATTCCCTTCTCAACACCTTCAGAAAAGATACTCTCAAACCTTCTTTTTTGACCAACCACATGCTTTTCAAATAAGGGATATTGACCTAAATTTGGAGCATACACCCTTCTTAACCTATTATACTCTTTTACACATTTTGCATCTGCAGTAACCTGTGTCTCATCAAAATCAATCAAAAATAAACCAGATAATGTACTGACTCGCGACAAAGCAACATATCCTCTTTAAATACAGTAGATCCAATGTTCACCAATGCACTGTCTACACTTAATCCTTGAGATTTATGAATAGTCACTGCATATGCCAGAGAAAATGGAAATTGTTTCCTACGGACATATAAATCTTTAACAAGCAAAACACGAACTGAACAACAACCAATTTCTTTAACTTCTTCAATCTGATCAAATTTAATTTTAAAAAATTAAATTCCTTCTTTTTCCAAATTTTGCCTTATATTACCCGACAGTTTACACACGCATACAGTGTCTTTTCTAAACCAGCTGTTTTAGATATTTTTTTTTCTAAAGAATCCAGTTTTGTTTTCAACTTTCCCATCAAAATAATAGTGATTCCTTCATGCTCTATTTTATCGATGGCTTTAATTTTTATAATTTCTTCGTGTTCCAGTTTCAATAGTTCTTCTTTGAATATGGAACACTCGCGCAGTGTTGGCATTAAACATATCACTGATTTATTTTCAGCAATTTTCATGAACACTTTTGCAGGAACTGCATTTTCATTTAGAAAGACATTGCAAAGTAATCAACTTTCCAAAGCTTGTTTGCCATGTTTTGTAAGAATTCCAATTCGTATATCTTGAAGAATACTTTCATATTCAGCATCATTTGCCTGTCGCATATTTGTTGTCAGTTCTTTGTATTCAAAATTAATCCAAATGTTCACATTACCAACACTACCAAGAGACTTTCTGGTATCTTCATGTGCAAGTGTTTTAAATACCGGTTGTCCTTTTACCAGAGTCAGTTGCAATAGATCTCCAAAAACTATGACGTGTTTTCCTCCAAATAACACGTCATACTCTGTTTTAAGAATTTGCTGCATTCTTAAATGCACAAAGGCAAGCATCAAGTTTGAGACCATGCTCACCTCATCAATAATGAGAAGTTTAATTTTCTTCAAGACTCTTGAAACTTCACAACAAGCTTCTCCAGATAGCTTGTGGTATTCCAATTTGTTCTCATGCTCTACTGGTAGCATTAGTAAACAATGTAAAGTAATTCCTTTAATGTTATGTGCTGCCAGCACAGTTGGAGCAGTGACAACACAAGACAAATGCGACTCAGTTGTTTTCTGCAGATAACTTGTAATTACTTTAATTAAGAAACTTTTTCCTGTTCCAGCTTGACCACTCACATACATTCGGATAAGTTGACATGATGTACATGAGCACCCTTTCTTTTCATGAAGTAATCCATGGTCAATCTGCTCTTTCACTTGTTGATATATTTGTTCTGTTCAACATTTAGTTGTTCATCCAAGTTTCCTAACTGTATTACATCTTCTTGAGCTTGATATATTGCTGTTTCCACCTTATTCATGGCAGTTGCTGCTTCATTTTCAACAATTGGTTGTCCTTGTGGATCTTGACTCAGTGCAGCAGAACTTTGACTGTCTTGAGAACTGTCTCTAGAAATCTCAGCTGCAATTGTAGCTTCTTGATCAATTTCATCATTCAACATTTTCACATAATTTGCAAAAGCACTGCATTGTATGCTAGCTTTACAAGCATTAAATGAATCTTCATAGCTCTGAAAATCTCCAAGTAATTCCAGTTCTGAACGCAATGGTTTGAAGATTTGCAAAAGGGCTAAATAGTAAAATTCCCTCTTATCAGCAGTGTCGCAACTCAGTTTCCTGTGATTAATTAAACTTCCTTTCCTTTGTTTCACCAGACATCCTTCCGAACCAATAACTGCATATTTTCCATCATTAATGTTCTCTGTAGTATTCTGTTTATAAGTGTAGTTTTGCAGCACTTCACAGAGACACATGTTCTCAAGATGACGACTTCTGTTTGGGTAATATGTGTCCAACATATTCATTTTCAAAATATCTGTACTTTCTGGTTCTTTTTCTGCTAAATATTCAATTTCTTGAACAGATTTTAGTACCCGATTTCGCATTCCTGCAGGACCTAGACTCACCCAAATGATTCTTCTACTTTTGGAATATAGACTTGCAGATGATAACCAATCTGAACATTCATATGCTCCAATTTCACGATGCGATAACATCTTAAAACTGAAATTGTATAATTTTTTACTTAGAGTCTCCTCGTGAGAAATCTCTTCCCACATTTCTTTCAATTCCGTCTTTTCTGATTTAGTAATGTAGGACGTTACATATCGTGCAACAGCAATGGAATTGTCCGCAACATACTGAATATCCATGTTAGCATTCCACATGGATAAAACAACGGGATTGTAGTCATTTATGTATTTTGATTCTTCACTTCTTTTTAAGTTGTAGGTATTTTTCGGAGACTTTCTTGTGATGGTATGTCGCATAGCTGACATAAAACTGTTCACTCTTCCTTTGGATAATACAGGACGTGGAAATCCAAAACGACATTTGGTATAGAACTTATCCTTTGACTTGTACTTTCGTCAACAGTATTTTCCACATCGATTACTTTGGAATCGTAAGACTTGTTGTTTTAAGTTTTTATGTTCTTTGCTTTTGGGTATAGCACATGTGGCGTAATCTTCAATGAAAGACAAAACAGTTCCATCTGAATCTGTTCCAAATTTGGGGGTGTCCTTGATCCATAACAACATATGTATATGAGGAGCTCCTCTTGCTTGATACTCCTTTCTCCAAAAGAAATCCACAACTTCTCCAAGAGGAGGAATCTTTTTATTGCAGATGAAAGACATTATAGCTTCAAATCTATGATTTAAATATCTGCATACATTAACAGGATCCAATGAGCACAATTCTCCAGGTGTCTTGAATTCAATATTTTTTATATTGGAATTTGCCAAGGGATACATTGTCGAAATCTTGGATCTTCTGCATATAATCTTGTTGTCCAATATTCAGATGCAGGAATCTGCACTGGACGTTCATCATATCGTTCACCTTTTCCTGTTGGAAACAACTGCGGGAAACAACGAGCTTCCAAACTCTCTTCCCATACACTCATGGGACTTCCTGTTGCTTTTTTCATTTGGAACAACTCAATCGTATTCCCCATCACCTCTTTGGAAGGAAGTGGATATACACTGTAATGTTCATAGATTTTTTAACATCTGGACATATCCACTTTTTCAATTAGTCCACTTATTGTTTCAGTATCTTCTGCTAAATCTATTTCTTCTTCTCCTACAAACACATTTCTATAGTACTCATTATTTTTTAACAGATACAATGATGCCTTTTGCACTTTTCTAACATCCACTTGCCAGATTGTCTTATTCTTAGTAGGAACACCATTAACTAGAATGACTAGTGGCTCATTTTCTGCATGGTCTACACCAATAGTTTCAATATTTTTCCTTAAATCTAGCGGTAAATACACAACTCTTCCTTTCAATCCTCTTTAGCAACTCTAATGGAGGTAATTTACCTGTTTTAGGCTCCATACCAACAATAGCCTGAAAAGGGTGAACACATTGAATGAGAATAGACTCATATGTATTTAAATCTTCAGCTCTGGAGGAATAGCAACCAACTCTAGATTATTATGAACAGATCTAGCAGGCAGTTTATTCTCATCTAATTTGTTATACCAATATTTGCAAATACGCTGCTCAGATCCCAAATCAAAACAATCCTCTACCAACAAATAAGTTGCAAATTCCATCCACTTATCATTATCTTCTATTTCACTTTTTAAATACAGATTCACACCCCTAGTCTGATTTTTATAGTGAGTTTGCCGACAACAAATACAAGAAACATTTGGTCTTTCACCTGAAATTACCTTAAACTTTGTGATTTCATCCTCAAAATTTTTTGTAATCACAGGTTCTACATTATCTTCAACATTTTCTTCTACTAATGTGACAGTTTCTGCACTCTCTTGCTGAAGACCAAAGTAACAAAACTCAATATCCTCACAAACCTTCTTCACATCTGATACTGAGCCACGCAGAAGAGCACTGTTCAACTCATTTAACTTTAGTGCTGGACTTTTCGCATAATACAATCTTCTCACTAACTTCCGCATTTGAGTATGATGTACTGCCAGCATCCTGAAATGGTGAAAAACACTTTCACAAACTTTCCCAGAAAGACAAGCCAGAGAATGACCTTGCAAACCAGTATTTTTCTCACTCTGCAAGGGTCTAGTCCTTGCAACACCTTAATCTTTTGTTTAACACTTTTTTTAGTATATGCTCTTAAAAAAACTACATAATTTATCAATAGATTCCTGTCGTACACTACAAATACTACTGCAATCTCATGTATACACAGGGTGTTTAGGACATCTCCCTAGAACTTCATCAGCTATCACTTCTTCTGCATTTCTTTCAACCATGTTCTCTTTCTCAATTGGACAACCATCTCTAACTTCATAACCTCTACCACTGGTGTCAACTGCAAACAGTAATTTTTTGCTCTGTAAATAACTCTCTTAATTAAAGAAAGGCTCTGAACTGGAACTGTGTTTGCATTCTCCCAAAAAAAATCACAATTTCTTTTTCTATTAATTACTCTTTTCCTCCTACTTTTGGCCTTCATTAAATTGATTGGTTTATCTAGTGATTGGATTCTGTTTAATACTAAAATGAATAGTTTCCTTTTTACTTCAAAAGCCTTTTCAACAATGTTTTCAATATGCTTCTTCTTTTTATAAAATAGAGCTCTCTTTTTATATTTCTTCACATCTTTCAGAAAATTATGTAATACTCTCTTGAAAAATATTTTTTTTCGTAATTCCTTATTCTGATTTTGCCTTCTTTTAGCATACTTTGTCTCCTTTGACTGAACATTTGTTTTTTTGCTTTTCCTCTTATTTTGAATTTTTTTTGTAGTTGAAACATTCTCAGTGGATTCAGTGTTCTGTACATTCTGTTTCCTCCTACAAACATTTTTAATAAATTGCTTTGTGATCTTACCAGAAGATTTTTTCTTTTTAACCACATTATCTTGTACATTCAATACTTGTGGTTGACTTTTCTTCAAGTAATTCTCCTGTCTCTGTTCTTTTCTTTTTCAGGCATGATTTCTCTATTTTAACGTCGAAAAACAGTATCTGTAAAAAAGAATCACAAATAAAAGAATATTAATAACTTTCAAATGTATACTATTCTATAACTATACAAACACATTTTATATAAAAAACTGACTAAGAAACTATAGCCATGAAGCACAAGTGTGACGATGGTTAAAACACTACATGCATAGTGAATACTACTTTGAAGCAGTTCATGCCCTAAAGCCTTCCTCACTAAGGGCCTCATGTAGGTAGCCTAATACCGGTCGGTAACGGCCGATCTTCGGTAAATATACCGTTACCGACCGGTATTTAGGCTTTTGCTATGTAGGGGGACAATTTCATGATTCGGTAATTTACCGAATCGGTAAAATTACCGAATCGGTAATTTTACCGATTCGGTAAATACCGAATCATGAAATGAGATGTAGGGGGAGTGTGTGGGTGTTGTGTGGATTCGTTATTTACCACCAACTAATAGTTGGTGGTAAATGACGAATAGGTGTGAAAAAGCATTTTTGTGCACTTTGCAGTGTGCAATGTGGCAGACACACATGCCCTTAGGGCATGTATGTGTGCCACATGTGCACACATGCAGGAATCAGGGGTGCAACAGGGTGTCAATGTGTCACCCTCCCACCCTTGATTGAGCTCCCCCCATTACCGATTCGGTATTTACCGATTCGGTAATGGTAACTGGCTTCCCATTGATTCAATGAGATACAGGTTACCATTACCGAATCGGTAAATACCGATTCTAAAATACCGACACTTACCGAATCGGTATTTTTTTACCTACATTACATTTACCGATTCATAAATACCGAATCGGTAAAATTCGATATTTATGAAGTGGTAAATGTAATTTACCTACATAAGGCCCTAAAAGAGTACATGCTGACTGACTGAATGATTACAATACTATAAGGGAACAAACTGGGTGAGTGACAGGGTGTTTCCTAGAAGTATATGAATACTGACATGGATATTGATGGTGTGAAAGACAAGTGTGTAGGTGATTAGAGACCTACATGCATACTGGACACATGTTTCAATCCATCCATATGTTAAGTCCTGTCTCACTCCAATACTATTTGGATACTGATTAAATGATTAGAGTACTAAAAGAAGAGTGCCTGGGTGAGTTTATAAGTGTTTGCGTTTTGGCACAGGGAATGGATTACTCCATGGTACTGAATGGGTCACTAGAGGACTCCAAGGGAAGTGACAGAGTATTTGCTAGAAGTGTATGAATACTGAATAGGGAATTGAAGGTGTGAAACACAAGTGTGTAGATGGTTAGAGGACTGCATGCATAGTGGATAGGCATTTGAAGCAATTCATGTGCTAAGGCCTGGCTCACTCCATGAGTACTTGGGTACTGACTGAATGATTAGAGTACTACAAGGAGAGAGCCTGGGTAAATTTATGAATCGTTGACTTTTGGCGCAATGAATGGATTAGTACATGGTGTGAATGGGTCACTGGAGGAGTACAAGGGGAGTGATAGGGTGTTTGCTGCACTGTATGTATACTGAGTGGGGAATTAAAGGTGTGAAAGACAAGTGTGTAGGTGGTTAGAAGACTGCATGCATACTGGATAGACGTTTGAAGCAATTCATGTGCTAAGGGCTGACTCACTGCATGATCAAAGCACTGCAAGGAGACTACCTGGGTGAATGTATAAGTAGTTGCCTTTCGGTGCAGTGAATGGATTAGTACATGGTGCTGAATGGGTCACTGGAGAAGTATAAGGAGAGTGACAGAGTATTTGCGGGAACTGTATGAATACTGTCTGGGATGTTGAAGGTGTGAAAGACAAGTATGTAGGTGGCTAGAGACCTACATCCATAATGGATAGACGTTTGAAACAGTCCATAGAGTAATACTTGGATCACTGCAAAACTACCTGACTACTGACTGAATCATTAGAGTACTACAAAAAACAGTGACTCAGTGAATCTTTTTAAGATTTTGGATTCTAGTGCAGTGAATAGGTTAGTACTTACTGCCAAATGAGTCAGTGGAGGTGTGCAATTAAAGTGACAGAGTGTTTATTGGAGTTTATAGATACTGACAGAGAAATTGAAGGTCTGAAAGGCAATTGTGTTAGTAGTTACAGGCCTCCATGCATACTGGAAATACGTTTGAATCAATCCATCAACAAGATGAAGGGCTAGAGGGAGGGGGTGGGAAAATAAGTTGGGGGATTTTGGGTACAGAATGATACTACCAAATTATTATGATGCACAGTGGACTTTTTGCTCTCTTTCTTGTTCTTTACCAATGTGGATGTCAATGCAGCACTGTAGCAGTATGTACCATTACAATGCTCAGAGTAACATGTTTGTGATATGGAGTATGTCAAAACCTACTAATAAAATGTGTTTTAAAACATTTTTTTTAATCAATCCATGTGCTAAGGCCTGCCTCACTCCATTAGTACTTAGGTACTGACTGAATGATTAGACTATTGCAAGAAGCGTACCTGGATGAATTTACAAGTGTTTCAGTTTTGGCGCAGTGAATGCTTTACTACATGGTGCTGAATAAGTCACTGGAACACTGCAAGGGGAGTGACAGGATGTTTGCTGAAAGTACATGGATACTCACTGGGGAATTGAAGCTATTAAAGACAAGTGTAGAGTGTGTTAGAAGACTGCATGCATACTGCATAGACATTTGTAGCCCTCTATGAGCTAATGCATGGTTCACTACATGAGTACCTGGAAAATGACTGAATCATTAGTCTACTGCTAGGAGAGTGCCTGGGTAAAACTTTTAAGTGTTTCAGTTTTGGCGCAGTAAAAAGATTAGTACATGGTACTGGATCAGTCACTGGATGAGTGCAAGATGAGTGCCAGGATGTTTATTGAAGTATATAGATACTGACTTAAAGAAGTGAAAGACAAGCGTGTAGGTGACTGGAGGCCTGTATGCATACTGCATAGGGGTTTGAAGCAGTCCATGTTATAAGGCCTGACTCGCTGCATGAGTACTTGGATACTGACTAAATGATAAGAGTACTGCAAAGAGAGTGCCTGAGTGAATGTATAAGTCTTTGGGTTTTGGCCAAGTGAATGGTTTAGTATATGCTGCTGAATGGATCACTAGAGGAGTACATGGGGAGTGACAGGGTGTTTGCTTGAAGTGTATGAATACTGACTGTGGAATTAAAGGTGTGAAAGAGAACTGTGTAGATAGTTAGAGGACTGCATGCATAGTGGATAAGCATTTGAATCAATGCATGTGCTAAGGACTGCCTCACTCAGTTACTACTTGAATATTGACGGAATGTTCACAGTATTGCAAGGACACTTCCTGGGTGAATACATAAGCAATGACTGCCTTCTAATTCTAACAAAACTTCAGAACAGGAAAGTTTTTAAGCAGTTATGTGTATTCAAACATATGAAGTACCCAAATGCTTCTCTCACAGTGGTTCCCAAATGCACACAGACTCACAGTGTGATTCTAGACGAGCAACACTATCCGTAGGAGTTTACCAAAACTCATTCACTACTGTGGAAGGCGTAAGGGTACTGTACACAACCTACATATTTCAGTACTGCACTTCACTGTCAATGCCTGACTCATTTTATCAATGCATAGGCAATGACTGGCTTCTAATGCTACTAAAACTTGACAACATGACAGGTTTTAAAACAGTTATCTGTCAGCAAATACACGATGTTACCAAATGCTTCTCTTACAGTGGTTCCCAAATGCACACAGACTCACAGTGTGATTCTAGACAAGCAACACTATCTCTAGGAGTTTACCAAAACTCATCCACTTCTGTGGAAGGGGTAAGGGAACTGCACACAATCTACATATTTAAGTACTGCACTTTAGTGTCAAAACCTGACTCATTTTTATCAATGCATAAGCAATGACTGGCTTCTAATGCTACTAAAACTTGACAACATGACAGGTTTTAAAACAGTTATCTGTCAGCAAATATGCAATGTTACCAAATGCTTCTCTCACAGTGGTTCCCAAATGCACACACACTCACAGTGTAATTCTAGAAAAGCAATACTATCGCTAGGAGTTTACCAAAACTCATTCACTACTATGGAAGGGGTAAGGAGACTACACACAATCTACATATTTAAGTACTGCACTTTAGTGTCAAAGCCTGACTCATTTTATCAATGCATAAGCAAAGACTGACTTCTAATGCTACTAAAACTTGACAACAAGACAGATTTTAAAACAGTTATCTGTCAGCAAATGCACGATGTTACCAAATGCTTCTCTCACAATCCTTACCCAAATGCACACAGACACACAGTGTGATTTTAGACAAACAACACTATCCTAGGAGTTTACCAAAACTCATTCACTAGTCTAGAAGGGATAAGGGTACTGCACACAATCTACATATTTCAGGACTCCACTTTAGTGTCAATACCTGACTCATTTAATCAAAGCATAAGCAAAGACTGGCTTCTAATTCTACTAAAACTTGACAACAAGACAGGTTTAAAAACAGTTATCTGTCAGCAAATACATGATGTTACCAAATGCTTCTCTCACAATCCATACCCAACTGCACACAGACTCACAGTGTGATTTTAGACAAGCAACTCTATCCTAGGAGTTTACCAAAACTCATTCACTACTGTGGAAGGCGTAAGGGTACTGTACACAACCTACATATTTCAGTACTGCACTTCACTGTCAATGCCTGACTCATTTTATCAATGCATAGGCAATGACTGGCTTCTAATGCTACTAAAACTTGACAACATGACAGGTTTTAAAACAGTTATCTGTCAGCAAATACACGATGTTACCAAATGCTTCTCTTACAGTGGTTCCCAAATGCACACAGACTCACAGTGTGATTCTAGACAAGCAACACTATCTCTAGGAGTTTACCAAAACTCATCCACTACTGTGGAAGGGGTAAGGGAACTGCACACAATCTACATATTTAAGTACTGCACTTTAGTGTCAAAACCTGACTCATTTTTATCAATGCATAAGCAATGACTGGCTTCTAATGCTACTAAAACTTGACAACATGACAGGTTTTAAAACAGTTATCTGTCAGCAAATATGCAATGTTACCAAATGCTTCTCTCACAGTGGTTCCCAAATGCACACACACTCACAGTGTAATTCTAGAAAAGCAATACTATCGCTAGGAGTTTACCAAAACTCATTCACTACTATGGAAGGGGTAAGGAGACTACACACAATCTACATATTTAAGTACTGCACTTTAGTGTCAAAGCCTGACTCATTTTATCAATGCATAAGCAAAGACTGACTTCTAATGCTACTAAAACTTGACAACAAGACAGATTTTAAAACAGTTATCTGTCAGCAAATGCACGATGTTACCAAATGCTTCTCTCACAATCCTTACCCAAATGCACACAGACACACAGTGTGATTTTAGACAAACAACACTATCCTAGGAGTTTACCAAAACTCATTCACTAGTCTAGAAGGGATAAGGGTACTGCACACAATCTACATATTTCAGGACTCCACTTTAGTGTCAATACCTGACTCATTTAATCAAAGCATAAGCAAAGACTGGCTTCTAATTCTACTAAAACTTGACAACAAGACAGGTTTAAAAACAGTTATCTGTCAGCAAATACATGATGTTACCAAATGCTTCTCTCACAATCCATACCCAACTGCACACAGACTCACAGTGTGATTTTAGACAAGCAACTCTATCCTAGGAGTTTACCAAAACTCATTCACTAGTCTAGAAGGGATAAGGGTACTGCACACAATCTACATATTTAAGTACTGCACTTTAGTGTCAAAGCCTGACTCATTTTATCAATGCATAAGCAAAGACTGGCTTCTAATGCTACTAAAATTTGACAACTTGACAGGTTTTTAAACAGTTATCCGTCAGCAAATACCGTGATGTTACCAAAAGCCTCTCTCACAGTGGTTCCCAAATGCACACAGACTCACAGTGTGATTCTATACAAGCAACACTATCCCTAGGAGTTTACCAAAACTCATTCACTACTGTGGAAGGGGTAAGGGGACCGCACACAATCTACATATCTCAGGACTCCACTTTAGTGTCAAAGTCTGACTCATTTAATCAAAGCATAAGCAAAGACTGGCTTCTAATGCTACTAAAACTTGACAACATGGCAGGTTTTAAAACAGTTATCTGTCAGCAAATACATGATGTTACCAAATGCTTCTCTCACAGTGGTTCCAAACTGCACACACACTCACAGTGTGATTCTAGACAAGCAACACTATCACTAGGAGTTTACCAAAACTCATTCACTACTATGGAAGGGGTAAGGGGACTGCACACAATCTATATATGTAATTACTACACTGTAGTCTCAAATCCTGACTCATTTCATCAATGCATAAGCAAAGACTGGCTTCTAATGCTACTAAAACTTGACAACATGACAGGTTTTAAAACACTTATCTGTCAGCAAATACATAATGTTACCAAATGCTTCTCTCATAGTGGTTCCCAAATGCACACTGACTCACAGTGTGATTCTTGACAAGCAACACTATCCCTAGGAGTTTACCAAAACTCATTTACTACTCTGGAAGGGATAAGGGTACTGCACACAATCTACATATTTCAGTACTGCACTTTACTGTCAATGCCTGACTCATTTTATCAATGCATAAGCAAAGACTGGCTTCTAATGGTACTAAAACATGACAATATGACATTTTTAAAACAGTCGTCTGTCAGCAAATACATGATGTTACCAAATGCTTCTCTCACAATGGTTACCCAAATGCACACAGACTCACAGTGTGATTCTAGACAAACAACACTATCCCTAGGAGTTTACCAAAACTCATTCACTACTGTGGAAGGGGTAAGGGGACTGCACACAATCTACATATTTCAGGACTCCACTTTACTGTCAAAGCCTGACTCATTTAATCAAAGCATAAGCAAAGACTGGCTTCTAATGCAACTAAAACTTGACAACATGACAGGTTTTAAAACACTTATCTGTCAGCAAATACATAATGTTACCAAATGCTTCTCTCACAGTGGTTCCAAATGCACACTGACTCACAGTGTGATATTTGACAAGCAACACTATCCCTAGGAGTTTACCAAAACTCATTCACTACTCTGGAAGGGATAAGGGTACTGCACACAATCTACATATTTCAGTACTGCACTTTACTGTCAATGCCTGACTCATTTTATCAATGCATAAGCAAAGACTGGCTTCTAATGCTACTAAAACATGACAACATGACAGGTTTTAAAACAGTCATCTGTCAGCAAATACATGATGTTACCAAATGCTTCTCTCACAATGGTTACCCAAATGCACACAGACTCACAGTGTGATTCTAGACAAACAACACTATCCCTAGGAGTTTTCCAAAACACATTTCTTAATCTACGAGTACTAGATTTTAATGTAGAAACATGACTCAGTTAGAAAATTCTTAAATAATGACTGGTCTCTAATTCTACCAAAATATAAAAACAGCACAGTCATCTGTCTGCAAACACATGAAAAACACAAATGCTTATCACAGAATGGTTTCTACATGCACACACACTGTCAGTAAGATTGTAGACAAAAAAAGTACTCCCTGCACTTTAGCAGGAGAAATACATTAGTCTGATTAAAATCAAAATAGACCACATACATCCCCTCACAATTAAATAATTCACCTTTCAAGTTGTTTTGTAGATTAAGAAGTATATTAGTCACACACCAGATTTTCTTACAGAGAATCTATGCACTGTGCTCCTGTCAGAAAAACCAAAGAATGGCAAAGTTTCCCTCTCATTTTCCACACATATACATGTAAACATCAAATCACATTCCTCCCCACATAAATTCAAAAGCAAACACACATTTCTATTGGTTAAACATTTCAACCCTTTCCAAATGACATAAATGTGAACCCTACCCCCAATCTGCTTTCTGCCTGTTACCATAGGAACAGATCATGGAACACTGAACTGAGCACACAGGTCACAAGTTCAGCACACAATGTTGCTAATCAAAACAGCAAGTGTGCTTGACTTTTCAACATATCAGCTTATCATATATAATGTTCCTTTCATGCACTTTTTGTTAACCAATAACAATCATGTGTTTAAAAAACAGAAACAGACGCCCTACCGTTCAGTGTAGATGGTTGTCAAACAACCAATGATTTCTTGTCTTTTTTCAAAACTGCATCTTAGCCACCATTTTAGAAAAATCTTACTTTTGAAACTGCCATTTCATTTACAGAGACCATCTGAGTGCATCCAGACCTCCCTTCAAGATGCTTAGAGTGTGGATTGTGGGACACAGCTATATTTTCTGGAGCCAAAGGTATGCAGAAAACAAAGGCATTCACAAAGACCTAGGTTTGCTAAATGTAGACATTAAATGGATTGGACAGAGAGGGTTAAAGTGGCACCAATTGATGCCATTGCATATCCAACACCCTGACCTCATAATAGTGCACTGTCGTGGCAATGACCTAGGCATTTTGACTGGGGTAGGTCTGGAAATGCTTATGAAGGACACCTTTGCAGAGTCTTCCTCAACAACTTTAGACTCTGTATAGGAAATACCAAAAACTCACAATGAACACAACGGCTCTTTTTAGAGCCACTCAAGAACAAAACAATTAAGCTTCATGTTTATCTCCCAAAAATTTCAATTTTTTTTTCCTTGGATCCGCACACCCAACGCGTTAGGAACCGGGCACCCAACGGGAGAGGAACCGTGCACCCGAAGCGTTAGGATGCGCGACTCCTAATTTTACCGTAAAAAAAACTAGCCCCTATCACTAATTTTTATTATCCCCAGGGACCCCATCCCCCGGGGCTTATAAAAAAACGTTGGAGACCCCCTAAACAACACTAGAGGGTCAGAGTATTTCTTCCCTGCCCGCTTTATATGTTTTAAACACTTATTCCCCTTACTTCTTCAGCCTCGCTTCTACCGAGGCACAAAATGGCTGCCAACAGTTCCTGGTTTCGAATGTAGACAGACACTCGACAGCCAATTAACATTCAGTGCGTGATCGGGAGGGTGCGCGCTCGGTTCGGGGAGGGTGCGCTTACGGTGCACCACCACCTCTCAGCAATCCAACGGTGTGGAGCTTACTGGAGGTAACAGGTGGGCTAGTTGGCCCGTAAGGACCCTCAGCAACGCAGGGGACTTCCTCCCCTTACCAAAAGCGCACCAGAAGGTGTGTTTGCAGAGTAGTGGAGAAAGGGGGCAGGGCCTACAGCGAGTAGCCGGCTTAATTTTTTTTAATTTTAGGAAGCAGGCTGTGTGGACCACATACATCCCCTCACAATTAAATAATTCACCTTTCAAGTTGTTTTGTAGATTAAGAAGTATATTAGTCACACACCAGATTTTCTTACAGAGAATCTATGCACTGTGCTCCTGTCAGAAAAACCAAAGAATGGCAAAGTTTCCCTCTCATTTTCCACACATATACATGTAAACATCAAATCACATTCCTTCCCACATAAATTCAAAAGCAAACACACATTTCTATTGGTTAAACATTTCAACCCTTTCCAAATGACATAAATGTGAACCCTACCCCCAATCTGCTTTCTGCCTGTTACCATAGGAACAGATCATGGAACACTGAACTGAGCACACAGGTCACAAGTTCAGCACACAATGTTGCTAATCAAAACAGCAAGTGTGCTTGACTTTTCAACATATCAGCTTATCATATATAATGTTCCTTTCATGCACTTTTTGTTAACCAATAACAATCATGTGTTTAAAAAACAGAAACAGACGCCCTACCGTTCAGTGTAGATGGTTGTCAAACAACCAATGATTTCTTGTCTTTTTTCAAAACTGCATCTTAGCCACCATTTTAGAAAAATCTTACTTTTGAAACTGCCATTTCATTTACAGAGACCATCTGAGTGCATCCAGACCTCCCTTCAAGATGCTTAGAGTGTGGATTGTGGGACACAGCTATATTTTCTGGAGCCAAAGGTATGCAGAAAACAAAGGCATTCACAAAGACCTAGGTTTGCTAAATGTAGACATTAAATGGATTGGACAGAGAGGGTTAAAGTGGCACCAATTGATGCCATTGCATATCCAACACCCTGACCTCATAATAGTGCACTGTCGTGGCAATGACCTAGGCATTTTGACTGGGGTAGGTCTGGAAATGCTTATGAAGGACACCTTTGCAGAGTCTTCCTCAACAACTTTAGACTCTGTATAGGAAATACCAAAAACTCACAATGAACACAACGGCTCTTTTTAGAGCCACTCAAGAACAAAACAATTAAGCTTCATGTTTATCTCCCAAAAATTTCAATTTTTTTTTCCTTGGATCCGCACACCCAACGCGTTAGGAACCGGGCACCCAACGGGAGAGGAACCGTGCACCCGAAGCGTTAGGATGCGCGACTCCTAATTTTACCGTAAAAAAAACTAGCCCCTATCACTAATTTTTATTATCCCCAGGGACCCCATCCCCCGGGGCTTATAAAAAAACGTTGGAGACCCCCTAAACAACACTAGAGGGTCAGAGTATTTCTTCCCTGCCCGCTTTATATGTTTTAAACACTTATTCCCCTTACTTCTTCAGCCTCGCTTCTACCGAGGCACAAAATGGCTGCCAACAGTTCCTGGTTTCGAATGTAGACAGACACTCGACAGCCAATTAACATTCAGTGCGTGATCGGGAGGGTGCGCGCTCGGTTCGGGGAGGGTGCGCTTACGGTGCACCACCACCTCTCAGCAATCCAACGGTGTGGAGCTTACTGGAGGTAACAGGTGGGCTAGTTGGCCCGTAAGGACCCTCAGCAACGCAGGGGACTTCCTCCCCTTACCAAAAGCGCACCAGAAGGTGTGCTTGCAGAGTAGTGGAGAAAGGGGGCAGGGCCTACAGCGAGTAGCCGGCTTAATTTTTTTTAATTTTAGGAAGCAGGCTGTGTGGACCCCCTTCCCTTGACACTTTTGGGCCCCGGGCGTTACCCATTTTTTTGGGGGGTTTTTATATAAAAAGGGAGAGGGCTGCGCGGCCCTCCTACCGGGTCCGACTTTGGCCCCGGGGACCCCATACCCAGGGCTAGGCCTATTTTTTTTTACACTGTATTTTATTTTAAGCAATTTCAGCCCTGGGGACCACATCTCTAGTGGCCCAGCCATTTTGTTTTAAATAAAGAAAAGGAGGGGGCCTTGTAAATATGGGGCAGAGAAATGTGCTGCTGGTGCATCACAAAACTTAATGCACTGGCAGCACAAGGGGCTTGTAAATCTGCCCCTATATCTATCTAATATATATGTACTGTTTCTCTTATGACACTTTTGTTGCATATCAGTTTTACATTCAGTGATGTGTTCTCTACGTGTGGCTTTTTATCTCTTAATAAAAATGTTAAGCAAATTCAGGAACTATGTGAAAAAGATGGCATTGATTAATGAATAACTATATCTCACTTTAAATATTTAGAGAAAAAAATTGCTAGGCTGGTTTCTATATTTGAACAATATGATGACATGCCTAAAATATATCTTATTTGCTAATGAAATTAAAGCTAGATTCATTTGTTCTGTCACGTCTGCATGTCATCTTGTTCTCGCTATTTAAAACAGAAGTAGTAATTAAAAAAGACAATATGCTAAACCCCGCTCTGTCATTTTCCAGGTGCTTCTGTCAACAGACCGTTGATTAACAGACTTTTTGTCGTTATTACAAACACTTTTCAGTACCATTTTAAAAAAGGTATGAGACCAAAATAAACTGAATTTTGAACCTGTGCATAGTAAAACATTAAGATAAAAAAATTCATCATCATTTTAGCATGATGCCAACACAGTGTGAAGCTTTTGTTCAGTATACTAAAAGCGGAAACTATTAACAAAACTGAATATTAACGTGCCAGAATGACAAGCCTATCAAGCTGCCAGTTACCATAGGAAACATCTAAAAATACACAAAGAAAGACAGGAAATCATTGCTTGTGCACCGGAATCTATCATGGCAATTTTTCCGAAACAAATAATTCTGAAACTAGTGTGTTTAGAGAATACACAATAAACAAACTGCAACGCAGTCATATATGTTAAGCTCCAATTTCTTCAGAAGAAAGCCACCTCATGAGAATGAGATCTCTCCTGGAACAAAGGCGGCACGAAAAGAGTTAAAAGTTTGGGAGCCAGGAGCCTGAGTATCATAGGATTAACCACCTAAGTGCCTGCCTGTATACCGATCTAAAGGCAAGAACTACTGAAGAATTGTGCAGATGCAGACCTTGACGTGTACAAAATCTGTTTCTTTCTACATCCGGCCCTCTGTTTTCTCTCAGGGAGATACAAGTGGTCATTTAGAGCGTGGCACGCCGTCCACAAGACTGCCAACTATGCAGAGGCCACTGCTTCTGCCTTCCTGGCAGAAGACCGCCTACAATTCCCAGAAGTCCCTACTAACAGTGCTTTTGTCAATGCACTGCATCCCTTTTGCATAAATGAAATGGCTGTCAGGCACTGACCTCAGTGACTCTGATACACTGGGAGTGTTCTTTCTTCCATTACATGGGAGTCATTTCAATTGTTTTCTGTTTGGAAAGCCAGGCTTTCCCAGGTGGGCACGAATCAGAAATGTGACTGGTGGAAGGACTCCCCTGAATAGGGCAGACTTTCTCCTGTACCATGAGTGATGGACTCAATCAGATGCAACATCGATCAAACAATTCTGCCAGACGAAACCTGGCTCTTGTGGCAACCCAGAGTAGGGCGTGAACCAACGGTTTAGTGCCCTACTTTAATTATCTTCCACAAAGTGTTTACTTTGACAAACCTCCTGCGATACCAAGTGCCAAAAAACAAGCCATGGCTCATAAATATAATATTTATGCAGCAACAATGCATCAATTGTTAAAGAAAATTCTAATGAATAAAAACTGAGGGGCAGATTTATGTTCCCCGGCGCATCCCTGCAAATCAGCAAGGATGCGCCAGGAATGATGCGTCACGCAAGTTTACCCTTGCGCCACACATGATGCGCCGCATTTACAATGCGGCGCATCATGGCGCAGGAATAAACAGATGCGTGACGCATCCGATGGCGTAAGGTTGGCGCAGTGCTTCAGTTGCGTCGCAAGCGTGACGCAACTTCAGCACTGTTCCAACCTACCCTATCCCTAACATGGTGCGTCAAGCCTTACGCCTGCTTCAAGCAGGCGCAGGGTTTTGGCGCATCAGTGTTGGGAAAGTGACTCAGTCAAATCTTATAGATTTGACTGAGTCACTTTTCAGGGGCGTTCCTGCGACGGAATGCCCCCCCTCTGTCGACACACCCACGTGAAACCTGGCGCAGGTTTTACGTGGCGCATGGCTTTACATCGTGACGCATCTCTATAGATGCGTCACGAGGTAAATATGGCGCAACGTGGCGCAGGGTTTACACCGCCGCTGCGTCACAAAAGTGACGCAACGGCGACGTAAAAGTGGCGCATCTCCAATATAGATCTGCCCCTGAGTGTCAAGGAAAGCTTTGTATTTTGAAATGCATTCAAGATTATGGGGCAGATTTATGAGCCCCTTGCGCCACTTTTGCGGCACTTTTAACATGGGAAAAGTGACGCAAAAGTGGCGCAAGGGGCTCATAAATCTGCCCCTATGAGTTTATGTGTATATAACAACTCCTAGCAACTTATCTCCATCTGAAGAATTAGGTTTTTTAGTAGAGGATCGCCGCCAGACCCTGCAGCAAACTACTCAAGCCAAGAGAGGAACAGATGGAGAAATGAATGCAGAAAACAAAGGCGCAAAGCCAAAAGGAGGAAACAACAGGGGAAGATGGCGAAATACGAAGAAGAAGAACTAAGCAGTACCAAAATTTTGGACAAAACTGTCTTAAACCTCACTGATGTTAACCTCACCAAAGCTGAGCTAAATCTCTTATCCTTGGGTTTATCATTCTGCCCTAACAGTCGTTTCAAATATGTTCAAACTAGAATTGACATTTTCTAATTTATAAGAAAATTAAAATTAATGAAATACTTCAAACTCAACAAAGCCTCCATCTCGGCTGCTACCATTACGACCATGAATAAACCAAGCATGTTACTTACTGCCAGCGATGTAACTAATCTTAAAGCAATACATGCGCTTGTTGATGACTCAGAAGATGCTGAGTGGTCCACCCAACAACAACTGTCCAGTTTAGGTACTACTGGAAATTCACCAGCTCTGAGCCCTTTTCGTCCAAATTCTACCTTTATTCCAGTCATGCCAAAAGATGCTTTGGACGTTTTTAGTGATTGTGTCATTCAAGAGCTTAAAGTACTGAATCGCAAAGGGTTGAAAGCCAGAAAAAATCGATCATTCCGTGTTCAACAATACTTTACCTTAATGAAGAAATGAAAGAATAATACGAATGTCATTATAACTAAGGCTGATAAGGGAGGCAATGTTGTGATGTGGGCTAAAAGCCAATATCTACAGGAAGCATACCGCCATTTAAACGATGAATCATGTTACAGGAAGGCCACAGTCAATGATATAAGAAAACTAAAAGATACTATTCACAAAGAGCTTGGGCAATAGAAAAGAAATGGCCTTTTGAATATAAATGAACATAGGGGCAGATTTATGAGCCCCTTGCGCCTCTGTTGCGTCACTTTTAACATGGGAAAAGTGACGCAAAAGTGGCGCAAGGGGCTCATAAATCTGCCCCATAGTTTTTTGAAAGTTGAGTTTCCGATCACTGCAGTTCTATATTTTTTTACCTAAAGTGCATAAACAACAAGTGCCTGTTCCAGGTAGACCTATTATTTCTGCCTAACGCAGCCTTTGTGAAAAAATGTCCAAATACGTGGATTTCTTCCTTCATGAATTTGTTGAAGAATTACCATTGTATAGCAAAGACACCAGCCATTTCCTATCTACTGTTCAAACTGTCACTTGGCAAGAGGGATATGTATTCATTGTGATGGACATTTGCTCCCTCTACACAAGTATACACCATTCAGACGGATTACAGGCAGTTAAATTCTATCTTGACAAAAGAAACATCATCTTCCACCAGCGCAATATTATGTTGTTAAGAATGATAGAGATCTGTCTATACAACAACTACTTCATGTTTAACAATGAGCTTTTCCAGCAGCTGCAGGGTGTAGCCATGGGGGCGTGCTTCTCTCCCAGCTACGCGTGTTTAAACGTTGGCTGGTGGGAGGAGCATGTCCTTAGGCACACCCACGGTGAGCTGTATTTGTCTCATGTTATACGCGGGTCGAGATTTATCGATGATATCTGCATCATATGGAATGGATCCATTGAATCAGCAAATGAGTTTGTGAAATGTGTCAATAATAATTAATTGAATCTAGAATTCACTGCCCAGATTAGCTCAGATCGAGTTCAATTTTTGGATGTGGAATTGTATATTAAGAACAACATCATACAATCTAGATTACATCGTAAAAGTACAGCCGGAAATGCTACATTGCATGCTCAAAGTTCTCACCCTTATCACCTGCTTAAGAGTATTCCATATGGGGAATTTCTGCGCATCAATCGTATATGCAGTTCTGAATCAGATTGCACTACATATCAGAATGAATCCCTTTTAAGATTTTTAGCCCGTGGGTATAAAAGGAAGAACTTAGAATTAGCACTAGCCAGAGCTAACACCATGAAACGTAGTGATTACTTTGAGACAGTCACCAGAAAGACTATTCATAGAACAGTTTCAAGCACTAGCATAGAGCCCATTGACCCTAGCCCTGTCCGGCTCATTACGACCTTCAGTAGTCAGGACAAAGATATAAGGAAACTTATTTATAAAAACTGGCCCATAGTGAAAACTGATCTCACTAAGTCACAGTTAGTGCCTAACTTACCTCAGATTACTTTCATGCGAGCACCCTCTATGAGGGATGCTCTGGTGAGAACCAGTCCTGAAGTTACTAATTCAAATACCTGGCTTTCTAATCGTAATGGCTTTTTCAAATGCAGCTGCTCTTGTCGAGCCTGTAAATTCGGTATTAACATCTCTGAATTTATTGATGCTTATGAAGAAACTCCAACTAACATAAAGGGATTTTTTACGTGCAAAACCGATCATGCAGTATATATACTTGAATGTACATGTAAACTAAAGTATATCGGTAGCACGAAATTACAAGTATCTGCACGGATTTTACAACACCTCCGTGCTATTGTCAACTCAGACCCCAGTTACCCTGTTGCGCGCCACTTCAAACTGGTTCATCACAACAATTTGAATGAGTTAAAATATTTTGTGATTGATGCGGTACCAAGGTTACCGAGGGGAGGCAACAGGGAAAAACGCCTCAGACAGCTAGAATCCCACTATATACTGCTTCTGGACACAAAGATGCCTAATGGTCTTAATACTGGTGAAGACATGCATAATTTTCTATAACACTGTAAGAACTAGTTATCTTTGGTGTCTGTGTAACGTTTGATGTTCTCTTTTTTTTACTGTATCCATGTTTACATTGAGGTATTTTAGTGTTGGCTTTCATTTTCATCGTTCTTTTAGCCAATTTGTTCTTTGGTTTTAACCGATTTTTAACCTATGGGTTGTGATTGGGTTTTTACTGAGGTTTGTATCTGGATTTTTTGGGACGATTTTATGGATGTTGCACTAATTTTTACTTCACGCCTTTTTATCACCTTAAAGCATAAAATCTCATCTATTAATTTGTTCTTTACTGCTGCTAGTGTTCTGCTATTTTGCACACGTTTTGAGGAAATATGCACTGGTGCACTTGCACTTTATATTATACTCAGAGACTTTTATTCGTTGTTTAACAATTGTTTTAGAATGTTTAATATTAATACGTTTTTAGCATGATGTAATCCCTAATTAATTAGATGAGAAAGTGTATGCTATTAGCAGCTATATATCAAGCTTAGTGACTTCTATACATTCTATTTTCTATACGAAGAATAATGTCGTCAAACCTTATGGGATCTATTATTTTACCATCACTGTGCATTATATATACCTAGTATGAAATCGGCAGTAATAAGAAAGAAGAATGAAAATAAGAAATATGACGTATTAATGAGTATATTTTGCCTTTCACGCTCATTCTCATATTTTGAATTGTTTGGATATATTTTGTCAATTTGAGAGAAATGCTATGGCCTCTCCCTTATATATATTTTTCTCTTATACATTCCTCTTCCTTTAACTTTCTGTTTACTTCTTGTTTACATTTAAGTTTTTTAATTTTCTTGGACCTCTGTAACAGAGGCCAATTTATCTTACCAGTGGATTTGTGATCAGTGTATGACCAAGACTTTAAGATGTTTACGTTTAACCACTACGGTATTATTGTCAACAATTTAATCATTGTTTTTGAAACATTATTGTGCTATGTGATGAAGTATCTCTTTCATTTCGTTTCTTTGGTCTTATGTGTCTCAATTCCATCGGTTTACACTGGAAGAGGAATGATATTTTGCACTATATCTGTCTCGATTGGTTCAAGGTGTGTCATGTGATCAAGGCCGTGGCAACACGGCCGAAACGCGTCATGCCGGTTAAGGAATAAAATTGCACTATATACTACGTTTAGCGTGCAGTGGTCTGTACCTGTGCTCCTTTACAGTTTGGACCTGTGGGAAATCCTGTCTTCTTCATATACATATATATATATATATAGATATTATCTACTGGCGGTCGCCAGTAGATAGTTATAGTTAGGACCGTGTTTCCATAGGAAATCTCAAAATTCTATTTTGAATAACTTTGGCACCGGTTGACGAATCTTCGCGAAATTTTCAAAACTAATGGGGCGCTCCGCTCAGCTCCTACCCTGAAAGTATCGGGGGGATTCATCAAGCGGGGGCCAAGAAAAAAGGGGGGTCCCAAAACATGTTTTCCCCATGCATTTTCCCATAGGACCTTTAGTCGAAGGTACAGCCCGAACGGCTGAACAGAATTACTTGAAATTTGGCAGAGAGGTAGTCCTCAGGTCAGGGAAGTTCCTTTTGCATATATGGAGTCAATCTGTTCAGTAGTTCCAGAGAAAATTGCAGTAAAAAGCACATACATATCTATAGCCGCGCACCGTGCGCGCACCGTGCGCGCACCCTAACTTGCGCGAGCGTAATTCTGCTTGGTTGTTACATGTCAGTCAATGTTCGAATCGGTCGAAATCAGGAAGTGTCAGCCGCCATTTTGTTTGTTTTCAGTGCGAGAGTGGAAAAGGAAGGTGGCGAACGTGAAAAGGGGGCAGGGTAGTGAGTTCCTGACACCCTAGCCTTTGTCAGGGGGTCCCTGAAGGACCCCGAAGGCAGAAAAAAACATTTATTTTTTTTTTTATTTTAAATCGCGGGGGTGCGCGCACCGTGCACGCACGGTGAAAAACCATTAAAAAAAAAAAAAAGTTAATACGTAGTTTATTGAAAAATAAATATATAAAAAAAATAATAATACATACATAACTTAGCATTTAAAAAACCATACAAATTCACTGAAAAAACCATAGGTTTCACACACGTTATAGTTAGGAATTAGCATTTAAAAAACCTTGCAAATTCACTTAAAAAACCATAGGTTTCACACATGTTATAGTTAGGTGGATATTTTACTCGTAAAAAACCAATGAAATTCCCCCGTTATAGTTACTGCAGATAACTATAACTCGCGCGACCGCCACTCTATCACAAGGATGATGTCATCAGTGATGTCAAGAGTGATGCCACTGATCATGTCATGATTGATGTAATATGTGACGTCATGAGCAGAGGATTGCGGGCGCGCGAGTTATAGTTATCTGAAGTAACTATAACGGGGGAATTTCATTGGTTTCTTACGAGTGAAATATCCACCTAACTATAACATGTGTGAAACCTATGGTTTTTTAAGTGAATATATATATAGATATATATATATTCACTTAAAAAACCATAGGTTTCAGACATGTTATAGTTAGCTGGGCATTTCCCTCGTAAAAAACCAATGAAATTCCCCTGTTATAGATAGTGCAGGCAACTATAACTCACGCGACCGCAATCCTCTGCTGATGACGTCAGATATTACATCACTGTATTTAGACACTTATTTACCCATGTCTTCTTCCATTAATCTTTAGCTATACATATATTACAAATATTTTTTTTTCAGCAAGACACATATGTCATCAGTGATGTAATATCTGACGTCATCAGCAGAGGATTGCGGTCGCGTGAGTTATAGTTGCCTGCACTAACTATAACAGGGGAATTTCATTGGTTTTTTACGAGGGAAATGCCCAGCTAACTATAACATGTGTGAAACCTATGGTTTTTTAAGTGAATTTCCAAGGTTTTTTAAATGCTAATTCCTAACTATAACGTGTGTGAAACCTATGTTTTTTTCAGTGAATTTGTACGTTTTTTTAAATGCTAAGTTATGTAATCTATTTTTTTAAACAAAACTTTTTCACGGCGCGTGCACGGTGCGCTTTGCGCACCGTGCGCGCGCCGTGGGCACGCCGTTCGTGGGAACGCAGTTCGTGCCGTGCGCGCACGGAGCGCTTCGCGCACCGTGCGCGCACGGTGGCAACACGGTGCGCTTCGCACACCGCCAGGCCACTTTACAAAGTTCTTGCCGTGCGCGCACGGAGCGCTTCGCCCCCAAGGGCCTAATTCATTTTTTTTTATCGATAAATCGCGGAGTGCGCGCACGCTGCACGAACTTCGCAGAATTTTTTCCGTTTGGGTGGTGCACGCAGGGTGCGCGCACTCGGCGATTTTTCGAAAAAAAAATAAATTGTTTTTTGGCCCTTGGGGGTCCTTCTGGGACCCCCTGACCACGGCTAGGGGGTCAGGAACTGTCTACCCTGCCCCCTTTTCACGTTCTCCACATCTGTTTTTCACCCCCTCAGAGTGCGAGAGACAAAATGGCGGTCGACACTTCCTGGTTTCGACCGATTCAAATGTTTACTAAGATCTAACAACCAATCAGAATTGCGCTCGCGCACGGCAAGGTGCGCGCACCCAGCGCGCATGCTGCGCGCATACAGATATATATATTGATTTAAATGCTATTTTCTCTGGAAATACTGAACAGATTTACAACAAACCTGCTAAAGGCACTTCATGGACCTTAAGGCTACCTCTCTGCCAAATTTCACGTAATTCTGTTCAGCCGTTCGGGCTGTAGCTGCGACTAAAGTCCCTATGGAAAAATCCATGGGTAAAATGCGTTTTGGGACCCCCCTTTTTCTCGGCCCCCGCTTGACAAATCACCCCGGGACTTGCAGGGTAGGAGTGGAGCGGAGAGCCCCATTAGTTTTGAAAATTTCGCAAGGATTCGTCAATCGGCGCCAAAGTTATTCAAAATAGAATTTTGAGATTTCCTATGGAAACTCGGTCCTAACTATAACTATCTACTGGCGACCGCCAGTAGATAATATATATATATATATATATATATATATATATATATATATATATATATATATATATATATATATATATATATATATATATATATATATATATATATATATTACACACAAAGAAGGTTGCCCTTTTCAGAACGCCAACACCATCGGTAAGTAACTCCTTGCAATTTATTTCAGGCTGCAATTATGTAGTTCGCTCTCCCAAAGCGCCATATGCATTTCGGGCTCCATGCCCTTGTTCACTGGCTAATTGCAACAGTCCCGATAGCCAAGTGGATTTAAATACCATATGCCCCGCCCCCTTGGGACTTCGTGCTCAACGCTCTACTTTCTGGGAATGGTAGTCCTTCAACTTGCTCATGGTGAGTGCCAGCGGGAAGGTGAAATTAAAAACTGTATTCCCCATGTGGGTCGTGGGGGAGAAACACACAAATTGCTCCATAATACACCTTGAAATAGTGGATTTACCGACTCCTGCTGGCACCAGGAACTCAAAGGGCCGCTGGTCCGCTGTGTGGGGCGGCGGGGCGTTCCTGCAACGAGGCGCGCCGCAAATTCATTACACACAAAGAAGGTTGCCCTTTTCAGAACGCCAACACCATCGGTAAGTAACTCCTTGCAATTTATTTCAGGCTGCAATTGTGTAGTTCGCTCTCCCAAAGCGCCATATGCATTTCGGGCTCCATGCCCTTGTTCACTGGCTAATTGCAACAGTCCCGATAGCCAAGTGGATTTAAATACCATATGCCCCGCCCCCTTGGGACTTCGTGCTCAACGCTCTACTTTCTGGGAATGGTAGTCCTTCAACTTGCTCATGGTGAGTGCCAGCGGGAAGGTGAAATTAAAAACTGTATTCCCCATGTGGGTCGTGGGGGAGAAACACACAAATTGCTCCATAATACACCTTGAAATAGTGGATTTACCGACTCCTGCTGGCACCAGGAACTCAAAGTGCCGCTGGTCCGCTGTGTGGGGCGGCGGGGCGTTCCTGCAACGAGGCGCGCCGCAAATTCATTACACACAAAGAAGGTTGCCCTTTTCAGAACGCCAACACCATCGGTAAGTAACTCCTTGCAATTTATTTCAGGCTGCAATTGTGTAGTTCGCTCTCCCAAAGCGCCATATGCATTTCGGGCTCCATGCCCTTGTTCACTGGCTAATTGCAACAGTCCCGATAGCCAAGTGGATTTAAATACCATATGCCCCGCCCCCTTGGGACTTCGTGCTCAACGCTCTACTTTCTGGGAATGGTAGTCCTTCAACTTGCTCATGGTGAGTGCCAGCGGGAAGGTGAAATTAAAAACTGTATTCCCCATGTGGGTCGTGGGGGAGAAACACACAAATTGCATGGAGCCCGAAATGCATATGGCGCTTTGGGAGAGCGAACTACACAATTGCAGCCTGAAATAAATTGCAAGGAGTTACTTACCGATGGTGTTGGCGTTCTGAAAAGGGCAACCTTCTTTGTGTGTAATATATATATATATATATATATATATATCATGCTCCGTGGGGTGTCCGACAAAGCGGTCTGTGGTTTCGAGTGCTGCTCGCTTGTCGGACACCCCACGGAGCATGATATATATATATATATATATATATATATATAAATATATATATATATATATTATCTACTGGCGGTCGCCAGTAGATAGTTATAGTTAGGACCTTGTTTCCATAGGAAATCCGCAACATTCTATTTGGAATAACTTTGGCGCCGGTCGACGAATCCTCGCGAAATTTTCAAAACTAATGGGGCGCTACGCTCCGCTCCTATCCTGAAAGTCTCGGGGGGATTCGTCAAGCGGGGGCTAAGAAAAAAGGGGGGTCCCAAAATGCGTTTTCCCCATGCATTTTTCCATAGGACCTTTAGACACAGCTACAGCCCGAACGGCTGAGCAGAATTACTTGAAATTTGGCAGAGAGGTAGTCCTTAGGTCAAGGATGTGCCTTTTGTAGGTGTAAATCTGTTCAGTAGGTCCTGAGAAAATAGCATTTAAATCAATATATATATCTGTAAGCGCGCTCCGTGCGCTTACCGTAAGCTTACCGTACGCGTACGGTGCCGTGCGCGAGCTCAATTCTGATTGGTGGTTACATGACTGTAAACATTCGAATCGGTCGAAATCAGGAAGTGTCGGCCGCCATTTTCTGTCTCTCGCACTGAGAAACAAAGGTGGGGAACGTGAAACGGGGGCAACGAAGAGAGTTGCAGACCCCCTAGTGTTTGTCAGGGGGTCCAAGAAGGACCCAAAAGTACGAAAAATAAATTTAATAATTTTTTTAAAAAATCGCGGGGTACGCGTACGGTAAGCTTACCGTACGCGCACGGCAAAATTTAAAAAAAAAATAAAATAAAGAAGTAACAATCACATTTAATAAATAAATTAAAGGACCTACAAGGGAGAAAAAAACAAATGTTACTGCGTAAAAAATGGCGAGGCGCGCACGGCATGGACTGCGCAACGTGGGCGCTCGGTGTGCGAAGCGCACCGAGCGCCCACAGCGTGCGCACGGTGCGCGAAGTGCACCGTGCGCGCAGGGTGTGCGCATAGTGAAAAACCAGAAAAAAAAATAAAAAATAAATACATAACTTAGCATTTAAAAAACCGTACAAATTCACTGAAAAAACCATAGGTTTCACACACGTTATAGTTAGGAATTATCATTTACAAAACCTTGCAAATTCACTTAAAAAACCATAGGTTTCACACATGTTATAGTTAGCTGTACATTTCACTCGTAAAAAACCAATGAAATTCCATGTTATAGTTAGATCAGGTAACTATAACTTGCGCGACCGCAATCCACAATGTGTAATTTCAGATGTCATCATTGATGTCATGAGTGATGTTACTGACCATGTCATGAGTGATGTACTATGTGACGTCATCAGCAGTTTATTGTGGGCGCGCAAGTTATAGTTACCTGATCTAACTATAACGTGGAATTTCATTGTTTTTTTACGAGTGAAATGTACAGCTAACTATAACATGTGTGAAACCTATGGTTTTTTAAGTGAATTTGCAAGGTTTTGTAAATGATAATTCCTAACTATAACGTGTGTGAAACCTATGGTTTTTTCAGTGAATATATATATATATATATATATATATATATATATATATATATATATATATATATATATTTTTTTTTTTTATATCACTTCAACTTGTGGATTACCCATAATGCCAGGTGAATTAATCTTGCAATAGAAGTAATCCACATTTGCTTAAATAAACCTAGTTGTATGCTCTTTGAAACTGAATGACATAGCTATGTTTAAACCACGAGTCCAAAATTCCAGATTTCTCACAATTTTTCAAATCTCAATGACACAGGTCAAAACCATGTGGCTTCAGGTTTTAAGTACTTACCTCCACTATACTATGGCCAAGAACGCATGTGGTCTTATTTTTACAGTGATATGGGGGATAGTTGAATGGGGCACACACTGGGCCTAAAAACTAGACAACAGTATGCAGCTACTGTAAATTCTCGGTTTAAAGAAAAAATTATTTGTTCTACTTAGTGGGTTTCCCCATTCCTAGAGTACTATGCACTTCTCAGGGGGTTTTTACCCATCACCCACATTTCAGCTCCTATGGGGAGCAGATGTAGGTGTTACTCCCTGATTTTTCAACAGTGGGGTCAGAAATGCCACCTGGACACCCAGAACAGGTTATGAGCCAGCACACGATAAAGAGTGAGGAGTCACCACTACTCGCCACCTTCATTTTAACTCACCTCGGGCAGCAGAGAATGGTGTTACCCACAGAATTACCAACCTAAGTGGACAAACACTGCTTTTTAAACTCGAGGGCTCATTTTGGTCAAGCAACAAAAAATATTAAGTGTGAACGGGACGCCAACATTGAAAGTGTAACTCTGAGCCCCCCATCTGTATGTTACTGGGGACTTTACTGGAGACCAGAGGAAAACCTGACTATAGAGGCCCGATGAGACAGAATCTCTTACATCTTGATCTGAATATGAAGACACTTTGCTGTGCCATGCTGCATGAAAGGTGAGAGGGCAGCAATGCCCCATATCTATCAAGATATGGTGCATTCCTGCTTTTTCCTTTGGCTAGCACACAACCTGCTGCCTAGTGCCAACCCAGCCCCCCTTGCACCATGGTGCAACATTGCCTGGGTTTAAGACAGTACATTTGTTTGTGCAGGAAGGGACACCTTCCTGCACATTAGCAATCCTTTGAGCCTTTTTCCTTTTTCTATGTGTGCTTCAGAATGCAGCATGCATAGAAAGAGGAACAAAGGAGACATACACATATTTCTCCTTGTTACACCTCCCCTGGTGGCCCGTGGCATTTTGACTCATTCCCAGGTATACCACTCATGGTAAATCTGTGAATTTGCCAAAATCCATGGGTGGATGCATGGGAACACCCACCCTCCACCCATGGGATGCCTCCCTGGGACAGAGTAACTAATCAGGAAGACATCAGCATGGAGAGTGTGGCATCAGCATGGAGAGTGTGGCACTTTCAAGCTACTTATCTTAAACACAAATCCTACTTCACACCCCAATTGCTAGCTGGGAAAACAATTGATCTCTTCCATAAGGCTTTTGCAACTGACATAGGGCCACACCACCAAAGCTATAATGCAACCACCCTCCAGATTCCAATAGGAATCCAGGTCGTCATACCTGTGGCAACTGGCCCATGGTGGTGCAGTGCTAAGGCTCATACATGAGCTTTAGCAAGGCACTGCAATGAGAACTTCATTGCACATTCCTGCAGGGCATGGGATGTCAAGTCCCTGCCCTGCAGAAACGGTGGATGTATGCAGACCAATAGCGGCCGGGGTTGGGAGTGCTTTGGGGTGGTGGGGTGGGGCGGGTCAGGGGTGGAGGTAGTAAACTATGGAATATGGCTCAACGGAGGTAAGTAAACAAATAAATAAAATTAATTTAATTGCGCGCGTTGTATTACAAAATGCAATACAGCGCCCGCAACAAAATTCATTTTATTTATTTATTTGTTTACTTACCTCCGTTGGGCTGTATTCCATAGTTTACTAACCCCCCACCCTGCTCCACCCCTGCCCCGCCCTACCGCCACGCAGCGCTCCCAACCCCGGCCGCTACTGATGAAGACAGGGGGGCACACCATGTGACCTCCTGCATGCATCCCCTGGCACAGAGGCATCAGGAGGCCCTGTAGGGCCCCCTTTGTTTCCTCACCAGCACACTTTTAATGGCAGACTCACAACCATAAAAACTGTGGTGGTGAGAAAACTCCTAATATGCTTAGCGGTGCAGCACTTTGGGTTTGGGGGGCAGAAATAAGGCCCATAGAGAAATCTTTTAACAAATGAATGAATTAAATAATATTTATATAGAGCATCAGCGGCCCCAGGGAGGCATCCCTGCACATAATTAAACCAAGCAACATCTAGTCCTAATTAGGTGGGGTGAAATAGGCAAGTTCTCAGCTGTTTTTTTTGTTTAAATTATATTATGAAAAGATGGCTCTTAGAGATAAAGGGTCCTCAATTCAGAAGAGCTAATTTACATGCCCTTTGCACTGCTGGTGAGTGAGTTTAATTTCGGAAAAAATGACGCACTGGTGGTGCAAGGGGCTTGTAAATAAGCCCCAGAGTTTGGAAGCAAGGATCAAGAAGTAATCTATGCAAGCATGTTGGAGGAGCAAAGTGATCTGATTGTTTGATGATAAGTCTGTCCCTTAAGTATTTGGGGCCTGTCTTGTAGATGGCTTTAGGTCTCAGCGTGTGGCACTTATGTGGATTTGTTTTCCTACTGGCAGCCAATGCAGCTCCTTCAAATGAGGAGTAATTGGTTTGCTGCAATGGAATATTGAGTATTAGCCTGACTTCTGTATTTTGAACAACCTGAAGCCGATAAACTAGGGTGATAGGTTAGCCAAAATGTAAGATATTGGAGTAATCTAGCTAGACCAATGATCACTGAGTAAACTATAGTCGTACAGGCATTGTAAGGAACAGTTTTCAAGATAATTTCAGAGACCGTAAGACTGCAAAGTATGTAGCAATGACTATCAAAACTTACCAGTGGAAGGAGAGATCTTTTTCAAACTTGATATTCAAATTCCTTACAGCTGTAGTTGGAGTAAGTGCCTCTCCTAGTTCCGTTGGATACCATTAATGGACCAAAACAAGAAGGATCCACCAAAAAACATGTATTTCAGTTTTCTCTGAGACAAACATCAAGGAGCTCTTTTTCATTTAATCTGCAAATATGATGAGAGATGTTTTAAAAGCCTAATGAAGCTCCTAAATGTATTTTTAAAATGAAAACATGAGCTGAGAATCATCAGCATATGTCAAGGCTGTATGATAGAATGATGGTAGCAAGGGGATATCAACAATGGGGGTGAAACATTTCGCTGCTGGTCATATGATGCATAAGTTGTACTAATAAGTATATTAGATATTTCTGGATTTATAACATGATTATTTGGCACAGGACTCAACCATTTTGATGTTACAATGCTAAACAGATATGATTTAGGCATTGGTCCTACTTTAGCCACTTGATATACCCTAGATCTTTAACCTCTATATAATTCATTATTTGACCTGCCAAAGGGTAACCCGGATGGATGTAGAACAATACAATATATTGGCTATAAATAGAGTGAGTTTAACATCTCCCACCCATTTATCAAAAAGTCAAGATAAAAGTAGAGCTGTTGTGAGAAATTGGGTTGTTGGTTGACGGAGGTGTAAGCTATGGTCAAGCATCATCCATTTTGTGGGAACCTGCCGGAGGTGGAGGGGAGGTTGTTCCAGGCTTTGGCTGTGAGGTAGGAGAAGGACTTTCCTCCCGTTCTGATCCCATTCTGATCTTGTGGATGCGTTAGACGGTAGCCATAGAGACATCGGCTGATCAGATGTGTCTTTTGGGTGCGTGGAAGGGGATTCAGGTATGTGAGCCCAGTATTGTGAAGGGCTCTGTATGCATGGGTGTGGAGTTTGAAGGTTATTCTTCTTTCGACTGGCAGCCAGTGGAGGTTGCGGATGTGTTTGGTGATGTGACTGCAATGGGGGATGTCAAGGATCAGTCCGGTTGCGGTGTTCTGGAAGGTCTGGAGTATGCAAAGTAGTTGAGTGTTGAGAGCATTGTCACAGTCCAGTCTGCTGCTGATGAGAGCATGCATGACAGTTTCTGGTTTCAGATGGGATCCATCTGAATGTCTTTTGAAGCATGTGGAGGGTGTTGAAGCAGGTCGAGGATACGACGTTGATCTGGCGGTTCATTGTGAGAGATGAGTCTAGCATGATGCCAAGGTTTCATGCATGGTCTGTCGGGGTGGGGGATTTCTGAGGGTTGGGGCCACCAGGAGTTATCCCACGTGGAGGAGGTGAAGCCCAGGATGAGGACTTATGCTTTGTTGGATTTGAGTTTCAGGCAGCTGTTCTTCATCCAGGTGGCGATGGCTCTCACCCCTTTTTGGAAATTGAGTTTGGTGATGTTGGGTTAGTTGGAAGGGAGAGGATAAGCTGGGTGTCATCTGCGTAGGAGACAATGCTGAGCCTGTGGGTTCTGATGATGGTTGTGAGTAGGCCTGGGCTAAAATTTCGTTCCGTTCGCGGAAATTGCGATAATTTGACATTTTCGCATTCCGCGGAAAGCGCGAAAATGTCAACATTTCCGCATTCCGCAGCTTGGCGATAATTTGTTTCTTGCTCGCGCTGTTGTAAAATAATACATTTCTCGCACGCGCGCGATCACCTTACCTGAATCCCTGCGTTCGCCGACAAGTTTTCTTGATCCGGTCGCGTTCTCCATGAGATGTTGTATTGTTTTTAGCCATTTGCGCTGTCTCGCGACAGTTCGCGCCCACAGTGACGTCATGCGTCGCGCGATCACGTCTTTCTTCTCGCGATCATGCACCGCGAGACAACTGACAACAAGATGGCCGCGCCCGCGAGCAACCACATGGGTAAGTTGGCGAGCCGCAACCATGCAGAAAATCTTGCGAACATGCTGGAAAAAAACTTCCGCACCTTCGCGAGGTTTCCGCGTGTTTGCGATAATTTTTAACATTTTCGCGATGATTTGCGAAAGTTGATTTCGCAAATTCCGCCCACCCCTAGTTGTGAGGAGGGCCATATAGACGTTGAAGAGGGTGGGGCTGAGGGAGGGGTCCTGGGGCACACCACAGTAGGTCTGTGTCAGTTCTGAGAGGTAGGGAGGGAGTCTGACCCGCTGAGTTCTGCCGCTGAGGAAGGAGCATATACAGTTGAGTGTCGTGGAGTCTGGTGGCTAGGGTGTGGTGGGAATTTAATATAAAGAACTCCCACTAGACCTATATTACTTTTATCTAGGCTGATTACAGCTCTTTGGGGTTCTCTGCAATGACCAACATAACCACATGACTGCTTGATTCCCAGCTGACAACACTGTCATGGAAACTGTTGTGTATTTTTCTTCATGGTGACCTTTGTAATGTATGTTATCTTGGAAGGGTTTGGTATGGTTTGATGACAGAACTGGTATGAATGTTGCCGTGACTGGCTAGTATGCAAGTGTGGTTATTCACTAGCGGTTGTATAATTGCACTGAAATGATTCAGATATCATCGTCCATGAAATAGGGTAATATATATATGTGTGATTTTTATAATAGATGAAATTTGTTGGATATTTTTATTTATAAAAGAAATGTGGATGAAAAAAGTTGTATTTTTTACTTTTCTTCACGCTGATATAAACAATTGGAGAAAAAAAATGTAATCACTAAATTACTTACAAAAAATAAAAATTAAAGAAAACAAAAGATATAGAGATTGTGACTTTGTTATGTTAGTCATTGCAGATAGCCCCAAAGAGCTGGAATCAGCCTACAATATAGGTCTAGTGGGAGTTCCTTTGTATTACATTTCTTTTTTCTGTCTCCCCCTTCCGCCCAGACCTGAAATTAATTCATGGGGGTAACCTCCGATTGATATTAAAGTGCAGTTGGAGATGATGTTGAAGGCAGCCGAGAGGTCCAGGAGGTCTCTGTCGGTTCAAAATAGCCCTTGGAGTCACTCTGGTAGTCCTGGTTTCAGTTGAAGATGCAGGGCTCAATAACAGGGCAGGCTAAGAAGGCTAGGGGCAGGAAAAAGCCAATTTTCTAAAAGTCTGACTGGCTTTACTATTATACAGGATTTTTCACTACAATTTCATAGATACCAAACAAACATGAACTGGCAACCTCAAAGGAGTGAAAACCCACATATAGAAGTGTTTTCACTGCCAGGACATGTATAACCTAAAAGTACATGTCCAACCTTTTAATTACAATGCACCCTGTCCTATAGACTACATAGGGCCTTCCTTTGGGGTGACTTATTTGCAATAAAAGTGGAGTTTAAGGTTTGTCAAGGGGGTTATATTGTCAATTTGAATTGGCAGTTTAGCACTGGCTGTATTGGCAGGCCTGGGTAATGTTTGAAGGTGCTACTTAAAACGGTGGCACAATAAGTGCTGCAGCCCCACTAGTAGCATTTAATGTACAGGGCCTGGGTAAATAGTATATCACTCTACATGGGACTTATAAGTAAATTAAATAAGCCACACAGTTATAAGACAATCAAATCAAATCATGTTCAGGGTTGTGAGCACTTTAGCACTGGTTAGAGGTGGTAAAGTGTACAGAGTCCTAAGGCCATCAAAAATGAGTTCAGCAAAAAGTGGAGGTAAGTAGGGAAAATGTTTGGAGTGACCCTGCAGAGAGGGCCAAGTCCAACAGTGGTTATAGAAATCACTAGCACTTTAGAGAAATTGGAGTGTTGATGTAAAATTTAGAACAGCAAAGATCAAGGTTGCATTCCAACAATATTCCCCAGTGTTGAGCTGTATAGCAGTCACATTACTCTTGTTAAGATTAGCATGAAATTCATCATTTTTGGCCAGCAATACGTCAGCAAAGGATTCCCACGTCATATTATTGCAACTAGCTATAAATACATATATTATTACACATTATTTATTTTAGAAGGTGACAGTATATATTCTGCTGTTCCCTTTTCTATACAGAGTCACATAACTTGGCATAGTTATTTGATAATGCAGAAGATGCTAATCAAGGCTATTTCAGGTAAGATCTATGGAAGCAAAACATAAATGATTGCATTGTCCATGAGTAAGTACAGAGACGGGTTTACCTGTCAGTGGTCTTCATTTGAAGTCTGTTGTTTGGGGTTTGTTGTTGTCTGTTTATCATAGTGATGGAATGGGTTTCTTTGCCAACTGTGAGCACACAAGGTGGCACAACGATAAAGGACCCCATAGAGTATATGAAAATAATATTTAGACTGTGTTCTGAAGGTGTGAAGACTGGGTAATCTGGGATCTGTCTGATGGGTTCCAAGGGTACATGGGCTACAACTTTGTGGTACCAGCAGTAAGCCTAGATACAGCTCCAAAATGGGTGATAACAACATAAGCATAAAGGTCTTAAATTGGTTCTTCACCATACCCAAAATAATGACAATGTCATTCATTACATACTTTTACATAAACCCTGGGCTCACTTCAGGGGGCTAGTATGCAGTCAGTGAATCTGGCAACTCATGATTCTGCCACTTTCAACTATTTATCCAAATAACATCACAGATGTCATAGAAGACATTACTTTTAGCATGGTCTGTCCATTTTTTCTACATGATTTTTCTGGCTTTGGGGCTGTAATGCTATGCCACTACAAAACTACGGCAGAGTGCTTGTGCTTTCGTCCCTAGAACATGTCATATGGAGTGGGTTCACCTAATTGGCATACTTAACTTTCCTGTAAAGTCATGGTAGATGATACATAAAATGCACAGGTGGCAGAGTAGTGCCAAGTGTGGGCTGCATACCTACACCACCCACATATAGGATAAGCATATATGGCTTCAGAAACCCACATAGTCCTCTGGTTGGGCTACAGTTTTAATGTAGAGCAATGTTGCAAGACATGTACAACTGCCTTTGCCTTGCATAAAAAAAATCTCTTTATACATATTAGCTAAGTGGCACATAGAGTGTGTCTTGTAAGCCCATAGGGCTGGGTACATAGGGACAGATTTAACAAACTTTCAAGATGGCAGGAATGTGCCATATTTAACAATATATGGCGCATTCCTGTCCTTACCTTGCACTGGCACTCAAACTGTAGTCTAGTGCCAACACAGGCACCCTTGCACAGTGGTTAAAGGATGCCTGCTTTGCAGACAGGATTGTTTTTGTGCAGAAATCAGCAGCTTCCAATACAAGAACAATACTCTGGGTCATTTTGCTCTTTCATATAGTAAGAGGAAAAAATTAGGAGAAACAAATATATTTCTCCTTGTTATGTCTCACCAGAGGGACCATTGAATTTTGACACATTCCCGGGTCGATCAGTAATGGTAAATCTGGGAAAGCCCCAAAATCCATGGGTGGAGACATGGGAGCACCCATGCTCCACCCATGGTACGCCTCCTGGGGCACAGTAATGCAATGCAGTGGTTTACGTTGCATTAGTCTAGATGTATCAAGCTATATAGGGCCATGCAAGATGGCCTTGCGCGACTGATAAATCGAACTTAGTAGTGGTGTCACGGTTCAAAGGTGACATAAATAAAGGATACATCTGCCCCTTCATATATAAAAATAAACCATACTAGACATTGGAAAATGTATCCTTTGTAAGTGAATAATTATCAAAAGCTGTTTTTGCTGTGTAGATGAAAATGAATTTTCCAAGAACAGGCCTTGTTACAAGAAATTTCTTTTTCATACCTTAGCGGTGGAACATCGAGAGCTCATTGAAAATTATTTATCTATTTCATTGGTGATTTTAGTCAAAAAGTAACTTCAGAATTGTGTAAATTGTGCTGCCTTAGAGTAAATTGGTTTAGAACTGGTCTGTCTCTCAACCCTGCCCCATGGACCTAACCCAATTAAGTGACTGACTTGTTCATGATTCACCCCTGAGGACAATGGCTTAGACTCATCAGTACAAAGGCAGGGTAATCTCATCAACTGGTCACTTAGCAGGGAACCATCAGGGAGCAGGAACAGTGTTGACTGGAAGAATTTATGGCAGCTTTTATAGCACTTCACTTGGTTTGGAAATGCCAAATGAGACAGTCAGAAAATACAATATTGATTCTAAGAGCTATACTAGACTTTCTGTATACCGCTCCGTCAGGAAGGAAAACCAGTTCTAGAACTGACAGAAGAATTGATTCTTCATCTCCATATTGGAATGGCTAAAGGCAGAGCTAGAACTCCTACAGGTGGGTGATAGATGGGTCCTATTGATATAGGGACTCTGGAAAGGATTACAGTAAATCAAGAGAAGAGGTTCTGAAAATGGAGGTGGAAATTCTATGATAAAGTAGCCAGGGTCAAGTGGGAATTCTCCAATCACTAAAAAAACCACTCATAATAATACTGGTCCCTCACCATCTTCTCTTCAGAACATTCCTAGACCTTGGAGTATAATTTCATGAAGGCTCTGCCTTACTACTGGAAGAAGAAAAACTCAAGGATTTCTGACTTGTGGTTCCAGCAGAAGACTGGAAATGATCCAAAAGGTTCAAGTAGCTGGCCTCCAATTACCTGCTAGAGGACCATAAAAAACTGAAGGACTGTTAACTCCAAGAAGGCTGACTAGTGTGGACTGGGCCCTACAGAAACCATGTCTGGAAAGAGTCTTGGTGCCTACAGGCCTGCTTGGAGGATGTAAAGGCATTGAAGAGTGACTAGAAGAAACTTTCACAGCTATTGAAGAAAAGTGGACCCATTCATTGTCTCATTTTTCTATTTCAGAGGGCCAGGAAAAAGTGTTGGGGCTTCCCCAGGAAAGGTGTACCTTTACCAGGTTTTAAAACCATGTTTGGTCCACTTTTACCGCACTGACAACTGGTTCAGTGGCGCTTGACTGTAAAGGTATTCAGCCTAATGGATTCCTGTGTGACACAGTTTTCAGCTTGTCATAGCTGGTGGATCGTGAGAACTGAAAAAGTGACTAAGTCCAAAGATAAGACCATGGACTAGTGAGAAGCAACAAATCTGTCCCAGTTGTGAAGTAATCTCTGTGGCTATGCAATCCAGCTTTTTCCTGGTCTAAGCATTTGTCACAAAAAACAATGTCTTACAAAGGAGTTGAACAACAGTGTACTTGACTCACTAACTTTGCCTTTTTGCCTTGCCTCAATCCTTATATTCTGCTCCAGAAAAAAAACTAAAGGTCCTATCTAGACTTCGGAGACCAGTTCTTTTGCCTGCCAGGTAAGCGAAGGGACTAGCTCCGCTGCCTTTTCTGAAGACTAACCACCATATTCAGGTTTCTGACAGGCAGGAGGAAAGCCTTATTTCTTCTGCACAACGGCCATTGCAGTAGCTGAAGGCACAGAAAGTTTGCTGAGTAGCCAACATGTTAAATTTAGCTGTGTAGCAAAGATTTCTTTTTTTTTTTTAAATAAACCCAAAAAGGGAACAAAAAATAACTCTCTCTAATAAACCTTTTTCATGTGGTTAGGGAGACAAATTTTTGCTTTCCTATTTGGGACCACTAGGCTTTCCTTGGTGGCTCTAAAGTGCAAAAGAATATGTCAGAATGTCTTCCCCAAACAGGGGGCATATCTGAGGTAGTTTGACTGACAGCCCAATGTCTGCTGGGCTGTCAGTCAAAGGTTTCCACTGGAAAGGCATTGGAGACTCTGCCGGTGCAAACTCTGTGGTTTTGCTGGCTCTGATTTGCCAGGTCAGACAAGATTGGAGAACAGAATACTCTACTATGTTTGTGGTGCATTGTCATGTCAACAAGGCTTTAAATAAAGCCCTGTGCCTTAAGACAAACAACTTTGACCATGACAACCTGCTTGGCTTATCTAAACCTTCTCTATTGTAGTTGCACTGAAATCATGCCTAGGCCTCGGTAAACCCGGTAAGACTGGTGGGTCTCATAAGTCTCCTTGGTTCTCCTCTGAACTACGCATTTTAAAGCAGCGTTGTAAGGTAATGGAAAGAAGCTGGAGGAAAGACTTCTCACCCAACAAAAAGTTGGATTATAGGGCAGCTATTGGCATTTATGAAGAAGAAATAAAAAAGACCCAGGCCATCTATTACGAGGAAAAGATCCTGTCAGCCGCGAATTCCCCCAGAAAACCTTTCCTTACTATAAAAAAAACTTCTGAAAGCCCCCATCCCACCAGTTGCACCTGATGTCTTGGGTCTACGATGCAACAAACAGGCAGAATACTTTAACACCAAAGTACAAAATATTCTTAAATCTCTACACCAAATGGACGACAAATGTGACACCTCCAACAAGTATGTGGAATCGGGTCCACATATAACTGAACACCTATTGGAGGCCATTCCCCCTCTACACCAGGAATCACTTCTTACTTTACTGTCCTCGGTCAAAAGTGGGTCGCCCAGGGATCCTGCACCACTAAATATCCTGAAACGGGTAGCACCGATAATCACCCCCACCATCACGGACCTAATTAATGCCTCACTCTCCACAGGAATAGTTCCTACCAATTGGAAAGGGGCTATGGTGAAACAATTACAAAACAAAACTCATTTGGATCCTGCGGACTTGGGCAACTATCGCCCTATCTCCCTTCTTCCAGGAATCAGCATAGAAATACGGAAATCATACCCTCTCTTGCTTTCTTGAATCTCATAAAATGCTTCACCCTTCTCAAACAGGATTCCGACCGCGACAGAGCACTGAAACTGCTCTTTTAGCCGTGGTGGAAGAGAGCAGACAGATCATAGATTCAGGAGGGTCCTCAGCCATTATGCTCTTCAACGTGAGTGCAGCATTTGACATGGTGAACCATCACAGCCTGGTTCACCTTCGCAGGAGTTTTTGAGTAACTGGCACTGCGCTGCAATGGCTTTGTTCCTTTCTGGAGGGAAGATTTTTTCAGTTATTCGAAGATGACACCACCTCAAAACCAACCCCTTTACTGTGCGGAGTCCCTCAGGGCTCATTGCTTAGCCTTACTCTTTTTAATGTTTAAATGCCCCGCTGGCGGCTATGGTAGCCCCCTCCGGGATCCGCATGGTGACTTACACCAATGATACTCAATTGGTGGTAGGGCTAAACCAAGCAGATCAGAGGTCCAATGGCCTCTATTCATGTCTCGAGGAAGTATCTAACTGGATGGGTGCGTCTCACCTTAAGCTTAATAGTGGAAAAACAGAGCTCATGATCCTGGGCAATCCCTTAAGCATTAAATCCAGCACCATGTGCCCCAGCTTGTATGGGACCAATACCATTCCCTAAGACCGAGATAAGGAGTCTGGGCATCTAGTTAGATCAGGACTTGACCTTCAGGGTGCAGGCCAGGAAGACAGTGGCCATTCGCTATGGCCAGCTCAGAATGGCCCGCAAAGTGCTCCCTCACCTTCCTTTCCAAGCCAAAAAAACATTAGTCCAATTGCTCATACTTTCTAGAATAAATTATGGAAATGCCTTATATCTGGGTGCCCCAATTGCAGTAGTCACGAAACTCCAGACCATACAAAACTGTGCAGCCAGACTGCTGATGGGAGTTTCTAATTGCCATTCTGCAAAACCTGCACTTCACTCCCTTCATTGACTACCGGTGCAGGAAAGAAACAGCTTCAAGGCTCAGTGCGCTATCCATAAATCCCTGCAAGGGAACGGGCCTCCGATAAACTCGGCCATGATCCGTCCCTACAAGGCCAATAGGAAATTATGCTCGGATGAGCTTCACTTGCCTGAGGTCCCCAGGATTAAGAAGGCCAGAAGCGGTGGACGGCTTTTCTCATATAACGCTGCCAAACTCTGGAATTCCCTGCCACTCTATCTTCACAGGGAACCTAGCCATCTTGTCTTTTGAAAACAACTGAAGACATTACTGTTCTCCTAAGTTCCTGCTTCCTCTCTCTTGCTCGGCCCTGCGCTGGGATGCTCCTGGGTAGCTATGCGCTATATAAATGTTTTTTTTCATTTTTTTCATTTCATTCATTCATTTCATTTCATTTCATTTCACCATGAATCATATTTTACATAGACTTGTTACTTTTTATTTGCACATTTTGCCTCAAAACCTTAACAATTTATACCTCCATTTCCGTTATTGATTTTTTTTGGTGCCTTTGCTCATTCATTTTTTTTCTATGTATTTCACTGCATTATTGCACAACATTACAATTGTTGGCACTGCTTGAACTTAACACATATTTCTCTGGGATATTGCATGCTATTTGTGCTGCATCTACCAGTGGTTCAGTGAAGGTTCTCTTACAATTATGTTGTGCCCAAGCGAGGATATTTTTATTAGTTAGGTAAGGGTACTGCCAACCCTTTAATTTTAGAACAGTCTTTTTAACACTTGTATTTGAAACTGCATTTTCTAATGTGTGTCATGGTTTTAGTGGTTTAAAACACAGTTCCCCTCCTTCACCCATTGCCGGTATCCCTGAGACACCTGCGCAAGCAGCCTTGCCCCCTCTCGGAGGAGGACATTTTGGCCTTCCTCCTTACCTACAAATCTGCCCCTGTAACTCCTAGTCCACTAGACCTCACAGAGGAAGAAGATCTAAACCTCCTTATTAGCTACAAATCCACCCTGGTAACCCCATGCCCTTTAGACTTGAGTGACAAACACGCTATCCGCATGGTTGCAATCAACCCCAACAGATCAGCTACCCTCCACAACAGAGGAGTTGTTAATAGCAACCTAGCGCTAGTACCCATCTTTGCCCGAACTCACGACACTCACTCCAACCCCCCATTATTCGGCCTCGTAATTAACTGCCACACAGCAGTAAAGCATGCCGCTGATGTCGCCGATCTCATCCTGAGCCAAAAATCTGACTTAATGATCTTGACCGAATCTTGGCTCAATAAATCCTCATCACCCTGCCTAGACCTCTTAGTCCCTCCCAATTATAACATCGAAAGGCTGGACAGGCAGTCTAAAAAAAAAGGGGAGGCATTGCCTCCATCTACTGCTCAAACCTCCTCGTTACTGAACTTCTGGCAGATCCCACAGACTCCTGCGAATACCTTGCACTTTTCATATGCAGCAACACCACCCAACTGTGCAGACTGCACATATTTTACCACCCCCAGGCATGAATGACACCTTCACTGACCACCAACTCATGGAATTCATCAGAGCAAAGGCTTCCCCAACTCTAAAGACGTTTTGCTTGGTGACTTCAACCTGCACTGGAACGACCCCAAGGACCCTCAGGTCAGCTCCATTAGAGACTTCCTGGCCGACCAAGCCCTTACCCAAGCCTGCACACTCCCAACTCACTCAAAAGGCACCACTCTAGACTCAATCATCGCTAAGGAGTCAGAGGTCAAGCTTATCTCTAGAGACCCACGCGACTGGTCTGACCACCACGCTATCACCTTCCTCCTGCCTGGCACCCACAAGACAAGGGCACCACAACTCGTGATTCCCAAACATTGGGTTAGAGACACCAAGAATATTGATCACGGGAAACTGGCTGCTCGCTGCTAGACTGACCCCTGCCCTCATATCACTATGGTCAACAACCTCGCTGAACATTATTCCACGACTCTATATCTAACATTCTTGATGATCTTGCTCCGCTAAATTTAAAAAGAACCCAAATCAAAGACAGGAACCCCTGGTTCAATGGATCCCTCAACAATGAGAAGAGATACCTCCAGCAGACAGAACAAAACTGCAAACAGCACCCATCAGCAGCCCATCTAAAACTTCTCTGCCATTCCAGAAATGCCTATATTAGGAAAGTCCTCAACTCAAAAAAAGAATTCTTTAGAAAAGAACTGGGGAACGCCAAGAACAGACCTCGCAAGCTATTCGAAATGGTCAAACACCAATCTAACAAACAGGCAAAAACCTCCAAACAAACCCTTAAATCTCTAATATCATGCAAGGAATTTTCCTCCTTCTTCTCCGACAAAATCAATGCCCTAGGAAACCAACTTAGATCCGCCACTTACTCCCAAACCCCTCCGGCTCTGCCTCATCACTCCACATTGCCCCCCCAGACATCACCCAAGCGCACTGGTCCAACTTCAAAGTTTATGACGAACATTCCATCTCGAAAATTCTATCCTCCTTAAACCCAAACAACCACTTTAATGACCCTCTCCCCTCAAACTGCTCAGCCGCTGCCTCTCAGGCTATCATCCCTACTTGGACTGCAATAATCAATGCCTCCCTCCTACAGGGATCAATACCTGACTCTCTTAAAGCCGGTCAAGTCATCCCCATCTTAAAAAAACCTTTGCTGGATCCTGCTTCCCCTGACAACTATAGACCTATATCCAATATCCCACTCCTAGTTAAAGTGCTGGAGAAATGTGTGCAACAGCAGTTGAGCCAACACATCACCAACTTCCACCTACTAGATGACTTCCAATCCGGGGTCAGACCTGGACACAATACTGAAACCACCCTCTTCCACATCGTGGATGGTCCCTCCAAGCCCTTGACCAAGGCAAAACCTGTCTCCAAATCCTCCTAGATCTATCCTCAGCTTTCGATATGGTCAACCATGAAAAAAAGTCCTTGAATGCCTCAAAATCAGGATGGGACTGGATGGCACCATTCTTGAATGGTTTAGGTCCTTACTTCAGAACCGCTCCCAGAGATTCCTAATCAATGGTAACTTGTCCACTCCCTCTCCGATCACGGTTGAAGTCCCTCAAGGATCAACCCTGTCCCCTACCCTCTTCAGTCTTTAGCTTGAACTGCTCGCAAAATTGCTACGCACCGCCAATATCTCCTACCACATGTGTGCCTACGACGCCCAGATCTACATCAAAATCTCTTCTCCTGAGGACATTCTTTCCCTGAATGAGGCCTTGAAGCTGACTTTCCATTGGCTCACCTCTAACCAGCTCAAACTTAACGCAAAAAAACCTGAATTTCTTCTAATCTCCCTACCCAAAACCAACCCTGACATTCAGGAATGGATCAAGGTGTTCACAGCGTTAAACTGCCCACCAACCATAGTGTACTCTGCAAAATCCCTTGGAATAACCCTAGAATTCAGTTTGAATATGCGTTGCCACATCAACTCGATGGCCAAAACTGCCAGATTTCACCTGTGCTACCTAAGAAACCTGAAACCTTTCTTTGACACTCCCGACATAAAAATGGCAATCCAGGCACTAGTCATCTCCAGACTGGAATATGAATGCTCTACCCTCGCAGGTCTACTAAAGATCTCCCTGGCCCCATTAAAAGCCAGCCTCAACGCTGCCATCAGACTCCTAACAGGTTCAAGGAAATTCAGCCACATCTCTCCACACCTTAAAGCCCTAAACTGGCTTCCTCTCGAGGCCAGAATCTAACTTAAGCAGACCTGAATCACTCACAAGGTTTTATACACTAATTCCCCTGCATTTCTCACCCAGAAACTCATGGTATCCAAAGGAGCCAGACACACCCCGTCCTCCAGAGACCTCTTGCTACAACCAGCATGCTTGTGAAGAAAAAAAAACGTACAATTGGGCCTTCTCTGGGGCCGCACCAAGAAAATGGAACTCACTCCCGCCCGCCATTAGAAGAGTTCCGTCTCTGGCACGCTTTACAAAGGAGGCCAAAACCTCCCTAATGGGCAAATTCCTCTCCTATAACTCTTGCATTAAAATCTCCTCAGCGACTTTGTTCTACCTCCTATTACAGCCTCACCATGATTTTTCCGGATGATATCCATCCGGCGGCACCTCTGGGCATCCCACCCTGGGATTTGAGACTGCTTGTTTCTTGTAAAATGTATCTACCTGTTTTTATCCCAAATGTATCCACCCCTCCTAAGTCTTTTGTATACCATTTGTAAATCCTGTAAAGAGCTCTGATACCCTTACGGGTCTAGTTCGCGCTCTACAAAAACACAAAAATAAAAAAATAAAACAATACCCAGTTTCGAACTGTTACTGCAAATGAGTCTCACCGACTGAGTCTTACTCACTGTAAATTATGTAGAAATGGACCGAGCATGCTAATTGCCAGTATCTGCCTTTTAAGATAAGGTCACTGATGCACAGCTGGGGTAATAGGCTTTTGGCTAGTTACACATGAACACATGAGCACCTGCATATGCACACAAGAGCAAGCTCAGCGCATTATTCTACCATCTAGCTTAGCCTGGTATCTGCGTATAAGTAAAACACACTAGATGATGGACGGAATGTTGCACATTGGCAAAACATTCACCCCCAGTCACAGATCTGGGTTTAATCCATCGTTATTTTGCTCACCACCCCAGTTCAGACATAGCCATATGCAAATCAGTCTTAACCCTGTGCCTCCCGTGCTCACTACGCTACTGGAGTCAAGCTATCCTGGCTGAAGAGGGGTGAAACCCCGAAACCGGTCCTAGGATGGCTTGGCAGTTCGGGCTGGACTGTTCCCATGAGGCACAGGGTCAAGACTGATTTGCATATGGCCATGTCTGAACTGGGGTGGCGTGGTGAGCAAAATAACGATGGATTAAACCCAGATCTGTGACTGGGGGTGAATGTTTTGCCAATGTGCAACATTCCGTCCATCATCTTGTGTGTTTATCTGCGTATAAGTAACCTGTCTCAGGAGGGATCCTTCAAGGAGAAGTGCTGATCTGTTGACCTGAATGTGAGTGGATATTCATGGTGTATAACAGTAGTACTCACTGAAAGGTTGGGTGCTCCCAGCATTACACCTTATCAGTGAAAATGTGCCACCACTCAGTTTAGCCATACTTACGCCTAGCGATATCAGTAAAGTATGAATCTTAGGTCATGTACCCAGGTGCAGATCAACCAGCATTTTTATCATCTCAGAACTTCTTTTGACACTTCAAGAATTATCACATTTTCCTACCTCAAGAATAATCAGATTTCAGGCCTTTGTCCATCCTACTGCGCTAAGGTGGAGAAGTGTGGCTCAATGATTAGAGTGGCAGACCCTGATGCAGAGGTCTAGCCCGGGACCAGGGTTCAATTCCCCGCCTCGGCGGGTCTTGGGCTAAAAAAAATAAATTCCACGGACCTGATAATTCTCGCCTCGGTGCCATTCCAATCATGGAGTCCCACTCTGCAACTCTGGGCAATAGCTTGCTTAATCTCCATAACGGCCCCCACAACGCTAAGGATGCCTGGTCTCCACCTTGGGGGTGCCCAGGAGTGGATGCCTCACAGGGAAAGCCAGGATGGGTTCCACAGCGGTATTCGTACAAGCGCCTTGAGACCCTTGCGGGTGAGTAGTGCGCTATACAAGTATCAATTTACAAGGTAATCACTCTGCTGGCCAGCAATATGATCAAAAAAAGTCCTGCCCACTCTATAGAGCTATTTGACAGTGCGTAGACCAGATTCTGGGAAAGGAAGGGGTGGGGAGGAAACCTGCATGTGCTACTTAACCCTTTACACTAAGCTAAGGGTGGGCATGCCCAAGTTCACAGAAAGAAAGGAGGAAGGTAGGACATCTGGAGCCAAGCACAGGAGGGGCTCCCCTTTGATGTTTTGACGGGAAGGGATGAGGCAGCTGTGTCAATTGGGAGCGGGACTGAAGATCTTAGGTATGGTCTTTCCAAAGACCACTTGAAGTGGTCATATTGAAATTGTTCCAGAATGCTGTGCAGGAGGGTTGGGTAGGAGGTGGAGGGGCCAAGTGGCATCCTAGGATTGAGCAGAGGTACCTACATTCCAGAACTTTCCACCCCACGTATAAAACCCCTGCACTAGGGAGGGACACTTGAGAGGACACTGTACCTGGGAGCAACAACAGTGAAAGAATATCAAGATTGAAGGAGAAGCTACCTGGCTTCATTGAGAAGATGAAGACATTAAGAGGGGCAACAACTAGTCCTCTCAGAGATTACCCAGCCTCCTTAATTATTGTTTGTTGAGTGTTGAAAAGACTACTCCTGATGCTGAAGTCCTTTTAAACGTACTTGTTTTTTACAATAATGAATTCTTGAGCAAACAAACAAATTACAGCCAGAATGTTTCACTCTTTAAAAAAAAACTTCTTCAGAGCTCTGTCAATCAAAAAAAGAAAATTTTAATAATACAATAAGCAGTCCACTAAAAACATATCTTTTTTCCAAGAACCAGGGAAATTGAAAAAGGGACGAAGTGAACATGTACACTATTAATTGTTAACTCTGTATCCAACAATGGTTACAAAAAAAGAACACACCACCAATATGCAAAACAGTTTGCTATTTACCACCATAACCACTGACATACTGACATACAAAACTTGGGTAGCTCAATGCCTTTTAACCCCTTAGCTGCTGATACTTTTCATACCCCAGTGTTGAGCCCTTTTTTGTTGTCTGGGGCACTTTGGTTTAAGCCTTCAGAAAAGGTTTTCACAAATGTTACCCAAGCCAAATCCACAAATTTGCCCAGAGTTTGTGAGTTAATTTGTAGGGAACCAAGAAAAAAGCCAAAATATGGGAAAAAGTGCTGTGCAAGTAGAGTATTTTCTAAAAATGGCATCTTCCTAGCTCTCATGAACAAGCAAAGTTGGAAAAAAATGTTGCATTAGAGTTTTTGCAATTTTCTAAGTGGTGATGAAGTTTTCTTCTTTATTTTTTGTGGGTTTCTGACTACATGCAGTTCATGGTGGAAACAGATGTGAAACCCATGGGTTAACCTAGAAACATATACATTTCTGCAAGCTAACCAATACTCCAAGTTCAGCAAGGGGATATTTGTGTAGATTGTTCATGTTTACCTAAAGAAAGTATTTACTGAAAAAAAACAAATAGGGAAACAAAATAAATAGCTTTCAATGTTTTAATCTGTAATGTTTTTTCTCCTGATGGTCAATTTGCAAAAGTTATATAAGTTACATTTGTCACACCCTCCCGGTCTCATGGAGCTATGGTGTTTGTTGGTTGTCCAAAAGTATGTGATACTCATAGCCAACAACTGTCCTACAACTTATAGTGATTTTTCAGAATCTACCAACTGTGCTTCAATTCATATGGTAAAATCTAATGAGTGAAACATGGGCATATAGGAAATCATGCATTGTTGAAATGTGCCTAAAATGGTGAATTTAGAAATAATTTTTATTTGTGAATCTCTAAATTTGGGATTTTACTTGCTATTGTGATCCAGAGGGCATTTTAATAAATGTGCTCTTTCTTGCACACCGACTTAGAGCTTGAAGCAAAACATAAAGACAAATGCCTATAAAAATACTCTACTTTTCTGTATTTCTTCATTTTTTATGCTAAAAGGGACACCCCACTTCTATGGCTGTGCCTTGTACAGGTGATTTGAAAAGCCCCAAAACACAATGTGGACCCTTCAAAATTAATTGTGGTATCAAAATCAACCTTCTATAACACTGGTATGATCCCAGAACTGGGAGGGGAATAAATAATATATGACAGGCAATGGCATTTTCCCAACCCTCCTCATAACAGTGATGGGCTCCTGTGTTTTCAGCCTGAAACAGCTAGAGCAATCAAATCCTGTGAACCAAGTGACCCATCATATCCAAACTACAAAGTGCTCCAGTACGGAACCCAAAAGGAATGAATAGAATACGGGTCCTCTAAGTGTGAGGACAGCTCTCTATATAGAGCTTCCATGGAGAACATCATCGCAGGAACTAAACCAATGGGGGAGTGGACAAAGCTGGAGAATGATGTGGAAGGCACACACAAGGAAGATGACGGAAGCATGAAACAAGAGATGGACACCAGAGTAAAAGACATCGCAGAAGACCCCTGAAATTGTTACCTTAGTGAAGGCCAAGCAGAAGTGCATGAACCGCCTTGAAAGCTGGGAGGCCTCTATCATCTTGAGACGCCCTGCCACGCTCCTGGAGGAGCATGGCTAGCCCAGGTACGTGCTAGGCTGCGAGGAATTGGAAATTTGAGGGGAAGGAAGGAGGGAAATCATAGTAGAGAAGAACAGAGACGTACTGAACCGCGCCTCACTGCTGGTGCGCGGTTGTGGCTTCGGAGACCAGTCTGTTTTCTTGCCTTCTGTTTTGTTGGTCCTTATCGTTGCTCATATTATTGCCGGTGCCAGAACATAATTACCAAAAATGATTAACGACGCATAATGCTCCCTTAAAAATACAGCCTAGTGAAGCATGAAACAGGCAGTGTACATTCCTTCATGTCATTCGAATTAGATCACTTATCTCACAAACATTGGCGATGGATATCAGTGGTGATTAATTCCCCACTCCCTCCCCATTAAAGAAAACTAGCTCTGAGCCGAACACTTACCTGTGGCAATTTTCTTTTCCAAGGGGCATCTCAATGTCCTGGTGGTCCTGGACTCGAATGGCCTGAACAAAAGAAAAGAGGGAAGACTACATAAGGATTTATTTTGAGCATAACTGTGATAAATAAAAAACCCTCAAGCATATATAGGTCTCATCGTCTGGCTGATTTTTATCACTCGTTTACATTTTGTTGGAGAATGCGGGCATAACACCATTGGATTCCCGAAAGATGGCCACAGACAAGTGGTCATGACGTAACAAAAACAGTAAGGAAGAACTCCTGAACTTGATCTACTTGGAACAATATCTAGAGGCCCTCCCTTTACCTACCCAATGTTGACTGAGACAACATCACAGCCTTACAGTGGAACGGGCCAATGAAATTGTCACCAAATTCTCAATGGCCCAACCTCGGCTACCTGCTGGAGAGACCGACAAATATCATTGCAATAGTACCAATCAAGGGAAGGCAGAGAAAAAACCATGGAAGGGAATAAGTGAACCTGTTAAAGTTAAGAACCTGAAGACAGAGCCTACGGTATATAAGGGCCCTCAGTGCTTTGACTGTAGTGAATGAGGACATGTCAACTGAATGTGCCCCCACAAATAAGCAACTGAAAAACCCGTGGACATCAGCTATCTTCCCCGTTCAATACTGTATACTCAAGAAATAGGACCGTTATTTATGTAAGTGTACAATTCATTGTTTGTTGGGTTACCACAATGTTAGACTCCGGATGCAAACAATCAGGCATACAACGCGATTTGGTCAAGACTTCCCAAATGGTTCCAGGTGAACTTTTGAACACTCATTGTATACATGGGGATGTAAGAACATATCCCATGGCTAGACTTTTCTTAAACCCCTTCAATGGCTCCATCTCCAGTGAAGTGGTGGGAGTATTACACAACCTTTTGGAAGACCTCATTATAGGGACAGATGATCTGTTTTTCTCTGGAACTGTTTTTAGCCACTATGGGAAACCCACCCTCCCACATACAGGAAGCAAGTACCACCATACTCAAAACCGTATTCGTAAGTCAAGAACCATGGACCGTAGATAGAAATTTCCAGCATACACAGGTAAATGATTCCACATTGCACAATGCATGGCAGAAAGTTCAGAATAATGAAAAGAACCCCAGCAGCAGATTACCCCAATTCACTACAAAAAAGGGTCTACGATATAGAGTAGGGCAAAAAGAGATAACCTAGTCCTACATGATTTCCATGATCACGTTATGTTTTACACACATTCACTTCTTCTGGCTAGACATACAGGGCTCATAAAACAACCCAGAATATACTTCAACACTTTCACTTGGTGGGTATCTATGCAGCTATAAAATCATATTGCCAAAAGTGTGAGATATGCTGGAGGAGGAACCCCTATCTACCCACCCCTGTGCCTCTCCAACTCCTTTCAATTATTGGGACCCCATTCGAACGGGTGGGAATCGATTTTATTGTATCTCTCCCAAAATCAAGAAAGGGCAACCTTTATGATTTAGTGGTGGTGAATTACGCCACGCAATATCCGGAAGTGTTTCCCATAAGGGCACATACAACTAAGATCATTGCAGAAAAATTAATTGAATACTTCTCTAGGATGGGTTTTCCCTGTGAAATCTTGACTGACGAAGGTACTCCCTTTGTCTCCCATCTTATGAATCAGGTATATAAAACCATGAACCTGACGCATATAAAGACCTCCATATAACACCCCCAAATGGATGGATTTGTAGAGAGGTATAATAGAACACTTTATAAAAGATACTTGTTGGGGAAGTAAGTAAGTGGGATCAGCTCCTACCCCTTGCTCTTTTTGTCATTTGAGAACAAGTACAAAGCAGTCTTGGATGTTCCTCGTTTGGACTATTGTACGGTAGACAGCCTCGGACTCTGTTGGAAAAGACCCAAGAGGCCTGGGAAAGAATCACAGGGGGAGGAAGCAGGTAAGTTATTAGAATACACCAAACAGTTGAAATCCAGCATAGGGAACACTAACCTGAAGAGGAACCAACAAAAACAAAAGACCTTTTATGACAAAGGAAAAGAATGGCGACATCTGGGGTATTTCTATTAGGAACTAAATACCTGTGGTATATTAGTTCTTTCTTTTTCCTTTCCTTACAGAGCATTGACTCACGCCCTGAGTTGTTACCAGGAGCGGTGGGTGGTATCCCCGATTTGGCACGGGTAAGAAGGTCAACTGTAGGCCTTGTTTACAGCACTTATCATTAAGTATGGATGTAATACTGACTGATATATATGTTATGATTGAGAGCATTTCTTTTCTTTCTCTTCTTTCCGACAGGTGATTGCCAAGTATCCCTGTAGTGTTTCTTAAAATATAATACACTGGTATACAGTTGGTTGTATCATTCCACTGTTTTTGTCTTTGTGATAAATTTTCACTTATTCACAAATTAGTTGCAGTAGTAACATACTATCGTCCTGAAGAAAGCCATGATCACAGGTTTGATCTAGGTTGGCTGAAACATGTAGACCACATTTTTTTCATCAGCGCGTTCGCTAATTTGCTCAGACTGCGCTTTTGCTGCTTTTTTAACCTTGACACCTCGAGATTCTCAATAAACATATTTTCTCTCCTGGTAGTCAATTTTAATCTCACACTTTATTGACACTGCCCTACATATTATTCACCACACTATGGGCAGCCTCATCGATCTTTAGGAGATCTAGTCCTCTGTGTACATCTGAAAACATCCTCTAGCTCCTCCTTTGACATTTATAAGGAGTTGCAGCTCCTTTACTGCACCAGGTTGCGGTTAAGAGGAGATCCCATATGATGAAGCATACTACCTCGGTGGGTGATGGGATTCTGTCCTCTTTAAGAGGACTTCTTCTATAGCTGTTTGTCCTGTTGTCTATTATCATTCAGTTTTCCATACTTTCTGCATACTTTTTTCACACCAGACCCGCGGACTCATTGTTTGTGTAGACATAGTAGGGGGACTTATCCACGCTGGTCTGTTAATTTTTCCTCAGACCCTTAAACCCACCTGGTTTTGTGACATCTTCAGGTAAACAACAGGGTTCTAGTACTTCTCCTTACATGCAAAAATCAGGTCATAATGGAAAGAGCCCTATAAGGTGGTGGCAAAGATAAGAAAAATGAAATGCAGACTGCAAATCTCTCCTAGAAAACAACATTTCCACATTAACCTTCCGAAGAAGTGGTTAGGTCCCCCACAACAGGACGTCCAAGCCATCCTTTCCACGAACCCTCTGGTTTGTACCCTAGAGAACCTAGTAGTTAATGAGAGCTTGATTCCTAAACAAAAAGAAACTCTGCAGGCAGTTTTACACCCTTTTTCTTCTCTGTTCGATGATGGGCCCTGTAGAACAGTGTTAACTGAACACGCTATCATAACGCCCCCTGGTGTAGTGGTTAAACAAAGACCATACAGAATACCCGCTGCCCGAAGGGAAGCTATAAAAAAGGAGATTGAAGGAATGCTACAGATGGGAGTCATCAAACCCTCCCAAAGTTTTTCCTCATCATACTGGTCCCAAAACTGAAGGGATCTACAAGGTTCTGCATTGATTTTAGAGCCATAAATTATATTAATAAGTTCAACGCATCCTTTACCAAGGATAGACGAGTTACTTTAGAAACTCCGGAGGCCCAATTCATCAGCACACTTGACCTAACCAAAGGATATTAGAAAGTTCAACTCTGAGTAAAAGATCAGGAAAATTATACCTTTTCCCCTCCTTATGACCTTTATGAGTTCACAGTCCTCCCTTTTGGTTTACACAGGGCTCCTGCCACCTTCCAAAGGCTGATGAACCATGTTCTCAGTAAACACCAATCCCATGCTTCCGCAAATCTAGATGACATAGTAATATTTAGCCCTACCTGGGAAGACCATCTTATTCATTACCAGAACATATTTCAGGCATTGTACAATGCCAATCTTCATGTCAATGCCAAACAGTCCAGAAGGGGCTTCCATAAAGTCAAATACCTTGGGGACATCCTAGGAAACACAATCGAACCACAGGAAGAAAAGGAAAAAAGCCATCTATAACACCCTTTTCCCCAGTACAAAAAAAGTGAGAGCCTTCTTGAGCCTTCTGGGGTATTACAGGTGCTTTATTCCCCAATATCCAGAAATTGCATGCCCCTTAACAGACCTATTGATAAAAGGGGCACAAAAACAGGATCTACTTAACCTTTCACTAAAAGTCCAGGAAGACTTTCAAATCCCACAAAACGCCCCTACTATGAGTCCCATATTGGCCTCGGCAATTTTGAGAAACCTTTCATATTACAGACTGACGGCTTTGGGATAGGAATGGGGTGGTCTTGTCACAGGTATCTGCTGAGGGGATAGAATAGCGCATTCTATACATTAGCTGTAAGCTGTTCCCCATGAACAACACTATTCAATAATTGAAAAAGAATGCTTTGCCATTAAGTGGGCTGTAGAAAAATGTCATTATTATTTGGAGGGGCATTCTTTCATTCTGTATACCGACCATGCCCCATTGCTGTGGATGAGCTGAAATAAGGGCAACATCCCCTGCAATCTTAGGTGGTTCCTGTATCTCCATCCCTTTCAGTTCAACGTCTCACACTTCAAGGGCTCTGACAATGGCAATTCAGATTTTCTCTCAAGGTTCCTCTTTTCCCCAAATGGGAACAACTTAGGGAGAGGTGTGTAACACTGGTATGATCCCAGAAATGAGAGGGGAAGAAATATTAGACAACTGGAAATGGCATGTTCCCAACGCTCCTCATAACGCTAAAGGGCTTCTGTGTTTTCAGCCCGAATTAGCTAGAGCAATCAAATCCTGTGAAACGAGTGATACGTCATCCCCAAACTACAATGCGCTTTAGTAAGGAACCCAAGAGGAATTAATGGACTATGGGCCCTTTAAATGTGAGTACTACTCTCCGTATAGAGCTTCAGTGAAGAATGTCATTGCAGGAACTGAAGCAAGAGGATAAAGTTGCATGATGACGTGGAAGGCGCGTGCAAGGAAGACACCAGTAGTGTGAAAGATGAGACAGACACCATAGATAAAGACAATGGAGAAGACCCCTGCTACCTGAGTCAATGCCAAGTAGAAGCAGATGAAATGCCTTGAAAACCGACAGGCCACATCACCTCGAGCTGCCCACCACACTCCTTGTGGAGCATGGCTAGTCCAGCTATGTGCTTGTCTATGGATAGTTGTGAATTGGAGGGAAAGGAAAGAGGGAAACTGTAGTAGAGAAGATTTGATTGAGAGTCTATAGATGAACTGAACTGTGAGATGGACTAAGCCACGCCCTATTTACAACACTCAGTTAGCATAACCGAGATCATGGTTAACAAGCAAGCTTGTCGTTTCTGCTGCGCTGCACACGACACTGTTGTTATGTGTTATTCATTTTAGAAATGCTGACTCGACTTTGCCTTACAGGATAACGAACTGTTGTTGCACATTCTTAACCGTGAAATGTGCCCTTGGTCTGTACATCATGCAAAGAACGCGTCTGGGTCACTAGAAGGTACAGAGTGTTGTATTTAGATTGATCTTACCACTTGTTAGACATATCATGCATACAGCTGCCAATATTTGAAGGACAAGCGTCTTTAATATTGCAGAACAGTTTGGTTTTACATTCATTCGAACAAGAAGAGCTGATGCATGCTGTGAGAGCTGATCCTTTGATGTGATTCTACTAAGCTGATCTATACGGTATGGGGTCCCCCCTGTTAGCCTAAGAGACCTTCTAATAGTCTAATAATAATAATGTATTAGATTATAGTGAAAGGAGTGTGGCCGTAAACCACTGTCATTAATAGTATGATTGCTCCTTTCATTCTATATGGTATTGTAATAATGCTCATGATTCTGATCTGTACTGTTAGTCTGCTAGTGTTAGCCAAAGTACTGCATCTTAGGACGCGAGGTTTATAAAATAAACTATTTAAACTTTACCGTGTCTGTATTATTATGTTGTGGACTAATAAATAAGTACGAACAGGTATTTCGGATTCCCACCACTCCTGAGAAATATCTAAGTCGCTTGTTCTGGTTTGTCTATACATTGGGACCACCTAGCTAGATCTAGGTTAACGAATGAGATACTAAGCTAGTCGGATAAGGGGTTCTGGGTTCTGAGGGTAGTTTTCTGGTACACCACAATTCTCTGAGGTCCTGGTCTCCTGCGCATAGTTCTGTGCAAAAGCAGAATCCCTGCAACAGAACAGCCAACCACTGCTGGTGCATGGTTGTGGCTTTGGCGACCAGTCTGTTTACTTTATTTATGTTTTGTTGGTCCTTATCTTTACTCATATTATTATTATTTCCGGTGCACCAAACATATTTACTGAAAATGTTCAGTGCCTCATAACTCTCACTTAAAGATACAGCCTAGTGAAACATGTAACAGGCTGTGTATATTCCTTCATATCATACAAATTACATTACTTATCATACAAACTTTGGTGATGGGTATAAGCGGTGATTCATTCCCCACTCCCTCCCCATAAAACAAAACTAGCTTTGAGCGGAACACTTATCTGTGGTGCTTTTCTTTTCCGAGGATCATCTCAACATGCTGGTGGTCCTGAATTGCCTGAAGAGAGAAAAGAAGGAAGGTATTTACAGAATTACTACCACTCAGTGTTTCCACACTGCTCACAATAAAAATGGTACCCGACTTATGGCTAAGACTAGCACTTGTAACTAGGAAGGCCACAAAACACAACATGGAGATTTCAAATGTGTGATGACAAAATCGACTCATTTTCCGGATCTGGGTAGCAGCAGTATTTGGGCACCGGTACATCTGCCACCTGGGAAAACCTTCTAAACCCAGACATTTCTGAAAACTACATATTGCTGGGGATTTCAGAGTGATCTTTCATGTGTGCATCCCAAACTTTTTTATCCAGAATCCCCCATAACTCTCAAACTTTGGCTAAAATTCTACACGTTCCTCATATTTCTGTGAGGAAAAATTCCAGAATCCGGGGGACACCACAAAATTCTTACCACCCAATGCTCCCATACTTTTCCTGATAAAAGTTGAACCCAGGGAAAGACTGTTGACCCTCAGGGCGGCGACTGCTTGCCCATGTCCAGCTGGGGGTCACTTCCCCCTCATGACATTTCCCTGGTGTCTATTGGGTTGATCCCTGCATAGGGGTGGTGGTACATTCAGTTTCCATATATATATATATTCAAAATCAGTTGGGAATGGATCACTTGACCTGAGTAACCAGGGTCTGCAGTCTTATCCGTCAAGTTCAATAAAAAACCCTCATTCACGTACTCCGTTCGCGATGCGGGATATCTTGGTTCTCCGCCTTATCTTTAAAAATGTGACAGCATCATCATAGGGTTTTGTTTTAGTTGTATGCTTCCTCCATCCGGTGGAGAACCACTGGTTATTGCAGTAGTGATCAGAAAGAGACTAGTGGGTGGTGGGTGTGTTGAAGTGGAGTGAGAATAGATGTGATGTTAAAAAATCATGTTAACCTAGATTTAAAAACTTTTTAATGGTCTAGGTTCATGATTGTCTTTAAAAACAATTCTGTGCGTATATAGACCTGTTATCAGTCTAACGTACTATAAAGTCCAAAGTGGGGTCGACATGTTTCAGCCCTTCGTTTGCCCAGATGGGTCAGGGGGCTTTCTTCAGGACAGGTGTACAAGGTGAAGTCTGTATATTGTTACAGTCTTTTTTTGAATAGGTATGTGTTGTCCCGTTTTTTGGTCAACTTGTACCTGTATGGACAAATTGGGGGTGTGAGGAAGGGAACATATTGAACATCATGTTACCTTACTTTTCTTTAAAAACATACATGCTGTCATCATGTTTGGTCAACATTGTATACAAAGGTCTGAGGTACTTCTCTAAAGTAACTATGAAATGGCAATTCTTTATATGCAGTTATGCTCTTAAATGGCCAATCTCACGAAAAGCACATTTGCAAGCTAACTATGAAATGGCACATCTTTAGTATGGCAATTTTTCAAGGAAATGGTTTGTCATCCCACCATGTGCCCCTATAAACCCTGCAACCCTCTGCAGCTGATGAGTCCGCCATGGGAAAGTGTGGATGAGAAAGGCAACTAAGGGGGCCCTAACAGGGCACCATGCCGCTCCTATACCTAGGGGTACATGTGGCGGGAACATGTTTTGCCCTCCTACCACACTATGCAGGAAGGTGCAGCCGGTGCTCTGAATGTGGCAGTCTGAATGTCTGGCTCTTCTATGAGCTTAACAGACTGCCTCTGTCAGACCACCGCAGGACCACCCTCCAGACTAGGATTTAACTCGTAATCTAGCGGGGGATCATGCCACGGCTTTGGCAATCCACACAGCGGACGGTGCCAAAGTCATAACAAGGCCCTATATATATATTTTAGATTTAAATATTTTTAGTTATTGTTATTTAATGTAGTTGTTGTTTGAAATGAACTACTCTCTTTCCACTAGTAAATTTTATCCCTCTGGAATCCAACACTTTCCCTACTGTTTTACAGGTTAGAGTGGGAATAGTAAATTTTACCCATCCTGAGTCCAACACTTTCCCTGCTGTTGCACCCACTGGAGTTGGAATAGTACATGTTACCCCTCTGCAATCCTTCCCTACTGTTGCACCGACTGGAGTGGGAACAGAAATATGTACTCCTCCGCAATCCAACACTTTCCCTACTGTTATACAGACTAGAGTGGGAATAGTAATTTGTACCGCTCCTGAGTTCAATGCTTTCCCTACTTTTGCACAGACTGGAGTGGGAATAGTACATTTTTTCACTCCCTAGTCCAATGATTTTCGTACTGTTACAGAGATTGGAGTGGGAATAGAATATGTGTTATTCCTGCAATTTTATAGTTTTGTTTATATTGTTTAGATTTATATTATTGTGATGTTTCTCTCTTTTTAAGATTATATTATTTTAATTCATTAATGTTTGTAATATAGTTTTAGCAAAATGTAATTTTTAAATTTATATAATTATTATTTAAATAATAGTTTTAAATTCTATATGTATATGTTTGAATAAACATATACATAGTTATATGAGGTTCTTATAATAAGTATAAAATGTATATGTAATATAAAATTATTAAAATATATTTAATTTACATTATATTACTGTTTAATGTTAATATATTTTGGGACTTATTGCAATGCCGGTCAGAGTTGCGTCCAACTAACACAGTGTTGGTCTCGGGACCAACCGACCGACTGACCGACGGTCGGCGGTTTCGACCTCCTGATTACGATGCGGTTGAACACTGTTCGGTCTCACACACGCTTTCTCTGTGAGACCTTGTGTTACGGCCGTAACCCGGCCGTTTTACAAGCTGCCATAGAGAAATGGGTGTGTGTGTGTAAAACACTGCACCCTGTTGCAGGAACCGCATGGCACCTGCCAAACGGCAGGGATTTACAGGGGGGTATCCTAGGTACCCCCTTGACTATCAACTGTAGTCCGCAAAGGCAAGGGGGCATGCTAGTGGCCCCCAAAGTCACTTTCCGATAGCCTTTCTGTACCGGAAAGGCTGTCGGAAACGGACATCATAATCCAGACAGCAAAAATGCCATCCATAGGGAATCACGGTGCAGTTCTGACCGGCCAGAAGACTCTGAGAGCTGGTTGGAACCGCGTCAGAATGACAGGTCAGTTTACGTTCCAAACATCAACAATGTAATCGGCCAGGCAGACCGCAAACTGACCGTGCCGTTGAAAGCCTCCGACCACGGTCAGAAAGCTTCTGACATCGTAATCAGCACCTTAACAATGTTTTTGTGTTCAATATTAGTGTATAATGATATATATATTACTGATATTGTTTTACTTAAATTATAAGTATGGGATAACAATATTTTTGTGCTCGATATTTTTGACACAATATTTATGTCCGACAATATTTGTGGTTTGGATATTTTGTCAGTGAACCGTATTTGACACACTAAACAGAGCTAGCATTACCTTAACCATTGTTGATGTTGTGCTTGAAATTTGTAAATTTGTAATGCTATGTAAGCATGGACGTTTAAACCTAATACTACAAAAAAAAAGAAGTCAGGCCTTGCAGAATATTTCCTTGACTCACAGAGGGCTACATTGGCTGCTGCTGCAAGTATGTATTCCATTTAACTTGCTTACTGTGGCAATAGTACACCCTTGAATGACCAACCACGGATACAAATGCAGATGATTCAAGAGCAATCAACGGCAAACTCCGCATTAAGCAGTGTGGAATGCTGTGACCTTATTAAGAGGCTAGAAGATGCCTCAGCGCTATTTCTCTGGGGTACAAACATCGGAATAAATTACACCTGCTCTTAATTAAAAAACATTAAATCCTCAGGAGATTGAGCCATTTAGCCCTCAAATGCTTAGGATAGAAGGTTACAATAATATATTTGAATATTCACTTGTTACCTCAATTATCTCAGGTAATCTCAGGAATATTTCCTCAAGCTAAACTATAATCTTTGTCAATTCATGACTCATTCTCAGACAATACAAAAAAGGTGTTTTCAGCACCGATATGTCCTTGGACGTAGGTTAAGCTAAGAAGCAACTAATTCACTCACTCACATTGAAGCATTTTATTTATAGATCAGAACGCCCTTTGCAGTGGGAATCAGTGAATGTACACACCCTTTAAAGAAGAAATATTTGGAGATATTTCATTTTGCTTTGTGCCTGTGATAGGGTTCCAACATTTTACAGCTCCTGAAATTGAATAGTACATAATAGCATGCATACAATATAACATTGTGATTTTTATTGTCTTTATTGACCAAAGCAGGGTCCTCCAACACGTTGCCTACAGGCTACCAGTAGCTTGCCTCCTACCAGTAACTAGCACTTAGATAAGGTGCCCAGCAGTGTTGGAGTGAAGCGGGAACCAGCCGGACCCCTGATCTGGCAGCTATTATGCAGCAGGGTAAGGGCCCCAGTGAAGTATGCCAAGTTGGTCCTGGTGTAATTTGCCAACACCGGGACACAAATCAGCAGAGCCCGCATGATGTCTGTTTGAAGCAGCAATGCTCAAGAGGTGAGGAGGCTTTTTATATTCTGTCCAAGCTTTGTCCCAAAACAAGAATAATTTAAATGTCCAACAGCCCTCTTTTTGTTGGAGTAGACTCCTGGTTGAGAGTTATCTGCAGTCAAACACCAAGGTGTGAGTGCAATGAGGAAACAAAGGCATACAGCTTGTTATCTCTTCACAAGTACTTAAGAGGAACTAAATTACTTAAATGATATGAAGGCAGGTTTTAGACTTTGTGCAACCCCATATGCAAGAGATATACATGTACTATACAAATGTCAGATGTGTCAGTATATATGTGTAATTCGACTAATAAATTAAATATCACTTGCTGATTTGTTTTTGTAATAATTTTATAGCACTAGTCATCCCATTGTAGAGTTTCAGAGGGCTTTACATTGCACACACACATTATACATTGCCAATAAATCATAGAAGTATGTAGTGTAAATCAGTTTACAGGGTGTTACATAAGACAAGGAGAGTTTCAAGGTTTAAGAGTCACACATCATCCTTACTTTTAGATATTATATCATATGCTAAGAATAAATAGCCAGGATTAACACAAGGGGGTCATTATGATGCCAGTTTGACTGACCCTTCAACGGCCATGGTCCGATTCCAACCGAGAAGGCCCGGGAAAGTTCCCCCCACAGTATTATGATGCAACCTTTGCTATCACGGTGGTCTCATCTATTGTGGTGCACATATCCCCGAATATGTTGCTTCAAGTGAGTAGAACATCACAGTAAACATGTGAATTGTACACATATACATGACATATGTGGGGATATGCCTTGTGCTCCATGTACCCCATTGCTGGAGTGTTCGGAATGTACACAGTCTAGTCATTGGGGATACATACCGCAGAAGGCCTTACCTAGATTCCAGACACACGGGGTCATAGACATCAGAGTACAGCTGATCAGGTGTAGGTGGGACTTGCAGAAAGGGATCAATGGAGGAGGCTGCCGGGGAGAAGCGGATTTAGGTGAGTATGCACCCTAAAACATTAGTTTCTGATGACTCGAGGAAGTCGGTTGGTCTGCCACGGTCGGGTCGTGGGAAACCCACATCGTAATCTGGATGGCAGTCAGAAAATCCTGCACTGCCCTGTGGCTATTGTTTTTCTCTGACTGCCATCTCTGTGATCGGAGAAAGGCTGCCAGAGTAGGCGGCCTGTCAGCAGTTGGTCGGAGTACACAATGCATGCATTGTAATCTGGCAGTCAGACAGACTGATTCTGATGAGACTGTGGTGATCTGACCATCTCTGAAAGGTGCACGGAAGCTGCTCTGACCGGCATCATAATGACCCCGTAAGAGAAGATTTAAAATGTAACCCTGTGCTTGGTGTTTATTACTCACTGTGCTGTATTAGTAGGATTGCAATTTATAAACTGCAAGTGATAAAAGCATCTCTGTATCAAAAGCAGTGACCCAACTTGTTTCAATACATGCACACCATATAGCCCTAACCTATGACTCATAATTCAGGGAGAGGACTGATGACGAGCCTGCCTCTTAAAGTGGAGTACCTCAGAGCCCGTCCTTGAGCCCAACTTTATTTAATATATGCATGAGGACACTTGCAGATATCGTTCTACCTTTCGGTATTTAGATAGTCACCTATGTTGAGGACACGTAATTGGTCTTTTCTCTGAATCAGAATCAAGACTCTCCGACATTTTCTTTAGACCTATGTCTTGGAAAGGTGGCTAAATGGATGGAATACTCCTGTCTGAAGCTCAACGAACACAAAACGGAGCTCATATTCCTGTGCAACGATTTAAACCCAGGTCTTGGACTATACTGGCCAAGTTGTTTAGGTCCCCCTTCACCTCCTAAATCACACCATTAAAAGTCTTGGTATGTGGCTAGATAAGTCCCTAAAATTTGAACATCAGACAGTGAAGTTTGCGTCCACTTGCTACGGCTTTCCAAGAATGCTTTGTACGTTCTCCCTCTTCTCCCCTTCACTGCTAGGAGAGTGATGGTTCAGACCCTTATTCTATCCTGACTGGACTATGGTAACTCCCTTTATCTGGGAACACCAAAGGCACGATAAGAAAACTTCAGGTAGCACAAAATTGTGCCACATGACTGCTGCTCAATATCCCTAGACACCAATCGGCCAGACAAGCTTTAAACTCTTTGCACTGGCTTCCTGTTGTATGTATGTATGTATTTATTTCTTGTTAAGCGCAGCTGTCACCCAAAGGGTATCCTGGCGCTGAGACCCTATCAAACCATCGGAAGAAGTATTTACATTACTCTTGGGAACAGGTAGGTCTTAAGATCCTTTTTGAAGGAGAGCAGATCTTGACTACTCCTCAGTGTCAAAGGCAGGGAGTTCCATACTGTGGCGGCCGTATAACTAAAAGCGCGGCCACCCATCCTTGCTCTGATAATCCTGGGTGTCCTCACCAGGAACGCCGATGAAGATCTCAAAGGTCGGGCAGTTTGATACCACGAGAAAAGATTCTGAAGTGGGATTGGTCCAAGTCCATGCAGCGCTCTAAATACAAGGCATAACGCCTTGAAGGCGATCCTCTGCTGCATCGGCAACCAGTGTAGGTCAGCTAAAGCTACGGAAGAAGAAGCGGAGCGTGGTCGCGACAGAGCCAATTTCGCAGCCATTTTCTGAATCCTCTGCAACTTAAGGATCAGAGTTTTTGGAGCTCCCAGAAGTAGCGCGTTGCAGTAGTCTAACCTACTGAGAATGGTACTGCGCACTATCTCTGCTCTAGCACCCTGGGGGAGTATTGGTAAAATTTTGCGCAGGGCACAAAGCAGGCCCATACAAGTCGCTGCAGTCTTATTGACTGATACATCCAGCTGTAGACCAGGTTCGAACATCACTCCTAAGTTCCGAGCCGATGTAGCGGCTTCCACAGAGCCCGGAATTGAAGTTGGCCAAAAGTCGTCAGGTAAAGCACGAGGAAAACGATCAGGAGAGCAGTGGAGAACCTCCGTTTTTGACCCATTAAATTGAAGCGAGTTAGCTCGCAACCACTCTGCTGTTGCCGACATACAGCGGTGAAAGGTGTCCTTCGAAACCGCCTCACTGCCCTCAAATGAAAAAATCAATTGTGTGTCATCGGCATAGTTGATAACCGATATGCCGAATGACTTGATTAGTTCTATGAGGGGTCGGAGATATAGATTAAACAGGATCGGACTAACCGCCGACCCTTGTGGGACACCCTGATTCACCTGACGAGTGGCTGATCGAAATGGTGGTAAAGCTACAGCTTGCTGTCTGTTACTGAGATAGGACGCTAACCAACTCAAGGCTAGACCGGTTACTCCCACACGTTGAAGACGATCCAAGAGAACCGCATGATCAACCGTGTCGAACGTGGCCGACATGTCGAGCAGTACTAAAAAAGCTGACCTGCCCCTGTCGACCCGCGTTCGTAGATCGTCTAACACGGTGACCAATGCGGTTTCAGTGCCGTGGGCCGGTCTAAAGCCAAATTGGGCTGCATCCAGACAGGAATTTATTTCCAGAAAGTTAGACAAGGCTCTCGTGACCCATCTCTCAAGGATTTTTATCACAAATGGTAAAAGCGAGATGGGTCTATAGTTGGCCAAGCATGAAGGATCTAAAGAGGCCTTTTTTAATAGTGGAATTACTATTGCCAACTTCCAACTGTCTGGAACAGTCGCTGTCATCAATGACTGCCAGCAGATAGAGTAGAGTGGAGGAAACAACTCATCTTGAAATGCCTTCCAGATCTTATGAGGCATCGGATCAAGTGGTGAACCTGAGGATACTCCGTTGGCCAAAACACCGAATTCCTCTAACGAAAAGATGGGAAAGCAAGACAAGTGAAAAGAATCTACCTTGTTGTTGTCCCATACCGGCGCCGAGTAGCAAAAGGATTCCAGGGGGAGAGGTACTGATGATGCCATCTGCCCACGGACTGAAAGTCCACTCAAAATGGTCCTGATTTTCTCCTCAAATGCAAGGGCCAAAGAATCACACAGATCTTGAGAGGTCGGGATAGCTGGGACTGTACAGGGTGGGTTGGATAAGTTTTTAACCATCTTGAATAGGGTCTGCAATTTATTAGTGGCCTTCCTCAAGGTATCTTCTAAGAACTTTGCTTTTGCACTTCTTAGCTGGGTCTTATATACCTGCAGGGCCACTTTATATGCTACCCTATCCAACTCCTTGTATCCTCTCCTCCAAGTGCGCTCAGCCTGTTTACAGCAGATCTTATGCTGTCTGAGATCATCATTGAACCAGGCATTAGCTCCTCTAGGTCTATCCCTCACCCTCCGCAGAGGGGCTAGCTCCTCTAGAGAAGTCAGAATTTGCTGACAGAGGGCAGCATAGCTCTTATCCACACTATCCTCCACCAAAAAACCCCTAGGCAGTAAAGTGGGGCGAATCGGCTCTCTAAGAAGACGGGCCCATTGGCGATTAAGTTTAAAGCCACTTGAGTTAGTTGTTTTTAACGGAGCAGGCAGAACAATAGACAAATTAATCAAAGAATGATCTGTCCAACACTGCTCTAAGACCTCTTTCACTACGACCAATTCCCTCTCGACAAATACCAAGTCTAGCGTGTGCCCCTTAACATGAGTGGGTAATAAGACCATCTGTATAAGTTGAATGTTAATACACGCTTGACAGAGCTCTCTATAGGCCAGATCTTGAGGGCCACCAGGCCAGAGGTTAAAGTCTCCCAATATTAAAAATTTAGCATGGGAGTTTGAAAGGTAGTAGATCAAATCAACCAGTGCCTGAAGGGTAGTTACGGTCGAGGAGGGAGGTCTATAACATAGCAGCCCTGCAATCAAGGTGCCGCCCTGGGCCAAGATCGAAAAGCCCATGAGCTCAAACCCTGGCACTTCTTTTACTGCCAGTTCCACAATGGAGATTGAATCTTTGAAAATGTAACCTACTCCACCCCCCCTACCAGAAACTCGAGGCATGTGTCTTATAAGGTAGCCCGGTGGGCAAGCCCAACCGAGTTCCGGCCCACTGTCCGGTGGGCCGGTCCACTGTTGCCGGGAGAAACAAGTTTAAATCCCTCTGTATTGCCCACAAGGCACTGTGGGGCAATGGACCTTTGATCTCACTCTCCTTGCTTTCTTTCTATCTTCCTCAAAAAACTCTTAGCCCTTCCAATGCTTATGAGTACCCTGAGTCAGGAGGGAAAGATTCGGAGGTCGGTCCATTTCATATAATGCAGCGATGCTCTGGAACACACTCCCTTTGTCTGTGTGCTCTGAAAATCAGCTACTTTCCTTTCAAAAACGGGTTTTTTCCAGAATATTTCTCTGTAACATATTATTCAACATCATCTTGATATTTCTGTGCTGCACTTTCAGTGCTGGGATGCCTATGGGTAGCTGCACACTCTACAAGTGCTTTTCTCTAATCTTGATATACGTGTGCATGGATATCTCTATGTTTATGTATCTCTTTATCTATATCTATGTCCATGTCTACATTTATCTCTATTCACTTAAAAAACCATAGGTTTCACACATGTTATAGTTAGCTGGACATTTTACTCGTAAAAAACCATTGAATTTCTCCTGTTATAGTTAGTTCAGATAACTATAACTCGCGCGCCCGCAATCCACTGCTGATGACATCACATATTACATCACTCATGACATGGTCAGTGGCATCACTCATGACATCACTGATGACATCATCCTTGTGATAGAGTGGCGGTCGCGCGAGTTATAGTTATCTGAACTAACTATAACGGGGGAATTTCAATGTTTTTTTACGAGTGAAATGTCCAGCTAATTATAACGTGTGAAACCTATGGTTTTTTAGGTGAATTTGCAAGGTTTTTTAAATGCTAATTCCTAACTATAACGTGTGTGAAACCTATGGTTTTTTAAGTGAATTTGTAAGGTTTTTTAAATGCTAAGTTATGTATGTTTTATTATATTTTTTATATATTTATTTTACAATAAGCTACCTATGTATATAGTTATAGATTTACTGTATCCTGTAATATGGACTGGCTAGTTTAATTATATATATATTTTTTTAAGGTTTTTCACCGTGCGCGCACCCCGCGGTTTTAAAAAAAAAAAAAAAATGTTTTTTTCACCCTTCGGGGTCCTTCAGGGACCCCCTGACAAAGGCTAGGGGGTCAGGAACACTCTACCCTGCCCCCTTTTCATGTTCTCCACCTTTCTTTTTCACTGTCACACACAAAACACACAAAATGGCGGCCGACACTTCCTGATTTCGACCGATTCGAATGTTGACTGACATGTAACCACCAATCAGAATTACGCTCGTGCACGTTATAGTGCGCGACTATAGATATTTATGTACTTTTAACTGCAATTTTCTCAGGAACTACTGAACAGATTGACACCATATATGCAAAAGGCACATGCCTGACCTGAGGACTACCTCTTTGCCAAATTTCAAGTAATTCTGTTCAGCCGTTCGGGCTGTACCTTCAACTAAAGGTCCTATGGGAAAATGCATGGGGAAAACGCATTTTGGGACCCCCCTTTTTTCTCAGCCCCCGCTTGACGAATCACCACGAGACTTTCAGGGTAGGAGCTGAGCGGAGAGCCCCATTAGTTTTGAAAATTTCGCGAGGATTCGTCAACCGGCGCCAAAGTTATTCAAAAAAGAATTTTCAGATTTTCTATGGAAACACGGTCCTAACTATAACTATCTACTGGCGACTGCCAGTAGATAATATCTATATCAGAGATGTTGGGCAGCCATTTTAAGACTCGAGGACACAATCCCTGTATACTGAAAATAACATATTAGGAGGTATTGTAGCATACCCTGAAACCCTAGGCCTTGTATAAATATTCTGAGGAGGGGGTTGCGTGGTGTGTCCCCCCAAAGTACAAGATGCCCCTAGGTGCTCTCATCCCCCATGGGGTAAGCACCTAATGTGTTTATGGGGAAGAGACATGCATGCGGATCTCCAGAATGATTTGATTTCCCAGAGACCCCCATCTCCCTGGGGCCTGAAGTATGTTTGGTGGGGTCCCGGAACCCCATCCCTGGACCCCAAAGTGAAGAGAGTTGGCACTACTGTGCACTTTCACATGGCTGTGTACCTCTCCCGCTGCCCTTGCCTCTGCCTGGGGAAGTGGAGTGCACACCACAGCTAAACACCCTGCCCGCATTGAGTTCACAGGGAAAATGAAGCTGCCAGCTCTTCTGCCTAACTGTTCTGGCAGATGTGAGCTGGCTGTGGGAGTGGTCTCCCCACACTGCATTTGTAATTAAAAAAAGCTATGGTTTCCTTGTGGGTGAGGCATGCACAAATCCACATAACTGGCTGGGCAACACAGGAGTAGTCTTTATGCACTGCCATCAAAATTTAAAAAAAGAAAGAAGGCTGTGGGTGCCCTGGGTGGGACCAGGGCAACCACAACAAGAAACAGTATAGGAGGCGGCGAGGCTGCTCATTAAATATTCACTGCACTCTGATGGATTTCCCCATAATGCCCTGCATGGGTTGTCTTTTAACTAGCCCGAGGAAGAGCACCACCAATTTTTGATATAAGTGCTGGGCTGCAAGGATCTCATGGTGCCTGCCACACGGCGCTGGGATGTTCACAAGCATGCCTCTTAGCATTGAGGCTTGTCCCGCAGCCCTTTTTCGAGCCACAGCACAAGCCTCAATGCTGAGAGTCACGTTTCTGACCATTTCCACAGCGGTAGGATCGTAATTTTCCTGGCGGGACCACCTCCCCCCTTTCGGTCGGTCCCGTTCCCGACAGAATGGCAGTCGGACGCTCGTCCAACTACCATCATAATAGGGCTCTTTGTTTTTTTTCATAAAATATTATTTATTCACAAACTCCAAGTGTAAGTTACTGCTAAAAATGCAGAAGTAAGGCCAGCATTACACATGGACAAATGACACTTCACCACCCTCCCATAGAAAATAATAGTATTAGAGAATTAAAATAAAACTCCATACCTAAAATTAAATAGCTAACAATGTAAATGAATGTAAAGAAATAAACATAGCATATATTTATTACCTAATTATAAAACATTTTAATAATCTATTTTAAATTTAAATGTAGCAATAAATTATATCACAAATATTGAAATAAATTTGACTTAATTCTATTCAACATCACTTCATATTTAAAATTATTGTATTTTCAGGTGGGAATGTATTTTTTTAATTTAAATTTCAGAAAAATCATGTAATTTAATATATTTCTATTAAATAAAGTTTCATTTCAAATAGAACTAAACAGTGCTGTCGCGTATTTTTGGTCTACATTTATGGTAAAAATATCAAATTAATTTATATTATTATTTAAAAATTTAAATTATAGTCATAATGATGCGATCCTCATACAATCGGTAGTTACAAAATTCTTCAGTTGGTATGTAGTTAAGTTCTTTACTCATCTCAATCATCATTATTCCTATGAATACTATAACCAAAATGCTGCATAACACATAGTCTACTTCTCTAATGGTAATGCTAAGACTGTGGGAATACTTTTGTACTACACTGTTTATATATATATATCATTGTTACGACAGAGTTCACCAATTTTCAATCTCTTACTATTTGTCTAGGACCTTCTTTAGGATTTGGTGAAAGAAGTAAAGGCATGCAGAGTAGTGGGAGACTTTACATTCACCAACTTGCATTTATCCTCCTGCCAAACCTAGAGTTTTCAGCCAGTCCTGAGGACATCTCTGTACCTTGGCAGAAACTAGAAGTCATGGCATATCCTGTCAATAGAGGCCAGCCATCAAATATTTTCAAAGGCTTTTTTATAACAAAAACTAATGACCCACATGCCATGGGTGTTTTCTCCCATGGTGAGGGGCTTGTTTTTTTACTATTCTTTACCACCAGGATATGCCGTTTGGTGACAGACATTAAAAAAAGATAACTGACCGTTATCTTGGGCTGTCAGAGGAATGTTTATCCCAACAGAGTAAATTTAACTCAGTCGACGTCAATGTATCAGTCCACCCACCTCTAAATCAGGCTGGCAGACTGAGAGTGTGAAGAAAGAAGTACTCTGTCACCATTGCAATGGAGTACCCTCTCCACCAAACTCTAAACCAGCCCCTTAGTTACCAATAAATATGGTCCTAACATTGCTTTGATGTCATATATATTGCTCAGACTTTCCCAGTTGCTTCCTATCATTTATATGCTTTATAGTATACAGTATGATTCTGAATTAGTAATATTAAGACTATAGTGGTACTCCTGTTTTAAAACTTGTGTTATTGCTTATACCTTAATGATTATGCCTGTTATTACAAGCCTTCTTTTCTTTGCTATAGTACATGTAAGCAGTGCTGAGTAACATCGTAATGATCATTTTCCGAAGGTACATATGCTGGGACAGAAGTATAGTATCAGTGTTTCAAAAGACATGTATACCCAGAGCAGATGCACAGTTCATTAAATCCACCTCAGACTATCGTGGCGGGATTTGTACCCCGCCACTGACGCCTGACTTGGCAGCGGCCCAGTCTCCCTAGTCTGCTTGTTACCTTGATTCTGTGTCGTCAAGCCCACTTTGTTTCTGTCCCGGCCCGTCCCCCCCCCTATTCCTGTGGATTGGTGGGGTCCTCCCAAGGGGAGCACATAATGCTGCTTAGACTTCTGCTGCCTTGTGGGTTTGTTTGTAGTTTTTCATTAAAAAATGGAACCGCCATTTGGGGGGTCTGGACGGTGTGGCCGCGAACGCTTCCTTCGACTTCTGGGACCTTTACCACTTGCCGCTTGTGTTTTATAACTGTGTTTTATGGTCCCACTGCTTGCTAGCGGCCGGCCTGAAGGTTGTAGGCCCATACTTGTATATCTATTGCATTCTGTAATAAAGGTTTCAAAAAAAAAAAAAAAATCCACCTCAGACAGTGACGAACTCCATCAGTTTGAGAATAACAGTTCATTTCCAAATCCAATAGTTGAACCTAGGGAGCTAGGCTCCATGAAGTAAATCTCCTGTCCATCCAACCCCACTGCATGGGATCATGGTGTATGGGTGTGTGTGCTAACAGGTAGGAGTGTAACCGGTTCCATATATCTTGGGGTCAGTTTGCATGCAATATTGAGGGGTAGTATATTTTTAACATTCATTATAATAGGTAATATCATGGAGCCGTGCTTGGACTATGAGAGCTCGATCACTACCACACATACAGCCCACTTGTCTCTTGGCTAGCAAGAGAGCAATCAACAATAGCTGTCATATAGTTCAGGGTATAAGTCTGTACAACTGAGCAAAGCTAGCCTAGGTGATGGCGCAAGTGGCAAGCCAATTGCTCCTGAGAGGTTCTCAAAAACCCTACCCCAGAAGCCATATACAGGTAGGCGATCCCATGCTAATTCAATAAATGCAGCATCCTGGGCTTTAAATCGGATGCACGTAGAGTTGTCTTGTAAGTGGATTTTGAACAACGTAGCTGGAGTGTGATATTTTTGGTGAAGGAATATAAAATGTATGAGGTGTTAGCGGCCATTAGTAGACAATGTCCCCAGCTGGCTGCAACAGAATAGCCAGACTTTGTCTATTATACGAGCCCCCAGATCATTCTCTCATCTCACCCTTGAGCCAGGGATCTCCACTGGAGCCTTTGCCTGCATGTTAGACTACGATCAGGATATCAAACGACTCAGTGAGTAATAATGATGAGGATTGCAAGCTGATTGGTTCCCGTGAGAATGTCAAAATAGCTTTTTATAGCTGGCCTGAAGTCTGATATGTCAGCCTGTGCAGCCTGAAAACATCCAAGCTCTCTGCCGCCTTGGGGCATTCCAAGAACTGGTAAACAGGTCCCCCAGCACTCACACTTTCCAGTCATGAGGTTTAGAGTGAACTAGTTTCTCACATGTCAGCATGGACAGCGGGAAGTGCATTATGGAATTGGAGGGTTAGTATTGTTATGGGATACGCTAGCCTCCTGCGCAGTCCATCGAAAGCCAGCTGAGCACCAAATTTAGCTCTGTACGAAAGCCCTGTGAAAGCTGGCCAATCAGTGTCCCAAGAGGTGCAGAATGCACAGAGTTGTTTTTAATCACAAGACGGGGCATGTATGGTGATGGTTTCAGCCAGTAATGGGCAATGGGTGATTGCAGGCACTGGTAGTACAGTTCAAAGTCAGTGACGTCAAGGCCACCTTGCTCATACGGCAAGGTTAAAATTTCCCAGCGAACCATAGCCTGCTTGCCCGCCCACACCAGGGAAGTCATGAGTAATTGAGGAGTTTTGAAAAAATATTGCTTAAGGGGTATCAGGATATTACAGAAAAGACAGAGAAGTTTGGGTAGTATGACCATTTTTGTCCATTCATTTCTTCCCATTGAGAGAGATCGGGAGTGTATTTGGTCTTCTATTTTTGCGATGGCCGTACCATAGTTTCTAAGCAAATGTAATTGTCCTGGCTTTATATATCCATTTCAAAAGTATTAAAGTGAGGAGGTGGACAATGTTAGAGGAAAATCTAGTACGCAGGTTTCAGTGATCCGGGTCAGAGGGAGAATTGTTGACTTATTCCAGTTGATTGTAATACCTGACAGTGCTTTGAACAAGTTGAATTTCCTGATGACTGGTGTTAGATTCTTTTCAGGGTTGCATAAAAAAGCATTGTGTCATCAGCATACAGGGATATAATGATATTGCACAGGGAAAAGGCACACCTCTATGGCCATACAATAGTCTGATGGCATATGCTAGGGGCTCTAACTCTACGGCATACAATTACTGAGACAGTGGACACCCTTGACAGGTCCCCCTCCTTATAGGAATTGGGTCAGAGAGCAGTCCGTTAAGACAAATTCTTGTCAAGGGGATGTTTTTAGGAGGCAGACGAGGTGGACTTCATGGAATCAAAGAAGATCTCAGTTGCTTCTTCCTCCATGATTAAATGTTATGTATGTGTTATGTTAAGAGTTTGCAAAGCGTGACAGCTGCCCCAGCAAAGAATGCGTCCCGGCGCTGAACAGCAGAAAAATGACCACGCACGAAAGGGCACAGGAAGGCCTACAGAGAGGGGAAAATAAAAGTTTTAATAGCTTTCCTAAATTGGAGGTAGTTAGTGAGCCCACAATGTGGGCTGGCAAGCAATTCCAAAGAATGGCAGCTCTGTTCCGAAAGGAACGACTTCCGGCACAAACCCTTCTCAAGCGGGGGATCACTACCAGGCATTGTCCCATCAAACTGAGCGATCGCGTGGGGTTGTAGGGTAAAAGTAGGTCTGTCAAGATTTGTGGTGATGCCAATTTCAGGATTTTGTAGGCTATACCCAGTGCCTTAAACTCAATTCGGCCTGGCCACAGGCAACCAGTGGAGATGGCGAATGGCGCTTGTCACTGAGCAGGTTCTGCGCAGACAGAGGATGGGTCTTGCGGCCGCATTCTGGACTCTCTGTAGCCTTTGTATTTCTGACTTGTTGACTCCCAGATACAATGAGCTGGCATAGTTGAGTCTAGACATGATCAGAGCCTGGATAATGATCTGCCATGTCGGGGCATCAAAGAAGCCCAGGATGGGTTTGAGTCCGCACAACAGACCAACGCAGGTTGACGCCACCTTTTTGGTTTGAGTCTGAAAGTTAAGTGAAGCGTCCATCCAGATCCCTAGGTTCTTCACTGCAGGCTTAGGGACGGGCAGTGCCTAGACTCTTTGGCCACCAGAGCTCGTTCCAACGGTCATGGTTCCCTCCCACCAACAACACCTCCGACTTGTTCGCATTCAGTTGGAGACAGTTAGGGGTCATCCACTCGGCGAGTGCCACGAGGCCGCCCTGAAATTTCATGGCATCCCGCTCTGGGTCGCTGAGAGATCCACCACCAACAGTGTGTTGTCGGCATAAGAGACCATGGTCAGCCCTCTGCTCTTGGCTACTCCGGCCAGAGGTTGAACATAAAGATTGAAAAGCAGAGGGCTCAGGGACGAGCCCTGTGGAACCCCTCGACCTATAGGAAAAGTACTAGAGGTGAAAGGGGGGGCTATCACCTGAAACGTCCTGTCCGGGAGGAAGGATGCCGCTACTTAAATACTGAGCCAGAGACTCCAGCCTCCGTAGCAGAGCAAAAATAATCTTGAGATTGTGGACAGTGGACTGGCTGAGGATAAAACCCACTCAGTCTAGAAGAACCAGGTCAGTGAGAAGCAATAGTTGGTGATTAGACAGGATTCTGGCCAATATTTTTTGCATTTGTATTAATGAGGGAAAGAGGGCTATAAAGTATGTATGTTTGGATGATTTATCTGACTTCAAAAAAGAGTGATAAGGACTTTATTATTAAATTAGTGGAGAAGAGTGACTTTATCCAGTGCCTCGCTGCATACCTGAAGGAGTCGTAGGGCCAGTAGATGTGAAAAGGCCATATAAAATTCTGAGGGGAGCCCATCATTTCCTGGGGCCTTACATGGAGGCAATTATTTACAACTGATGTGACCTGTAGAAATGAAGAAGCAAGAGCAGGATTCAATAGTGTCTTTATTGCAAGGCCACTCCTGACAGAATGCCATTAACCCTCTCTCACCTACGCTTCCCCTGCAGCGTTCATAACACTGAACTTGGGGTTTACACCATGTACACACACACAAGGTGGGACGGGGAGCAGGGAAAGTACAGGAGCAAAGATAGGGCGCAATGAAACAACAACTTAAAGTAGAACACTGCACTTCTCCCTGTTTTCAAAACAAACTAATTCTTTACATAGTCTTTAACCCCTTCGGTGCTCATGACGGAATGGTTCCGTCATGACCCACGGTTGAGCTGTGCTCATGACGGAACCATTCCGTCATGACCACGCCCGCGCAAGATTCCGCCAGCACAGCGGCGGAATCTGCGCAGCATCGAAGGGGTTAAATCAAACAGGGGGAACATTCATTCTGTTATTCTGAACAGTAGCATCAGGATTGGTTACAATTCTAGGAGGAGACACATTGGTGGGATTTACACTAGTGTTACATGTGATGCTTGTTCCACATAGTTCACTGTTGCTGGCACTTTCCGATTATGTTTATACATCATTCTGAACCATATCATGCCTGTGCACTGGTTTCGGGCCCCTACTGCTAACAACATTCGATCCATTCCAATATGGTCTCAATGCCTCGTCTAACACTCTTTCTCGAGGCCATACCTTAACTACATATTTTTGTATTTCTGCAAACACATTGTCACCCTTAACAGCCGCTAACCACTCCAGTTTGGTAATAGTACTATTAAGTTCCTCATAGTCAAGCAAACACGCAACCAGCAGGTCATCATCCACACCCTCATCACAATCCGATTCACTATCATGGGTGGCTTGTGACAAGTAATCAGCGGACATGTTCACTCTGCAAGGAATGTACTGCATCCTAACCTGATATTCCTGTAACTTACACGCCAACTTGGCTATCCTCGGGGAGGGTCGACTAGAGCCCTTTCATTCTTGGATGCTGATTAATGGCTTGTGATCAGTGCAGATAATGACCTCTTGCCCCAAAGAAATTTTTTAAATTTGTAACTGCCCAAACACAAGCCAATAATTCATGCTCAATTACTGAGCATATAGTCTCTGGGCCTCTTAGATTGCGTGATGCAAAAGCAATGACCTTTTCCCCTTTTTTCTGACTTCTGACTGAGCACCAACCCTAGTTCGATTTGACTGGGGTCTGTGATCACTATGCTTTGCAATTTTTTGCTGAATGACTTCAAGGATGGTGATTGCTCAAGTTGTTTTTCTATGACTATTATGCTCTGCTCACATTTGTCACCCATATGAACTCTGCATCCTTTTTTTAAATTCATTTTCCGGAGGGGTTCTTCTTTAATAGCATAATGTTGTATGAACTTGGAGTGAAACTCACACATGCCTAAAAATAATGCAAGTTCTTCCTTATTTTTCGAATTTAGTGACACATGGTGAAGATATCAAAGACGGTTTTGGTACTCGTCATATGCACGAGGTGTTACTATCCTGATTAAGAGGGGAGTTCCCTACGTTCCCATAGGCACCGCCACTGATCGCGAGGGTCGTTACTGCATAACATGGGGTAGGATAGGGGTCGAGACAATCACCCTTGCATGCTCTTACGGCCCCAACTGCGATAATCCGAGCAGTTTCATTGCCCTCTGGAACAAGGTCAGGGAGGTGGGATCCACCCACCTTATATGGGGGGGAGATTTTAATGCTGTCCTAAACCCCGCGATGGATAGATCCAATCCCTCCATGCACCACTACACTACCACACACAGATATCTGAGGGACATATGCGACACCCATGGGATCGTGGATACCTGGCGACACTTACACCCGACTTCTATGGAAGGCACACACTGGAATCATGCACATGCGACTTGGGCCAGGCTAGATTACATTATGGTTGATCAGACCCTAGCCCCCTCCTTGGTGGGGGTGCGACATTTGAGTCGCACATACTCCGATCACTCTCCAGTTTTGGCCGAGTTCCGGCTACCTGACATCATGGGCAGACCTCAGACTTGGAGACTACAACCCACCATCTTACTAGACGAACTGTTTAGAATAGAACTGGGTCAAGAATTAGAAGACTTCCTATCCCGTAACAAGGGGACGGTGGATCGGATGGCCACTCTCTGGGAGGCGCTAAAGGTAACGATACGGGGCTTCTGCATTTCAAAGAGCTCCGGGGTACTCCGGACCTTGAGAGGTACACTACGCAAATTAGAAACTACACTCCACACTCTAGAACATAGCCCGGACTATACCACCAATGCGGATGCGCAGGCAAAGTACCGCGAAACACTATCGGACTACATGTCCACTGCCGAACGGGAGGTGAAATTCCGAGGCCAATACTTCAAAGCTCGCACGTACGGGGAGGGGGAACGACCCGGTAAATCTTTGGCGGGAGCGATCCGACCACCACGGGGCTCTAACTTTGTGCTGGAGCTGGAGGGGGAGGAGGGGACTCCGTTGCGGGACACGCGCTCGATTCTGGCGGCCTTTACTACTCATTACTCAACATTATATTCCACAACCAGGGTCGGTGCGCTGGACATTGACGACTACCTTCGGGAGCTCACACTGGGATGGCTCTCTGACCGTCACCGGGAGTTCCTGGCGGAGCCAGTGGGCCTGGAGGAGGTTACAGATGCGATCAAACAGATGGCTCCGGGAAAGGCCCCCGGCCTGGACGGGCTACCTATGGACTTCTACAAGGCGTATATGGACATCCTTGCTCCAGTGCTTCGTGAGGTGTTCATGGAGGCTCATGAGTCTGGCGCACTTCCTCCGTCAATGCAAGAGGCACTGATTACCTCCTTGTTGAAACCTGGGAAGCCGCCTCAATACTGCGACTCGTATCGCCCGCTCTCGCTCATTAACTGTGACGCCAAAATCCTGACAAAAATACTGGCTAACCGTCTGCAGTTGTTACTGGGAGGCCTGGTGTTATCTGACCAGGCGGGCTTCGTCCCGGGTAGGGCCACCTCCAATAATCTCCGGACGCTCTTCTCCATCATGCATAATGTAGCTCCGGATTTGCCTTTGGTGGCTGTCTTTCTAGACGCCACCAAAGCCTTCGACTCCCTGGAGTGGGACTATCTCCACTGTATCCTGCGCAATATGGGCATGCCGCTGGGGTTCACGCGCTGGATCGAGCTTTTGTATGACCGACCGGTCGCTAGGGTGGGGCTGAATGGGCGCACTTCGGACGCCTTTGCGGTGTCGCGCGGTACCCGACAGGGTTGCCCACTGTCTCCGCTGCTGTTCGCGATAGCGATGGAACCTCTGGCGGCTCGGCTCCGCCAACATCACCGGGACAAAGCTCTGCGCTGTCTTCAGCGAGAGGTCCTCATCTCCCTCTACGCGGATGACATCACACTCTACATACGTGACCCCGCTGCCAACCTCAACCCTGTTCTCCGAGAGTTTATTCGCTTTGCAGGGCTATCTGGTGTCCATATCAATTGGGGGAAGTCCACTATATTTCCACTGACTGCGTCCGCCCAGCCCTTTCCTCTGGACTACCCTCTACGGTGGGAAATGGAGGAAGTCCGTTACCTGGGCATACTCCTCTCCCATGACCGAGAAGAGCTAATGCGGATGAACTATGGCCGCACGTTTGAGCTTATCCAGGCATATGTGTCTAGATGGATCACACTGCCCCTCTCCTTTGCGGGCCGCGCCTCCTTAATCAAAATGGTTATTCTTCCAAAACTCCTGTACTTGTTCATGAACATCCCATATTACCCTGGCAAGTCCTTCTTCCGTCTTTTGAGGTCTGAACTCATTCGATTGGTCTGGGGGGGGAGGAAGCCGCGTCTTCGCTGGGAGGTGTTGACTCGTCCATTTGTGCACGGAGGGCTAGACCTACCGGACTTCGAGCTGTATTATCACAGCGCGCAGGCCCACTACATTCATCACTGGATTCGCCCCACGCCCTTCCTGCCGCAGACGGCTGTAGAACACTGGCTGGCTGCGCCTATTCCACTTGAGGGGGCGATACTCAGTGCACCAGAGACACGTACAGCGTACCGCACCACGATCTCAAGCTCCATTCTAGCATGGCGCTACCTTGCTAAGGTGGCAGGCGCACCGCTCATCTATTCTCCACTGCTTCCTCTGGCATACCATCCCCGATTGCCCCTTTTACAGGAACAACTGTTTAAAAAGTTTATGGCCAAATTCCACATGACAACATGGGGGGACCTCTATCATGATGGACAATTCCGCTCCCAATCTCAGATGTTCACTCACTCTACACCCACTTTCATGGACACTTTCCTCTACACCAGGCTTCGTAGTGGTATTCGTGCACTGACGGGGGACTTTCCTTGTGAGCCACCCATGCTAGAACCCCTACAACGCTTACTTAAGGCTACCACTCCGGCTCATGCTGTTTCTACTCTATACCATTCGCTACGCACCACTCTAAACTTCTCGCCCTGCACGGCACGTACAAAGTGGGAGGAAGACCTAGGACTACCCATAGATGACGACCTCTGGAGCTACTGTTGTTTACAAACCGAACAGATCTCCTCCAGTAGTAGGTTTAGGGTGATTCATTACCGGTTCTTACATAGGCTCTACTGTACTCCAGCACACATGCATAGGATAGGCCTTCGAGAAGATGATCTATGCTGGCGCTGTCGCGCTCCGGGGGCAGACTTCCTGCACCTGGCGTGGGGCTGCCGGGAGATTGTCGAATATTGGCAACAAGTTTTTTCTGGCCTTTCCGAAATGATCGATGTCTCACTAACACCCTCTCCATTACAGGCACTCCTGGGCTACACCAGTACTATCCGAAAACCTGTCCGTAGATTCGCCACTATCGCCTTTCTCATGGCGAAACGCCTGATAGCCTGTAGGTGGGGGCGGGGCAGAACTCCCAGGTTTAAGGACTGGATCGCTGATATGGTACACTGCCAGGATACTTTACTCCGTTATGCTGAACTCCTGCCTTCCGCTTCGCGGCCGGCTGACATCTGGGGTCCCCTGCAGGCATATCTGTTATCACACCCACAGACATAGTGGACCTTCTTCCCGCTCTCCCCTTAACCTTCCTAGACACCGCTCCGGCGAGGGTGGCTCGGCTCCTGCCCCTTAGCCACGCGGCAACCGAGGATCGGAGTTGAGACGATCACGGGTCGCAGTGGACAGGCGCCTCTATACCACCACAACACGTTAATATGGGTCGACGATTTCCATGTCACAGTTGTTGGGGGAGATGAGTCCTCGCACTGGCACGCTATTTATCTTGCTTCTTATGCCGCGGCCGGCCCCTGGAGGGTTGTAGGCAGACCGCTGTGTTTACTCTTCTCTCTCCTTCTTGTACCACGCTGCCGGCCACATGTTGGTTGTAGGCATGAGGCTGTGTATTTCTTGTTCATGCTGAATAAAGGTTTTGGAAAATTAAAAAAAAAAAAAAAAAAAAAAAAAAAAGACGGTTTTGGTTGAGCTCTGTTTTCATCAATGAGGTGACCTAAATACTCAACAGTCTCTCTGAAAAATTTGCATTTGTCCTTTTGCAATGTGAGACCACTTCCTAAATCTTTTGTAGGACCTTCCTTAGCACGTCTGTGTGTTCTTCCTTCTTCTTGCTGTAAATCAGTCATCTTGGAATTACCCCCCACCTTCCATGTCACAGAACAGTTGATTGATTACGTGCTTGAATACAGAAGATGCCAAGCACAGCTCGAAAGGTAATCTGCAAAATTGATATGCTCCTATTTTTTTGACATTGTACCTTTCAATTATAATGCTTATAGTGGTATCAAAACAATTCTTTATTCTTGTTTTGGCTTCAATTAATACATCCCTGTTCTGCTTGGGTTTTCGGATCAGATAGAACCCACTCATCAGGGCCTCACTAACCCAGCCAGAACGTTACCCCCTCCCTAGAACCTATTTACAATCCTACAACCACATATATCTATCACCTAAGGACAGGGGATTCCTACTATGTATACCAAGATCTCACAATCGGCGGCCTCGCGATCCCCTACGAATCCAGACCTCTCTGCCCAAACGACAGTATCACAAGTGGCGGCCTCGCGGTCCCATACGAACCCAAACCTCTCTGCCCAGACGACAGTATCACAAGTGGCGGCCTCGCGGTCCCATACGAACCCAGACCTCTCTGCCCAGACGACAGTATCAGCACAATCGGCGGCCTCGCGATCCCCTACGAATCCAGACCTCTCTGCCCATACGACAGTATCACAAGTGGCGGCCTCGCGGTCCCATACGAACCCAGACCTCTCTGCCCATACGACAGTATCACAAGTGGCGGCCTCGCGGTCCCATACGAACCCAGACCTCTCTGCCCAGACGACAGTATCACAAGTGGCGGCCTCGCGGTCCCATACGAACCCAGACCTCTCTGCCCAGACGACAGTATCAGCACAAGTGGCGGCCTCGCGGTCCCATACGAACCCAGACCTCTCTGCCCAGACGACAGTATCAGCACAATCGGCGGCCTCGCGATCCCCTATGAATCCAGACCTCTCTGCCCATACGACAGTATCACAAGTGGCGGCCTCGCGGTCCCATACGAACCCAGACCTCTCTGCCCATACGACAGTATCACAAGTGGCGGCCTCGCGGTCCCATACGAACCCAGACCTCTCTGCCCAGACGACAGTATCAGCACAATCGGCGGCCTCGCGATCCCCTACGAATCCAGACCTCTCTACCCAGATGGCAGTCTCATACGACAGTTCATCCTATGGTTACCATAACATACAAAAAGGGCTCACTATTCATCAGATCACACAAGGATTGTCAGTTTGAGTACAGCCTGTTCTCAGGTTCGAGGGGCTCCTCTTTCCCTTATTCAGTTACCACTTACCTGATCAGGGTTAACATCTGTTCATGTAGCCGCAGCTGACTAGAAGAATAGGCTACCCTCTTATACAAGAACACGCAGTACATGTTGGTTCACTACAAACTGGATATTTTATTACTCATTACATACATGATCACATAACATTACGATATAACACATAACCTGCAAAGAAAAGTGAAAGATTAAGTTGTACACTCTAATAGCAAAGGGTCGACATCACCTTAGTAGTATGTAGCCTGCACTCAGTGGTCATCTAGGTTCCCTTCTCGTCTGTATCTCGGCTCGCCGGGAGTCACCCTTCTTCGAGTCACTGGGACCTCTTCCTTATCGGCTACTCTCTCCTCTCTGGCTATTCTGCTAGGAAAGCATCTGTCTCTCGGTTCTTCTCCGCCTTCAAGATGGCGTCTGTCTTCCCTGGAATAAGTAGTAGCTTTACTGCTAACGGCCAGATGCCGCCTACGGACTGAACATGTAACTGCCTAAGACTTTCACTAATATAGAGGTGCATTTCCTCATGGAAAATTCCGGCCCGTAACCTGCCGCCCACCAAATTCTTGTACCTCCCCGTACCAAGGACACGTTCCCAGCCAGCCGGCCTGATGTAGTGTCTTCGGCATGAAGAAAAATACAATCCTTCGATAAGGGCCGGCCTGAACCGGTTCTCTCCAAGCGAATAACACCTCATAACTAAAACATAGCTTTTGGCCTAGAAGCATCCCAAGCTGCCGAAGCAGAAAGAAAGATGGAGTCTCTCCCGTTTGAGGCCTAACAGGCCTGAATTCAGCACAGCTCCATGAAATACCCTCACTATAGGACAGGTTATCCCTAATACTAATGAATCTATCCCCTAGGCTATATATGCAAGCCCTGATCTATGGGGAAGAGCACAGAATCATATCAAAGTGCCTAGTAAATAGGCTCCATTCACTACTCTAACCCTTAGGCTTGAATGATAAGAGACTGAAGTCACATCCAATCACTTGTTAACACAAGAAGGCCAGGAAAATCGAGCAGAACATTTCACCCTTGACTTCAGTCTATTATACATTCATTAAATGGAACTAACATCTGTAGAAGAATAATATGAAACAAAACTAACTGATCTATGTCGAGTACCAGGTGTGCAGAATTGAAGTAGTGAAGGAACACACTGAATAAAGCAACAGATGGAAATCAAAATGGCGATAGTAATCAGAATACCTCCTAATATTTGACGTAATAAATGCAAATCAGGTAACCAATTAAAGAGCCAGTCAAACCAGCCCTGATCAATGTGTTTTCTTACTTCTTCTGTCAAGTCATGTAGCTTGTTAATGTGAGCTCGAATGGATTGTGTATGATCAGACAAGTTAAAACAACAAAGACCCTCAAAATCGGAACAATCGTGTCCATGTTTAAGCAAAAGATAATCAATGGCCGCTCGATTTTGCAAGATAGCCCTTCGTTCACCCTGGGCATCTAATAGCATGTCCGACAGGACTGTGGAAGTATTATTAATGGATTTCACCATCCAGCAGGCCATTTTCTCAATAGATTTGGCATTATAAACTGCCAAAGCAGGAACACCAATAATTGAAACAGCCAGGCTAAGATATTCGGACTTAGAATATAAATGCAAAGATGAGTCACAATCCTCCTGTAATCTCACTGTATCTCGAATCACACGAGAATTGGCATTCGGATGTGACGAGAACATCAGTAAACTGAGTCTCGTAATGGCACAAGGGCCACCAGAAATATTTGCGGGGACATTTGGCCAGGAAGTATTACCACATGAGAAAAGCCATCCGGCAGGTAGTAACATCGTGCGATAATGACTAGGGGTAACTACCAAACTCTTGCAAGTCATATTGTTCTGGACCGAAGCACATGTTTTCGGTGTCCTTTGAAAGCACAAAGTTCGCTCATGAAGGGTGAAGGAAGTAGCACCTTTCAATTTTAGACGCAGACATTCAGAAATTGCACTAGGATTACACGTAAGGAAAAAAACACATATCTCCTTGTGTGATATTATAGGTAACTATTTGGGACTGGACGGGGGGTATCTGGTCTGGTAGTTCAGTACATAAGGGGCAATACGCATGGGTGGCAAAATCGCCCAGAAGAACATTGGGGCGGGCCTTTGAAATGTTAAAAATATTAGTCAAAGTTTCCAGCGAGGCAGGGACAGCAACCAGACAGGTCGCTAAGATGTCGTGTACAGATCTCATCGGCGTCAAACAAAAGTGAGGGGCATCGGTCACCCTTTTCGCCAGTAAGGTCCAAAAGTTCGATGACGAATCCCACGCAGCGAGGGAACGCGACACTCGGGTGCGTAGCTCATCCCGGGTTGACGGGATTCCTCCTCTCTCGTCGAACCAACCCGAAAATAGTCCGACGACGACACATCCTGCAGCAGCAGTCCAAAGAATGATCTGAAAGAGAATCAAATACAGGCATTAATCATTCTCGTAAGTAACATTTGTCAGCCGGGACCGCTTCCCAGCTATCTTTCCCTGGTCTCATAACTAAAATGGTGTTGTCATGACCGGTGGCGATGACCTCTGCTTGTTCAGGGGGATTCTTAGGCGACTGCACCCAAACCCTGGCCCCAGGGTTATCTGTGGAGCCAAAACCTTTCTGGCCTCGTACAGTTAGCAAAGTTGGGGCAGTGCCTTTTACCATCCCACCACTGAAGACAGGCATTATGAGTAATTGAGCCACTCGGTCAGTTCGATGGATCAGCAAGTCAGCCTCACTGCTATTCAGCAGGAGCACCTTAATCTCTCCCTGATAATCACTGTCAATGACCCCTCCAAGTACCTGAATGCCTTTTACAGCCAGCCCCGATCTAGGGGCGATTAATCCAAAATTCCCGGGTGGTATATGAACACCAACACCGGTCGCGATGATGACCCGATCTTTACCTTTTATAACGGTGTCATCCATGGCATGCAAGTCTAAACCTGCCGACCCTGGGGTCGCTCTACATGGAGCCATAGCTCCGGGAGTAATTTCCCAGTACATCACAGTCTCTCTGATTTCATTTGGCTGAGCATTAACATTCGGAGGGAACAAACGCATAAGTGGAGATTCAGCATTTAGAAAAGGACGATTATTCAAAATTAATAGCGCTTGGGGCAAAAAGTCTCGCCAATTCTTATATTTGTCATTTGTCAATTTACGCAGCTGCTCCTTCAGCAGACCATTCAATCTCTCCACAAGACCCGAGGCCTGCGGATAGTATGGGATATGAAATACCCAGTCAATATTGTTTTCCACACAGAATTCCTGTACCAATCTTCCACGAAAATGGGATGCATTATCAGATTGAATTTGGAATGGCACACCATAATACATCATAATCAATTCCAATGTTTTAATGGTATTCAATTGGGTAGCTTGCTTACAGGGAAGGGCTACCAACAGGCCACTGTATGTATCGACAATAGTGCAAACATATTGACAATTCCTACTCATGGGAAGTGGACCGATGTAATCAATCTGCCAAATTTGAGCGGGCAGTTTCCCGTGATGTAAATGACCTTTAACAATTTGGGGCACTTTGCGCTGCCTGATATGCTGACAAATGGGACAATGTAAAATAACATTTTTAATTAAATCTAGGGGAATATAAATTCCTCGATCAGCAGCCCACCTGCTAGTGGCTTTCTCTCCAAAATGTCCTGCCTTCTGGTGGGCCCATTTCGCCAATCCCGCAATATCAGAATCTTGCCTGTCCACCACTGCCTCAGTAATTTTAGATTTCTCATCTGCAATGTTATGAAAAAATTTGTCAAGAGAATCTATCGGGGTGTGAGCATCCACATGGAAGATTGTGACAGTACTCTGTGGGAGCATCTCCCAAATCTCCTGCCATAATTCTTTTCCCCACAATTGTTTTGAATGCAATTCCCAATTATGGGAATGCCAAGTCGGTAACCAAACTGCCAGTCCATTGGCAGTAGACCAAGAATCGGTGAAAATATGACATGTGCCAGGTAACTCTTGTTTCAGAACTTGATAAACAGCATAAAGTTCAGCAAATTGACTGCTCTTACCTTCACCAGTTGTGCTCAGCAGTTTTTGTGTGATCGGATTATAGGACACCGCTTTCCAGTGCCGTTTCGTCCCTATGAACCTTGCTGAACCATCCGTAAACCAGACATGGTTTTTGTCCTCTGCGGACAAATCATCAAAAGGTCTACCCCACTTGACAGGAGACTCCTGTACTAAAGGTACGGAACATTCACTCTCAGTCTCAGTCGATGGCGCCCACGCCACCTGCTCATGCAAAGATGCAACTCCTTTTTGTCCCACACGTGCCCTGTCTTGTATATACCATTTCCATTTAATCACACTCGCCTCTTGAGCGTGTCCAATTCGGTGAGTTTTCGGCAAACTCATAACCCACTGCATGATAGGAATTTCAGGTCGCAAAACTATATCATGACCCAAAGTCAGTTGCTCGGTATCCACCAGAGCCCAATAACATGCAAGTAACTGTTTCTCAAAAGGTGTATACCGCTCACCAGCATCAGGTAACTTTTTGGTCCAGAAACCCAACGGCACTCTACTCCTGCCTTGCTTCTGCCACAAACTCCAATTCGCATAAAGGCCCTGTACAGACACATTCAAATCCACCTCACCATCACGTACGGGCCATAAATCCAAAGCATGTTGAATTGCCTCTTTTGCTAGGTTGAACGCATCTTGCTGTGGTTTATCCCATTCAAATGCATTCTTTTTACGAGTGACACGGTACAAGGGGGCCAATATTTGACTCAAATGAGGAATAGGGTAGGAAGAGATTTCCCGTGGTGAGAAAATGGTATTGAAGTAGATTGGGTTGTTTTCAACAGAAGTACAAAACATAAGCCCATGTGTTAGGATATATCTAATTAGTATAAAAACATACCACTATGTAATTTAAAAAGACATCATATTTTATTAAAAGCCAGTTAAAAAAACACATAATACAAAAACAAAATTTGATCCGGTGAAAATTTTTTCTATTGCCAGTAAACAAATAAGTTCCGCTGAATCAAAAGGCACAATAGATATATCTTACTTGAATATAATTTTACAGACACGACAGTGCACAATGATTGTGCTAAACGATTAACAAACTCATAAACCAGAAGTGGAGAGACAGAAAAAAGACAGTACAATTTGTCATTGATTAACACATCTGCTCATAAATCTCAACAGAGCTTTTCCTATACACAATATGTAGATATAGTGTCTTATCAGAAAAGCTGTTCCCACAGATTGTGTTGTAGTATTGCGTCGACGCGTTTCGATGGTTTTAATCTAATTGTCCATCTTTTTCAAGACAAGAATTGTCTCATCCTCTCAAAATATAGTAGGCACTGAATGGTTGCCGTTGCGATAAGCTCCTGTTAACAAATGTATCAATAGTGCAAAATTATGTTTGTGGCAAAGAATAATCACTAAAAAACATCTACATTGTAAAATGTTAGAAAAGTCTTGTAAATAGCATATAGCATATTATTTAGGCATTTTAATTTATTTCCACGTTTAAATTGATTTTTCAAAATTTTTTAGATGTACATGTGTAGATATGTATGCAACAACCACTATATAAAAAAAACATCTGGGAAAAGATCGCCCTACGGTCAGGGCAAACTGCAATTTATGCATTCTTGATTTTAAATAACAACAATAAAAAGAAAGCGAGGTTGCAAAAATATATTCTTTATTAAACTCAATTCACGTGAACATGGTGGATCGAGGCCATAAGTTTTCTCGGCAATTTCGACCTTAAAGCTAGTGTTAGAGAGTCCGATTGATAAAGTTTTGGGGACTTTGTAAAAAAAGAAAAAAAGAAAAGGAAAAAAGAGGAAAAAGAGTAAAAGTATATCCGGGTCGCCGTGGACATCACGAATACGATGTATCAACATGGCAGCTCAAAGCAATAGGTTGAAACGCACCGCACTTCCGGAACTAGCACTTCCGGATTGCCAGAGGCAGAATATACAAGTCCGTTAGAATAGATGCCACCGTCACTCCCACAGTCTGACGCGGGAAACTTGGAAGCACACCTGATACTGATTTATGTTCCCCACAATGGGCCAATCAGAGCCGGCCTTCCAGGGTTTTTAAATCGGCAAGACACGGGTTTGTTAGACGCTGGCAGTCAGGAAGACGAGAGGACCCCAATTTGCAGTCATCTAAGATCTTTGAGACGGTAAGGTTATTGAGTTAGAGACAATTGCACTATTGAGCTAAAATTTACGCCCTACAAAATAGATTATAGCATTTTCTCTTTACTGGGGTATATTAGAGCGTAATGTTAAAAACTATCGAGCTATAAACTATGTCCTACTTAACAGTATTTCTACTTGATTATGGTACTATAGCGTAACGTTTAAAAAAAATTTATTTTTAGGTCAATTTGAGTTTAAACAGAGAGGCAAATATTACAACCAGGAAGCGATATATGCTTACCTTATTCGGAATTAAAGAAACAACAATAAAGAAAGTGGCTTCCCCGTAAAACACGGTAGGCATTTAAACTCTAATGCTCTACAACAAAAATTAAAAACGAAAATATTATGTTTAGACATAATCAAATGGTTAATGTTTCAGGCAAGAATCTCCGAAGAGAAAGAAAGGAGAAGGGTCAAAGATCATTCTGCACGTATTTTGACGGCAATACCGCTTGATAAGGTGATGAGATTTAGTATGCTGTGAATCCGTCGTGATATATATATAAAAAACGTTAAAAATAAGAAATATGTGACAAAAAGGCTGAGGGTTATCCTATATATAATATATGGTGGTACGCAAAGTAGACTAAGAAACCAAGGATGTCAGGTGTATGTAAGATAGGACTATTAAAATCTGGCCAACTTTAAGGCTTAGTAACATATTGTCTTTTCAGATGTTGTTGACACAATTACAAGAAAAAGTAGATAATCCCCGAATCTGAAGAATCCAAGACATGCTATAAGGTAATCCCTAAATCCTACTAAACGCAAGACTCACAAACCCCTAGTCCTATATATTTGAATGGCCCATTTGATAGGATAACACATAAACAATTTGAATTGGTGTGCATATGTTTTCCACATGATAATATATACGACACAGTTTATTTTGAAAAATCAATTTAAACGTGGAAATAAATTAAAATGCCTAAATAATATGCTATATGCTATTTACAAGACTTTTCTAACATTTTACAATGTAGATGTTTTTTAGTGATTATTCTTTGCCACAAACATAATTTTGCACTATTGATACATTTGTTAACAGGAGCTTATCGCAACGGCAACCATTCAGTGCCTACTATATTTTGAGAGGATGAGACAATTCTTGTCTTGAAAAAGATGGACAATTAGATTAAAACCATCGAAACGCGTCGACGCAATACTACAACACAATCTGTGGGAACAGCTTTTCTGATAAGACACTATATCTACATATTGTGTATAGGAAAAGCTCTGTTGAGATTTATGAGCAGATGTGTTAATCAATGACAAATTGTACTGTCTTTTTTCTGTCTCTCCACTTCTGGTTTATGAGTTTGTTAATCGTTTAGCACAATCATTGTGCACTGTCGTGTCTGTAAAATTATATTCAAGTAAGATATATCTATTGTGCCTTTTGATTCAGCGGAACTTATTTGTTTACTGGCAATAGAAAAAAATTTCACCGGATCAAATTTTGTTTTTGTATCATGTGTTTTTTTAACTGGCTTTTAATAAAATATGATGTCTTTTTAAATTACATAGTGGTATGTTTTTATACTAATCAGATATATCCTAACACATGGGCTTATGTTTTGTACTTCTGTTGAAAACAACCCAATCTACTTCAATACCATTTTCTCACCACGGGAAATCTCTTCCTACCCTAAAGTAGTACTCTATTCCCCTGGTTGGTCAAAGGGGTCACTCTCATTCCTACTTTAATCAAATGAGGAATATGCTGACGCCAAAAACCAAATAAACCAATGAAGCTTTGGGCTTCTGTCCTATTCCTCGGAACTGCAAAATCAAGAATTTTCTGTTTAACCTGAGGGATCACTTCACGGTGTCCTGCATGCCAATTAATACCCAAAAATTTTACAGCCTGGGACGGGCCTTGTAATTTATCCGGATTGATTTCCCAACCTTTCTCACGCAGGCACTCAATGACTGTCCAATTGGGTCTGAACTTCCTCTTGTGTTTCGCCTTGGATCAAAACATCATCAATATAATGACACATCTGAATTTGTGGATGAACCGGTACCTCAGCCAGATGCTCTGCCACCAGCCGGTGACATATCGTAGGACTATGTACATAGCCCTGAGGAAGACTTCTAAACGTCATCTGACGCCCATTCCACGTAAAACTGAACTGTTCCTGACACTCAGGGGCAATCGGAATCGAAAAGAAAGCATTAGCAATATCAATGGACGCATACCATGTACCTGGATGTTTTTGGATTCTTTCAATTAGGATATATAATGCCTAGTTCCAAATTGGTAACATCCATCATCTAAGTGCAAAGTCATTCCTTTCAAAATATCAATTCCAATTATAAATTCTAAGAGTGGCACCACTAATACAGAGTATTCTTTTCTAGGAATTCTACCTATTCTCATTTCAAGTAAGGTTTGAACTGCGGGAGTTTCCTTTCCGCCTAATCCGGTAATTGTAAAAGGCTGACCTTTAAACTTCTTTGATTTTCCATGAATAAGAGTGGCCTCCGCTCCTGTATCGACCAATGCTCGGGCCCTTTGGACATTACGATGTCTCCAATAAATATCAATATCTACATAGGGTCTATTATCTCTGTGAGCCCATCTGTGTACTGGAGCTTGACCTATTTCCTAGTCATCTTTACTACGTTCTGTGTACCAGGATAAATCAGGATAAAGACTCTCACGTTTCCTAGGTATCGATACCTCCTGTTCATATCCATCTTCATTACGAAATGGATTACTGTTCCCTGCATTGTACTGGGGGTTTCGATCGGCCAATGTGTGTCGATCCTCTCTCCTTCTCAACTCAGGGGATTGATCCCTATCATCTCTGCGTCTGCTATTAACATAATCGTCTCTCCCCCTCTCTCTTTCCCCCCCTCTCTCCCTGTCCCTCTCACGACGGGGGGACAAGTCACGCACATAACGTCGATCATCACAACGATCAGAGCGCCCACGGCGGTCGTCATCACCGCTACCGTCAGAAAAACCACGATCACACTCAGTCGTCCGAACACGCCGGGCACCCTCTTTCCGATCCAAGCCACGTTTGCGAAACATTTCCCACAAACGAGAAGTAGTCTCACCATCAATGTCCTCTTTCCGCACACCATCGGCCAGAAGACCAAGAAACATATCACGTCTAGTAAGTTTATTGTCACCAGGAGTACGAGTGTCAGGCCGGGATTGCCGTTCAGGTTTAAACCACTCACCCAACTCACCGAGTTGGCGTACCGATTCAAGCACCACAGATAACATGTTACCAGTCTGATTAATCAATAAAGTCATCATAACCTGCTTATAAGCAACAGGAGAAGAACGAATAATACGATTCCGCACAGAAGATGTCAAGAAACCATCAAGCAACCTGTCAGCAGTATTCAGAAAAATTGCCGTTTTCATCACCTCTTCTTTGAGACGTTGCGTAGCATCGCGCAAAGTATACCACGGTTTGTCATTCACAGGCCAATCAGATTCAGTAGGATATTTTTGACTACAACCCTCAGTCGCCAATTGAAGCAAAGAAATTTGACCACCAACATTAAAGTTGCGAAAATGATCCTGTACAGTAGAATCCGAACTCAAGGAACAAAACTTCAAACAATCGCCAGCATCCAACATAATGCCAGCAGCGCCCAGTTCATAAAGGCGCACCATCCATGTGAGTAAGGACTCACCAGCTCGCTGCCGAAATCTTTGTAAAATATCACTAAATTCTTGTTGAGTAAAATCCTCCAAAGAGTCTAAAGCAATACCATTCGGAGCACCGGGAGCCTGCTGCAACTTCCGCCGAAAAACCGGATGCACCGAGACCGCGGGACGAGCATCACAAGGAGCTCGACCAGTACACGTAGAGGAACAATCAGTGTAAGAAGCATCGACCCCACTCGAAGGACGAACGCAATCATGGAGTGCACCATCAGAGGCGCAAGAAGCAGATGGAGAGGACTCGCGCTTGGCAAACTCCTCACCCGAGGAAGGAGAATCACTGGAGTTCCAGATATTACCATCCCATTCATCAGGATTCCAATCCAGTCCGGCTTTCGCCACGACCAGACGCACTTTTCGCTTCGAAACTCGACCACGCCGATTTTTGTATTTATAACGAGCAATTCGCACAGCCGCCCTCTCGGCAATAGTTTGGTACGTATCAAGTTTGTCGGCAAGCAACTTATTTTGACACCGCAACAAAGTATGAGCATTCTGAATCTCAACAAAATTCACTTCCACATCCTTATGCACATTCTGTAACTTCAACAACCTCTCATGCAAGATCCTGTACGCAGACAGAACAATCCAACCTCTGCGCCCCAAAACGGGAAGTTCATCACCCTTAGATATTGGCGCCTTCTGTAAACAAGCAATCACATCAGCCGGCTCCGCCAGTTCCAAAAAAGAATTCCAATTCTCACTCAAACCAGTAGAATCAGCCCACTCACGGGCTAAGGCCTCATAAGGCGTTGAATCCCAGCCGGGAATATCAACGGGCAACTTAAAAGTAGATTTCGACTTTCTAGAAAACATGTTTGAAAATAAAGAAAAAGAGAAAAAGAAAAAGAAGAAAGAGAAAAGAAAACTACACTCGCAGGTATGTAAAAATAATATACAAACGAAACCACGCACGCACCAAAAGCAAACACGATACAACCACAACGCACACAGGTTTCGTAAACGGTTCGTGACGCCAAATGTTCTGCTTGGGTTTTCGGATCAGATAGAACCCACTCATCAGGGCCTCACTAACCCAGCCAGAACGTTACCCCCTCCCTAGAACCTATTTACAATCCTACAACCACATATATCTATCACCTAAGGACAGGGGATTCCTACTATGTATACCAAGATCTCACAATCGGCGGCCTCGCGATCCCCTACGAATCCAGACCTCTCTGCCCAAACGACAGTATCACAAGTGGCGGCCTCGCGGTCCCATACGAACCCAAACCTCTCTGCCCAGACGACAGTATCACAAGTGGCGGCCTCGCGGTCCCATACGAACCCAGACCTCTCTGCCCAGACGACAGTATCAGCACAATTGGCGGCCTCACGATCCCCTACGAATCCAGACCTCTCTGCCCATACGACAGTATCACAAGTGGCGGCCTCGCGGTCCCATACGAACCCAGACCTCTCTGCCCATACGACAGTATCACAAGTGGCGGCCTCGCGGTCCCATACGAACCCAGACCTCTCTGCCCTGACGACAGTATCACAAGTGGCGGCCTCGCGGTCCCATACGAACCCAGACCTCTCTGCCCAGACGACAGTATCAGCACAAGTGGCGGCCTCGCGGTCCCATACGAACCCAGACCTCTCTGCCCAGACGACAGTATCAGCACAATCGGCGGCCTCGCGATCCCCTATGAATCCAGACCTCTCTGCCCATACGACAGTATCACAAGTGGCGGCCTCGCGGTCCCATACGAACCCAGACCTCTCTGCCCATACGACAGTATCACAAGTGGCGGCCTCGCGGTCCCATACGAACCCAGACCTCTCTGCCCAGACGACAGTATCAGCACAATCGGCGGCCTTGCGATCCCCTACGAATCCAGACCTCTCTACCCAGATGGCAGTCTCATACGACAGTTCATCCTATGGTTACCATAACATACAAAAAGGGCTCACTATTCATCAGATCACACAAGGATTGTCAGTTTGAGTACAGCCTGTTCTCAGGTTCGAGGGGCTCCTCTTTCCCTTATTCAGTTACCACTTACCTGATCAGGGTTAACATCTGTTCATGTAGCCGCAGCTGACTAGAAGAATAGGCTACCCTCTTATACAAGAACACGCAGTACATGTTGGTTCACTACAAACTGGATATTTTATTACTCATTACATACATGATCACATAACATTACGATATAACACATAACCTGCAAAGAAAAGTGAAAGATTAAGTTGTACACTCTAATAGCAAAGGGTCGACATCACCTTAGTAGTATGTAGCCTGCACTCAGTGGTCATCTAGGTTCCCTTCTTGTCTGTATCTCGGCTCGCCGGGAGTCACCCTTCTTCGAGTCACTGGGACCTCTTCCTTATCGGCTACTCTCTCCTCTCTGGCTATTCTGCTAGGAAAGCATCTGTCTCTCGGTTCTTCTCCGCCTTCAAGATGGCGTCTGTCTTCCCTGGAATAAGTAGTAGCTTTACTGCTAACGGCCAGATGCCGCCTACGGACTGAACATGTAACTGCCTAAGACTTTCACTAATATAGAGGTGCATTTCCTCATGGAAAATTCCGGCCCGTAACCTGCCGCCCACCAAATTCTTGTACCTCCCCGTACCAAGGACACGTTCCCAGCCGGCCGGCCTGATGTAGTGTCTTCGGCATGAAGAAAAATACAATCCTTCGATAAGGGCCGGCCTGAACCGGTTCTCTCCAAGCGAATAACACCTCATAACTAAAACATAGCTTTTGGCCTAGAAGCATCCCAAGCTGCCGAAGCAGAAAGAAAGATGGAGTCTCTCCCGTTTGAGGCCTAACAGGCCTGAATTCAGCACAGCTCCATGAAATACCCTCACTATAGGACAGGTTATCCCTAATACTAATGAATCTATCCCCTAGGCTATATATGCAAGCCCTGATCTATGGGGAAGAGCACAGAATCATATCAAAGTGCCTAGTAAATAGGCTCCATTCACTACTCTAACCCTTAGGCTTGAATGATAAGAGACTGAAGTCACATCCAATCACTTGTTAACACAAGAAGGCCAGGAAAATCGAGCAGAACAATCCCACACTTGAACCTCCTACTCTTTTTCAACAGGGGTTATGTGATCAAACATCATCCTTCCCTCTGCCCCCAAACAATTATACATCATGCCTTGCATCCTGGCTGGATTGTAATGTGTCCCATCAATAGCCTCCAGATGTTTTTCAAAACATCTAACCCATTGGGTCCAACATTCCTCCAGTGGCCCATACACTTCCAGAAAGGTGCTGAGCATAGCCGCTGCATTCATAGTGACACTGTTTCACAAAGATTAGCATTAGCTGTAGCCAAACTCAATAACCAGTACGGGTTTCAAACATGCATTTATGTCTATAAAACACTTCTCAGCATCACTTTTAAGTATTTGGCTCAATCGGTGTGCGCTTGAAGTATAACCCCTGAAACAAATAATAACGTGAGCTGGTTCCATCACCCTTCGAACATTTTAAAGTGGGGCGAAGGCGTGTCAGGAAGCAGACAGAAGGATTTGGAGACCGGCATGTGCATGAAGTAGTTCGTAAACGGGAGGAGTTGACTGAAACTCCTCCCACCTCGTCACGTCATAGAACCACTCTGTGAGAAGATTGACAAGAAGCAACCAGCATTTCACCATACTGCCACTACATAGTCAGGAAGCATGGCAGGGGCAGGAAGTGTCAGTATCCTGCATTCGTCAACAGAAGAATCCTTGTAGTAATGAAGAGGCAGGAGCAGGATTCAACAGTATCTTTCTTGTAGTTCCACTCCTGACAGAATGCTGTCAACTCTCCCTCACCGCCCACTTGCCTGCAGTGTTCTTAACACAGTATGTGGCTTTCGCCACACACAAACACACACACATGAGGTGGGACGGGTAGTGGGGAAGGACCAGGAGCAAGGATAAGGCACAATAAAACAACACAGAACACTATATACCTCCTCAAGTGTGAGTGATGCACCCAGGAAGGTACAGCACGGTCCCTTAATCCATGCAAGAGCAATACTGTCAAATCTGGTGACAAACTCCTGCTGTGTTCTCGAGGCAAGAGATGTATACAGCCTAGAGAATCATGCAACATATTCTGACAGAATGCTATCTGCATCATACAGCATATTACCTGCCTCGTCCTCAATTTGTGGGAATTCCTGTGACTGAGGTGGCTGGCAAGTCAGCAGAGCAAGTGTTCTGCCTGGCCTATCTGCATCACTATATGCCTGAGCTCCAGCATATTTTTGTAAGTGTTTGATTTCTTGTTCTGCATTTGTACTGTGTGCAGTAGATAAGTGTGCTCCTCCATAGTGGTAGGGATTCTGTTTTGCATTAGGTCAATAAGTCCATGAGTGTCCATAACATGTGCCATTGCAGCAGCTGCTGCATGGTGCCAATTTGTATCAGGATTCAGGCAATCTACTGATCTATCACAACCCAGATTAAAGACACTACCCCAGAGCACTATCTTTGGGCACAGTGCCAGACATTTATTCCAATCTTGTCGGATGAAGTCTGCATCACTCCTGTTCAGGCCAAATGTGTTGAGAAGAGTAAACTGTGTCCCATTGATAAGTATGTGAACCTAGTGATATTGGACTTGTGGGTCATTTTCTTCATGGAATAAAGTAAAAGGGAGACCGAGTTTGATTAGCAGATCTGACCCTTGGATATCGGTGGAGTAGTTCACCATGAAGTGCTGGTCTGCCCATTTCCCTGCCAAGGGGGAGTAGGTCTGCGCTCCTAGATTCCTCTCCTGCAGACAGGCAATACCAGTTTTGTGGCGGTCTAAGTAAGAGAGTAAACAAGAGTTTTTTAACCTTCACAGTTCCATGTGAGTATATTGATTATCATTGAGTTTCTGCCTCGTCTAGTTTTTGTTAAGCAAGCGCAAGGGCATCATATTGTGTAGTGAATGTGGTCACCGGTCTAACCACAGAGCTTGTCATGCGAACATAGTGCCATGGATTTACATCACCTGTGTTAGTCATAGTAAAACCACATGTCACATATACAGCTGTGTTGAACGTCCATCCCCCCACTCATACCAGCCATCCCAAGCTGCTGGTGAAAAACATCCAAATCAGTGGATTGAAACAATTCAAACTATATATTCTATCATACTAAAGCTGCATCTTCCGAACAGAGAACAATAGCAGTTTTGCCCAGTGGGGGAGTCTAGAGAGCCGACCAAGAGCCAGCCGAACAGCATTGACTATGAGGGCTGTACCTGCGGGTGTACAAGTCAGTTTAAAGGTGCCACAGGATTTAGAACTGGGCAACATAGAACTACAACATACCTCCAGAGGGATGTCACCAACAGGACCAACCTAAAGAGAAGATTAGATCTTTGTCCAATACTCAGTGTATGGCGTCAAGCCCAGTAGCGGCTGGTTCCACCCATGGATGCTCCCCCACTAGCAGCACAGAATCACAGACTCAAAGGCCCACCACATGAGTGATGGGCAATGCAGCCAAAATGTATGGCTAGGTTCATGGAGATGTCCCATGCAAAGACAATTACTGAGTCCCACATCTGAGCCATCTGAATCATGTGGTGATCTCCCATTGGTTTCCAGCATGATCTTCTTGAGGAATGGCAAGGCCTCATGTGGAGAGGAAACTACATGCACCTTGGCTCGTAGGTGATTTTGAGGCATAGCACAGCATATTGAATTCCCATCTGTCTCACCTTCCTTTTGATTGGGAGGTATTCATGGTGGGCCTCCTTCATGGCCAGGTTAAAGTCAAGGTAGAAGGAGAATGGAGGCCTCATGCATTAAAGGGGTTGTTTTCTAGCCCTGTGCAGGGCGTGCCATGATCTTTGGGGCCATGATCAGGGAGTTCTCATCCTCCTCCTTTAGTATTTCAGCCTCCTGCTCCTCCATTTTCTCCATCTCCTATTGATCCTGTGCTGTAGTTAGCAGCTGGTGGGCCTGATTGCAGGCCATGAGGGCTTTCTGAAGCTCCTTCCTTTTTGAACTCCTGTTTGCTGGTAGCTCCCTCCAAAAGTCAACAAAAATGAATTAAGCAAACAGGAGGGGTGAAGGCAAAATGTTTTGAGTAACACCTCACAAAGGATGACAGGCCTAATAGTTACGAGATAACAAAGTGCACAGAATAGGTCTGAGACCTGTCTAAACTCAGCCTAAATCTCTCCTCAGCCCACCAGTCTTTTTTGTGGTTTACTCTGGTGGAGATATATTTTGAGTTTGTGGTTCTCCTGTTTGGGCTGGCCATGGCTCCACTGGTGTTTACAATGTTAATTGCAATATTTGTTGCACATCTCCATAGTCTGCATATTCACTTTTACCCATGCTTAGAAAACTGGCTACTGACTGCTACCTTAATAGAATGAGTGATAGACAACCTTTTGACTACCCATTAACTTTTGTGCAGTTTTAGGTCTTTCATCACCCGCACAAATATTGCTTTGTACTCTCCTAAAGATGCAAGTTATCGAGGTGATTCTCGGCAAGTAACAAATGAAAGTTTTTCCACTTTAGATTAAGTTAAACATCCTACAATAAATAGCATTATTTTACAGTGAATCTTTATCAGTGTAACAGTACAATTATTAGAATGCTTGGTCTAAAGGCATGGGTCATATCCATCAGTCCTTCCTCGTGTCTCTGAATGAGGCTGCAGCAATAGTCCTTACACCATCGATATCATTGATTGGATTGTCTATACGATAATGTTTACTTGGATGACCTTCTCTTGTCATTTCTGACTAGGTGGACTTTTCCCTCATGTTGTCAAGGGATGAGCCCTCTCAGTCCTTGGTTCCAATAGTCCCCAAATCAGTGAAGGAACAGAAGGATTTCTGTAGGCCAATGGTACCCATCTGGAGCTCTACGGTGCTCCCTGGTCCTAAAAGAATCATACCAAAGAAAATAATTTTTGGATGCATGGAATCAAACTGAATCGCTCTACTGGAAAATTCTTGCAACACAGATCTTCTGTCTCTTGGGTTCACTGATTAGCCTCACCATCTTCAAATCAAAACTCATTACTTGGATATCTATAGGGTTGACATGCTTTAGAAATGCCAATTTGTTATGACATGAATACAGTTAATAATGGTGATGATATGCCTTTTAATGTAAGAAGCCATAAAACTGATAATAAACAAAACCTTTTATGTAGACCTTTTTTTGCTGAGCTACTCCATTAACTTTTTTATACAATGCTAAGACAAATTAGAACAACATATCTATGATAAATGATGTAATGTGTGCCTCATACTTAACTTTACCTTTCCCCACTTCCTTATTAAAATAGCAAGGTACATATTGTTGCTGTGATGTGCTTGGCTCTATTCTGACTCTAGGAAGGACCATGCACTCACCATGGTGCAAGGGTGCTTGAGTTGTAAGCAAGATTGTGCTTGTGCAGGTAGTGAAACCTTCTCGCACAAAAATACTTCCTCTGAAACATTTTCCTCTTTCTATGTGGGCTGCAGAATCCAACACACATAGAAAGAGGAAAAAACAAGGAGAAAAAAAATTATTTCTCCTTGTTACGCCTCACCTGGGGAGGTGTAGCATTTTGACACATTCCCAGGTCTACCAGTAATGGTAAATTCAGAATGCTCGAAAATCCATGGGTGGATGTGTGGCAACTCCCACACTCCACTCATGGAAAGACTCCCTGGGGCAAAGTAACGCAAGGAAGCAATTTGCGCTGCATTTATTTACTTCATATTTATCAAGCCACTCAGGGCCACACAAGGTGGCCTTGCGTGGCTTGATAAATCTGACTTTAGTGTTGGATCACCCTGGGGCCCCACTGTCTGGTGCAAGTGCAACTCACCACTAAGATAAATTGGACCCCCAAAATAAAGCTGGTATATACTCGAAAATAGATCTAAGAAAAAGTAGATGTATTCTCCATATGTTTTAAACTTAGAAAGGAACTGGATATTAAAATCTCTGTACCCTAGGATAGACTAATATTCCATGCATGCATTTATTGTCCGGGCAAACTTCTGTTATATGGTAATCAGAACTTCCAGCTACCAAGCGTAAAGCAATATCCTAAGTAGTGATTTTTCTGATGGGAAACGTCCTTAATAGATCAAAGGACTGTAAATGATGGTAGCTGAATTCAGACATGTTCTACAGAATTTTTTTTATATTTTTTGTTACTTGGAAACTAAAAGCCTTGTTATATTTTGGGCATAGGCAAGATACATTTGAGTTAAGACCTTGATTTTTGTGGATGTTTTCTTACAATTGGTCTCTGCTGGATATTCCCCTGTATGTTATTACTTGTCCAATCCTTGACCTTTCTGAAAAATGGCCTTCTATCTCCTACAGAGAATATTTCAAAGCAGAAAGAAATCACACAATGGGCTTGTTTGCACGGCGAGAGTTTCTTAGAGTCGCAGCTTTTTGTTCCCTAACAAAATGTAATATGGCTGTTCTTTTAGCTCTTCACTGCTGGGTAACTAAACTGGTTTTAAAATACTTTAATTTTTCATGTAAACCACCAGAACTCACCTACAGAAAAGGAGAAATATGCCGAAGTAAAAATCAAAATGAAGACATGCATCATGCAAATAACAACAAGATAGTCAGCAATTTAGTCTTCAAAATGGTTTCTTCTAATTGTCAATCATTAGGTTTCAACAACGTTTTTTCTTGAGCAACTCGATGGTTATTTATGCGGTATTGGCAAGGAACAGTACTTTATGCAAGTATAACTTATGCAGAACACGTAAGTAAAACCAAGACTGCAGAAATGTAATTTTATTTATAAACTACGCTAACATTGATGTAGGAATTCACCAATAAGGTTGATATATGTATATTAACATGAATGTATTTTATAAACCATTAAATTGCAAACATACATCCAGAAAAATGCGTTTTCATTTGGTGGCTAAAAGATCTCATGACTCTTTGCACTTTTTAGTGGATCGGGACAAATTATTTCGCAACAGTTGTTATGGACAGCAACCATCCTTTCCGGAATCCCTATTTATGTCACAGGATGCGTTTTATTTTAAATTAACTATTGTAAAGTGAAATACCGTAATCTTTGGCGCAGCTTGAGCAGTGAGATTGGTGGGGTGTGATCTACACATTTCCCAACAATCACGCTGACATATCTTGTTAACACGCATTGTCTGAGAAGCAGGACATGAGGGGGACTTAAGGGGCAGTGGAAAGGGTACAGAAGTGAGGATTGCTAGTGGCAATTAAAACAAAATATTTGATAAAATAACCAAACATTTTCGAGAAATTCAAAACAGAGCGTGTATGAATGTGTGTTTTAGTTTGTGTGCGCATTTAAAGATCCTAGGTGAAATTTGACAGACACCTCACCATACCCAATTGAAAACACGTGCACCCAACTATTTACTACAGAATACATTTATTATGGGGGTTCAACCTACCAAACACGTGGAGCTATGCCCCAGGCGGTAATATACTGTGCATGCATTAAAGTACCCACCAAAAAGCTTCTGTTTCCATTAACACACAGGAAAGTCACCAGGTTTGGGTGCCAATTACCCCAGCAACTAGAAGACCATATGCGGATGATACACTGTGGGCCTAGGGTGAAGAAATACCGCCTAACTCAATTATTATTATTATTTTTTTTGTATTTATTGTATTTGGGACTTTTATATAGCAGTGGCTAGACCTCAGGGTAACAGGAAGCTATACAAAAGATAGCACTGATAGAAGGATTCAACGTAGTATAGATGGTAAAGAATAATAATGATGCAACAAGGAAACACTAGGAGCAAAAGTTGGAGTTACTTGCACTCCCAATGATACACTTGGAGCGAAGGTGGTAGTTTCTTACACTTCCAAGGATACTTTCATAACACAAGGTGGTGTGCAAGTCTCATGTATATATATCAAGGACTCATAAATGTTTTCTCTAGGCACTATGGTTCATCAGGGAAACATGAAACTCAAGTATTTTTATACGTGCATGATACAATTCTAGCGCCAAGCTTCAAGGAAGGGCTCAGAGTATAAATACACAAGAAGTGTAGGAGTAAATTGAAGAGAGGACATCGACGAAAAGTCTATAATCTTTGAAGACAGGGATACTGATTCCTGTTTGCTACTGTAGGAGGTTTAGTGCTCATTAACCTTACATTAAGTACTTATCCTACTTCTTCCACTTAACTGAAGTTTGAAGAAGATCTCGAGGCTTTGACTCAGGGAGTTGTGGGATGTGCAGATAGCTGTACAAGAGAGAGTGAGGAGGAAGACGTCACAGGAGCTGATGCAACAGAAACCACAGGTTTGGGTGGACTGGATGGAGACTGGTGCGCTTCTAGGTTCCAGCAGAATTCTTCAGGTGATTGGGAAGGGTGAGGCTTGTTCTGCAGGGAGCAAGGCCAAACCACAATTCAGTTTCAGGCTGGTTTATATACCCTCTCGAAGTCTCCGTGGATGTGGCTAGATCTACACTGCACATGGTGCACATGGCCGTCTGGAAGATTCTTGAACCTTGGAAAAAACACGTGTTAGTACACTCTCTTTGACATTACAGAATGAGCCAGTGCAACTTGTTGATCAGAACAAAAAGCAAATGTATCATTTTCGCCGAACATGCATAATTGGCAAACATTGCTAAAACCTGCCTCTGTTGGTGTGCAATGATAAGCATGACTGGAATCATTAAATATCATTGAACTTTATGTGAGGTAATAGCCAGGTAAATGGGGGTTGGTTCAAGAATGACACACAACTGAGTGATCCCCTATGTAAGCATCATGCCAGAAGTCAAGGTGTTAGCCTCCCAAATTCCCTTCAGTTTAGCAGGTCATTCTCGTGCGAAATGCCCTGCTTCTCTGCAATCCAAACACAGGTTTAATTTCTTTCTTAGTTCTTTTTCCTCTTTCCTCAGTGGTCAAAGGACTGATCAAGCTCACAATCTGCATGGATTTTGTGTTATCCTGATTTTTAGACTTTGACTCTTTTCACTCAGACCGCACAACTGGCAGTTTGGGCTCCCCTCTAGGACATTCCATTAAACTATGGTCAGGGCTGACAACTAAGTTAATACATTCTAAACAATCTGAAGGTAAGTCTACAATGTGCGCCAGTAAATCCTTCAAGTCATCCCTAGTATTTCCGGTAGTGGAGGTGCTTGTTAGATATCCCAAATCACTAAAGTGTGGGTTCGTGTACAGGATGTGTACTCTTGGGAACTGCCGCAGGCCCCACCTCAAATCACCATTGTGAGGGGGAGGGTGACTTCCGACCAGTTAGTTCTTAAACAGCTGATTTTCCTGTAGCAGGGACTGAACTTTGTGCTGTACATCCTCTAAAGCCCATGCTAAGTCTAAAACAATCAAGGTGTCCTCAGGCAGGGCCTGGGCCAGGCCACAACATGTCTCAGCTTGGGTGATCCATGTCATCCAGGTCATGGACGCATGAAAGGCGTGGCCATCTGTGAAGCACTCCCCTGGTCCCAGCCATGAAGATGACACTGGAACAGATGCTGGACCTCCTATCCCTCCTGAGGACAATGAAGGTCCAGGAACTGAAACCTTAGATCTGTTGTGTGCAGATTAAGATTCCGTATATAGGTTTCCCGATGTATGCCCTTATATAGGTACAATTCACATTGCCCTTATTTGGACATAGCAATCCGGCCCTTATTTAGACAGTGTCCATAAAAACCAAATACAGGCATCTCCACCTACATCCGTCCATCCACGTCACAACGAATTCTTGGAAAACCAGACCCTTAAGCCTTTAGGAATTTCCCTCAGCTTGAATATTGATTCTCCAAGAACTCATTAAGTATGCATGAACATCTATTCCTTAGGGGTTCATTCATGACGTTCCTCTGCCCGACTTTTGCGTCAATACTGGCATTCCTAGACACCTTCAAGGTATAAATATACCAGCACTTTCCCTGGCAAATTGCGGTTCCCGGGGTATTCGATCCAACCCAGATTACGAGGTTCGCCACAGCAAGTTCGGAAGGAGATCGATTTCCAGCCTGATGCACTGACCTGACGCTGCCATCATCCTCGCAGAGAATCCAGCTCCAGTGCTCTCTGACTTCCCTTGCTGGGGGTTAGACTATCGAGTCCAGAAAAAAGATTCCAACCTCTCTCATTCTAAGGTATGGAGCTGACTAGAACTTAGAGAAACTTTTGGCAACTCTCGGCTAAACTAAAATATAGCTAGCTATACTTTAGAAATGGCACCTACTTCAAACCTTGTACTGCACTTAGGTTAGGTACAGTGGGGTAGAACAATTTAGAAGCATCAGATGCTACAAACCATGCTATTGCAGTATTATTTTATCTTACTGCTAACCTCGTACATATTGTAGTTCGCAGTCTGTCTTACGATTGTAGCAATTCATATCTCTTGCATGAGAAATAAGACTGTTCAATAAACCCTTTCATTGAAACGCCCGTCTCTCTATTTCTGTGCAACTCTGTAGAAACGAAGCGTGCACGATTGACTGAGTGAAACTGTTATCTATTGTTTCCACGATTCTGAGACTGTTCCATTTCTAAAAGGAAACAAATTTGTCATGTTCATGCGGTTGTCAGAGAGTAATCCCTTCTTGTATATTCGAGAAGTTTCTAGTGACCTCTGAGTTAGCTGGCACACACAAGTAATTAAGTTTAATATACTCGATAGAGACATACTGACCTTAGTCCTATGTCACATCTATAGTGTATGTTATTCCAATGCGCAGAGCCTATCAGGGATATAGGAACTACACTACATGGTGCCCAACGGTTTGGTAAGGCACTAATTTAATGCTAGATACTGAAGTAACTCAGTCGTGCTTTTCTAGAGACCCCTACTCATAAAACTCCATAAGACATCTGGAGTGGGTAGGGATAATATCCACCATAGCTGAGTAGGACGAAAGTCCTATGTATTAGCTGTTTGGTTTTGTTCAACGTTGAAGGATACAGTGTTCCAAAAAAATTTCCACCTTATCTTTGATCCCTTGAAACTTGCTCTGCATTTTTTCATTTCGACATGTTTGAAAACGGTACAAACATCGATACTGGTGGAGCTGCGGCTGACCAAGTCGCAGCAGCTTTTAATCGTACAGGTTTTCAAGAAACGGACGAGGATGCTATAATCATCCATCCAAATTTAAGGAGAGCCATCACTCTAAAACTTACAAAACATGGTCTAACACCAAGAGGTGGTAGAGCAGTTTTCGTGATAGAGGCACATTAATCTCACCAGACAGCGGTATTCTATTCATGGATAGTATTCCCAGAATCAATTCCAGTGACACACTTGTTTCACTTCTACAAAGAAGATGAACCACCAGAGTAATATATTCCTTTTGAGGATATTGAGATTCCACTCACATACCAGGAGCATGAGCTCTGGTTTAAGGGCGCCCTAAAACATTACAATCAAATTTTTTTTTAAAAATAATTTTTATTGAGTTTTCCCCAACCATCGCAGCATTAAATCAACGTTACATACAATAGCCTCATGCAAGAGAACTAGGCAGTATAGGACATTTCAGGAAAGACTAGTTCCTCAACATTTTCTCCCCTAACACCCCCACCCCACCCCCTCTCTACCCCCACCCCCCCCTTGTCATTGTGCCCGTGTCAAACCCCATCCGACTGAGGCATACAGTGCCCCATGTATCGAGAGAGCCTAACTCAAACTTATGGGATGAGCCCCAACATTGTTCTCAAAAAGACCAGAGGATTCACGCTGCCACACATATGCGCACCACGCCTCCAACCCAACCATTCGGCACGTCTTAATATATTGTACAAATGCCGATTCCTTGCGGAAAGTACTCAAGTGGCCTCATCCTGAGCAGACTCCCCAGCGGTCCCAGGGGGCCCCACCGCAATCCCGATGTTCCGGACCATGCGTGCAGGAGCCCCATCTTCCTCATCCAGCTCCCCCGGGCAACGAAGCTCCTCTACTAAGGCTCCCCACACCCTAGCAGCGTCTGGCGCCTTGTCATTAGAAGCACGCCTGGCCAGTTGTAGACGAAGCGTCCCTTCATTCCCTGTCCAAACCAAGAAACTCGCCTTCCACCTCCTAAAGCTCGGTCCGGCCCTTGCCTTCCAATGCATGGTAAGCTCCCTCTTCGCCATTATCAGCCCCAAATCATAAAATTTGCTCGTAATTTTTGTACTGGGGGTGTGCGGAAACCAAAGCAAAAGGCAAATTCCCATGTCCACTTCCAGCTCACGCTCAGTCACTTGATTCAAACACGCCATCACATCTGCCCAGTAGGACCCCAGACCCGGACAGGACCAGAACATATGTCCGAAGTCAGCCCCTTCCGCATTGCACCGAGGATACAGTGATCGAGAGCCTCCGAAATACCGCAAAATCTTTGCCGGAGTTAAGTAGGCTCTGTGGAGAGTGTAAAATTGGACCAGTTGAAACCTAGCATTGCGTGTGCACTTCCAGGCTCGCCGTAACAGCTGCGACCATGTCGTCTCTGGAATAGGCCTACCAAGGTCCCCCTCCCATTTCCCCCGCAGGGCAGCCAGGGGCGAGAGCCCTTCCGTTGTCATCCGCCTATAGAGACAGGTGATGGCCTTAAACGTACCCGCCGCCATAACGACGTACTGACATCCCAAGGACGTCGGGGGTTCCGACAGCCCCATCTTCCAATGTTTCTGAATCCCTGACACCAAGGCAGAATTAAGAAGATAATCCCCCCTCGGCAAGTCAAAATCCCTCTGCAACTCCTGGAACGGCAACAAAACCCCGTCCCTGCATAGATCCCCAAGCATGTGAGCCCCGCACTCCTCCCGGCCCGCCAACGCTGACCAGTCCCCGCCATGTGGGAGAGCCGTACACATGCCCAAAGGAATTTCCGGGGCATATGGGACCACATAGCCTTTTCGTTTCTGACTGCGGATCCAGCAGAGCCGAAGCGTGCGCTCCTCGAGTGTGAGCTGGTCCAACCTGAGTTTTTGCTGGAGCACAGTAAATGACAACACATGCCTAGGGATGATCCTACCCTGTGGGCCCTCAGGGCCTCTGAACTCGCGTGCTACGGCCTGTGTAAGCCATTGCAGCTGCGCCGCCAAATAATACCATTCAAAATCTGGAGCTGCCAGCCCCCCCTCCACCCTCGGTCTCATCAGAGTGGCCAACGCCACCCGTCGTCTGCCTGATCCCCAAATGAACCCTGTCGTCAGTGCCCGGAGCGCCTTGAAAAAGGAAGCCGGAATCCATATCGGCAAGGTACGAAAGAAGTAAAGCAATCGCGGCAGCGCTACCATTTTCAGCAGCGCCACTCGCCCAGCCACCGACAGCGGGAGGGTGCGCCAGAACGCCATACTCCCCTTAAGCCCCCTCATCGCGCCACCCACATTACCCTCGAAAAGATCGGCAGGAGCGTGAAATATGCGGACGCCCAGGTACGGTAGGCAGGCAGGTTCCCAACGTAGATCGTCAAGCGCCAAAGGCGCCTGGGCCCCAGGGGACAGAGGAAACAGGCAAGTCTTAGTCCAGTTTACCTGCAACCCCGATAAGTAGCCAAACTCCCGGAGCAGGGCTCTAGCACCCCACAAGGAATCCTGCGCATCTGCTAGATACAACAAGAGGTCATCCGCGTACAGGGAGATGTGGTGTAGCTCTCCCCGCAACGGAACCCCCTCATAGGAACGCCCCTTACGAGCATGCGCCGCAAGGGACTCAATGGCAAGGGCAAATAAAAGTGGGGACAGCGAACAACCCTGACGAGTGCCTCTCTCCACCAGACAAGCCGCTGAGATAGTACGTCCCGTACGGACCCTAGCTGTGGCAGAACTCTATAACAATCTGGTCCAGCGCACGAAGTGGTCACCCAGGCCAAACCCCTTCAGCACCCGAAACAGATACGGCCACTCCACACTATCGAATGCCTTTTCGATATCTACCGACAGTACCACGGCCTCCGATAGGCCTTCCCCACTAACCTTCGAATGCATGGTGCGGTGTTCCTCTTGGGGATGAAACCCGATTGATCCGGATGTACCAATGTGCTCATGTGGCCCATGAGTCGCGTGGCCAAGATCTTACTAAGGATCTTATAATCCACCGAGAGCATGGAGAGTGGCCGGTACGCCGACCTGGAGGAGGGGACCCCATCCTTCTTCAGCAACGGTACTATGATCGCCTCCCTCATAGTGTGCGGCAGCTTACCCACGTCCCATGCCTCCCTATACACTGCCTGCAGACGCGGAGCTAAAGTGTCCAAATATGCTGCATAGAACTCCACTGGAAGACCATCCGCCCCAGGGGTCTTTTTCCGAGCCATGTGTTTAACTGCTGCCCTGATTTCTCCTATAGAGATCGCCGCCCCCAGTTCAGAACCCTGTTCCGGATCCAATTGTGGCAGCTCAGCAGCTTCTAAGTAAGCGTCCAGACCGTCAGGCAGGTCCCGCATTCTACTCTGATACAACAGAGAGTAATAATCCAGGAATTGGTCATTGATTGCGAGTAAACCAGGCCCCCTGTTGGACTAGCCAGTGACACTATTGGGGTTTCCCTAACAGCCGGGTTAGCCAGCCAGGCCAGCAGCGACCCTACCTTATCCCGTTCAGCGTGCGCGCGGATCATATATTCCTTATAATCATATCAGCGAAGCCGCTCCACCTGAGTGGCCACCTCCTCCCGCACCGCCAAGACCTCCCTCTGGGCATCCCCGTCCGTGTGACCATCGAGTTCCGCCTGGCGCAGTCGCGCCTCAGCTCGGTCAATATCCTGCGACAGTACCTTGCGTGTCCCGGCGACGGCCGAGATGCAAATCCCTCGCACCACCGCATTAAGCGCGTCCCATTCATGGGCTCTGCTCGTTGCCGTCTCTGAGTTACCCACAAAGTAGCACTCCACACCCTCCCCAAGCTCCACGTGAAACACGGGGTCCTCCAGCGCCACTGGATTCAAACGCCAGGTCAGAATCACTTGCCACTGCTGCGACCAGAGGACCGTTATCAAACAGGGATTGTGGTCTGAGAGTGTCTTTGCCAGATACTCGCTATGGCACGTAAGTTCCAGGGCTCCCGGGGTACACAAAAAGCCATCCAGCCGAACATGTAGGTCGTGCTGCACAGAATAGAATGAATAGTCCCTGTCATACGGATGATGCACCCGCCAGGCATCCACAAGGCCCCAGGCTTCCTGCCAGTCCCTTCTCACCTTGGCCACTCTGCGTACTGCTGACTGAGCCAACGGGGGGTGAGAACGATCCAGCTCCACATCAGTAACAGAGTTAAAGTCCCCCCCAAGAAACACCGTGCCAACCAAAAAGGACGCCAGCCTCCCAGAGAGCCGTGCAAAGAATGCAGTGTAATCAGAATTCGAGGCATAGATACTGCAAAATGTCACATCTCTGCCATCTAACCGACCAGACACCACCACAAACCTCCCCTCCGGGTCCACCAGCGTGGCCATAGGTTGAAAAGGAACCCCGGACCGCAGCCAAATCAAAGCTCCTCTAGCAAAAGCAGAAAAGGTAGTGTAAAATAACTGTCCCCTCCTTCTCTTCTGCAACGCCAGCCCCTCGGCCCGATCCACATGTGTCTCCTGCAAAAAAGCCACCTGTATCCCCCTGCGGACCAAATATGCATGTACTTTATAACGTTTTCTCATGGAGTTCAGCCCTCGCACATTCCAGGTAATACAATTCAATTCAGGTCGGGTCGCCATATGGAAGTAGACCACAGAACACAGTCCAAAGCAGCCTAGCAGGCACACTGACAAATCCCCCCCATGCTAACCATCCCCAACAAACCCAGACCCCTCCCATCCCCAGAACAGGCTCTAAACCACAGTTACCCATCCAAACACCAGTCTAACAAAGAAAGTACCCTGGTAGCTACCAGAGTCTCACAATATGTGTGAGGTAGAGGGGGTGACCCAGCACCAGCACGAGCCGGACAGCAGTCCCACCAACCCAGTCTGTAGGTCGGCCTCAAGTGTCAAATTCCCCTCCTCCTGGCAGCGCCCGCCCCCAGCGGTCCCCCCAAATTAGAAAGCCCCCCCCCTCCCACACGGCCCCCCCACCCAAACCAGGGGCGATGCCCCCCATCATCGTCAGCAGAACCATACTCGCTCCCCATTGTTCCACAAAGCATCGATTGGTTCGCCATCCTGTACTGTATACAGTTCATAGATAGGCTGCCTCACTCGTCCAGCATTCAATCTGCGGTGCCCGGTGTGACCTCCGGTAAGTGTCCATGGGCTCTCCCAGAGTCCACCGACCCCTCCGACTCCTCCTCCTCAGAACCCCGCTCTGATCGCAAATCTGCTACCGAGGCCGCAGCCGCCGCTCCAGATATGACGGAATACCGCCTGTAAAGCCGCTTGCCTCTCCAGCTCTGTCTGAGAATGTGACGGCGACCGTCCGCTCACCACACGCTTCCTGTTTCGGCGGTCCCAGCGAGGTTTTGGCTGGGTCCCAGCCTCCGAGTCTCTCCGCCCAGCACCGCCCCTACCCTCGTGGTATTGTTCCAACCAGTGCTATGCATCGTCTGGTGCATCAAAGAAATGAGCAGTCCCGTCTGCCATCACCTTCAATCGAGCCGGAAGGAACAGGGCATACTGGATCCCCTCCGCTTGAAGGGCCTTCTTAATTGACATGAAAGAAAAGCGACTCAGCTGAACCTCTTGGGAATAGTCAGGGTAAAGAGAGACTAAAGCATTGTCCACTCTGTATGGGCCAGATGTCCGGGCATTCCGCAGGATAAGGTCACGGTCCTTGAAATGCAGCAGGCGTGCGACCACCAGCCTCGGGGGATGGCCCGAAGCCGGCTGGCGGGCCGGCACTCGGTGGGCCCTTTCAAGGGTGTAGAACTGCGATAAGCCCTCCGGCGCCACCACCTCTCGCAGCCACTTTTCAAGATAGTTGACCATTTTGTCCCCTTCGATTCTTTCGGGCAGGCCTACCACCCTTACATTATTGCGCCTATTGCGCTCTTCCGCCTCTTCGGCCCTCTTCTCAAGCAGTTGCACTCTGCGCGACAAGTCACCCAGCGATGCCTCCGCCGCCTTCTGGGCCGGCTCCAGTGCCACCAGCTTAAGTTCCGTAGTTTTAACGCCGTGGGTCAGTTTGCCATGGTCAGCTCGCAGTCTCCCAAGGCTCGTGGACACCTGTGCTATATCCCGGCGCAGTGTCTCCCCCGAGTCTGAAATGGCCTTGAGGATCCGGTCCATCTGTTGCTGCCGCAGCCCCGCCGCCAGCACCCCAGCTGGGTCTTGGTCCTGGGGATCCGGCGGGTTCTCTGCACGATCCGGCAGGGTCGCCCCCAGGCCACGCCGCAACTTCCCCATGGGCCGACCACGAGAGCCACGATTCACCTCAGCGGGGAAGGGCCTCCTGCGTCGAACTCCAGAAAGGAAGAAATACACTTCAGCCGTCCCACTCAGCGGTCACCGCTCCAGTTGCCCCTCAGCGCCACAGAAGCTTCTCCCAGTCAATCAGGTACCACTCAGGGGTAGAGGCATCAACCACCACCAGACAAGGGGACTCCACTACACCAGGCCTCTCGCCAGGTCCACCTGAAAGGGGAACCACACCCCGTATCCACCGCAAGCCGTCCACCTCGGCCGCCCTCTGCGCTCCTAGGGCACAAGGCGTAGTATTCCCGGGCACCCCCGTAAAGTCTTCAGCTGTCACACTAGGCACGCTGCAGTTCACCCACCAGAGCCATCAGCCGCCGCAGATGAAGCCAGCCACTCCTAGGCGCCCCGATCAGCGCGCTCCACCGGGCGGCAGCTCAGCAGGGACACAGGGGAGCGACCAACACCGCGTCTCCATCCAAGCTATGGCTCCACCAAAGCAGGCATCGTGAGGCACCCTCCAAAAACCAGCCCCTCGAAGAAGCGCGGGCCACAAGGCTTCAGGGCAGTATCCCCGCAGAAGCGTGTTCAACTTCAACAATCTTCCTGCGGGTAGGCCCTCTTCCACACCAAGGCGCATGAGGCGGGGGGCAAAGGGGGAGAAGCTCGCACCCCAAAGTCTCCGCTGTGCCCGCACAGTACCTCCACCTCCGCTCACGCACCAGGCCGCAATCCGCCCTCCAGGCCGATCTTCAGGGCGCCGACGCTAGGCCCAGCTCGCCTCCGTTGTCGTCAGTACAGCAGCCGCACCCGCACCTCCTCAGCCGTCACAGGCTACAGCTCCGCCGGCCCGCCACAAGCCTCCAAAGACACTAGAGGCCCACACAGGCCACCCTGTCCGCCTCTGCGCTCGTGAACCGCAGCACGGTCCGAGTGCCGCCGCAGCCGGGCCGCCGGTTCCCTCTGATCGACCGTGTCGCAGCTCTGGGAATAGGAGGAACAGCTAAAGATCTGATTGCCTCATTCCTCGCCAATCGTCCACAGACTGTCAAAAAAGGGTAATTTCACCTCCCAGACCTTCTCGCTCCCCTGCGGCGTTCCACAGGGCTCCTCGCTAAGTCCGACGCTTTTTAATATCTATGTTTCGGACTTAGCGAGGGTGATAAAATCTTATGGTATTGCCCTTACCACGTACGCCGATGATACGCAACTAGTACTATCGGTGTACAATAATGGAGCAAGCGTGGCAGCCAACTTTCAGGAGGGAATGATGGCGATAAGCTCATGGATGTCATCAAACTGCCTCAAACTTAATTCCGATAAAACAGAGGTGATGACATTTGGGAGCTTGAGACCAATATGGTCCCCACAATGGTGGCCACCGGAGTTGGGATCCCCCCCCCAACCGGTGGCTAAGGTCCGCAACCTGGGAGTCACCTTTGATAATAAACTGACTTTCCACCATCACGCCAATACCATCGTATCATCTGCGTTCTACACCCTCAAAAAAATCAAGAAACTCCTTCCTTACCTACCACAGTCAGCCGGCAAAACACTCATTAGCACTTTAGTGTTTTCAAGAACGGATTATTGCAACTCTCTGCTTCTAAATGCTCAGGAAGGAGTTCTCAACAAACTCCAAACCGTGCAAAATGCTGCGGCCAGAACCTTGCTTTCTATTTCCAAATTCACATCTGTCTCCCATCACATCAAAGAGCTCCATTGGCTCCCAATCAGGAGCCGAATAAAATTTAAGGCTCTTTGTATAGCCTATAAGACCCTTAATAACTCAGGGCCTAAGTTCCTAAAAGAAGCTCTTCGCCCATTGGAGCAACGTAGGACCCTTCGATCCTCCACAGCCTTCACGCTGCATGTCCCTTGGACAAAAAGGCCTCTTGGGGAGACAGGTGCTTCACTACAGCCACTGCTAAATTGTGGAACACCCTCCCACTCCATATTAAAACTGCTCCTACGCTCCTTAAATTCCGAAAAAGCCTCAAGACATGGCTTTTTTCTTCTTTCTAACCCCCCCCGTCATATTGTAGGGAGTTCTGTGATCACCAGCGCCGAGACACCTGTATGGGTATTTGCGCGCTTTAAAAATAGCAAAAAATAAATAAATAAATAAATTCACGTGAGGCCGTGGATGACAGGCCTCGCGCAGGCCCGAAATAAGATGGCCTGGCCTCTCCAAGCCGGATCTGTTTCCAACGCCGAGCGGTGCAGACTCTCGGGTCCGACACCCCGCTCGATCTGCGGGCAGGTGTCTCTCAACGCCGCCAGGGAAGTTTTGTACAGGATAACTCCCGATGCCGACACGGAGCTCTCAGCTCACGCCTCCATGCTCGGTGGAGCCCAAGCCACGCCCCCAAAACATTACAATCACATTACCAGGCTCTGTCCACTAGGTAGACCAGGAGCAACATGGCCGATTTTAGCCGGCTACACACCTAACCCTGACAATGAATCAATGTCGGACGAGCAATTACTTAACAACATGCAAAAGTTAATAGAAATATACAGCTAAAAACACTCCTACCTCTTCTAAAAAGAAGTGGGAAAACAGCACACAGAATTCCAAAGAGAAGCGTTCTCATTCCCGAGGCAGGTCACCTCCACAGAAGGAGCCCTCTGAAAGGAGGTATAACTAAGGGTGGGCGTAGTTCGCGAAGTAGCACTTCGCGAAGCTACGCAAAGTGAAGTTCGCACTACGCGAGCTACGCGTAGCACTTCGCGAACTGCGAAGTAACATGTTCGCACTGTGCAAGATGTTGTTTTCAATGATTGCACAGTGCGGACAAGCAACCGGCACTGTGCAATCATTGAAAATGGCATCTTGCACAGTGCGAGCTGTAGTTTTCTGCTGCTCGAGTAGATTTTTACTCGAGCTGCAGCTTTCTCAACGCGAACTGGTAGTTTCTCATCGCGAGCGGTCGCGAGCATACGCGACCCCTCGCAATGAGAAACCTGACCTTCTCGCGTTGGGAATCTCGCCAGGAGGTTTATTTTCCATGCTCGCGATCGCGAACAAGGAAAAAGTCTCGCCAGGATGTCATTTTGCTTGCTCGCGGTCGCCAACTTGACGTTGAGGACCGCGAGCAAGCAAAAAATGACCGCAGCACTACGCAACACTACGCTACGCGTGTTCGCACTGTGCTACGTGCAGTTCGCGTAGCGCGAAGTAGCGCGAACTTCGCAAACTACGCGAGCGTAGCGTAGTGCTTCGCCCAGGCCTAGGTATAACCTCAGGAGTAGGGATAATTTGAGAAAACCTGACAGATATCAAGATAATGATACACGTTCCTCTCGTACCTTTCAGATATCGTCACAGATATCCGAAAGAAGAGGACGGTCAGAAAACAAGGAAGAACACGTGAAGTCCAAAGACGATCAGCACGTTCAGAAAAATAAAGCAAAACCTCAATTCTCCAAGAAAAAGGTAGCAGGTCTAAAGATCAGACATGCCGAGAATACTGAGAACCCAACTCAGGAACGGAGAATGGGCCCAGACCATGCTGGACAGTGCAGCAGAAGTCACAATAACTCGCCAGAACCTGAAGGGACTTCTGGAGACAGTGGACTTGAATGGAGACATACAAGTTGAGACTGTAGACACCAGGGTTAGTTCTCCACATAGGTTATATGAAATAACACTCCGGATGTAGGGAGACATACCAAGAAAAGTGAAAGGACTCTTTTGGGAGCATCTTTCAAAGGGTTATGATATACTTCTAGCAGACTGGCCACCAGAGTTTGTCAGGGAGTGCCCACATGGTGAGGCCATCATTATGCCTGCCTCCTCCAACCATGTTCCAGTTCATTTAAAATATACATTAGCCAGGAAATAGGCAGTAGCCCAAGCCCCAGCACTGTATAAAAATCATGTAGGATGGGACGAGGACTCACCTCACCATAAAATCCAGTTAAAAAATCAACCAACTGCAGAAAGGCAGTACCCAGTTAAGCAAGAAGCTAACAAAACAGGTCAGGGAGATTTTAGATCAACTTGAATATCAGGGGGTGATTGAAACATGCACCTCGTCAATGATCAATCCTTTATTTCCTGTCTCCAAACCAGACAACACATATCGTCTAGTTTTGGATTGCAGACACTTAAATTCTTGTTGCAAAACATTTGCAGTGCAAAATGCACATAGTACAGCATTAATGAATAACATTGTGAGTAAAAAATATAAAACCACATTAGACATTTCAAATGGTTTATTTTGTCAAAATATTGCACCAGAAAGCAGAAAGGCATTGTCATATGTCGATAATATATATCTGACAGACGATGACCTGGATAGGCACTTGAACAGGGTGAGCACCATAATATTGGGCTTCGCCTCAGAGGGTTACAAATTCAACTTTAAGAAGTCAAGAATTGCCCACCTCAACGTCCTTTTCCTAGGATATGAACTATCAAGGGAAGGCAAAAGCCTGGCAGCCAACTTTTTAGAAAAGTGTGCGCTGCTCCAACCTACAAAAACGCTGAAAAATTTACAGTCGATTCTAGATATCCTGAATTTTGGAAGAACTTATATTTTAAATTACGCAGAAAGGGTTAAACCTCTCTACGAATTAATCAAACCTGATTTTAAAATCACGCATTGGACACAAAAACACACAGAAATTTTGCGTTCACTACAAACAGACATGTTAGCAACGAAACACTTGCAAACACGCGTAAACGTATGCAACTTAGTGATCCGAATAATTCCGGGTCAATGCAGATTCACCTACTTAACTTTTAACGAAGTTGAAAAAGTACCAATTGCATACAAATCCCACTTGTATACACAAGCAGAAATGAAATTCACTTCTACAGAAAATATTCTGACAGCAGTTCAAACCGCTGTAGCAAAAGAAAGAGCCCTAGCACAGGGGAAACGCATTATGGTTGTGACTCCTGTACCAGCCCTAGAGGCAGTTACAAAGGCTAGCATTCCAAATGCAAAAGCTTTATATTCGAGATGGATACAATGGGTTAATTCTCTTGCTGGAACTGATGTTGAATACGTTTTTGATCCATATTTAAAAACACAAGCATTCCTGCAATATGAACACGAATGTCCTCTGCCTACTGAAATTCTCCCTTGACCAGTACGAATTTTTTATTTATACTGATGGATCTGCTCAGCTTGCTACTGGGAGTAAACAAGCTTACAGTGCAGCGTGTGCTATCGTTAAAGGTCGCATGCGAGATGGCAAATTCAGACCAATAGTCACAAAAACCCAATCTCTAGGAGATTGTACAGCTCAGCGAGCTGAACTACAAGCATTTAGGATGGCACTTGAAAACACGGATCGCGAATTCCCCACACTCATAGTGTGCGATTCTTTTTACTGTGTTCAATCTTACAATGAATATTTACAGAATTAGATTCACAATGGTTTCAAAGATGCAAAAGGTGGCACAATCAAGCACAAATTGCTTTGGGAACAAGTAGTTCAGTTGCAAAATGGACTACAGAACACTCACGTGATAAACACGCTGAGTCACCAACGTGATGGCGTTCACGTTGAAGGGAATTCATTGGCTGATGAAGCTGCGAAAGGGGCTGTGCAAACGACTTCCGTAGGTGCAATCACTCGTTCAAAAACGAAAATAGACAGCAAAATAATGCTGGCTGTCATTGCATCAAGCAAAGGCAGAGGTACGGCATTACCTAATAAGTTTCCACTCAAATACTCATATATAATTGATGCGAATGGCGTTCTGTTTGCTCGAATTCCTGGAGTGGGGGATAGAGTAATTGCAAACAGGGAACGTAGAGCAGCTTTGATTTACGAAGCGCATCTGGGAGAGGGTCTGATGCATCAGGGGATCTCAAAGACAATTTTAGTACTAAAAGAGATGTACTGGTGGCCAGGGATGAATACTTTCATTCACATCTCCATTAATAACTGCATAGACTGCAATAGAGATCGCAGTACAGAACGCCACCAGATACCTGACTACAACATAGCCAGCCCAGTTCAGACACCATTATTAGACAGCATTAGACTATCTACGTGCAGGCATCCTCTTGGACAAATGCAATCCCAGAAACACTAAGTCTAGGTTCCTATGGATGTGGCCTCACCGCTCGGCTGTCCCTCGAACTGTTATAAAAGATTTGCGAGTCTTTATCGGCACATATGCAATAGGCACACTACATTCTGACCAGGGTCCTGCGTTTAGCTCTAGACTTACAAAGAAGCCATGGCCAGTCTGGGCGTAGCATTGAGGTATTCTTCTCCATTCCATCCAGAGGGAAATTCTGTTGTGGAAAGAAAAAACCGGGACATAAAGCAGTCTATAACAGCTAGGGTATTAGGTTCGGTGATGGGTCAAACATTTATATGGGGTCCAGCACACACTTAACAACTTGCCAAGAAGTTCTCTAGGGGGTGTCACTCCATATAAGGTTGTGTTTGGGACTAGAATCTTGGTTCCGGACTTAGATATGAAAGGCACAGTGGTGGAAAAAAAACAATTTGATATTAAAGATCGTTTGGCTGTTTTACAGGACTTAAATGAACTTAGAAAGCAACAAAGCAACATGATCCTGAAGCCAACCACCACTGAGAAAAATCCGGCCGTCCCAGCAAGGACTGTCTGGATCCCAAAGCTTGGGGATCTAGCCAGAGAAAAGATCGCGGACAAGAAGGAATTTGGGCCTTCTTACAGTACCTGTCCTAGCAATCCACGGATCAAGAATAGTACTTTTGCCGCCCCTTGCTGGTAAAAAGGAGAAAAGATTTGTGTCCATCGACCTGATCAAACCACACTATGTGGCCGATACTGAAAAGTAGGCCAAGTGGACTCCGCCAATGTTGCAGACGCACTCCTCTAGCTACAATCCAAGAGGTTCAAACTGAGAGACTCATCACCTTTGAAGATTCGCCAGTAAGAAATAAAGGACTAAGCAACAATGCTATGGACCTTGTACCTCTTGAGACCCAAATAACAGTTCATCCAGATACACCTCTTTACAACGAAGTAACAAGTGATCAACTGATTCCAGCAATTAAATCAAATACGGATGCAATTCCAACCATTGACAGTACTGCTTCTGGCTATTTCATGAACTTTGATACGTTTTCTGAGGATCCCAGCGAGCCTGAAACGACGCCAGTACAAAGAACAAGCAACAGACTTTTTTCTTCTACTGAAAACGACTTATCTGGTTTCACCATGGATTGAACTATGGATTGTTTAGGGAATATTCTTCTTTCTACTTTGGTTAGCTCTGGTAATAACTCTGGGTATGCTGATTAATGGAAGATATATTCAAATGGACACAGCAAGTAAAAGTGAACTTACTTCTCCAGCCACACAAATCATCCCATCGTTAAGCGAGTGACTTGTCAGCAGTGAACATCACAGCGATTCCTATACCAGATGGTATTGTTTGGGACAAAACCAAATATGACATTTTTGGTCCGTCGGAGCTTTTGAAGATTCTACATTTATTTAAAATTTCATTAAGTGACTTTATTACCTCCAGTACCTTTTCTGATGATTGGGACTTCGAGACTGTTAATAATATGATGTCTGATCTAGAGATGTCAACTGCATTTGCTAATAATGAATATTTACAAGGTTCATCAGACTATGAACAACTGTATTATTATAAGCTCTATGGTCATCATTGCTTGCATAAATCTGCAGCAACGAGAAATGTATTTATGTATAACCAATGGAAACATTGTCCTACGCCACCAAAGGGTAGCTCAAAAACATTTGCAATGAAATTTCCATATTTTTCAGGGTTTAATATCTCGAATGCAGAGACATTTTACTTTAAGAATGTCAATAAGACAGGAATGAAAACTATGTTAACGAATACCAAACAGATTTATTCTACAGCCTTTATTGACCAACTGTCTAGACAGAGTTACGACTTTTGGAAAGACAACATTGAGACAAAAACTGTCTGGGGTACTAAAGATTAGCAAGTACAGGGAATAGAAGCTTTGTTTAGAGCCTGTATCATCCCTGAGCAAATTATGTTTTTGAACGACACTGTCCAACAAACATCATGCCTTGGAATAGCCAAGATAAAAGACATGAACACTCCGTCTATACCTGCACCTACAAGTGAAAGCGCTACACAGGGGGAGGTCGACGTACATACTATTTTGAAAAATAACAGATCCGATCCTGAATGGAAAAAATTGTTGCTCTGGCCCTTAGACACAAACAACTGTCAAGATAGATTCCTGAACAAAACACAAGGTTTTACCTTTCATAGGCCAGATCCAAGATATGTCCAAAGACAGCATCCGGGGGTAGTAACAACTTACAGTGTAGGGAAACTTTGCCTTGATTGGCTGCAGAAAGCTACACTAGAGGATGGAAAATAAACTTAACTTTACTTCAAGAAGGCGCAGACCTTAGGGAGTTCTTGCTAGGTCCAAGAAAACCGCGTCAAAAACGTTTCATATATACCAGTATCTACCCTGCTTATAATGAAGCATGGAAGGTCACCCAAGCAGTGACTGCAGAACGAATATGAGAAATTGATCGCATTAATTTAGAGAAATATCTCTATGTAGTAGACAATGGGTTAACGACTCTATCATCCAGGATATATTCTTTGGACAGCATTGTATCCTCTGTCATAGACATCATGGAACAAGACTTGGTCATGTTGTCAGTCACAGCTACGTTCTATCATGCTATTAGGCTGGATGCTTCAAAACCTGCGTTCTGGCTCTGTGACTTGGCGTTTAATCAATACAACGTCACTGTTTGCAGAATTCAATCTCACTGATAGAGAGATCAAAATGGCACAAAGGGGAGCAGACTATACGGTGCTGACCTTTGAAAAACAGGAGGAATTACCATTCACAGTGGCAGAAAAACCAGCTACTGAGTGGATCATACATGGTAAGATTACTCTGCCTGTTACGACTTTCCATTTTCAGTATTGCCTAAAAAATATACCAGCAGGCAAATATGAAAGGTTGAGTAAAGAATACATCAAGACATCCTGGGATTTACCTTACACACACAGATGTTGGAGTGGGGGACGTGGAGTGTTTCTTAGCGTTGAAAACTGTGAACACGCACTAAGCTGTTCTCTCCTTTGTCAGGGTATTAACTTACACGGGGCCTGTGATGGTTCCACTACAATCTTATCCTGCCACCTGCACGGTTCACCGGCAGCAGTGATTAATCCAATCTTTGGTCAACTTTCAAATGGGAGTTACATTATGTTGAATGATCACAGCTGCTGTGGCATGCTGCCAGGTATCCCATATCTAGTAACGGTTACATCCAGGGTCACTTGCTGTATGCAAGTCTTGTTTCCACAAATAGACATAGTCAGGGAGTCGCCTTTATGGCCTTCACTGAATATCACTTCTATACGAATTGATACTCTAAGCAGAATGAAAGCCATTCTTTTACAAAAAACTGTGCCTTTGACCTCTGCCAAAGAAACCTATGATCTCCAAGTCGCAAGGACGTCTGCAGAGATACATACCCTTTTGTATACAAACTGCCCTGTGCATTTCTCAGAAATGTTAGGTCGTATCTTAAATATGTCTAATACGAGCGGTATTGTACATGTATTTAAGAACCTGTGTGCAGGACTGTTAGCACCTTTTCAAGCAGTCCTCAGAATTTTTCCAAACTTCGTGCACTCTTTGTTTGGCAGACTGCTGCTTCTTTTAGCACTCGTTACAGTGATACTATTTTTGCTCCTACTGCTACGATATGGCAAGCCAAATCACCAGCGACACCCAGTTCACCATGGAAAGAACTCTATTGGAGATGAAGTGTCGTGAGCGCATCGTCCAAATTCTGGGTTTACCTCGTATACGAGAATTAAACACCACTTGGTTTCTGCCATTCAGACCAATTTGGCAAGATTGCATCTTACCTGTTCTACGCTGCCTGCTATGCGGTGAAGAACGCGTGCTAGACATTTGTCTGACACTCCCATCAGTCATGCTTATGGATATCGATACTCTGCTGGACCTGATAACGGCCCATGCTATGTGTTGTCCCCAGCGGCTACCAATCCTGATGGTGGCATTCATTGAGATCACAAAGACGCAACATGCTACTGCTGAGGTACGAGAGGAAACATCAGGCGCGCAGGTAACATCCAATTCGGACATTGCTGATGCTTCCCACGCTGAAGGCAATAGTTCGCATCTCTGTGCTGTGGAAAATAGTATTTTTCATTTTTTAGCACAGTAATCTGCTTATAGTAGAACTATTCATAGAGAACAGAATTCTTTGATAACACTTCCAGGGACAGTATGCCACCTTGTCATGCATAACAATTTGACTTATGTGACCTGATATGAAATGGTTTAGGCCCATTTTTCTTCTGAATTTACGGGCCATTTCATCACATGTATATATTTTGGTTCATTCATTTAGCATTCCAATGTGATCCTATGCTTAGAATGGAACATTGCCTTTAATATGTGCAACACTTTATGCATTGCAATGGTTTTGCAATGTATTTTTAGAACATATGTTTTAGATATATGTTTAGCTTATTTTAGCAAACCCATGCGATACTCTGTTTTAAGATATGTTTAGAACGTTTAGGATTAAGTAACGTTGTTCATACGAAACTGGAGTGGGTGTTGTGTGCAGATTTAGATTCGGTATATAGGTTTCCCGATTTATGCCCTTATATAGGTACAATTCACATTGCACTTATTTGGACATAGAAATACGGCCCTTATTTAGACATTGTCCGTACAAACCAAATACAGGCATGGCCACCTACATCCGTCCATCCACGTCACAACAAATTCTTGGAAAACCAGACCCTTAAGCCTTTAGGAATATCGCTCAGCTTGAATATAGATTTCTCCAAGAACTCATTAAGTATGCATGAACATCTATTCCTTAGGGGTTCATTCATGACGTTCCTCTGCCCGACTTTTACATCAATACTGGCATTCCTAGACACCTTCAAGGTATAAATATACAAGCACTTGCCCTGGCAAATTGCGGTTCCCCGAGGATTCGATCCAACCCAGATTACGCGGTTCGCCACTGGAAGTTCGGAAGGAGATCGAGTTCCAGCCTGATGCACTGACCTGATGCTGCCATCCTCCTCGCAGAGAATCCAGCTCCAGTGCTCTCTGACTTCCCTTGCGGAGGGTTAGACTATCGAGTCCAGAAAAAAGATTCCAACCTCTCTCATTCTAAGGTATGGAGCTGACTAGAACTTAGAGAAACTTTTGGCAACTCTCGGCTAAACTAAAATATAGCTAGCTATACTTTAGAAATGGCACCTACTTCAAACCTCGTACTGCACTTAGGTTAGGTACACTGTGGTAGAACAATTTAGAAGCATCAGATGAGTATCACATTTTAAGCTTATGTTATTTATGTATGTGTTTTGATTAATATATGTCATAGCTACAAACCATGCTATTGCAGTATTATTTTATCTAACTGCTAACCTCGTACGTATTGTACTTCAAGTCTGTCTTACGATTGTATCAATTCATATCTCTTGCATGAGAAATAAGACTGTTCAATAAACCCTTTTATTGAAACGCCCGTCTCTCTATTTCTGTGCAACTCTGTAGAAACGAAGCATGCACGATTGACTGAGTGAAACTGTTATCTATTGTTTCCACGATTCTGAGACTGTTCCGATTCTAAAAGGAAACAAAGTTGTCATGTTTATGTGGTTGTCAGAGACTAATCCCTTCTTGTATATTCGAGAAGTTTTTAGTGACCTCTGAGTTAGCTGGCACACACAAGTAATTAAGTTTAATATACTCGATAGAGACATACTGACCTTAGTCCTATGTCAAATCTATAGTGTTTGTTATTCAATGCACAGAGCCTATCAGGGATATAGGAACTACACTACAGATCCAACACTGTTCTCTGGGGTAAGAGGGGCTGGTATGAAATAGGAAAAGAGAGACTTGCTGTGCTGGATCTGCTCAGTGGCTGTGCAACACTGCATAACAGGATTTGTCACTTCTGAGGTCATCTGTGTTTGTGAGGTAGATGCACACTGGACCAGAACCTCTGGCTTTGCAATTATGCAATGCCCTGGAAATAACAAGAGGAGGCAATTACCATCAGTAGACTAACAGGTCTCTACATGCAATTAACATTCATTAAATTCAGTGACTTAAGCTTATCGGTTTAATCAGCAGCTCGGCATGAGAGCAGAATAACCAAAATCACAGATTGGAGTGTGGCATTCCTATGAATAAACTTGGAATACAGATTGGAATTATTGGCCCTCCCAGGGATCAACTTGGAACAGAGGCTTGAGCAACTTGCGCTCCCAGAGCTAAACTCAGGGTAAAGGTTGGAGTTACTTGCACTCCCATGAATACACTTGGAACAAAGGTTAGAGTATATTGCACTCCCAAGGTTACACTCAGAACAACAATTGGAGTTACTTGTACTCCCAAGGATACACTCAGATCAAAAGTTGGAGTTACATGTACTCCAAAAAATACACTCAGGATACATGGTGGTATACAAGGCTCATGCACATATCAAGTACTCAGAAGTGATTTCTTTAGGCACTACTGCTCATCAGAAAAACACAAAACTCAAATCTTTAAGCCTTGCATGATACAGTTCTAGCACCAAGGGTGCAGGAAGGATCCAGTGTATAAACACACAAGAAGCGCTGGAGTAAATCACAGAGGAAAAGTCTATAGTCTTTGAAGGTGGGATACTCAGTCCTGTTTACCACTATAGTAGGCATAGTGTGCACTACCCTGATAGCATGTACTTATCCTCGTTCTTCCACTTGACTGAAGTTCGAATAAGATCTCTAGCTTTGACTCGGGGAGTCATGGGGGGGTCCAGAGGAGCTGTATAGGAGAAAGCAAGGTGGAAGATGTCAAGGGAGCTGGTGCCATGGGAACCACAGGTGCGGATGGACTTGAAGGAGACTGAAGTGCTTCTCAGTTACAGCAGTATTCTTCAGGTGAGTGGGAAAGGTGAAGTTTGTTCCACAGTGAGCGAGTTTTGGGAGGGGTTTATATACCCTATCAAAGGCTCAGTGGATGTAGCTACATTAGGTGCCTCATGTGGGGCACATAGCCATCTGGAAGGTTCTTGAACCTTGGAGAAAACACGAGCTAGTACACTCCATTTGACCATACAGAATGGGCAGGTGCAACTTCAGAATCAAATGGCAGGAAACAATTGTATCATTTTCACTTGAATGTGCATAATGGAAAACAAACTAAGTCCCCAGTAACAGGAGGAGCAAGGCTTGCCATTGGCTTATGGGATTTTGAGGGAAGCTTGCAGGGATTCAAGTGCAATGGAATTACAGGTGCTGGGGAAACATCAGTCATGAGGGTACTGGGAGAGCATCAGTCATGAGTATGCTGGGGCAATATCAGCCATGAGGATGTTGGAGAAACATCAGTCTTGAAAGTGTTGCGGGAGCATCAGTCATGAGGGTACTGGGAGATCATCAACCATGAGGATGCTGGGGAAACATCAGTCACGAGGGTGTTAAGGGACCATCAGTCATGATATCATAGCGTGCAATAAAGCACCATAGGGATAAAGTAACATGAGCCCTGCACACTACCCCACTAAGCAGTGGGCACAGGAATGGGTCATGACAGAGAGGGCGCAGGAGGGGATTGTGACAGCCTTTGAGTCCATGTCCATAATACAATGTGGGTGCAGAGGTAAAGAGATTCCCCTCATTTGCATGGAGCCACACCCCCATGCAAATGAAGGAATGCCCTTTTGAGATAGTGCTGGCGCTACCTGTGCTGTAGTGATATCTGTGTTACAGAAGGGGACATACAAGCGTCTGCACCCCTTCTGCAGTAGAAAAGTCCCCCAGGGGCTCACAAAGCAGAAGCACATGCCTGTTGCACCCCTGCAGCACCTTCTCTAATACGGCCACTTCTCTCTCCATTCCGCGCATTGCAGCAAGTTGTATTGCTATGTTGTGTGAAATGTCAGTAAATCTGGCATGAAATATTTTCCTGATTTGTAACTCCTCCTTTGTTATCTATTGCGTTTGGTGCCTGTGCAATTCTATCTATGTGGGGTAAGTAACATAGAAAACCAGGGAGGAAATTTGCCAGCGTAGGAGCAGGATCCATTGCAAGGTCACCAGTGTTCCATTCGTTATCGCTACCTTCAGCAAGGCCCCACAGAAAACAGAGATTAAATGCCTGATCATTTATGAATTTGGAAAACAACAAAAAACACCAAGATGAGGTGACTTCCAGGAACTGCTTCATCACAAGAAAGGGAAGGGATACAGTGACGTAAATTTATTGACAAAGGAATTCCAATAGAAGCCCATGTTGACACCAGAACATGGGCTTATATGGGAATTCTCTGTGGCATATTATCAAGCCCATTATATGATAACTAAACAATAAGTCTTTATGTTGGTATTATTTATCAAGTCTTGCGTTACATATGTAATATGTACAAGTATATTGCTTAGCTGTCCATTATTATTATTCTGTTCCTTGCTGAGACTAGGTATGTCTTCCATTTAGTCTTTTGTATTCTCTATCTGATCATAATAGTGACTTGCTTTGAGCAGATTCATGATTTCACTGTTTACTATTATTATTGTATTCCCTTTTTTAGACTTTCATGGAATCTTATGATTCTGTTGAGACCTAAGTGTCTTCTTTATCGACCTGTGCAAGCCGTCTAATCTTTTTTCCAATTTCACATTGTAATCAACTAACTTTTTATGCCATTTTAACTATTTTGTGTACTCCTCAACTCCCGTAATGAATTTACAGTTTAGATATTACTTTTGCTTACCTGACTACCTCCAAGTCCTCTTTGTTTCCAGCATTTGTCTAGTGCATTATGTTTGTTTCACAGATGCAATGGCTATGTGATTCTCTTTTGTTTTCCTGCCCTGGACAGTGATGCTCATGCCACCGGACTTCAGACTGCGTTCAGTCTTAGGCGTTTGTTCCTGAAACAAAAGTAGAATAGTAACCCCCTCTACATACTGGCACAGTAAACTGTCCACCGTGCAAGACGACAGGTAACATTTATGCAAATATTTGGGCATTTCACAGAGCATGTGTTCTTTTTTCGTACTTCAGTGCATTGTCAATCATGACCCCTAAGTTGTATTACTTTGAAGTGAAATTTTTTTTGGTACTCTCACTGTTGGGCTAAATTTACCTTTCATCTTTGATCTTTTTTTGCCTGACTATTCTTACAATAGACAGTTTTTTTTCCAAAAGTATTCAGTATTTAATCCAGCATTAATTTTCAATTTTTACTTTTACTCAGATTGGATAAAAACGACGGTATACTTATATTTATGTACCCAGATTGTCTATCACTTTCACAGGTATTTGCTTTTGTGTGTACACTGGTTGATCACCGGTGCACTGTTGGACAAGGCCCTTCTTGGGGGATTCCCGTAAAACCTTTTGCTTTTTGTCCTCCTGGCTTTTGCCAACTCTCTTTTCCTGACTTTAGGACTCTGGGCACTTAAGTGTGTGCCTCCTTTCTGCACACATCAGGATAGGGTGCTTACTTGATTGGGTGTGGTGTCATACCTGTGAGTGCCCTGTTAAAAGGTACAATACATACCCAGGGTGGGTGCAACACTGGCTGATTGGGGGACGCCATCCTGATTGTGCCATCCACCGGAATAGCCTGTAAAAAATGTCTCATACTCAGGATGGCTAGTCTCACCCTGTAGCCGACCCTGAGGGGGACACTCACTAACACTAAACCGGGGTAGGTGAGTGGCCAGGTAGGTACATCTGCATGTTCAATGCCTGGGTAGGGTTGAATCCCCATGTGGGTTTTCCCTACCTAGGGGGTTGGCTCTCCCGATGGGATGCTTCATCATTGTGGCATATTCTCTTGTTAAGGCCGTGGGGCCTGCTGCTCTTTCCCGCTGTGAGTGCAGTGGGAACGTGCACATGCCCTTGCTACACACGTTAGCAAGTGGTCCTCACCCGGGGTTTCTAAAACGCCAGTCAAGTCTGCCATAGCCAGCCGGTGGATAAACACTTGCACCTATTATTTTTGAAGGCCTGGGTCCGGCCTGCCTTTGCAGCCTGGTGTGCACACTCACAACCATGGTGCTCCTAAGTACGTGAGGGTGCAGAAACCTTAGGCAAAAACAGCATTTACAATCTATGATCAACAAAGAGAAAAGTATACAAAAGGGCAAAAAGCAAAACATATGCAGCGTGTGTAACAACTAGTGTTTTATTTTAGTTACCATTCAATAATTTATGTATCAAATATAGCAAAAGAATTAACAAAAATAAAGAATTTTAAAGCAATTATTGCCTCAAAAATCTGAAAAGTTCATATACTACTTTTGCATCAACATTCATTCTAAAATCACAACCACATGAAACCAGAGTGCAAATCTTCCTTTGGCTTGTATTCATTTGTTTGACAATTGAATAAAAGCCACAGGAAGATTCATCATAACAAGACATTTGTTCAATAGAATTAAATATTGACCATTTTATTGATTTATTATACAATTAAATTTTATTCTATGCATAATACTCCACTTCTATACATATTTCTCTTGTACTTTGCTTTCATTTGTGTGTGGTATTAGAATGAATGTTGATGCGAAAGTAGTATATATTAACTTATCTATTTGTTTGAGGTAATAATTCCTTTAAAAGTCTTTATTTTTTATAATACTTTTGCTATATTTTCTATATTTGATACACAAATTATTGAATATTAACTAATAATAAAACACACTCTGTTACACACACTGCATATATTTTTCTTTTGGCCCTTTTGTAAATGTTCTCTTTGTTGATAATAGATTGTAAATGCTGTGCTTGCCTAAGGTTAATGCACACTGATGTTATTTCCCCTGCCTTAGGAACCTGATCATATTAGCAGGGTGTTTCTTTCCTTTGCGCTCCTAAATACATGTCTAGCCTGGCATTGCAGGCTGGTATGTGCTTTGCACTGATGGTGCTCTTAAAGACGTGTCCAGCCTGCCATTGCAGGCAGGAATACGCTTTGCCCCGATTATGCACTTAAAGACGTGCCTGTATGCACTTTGCACTGATGGTGCTCCTAAATACGTGTCTGGCCTGCCATTGCTGGCTTGTGTGTGCTTTGCACCGATGGTGCTCTTAAATATGTGTGCAGCCTGCCACTGCAGGCTGATGCGCGCAATCCCCTGGGCCCTGTACCTGCTGCTGTGTGGCACCCCGAAGTGTGCTCTCCAGAGTCTTGGTGAGCTTGCCTCCTGTTCTTTTGAAGTTCTCAGGCACATCAAAGATCTCCAATGAGGGACACACACAGTCTACCTTTGACACCTGAAGCGGTGCCCTCTCAAGTGACCACATCATCTGCTACATTCCAGCTGGTAGTGCAGGGTGGGCATGGTACTAAGAATTGTGCCTGGAGACAGGATCACCTTATTCGGAGCCCCCAAAATCTGGCCCGCATTTAAGGCAAGCAACCCACTCATTGTGGGAACCATGGTACGCATAAGCGTCTTGTTGGTGGTGAGTGGAATCATTAGTTGAGTGACCCAGACTGGCTCGCTTCGTCGATCGTGCCAAATCACTCTTGCGCGAAACGCCGGCTGCATGCTCATTGCCTGCGGTGTGTAATTCACAGGTTGCGACACTCTGAGTTGGGGGCTGTAACCGTAGTAGTGCCTCATTCTACATCATGAGGCATTGCTGAACTTGCACCTGTGTGTGTGACCAGAACTGTCAGGTATGACCAATATCGCCTTGCATAGGATGTTGTGCATATTTTCCAGGGAGGTATGGAATTTGCAACTCTTCAATTGTGTGAGGGACAAGACCTGTCCAGTGTGGCCAAAATTGATGTGCACTGGACGTTGTGCCTCATTTCCAGGGAGGCATGGCGTGTACAACTCTTCAATGTGTGTGTGAAAAAAAGGATATTATGGAAAGAGTGCTAAAACTCTTCAGATACTCACCCCCAGTTGCTGATTTAGGTTGAAACCCTCATGGTTTTTTAGCTCACTTTGCCACTAAAGTTCAGACCAGCCATATGCAAAACAGTCTTGACCCTGAGCCTCATAGGAACAGTTCAGACCAAACTGCAAAGTAAGGTCATCCATAGACCGGAAACAGGGCATCCTGGGACTGGTTTCGGGGTAACACCCCTCATCACCCAGGCTAGCTTGAATCCTGTGGCAAAGGGAGCAAGGAACTAATGTCTGGGCATACCCTGACAACTTAGGGTGAACAAAGCAAACACAAGAATATGATGGACGGAGTGCTGAAACTTTTCAGACACTCACCCCCAGTCTCAGATCTGGGTTGAATCCATCATCATTCTTTATCTCTCTTCACGACCCCAGTTCAGACCCAGCCATATGCAAATCAGTCTTGACACTGTGCCTCATGGGAACAGTCCAGACCGAACTGCCAAGCCAGGTTTTCCCTGGATCGGAATCAAGCATCCTGGGACCAGTTTCGGGGTAATACTCCTTACCAGCCAGGCTATCTTGAATCCAGTGGCAAAGCAGCAAGGGACCCACGTCTGGCATACCCTGCCAACTTAGGGCAAACACAGCAAACACAAGGGCATGATGGACAGAGTTCTGAAACTTTTCAGACACCAGGCAAGTCGGGTCTTCCCTGGACCGTAAACATGCATCCTGGGACCGGTTTCAGGGTAATACCCCTCATTGCTTAATTTGTAAAATATTAAGTGCCAGGGCTCTGATCAGTAGGCCACTGCAGCTTGCACCACCCATCGCCCTTGTCATTGCTGCCAAAACAACTAGTAACCATCTCTTTCGCATGTGAATGCGACAGTTCAGATTATTCCCAGTCCCCAAAGCTAAAGGAATGGCTGGGGAGGCAGGTATGAGCAATTGTAATGTACAATATATTCCTAAACAACTATTGTTCTGCTCATCTGTAAATTAGATTAGCAGCGCCACCTTGTGGTAGACTGTTCTAAATATGGTGTTGACAATTAGGTGCCGGTGCCGACCACCGGAAACCAATTAAGTGCAGGTGCTGAGCACCGGAAAGCACGGCTCAAATTAAGCACTAATACCCCTCATCATCCAGGCAAGCTTGAATCCAGTGGCAAAGTGAGCAAGGGACCCACGTCTGGGCATACCCTGCCAACATATGGCAAACAAAGCGAACACAAGGAGATGATGTACACAGCTGCGCCTAGTACTGCTAGTAATAGTTCTGAATGAGATTTATGCACAGAAATACATGATGCTCATGTATTATGTGTGTTTAGCACAAACTTTATTTACATACGTCATATATGAAGTCTCTTTTCTGATGATCAAGGTATTTACAGTGACTGAGTGCTGTCCCAATGCTTTACACATTTCCTCTGTGGTAAGCCTGACTGCTCAGTGCCAAGCTACCTAAGGAGAGCGCAAGCTATATAGTGTGTGTATTCTCCCACCCCTGACGGGAGTGGTAGGTTCTGCCTGGCTGGGTAATGCCTTAGCCAACGAGAAAGAGCCATTTTTAACAGGCACCAAGCACCCTATGCACAGTTTTTTTTTTAGTTTACATGGTTATTAAAATACAATTGTTTACGCTAGTTGGTCTCCTGTGCTTTTTCTTTAGTTATTACCTTACTATAACCAATATCATTATAAATAAGAAATGAGCCTTTGGTGAACCAATGCATGACATCGACAGTCTCACCCTTTTGACCTGTGTTGTTCCACAAGGCTCATTGTTCTCATTTATTTCTTTAAACTGCTCCAATGTGCAGTAATATCAATTCACTAAAATGACAGGGGAAGCAGAACTGACATCACATCCACTTTGATCCTACTCCAATGATATCAAAGGAAGTAAGGTCACATGGCCTTCATTACTGTTGACACCTGAGCAAATACTGACACATGTCTTTTGACCCCTGATGGCAGCATACTAAGGGCCTGATTACGATGTAGGGGATCCATCGGACTGCCGAACCCATGGTGGCGGTCCCTGGACCACCAGATAGGCGGTCCCAGTGCCGTATTACGAATATGGCGGTGGGACTGCCACAGGCCCACCGCAACCACCAGGGCTCATGGATCCCTCGACGGTGGGGAGGTGGTAAGAGGCTCTAATATGCTGGCAGTTCTGCTGCTGCACCGCCAAGCATATTAGGAGTTTCCTCATAGCCACAGTTTCCATGGCGATGAGGCTGCCATGAAAACTGTGGCAGTGAGGAAAGAAAGGGTGCCCCACATGGCCCCCTGTTGCCTCAGGGCCATGGTGTGCTTGCAGGGGGCACATTGTTATAACTTATTACATGGTACATACCGGCCACCCCCACATTCTACTGCACAGTGGTAACGTTCAGAATGTTGACAGGAAGGCAGCCTTGGAATGTTGAAGAGGTTGTCTTCACTTCATGTTTGTTGGCCAGTAAGCAGAGGATGCAGTTAACCTATGACTTGAATAAAGATAACCAAGTTAAAAGATAACGCGTGTACTTACTTCAGATGGCGACGAGGATGACTGGAGCTGTGACAGGGACGGTGCTGCATCTTCCCCTATAGAAACTTCGACTTACTGGCTTTATGGGAGCATAGGAAAGCTCCTGGAAGAAGAAGCTTGCTTGCGGTGTCCTGACGCCTGGCTTCGTTCATGGTGAGGAGTTAAGAATTGGGGGAGAGACTGAATGGAATTACCCCTAGTCAATTACCCCAAACTAACGGGGTGTGCAGCATACTCCAGCGGTGAAGGTCTGAGTCAGGACAGCATTGGATTGGTGAAGGGAATTGAAATAACACCAGCTGCGGTGCTTTATGGGCATATGTAAAGTAATATGACCCGGTTCTGTCACGAGGGGACCGAAGTGAGGAACTGAAAATATGACAAATGTGGTGTTACAGCGGGCGTTGTTGTGAAGAGGAGCAACAGGCACGGACATCCTTTAGTCGCAAGCCCTGTGGTAGCGCTGAGGACAGAGTATCGGGTGAGCGTACCACAGCAGCGTAGGGGCAGAAAACAACTAACGCAGTAACACAGCAGCGCTCAAGGGATCCCAAGCGGGATTAAACATTAACTTGGTGAGGGGGCGCAAAACTATTCATACTCCCCCCCCCCTTTTTATTTTGTGCTCCGTTTCAACCCTGGTGACACACAGCGGCCTCGAAGTAATTAGTCAGCTGGGAGTTGGCCGCGCGGCTTATGTGGAGTGCCTCATCCTGTCATCGGAGGTCTCCGTGTGGAGCGGTACGGTGTGCGGCCAGCGAGCGGATTTAAAACGCGTTGGGTGAGCGGAGGCAGGCGCGAGCAGTCACCCCCTCGTCTGACGTGCACTGTGTGCATTGGGGGGAGCATAACAAGGTTTAAGGAAGCAGCCCACTAAAGGAGCAGTTTGAAAGTGGAAACCAAGGTTAGCAGTAACAAGATTCACCTCAGGAGCATTAACTTCCTCACAGTCTCGAGTGCTTCAGGCTGCCACAGGAAGGGCTCGTCATAGCACCACTAGAGGAACCATGGGAAAAACAGCAAACAAGGAAAGAGGACTGTCCTTGTGGAAATAAGGGAAGAGACTTCAGGTTACACAGAGTTTACTAACGAAGCAACCCTGCCATTGCTAACGTGTGGGAAAACAGTATTTAAATTCATGGTGGTTGCTGTATTAATAATCACAGTGTAATTGTTGTAGCTGCTCCCGTGACTTAAGGAAACAGTTGGAGTGCCGGTACTTTGAAGCAAGACAGTGAGTTACGCATTCAACAGTATGGCAGGTGCAGGGATGAGTCAGCCGCCTCCATTTCTAAATGAGCTGGGGGAACCAGAAATTCCGTGGAAAAGATGGGAAGGCATTTTCAAGTCATATCTGATAGCTATAGGAGGTGGGAATTTTTGTAACCTAAGGAAGCAACATATTCTTTTGCATAATCTGGGTATACAAGGAAGGAAAGTTTTTGAGGATATAACAGGTAGACAGGTAGATGATGAAGGGAGCGGAGAAGATGAAGGGGTGGATGTGTATAAATATACCTTAAGGAAACTAGAAGCACATTTCAAAGTAAAAATAAATGTGGTGTTGGAAAGACACAAATTCTTTAAAAGAGTACAAAGGAAAGAGGAAAAGGTGTCGTCTTACATTGAGGGGCATGGCAGCAACATGTGAGTTTGGGGCGCTTACGGACTCGCTTATCAGAGACCAATTGGTGAGATGCACTAATGAGGAGAAGGTTCAGGAAGAACTGCTCACTTGAAATCCTGACTTGGAGGAAGCCATTAGCATAGCAAAGGGGCTGGAACATACTGCACAGTGTATGAGAGAAATGAAAGTTTCGGAGGGAGCAAAAGAGAAAGCAGCAGGGAAAGACAGCGCGAATGGGGAGGCAGTATGCAAAGTTGAGAATAGGAATAAAGAGAGCGTAAGTAATAGAGGGGAAGGCCTGAAGTGCTTTAGGTGCGGAAATCACAATCACTTAGCAAACAATTGGCGCTGCCCAGCCCGTAATGTAATATGCAGGAAGTGCAATAGGAAAGGACATTTTTCAAAAGTGTGCAATGTGAGTACCAATAAGGTTCATGTAGTAGAGAACAGAGAGGGGGAGGAAGAAGATGAGAAAATTTTTATTTTTCAGGTGGTAGATGAAAGCAAGGAAGAACATACACAGTACCCCACATGTGAAATAGGACTGGATGGGGAAAGGTTTAAGATGTATGCAGATTCATGCTCCCCATTCACTCTAGTAGATAAAGACAGGTTCTACGAGAAGTTTGCAAAACATAAGCTCATACTAGAAACAGCTGACATAGCTCCCACGGGTTACAACAGGGTACCCATACCATTGGAGGGGATGGTGAGAATGAGAATTTCTTTTAAAGACAGGCACACTGTAGGGAAGGTCTATGTAACAAAGGAGGGGTCAAGTTTATTAGGGTGGAAACACCAGAAGGAATTGGGAATAAAACTCGACCCCAAGAACCAGGAGCAGGTGCTTTTGATTGACCCCCCAGTGGTAGGATCCAATTTAGTGAAAGAATTCCCTGAAGTGTTCAGTGACAACTTAGGGGTACTAAAAAATTACATGCATAAGATTGAATTGAAGGAGGGAGCAATACCAGTGGTGCACAAAACATGATCGATCCCTTTATTGATGAGGGAACCCTTGAGATTGGAATTGAAGAGGTTGGTTGAGCAAGGGGTCATAAAGGAGATAGAATGTGCAGCATGGTTGGCGCCCATTGTCATCACGAGCAAGGAGGGTGGAAAGAGCATCCGGCTATGTGTGGATCTCAGGACACTGAATGCCAACATTGTGGTGGACAGGCACCCCTTACCCAGGATACACGAAATGTTGAGCACACTGCAAGGGGAAAAGTTTTTCAGTGTTCTGGACCTCTCATCGGCCTACCACCAAATCAAACTCCATCCTGAATCACAACCATTAACGGCGTTCACCACCCCATTTGGCAACTACAAATTTTTAAGAATGCCCTTTGGGCTGGCATCAGCAGCATCAGCATTCCAAAGGGTGATGCAACATGTGATGAAGGATTGTCCTAAATCTATGTGCTTTCAGGACGATATTCTAATTTATGGAGCAAATGAGAATGAACATAATTTAAATGCAAAGAGAGTACTCAACAAATTAAAGGAGGTTGGGTTTACCACGAAAGAAAGCAAATGCAAAGTGGGTGTAACTGCTGTAGACTATCTAGGGCATACCATTTCTGAGGAGGGGATAAAACCAAAAATTGATCTAGTAGAAGCAGTTAGAAGAGCACCAACGCCATCAAACAAAGAGGAAGTGCTATCGTTCTTGGGCCTAGCGGAATACATGGCCAAATTCATTAAGAACTTTGCAATGTTAGCGAATCCCTTAAGAGAGATCCTAAGGAAAGACATGAAATTTGTTTGGGAGGAAAGTCAGGAACAGGCTTTTGAGGACATAAAGGAAGCAATAGTGACAGCACCATACATAGGCAACTTTGATGTTACAAAGGAGACCATTATTACTACTGATGCAAGTGGTAAAGGAATAGGGGCCATGCTCTCACAGAGGAGGGGCAGCGAGGTGAAAGTGGTAGCTTTTGCATCAAGGTCGTTATCTGGGGCTGAGTCCAATTACTCAACTATAGAGAAGGAGGCGTTGGCGGTGTATTGGGCAATTAGACATTTTAGTTTCTATGTGTGGGGATTGCCATTTGAAGTGTGCACGGACCATAAACCATTAATCTTCTTGTTCGGCAACAAGGTCGTGGAAAACATGACCCCCCGCATAGCGAAATGGGTGCTAGGATTGCAAGGCTACAACTTCAAGACAGTATATGTCCCGGGCCAACAGAACAAAGTGGCGGACTTTTTATCAAGGTCACCAGTGGAAAGGCAGGAGGAGGAGGTCGGGAACAGTGAAGAGGTTCTTGAGGTCAAACTTCCTGCAATGACAAAAAATCAGTGGGACTACCACATGGAACAGGACCATCAAAGGATGGCCCATGAAATGCAAAACTCTACCAAAAGACATTCAGCCGTACTGGAATGTAAGAAATGAATTGCCCATAGTAGGAGGATACCTCCTCAAGTCGGGCAGAATAGTTCCTCCAGCGGGATTAAGAGGACAGATCATGGATCTCACCCATGAGGGGCACCTGGGTAGGAGCCTATGCAAGGCAAGATTGAGATCGGAATATTGGTTCCCTGGGATGGATACACACATGGAGGAGAAGGTGAAGGATTGCTACGCATGTGGATTGAGCGATACAGCAAGATGTACCAGGCGATCTCCGCTTAGTCCAGTGGAGGTTCCACGATCGCCATGGGACAAATTGGGATTTGACATCACAGGCCCAATAAGAGCTAAGGGACCACAGCAATGGTACATCTTAGTGCTGATAGACTACTACTCAAACTGGATCACACACAAGTTTGTGAGCAACATCAACACAAGATCGTTGATTGAATTTTTTGAACGAAGTGTTCTCAAAGGAGGGCATTCCCTCCACCTTAATTACGGACAATGGTGTCCAATTGGTATCGGAGGAGATGAGGGAGTACCTTAAGGACATGTCAATAAAACACATACGCACCCCGTTGTACTGCCCAAAAGCAAACGGGAAAGTGGAGAGGGCTAACCGCATGTTGAAAGAGTGCATACAACTAGCAGTGAAAGCGGGGACTCCTATTGAGGGGGCGCTGAGAGACATGCTTTGGTCCTACCACACCACACCTAGGGCCCGATTCACAGAACTAACTTAAGACAAAATCCTAAACTTACTACCATTTTGGTATTCACAGAAGGCACTTACTCATTTCGGTATTCACAGAAGTTAGGAGTCCTAACTTTAGGACTCCTAAATGCCTTCTGTGAATACCGAAAGTCTTAAAATTAGGATTTTTCTCAGTTTAGTAGTAGTATAGTTAGGACTCCTAACTTTAGGACTCCTAAATGCCTTCTGTGAATACCGAAAGTCTTAAAATTAGGATTTTTCTCAATTTAGTAGTCCTAAATTTAGGACTCCTAACTTTAGGACTCCTAAATGCCTTCTGTGAATACCGAAAGCCTTAAAATTAGGATTTTTCTCAGTTTAGTAGTAGTATAGTTAGGACTCCTAACTTTAGGACTCCTAAATGCCTTCTGTGAATACCGAAAGTCTTAAAATTAGGATTTTTCTCAATTTAGTAGTCCTAAGTTTAGATTTAGGACTACTAAATTGAGAAAAATCCTAATTTTAAGACTTTCGGTATTCACAGAAGGCATTTAGGAGTCCTAAAGTTAGGAGTCCTAACTATACTACTACTAAACTGAGAAAAATCCTAATTTTAAGACTTTCGGTATTCACAGAAGGCATTTAGGAGTCCTAAAGTTAGGACTCCTAACTTCTGTGAATACCGAAATGAGTAAGTGCCTTCTGTGAATACCAAAATGAGTAAGTGCCTTCTGTGAATACCAAAATGGTAGTAAGTTTAGGATTTTGTCTTAAGTTAGTTCTGTGAATCGGGCCCCTAGTCTCTCCACAGGACATACGCCGTTTGAACTATTGAGGGGGAGGAAGGCAGGTACCAAACTATTCCCCAACTGGATGATCCCCAAGGATCCGGTGGTGATTGATCTGGAGGGAATCGGTAAGAGAATTGACACAAGACAAAAGAGGTATAAAGAGTGGTACGACAGAAAATGGGGAGTGCAGGAGGGATCGTTCAGAGAGGGACAAACGGTGGTTATCAGGAAACCAATGAACCTAGGGGGTAAAGAGGAAAGGTACTACGCCCCAGGGAAAATAAGAGAGGTTAAAAGAAATGTGGTCATCATGGAAGATGGGAAAAAATGGAGCATGGACCGGGTGGCCATGGTCCGAGGGAGAGGGACCAAGAAGGAGATGGTAGGTCTCATGCCCAGAGTTCCCGAACAGAAGGGGCACAAGGTGGAAGGGAACTCAGGGACGGCAATCCCCCCAAGGTGGCACAAAGAGTTTCAAATGGGTTGAGTTTGCATTATCACATGGTTATTCATATGTTATGTTAGAGTATCCTCGGACTGCACCATGATATACCCTGGCCCTTAGCTTCATCCTTATTATTCCCGGTGTGAGTATATCTCTTCTATAAGGAGGGAGATGTGTTATCACTTATTACATGGTACATCCCGGCCACCCCCACATTCTACTGCACAGTGGTAACGTTCAGAATGTTGACAGGAAGGCAGCCTTGGAATGTTGAAGAGGTTGCCTTCACTTTATGTTTGTTGGCCAGTAAGCAGAGGATGCAGTTAACCTATGACTTGAATAAAGATAACCAAGTTAAAAGATAACGCGTATACTTACTTCACACATGTTGTCCAGTCTCCACCTTACCTGCACGGCATGGCATGGACTTTAAAGGCCCATGGTGGCCGCAAGGCCTCAGGTGCCACTAACCCTGTGCGCAACAACTCATGTGCCCTTTATGATTGAGAACCGTGGAGCGTCCGTGATCCAGTCACCACCGGCAGAGGGGAATGTGACGTCGTCGGCCCCTTATGTTGGCGGAGTCACATGGCCTGTGATGCCTGTGCTGGATGGGTGTGGAGGGCGTGCAAACCTGCCCTCAGGGAGTGGCTGTGACATGCTGACAACTAGACCAGTGACCTGCACACCACCAGCGTGTACGCCTGCGACGGGTAGGAATGAGGGCCCCCCTCGGAGCGTAAGCGGAGTGGTTTGGCCTGCCATATGCCGGACCAGCGCAGGGCCTGCAAAAATGACTCATGGGCTCTGGGCGTGGTACAGTCCATGTTTGGACATGGAAGTGATTGATGCGTGTGTCCCTGTTGTAGTGTATGCGTGACCCGGTACACAATATGCAATGTAGCACCCTCTGACTGGCATCCCACAGGATGAGCATCATTGATGCAAGGGAAATCACTGTCCCTACATTCATCCACACATTCATACATGAATGATGATAGACATGACACAGCAGTGCGTCACAGGATGTTTATTACACATCCAGTGCAGTTCTGCAGCTGGAGCGGTACAGGACAATGCCGAGCACACTACACAATATGGGCCTTTGGAGGACCAGCCAGAGTCCATCCGGGAATGACAAGTACTGCGGAAGAGGAAGGGTACAGTCCGCTGTCTGGTCACCGTGTCATTGGTCATCAAACAGGATATGGCAGTCCATGTCGCTGTCCAAGGTGAGTGCATCAGAGTGGATCGGGGGTCAGTGGACGGTCATGAGGCCAGGTGCAGCACCAAGCAGAAACAGGCCAGGAAATGAATGCTAGTGCCTCCTGATCACAAACCCATCCATGTTCTCTTCCTTGGATGTGTGCTCTGCCTCACCTGTGGGTGTTGCAGTACCGGCTGAGGCACTGTGTGCCACTGACACATCAGGTGCTGGGGTGGATACGTCTGCCGCACTGTGAGGCAATGGCACACCAGTGGTTGGAGATGTGGATAGTGTGGGGGCAGCAGCATTCATCTGCGCCACACCTTGTGGCAGCAATGCCATGATGATGATCTGCAGGGCATGGTAGATCCCAGATACATTTCGCTGGTGTGCAGTGGCGGCAGCCATCATTTTCGCCTCCATCCGCACCATGTCCTCCATGGGCCTCCGCATGTGTGCCAGCTCACGGCTGGTATCGCTAGTGCCCCTCTAAGCGGACAGGTGTTCTTTTCTCCACGTCAGGACTCCAGCGATGTCAGTCAGGGCTCATTGGAGACCATGAAGCAGGCCTAGATACCCATGGATTGTGTCCAGTTTGGTGACCATGAGGTCGAACCCCACCCGCACTGGCTCAGCCATCTACCTCTGGGCCTCCAGCACACGGCGTTGGAAGGCCATGTGTTGTTGCTGGGGGGTCTTGGGAGACTGCTGGGGCCATGGGTGCCGTGCGCTGGGTGGTTTGGGTGGTGGGTGGGGTCTCCTCGATGCAGCTGGTCAGCCCTGCTCCTGGAGGTGAGTTGCGGATGATGTCAATGATGTCTAGGAGGGCTTTTGCGTCGATGCTGGGGTTGTCCTCCTCGTCATCAGTGAAGAGTGGCTGGGACTTCTCTGCAGGGGGTGTTGATGGTGGCCCTGCAATGTGAAGGGGAGATGGTGTGTTGAAATGTGTCCACATGTATGAAGCCGCATGGTGCATGTTGACATTCAGACAGCATGGCATTGTACATTGTGACAGTCTATAGATCTGGGTGATGACCCAGAGTCATTGCGGGTGTGCACTGTGCTTTGCTTGATTGGGCCTGTGTGCCATCATGGCCATCACCACCCGTCCCCCCAGTACCTGGTGGTCACTCACCCTTTTGAGGTTGTGTTGTGCTCTGTCGAGCAGTGTCCAGTCCCCGACTCCAGCCACAGTATTCACACTGATGACTGTCAACACCAGATCCTCCATGTCATCCAACATGAGCTGTGGTGATGGGCCCCCACCTCCAGTCTGCACTTCTGCCTTCTGGTTGGCTGCGAGTTTCTCCTTGGTCTTTCGCTTGATGTCATTCCATCGCGTCTTGACCTCGTCCATTGTCCTCTTGTGCTCTCCGATGGCATTCACCTTGTCCACGATGTCCTGCCATATTCCTTTGTTGGTGCCCAATGACACGTTGGAGGTGACGAACAGTTGTTGATGGTGTTCCATCACCTCCGTGACTATGATCCTGTTCGCCTGCGGACTGAACTTCGTCTTCCTCTTCTTCCTGTCCTTGCCCTTCCCTATCCCCGAGGTCCCGGGCTGGTTGTCCAGGATGCTGGTTGGGGTTGCGTCCTCTGCTCCTGCTCCGGCTGCCTCCATGGTGCTTGGGTGTTGGTCAGATTGTGTTTGGGTGTTTTTTCTACTTTTATGGTGATTTTTCCCGCCTGCCATGTGTGTGTTGCAGGCCTGGCGCTGCTTATCGCGGATTTCCTCATCGCGCTTTGGCCCATCGCAGGTTTTTTTGTGTTGTGGTTTGTGTTTTTATCTCCATCGTGGTGGTTGTACCGCGGTTAGGCAGACTATCGCATGGTACTGCCTGGTTGTGAATTCCACGTTGTCACAGAGTTATTTTCTCGCGATGGGCTGCGATGTTGCAAGTTGCGTTTAGCTACTCTTGTGGTATTTATCACACATTCTTTTGAATATACCCCTAAATTTACAATTGCTACACGAATTACAACAGTAAATTAAAAGGAAATAAAGAAAGTTTACAGGAACAGAAAAAAGATAGCAATCTCCCAGCAGGTGCCAGTCCCTTGTTAAAAAAACATACACCAATAGATGAACAAATAAAAACGGCCAGCAAGAGTGAAAGCAGAACTGAGGAACACCAGTGAGAAACTGATGGGTGTATGGGCGGGAAATTGAAAAATAGAAAGCATAACAAAACAGCAATGGCAAAGGCAATAGATCTGGGCAGTTTTAGGTAAATGTGCACTTTTGTGCAATGACTGCATGATGTGGTACAAGCTCAGACGAGGATGGGTACCATAACTCAGATTTGACAGTCTGTGGCCATTTCACAGCAGTTCTATCTCCAAAAACAGAGCAATAGGCAGTGGCCTTAAAGAGCAACATTTTCTCTCATGGAAAAGCAATCTTCGTTTATGCGCATCTCGTGGGTGTCACCTACATCATAGAAAAGTTGCTTCCCAGGTCCCACAAACCTCACAGATCAAGGTCTAAATATCACAGCTTACCATCGTTCTTCACAAGGCGCAGAGGACTGACCAACAGTGAAGGGTTATTATTATTATTAACATTTATTTAATTTATATGGCGCAACAGCTACCCAACAAGGGTTTCCCGGCGCCTGAACACGGAAACTGAGAAGTAAAATAATTATTGATTAAAAAGCCAAGTCTTCAGTGAACGACGAAACTGGGGATACAAAGATTCCCTACATATGGCAAGAGGAATTGAGTTCCAGAGAGAAGGACCCAAAACGAAAAAAGATCTACCTCCCATTCTGGATAGTCTAACCTAGGAACGTGAAAATTTTCAAGTGAAGCAGAGCGAAGATGACGAGTTGGAACATAGGGACAGACAAGAGTCTGTAAATAGTCCGGTGCTAGCCCCCATTTGATTTTAAACATAAAGGTCAGAGCTTTGAACTCGATCCGCTGTTCAATACGAAGCCAATGTAGATCACGAAGATGTTCAGAAATAGAAGAACATCTAGGAACACCACACAAGAGTCTGGCAGCAGAGTTTTGTACAAGTTGCAGCCTACGGGACACAGCCTTATTTGCACCCAAAAACAGAACGTTACCGTAGTCCAGCCTTGATGTAATAAGAGAATGGACTACGGTTTTTTGGGTATCTTTCGGCAGCATCCAAAGAATTTCGCGCAACCATTTCAGGATGGTAAAGCAGGTGCCCGCAACTTTTACTGCTTGATGATGCATTTTCAAGGAGTCATCAATATAGAAGCCCAGGTTGAGAACATGATCAACAGGCCGAGGAAGAGTACCCAACTCATTCGGCCAATGACAGGAGCCCCAACGATCTTTCTGCTTGCCTAAAATAAGGACCTCAGTTTTATTGGCATTTAGTTTCAAAGAGTTTTTATTCATCCAGACAGCAATTTGGCGTAAGCCCAACTGGAGAGCAGAGAAGGAAGAAGAAGAGTCCGATTTGGAAAGCGAGAAAATGATTTGAAAATCATCAGCGTATGTAAAGAGAGACAGTCCAGCATTGACAGCAATGTCAGCAAGAGGCCTGACATACAGATTAAAGAGCAAGGGGCTCAAAATGGAGCCCTGAGGAACTCCAAAAGGTGAAGGAAAGACATTGGAACTGTCAGACGCAGAAAAGACTTGAAAAGTGCGGTCAGTAAGAAAGGAAGATAGCCAGTCCAAAGCAGAACCGCAGATGCCAAAAGATTTCAGGGTGTTAATCAGTATGGGGTGGGAGATAGTATCGAAAGCCGCGCTCAAATCTAATAGTATGAGCGCGACTGTGTCACCAGAATCCAAAAGATACCGCGTTATATAAGTATGTTGACTGAGCTGTGCCATCAGAGCCAAATTAGTTTGCACAAGGTGGACTTGGTGAATGTGAGGTGCTCTAAATGTGTGGTCCATTGCTTTTGATATGGTCGTGGCATATTTGAGTGCGTAGGTGAGAGGGGTTTGTGAGTAAAATGGTCGTTCAGTCTCTCTCTTTGATAGAGGTTTTCATTTCCACTATGTCTTTGGTAACATGGTCTGTCATGATCTCTCTGTTGAAAGAATTTCAGGTCTCTTAGGCTCCATTTGGTGGCAGTATCTCAGGCCCTCTCTGGTGGTAGAGCTTCATGCTTTCTCTGGTATAGGGGTCTCTTGGGCTCTATCCAGTGTCAGGGTCTCTCTGTCTCTTTTTGGTGGTTGGCAGAGTTTGCCAAGCTCACTCTGTCAAGAATGTATACCTTGTGCCACATGCCAAATGCAATACTAGGTGATACATGTACACTCCTTGCAAACATTCTGCAGAACATTTGCAGAAGCACTCATCTCATGCAAACTGACACGCAATGCTTTTTTAGAAGAATGTTAATCTCTAATATTCTACAACAGCAGGATTCCTGCAGCATCCCTGGAACAGCAACTGGCCCAGTTCATAACACAGAGTGACCATCTCCAGCATTCCATATAAACACAAATTACACACTATTGTCACCACAGCTTCAACATTAAGGCAAGTTACAAAGTTAAAGCAGGGTGTCACTTCTTAAACAAACTGCTTCACCCATCACCAAGCTTAACAACAAATGCAGAAACTGCATGGTAGCCTTCTATCACAAATGCAAGGAAACTGGGCCTATATTAATCCCAAATTCAGTTGCCGAACAAGATGCTAAGTAAAGGTAGACACTACAATTACTGGCAACACATAACCAGGCCACCGGCGCTGAAGCATTAAAGGTAGGAAGTAAGCAGTCAGTAGTTTCAGGCAAACAAAAGTACCTAGATCAAATTCTTCATGGACATAACCTCTAAAAGGTTTATGGTATGCCAAGATGCCTCCTAAACCACTCAAACACATAGAATTCAATTTTGCTCAATACGGTGCCCTGAAATTGGCACCACTCAGGACTCTAAAGACTGACTATAAGGACTATGTACCCATCATTCTATATGGAGTGCAACACATTCGCCCTGAACTGAGCGTTTAATCAAGTGAAGATTTCTTTGGCCATACTCATGATTAGGATCTAATGTTTCTTGTGTCCCTGGCTAGGCCACTCTGCGCCACATTATCCATTGCAGAAATAAGAAAGGATTAATCATATTATCTCCTAAACATATCAGAAAATGCGGGAATGTTGTGTGAAGATTGAAATATCAATGCCTGAATGAGTGCCTCATGCCTGGATCATCTTGTAGTCTCCTGGTTGACCATAATCTCTATCCAGGGAACTGGCCTGTCTTGCACAACACTCAGCGCCTGACCCTAAAATGGCTGCCACTGATCTCACATGGACAAGCCTCGTGGCTGAAAACCCCCAGCCTCAGAGCTACAGTGATCAACAACCTCGACCTACCCCTGTTTATCACCCTATGCCGGCGGAGTCCGAACCGCATTGCCGATTCCCGGTGGAGCTGCTCTGACAGGGGAGACTGTCTCTGGCACACTGCTTTGGCCGTCACCTACCCAGCTGGTTTTCGGACATTTGTCTTGTCTTCTCCTCCGCTGTTGTCTCCTTCCTTTGGACTCTCAACTCTTCCTGATCTGTTTGGATCCTGCTTCTCGTTTTCGCTAATAACTCCTGTAATGAAGTATTCTCCCTCTTACCCCTTTACTCCACCCCCTTTCTCCTTTACGCTCCATTTATCCCTCCTCTTTGCTCCTTTCCCGTTGAGACCTATCTGTTTGGCTGATGCCCGGTGGAGCTACGCGATAGCTAAAGAGGAGATGGGCTGTAGACTTCCTCCTCTGCCGTCACCTACCCAGCCGGACTTTGAGCAGACTCTCCTTCGTCTCTCCATCCTATCTACCTCCTACCCCTTTTCCCCACCCCTTTACCCTTCTAAGCTCCATGTATTTTGTCTTCTACTCTCTTGAAATGTTTTTCTAGTAACTGTAACTGATGTAACGTGTAACTGATGTAATTTTGTAATTTCTGTGGATCCTTATGTAAAGTGCTCTGATACCTCCGGGTCTAGCCAGCACTATATAAAACTCTCAAAATAAATAAATTAAATAAATAAATATGCCTAATCAGAAGAGCTTAAACAGAGTGGGACAAATTTATCAACACTTTGCGTCGGCAAAAGTGACATAAACTAGAACAAAGTGTTGATTTTGGGATTTAATTTCCAATGCAAATCCTAATTTGCTTTGGGAAGTAGCCCTCTCTACCTTGTCTAAATGGTGCTGCTCTGCTCTCTCTTTGACGCAGTGCAGCAGCATCAGTGCAAGGCAGCAACTTTGTTTGCTACTTTGAGTTGCATACATAAAACAGGGGTGTTTGAGGATATAGGCTGGGGCCACCCTCCAAGACCAGACTGATGTAGAGAAAGCAAAAGGACCCAACCTTACTTGTGCGGGAAGTTAACGTTCCTTCACTAGGGAAAAACATAAAGTTTTTCGTAAAACCCTCACCCATCAGGGTTACCCCTTGGTGGCATGCTTCATCATAGGGTCCTTTCCCGTTCTGCTGCTGAACAGGGCATGCTGCGACCTCTTGGTCAGGGACCCGCTCTCTCCCCCTGCAGCTCTGCTGGTGAGTGCTGCTGCACGAGCTGCACCGCACTCCGCATTGTGAGGAGTTTGAGGCCCTCTTCATCGTCCATTTCCTGTCCTGTTACTTTCTGTTCTGCCTTAATTGTTTGTTCATCACTGTAACTGTTTGTGCCTTATTGTTTTGTCTCCTTGATTTTTGCCTTCTTCTAATTGTGCTGTTTCTCCATTTTTTGCCCCATTTTTGGCTTGTTTCCTGCTCGTTTTCCCCTTTCCTGCCGCTGCTGCCCCAGCAGCCGCTCCCCCGCCGATTCCCCGTTCCCGCCTCCCAGCTGTGATTCCATCCCCCTCCCCTACTTAATGGTGGCTGCTGTGTTGCCGTACTGAAGGCAAGCCAAAGGCAAGCCCGTCTGCACCCGTCCACAACCCGACCGCGACCAGCGCCAGGACCCCTGGATCTCCAACCATCCACCGCTATAACTCAGCCACCCTCCTCACACTCAACCCTGGGAAGAACAACAACTGCTAGCTGTCCATGCCGAGCATCACCCACAGGCAAGTCTCCTGCCGTCACTGCCGCCAGGCCATCACCACCATCAGCACCCCCATGGCCATCACCCCATCACCGAACACCAACACCACCAACACCCTGAGGTGCATCCTCTTCAATGTGCGCTCTCTTCACAGACATGCCGTTGAACTCTGGGACCTCCTCGACACCTTATCACCAGATGTCACCTTCTTCACAGAATCCTGGACCAACGCCTCCTCCGCCCCCGACACCGCCACAGGCATGCCTGACACATACAAGATCAAGAGGAAAGACTGTCCCAACCGCCCCAGAGGAGGACTCGCCATCGCACACAAGAGCCCCCTCCAACTCTCCACCTCCACCACAAATGACTCCCTCTCAACCACCGAAAACCCTCACTTCGAGATCCAGACCAGTTCCAGAACCACACTTTGCGGTAACCTCGCCTACAGACCCCCCGGGACCTCGTGCCTCGTTCACCACCACCATCGCCGACCTCGTCACACCCCATGCCATCACCTCCATGGACTACATCCTCATCAGAGACCTGAACTTTCACCTCGACAACCCCAGCATCCCCCAGCGACCTGGACTCCACCACCCTTCTCACCAACTTCGGCCGGAAACAGATCGTCACCATGCCTACCCACAAGGCAGGACACACTCTCGTCCCCATCTTTGAAGGAGGTATCAGCATCCATTTCAGCCACACCCCCGTGGCCGGACATCCCCATCAACAAACCCACCGCCCCAAACCCGCACCACACCTCCCACGAAAGAACTAGAGCAAAATCATGTTGGAACAGCTTAACTCCACCCTCAAACGCGACACCCCCACTACCTTAACCGAAGCCAACCTTGTGGCCAAAGAACTCCACAGATGGATCTTCAACTGCGCAGACGAGCTCGCACCCCTATGCAACTCCGACAGACAGTGCCCCAGTAAGGCCACCTGGTTCACCATTGACCTCCAAGAAACCAGACGCACCTGCAGACATCTCGAGAAACAACAAAATGCCAGAATACTGCACCACCTACATGAAGGCCATGACGGAATACCACCAACGCATCAGATCCACCGAAAGGACCTTCATCCAAAACAAAGTCCTCGCCAACTCCAGCAGCTCGAAGGAACTCTTCAGCGTCATCCAGAAATTCACCAAGCCCCCCAGCAAGACCATGGACATCACACCCTCTCCCAGGACCTCTGCGACAAGCTCGGATCCTACTTCCATCTGAAAATCAAGGGGCTTTATGACCATTCCAATGACCAAACACCTGACGCCGAAACCAGCTTCATCCCTAGCAACAGCAGCCAGCTTTCCATCTACTCCTGGCCCCCAGTCACCACTGAAGACACCACCTCAACCATGAAAGGAATCCACTCAGGGGCCCCCACTGACCCCTGCACACCACACATCTACCACAGAGCTGCCACCGCCATCGCACCAGAACTACAACACACCATCATCACCACTTTCAAGAGCAGCACCTTTCCCGATGATTGGAAACGCACAGAAGTTAGACTCCTGCTCAAGAAGCCCTCAGAAGACCTGATGGACCTCAAGAACTACCGACTCATCTCCTTCCTCCCTTTCTTGGCCAAAGTCACCAAGAAGATCGTCAATGCCCAGCTGACGAAATTAATCAAGGAAAACCCCATCCTCAACCCCTCCCAATCCGGATTCTGCAGCAACCACAGCACAGAGACCGCTCTACTCGCCGCTACAGATGACATCCACACCCTTCTGGACCAAGGACACACCACAGCTCTAATCCTACTTGACCTCTTTGCAGCATTCGACACCGTCTCCCACCACACACTCACCGCCAGACTCCATGATGCCAGCATAGAGGGAACCGCCCTCGACTGGATCCGCTCCTTCCTTACCGGCAGAGCCCAAAGGATCAGACTGCCACCCTTCCTCTCCAAACCCACAGGAACCAACACGGGTGTGCCCCAAGGATCATCACTCAGCCCCACGCTCTTCAACGTCTACATGGCCCCCCTCGCTGCCATCGTCAGACAGCACAGACTCAGCATAGTATCCTACTCCAACGATACACAACTCATCCTCTCACTCACCAACGACCCCGCAACCACCAAACTCAACTTCCAAGAAGGAATGAAGGACGTTGCATCCTGGATGAGCAGCAGCTGCCTGAAGCTTAACTCAGAGAAGACAGAGGTCCTGATCCTTGGCCCCTCCCCCTCAGCATGGGACAACACTTGGTGGTCCACCACCCTCGGCAGCCCTCACACCCCCATGGACCACGTCACAAACCTCAGCATCATACTCGGCTCCTCCCTTTTACATGACCCGACAGGTCAATGCCGTCACCTCCAGCTTCTTCAACACCCTCTGCATCCTCCGAAAGACCTTCAAATGGATCCCCCCGAATCTAGGAAGACCATCACCCACGCACTCATAACCAGCAGACTAGACTACGGGAACACCCTCTATGCCGGGATCAACAAATCTCTGTTCCACAACCTCCAGACCATACAGAACACTGCAGCTAGACTCGTCCTCGGTGTCCCGCGAAAGAACACATCACCCAACACTTACAGACCCTCCACTGCCTCCCCGTTGAGAAGAGAGTCACCTTCAAGATACTCACCCACACCTACAAATGCCTCCACAACACTGGCTCCCAATACCTCAATGAGAGAATCTCCTTCTACGCACCCAAGAGAAACCTCCAATCCACCGACCTCGCCAGCGCCGAAACCCCATGCATCTGCAAAGCCAGAACAGGGGGAAGAGCCTTCTCCTACATCGCAGCCAAGACCTGGAATGAGCTCCCGATCAACATCAGACGTGCCCCCTCCCTGAACACCTTCAAGAAGACACTCAAGATCTGGCTCTTCGACTGAACGGAGCTGCTTATCCCCACCCCCAGAGCCTTGAGACCCACAGAGGTGAGTAGAGCGCTTACAATTCCACTGATTGATTGATTGATTGATTGACCTGACGAACTAAGCAGGAGCACTGAGTTTATTCGACTATGAGAGGCAGGTGACTCTGCAGGGGAGGAGTACGGTGAATGAAGGTGTTTGTTAAAAATACCTGGCTAGTGGGTAATGCTACTTTATTCTGACCTCTAGTCGGTATGATTAAAGACAGGGGAGAAAATTAGAATTCATGGGATTAATGTTCCCAAAGCCTAATGGTTGACATATTTTTAGCCTACCCCTCTAGGTTATTCTTCAGGACCTAGTGTATTATATGTGAGATACCTAGTTCCACTCCTACAGTTGTTCTACTAGTCACAACTTTCATAAAGTGCATCAATCGTATGTGCTTACATTCCAGCATAGTTCGTCAGGTCGCAACACGCCCCGTTCAGCAGCGAATTGGGACGGACCCTATGATGAAGCATGACACCAAGGGGTAACCCTGGTGGGTGAGGGTTTTACGAAAAACGTTATGTTTTTCCCAAGTGAAGGAACATTAACTTTTCACACAAGTAAGGTTGGGTCCTTTTGTTTTGACAACATACTTTGGGTTGCATCACTTTTTAGTAAATTTCCCCCATTGTTTCTATTTTTACTCTGATTCTAACAAACTTCAAAATATGAAGGAGAGGTGAATATAAAACTGCTTTTAAGTTTGTTGGCAGAATAGTAGTGCTGTCTGCATCATTAGTTATAAATGTTTGAATTTCACTAAGCAATGCCACAGATTTACAGAGAGGTAAGGGTGAGTCACATGGGAACAGATCAAATAGACCAAGGACAGGAAGAGGTTGAGGTCTTTGGAGTCTTCAAACAACCCTATCAGTTTTCAGCATATGTGTCACATTATCATTCTGCGGTGTGTGGACTCAGACATCGACCTGACCATGAAAAGGATTTAAGCCATTAGACTAACAAAGACCAACATATTAGAGTCTTCCCACCTGGGATACCCATAAATGACTACGCCACACACAGTGCTTGGAATCACAAGTCTTTAGTCTTGTGTGTGTAACTGTGAACTCAACATTCTATAGTCAACCTTCACTACAATACGATCAATCCATTACATAATAGCTCAATGGAGTTTATCAGGAGCCAAAAGGGTTCTGTCATTGTTAAGTCGCAAGACACTGGTAATAGGCTTCCCAGGGCGCTGGGCAGTTACCATATGTCCTTTGGTCGACACCCCTTGGAAAGGTGTTGCATCAAAGGGAGCATCAGATTTTTTTTTTCTGCATCTGACGTACGAGCACTCTGTCTCCTCTCTGAAAGATGATGTTTTTTGCATGTCATCTTCAGTTGCATATGTCTTCATCTTTTATTTCTGAACCACATCCCTTGTACAAGTTACATTCTCACCTCTTTCTCTCAGATTTGTTCACCAGGTTTTCTTGGTTGTCATTGCTTTCCCAAATCTCAATGTTTTTGGACTTTCACCGCTGGTCTAGTGAGGTTTTGAATAGTAAGCTCTCAATGCAGAGTTTAACAAACTTTGTAAGTTGAGCTTCTCAAGTGTATCAATCTGGGCTAAAGAAGTGGCAGCTGGAGAGTTTGATTTTATGATGAAGTTGATATAAGCTTCAGCTGAAATGGATGGAGTGACATGATCTTGAGTGAGCACTATGGAAAAGCTGCCAGCAGGTTTTTGATCATTTTCTGGATGATGCACAATGTTATAATTGTAGCCGTAGTCCCCAACGTTCAATGTGAAGAGGCATCTTGGCCTTTCAACTGACAAATATTGTTAATAAAGCTTGATGATCAGTTACCAGCGTAAAACATGCCCATACCACAGCTGAACTTTCTTTATCAGGTTGTGAGTAAACATGTTCTGGTTGGGACAAACTCCCACTTACATATGCCACACTATGCTTTTAAGCATTCAGGTGTCTGCTGTGCAAGGATAATAACTAACCCAACTGGGCTTGCATCAACAACAATCTTGGTATGAAGAGTTGGATTGAAATAAATCATTTCAGTAGCATTCTCAATGGCTTGTTTGATTTTCGGAAAATTGTTCTCATATTCATGTGACCACTGAAATAAAACATTCTTTTTCGTCAGCTCTCTCAATAGAGCACTCACAGTGGTAAAGTCTCATTATTTATCTAGAACAGTAGCTGCCCATGCCATGAAAGGAAAGCAACAGTGAAATATCTTGTGGTGGATCAGACCTTGAGAGCGCTTGTACCTTAGCAAGATCAGGGCTCATACCCCCATCAGAAAAGATATGACCTAAGAATTTTTACTTAGTCTTAAGGAACTCACATTTGTCTGCATTCAAAGTCAAACCTGCAGCAGCCTGTAAACGACAAACTTGTGTGAGAGCCTTATTGTGCTCTTTTTAGGTAGCTCTGAAAACCAAAATATGATCACAATATTTGAACGCATTCATGACAAACAATATAATGCGTCGAATGACGTTTGAAAAAGTTCTGCAGCTGATGACAAACCAAAGCTTAGCCTTTTGTATTGAAACAGACCAACATGTGTAGTAAAGGTTGTAATGTACTTGCAGTTTTCTTCGTGTTCTAACTGTTGCAACCTTTATTCAGATCAAGACGAGAGAAAACCTTTGCACCATTTAATTGCGTTATCATATATGCAATGTGAGGACCTGGGTGTCGTACATGTTCAATTACCTTGTTTGCCTGACGCATGTCAACACATTTGCGTGCCGCTCCTTCACTGTTCTTTTTGGGCGCTACAACAATGGCAGAAACCCATGCTATGGGATCAGTGGAACACTCAATGATATCATGCTTAATTAACGATTCAAGTTCTTTTTTAACAGTATTTTCAAAATGAAAAGTAATTTGCCTATGTTTTTGAGCAACAACACAGATGTCTTCATTAATATGCTTCTCTACTTTCATATTCTTAAGCTTTTCCAAACCAAGAAACAATGAAGGCCAATGGGGATTTTACAGGGGCAATTGGGAGATCCATGAGGGCTAAGTGCGGGAGGGGATAGTCGGTGGAGGGTGTGCTGGCCTAGAGGCCTGATCGTACTGATGCATATGTCATAACCAGTTATAGGTTACTGAATGCCTAATAGGAGATGAAGATGTATTAACAAATGTGTCCTATTGTGATGTTGTATTTTGCTACTATTTCATGGTGACCATTCAGGTTGTAGATCAAAGAAATCAGTCCCATATCAGCAGCTGTAATGAAGCTGAGTAGACAGACACTTGGTGCTGTCCATTGAAGCACATGATTGGCTGCTTGCACCTTTATGTTCTTATGTTTGGTCGTTGTTACAAATGAACCTTAACTTTTTAATGATTTAGATGCAGCCCATGTATACACTTTGGTTATCCATGGCATAAGTTGTGGTAAAGGATGTAATTCATTATATTTCTCGTCAGGCACAAGGTTTATCGATGCACAACTGTCTATGATGAATGGTATCAAGTAACCATTTATTTTCAATGTAATTTTCGGACACTGTTTGAATGACTTTGGTATCTCAACTTTTCTTTGACTGATATTTATATTCACATGCAGCTAATCCAACATGTGCGTGCTTCTCTGAAGTAAACATCGACATGGCACAACCATATTCTTCACTTTCATTTGATACTGAAATGGAGAACATTTTTGACAATGATTTAGATTACAATCGACTTTGTTCGATGTCGATTAGTCATACCTGATGTCTCTACAGGGTCTTGTGGGTATGCATTGAATGTTGCTTCTGGAATGTTGAAGTGACCATTTTGTCTTTGCGCCGTGACGCACTTGTTTTTCCCTTTGCTTTGCACACCGTCACAAAATGATTCTCCTTCATACAGCCCTTACATATCTGTCCAATGGCATGACATTTGTCTTCGTGTTGGAATAAAAATCCACATCTAAAACATAACTTCTTTTTACGTATAGACATGTGTCTTTCAATATTTTACTTTAACTTACTTTCCACACTCATGACTGATTCATTCTCGGCAGCTTTGGACTCCATGTCAGCAGCTTGTCAGTCAGCATGCTCTTCAGCTCTAGCAGCCATTAACACTCGTTCCAGGCTCAGAGATTCTCTCAGCATTCTCCTTCTATAGGAATTCGAAAATAAACCATTCATGACTCTGAGATGTATTGTTCATTGAACTTACAGTGTTTGAGGAGTGTGTTGAGTCTCTCTACAAATTCATCGAAGGTTTCACCAACTTTCTGTCATTCTTCACTGAAAATATGTCTTTTATAGTCAACATTTGGAATTGGATTGAACTTGAGATTCAAGGTTTCTTTAAACTGACTGTATGTGATTTCTTCATCAGTTTGTGACATTTTCTTTATGAGTTACTTCACGCCATTGAGGTTCTGTAGCGATCCGAACCCGTGTATTCGGTATCGTAGTACTGGCACGATTTTAGTACCAATGAACCGTAAATGATCCATTATATGCATGACAGTGTTTTCGCTGCGCAACGAGCATGAATTCACTGAGAAATAGGGCATTCTGTTGCTAAATCATGACATCCATTTTAGATACGGCATCCATTTTGTTTCTTGCCCTCACATAGTCAATGGACGAGCGATGACCCCGGCAGAATCACCTCGTTAAGGACACGTAAGCTCAAACCCCGAGAAAAGCTGACGCTGCGTGACCAGGCAGAATCAAGCTGCCTCCCCTGCCTGAGGCCAATCCTGCTATACTGGTTCTCGTGTCCATTGTCCTGATTGAGAGGCCGAATACGGTAGCCATGCCCGTTTACGATCCATAAACACCTCTTATCCTACTTTTCTATCCCTTGCACCTGGCTCTGCTCCTCTCCTTCTGGGCTTTTACAATGGGGAGGATACGATTTTTATGATGGGGAGGATCGGGCAAAGAATGGAAAACTGACAAAGAGACTTGATCGAATACCGAAAACCTACGACTAATTATTGTTTGATGTATGTTTATTGTCTGTTTTAGATACCGGGTTGGGCATGAGAAATATTCGTGTAATGTTGCCTAAAGACATATTTTCGTGTATTTAAGGAGCAACCCACTTCTTGCAATTTGAACAGTCTCGTAGATTCTGCCTCTGCGTGGTTCCTATGACTTCTGTGTCCCTGCAGTAAATAAACCTTGGTCTTTGACGCCACCATCGAGAAGCCCGTGTCTCTGTTTATTTGTGCACCAAGGCAGGAAGGAACTCAGGGGTCTTTGGGTGTTGTTTCCCTGACACCTCTGGACTCTTAAAAAGTCCAGAACCTCAAATTGGCGCCCAACATGGGGCGACGTCATCCGGTACCGGTCCAAAGCCTGAAAAGTTCGAGGAGCTTCGTGTGAAGATTCCGGAGGGAGGTACCCCGCTTCATCGATCCCTGTATGTCGTAAAAGTGGCCCGACGATCTCTTCCACGAGGGTTCCCGTTCCCAGACGGCTACAGAGGACCGCTGCCCTGACTGTCACCCTGTCTTGGACCCGAGGTGCAGACCTTAGTACGGCGAGACGTAGACGGGTTCTCCTTGGTGACGTCTTCCACATTTCAGTTAAGTATTAAGTGGGTTGCGCTCAGTTTGGTTGTTCCTTTTTGCTCTTGTTTTGCTCTCTGGATACGTTTGTTTTTGAATTCGTAGATTATCATTGGTTGCTCTTGTTAAGATAATCTTTGTCTTGGTATTGGTTCATTTGGTAGGCCTAAGTTCTTTGCGCATTTTGGTTGGAATTTGTCCTTAGTTTATAATGACTAACAGTAGTAATTGTTTCCTGTCCTGGTTAAGTTGCAACGGGAATTCCCGGTTGGAGGATTCATGTTCGGTTCCTCCGATTGGAACTCCTACATATGAGCTCTATTGTAAACATGGTGTAGGTCCTATTGCTTATAATGAAGTATGGGTCCGTTATACCAGAAAAGATGGTGTCCTTAGTTGGCCACCGCATGGTAGCTTTGAAGTTGAAATTCTAGACAATCTAGAAATGAAGTTGTTTAAAAAGAAAGCCCGGCCGGCAATGTTTGATTCTTTTCGCGTGTGGCGTAAAGAAGCCAAACAGAGAGAAATTAGGAAGACGAAGAAGGAACAGAAAGAGAAAGGGTTGACTTTAATGGAGTCTGCTAGGCAGTTGCATGTCAACGAGACTGAGAAAGCAATGGAGATGGCGAATAGAAAACATAATTTGGCGATTGATAAATGTTACCCTGTATTGCCATCTTGTCCTGCTAAGCCGATAGAGGACCATGAAAAGGATCCTCTGTTGTCTTACCTGTTGAGATCACCTCCACCGTATGCACAGGGTATTACAGCACCACAGTTACTACCTGTTGTACAGCCAGCTGCTGGTCAGCCTGGAATAGGTGCTCCACTTCCTTTGATTCCAGCTCCTGTCCTTCCCGTGGTTAATGTTCTCTCGGCACCCCCTCTTCCTGGGTCGCCTATTCCGCCTTTACCTGTCGTTTCGCAAACTGCTTTACCTACTACTCCCACCCTTACTATTTCATCTGCTCCAGCTGCCCTGTTCCCGAACTCTGTAAACATTCTGACTCCGCTTTCTGTTCGGCGGAAAATAACCGATTCTGTAACTAATATCTTAACTCCTCTCTACAGGTCTTTAATTGGGACCCCCGTTTCTGACTCTACACAGAGACGTAGCCAGCTTCCTGGTCCCCAGGAACGAGAAATGTTAGATTCGACAGCTCTTAGGTGGATGTCGAAAGCTGCGAAGTATGATGCACGAAGAGTGTTAGATACGTTTATGCAATGGAATGAACCAACTCAACGTTATGTTTTTGACGTGATGTGTTCTCTTGTGCGTGAGGAATGGGATGATGATGACTTAGATTCCGTCCCTTCTGATTTGATAAATGTTCAGCAAAAGTTTGTCGCAGGAATGGTGATAGGTTCAGAAGTAAGGGAAGCGATAGAACTGATTTTAGCTTATAGGGATGATTCCCCTCTTCGAGCACCAAGGGCCTCTGATGGTTCACCGATTACTAGGAAAAGACGAGGTCAATATCCGATGAGGGAAGTTCCACCCATATGGCGCGATGCAGTCCAAGCTGATGCGGCTAATGGTATTGCAGCTGCTCCGGCACATTTCCATAGAGTGTGGATACACATCCCTTGGAAGCGGGCCGAAGTATTAGCAGTAAAACAAGCGTTGCCGGACCCGCGTAAAAATCCTGTTGGTTATTATAAAGAGTTAACGCAGACAGTTCAAGCGTGTGTCGTGAATTTGGCAGACATTGAAATGCTATTTGGCAATGTAGTGCCACAACCTATATGGGCCAAGATTCGGCAAGAGAACCACCCAGTCGCCCTGGGGGTGATTGGCCAGCTATTATAGCGGCAGACGCGCAACAAGTTGGTGGTGCTAAACCTGAGCCTCTGATTGCTGCTTTACCTGGCAGAATAATTAACCTAATGAAAACGCTGATGCCAGCGTTACGGGTAAATTGGGATAAACTATCAGCATGCAAGCAGAAGAAGGATGAAAGCGTCTCTGACTTCTTCACTAGATTTGAAGAGACCTTCGTAGATCACAGTGGGCAAGATATGAGTACTGAGGGAGGTCAGAGGTTGTTAGTCGACAAGTTTGTGTTTAATTTACTACCTGAGCTTAGTAACAAGTTAAAGGATTCTGAGAGTGCATGGGCAGTGTCGACGACAGCACAGATACTCGCAACTGCTCAGTATTACGAGAATAGAGAGAAAGAAGAAAAGGAAAAGTCAGAAAAGAAGACAAAAGATTTGAAGACTAAAGTACTATTGCAACAAGCGTATCCGCCTCGCCCGAATCAGTCAGAATCACAGCAACGACCCCAATGTCAGCACCAGCCACAATCCCAACAAGAGACGTCCCAAATATTTAATTATGGATTCCCTCGACAACAGTTAGCATGGAATCAGTGTGCCTATTGTAAAAAGGAGGGCCATTATAAGAACGAGTGTCCAATACTCCACGCGCAGACCAGTGGTGTCCCAGCTCAGAGAGGTAATGGCGGGTTTATGCAAGCTCCTAGAGGTAGAGGACGTGGTACAATGACTCCACAAGTTGATCGCCCATCAAATTATTTCGATCAGCGGAATGTACAACCTACGCAACTAGGTAGATCTTCACAGTATCATGTTGAGGATTACTACGAAAATAATGAAGAGATTCAGAGAAGTGATTACTAGGACAGCCACAGGCAAAGAGAGGGAGTAGTATCAGTTCCAGTTGATCAGAGTGGACCTTATGTCGCAGTAGTTACATCAGGTGTGGTCAAACCGTTTCTGTTGGATACTGGTGCGGCAAAAAGTTCAATTATGCATGCGAAACTCCCTGGCGCACCTTTGTCTGGCTTAACGAACACTTCAGTAGGTTTCTCAGGCGCCGCTGTTCACAATCCTGTTTCTAGTCCTTTGTCAATCTCTGTTGGGCCATGCGAACTAGAAGCACCCCTTATCCTAACAACCGGTTGTAATGAGAATCTGCTTGGTTTAGATCTGTTGAAACGCCTGCATGCGACACTGTACTGTTCTCCTTCGGGAGTACAGCTCACATTAGGCAAGAGAGTCATTTCTCCAATGTACATGTCGATGGATAAGCTCCCACCGGAGCTGCGTTCTCTCCCTGATACTCTTTGGGCGACGGGTCCTAACGACGTAGGCCTTTTGGAAATTCCCCCTTATGTGGTAAGTCTGAAAGCGAATGTTAGATTCCCACGAATCCCACAGTATCGGATTTCAAATGAAGGTGAACGTGCACTTTTACTGATCGTGAAAGACTTAATACAGAAAGATGTGATAGAGGAAACTAGAGGAAATGTCTGCAATAGTCCTGTTCTGCCGATTTTAAAACGCACGGACCCTTCCAAACCTCCAATATACAGATTTGTGATTGACCTCAGAGAGGTTAACAAAATAGTGATTCCGCAGTTTCCTGTGGTACCAGATATCACTGCATTATTGACGTTGATTCCTGCCTCAGCCTCATGGTTTACAGTGATCGATTTGAAGAATGCCTTTTTCAGCATTCCGATAGCCGAGGAAAGTAGAGACATTTTTGGTTTCTCCTTAGGAGGTCGCAGTTTCAGGTTCAAACGCGCTCCACAAGGCTATTGTGAGAGCCCTTCAATTTACAGCCAAGCATTGAAAAGTCAATTAGATGCTCTTGTACTTCCTCCTGGTGTTGCTCTGATTCAATACGTAGATGATCTTTTACTGGCCGCCGATGACAAGGAAACTTGCAAAACAGCTACAATTTCTTTATTACGTCATTTGTCCGACTTACATCACAAGGTTTCCCCTTCTAAACTGCAATATTGTTGCCAAGAAGTGACCTACTTAGGTCATCTTTTTTCAAAGGAGGGAAGAAGGTTGAGCCCAGAGAGAATCAAAGCAATTTCACAAATGACTGTACCAAGCACACAGAGAGAAGTGCGTGCGTTTTTGGGTATTACATCATACTGCAGGCAATGGATCCCAAATTTTTCTCTCATGGCAAAACCATTGGTAGCCCTGACTGGAAAAGGTGTTCCGAGCCCTTTGCCATGGTCGGATGAATGTCAACAGAGCTTCTCCGACTTACGTGATGCGCTGTGTTCAGCTCCTGTGTTGGGTACTCCTGACTACAGTAAGCCGTTTACACTATATGTCCATGAAAGAGAAGGTTGTGCATTGAGTGTCTTGACGCAACAATTTGGTGACAAACAGCGACCTTGTGCGTATTTTTCATCCACATTAGATCCGGTAGCCAGAGCATTGCCAAGTTGTTTGAGAGCTACAGCAGCAGCTGCAGTGTCTATTCGACAGTCTGCTGGACTAGTCATGAACAACATATTAGTAGTCATGGTTCCACATGCTGTGGACACACTCATGAATCGAACGAAAACTCAGCACCTCACCAGTGCTAGACTATCAGGCTATGAGCTGACACTTTTGGCAAGTCACATTCAGATCAAGCGATGCAACATATTGAATCCAGCAACGCTGTTGCCGACTACCCAAGAGTCGAGTGATTCAGAGCCTCATGATTGTTGTTTTAGAACTGAGGAAGAGACAAAAGGTAGGATTGACTTAAAAGATACTCCGTTACTAGATCCAGAAGGCACTTTGTACGTCGATGGGTCATGTTTTAAACTACAGAATGGTGATGTGACGGCCGCGTATGCAGTTACGACTTTGAGTACGATTGTGGAGACCGCAAGAGTGAGTCAGAATTCTGCTCAGGCTGCAGAATTAATTGCACTAACAAGAGCGTGTGTTTTAGCTGAGGGAAAGAGAGTGAATGTGTTTACTGATAGCCAATACGCCTTCTGCGTAGCACATAGCTTTGGACGTCTGTGGAAAGAAAGAGGTTTTCTCACGTCCCATGGGACTAAGATCCAACATGGACAGTTAGTCAGTGATCTATTGGAATCTCTGACCCTACCGAATGAAGTTGCGATTGTGAAGTGCAGTGCACATCGAAAGATTACGGATGATGTTGGCCGTGGGAATGCGTTTGCTGATGAGGTCGCCAAAGAGACGGCCAAGAACATGATGAGCCGAATGTACGTTGAAACGTCTACAAGATGGATTGCTGAATCAGGAATATGTGAGAATACGATTGAAAGTGTGAAGGCAATCCAGAATGAAGCAACTGAAAATGAGAAAAATGCATGGAGGGAGAAAACGGGTAAAATGGATTCGAGTGGATGTTGGGTTGATCTGTCTGAACATCAACGTTGGATGTTACCTGATGCGTATGTGCTTGCGGTAGTCACGATGGCGCATGGATCGGCGCACATTAGTTCGAAAGGGATCTGTAAACTGTTAGCTCCAGTATGGAAGAATGATGGAATTACTAAATGTGCGGAAAGAGTGGTGAAAAATTGCATGATATGCCTGATGCATAATCCTGGCAAGGGAACCCCAACCCCAACTGGTCATTTTGCTCCCCCTTCTTGTCCCTTTGAAGTGATTCAGTTGGATTTTATCCACATGGACAGGTGTAACAATCTTAAATATGTCCTAGTGGTAGTCTGTGCCTTTTCAAGATGGATTGAGGCATATCCATTAAAGGATAACACTGCTATGTCCACTGCCAAAATCCTCCTCAAAGAGTACTTCCCCAGATATGGTATGCCACGGATTGTTTGGTCGGACAATGGAAGTGAGTTTGTAGGGAAAGTTATGAAGAGTGTGTGTGCAGGTCTGGGAATCGTCCAGAAATTCCACAGTGTGAATCATCCACAATCAGCAGGTTTGGTTGAAGGGTACAATGGTACCTTGAAGCTGAAACTTGCTAAAATTCAAGCTTCCACTGGTCTATCTTGGCGAGACGCACTGCCTTTAGCTTTACTGTCCACCAGAGCGACTGTACACTCTCGAGTAGGGCTTAGCCCATATGAGATTGTGTTCGGTCGTCCTGCTAATGTTTGGGGAGTCCCTAGGCCAAGGGAATTCAAACAGATCGAATATCCTATGTTGATTGATTACCTTTTTGATCTGACTGCTAACTTGAGCCTTATTCATCAACAGGTATTCGAATCCTTGCCTAAACAGCCAGAGAGTCCAGGCCACACATTGAAACCCGGTGATCAAGTTGTGGTGCGGAATTTTGAACGAACCCGGAACCTCCAGCCAAGATTCGTGGGCCCGTTCCAAGTGCTCCTGGCAACAAGAACTGCTGTACGCCTAGCTGGAAGGAAGAATTGGGTGCACGCTAGCCATACGAAGCGTGTCCCTCTCCCACTCCCCTACGACAACTGGGTTAGACAGGGATTTGGTGCATCCGAGACAGAACCTGTTCCTAGGCTCATTCCCTTCAGTGATGCAGAGTACATAATGGACAAACGAACTGAAACACAGAACTCTGATACCTCACCAGGAACTGTGTTTTTGAACCCTGAACAGAGTGTCATACAAGGCGAACATTCGTCACCTGTGGACTCGAACATTACTGTACCTATAGAACAATTGTTTCAAGATCAGACAAGACCCGGGAAATACAGATATAACCTACGTTCTCATTCTATGAACCAATAACATTGCATAATTACCTTTCTATTTGAAAACTGTTTTGATCTTATCGCATTCCATTCAGTCAGGAAGTTCGCTCTATAATTTTTATCCTTTTTGTTTTTGTTGTTCCCTCACCTTGCCATCTGGGTTACTGTAGGGTCGTAACGTGTGCCTTGTTTTAACTTGCAGGGAACCAGACACTAGGTCGGTTTCTTCTGTTTATTTTGGGAACTCCCAGGGTAGAGAGAGGCAATTTTTTAACAGGTACAAACCATCCGTTGCGAACAGTTGTAGAAGATGGAGCTTCCTGAACTGCGACGGGCTTACGTCATAAATGCTCGCAAGACAAAACTATATGAAATATTGTATAGCAAATGTTTTCTAATGCAATGTGCTCTGACACTTCTGATTGTTTTAATAACTCTGGTAGGCGGAATCATTTTTGGTATTCAATTGATCTTTGCACCTGTTACATCTACAGTAACTCCCCATGTTTCTGTTTCTCCGACTGTTGTTTCTCTTCATTCTTTCCATCCTTTTCCTGCCCATGAGCAAGCTCGACGCTCCGAGTTTATAAATAACACTTTCATTCAGCTCTTGCACCAACATCAACTAGTGGTTAACACAACAAACTGCTGGGTGTGTGGCTTGATACCACATACCATGGACAAGGGTATCCCTTATCTGGTTCTGCCCTTTAGTTATAATGGATCATTCTGGGCATTTCAGACCATGTTCGCCTATGCCCTAGAGACCTATTCCCCACGACCTCCACGTTCCACTAGGTATAACTCCGCTAATAGAGCCTTGGTGAAGGGAATTACTGACATGGTTAGAGACGTCAATAACACTCCGTTTATTCCCAAGGATGAATTGCAAGTTTACATGGGTTGGAACGTTACGGAATATGGCATTACTTTGGGTGAGAACAAACGTAAAAGCTCGACTCCGATCTGGGTCGTACCCCACCAAGGTCAGGTCTGTTTGCAAGGAAATGGGAGGAATCCGAAAGCTCGACTAGGGAAGAGCGACTGTACCGAAACATACGTTTTCCCGTCACAGTCTTCCCCTGCATTTTTAGCTGCTAAGGGCACCTATTTTGTTTGCCAAGACAGAGCATATACATGGCTGCCTGCTGACTTTTCAGGCTCATGTTATATCGCTCAACTGTTGCCTCCGACATACACTGCTGCACCGGATTATCACAAAACTAGAGTTGTGAGAGGTGTTTTCAATAAGGAAGATACTGCTGGCCAAGAGGCAGGAGACTTCTTCAAAGGTTTCCTTCCGTTCTGGGGGCCTATGGCCAACAGCAGAAACTTACGTCAACTAACACGGGTAGTTGAATCCACTATTACCGAAACTGCGGGTGCCCTTAGTAACCTGACAGCTGAGCTTCAAGCGGATCGCCTCATGACGTTACAGAATCGTATGGTCCTTGATGTATTACTTGCAGATCGAGGTGGGGTATGTAAGATGATCCAATCGAGTTGCTGTGTTTTTATCCCAGATAATGCGCCAACGGTATATAAGGCTATTTCTAAGTTACACAAAATCTCTGACTCTATTCATGTAGAGGAAGGTAACTGGTCACTAATGGGATGGTTCTGGAGCCTGTTATCTGCATGGGGATGGAAGGTTCTGATAGTCACTGGTGTTGCATTGGTATTTTTATTCTCATGCTGTCTCATTGTTCAGTGTGGTTCTGCCTTGTGTGGCCTTTGTGTTTCAACATGCGTAAAAAGACCACCTGTTTTTGAAGATACGCCACGAGATAGAATAATGCTCCAACAACATATCAGCGACCTGATGAACATAGAGATGGACTCTGATATAGAGTGAGCTATTGCCTATGTAAGGGCAAAAGGACGGTCTGAGGTTCTGTAGCGATCCGAACCCGTGTATTCGGTATCGTAGTACTGGCACGATTTTAGTACCAATGAACCGTAAATGATCCATTATATGCATGACAGTGTTTTCGCTGCGCAACGAGCATGAATTCACTGAGAAATAGGGCATTCTGTTGCTAAATCATGACATCCATTTTAGATACGGCATCCATTTTGTTTCTTGCCCTCACATAGTCAATGGACGAGCGATGACCCCGGCAGAATCACCTCGTTAAGGACACGTAAGCTCAAACCCCGAGAAAAGCTGACGCTGCGTGACCAGGCAGAATCAAGCTGCCTCCCCTGCCTAAGGCCAATCCTGCTATACTGGTTCTCGTGTCCATTGTCCTGATTGAGAGGCTGAATACGGTAGCCATGCCCATTTACGATCCATAAACACCTCTTATCCTACTTTTCTATCCCTTGCACCTGGCTCTGCTCCTCTCCTTCTGGGCTTTTACAATGGGGAGGATACAATTTTTATGATGGGGAGGATCGGGCAAAGAATGGAAAACTGACAAAGAGACTTGATCGAATACCGAAAACCTACGACTAATTATTGTTTGATGTATGTTTATTGTCTGTTTTAGATACCGGGTTGGGCATGAGAAATATTCGTGTAATGTTGCCTAAAGACATATTTTCGTGTATTTAAGGAGCAACCCACTTCTTGCAATTTGAACAGTCTCGTAGATTCTGCCTCTGTGTGGTTCCTATGACTTCTGTGTCCCTGCAGTAAATAAACCTTGGTCTTTGACGCCACCATCGAGAAGCCCGTGTCTCTGTTTATTTGTGCACCAAGGCAGGAAGGAACTCAGGGGTCTTTGGGTGTTGTTTCCCTGACACCTCTGGACTCTTAAAAAGTCCAGAACCTCACCATCACCAGTAAGATGTTTGATGTATTTGACCATCTTTTTGTTATCAGTCTTTTCAAGGGCATCAAAAAAATCTTCAGATGCCTCTATACACGTAGTCCATCAGTCATCAGTGTTTTGCTTTTTGGAGGTATCAAATGATGATGGTGGTTTCAAGAAAGTGGCAGATTTGTAGACCAATGTGGAACTTAATGAGTCATGACATGGATGTCTTTCGGCCACTCTGTCTAGCTCATTCTCTCTGAGACCTTGTGACATGCTGGCCTCGGGATCATCCTTGATGATAACTGGAAATGTGATTTTTTCTTAGTCTCCAACGGAACAACAACCTAACATTATTCCAAACCCGTCGCTGACTTTCAATCTTTAAAGAGCTGTTGCATTGTATTGATCCCACTCAGGGGCTTTGATGTCTCACCTCCTCGGGTATGGGTGGCTTCGTAAGCACAAACCCAGGCACTGCTCCTTGGGCTTCTGTGCCCAATGCTGTGTTAAAAAGACTCTCTTTAATTACATCTGGCAAGCAGACAACTGTTTCTTGCATCTAGGTTGCTTTGCTTCTGGTGTCTCTGTACTTGCTTACACCTGGTTGATCTCAGCCTCACAACACTTAAAATTGCAGCGTTATCTTGCGCTTGGTTGTCGCATTGTACTTTATTTTCACACTGAGTTGATCTCTGCCTGGCAGCACTTGTAATAGCAGCATTATCACTCCGTACTAGCTATGGGTCTTTGTTGGGTAGTAGCATGGTACCTTCATGTATGGCCTGACTAACAGGTTCTCGACCTATGACATGTAGATTCTCCGTAAATGCTTTTGCTTCACTGAGGCTGGTACTGAATTTTGACACCAAATGCATTCAGTGTCAATTATATACTTTGACAACAGCACACAAGGCATGCATGAGCAGTTTGCCTGGACCACGGCAAACTCCCTGAGAGAGCACCGTCAACCTTTGGGTTACTTATGCCCTATCTCTTCACCATTTATAGCATCTTTCCAGTCATGTTACCCGTAAATGACTATGTTACACTTGGAGCTTGGTATCACACTCTTTATTCATCTGCATGTAAATGCTAACTCAGCATTCCAAAGCAACCTTCACTGCAATATGCTCTATCCATTACATCATAGAGCCAAAAGGGTTCCCTCATTGTTAACTCGCAAGAGCTGCCTGTTAGAGCAAGCCCGCCATCTTGGAGGGTCAGCGGTCCCGTTGTTTTTTTCCCTGATCCATAAATTGCACGCTGGCTCGACTGCGCAGCCCGTGATACGGGTGCAAAGGCTCGTGAGGCTCACATACCGCTGATAACGCTGCTAATGCTGCTAATGCTGTATTTGCACATAATTGCACAAATTCTTGTCATTTAATTGTTTTAGAATGGTTTTTAACTTTGATAAAATGAATTTTTAACTGCCTTCAACTTACTGACTGGCCGTAGACCTCGCGGAGCCGCCTGTTAGTGCGAGCCCGCCATCTTGGAGGGTCAGCGGTCCAGTTGTTTTTTTCCCTGATCCATAAATTGCACACTGGCTCGACCATGCAGCCTGTGATACGGGGGCGAAGGCTCGTGAGGGTCGCGCACCGCTGATAACGCTGCTAATGCTATATTTGCACATAATTGCATGAATTCTTGTCATTTCATTGTTTTAGAATGGTTATTAACTTTGGTAAAATGAATTTTTAACTGCCTTCAACTTACTGACTGGCCGTAGACCTCGCTGAGCCGCCTACGGCCTCGGGGGAAGCGTATCTCAACCAGGCAGCGGTGACAGCTTTAAATCCGTCTGGCGCTATAGCGCTAGATGCGCCAATCAGGGTCGAGGAAGTCATTAGCGCGATCTCTCGCCTCAAACCCCTGAAATCCCCGGGGCCGGATGGGTTTTCGGCGGGTTTTTACAAAGCCTTCTGCCAGCCTCTTGCCCCGATGTTAACTCGCCTATTCAACTCCTTCGAAGGTCCGGGTTCTATCCCGTTGGACATGGTGGAAGCTGATATTGTGGTTCTTCCCAAGCCCGGGAAGGACCCCACTCAGTGTGCGGCATACCGCCCCTTCTCCTTACTCAACCTGAACCTATAGTTGTTTACGGGTGTCTTGGCTGCTCGCTTGGGCCCCCGACTGCCGGGCATTATTGAACCCGACTAATCGGGTTTTATACCCAATAGGCAAAGTACTGATAACACCAAGCGGTTGATGCACTTAATCGATAAAGCCCACTATATGGGGTTGGACGCTCTGTTACTTTCAGTCGACGCTGTGAAAGCGTTCGACAGAGTGGACTGGGGTGTCTTGGATCAGACACTAAGGCGCTTTGGCATAGGAAATCGTTTTAGGGCTTGGGTTACGAGCTGCTATGATCGACCCACGGCGACGATCCGGGTTAATGGGAATAGTTTGCAGCCATTTGATATCAGGCGGGGCACAAGACAGGGGTGTCCTCTCTCACCTCTGCTCTTTGCGTTATATATCGAACCCCTGGCGCAACGGATTAGGGACAACCCCAACATCTCTGGTATTCCCTTTAGGGGGGAACGTCACATTGTCAGTTTATATGTTGATGATATTTTGGCGACTTTTGATACTCCCAGCCGCTCGGTCCCAGCGTTTTTACAAGAGCTGACTGATTTTGGCAAGGTATCGGGCTTTAAAGTTAATGTGGGGAAATCAATGTGGCTGCCGCTGGGTCTCAATGAGAACTCTTCTGAGAGCAACCTTCCAGAATTCGGGGACGTGCTACCACATTTTGAAATCCCATATCTGGGGATCATTCTAACTCCGTCCACTGACCAGACAATCACTCAAAATTATTCCAACCTACATTCCCAAATCACTTGAGATCTTCGCAAATGGCAGTCTTATTCTCTGTCGCTGTTGGGCCGCGTGGCCGCGGTCAAAATGTCCATTTTGCCTAAAATATTATACATTTTTCAGACTATCCCGGTAGGACCTCCCCTGTGTTACATTCACTCATTGCAACGGGAGCTACACCATTTTATCTGGGCAGGGAAACGCCCGCGAATACGTCGAGAGATTGCCTACCGATCCCCGGACGACGGGGGGCTGGGGATTCCCCAACTCTTGACCTATTACAGAGCGGCGCAACTCTGCTATCTGGTAGAATGGAGTAGGCCTGAATCAGAAAAAAGATGGCTATTTCAAGATAGGGCGATGGCAGGTCTCTCCTTGTGGAAGGTACCATTTCTGAGGCCTTCGGATAGACCAACTTATCTCAACAGATCTCCTATCACTCGCTCGGTAGTACGGGTTTGGGACGCGGTGGCGATCCAGCAACATCTCACCACCTTCCCATCGCTACTTACGCCCTTATTCGACAACCCAGACTTCCCTCCAGGGCTCGATACACGGGCATTCCCAGAGTGGCAGGCCTCGGCCTGTAAGTCTGCGGAGCATCTCTTTGATATAGATGGGTTCCTCCCATTTGCCGAGCTGACTGACTGGCATGGCATTAAAAACCCCAAACGATTCCAATATTTTCAACTTTGCCATTGGTTAATGCACCCTGACATGCGGCCTCTGGTTAGCAGACATCTTACGACCTATTAGAAATTTATTGAAGCACTCTGACCGCCACTTGATCTCTGAGCTTTATCTCATGCTACGTCCCCCGGCTCCCCTGGAGCGCTCTGCTGGGCAGCGACGATGGGAGACAGAGTTAGGCAGGAGTCTTTCACTGAAGGAATGGCAACAGATCCACTATATAGCTAATCACACCGCCAGAAACACAGCGAGTAGAGAAGCAGCGGTTAAAGTTGCCCTTTACTGGTACCTGACCCCGGCCCGACTTAATAAAATTAACTCAGACTGCAGCCCCACCTTTTGGAGGGGTTGCGATGAGGAGGGCACATTGACGCACATCCTCTGGAACTGTAGAGAGGTGATGGGGTACTGGACAGCAGTCCTTAATGATATTGATACTTACTTTGAAACTGAAATACCCCGCTTCCGAGCCTAAACTCTGTTAGGGTTGCCTAATGCCATCACTTTTCCACTGAAATCTATCCGGGGGAAACAAATGGGGTTAGCATTGGGTGCAGCAGTACACCACATATTAGCGCTATTGGGTACGCAAACTCGCCCGTCCCATACTGGGTGGCTACACAAACTGTGGTACATTATTGGGATGGAACGCATACACGCAACCCTGACCCATTCTTCAGATTCTTTCCGTACTATCTGGCGCCCTATCCTGGCGCTGCTGGCGCATGAATTTAACGAAGTTACATGTCCCAGATACCTCCGCCTGCTCAGACTTACCGACGCCCCACCATCTAAAGATACAGGTTAGGGACTGCTTCACCTTTGGGCTTCTACAGCGCAGCTGCACACGGGTATCCCGGGGAGGGGGGGAGCGGGGGGAGTTGGGTTAGGGAGGGAGGGAGGGGGGATATGGCGGGTGGGTCTGGATGGGGGGTGGATCTAGGTACTGCTTGTTAATAGTATACTGTCAATAGCCACCTTTGGCTCTGCAAGCCTGGGATATGCTGCCTCAGCTACGTAATGGGGTTTGTTGGGCTAAGAGAAGGTAGTGCTGGGTCTGTTCAACTGTCATTCCACCTGCTTGAAAATAATAAATAAAGTTATTAAAAAAAAAAAAAGCCGACTCTGGACCCCCTAGAGCCAAAAAATTATCGGCCAATCTCTAGGTTCCCCTGGCAGACAAAATATTGGAAAAAGCAATGAACAAAGAGCTGATTCATTACTTAGAAGCTAATGGATTGCAGGACCCCACTCAATACGGGTTCAGACCGTGTCACTCTATGGAGACAGCTCTGGTGCTAGCTACAGAGGGGATTCGGAGGATAGTAGATGGAGGGGGCAGAGCGATCCTGATCCTATTGGATCTCTCGGCGGCTTTTGATACCGTGAACCATACAGTGCTGGTACAGCGGCTGAGAGACGTAGGGGTGGAGGATACTGCTCTGGCCCTCCTTTCCTCCTTCCTAGAAAATAGGGAACAGAGCATTTACTGGGAGAATCTCCAGTCTGACACCTTTGAGATTCCATGTGGTGTGCCGCAAGGATCTGCCTTGTCACCCACTCTTTTCAACATCTACGTGTCCTCATTGGCTACATTAATCAGAAAACATGGCTTTTCTTTGATTATGTATGCTGACGACTTGCAGCTTACAATCTCGGTTTCCCAACCAGCCGAAGTAGTGGCCAACAGCCTCCATGTATGTCTAAAGGACATTATGAGTTGGATAAGCTCAAATTTCCTAAAGATAAATACAGATAAAACTGAGGTACTTGAATTTGGATGGGGACCCCCAGTATGGAACAATAACTGGTGGCCTACGGAGGCAGGAACCTGTCCTAGTACCAAGGTAAAGAGCTTGGGGGTGATTCTAGATGAGCAGCTAAATCTGTCAGCCCAAGTTAATCAATTAACTTCCTCCTTTTTCTTTCTCCTAAAATCATTGAGAAAAATCTTCCCTTTTATCACACACAAACTTCGGATAACTGTAGTGATAGCACTTTTATTATCTAAAATTGACTACTGCAACGCGCTCTTTGTGGGCATTGATAAAGCCCAGGTAAGGAAGCTGCAATCACTTCAAAATGCTACTGCCAGACTACTCATGAACATCCCTAAGGGACGTCCAACATCAGAGGCTATCAGAGCCCTACAGTGTCTGCCTGTCCATCAAAGAGCAAATTTTAAAGCTTTGTGTATGGTACATAAGGCCTTCTGTGGAGGAATATCTGGGGAGATGTGTAAGCTTTTCACAAGATACTCCCCGGCTAGACCTCTCAGATCCTCAATGAAGGGCTTTGCATGTATCCCACAAATACGTAAGGTAAGATGGGGTGGCCGCATGCTGTCATTCTGTGTGCCCACACTCTGGAACCAGATTCCACCTACTTTGCGACTCCAACTAAACCGGAGGATGTTTAGGAAGGAGTTGAAAAAGTGTCTATTCTCTCAAACCTAAGGTATCACAATCCTCACGCTAGTAACTCATGTATCACAGTCAGCGCCAAGACGCCACGGCATTCGTGCGCTTAACAAGTAATATTTCAAATCAAATCAAATCAAAGACACTACATATACCAGACTGACTGAATAACAAAATCTTGAGACGCCTCTGGTAGCTACTCGCATGAGTGAAACAAATATTGATCATCTGATACAAGAAAGAAAGCGCAACTGTTTTCTTTATCCACTGTAGACTGCTGACTAGCTTCAGTCCACAAGGAAAAGAAGTGCAACCTGTGAATTGCATTGTTTTATTTACCTATTGCCATGCAGAAAAGGCAAAAAATGCACAGCAATGGGAACTTTCAGTAATGCTTCCAAAATCCTATTAACTTAAACTATTTTATATAAGTTGTGTGATATTTTACAATTTAGTCTGATGCAAAATACACTTTTCTGAACAGTACTATTAAGCTATGCTAGACTGGGGACAGGGGATGACATGAACAGCTTTGAAATTCAAACTGCGACTAATCTTAAAAGCAGCAGTCTGAAAGGTTACTGGCAGTTCTAGCAAAGCAAGTGGGCCCATGTCATATGTGACACCTTCCGCTGCACCTTATACCAGACCTTTCCATTATGGAATGTGGCAATTCGTTTCCATCAGTCTAAGTGTGGACTTACAAATCTTAGCATAATGATTGTAATGAACTAATAAAATAAATTCCGTCCTCTAATCTATGGAGGAGATGAGGGCACAGTTAAGAGCCATTCTGTATTCATTGATATCAACTGTGCTTTTAAGAGCTGTGCAACAGAAATGAGTGCTTTCTAGTTATATGTAAGAGAAAATCCTTAAAGGAACCAAATTAGCTGGTTATAAAGTCTCAGTCTTTGCTTTTAGGTGAACGCATGCTTGCAGAAAGACATCAGCACAGAGTGATTAGAACGTTCATAAAATAATTACGACTGAATAAAACCTCTGAACAAAACATAAGTGCAGAACTGCTTGCTAGCACAACAAACACGGTTTCCTCAGAGACTAAGAACATTATGACACAAAATGAAAACAACCATGTTCTGTAAACGCATTAAGGGGCACTTAGATTAATGAAAGACTGCGGTTTTCTCGTGTGCATAAAGATGACGGACGTTTGTTTCTTGAGGGTCAAGGGAATGTTTGTAGGAAGAGTGTGGTGTTGTATGTCAACTCCAAACTGCATCTGGGGATTGAAACTAAGGGGCAGATTTACGTTCCCTGGCGCATCCCTGCAAATCAGCAGGGATGCGCCAGGGAAGATGCGTCACGCAAGTTTGCCCTTGCGCCACTGCAGATGCGCCGCATTTACAATGCGGTGCATCGTGGCGCAAGGACAAGCAGATGCGTGACGCATCTGCTGGCGTAAGGTTGGCGCAGTGCTGAAGTTGTGTCGCAAGCGCGACGCAACTCCAGCACTGTTCCAACCTGCCCTATCCCTAACGTGGTGCGTCACGCCTTACGCCTGCTTGAAGCAGGCGTAAGGATTTGACGCACCAGCGTCGGAAAAGTGACTGCGTGAAATCTCGTAGATTTCACCGCGTCACTTTTCCGAGGCTTTTTCTGCCGTAACACCCACCCCGCATACATTAAACCAGATGCAGATTTAATGTGGCGTAGGGCTTTACAACGTGACGCATCTCCCTAGATGCGTCACGTTGTAAATAAGGCACAGCATGGCGCTAGCTTTGCGCCGCCGCTGCGTCACAAAAGTGACACAACGGCGGCGCAAATGTGGCGCACAGGGCTTGTAAATCTTCCCCTAAATTTGTCTAATTCTTCATAGCACTGGTGAGGCACTAAGGCATATTTGCAGATGGGTAGTTGGGCACCACACAACTTTGTGGTAGTATTATAGCTGGAAGAGTTTATGTCCGACAATGTGAAAGGTGTTTTGAGGACAAGACTTGTGTTTTATTGAAATCCGAGGTGTAAGTGAAAAGAAGTGAGTGATAGGACACTTAGGGCCATATGTAGGTAGCTAAATACCGGTCGGTAACGGCCGAAATTCGGTAAATATCCCGTTACCGACCGGTATTTAGCCAATTGAGATGTAGGAGTCCAAAAAGAGGGATTCGGTAATTATGAATCGGTAAATACCGATTCATCTTTACCGAATTCTAAATTTCCGATTCATAATTACCGAATTCATATTTACCGATTCGGTAAATATGAAATGGTAAAACGAGAAAAGAGATGTAGGTAAATTCGGTATTACCGAATTCCATGAAATTCGGTATTTAAGAGTCGGTAATTAACACTGAGTGAAAGCAGGTGGTAATCAGTCCCAGTGCATATAAGCAATCCCAAAATGCAACAGCGTGAACACCATGGCGGCTCTGTATGTGATTGCAAGGCGCCTACGTCTACAGGCAGCAGGTCTGAGGATTTGGAGACGGGAGGAACGCATTTACAGACAGCGCATCCCACTCTTTCAACAGACTGAGGCTGAGATACATGAAAGGTACAGGCTTCACCCCCAAACCATCATGGACCTGATAAGGGACCTGCACCCACTCCTGGACCATCCAACAACAAGGGCGCATGCCATACCACCACATGTGCAGGTGCTCTGTAGCCTACATCTACTCGCATCTGGCAGTTACCAGGGGGTGATAGCTGCGGTAGGCAGGGTATCCCAGAGTTGCCTGTCCCGTTTCTTCAGGAAGTTCCTGGATGCCATGATGCAGAGAATGCAACACTACATTAGCTTCCCAAACACACAGGCTGAGCTGCAGAAAACAAAGACCGACTTTTACCAGATGGCACAGTTCCTGCATGTCATAGGCTGTATTGATGGCACACACATTCCAATCTGCCCACCAGCAGCCACTGAGCACATCTACAGGAACAGAAAGTCCACCCACTCCATAAATGTGCATGTAATCTGCGATGCAGGCAACATAATCACTGATATCGTAGCTAAGTTCCCTGGGAGCACCCATGACTCCTACATCTTCCAGAAAAGTGGGATCTACACACGCCTGGTTGCCGGAGAATTTGGAGAAGGATACCTGCTAGGTAAATCACTGTGACACTCCCTAATAATTACCACATATGAATGTGTATTGAGGTATGTGACTAATGGTACTCTCTTACTCACCTAGGCAATAGTGCATATGCCGTGCGGTCATTCATCCTCACTCCCTACCTACACCCATCAACCCTGAGTGAGAGACGATATATTGTGGCACACAAATCAACACGCAACGTGGTGGAGCGCACGTTTGGACTATTGAAAAGCAGGTTCCACTGCCTCCACAAAAGCGGAGGCGCACGCCAGTACACACCCATCATCTGCTGCAAGATCATTGCCACTTCTGCAATGCTGCACAACCTTGCCACAAAGACAGGTACAGAGGTGGAAATAACAGATTTTATTAGGACAATGATGATGAGTTTACACAGCCAGAGCCCAACGCAGCAGGAGTGGCAGCAGCAACAGATGGGAGAGAGAGACGGGCAGAGATCACATGCAACTATTTCTAAGTAAGTAAGGGGACACAGCCAGTAGTTGGATGTCACGACGTAGTTTTAATTAGCCGGCACTACGCCACAACACAACGGCAAAACTGGCCTATCAAATTGGTGACATCCATAGTTGGAAGTCAAGGGTTCCTTCACCCAACTGTGTCCTGTAATTGTGTGCTGCATCAGCGTCTGCGCCCATGCACTACAGTGCGCGATGCCAGTGATTGAGTGTCGTCACTGGCTGTGGGACCAGTTGCAGCCCCATGCCATCTGATGCTCCTCCGTGTGTCTGTGACAGGGGGGGTAATGCTGCTCCTACTGGTGGTGTCCTCGCTGTCCCCAGCATCCAAAACACAGGTTGTGGCAGACTGGCTTGTAAGCAGCACCTCAAGTGCACTGGTCTCCTTCACCAGCCCCCTTGAAACATCATTGCTGCAGTGCGCAAGCCCCTCCTGCATTGCCACAGAGCGCCTGCAGAGCAGAGAAGTGGCAGTTGCTAGGCGGTTCACTGCCCTTGTGTGGTGATCAATTTTCTGCCTCTCTCTTCGCCGTGCTGCTCTGTCCTCATCCATCTTTGTGCACAGCAGCATGACGGACTGGGACATGTCCCGCATGCCCACAGCCATCTCCCTCATGCCCTCAGCCATTGAGCTTATGCCCCTGTCAATGTTGCCCATTGTGTCATTGAGGCCCTTCATTTGGCACTGTACTGACTGGATTGCCTTGCCTTGTAGGCGCTGCACCTTGACCATGATGGCCTCCAGCCCTAAGAATACACCATGGCTCTCACCCTGTGGAGGTGGACTGCGCACCCGAGCCCTGCGGCGGCGTCTTGCATCTGTGTGTGCTCCCTCAGAGGCGGAGGGCAAACCAGCATTGCTACCATCCAGTGGCACAGTGGATGTTTCCTCCCCCCTCGAGCCTTCTGATGAGGACTCTGACACATGCAATCTGGCAACAGCACGCCTCCTAGACCTGACCAATGCAGGTGGTGTTGATGCGGGTGAGGCCAGCAGGAGTGGCGAGGCTGGATGTGGTGGTGAGGCTGGCTGTGGTGGCGTGGCTGGCTGTGGTGGTGAGGCTGGCTGTGGTGCTGTTATCTGCCCAGCACTCGTGGTGGCCTTCTCTGTGCTGTCCTTCCGGGGTGCCCTCTCTCCCTTCTGCTGAGCAGTCCTGCGCAAAGTATCGCCTGTGGACAGAAATTCAACATCAGCTCAGTGTACCTGCAGCCCTGCATTGCTAACATCATAATACATTTCTGCAACACTATCTCATTGTCCTCTGCCTGCTTATCGCTAATGTGTGTCACATGCCTTGTTGTTCTGTGCAATTCTTGTCATGATTGGGGTTTCACAGACTACATCTCCCATAATGCATTGCTGGTATGCACAAACACCTGTACTGGAGTGGGATTCTCATTGCCCAATTGGGGATTTGGGATAGGGGAAGGGGGGGCACAATGCTGTGCATGCGTCTTACCTTGTTTGGTAGCAGCTCCGGTAGAGCTGTCTGCATCCCCAATCCCAACAACACTTTCGGGCTCAATCGTGGACTCCACGAGCTCCTCAAGTTCAGTCAGGGCAGGTGCCCTGTTCCTTCCTCCTCCTGTCCGGCTGGCCTCTTTCTTCAAATCAGCCATCTTCCTCTTTGTGATGATACGGATGTCGTACCACCGCTTCTTCAGCACATCAATGTCCCGGGGGGTCACTCCTATGGCATTTACCTGCGCCTAGATTCCAAGCCAGATCCTTCTTTTCTCTGATTCAGCCACTTGCAGGGACTGCTTTCCGAAAAGCTTATGGTGCTGCTTCACCACCTCCTCCACAAGTACCTGCAGTTCCTTTGGACTGAATTTGAGTTTCCTTTTCCTTTCCCCACCATCTCTCTCTGTGTCCTGGCTGGCCATTGTGTCAGATTTCTTGTGCAAGTTCAGGCACTGGCTCTGTTGCTCTCCTCTGCACTCCCAGCCTCTCCAGAGTCTGCTGATTGTGTGCACCTGCCTGGGTGTGGCCACTTCCTGGTTGGGTGGGGTGGGGTTTGCACAGGATTGGCTGATTCCTCAAGTGCTGTACATTTGAATTACCGACTCGGTAAATTCCGAATCGGTATTTACCGAATCGGTAAATACCTAATCGGTATTTACCGATTCGGTAAATACCGGTTCGAAAACTCCGGTCGGTATTGTAGTATCGGTAATCATTTACCGAATGGGTAATAGTTACCGAAAATTTAGGTACATAGGAAATACCGATTTCTAAATACCGATTCGGTAAAATTCGGTATTTAGGAATCGGTATTTCTAGGATACCTACATATGGCCCTTAATCACCAAAGCCCGTGAACAGAATGGAAAGATTGTGTGATCCCATTGTGGTCTGTGTGGAAGTCTTTTCATGTGCATGCAGGCGCGGCTGGCACAGGTAACAGCTGTGGGGCATGGGCAGGGCTGGTGGGGGGAAGTGGTTAGACGACAGGATAGGGAAAGTGAAATAAAAATGAACAAAAAAACACTATTCTTGCGCTTGAAACTTCCTATCCCGTCCTCTGTCCACTTTCCCCCAACCTGCCCTGCCCTGACCCACCGCCTCACTGTTGTTGCATGTGCCGGCCGCATCTGTGTGCATGTATGGCAGAAAAAGCTTACCCCATTTCACTGCTAGCATAAACTGTGCCAGTGCAAGTGTTTTAGGAAATTCATGAAAATACATGCAGTCAGTCAGTCAAATAAACTTTATTTCGGTTCAGGAAACCATATAAGTGCACAATACAAAAACATTCTCAGTACATAAAAACTTCTTCAGACATGTTCACATACCATACCAATATCAATATCATACTCAATTTCTGATATAGTGCATCTTGATAATAGAATAGGGTCCTAAAGCTATAAATCAAGACCAGGGAGACAAAAACATTGCACAGAAGCCCCTAGAAGGGGCTCGTAAAGGGTCCGCCATGTCGCCCGGGTAACTATTGTAATTCAGTCTAGGGCGGTACTGGCAGATCACTAAATGAATAAAATAAATATTGCACACAGACCAATTAAGAAACTTTAAAACCATGGATGGATATCACTGAACTGTACTAGTCCAAGTCTCCCTGATTATCCCTGGATGCGATGTGGGACACAGAAGTTTAGAAAAGAAAGAAGCTATACTCAAAAACGGATTATTAAATAGCCAGGACTAATTAAGTACCTTGCACAGGAGGTATTAACAGATTAATATTAAAGCATCAGGGTCACTTAGAGTAGGTCCATTACCAATTTATATTGACATGCTCCCCCTTAACCGAAGGACAACATGGCTTGATGATTTCATTGGCTAGCAATCTGATGCATATTTTACCCATAACACTTTCTGATCACAACAGCACCCCTGATGAAATTCATGACCGCAATACAAATATTAGTAGAGGCCAGTGAGTTCAGAAAACTGAAACCTTCACTATAAGTACACGGATGTTGCTTTCTTAGTAATGAGAGCAGAAATCTAGCTCTCACAGACTTATAAAGTGCACAAAATAGTTAAAAAGGCAGAGCGCTTTGCTTGGATGAATTATCACAGGGGTATTGGTATGGGCTTGTGCGACCAACCTCCTTGGTGAGAGAAAGCTACCAAAATGTGCACTGTTCCTAACCGGAACCTTGTGAGCTAAAATCTGGTTTGCAGATTTGTGCTAAACGCTAAATAAAATTGAGGGGTAGCTGCAACAGGGGTCTGAACTCCAGGATAACCCTGGCACTGACGATAACACATCTTGCCCCTAGTGGAAAAAAAATTGATAGTATCTTTGGCATTTGGGGGCATTTTTGTTTTTTTTTCAAAGAGGTGGCTAGGCCAAACTCATGAAACCTGTCATTCAAACAGTGAAGCCAGGGGATCTTATCAATGCTATGAACGGCAAAGCAAACCCTAATACTATCTCTCTAAAACGATAAATCCGCCAATAGCAAGATCTTAGCCTGTAAACACAACAGGGCAACACCGATATGATCATCTATAATCTCTATGCCCAATTCTGCATGGCGGTGTTGTAGAGGCGCTTTTTGGTACCATCAGGAGTCTTCTAATAAAGTTGTTCTCGACTGCTTGAAGCTTATGACTCCTGTTGTACCCCCATACCCCTGCACCATAAGTAGGTAATTATTTTACTGGTTTCTGCACCAATTTAGGGGCATATTATCAAGCCTGGCGATAAAATTATCGCCGCTTTAGCGGCAGAAAACTGCCGCTAAAACGGCGATAATGGGCTTGATAATATGCTCTATGGAATTCCAATTGAAGCCCATGTTAAATGTGAAGGACGTCTAACATGGGCTTCAATTGGAATTCCATAGAGTATATTATTAAGCCCATTATCGCCGTTTTAGCGGCAGTTTTCTGCCGCTAAAGCGGCGATAATTTTATCGCCTGGCTTGATAATATGCTCCATAGTTGCAAACAGAAATAGAGGGTCCGAGACCCTGCTTGTCTGCTGTGCTCTCATGATTAGCAGGGTGTCCCATTTCAACTGATTGTTAAATAAGTTGCCAAAATATGAGAAGATTTTAACTTTTTCTATCACCTTTCATCCATCACAAAAGCTTTTGTTTTTGTATTCCTAGGACCACATATCATGATTTAAGATTTATGAAAAGTAACTTTTACATTTAGACATATCATAAACTCTCTAAAGGCATCAAAAGATTTCTGCAGACTCATAGCTGTCTATGCCAACAGGACTGTGTCATCTGCATATGAGAGCAGTGGGACGAAATTTCTACCAATTCTCGGAAAACCGAGCTCCCTTTTCAATAAAAAAGCCTTAAGCCCGTTTTGTAGATAAGAATTAAGAAGGGAGCTAAAACACAGCCTTGATGGACCCCCTCAGTTGAAATTGTTAACTGTGATTTTTACCCCTTGCTGCCATACCTTATTGTGACCCTTGTATTTGTATGAAGCCTATGTAGAAGGACAACCAATGCTTCTTCGACACCCATGTCTCCTTACATTGCCCACAATTTGTCCCGATTGAGAGTATCAAAAGCACTGGATAAGTCGATGAAGGCCAGGTGTAGAGTGCTCTTCATGGACTTCATGTACTTACTGAAAATCAGGCCCAGAATGAGGCACTGTTCGGTTGTACCCATGCCCCTTCTAAAACCACATGCAGCCATTCAAGCATGAAGATACCCACCACCTTATAGTTGTCTGTGTATTCAGCATTGAACGTCATAAAGTATTTTTCTTTTCACTTAGTGAAGCTCTTAGTGAAGGGTAAGCGTGAGGCCCTGGTCAACTCCTGAAAGTCTCATCGACGGCTGAAGCTACGGAGCTTTCAGCAGGATGAACCTGAAATCTAGGCCGGGTCACGGTATGATGGTGGAGGCTTGACCCTTCGAATATGGGTCTATTGCCTTATGGAGCTTTTTCCAAAAGTTACTCCAAACTTCTCCAAACTTCTTCCAGAAGTTCTTTTTGTGGTTTCAAAGTGTCCAAAGCACCAAGCCAAGGGACTAGAAGCTATGAGATGGTCCGTGCGATGTTGGGACTACAATTCGCATCTGGCCAAATCCTTAAAAGTCCACTGAACAAACTCCAGGATGGGGACTTCTTGGTGGAGATGATGCAGATAGAGCTCTGTTAAACTTTTACTTCCAGGGAGTCCACTTCCTAATTCTTGTGAAGCCAGGAAAAGGCCTCAGGGCTTTAGTTCCCGATTGTGCAGCAGGAGCAGTCCTTTAGAGAGCAATCCTTTGAGTGCAGATCAGGGTTCAAGTAGTGTAGTCTTTCTTCCCCTTGTTTGGCTTGCTTGGAAGCTCTCCCGTATTTTTTCAGAGTTCCTGGGTATCAAGCAGGAGGACACCACTGACCAATTGGATGCAGGTTGCCACCCAGGGTTATGACCTCTTCCGCCAAAGTGAGGTATATTTTTATCCCAGAAAGCACTATTCTTCCACAGTCCAAAATGGAGAAACTCTCTCCTGGCGAGTTAGATCTGGCTAAGCCAACCTGCTGGTGTGACTAAGTTTCCCTAACATTCCCCTTCCATCCCTGCTGCCAATCTAATTACTGGGGCTCCTGTCTGGCTGAGGGTGCAGGATGTGGGAGTGGGCCTATGCTATCCTAAACTGTCACTCTCTCTTTGAAGACTAGTTTAGGTACTCCACCCACATCCTGCCATTTGCTCTGCAGGTTGCAGTTCTACTCCCACAGGAAATCCTTTGTCTCTTGTCAGGCCACTTCACACCTCATTAAGGCAGCTTGGCACAGACCGGCGGAGGCTGACTAATCAGAGCAGAGCTGCTGGAAGGCTGGATTTTGGCTTACAGAAAAGTAAGATCTATAACCTATTTTCTGTGATAGTTATAATAAAGCTAACAGTGGCAAGTTTTTGGATTTATTCTAAATATCATTTTGATATCTGAAGTATATTTGTAGTTCCTTTCTTTCAATAGTTATACTTTAATAAAGTATTCCCATGTTAGCCTATGGAGCCATTGTGCTACAATGCCTTACAAGGGGTTATAAATCATCTTTTATAATGTCCCTGTTTTAGTTACGATGCACCCTACACCTGGGGCAACTTGGGGAAACCTTAGGGGGGACTCATATGTAAAAGTTAAGTAGTTTGAGACTTTGGAAGTACCTATAATTCCAAATTCTAATTTGCATAACTTTAATGTAAAGGAAGCCTGAAAAGAAGGGCTGCCTTTAAAATGACAGCAAGCAACACAGTAGAGCACACTTAAGTGCATTAAGTCTACTGGTGCTCTAAACCTACACTGTCCTATTATACACTATTACCAAATGCAATTAAACCCAATTACCATATAACTTATAAGCAGAGCACTGGGCTCAGTCAGAGTCAGTTACCACCAATATCAATCAAACATGAGGGTGATCAGGGCAAAGGAGCTTCCTCCCCCAAATGAAAGGTGATGGGTAACTAACCTACACCCTGGTACTCCTCATCAGGTAAATGGAACAAAGCTGGAAAGTGTATCTGCAGTGACATGGGCAGTCCCATGTCTGTGTTCCACTGTGAAATGGATCCCCTGTGGAGAAATGGACCAGCCCGACAGGTTAGGATTTTTACTGCACATCTGCATGAGACAACTGAAGGTCTGTGGTCAGCTTGAACACGGAAGTTAGTGTCAAACAGGTGTGGCCTCAACTTCTTCAGGGACAAAACCACAGCAAAGGCTGCCCTCTCAATGGCACTCCATCTTTGATCTCTAGGGAGAAGTCACCTGCTGATGAAGGCAACTGGCTGATTAAGACCCTCTTCATCTACTTGTGCTAACACTGCCTCAGCCCCTTTTTCTGAAGCATCTGTTTGGACCGCAAATGCATTTGTGTTGTCAGGGGCCCGTAACACTGGTGCTGAACAGATAGCATCTCAGTGTAGCTTATCTGGACGATATAGCTGTGCACAGTTCTACCTAGAAGGAGCATATGATCCAACTGAAGGAAGTGCTTCATGCCCTGCAACAGGCAGTTGTGACTATTAAGGCCAGTATGCGCCCAATTGGGCAGATGTTTGTGGTGTACCTGGGTCTCCTTGTAAGTGGACGCCATGTACGAACGCCCCAGCCCACAATTCAAACCTTTTTGGATTGGGCAGCTCCTACAACTCAGACACAGGTCAGGGAATCTCTTGGTCTGACTGGGTATTATAGATTTGTTCAGAACTATGGAACCATTGTGCCTCCCAGATGGGACTCACTTCTAAAAAGCAACCCAAAAAGTACATTGGACTCCAAAGTGTCAGAGTCTTTTGACACTGTGAAAGATGCTACAAGGAATGCTGACCTCGCTTTTGCTCCTTCACTAATCGCAAATGTACTCAGATACTTTGCAGCCCCTAGCCTATCAACGATCTCATCTGCTCTAGGAAAAGGGTGATGTCTCTCTGGTGTGGTGAATGCTGACCTCTACTTTGCTCTCTCAGTTAGGGCAATCTGTCAGTAGCCTGAAGTCAAATCAAATGTACTCAGATACGTAGCAGCCCCTAATCTATCAATGAGCTCATTAGCTCTAGGTATAGTGTGAGCATCAGTCTTTGTGACCGTAGTCAGTTGTCCATAGTCCACACAGAACCGTAACTCCTTCTTTCTCCCCTGGGGATTAGGTTCGGGCCCCCGTACCATTGGGCTGGCCCATGGACTGTCAGAGTGCTTAATTAACCCCAGCTCCAGCATCTTAGCTACCTCAATCGTAATGCTGTTCTTCACATGGTCAAACCCCTGTACAGTTATTTCTTTTACAAGTAGGCTGTCACCAGTGTCAATGTAGTGCACACACCAATTAGTGATACCTGGGGTCAAAGAGAACAGACCATCAAACTGCCCCAGAATCTGTTTGCAGTTCTGTCAGTTTGGGAGAGAGTACAACTCCCGACATGGATCCATCTTGCATACTATGAGAGAGGAGGTCGGGCACTGGCTCAGTCTCCTCCTCTCCACCCTTATATGTGACCATCACATGGTTATGTCTGCCCTGTCATGGTAGGGTTTCAATTTGTTGGCATGCAGGACCCTGTGGGGGTTCCTGAGGGTGTTAAGGTCTACCAGGTACATAACCTAGTCCTTCTTTGTAAAGATTAGATTGGGCGTGGTCCACTTGTTGTGGAGGTCCCTAGGAGCTACATGCTCCAGCATCCATAAAATTTGACCTAGAACGTACTCAGAAATTGCAGCCTTCTGATCACACCCATGCTTCATGAGATCCTTACTGGCCTCCAGCTTCCTGCTTGACTTTTACATATACTCTGCCATGTGAGATCTCAGGCCTGCTACATAGTCAAGCACATTGTCCTTAGCTTCCTTGAGAGGTTTCACCAAAGGCTCTCTCAGCAAGGCTCAATGGCCCCCTCACAGGGTATCAAAACAACAACTCAAAGGGACTGAAACCAACCCCTTTTTGTGGGACCTCCCTATAGGCAAACAGTATGCATGGAAGGAGAACATCCCATCTCCTCCTGAGTTTGTTAAACAACCCATTGATCTTGCCTTCAGGGTCTTATTGAACCTCTCCAGCATACCATTAGTCTGTGGGTGATATGGGGTGATGAATTTATAGGTAACACCACATTCATCCCACATCACTTTCAGATAGCTGGACAGGATGTCTGTGTCCCTAACTGAAACAACCTCTTTTGTGAACACATCCAGTGGACCCTAGTCACTGCAGGAGTAGCAACTGTTTGGAGGGGAAGTGCTTCAGGATATCTTGTGGCATGGTCCTCTACCACCAGATATACTTATTTTCTGAGGCACTGTGTGGCTCTAAGGGACCAACAATGTCCATCCACACACTCTTGTAGGGGGCCCAACCACTGGTAGTCGTATCAAGGGAGCCTTTGTCTTGCCTCCTGCCTTGTCACTGGTCTTACAGGTGAAACAGGAGCTACAGAACTCATTTACCTTCTCAGTCATTCGGGCCAGCAGAAATTGTTCTCCAACTGGTTCCACATTTTAGTCTGCCCCAAATGTCTGGCCAAGGGGCTATCATGGCCTTCAGTCAGGATAAACTCTCTCTACTTCTGGGACACCACCACTCTCCAGGCAGCCCCTTCCTTGAGGTTCATGGGCTCAGTATAGATCAGTTGTCCTACCCAGTAGATTCTAGGAAATCCACTGTCATCTCTCTCCTCTTACTACAAGCCAATCCACCTCAAGCTCTTAGGGGTGAAACAGTCTCTATGTCCCTGACTAATCTCCTCTCTGGATGGCCCACTTGCTCCTGTCAGTTCTGCCAAATCTGACAACTCTGGCAGGGATGGAGTCCCTTCCCAGAGGACAGATCCTCCCCCTTCAGGTCAGATTCCCGCTGCATCTCTAATGAAGTTCCCTGGGCTGGCTCACAAGACCCATTGCCCTTGTCCTGGGATTCTTTGCCCCTTGTTAACAAGTCCAAGAGCCCCCCCCCCATTGCCATTTGGGATAGTTTGTGACCTGGTCACATCACATACCCACAGGAGACACAGCTACCTTCCTAGGGTCTTGCATACCTCCCCATTCCGAATCCACCATAGCCAGGGTGTGGAGCTTATTGCAGTTGTGTGCACCAGGTAGGATCTGCTCATGAGACACTGGCGTGTCCATAACCATTGTCACACTGGCCGCTGTGTCTCTCAGAGCCTCCACCTCAGCCCCATTGATTTTAGGCTTCTGCCTGCACTTATCCATGCTTGGAGGTAAAGCAACCGGGGTTGCACTATCCACCCCTCCCATGGTCATTAAGGATGTCTCTGTCACTTACCTACCCCTTTCAGGGGCACTCTCCACATCCACACTTACACAGCAACTCCTGTGTGCTGCCTACCAGTGGGGGGCTTCTTGGTGCAGACAGCATCTCCCTTCTTGTGCTCTGGCTGGTTACAGTCAAAGCACCTGCCCAATGTTGAGGGGTCAAAGAACCTACTATTGTTTCTCTGGTACCTCCTTCCTTTGAATTTGTGTGGACGTGGGCCCCACCTCCTTGTTCAAGGTTGTTGTGGGTCTATGGAGGATTCCATTTGTTTTAGACCTTCTTTGCCCTGGGCTTTTTCCTGAGGGGGACCTGTCTCCACTGCTTTTGAACACCCCACTGGTGCTGACTGGAAACCCGGCTTCTTACACACTCATCAGCTGTTACGGCTAGTTCCCCAGGATTGGACAACCTAGATTCCACTAGGTACTGGATTAACATCCCTTGCACACAATGAGTCAAAATATGCTCTTTAGTAAACCATTTATATAACCCCTCATATTTTTCCACTTGGTTACCATCAATTCAGCCTCCTAGTGCCTTCTCTGAGAGATCCACATGGTCCACCCAGGTATGGGTGTTCACTTTCTGGGTGTACCTGAATTTCACCCTGTACTGCTCTGGGGTCAACCCAAATTTCTTGACTAAGCATTGCCTCAGGTGAGAGTAGGATTTTCTCCTCATCCCATTGTAGGGTCAAGAGGCAATCCCTCCCAATCACTGGAATCACTTCCCATAAGAGGGAACCCCAATGCTTGTGGTGGACACCCCACATCTCATGGGCCCTCTCAAATGCTGTGAGTAATTTGTCAATGTTGCTTGGGGCTAAACTCACCACCCCAGGACACCTCAACCTGTTCATCATCATTACTGCCACAATTTCTTCTTTTTCTCTATTCCCTCTCCCAACTTCTTCTACGCTACGGCTGACACCCTTTCTCTTAGGGCTAGCTGACTATCTTTAAGGCACCACATAGAGTCCTGAACAGGGGAACCTGTCCTCCCTTCATTCACAGGAAGAATGAACCTGGTGCTAGAAGAAATGGAAAGGGGACTATCACCCACATGGCTGGAGGGGGTCACCCTACCTATTTGTTTCTGAAGCTGATCTTTCCCAGGCCTTAAGTAACCTAACCATCACTGCCTTCCTAATCTTCTTAGTAGCAGGTAGCCCCTTGGCCTTACACAAAGCCTATGCTCAGCCACTCTGAGTTTAGTCAGTCTAGTCAAATCCAGCTCCATTGTATCCCAAGTCTCAGGTCAAAACAACTACCAATCAGACTTAGAACAAATTTAATAAAATCAAAACGATGGATTGAAAATCTGTGCAGTCTATTTATCAAAAATCAAAAAGGAAATTTTGAGGATTTCACTCACTTCACTGTAAGGTGTAATTTAAACAAAAGTCCTCATTCACTCTGCAGGACAACAAATGTAGGAAGGTGGGTTATTTGGAGGAATAGGTAGGCACTTAATACCAGCAATAAGGCCACAAACTTGGTTCTCGGTCCTAAATAGTGTCTGTATGAATTAGTTGCTCAACCCTTGGTAGCTGACACCAAGCATTAAGGCTTCACTTAGGAGCCAAGCATGTAAAGCATTTAAAAATAATATTACAGTAAATGAGTAAGATACAACACACAATTAAATTCCAAACCAATTTCTAACAATAGGAAATATTTGTATCTTTAAATTGAAACTTACACCATCAAAATCTAATGTAGGGAACTGGAGATATGACTTTTTAAAGAATAAACTCTTTCTAGTGCTTAGAATCCAATAGCCCTACTTCTGGATATATGGTCGCACTTGACCGGGACAAAGTAAAAGTTTGAGGCTGACCGCGAAGGAACCCTGCTTGGATACTACAAGTTGGAGGCCTTTGTCTAAATTTTACCTTTGCGGCTTTTCTTGAGCTTTATCTGCCCAGGCCCCAGATGCTCTACACCAGTCCGGATTCGGTTATGGTTCGCCAGCTTGACTTTCCGCAAGATCCCGGTCACCCTGGAGGTCAGAATTCAGGATCTGATCAGCAGAATGAACATGGAATCCGGGCCCGGGTGGCGGTTGACGGTGGCTGGCTTGGCCCTCGCAGTCGAGTAGGTCACCCTATAGAGCTTTTTCCCAAAACTATCCCAAACTTTTAGGGGTCCTTCAAGAAGGTCTCCTGGTTGGTTCCAAGTGTCCAAAACAAAAAGTCAAGTGTCTGCAATCTCCTACATGGTCCTTGGCAGGCCTGAACTTAAATTCCCACAAAGCACTTTGTCAACCCCTTAAAATTCCACTGGACGCACTCCAGGAGGTGGACTCTGCCTAGAGAAGGGTTAGTTAAGCTCTGTTAACCTGTAGCTGCAGGGGGTCCACTTCTTACTCCTTGAAGCAAGGCAAAGTCATCAGAGCTGCCCTAGATAGTGCAGCTGGTGCAGTCTTCACAAGGCAGGCCCTTGAGTGCAGATCAGGACTCCAGCAGGACTATCTTCCTTCTTCTAGTTCCAGGTAGCAGAACTGAGAGACTATGCAGCTCTCACATATTTATTCAGTGGTCTCTGGCAAAAAGCAGGGGAGCACCCCATCCCAATTAGGTGCAGGGCACCTCAGCAAAGCATGACAACTTCCTCCAAAGTGTGGCATATTCTTGTTCCAGAAAGCACTGTTCTTACAAAATCCATGATGGCTGAAACTTCAGCAGAGCACCAATAGCTATCCAAACCAACTCCCAGTGTGGGTCACTTCCACCCCCCCCCCGATATAGTCAAATTCCTTTCTTAAGCCTCCCCATCTATCAGATGAGGGGGTGGGCCTGGCTGACAGGCTGGCTGCCCTGCTCTCAACTGAAGCTCAAGCTTTATGACCCATCCCCCTGCTCTGGCATTCCTGTACCCCGAGGACTCTCTCCATCAGATAGCTCTGCCTCACCAGGGGCCATATGTATCAAGCCTTTGTCCCATTTGCAAATGGGCAGATTCTCAGAATCGGCCAGTTTGCGAATTGGAAAAAGCCTTTTGGGGTCTTTCATTTCTAACGGCCATTGCAAAATAGAGAATTGCAAAATTTGCGATTCTCTATTTTGCGAATGCAATTAAGGAATTGCAAATTGCGATTCCTTAAATGCAATTCTGGAAGCACCAGAAATTTGCTATTTGGCCTTAAGGAATTGCAAATTACCACCAACTTCAAGTTGATGGTAATTTGCGATTTTCTTTAACAAAAAGCACTTTTTTGATTTTTTAAAAGTGCCATATGTCACACATTCATGTATGTATGTGCGCAAAATGTGCATACATGCATAATTCAGGGGTGCAACAGGGTGTCCTTTGGCACCTTTGCAACCCTGAAATTGCATTCTCAATTTGCGATTTTTTTATTTGGTAATCGCAAATTGAGAATGTCTTCCCCTTCATTACCATGGGCCTCCTAGCCCATAGGAATGAATGGGAAGTTATTCCTTAATTGTGAATCTCAATTTGCGATTCGCAAATAAGGAATATGTAGGATTCACACATTTTTTAGCAAATCCTACATACAATGGCCCCCTCAGATTACGGGTTAGATCCACGGAGGGCATCACCCATCCAAATGCTGAGATAATAGACGTTCAGGTAAGCAGAGTCAGGAAAGGTAATTATGGGTTCGTCGGGGGATCAGAGATTAGACTCCTGTCCTCGAAAGTGAATGGACTGGGGATCAAGCTCAAGAGAGGAACAGTACTACAATTTATTAAGCGACACTCCTCCGAGGTAGTTCTACTTCAAGAAACTCACTTAATTGACAACACGTGTAAGGCACTGATGAGGTGTGAATACCAACTGGTGACATATTCGGGGTTTACCTCAGGGGAATGGGGATCATGACACGATGATCCTTCCCAATGACACTTGACCGTACCTGGAACGACACATCAGGAAGATATGCTGCAGTGACGGGGAGGTGCGAGGGTATGTCGTTTACTCTAGTGTCTATATATGTACCCCTGGAACTTCAAGCACTCACATTCAAAGTTCTGGGAAAAGTCATGCTAGCATTTCCCGAGGGAAAATTAGTAATGGGAGGTGACTTTAACTCAGTAGTGTTCCAACATATGGACTGGAGTCCCCCTCGAGATTTGGGAACCGCACAGGCAGTTCTCCCTACTTTTATAGAGGCGACTGGGCTGGTGGATGCATGGTGTGGCCACCATACCCCTGGAAACCCAGTTCACGCTCCACTGTGGGGCTTACAATAGTCTCTCTTGGATTGACTACATCCTCACACAGTCAGCTCAAGTGAGACACATAACGGAAGTGAGACATTTGGCAGGGGCATATCTGAACACTCTCGGATCTGGGCGCAGGTGGGGGTGTGAGAGGGTCAAGTAGGGAGAATAACACCGATAAACCCCTGGCATCTCTGCAATCCAACTATTAAAGAGAAGCTTACACAAGCAATAGAAAACTATTTCCAAGACAATAAAGGATCGGTGGGGTCAGCACAGACACTGTGGGAAGCCTTCAAGACCATTATTCGAGGGCGGACAATCTCTCAAATAGCCGGGACCAGAAAAGAGAGAAATGCTGAATTGACTAGACTAGAAGAAGAGATTTTACAAATAGAGAAGTAACTATTGGGTTCTGAGAACGGTTCAGTGACTAAATATCGAGGGACAAAATATCGACTATACAAAAATTCGACACTCAAATATCAAGGGACAGAATATCGACTCCCTATCTACAAACAGGTAAGTGCTAAATTATCGATTCCAAAATATAGACTGTCAAAATATAGTTAGCCAAAATATCGAATTTTTTAAATGTATTAAAAATAATATAAAATTAATTAAATATTAAAAACAATTAAATAAAATATACATAATATAATATAAAATAGCTTAAAATGTAAACATAATATAAATAATTTTAAAAAGTCGAGATTTTGTTGGATACTGAGAGCGTTAAAATTTCTATTCCCACTCCAGTGAGTGCAACAGTAGGGAAAGCGTTGGATAGCGTAGAGGTAAAAATTACTATTTCCACTCTAGTGAGTGCAACAGTAGGGAAAACGTTGGATAGCGTAGAGGTAAAAATTACTATTCCCACTCCAGAGAGTGCAACAGTAGGGAAAGCGTTGGATAGCGTAGGGGTAAAAATTACTATTCCCACTCCAGTGAGTGCAACAGTAGGGAAAACGTTGGCTAGCGTAGGGGTAAAAATTACTATTCCCACTCCAGAGAGTGCAACAGTAGGGAAAGCGTTGGATAGCGTAGGGGTAAAAATGACTATTCCCACTCCAGAGAGTGCAACAGTAGGGAAAGCGTTGGATAGCGTAGAGGTAACAATTACTATTCCCACTCCAGTGAGTGCAACAGTAGGGAAAACGTTGGATAGCGTAGGGGTAAAAATTACTATTCCAACTCCAAACAGTGCAACAGTAGGGAAACCATTGGATAGCGTAGAGGTAAAAATTACTATTCCCACTCCAGAGAGTGCAAAAGTAGTGAAAGTAATGATTTAAATTAAATATAAGATGACATTAATTATCAATACTGATAAAAAGTTAATTAAAAATAATTACCAATTAATAACAATTAATTACCATTTAAAAATATTAATTATCAATTGATAAAAATTTAATACCAATTAATAATAATTAATTACCAATTACAAATTAATTATCAATTATCAATACACATAAATAAAAAATTAATTATTTACTTTATTACAATTAATTTACTTCCCACCCAATTCTCCTACAAACCCACAACCCGTTCCTATTAATAACAAATACAATTAACATAATTATCAATTAATCAATTAATATAAATTAATTACCAATTAATAACAATAAATTACCAATTAATAATTAATTATCAATTAATTAATTATCAAAACATATAAATATAATTAACATTTAAATAACCACAATTAAATTACTTCCCACCCTATTCCCCTATAAACCCACAACCCGCTACGGAATTAAATTACGCAATAATTAAATGACATAACATTCATTTGTTTAAATAAATTAAACATACATTACAACAATAATACATCATTTTAACACATATACTACCATACATAACACAAATCTTTTTTCGATATTATGGTAATCTATATTTTAAAATTCGATATTATGGTATTCGATATTTTTAAGGTCTATATTTTGGTAATCTATATTTTTATGGTCTATATTTTGGTAATCGATATTTTGTACCCCAATTTCGATATTCTGACCTATCTATATTTTGTAGAGTCGATATTCTGTCCACTCTATATTTTAACTTCGATATTCTGGGCAGTCGATATTTTGGAATCGATATTTTGGGTGTTTACCTCTGAGAACAATGAATCTGCACACAGACTCAAGCTAAAAAGAGAGGACTATAAAAATGTAGCGACAGAAATGGCAAAAAGGCTAAGCAGAGACAAAATGGGGAGAGTATATGAGCAAGGGGACAGAGCATGAAAAATCTTGGCATGGCTAGATAAAAGGGACCACGAAAATCGCCTAGTCACGGAACTGATGACAGACACAAGGGAGCCACTTTCCGATACACAGTTAATAGCAGTTGAGTTTGCTGAATATTGTAGACAAATATATGACTCACACACCTCTCTTCCTGAGGAGGAATTGAGAAACCTATTGTCAGATATGAAACTTCCGTCCCTATCGCAAGAGGATAACACACTATTAGACAGCAAATTCAGAAACGACGCGGTGGCACAAGCCATTAGTGGTCTGGGAAGGCGATAGGTCCCAATGGCCTCCCCATTGAGCTCTACAAATTAAAGCCAGATAAAATTGCCCCAAATCTCAAATTAACGTATGAGGAGAGCTGCGATGCTGGTAGACTTCACCAGGATCAAAGACTAGCCACATTGGTTGTCATGCATACAGAAAGAAAGCCTAAAAACAAATGTTCATTATACAGGCCTATTTCATTTTTGAATGCAGAGGCCAACATATTGGCAAAACTGTTGGACACATGCCTGGTCGCAGTAATCTCCAAATAGGTCCAACCGGACCAATCAGGCTTCATGCCATCCAGAAATACCTGCCTGAATTTTTGTCGCCTTCACGGGTGATAGGACGGATCAACACATTGAGGGAGGATGGGGTGGTGATGTCCTTGGATACCACAATGGCATTTGATTAAATTGAATGGCCCCACCTTTTTGCTGTATTGGGGAACTGGGATTCGGCCCCAGCTTTACTAGCTGGATAAGGCTCTTATACACTGACCCACTGGCACAAGTAGCTGTAAATAACAAAATGTCAGAAATGTTCGCCCTCAGAAGAGGGACGAGAATGGGATGTCCTCTGTCCCCATTACTCTTTGCGCTGACGCTGGAGCCCCTGGCGGCATGGATCCGTTAGATGATCAAAAGACTGGGAGGACCGTATCTCCTCTGCGCCAATTACATATTGGTGTACTTGGCATCACACTAAACCTCGATAGACAGGGTCCTTAACATTTTTACTAATTTCAGCGAATACTCAGGATACACGATCAATTGGACAAAATCATTGATCTTCATGCTCAAAAGACAGTTTCCGCCCCTGCCAAGAAGCTGTAAAGTGACGGAAGCAGTAGATGGCTTCAAATACCTTGGAATTTATATTACCAAGGAACCTAGGTTGTTTTATGCTCACAATCTCCTACTGCCGCTACAGGGCCTAAAAAATGATGCAGAACACTAGAAGGCTCTCCCGTTGTCTGTACTAGGTAGAGCAGCACTATTTAAAATGATGTCCTTGCCCCGCTTTCTATACGTCTTGCATTTTTCACCCAATCCTATTCCTGCAGCCTAATCTATGGCGATAGAGACTGAGCAGAGGGCGCTGTTATGGGTAAAGGGGTCGCCCCGAATATCATTTGTAAATTTGGCGAGAGGGAGGTATGACAGAGAAATAGGACTCCCAGATATCAAGAAATATTACTGGGCTGCTTAGTTAGCGGCCATTAACCAATGTACATACAGACCCCATGATGGTCTTGGATATTGAATGGATAGGTGGCAGCTGCCGAGCGGATCCTATGTCAGACCACTTTATTCTAGACCTGCGAAATTGCAATTAACGGGACCCACGGTACACTCTGTCCAGATATGGCACACCACTCAGAAGAGTTTGGGTTGGGCCCAAAACAATTACATGAGTCAATCCTCTGTGGGACTTGGAACAAAATGGGTACCCTAAGGAAGACTAAGGGATTCGGCAAGTGGGATATTATTGGACTGTCTCGGGTGGGTGATCTGTGGAGGAGGTGGAGGTAATGGCTTTCCCGCTTCTGCAGCAGGAACACGAGCTGGCAAACTCAGAAAGAATTGGATACCTGCAGGTGTGACATGCCCTCCAAGCAAACATCCCAGCGGGAGAAATACACCCAGAGGCATCGCCATTGGAGGATAGACTCCTTGACAAGTGTATGCCTAAAAGAGATACCGGAAACTGATCAACCATACCCCTGACCCTCTCACACAACCCCTCAGAATATTGGAAACTGATCTGACAGAATTGGATGATGAGGAATGGCTGGATGAATTGGCTTCACCCAAAGAGGTTGCAATCTGTGCACGGCTCAGATTGGTACATCTAAATATACTTCATAGAATATATTTCTCGGGGCCAGCATTGGTTCAGGTGGGCTACGGGGAGGATTCTTGGTGTAGGCGGAAATGTGGCCGCAAAGGCACCTTCCTACACATACTCTGGGAGTGCACTCACATTAATAAATATTGGAAGGAAATACTCCACTGTATGGAAGAAACCTTGGGGCTAAGCTTGGTCCTAGAGGCTAGAGGCTAAAAGATGTCTGTTAAATATTTGGGAACCATCGGACTTGAATAGTAAGGAGAACATATGGGCAACTTTGGGCCAGATGGAGACCAAACATAGCAAGAATGTGGGGCGCGCAGGAGATTCCAACTGTAAATGCCTGGAAGAAGGACATGTACTGGTGTATGTTTAGGGAAAAACTGTATATGTCTCCAGGGGGATGCCCAAAACAATTGACACAAATATGGGGTAGATGGAATACAAAAAGAGGGGATATCTGTGCTCCGCCGCTCCTTACCCCCTCCCCTCCCCGGATGAACCTGAAGGTATTGCAAGCAGTAATGGATAAAATGCTAACCTCGTGTATAAATTGTGGAAACCCATACTCTCTAAGAATGAATAACCATATACTTCTTGTTTAACAAATCTGATGTGTGTAATGTTGATAAATGTCATCAATAAAAAGATATATTAAAAAAAGTGAAGGGGGCAGGGGAGGAATACCCTGACCTCCTAGGCCTCTGGGGGGGTCCCAGAATAAGAAAGTCTCTGAATAAAACAAAGGTTACAGGGACATTATAGTTAGGAAATAGAATTAAAAATCTTCAGAAATTCATTGAAGAAAAAAAAAGTTACAGGGATGTTACAGTTTGGCTCAGATTTCACATGTACAAAACCATAGAAATTCACCAGTTATAGTTACGTGATTAACTATAGCGTACACCCTCGCAGTGCACTACTTATTACCTCACATATTACATCACTCATCCATGGTAAGTGACATCACTGATGACATCACTGATGACATCTCAAATTACATCGCTGATGACATATATATAGATGATATACATATATGTATGTGTTTATCCAAGGATATATGTATATAGAGTATTAAATCATTTAAATATGTTTAATTTACATTATATATTTAAATATTTTGAACTTACAATTTTAAACTTTCTCTATATTAAAACATCTATATTATTGTATGTTTTTTAATATTATTAGTGTGAAGTGATTTTTGTATTCAGTAATTTTGTACTTACCATTGTAAGTATAGGTAAACACATTTTTTTGTGATCGGTTTTTGGGACACAAAATTTCTGTCTCTAGATATTGTTGTTTTTGGTATTGGGTCAGTGATCCGCCCCCACCAAGAAGTCACCATAGCTGGAGTGAAGTTAGCATGGAGTACCTTAAACACTGAGTCACACAAAAGTTTGTCATATTCTTCTGGGATGAGATGGGTTTCCTGCAAAAACACAATATCAGACTTTGGAAAGTGCAGGAAGGACAACATTTTTACTGCTGCTTAATAAAATAAATGTTCTTGCTTAAATTAATGGACAATAAAATCAGTCAGCTCTGCAAAGGAGTGGATATGAGATTCCCTCGAAAAGGTAGGTTGAACAGGAAGGTTAAATGGCCGAGCATGGTGGAAGACATAAGGGGATATAGAAATGAGGTAAAGAGAGTGTTGGTTACAGTATCCTAATCAAGGAGATGTCAGTAAATGCATAAAGGGGGGTAGGATAGAGAGGAGATGGAGACCAACACCAATAGCAGTATGGGCCACTCAGAATGGGCTCAGTGGGAGGGGGGAAGGGAGGGATAAACAGGAAGTCGAGGGGGGATCACGTTCTGTGTGCTAAGCTATAAAACATCAATAAACAATAACTGATCTGCACAAAGAGATGAGGGGCAATCCTAGAGCGGAAACTCAGACTGGATTACGGTTCTAGCTTACCCCAAGAAAGTGTTGAAGAACACAAGATTAAAGTACAAGCAGTTTAATTACCTACATATGAGGTATATGACCCCCCACAGAATTCAGGTAACATATGATTGTGATCTGCGCTGTTGCCTGACATGCAGTTACACTGATGCAGACTTCATTCAAATGACTTGGGAATGTACTGAGCTGTGTCCCTTCTGGGATGCGGTCATGGACAGTGCACACTGGGGCAGGCTCTTGACACCACTGTCGAGGTCTGTCTGCTAGGGCTTTTTCATGACCACCCAAAAGGAAAGTGGTAACTAGATTCAATGACTTGGCTCTGGCTTAAGCCAAAAGATGGATAGCAATGGCCTAGAGGTCCAGCAGTAGACCCGCAGTAGGGACCTGGGTGAGAGATGTGACACAATGGGCTAGAGCGGAGGTGCGAGTTCTGTTTCAGGTGGAGTCCTGGGGGTTAAGGTGGGTGCCACATAGGGAAATTGTGGATCGAGGCCTGAGCGAGTAGGTGCTAAGAAGGTAAAATTGAGAAATATTTTAAAGAAACCGGTAAACATTTATTCACAATTTAACTGAAGATAAAATAAGAAATGATTTCGGTGTTTTGCACAACTTACCTTTAAGGACACCTTCATTTTTAAAAACATCCGGCAACAAATGAGTAAAAATATGATAAATAAGAGTCATTATCATTTAAATGCGAAATCTATTGCATTGCAGATGTTTGTTTAACGTGCGCTCAAGGACACTCTCTTGAAATGGGTGCCTGGTCCTGAATGGGCACCCAAAGACCAGGCCCCATGGCAAACCACAGTGCCCATGACCCAAGGCCATGCACAATGAGGGTTATACGTGTTTTTAGAGAAATGCTAAGCATTTACTCCAAGTCCGAGAGACAACTGCAATTTGACACTCATTTAAGGACTAAAGTAATGTGTGATGGATAGTGGGGGCGCAGCAGGATCAACAAACATGATTGTGCTCAACTCATTCTGCGTTGGAAGGACAGGCATCTCATTGGTTCATAGATAATTTAAAAAGTGTTCTGAAATGCAGTTAGAAGGCAGCAGTAAGGCGGGTAATTATAATCCAAAATAATACTGTGGCTACATTTAGTTATTTCTCCAGTGTCACATGATCACCATAACATGAGTAAAGTGAGCAAAAGGCAGATGCAAAGGTAGTTATGGATTCTACATAACGCATGGTTTTAGAAAAGCAAGACGTATGTACATGAATATAGTAAGAAAATTAGGTGGTCTATTGAGGACTGAACTGATACATTCTAGGTGGTGGTAAAAAGAAAGATTTAGTTACATGTATTGCTTCTGACCTCAATTGTTCACAATAGTGAGAGTTAAAATTAGCCCAGCAGCACAGAAGGGCTTGCAGCTTATGTGTAATTGTACATGTGATAAACATACACTCAAACCTAGGCAGCATTTCTAACACAGTACGCAATCCTGTGACAATGCATCAGTGTTGGTGGGTTGTTAATCCTCAACAAAAGATTTACAAGTCGACTCTTGCTACAGCTATATTTATACATTTCTTCTAGAAACTCATGATCACCATCACATTGTTAGAAGGCACTTATTCAGGTTTAGAGGGCCACAGCATTAGGTGTTTTAAGCGAAAAAAGATGTGTGGGCAATCAGAGCCCAAAGTGATACCTCACGTTTTTCTTGCATCACAAATTTCCTTTGGCCATGGTCATATTGACAATTTGTTTTTTTGCTTCAAACCATCATAAATATGCAATTAAGGGGCTTCAAATGGTGGCCAGAAAGTAAAACAAGTAAAAAAAATGATACCAACTGTAACACAAATTATAACTGTAGAGCACAACCAGTAACTACTGGCGCAATAATGACCTCAGCATTATCATAATAGAATCAGGTATAAAACCTATCCTGCACACATCAAAGGGGCATAAACACATTATGCAATCTCTCACAAGTCTAACGCATTATACCTAACCTCCTAAGTATAACTACACTAGGGGCGTACATCACACAGGGAAGTATAATCTCCCTAACGTCAACATCAACAGGTAAAACAACCTCCTATGCAGAAATCATATCTAGGGGCATAAGACAGAGGGTGTGCAAAACATGCTACACACAGAACATTTCCTAACATCCAACGCATTAGTATATAAATCACAATAACACCTAAATCACATTAGGGTCCAGGTTGCGCCAGAACCTAAACGTAGCAGCTGCCCACTACTTGCTGGGCAGCTGTGGACAAAAACAGGGCCTAAACGCTGCAGCTGGCACTAAGTGCTGCGCAGCTGTGGAAGTAAAATGAGGCATGGGCTCTCAATGGCCCTTGAAATAATGTCCAAAACGTTGGAGCCACCTAGGCTCTAAAACGATATCTCCCCCAGTACTGTGGAGCCACACGGGGCTCCTAAAATTAATCTGCGCCAAACGTTGGAACCATCTAGGCTCTAAGAACCAACTTGCCCACGTGTTGGAGCCACCCGGGGCTCTTAGAATAAATATGCCAATCGCTAGAGCCACACGGGGCCCTGTAAACCGACTCTGCCCCCAAAGAGAGAGGAGCACTGGCACTCTCTGTGCCGTGGAATCCCTGATAACCGGGACTCTTAACCAAATGGGGCCACGGAGGAGCAGGCTGGCTCCTGAAACAAAATCATGCCTGCCTCGTTGGAGCGGCCCGCTGCTAGATGGGGCCGCTCAGAAGACCAAAGCACCAACCAGGCGCCTTGAAGAGCCCCCCAGCACTGAGGCGGCATGCAGACTAGAGCCCCCACTCACCGGGCTCTGTCGGGGACTCTGCTTCTTCGTGGCGATGCAGGCGGTGGGGAGAACCTCTGTTCTCTGGTTGCTGGCGCCCGCGGGGCTCTCCCTCATTCCTGGGAGCCCCGTACAGGCAGGCGCCGGCTTCCCTTCGCCACTCCTCTTCACCCGGGCCCCCTCCTGGGACCCGGGACTTCGACATGGAGCCTCCGAAGCTCCGGGCAGCACTCTCTCCCTCTCGCATGCCTAGCGGGCAGGACTTCCTGTTCCCCGGGAAATGGCCGCACTTCCGCTTCCATCCGGCGGCCCCGCCCACAACCAGGCGGGCCGCGGACTCGGCAGCGATTTTTTAATGCGGCTCGGGCCGCGGCGGTGAAATGCGGGGTGGGCACCTGCTTCGATTATCAGGGAAAAAGCGCCACGAGGGGTAGGCTCCCTCCAAATTTGGCAATAAAGCAGGGTGGGCTCCTGCTAGTTAACGGGCAATGAGGGGTAGGCTCCCTCAATACGCAACCAATACAATAGATAAATAGCAAGCGGGGTGGGCACCCGCAACAGGACACAATGCGGGGGAATCCCTACGTTGGGATTCCCTCAGAAGATCGCAGCCCAGCGCTCCAAAGACAAGGCACAGGCTCCCTCTCAAATCAAAGGGGGCCAATTAAGTTTAAAGCGCTCCCAGGCGCTAGAAGGATGCAAAGGTCCTGGGGCAAAGAGAATAAATCCAAAAAGGTCCCAGAAGTCCATCAGGCATCCAGGGGCTGGGCAGGGCCCAGGGAGGCAAGCCTTCCCCTGTGCCCCAGCAGCAGCACGCCCCTGGTAGATTCGAGACCAAGAGCAAGAACATTTTCATGGCTACCTTTGGCCATGGTTATATTTCAAAATATGATCAAAAGATCATAAATATGAAATAAGAAGTCATCAAATGGTGGCCATAAAGCTGGGATTCTAAGTATCCTTTAAAGAACAAATGGCTTAGAAAGAAACAAAATTCAATTGGAAAGGGAAATCGGAGGTGTTAGAAATGGGGGTCCCTAGTATGCACCCTGTCCAAGTAAGGACCGGTCCTTCTACTCAGCGTAAGGAGGTTACACACCTAAGAAACCCCTGCTCATCCCCCCTGGTAGTTTGGCACTATCAGTCAGGCCTATCTCAGAGGCAATGTGTAAAGCATTTTGTTGGAAATGGCCCTTTTTGCAGGGTTATCCCCAAACTTTTAGCTTCTTCCTCCTTTCTTTTTCCTGACCCGGTGTTGTTGGCTATAGGACTCTGGGCACTTTACCAATGCTGATCAGTGCCAAAGTGCATATGCTCTCTGTAAAACTTCCAACTGCTTCTGGGTGAGGGAGTGCTCCATCCTGCTCAGGTGTGGGACAAAGGGGATGTTGGGAGTAGTGGTGCAGGCCTCCCAGCTACAAACACCCTCATTGTGAAGATGGCTACCTACTTGTAAGTTTGATGAGGGTGATGTAATGGCTTCCAACTGCTTCTGGGTGGGGAGTGCTCCATCCTGCTCAGGTGTGGGATAGAGGGGATGTTGGGAGTAGTGGTGCATGCCCCCCACACCCAGACACCCTCCCAGGGAAGACGGCTACCTACCTGTGAGTTTGATGAGGGTGGTGTAATGGCTGACACATGCTTCTGGGTGGGGTGGGGAGAGGGATCCATCTTGCTGATGCTGTGGGACAAGGGGCCTGGTGGAAGTTGTAGTGCTGTCTGCCTGTACACATGCCCCCATGGTTATGTTGGTAGCTACGTTTGGGGTGAATGGGAGTGGGTGAATGGTGGATCTGTGAGCCATGTTTTGTGAGTGTGTGGTGCAGAGGGATGGTATGTGTCCTAGGTGGTGTAGCTTTGTAGTTGTGCGAGACAGTACATAGCAAAGTGGCGGCAGTCATTTGTTTGTACTTACCAGCCTCCACTCCCCCGGCTACTCCTGTGATACTCTCTGGATGCAGTATGGCAAGCACCTTCTCCTCCCATTGTTTGAATGGTTTTTGTGGAATGGGAGGGCCACTGTCAGTCCTCTGAGCCAGCTCACGGTTCTTGCTCCTCTTCTCCTTGACCACCCTCTTCAGATCATGCCAACTCTTCATGATCTCCTTTTTTGATCTTTGGGAGGTCCCCACTGCATTGACCCTTTGGACTATCCTTGCCCATATTTGTGTCCTTGTGGCTAATAGTGTCTGTTGGACCAGGGTACCAAAAAGCTGTGGTTCCACTCTGACTATCTCATCTACCATGACCTTCAACTCACTCTCAGTGAATTTGGGCATTTTCTGTGTGGCTATGGTGTGTGGTGTGCAAAGTGGTTGTGGGTGCAGGAGTGGGAGTGGTGGTTGTGGTTGTGCTGTGTATGGTGTGTGTTGTGCAGGGGGGTTAGTTGTGCTGGTGTGGAGGTGGTGGTGGTGCTGTGTGTGGTGCGGCTAGTGATGTTGTGTCCTTTGCCTCTCCTGTCAGCTGGGGTATGTGTCCCTTCTCTCCTGGAGGATTGCAAGGGATTGTGGTCAGGGAAGGGTCTGGTTTTATACTCAGCTATGTGGGTGTGTCCAATTGGGGTGTTGCTGACAGGTGTGTTGTCCTGGGATTTGTATTTTTCGTTTTGCCATGTGGTTGTGACATTGGGGTGTGTTTTGTGTATTTGGGGGACATGGCTAGTTTTCTGTGTGCACTTTTTGGCCTTCTTGTGGGGTTTTGGCTTCATCCGCCATATTTTTCATGCATTGTCCACCGCGGTGGCTGTGCTTCAGCTCTTCTGCTGACTCTTCCATTCATCCCATTGTGCGACCGCGGCAGTCGGTGACAGCGGTACGTACCGCGGGACCGTCGGGGTTATCCTAATATCCGGTGCGGTGTCTCCGCTATACTTGCGGCAGGTTGGTGTTTCTCCGCCGCGATTCCGACTGCAGCGGATGGATTTTGGCCATCTCGGCCCGCTACAGGTGTTTTTTTCCTGGCCTCGTTCTGCCGCGGTCTGATTTTTTGGGCGGTTGATCCTAATTTGGTCGCCGGTTTTCCCACGGTGCCGGCGGGCAGTTGTTTTCCGCTTCCATGGCGGTCAGGGTGCTTTTCCGCCCGCCATCCTAATGGACATCCTATTTTGGAATAGTGTATTTTGGATTTTTGTCGTTTTGGTCTTGTGTAGTTTAGATAAAGATACTTTATTTTTCTAAACTGGTGTGGAGTCCATTTGTGGTGTTTTCACTGTGTTACTGTGAGTGTTGGTACAAATACTTTATACATTGCCTTTCATAAGCCTGTCTGCTCGTGCCAAGCTACCAAGGGGGTCAGCAGGGGTTATCCAAAGAGTGTATCTCCTTTACCCTGACTAGAAGCAAGGGTCCCTATTTGGACAGTGGTACCTACCTCTGCCAACTAGAGACCCCCAGATCTAACACATTTGTACATAAAACACACACTATCACAGTGAAAATACTACAAATGTCAGCCAATGTATGTGAAGTGCACGGCACAATCAGTATTCACAAATATTAGTCCAATCTTGTTATTGTTGTCCAAGGCAATCTTAATTTTTTCTTATAAATGGTACAGACCAGCCAATGTGTTTCGTTCACCACATGTAAACTTTATTGGGGGTGTAAAACATACAAATACATATAGTATAAAACCACAGACGTACAACATAAAATCACATGACAATTAAAAACAACATATAATTGTTCTTTGAATGTATATACAGAAGCACAGAAGACAAATAGAGGATAGAATGAAAAAATAGCATACCCAACATACGAATACATTGGCAAAGGTGACATTAAAGAACTTTTTTTTATCCAGTGGGAAAAACAGGCGCTGAAGGATTTTCAGTCCTTGAAGCAGCAAAACCACTTCTAAGATCCCAGAACTACAATTGGCACCACTTGGTAGGTCAGAACTCCCAGCAGAGGAGTTCAGTAGAGGTGTAGATGAAGTCTTTGATGGCCCTGAGACTTCCGACAGAAGGCAAGCACACACAAGCCCTTGGAGAACCTAGACAAGCAAGATAAGAAAGTAAGGTACAGTCCTTCCTCTGCCAAAGAGAGAAGCAGTAGGCAACAAGCAGAGTGGGAGTTGTCCTCCTGCCACTTTTCCAGCTCTTCTTCTTGGCAGGATCTCTTCTTAGTCCAGAAGTGATCTAGAAATGTGGGGTTACATTTCCAATACTTACACCCCTTTCCACCTTTCAAGTAGTCATACTTCGAAGGATAGTCTTTATAGTAAAAAGATCCTGCCGTGCCTTGACCTGGCTCCAGACACACTACAGGGGGTGGAAACAACATTGTGAGAGGACAGGCACAGCCCTATTCAGGTGTCAGTGACAACTCCTCTCACCACTCTAGCTCAGAAAGGCCCATTGGCCTGGTGATTGGCAATCAGGGTACGTTGGGCACACCTCATCTCCCTTAGTGTGACTGCCTAGAGTGAATGCACAAACAGCCCAACTTCCAGTCGAAACTAGACAAGGATTCCACAGACAGGCAGAGGCACAGGATGGTAAGGCAATAAAATGACCACTTTCTGAATGTAGTGAAAACAAACACAGGAGGAGGCCCGTTTACCCAGTCGAGATCCGGGTAATTGTGTATAACCAAGAAACAACGTCTAAACGGGTAATCATTTAAGTAAGGCAGATACAGATTAGAGAAACAAATCAGTATGAAAGAGAGGGTAAAAAGGAAGACCACAAAGGAAAGTGAATAAATGAGGTAAATCCTATTTGGAATGCAAGTAGTTATATCAGCACTACATTACAATATATGCATAGGTAACCCAATTGTTGGTGTGCACATTCGTGCTTGTGAAAGTGAATGGCGCAGTGACACAAGGCGAGGTGAAGAAACAGCGTAAACGGTACAAAAATACAATTAGGTTGAAGGTCATGAAAACAGTTATCAGATAATTTTACAGAAAGTGTTTTAACTGTTTAAGGTGACCACAGTAACGCCCAAAATTGCGCTGAAGGGTCGACCGTGCTTCAACCTGTACAAATTCAGGTCATCATCAGGACGGGGTTACATGAATAAGGTAAGTGCTTGGATGGTTGCATAGAGCCCGTCAGAGAGGAGCACATCAAGTAACTCTGTAAAATTATCTGCTAACTGTTTCCGTGACCTTCAACCTAATTTTATTTTTGAGCCGTTTACGCTGTTTCTTCACCTCGCCTTGAGTCACTGCGCAGTTCACCATCAGGAGCATGAATGTGCACACCAACAATTGTGTTACTTATGCATATATTGTAATGTAGTGCTGATATAACTACTTGCATTCCAAATAAGATTTACCTCCTTTTTTCACTTTCCTTTGTGTTCCCCCTTTTTTATCCTCTCTCTCATATTGATTTACTTCTCCAATCTGTATCTGCCTTACTTAAATGATTTCCGGTTGAGACATTTTTTCTTGTTTTTACACTTTCTAAATGTGGCATTTTCAAACACACAATTTAAAAATCACCTTCACAGAAAGATGTGTTTTTAAAATCCTGATGTCAGGGGACCCAAACTCCAAATCTCTATCTCTTCCCAATTGGAAGTTACACTTGTAAGGGTTTACAAGGCAGCTCCAATGGTAACCTATATGAGAGATAGTCCTGGCCATAGTGAAAAAAGAAATTAGCAGTATTTCACTATCAGGACATGTATTGCACACCAGTACATTTCCTACCTTTCATATACACTGCACCCCATCCATAAGGCTACCGTGGGCCTACCTTAAGGGTGACTTACATATAATAAAAGGGAAGGCTTGGACCTGGCAAGTGGGTGCACTTACCAAGTTGCCATGACAGTTTAAAACTTCACTCAAAGACCCTGCAGTGGGAGGTGTGAGACATGTTTACAGGACTACTCATGTGGGTGGCACAATCAGAGCTGCAGGCATTTGCTTTACAGGCCCTTGGCACACACAGTGCACTTAACTAGGTACTTATCAGCAAATCAAATATGCCAATCATGGCTCCTTTCAATAATAAAGACAGGAGCCAGTTAAACTGGACTGATGACAAACTGATGTTTTACCTTATACTGATAGAAACATAATTTGTAAAAAAACGATTAAGCAAAATCATGGAAAGATGAATGATAAGACATTTGCAGTTTTGAGAAAAAGCAGGTAGCATTGTTTATGTTTTAACCCCTTCAGTGCCCGCCCCTTTCCCCGCCCTGTGCCGGCCGTTGCATTAGCGGGCGGGGTCTATGACGAGCTGGACTCGTCATGGGCACAGCGCAACCGCGGCCCATGACGAGTCCAGCTCGTCATGGGCACTGAAGGGGTTAAGAGCAAGAAAACACAGTCCACCGACAATAGATCGGTTGTAATCTAATAACTCCGTCCATTAATTGCACCATCTGTCTGTTCGCAGATCTGATGGATGTTATCAGCACCTTCTGCTGTCCGGTGATGTCTCCGACAGCGATGCTACATCACGGGTTGGGTAGAACCTCGGAGATCGATGCAGTTGTTGCGCAATGGGCATCAAATCAGATGTGGTGATGAGGACTTAATAAAAGAAGAGGAAATATGCCAGTGGCATAAAACAGGCTCCCGCAGCCCCCTTGCTTTAGAGGAACCCCTCAGCACAGTACTCAGGTCCGAGAGCTCATGATTAAATATGGAGGGGGGGACACCAAGCACCTTGCAGGGGCCCCCCCTCAAGTTTCATTATACCACCCACTATGCTCGTAGTATTTAGGAAGAGAGATGCAAATATTCCAAGCTTAGTAATAGATGTTTCAGTTGGATAGGCAATTGGGGACCAAACGCATGCCATGTAGATGGTAGTGAGCTGACTCTGTGTCATGGCTTTGAGAGCCGATCCTAAGACATTTTTCCCAGTAGCCAATTGGCATGAAATGCGTGGTTTTCACACTAAAAAACAACAATGCCCCCCACACCACTGGGAGAAAATTCATGGCCATTGTTTTTTTTCAGAATGTCAACCCCTGCTTTAGGGTTTGTTTCTGAAAAACAAAACAAAATGCTGACCAGCCACAATTACTTGATAAACTAGCGGCACTGCATTTGCGCTGACACAGCGAGAACTCTATATTTGGTAGGTGTGGCCCAGGCCAGGTGGGACCAGTGCCACCATGGAAGCCTGAAAGACCAGCCCTCAAATTCAAAACACCTGAACATGTCTTAAAAACATCCTCTTAATTAAAGATTCTACAGCAAAGCAACAATGGACATGCTGCTGGGTAAACTCTGCACGAAAATAAACAAATGATGAAAAGCAACTAACCGTATGTTCTCCTACTAATTAACATTCAAGTGATGTAATGCTATTTAAGTAAATTATTACGTTTTGTGATTTTAGACGTTTGTTTCTCGGATGCCAAAAACATTCGATCTCTCTTTTAATCATCCACTAAAATAGCGCCCGCGCAGAACAATTAATTAGATTGTAAGATGTCCTCTCAAGTTGATGAATTGCAATTATTCAAAAATGTGGTTTTGATATGTCACAGTGGATACTGAGGCAATGCAATGCTGCAATAAAAGCCATTTGCATGATATAATAAATGAAAACATTCCAAGCTGTTCACAAGATATTTAACTCAGGGTAAACAACTCGTCCAAATCTTGCTGGCAAAACATTTGCTATTAAAAGCTGCTTCATATTAAACTGTTTACCTGACAGATTGTGTTATTGAAAGATAAAAGTTGTGCTACTGTACTGTAGTTTCTAAATTGCAGTGGAAAAAAGAACATCTAAATATTTCTTCAATATACGAAGGAGGAACTATAGGCAAATTGTGTACATCTTCCAGACAAGGGGGCATATTATCAAGGACTGTGTTCAAAATGATCGCTGGTTTAGCGGCAGAAAACTACCGCGAAAGCGGCGATAATGGGCTTGATAATATGCCCTGGGGAATTCCAATAGAAGCCCAGGTTCTGGTGTGAACCTGGGCTTCTATTGGAATTCTCCAGTGCATATTATCAAGCCAATTATCGCTGCTTTAGCGACAGTTTTCTGCAGCTAAAACAGCGATAATTTAAACGCCGTCCTTGATAACATGCCCCAGAATTTTTTGTGTTTGTTTTTGCATATTTATAGCGCGAACTCGACCCGAAGGTATTGGAGCGCTTTACATGAGCACCTTATTTACATTACACATTTAGGCACGGGGAGATTAAGTAATTTGCCCAGAATCACAGGACGCGGACGCGACCTCGAGGCCCGAAACCTGGTTTCCTGCACCAAAGTTAGCAGTTTAAGCCGACGGACCACAGCCTCTCCCCAGAGTCCTTACCTACATGCGATTCTCTTGAAAAAGAAAATAATGGGAGCATAGTAATTACGTATTAGGCAAAGCCACAATATACAGACCATATTATGCATATATAAATGCTTGATATGTTTGGTACCGAAATCCGTTGTAATGTATTGAAGATAATGTAATGTTTAATGTGAAGATGTTTGCAATGTTTTATGCCTAATGTAAAAGCTAGAGGTGCAACTTCTTTCGCTATTGTTTGATAGAGATATTAACTGAAATGTGAACATATAATAATGACAGTCACATGATGCAGGTCAAACATATTATGGGGTTAAAATGCGCCCAATATCAAGCTTCAATTTTGTTCTGAAAATGATGAAATCCAACCATTGCGAACACAACATCTTCACCCTGGATATTGCTCACAAAATAAGTGCAGATTACTCTTGGGTCTGAAGTCCCCTGTTGTTTTAGCATGTATCCATTCCATTTCCTCTATTTGTGTGTTACTATTTGTTTAGAAAGGAATGACAATTCTGCAAACGATTAGCGAATGTTCTTTACCAACACGTTTTTCCAGAAATTCAGATTGAGGGGGGGCATGTTATCAAATTGCCATAACTTCACACATGCATCACGAGTGCCATTTTTAGGATTGACTGGAGTTCCCTCACTGCTCTTGAGGGCTGGTACAGTTCCTATTTTCTCTCCATTGATAGGAATTATCCTTGACCTTGCTTTAATGGATTGATATGGATCAAGAGGACTTGAGAAGTTGAATTTTTTGTCATGTGAAGCCTCAGAAATGGAACCTTTGCATGCATAGTACTGCAATTTGAATAATGTGATATTTCATATACGTTCATATATCTTTAAAGTAAGTACATACTATCTGCACTTAAATGTGCACACTTACCTCGATTACAACGTGGTAGCGGATATTCTGCTTTCAATACTGTTGCAGCTTGATTTTTTTGCATCAGTATTATGACATGCAACCCCACAGACAGATTTAAGAATTGTTTTTGTTGATAACTGTTAGAATGGTGTACTGTATCCCACTCACTCTCCCCTCAGGACTGCGTGGAAGCATGGTGAAGCCAGGGATTTGGGCTACTTTCGAGCTAAGGGCACTGATTGGCTAGAGAAGAGCATATAAATACATTTCAGAGCCACATTTTTGATAGAGGTGATGACACAGTCTTTATTTACAAAATACACTCTCTTCGTACTGTATTATAAATCGCTGTTCACTGCTCCACCCCGTGGGAATGCTAGGCGGGATCTCTGACATATTATCGAAAGACACATTATCGAACTACACAAATATCGCTTCAAAAATATCGACATCAAAATGATCGACATTGTATACTTAATTAAAAAACTACACTAATATCGACACTACAATATCGTAATACAATTATATCGATCACACAAAAATCGCACACATCAATATCGCAATACTAAATATCGACATAAATAAATAAATATAACACATGTAACAAATATCGATAACCAAAATATAGACATCAATAATATCGTTTTTTTTAAATATATCGACAATTCTAATACTAATAAAACCAATACTTTAAACAACATAAACACAATATTTTCCGAAAACATACATTTTCCAATTATATTCTACTTAAACATAAACATAACATTTATAATGATAAAAATATTTAACAACATAATAAAAAAACACTGAAATAATTATCACATAGGCATTTCGAACACATTTAAAAAAATTAAAACACATTATAAACAATCTTTTTCTATATAATTATTTAAAACTCTCCTCCTTTAAAACTAAATATACTCTTAGCATTTTCCATAAAAGGAAACCAATTAACTAAAAAAAATTCAAAACATCCAATAGAAAGGCCACATACAGAAAACAACCAATAACATTCAAGAAACAATTTAAAACCACTATATAAACCAATTAAAACAAGTCTTCTACTGTGCCTTAAACCAAAGCATTGAACAAAGAAGAAACTCTGCTAAACAGAAGAAACCTACATCCTACTACTATTCTAAAAACGTAAGCAAATTATCTTTTCTAACTAAACTGCCAAATTAAACTAAAACACTAATTTATCTTTACTCAAATAAATAACTAACTTATATATTCCATCTCTTTATGTTTCCACTACAGATATTACTCAAAACAGCTAAAGAAAATATTGAACATTGCCAGAAAGGACTCACTAAAAAAGTAAGTATACTATCAAAATACTTTCTAAAAGATTAATTAAATCCTACCCAAACCACAAAACATCCTAATCCCCTAAACAAATCCATGTTCTCTTTTTTAAGTTTTTAAAAACCTGTATAAATTAACACCTATAGTCTATACCACTCGGCATTAGGGAAGGCTCCGTTTGCTTAGGGAGAGGTTGGGCTCCTGCATCTTATTTATTAAGGAGGAGGGGCACATCGGAAGACGGGTAGGGGACGGGGGTACACTGACATGGGATGGGGGAGGGGGGGAGAGGACTGGGTGGGAAGGTTGTTCCTTCTCCTGAATAATTGGTCTTGATGATAAATGTGTGGTACTTCCTGTACGGGTGAAGGCAGGGGATGTTTGTTGAGTTGTTGATTTGGAAAACAATAAAAAACGTTTCAACAAAAAAAATATAGTCTATACCAAACAGCAATAGCACCCCACTTAAAAAAACTAAACCAACCAAAACAATATATGTTCTTTAACTTTCAGAGACTACATCAACTAAACAGCATTTTGTCTACAAAGAACATCTTCATTCAAATACAACCAAAAACACTTGGTAAGTATATATAAAAAAGTTTTTTGTTTCCTATTTTCATAGTACTATTGCATATATTTTCATATACATTTTTTCCAGATTTCTAACACATCACGATGACAGAAGAAGCCCAATTTATAACATCGCAGAAAGGAAAATTCCTATTGTGTTACATGGGTTACACATACACCCAAGAAAAGCAGACGGACCGAAAAGTGAACTGGAAGTGTTCTAAATATTATTCTAACAAATGCTACGGACGAGCAACAACAAGAGAAACAACTGTACTATATACAAGAGAGCATAACCATCCACCCAATCTCTCTGAAATAGAAGTCAGATCAACCCTTGAAAATATAAAAGAATTAAGCACTGGTTCACAAACTGCTACAAGTGTAATCCTAAAAGAACTATTACCTAGAGTGCCCAGAGAAGCAAGAGGCCAATTACCATCAATTGCTTCTATAAAAAGAACAATTGCTAGGACCAAAAAATTAACCACGACAACTATACCATCCCCTAAAACGTTCCAAGATATCATCATTCCACCAGAATTAACTATCACCCACAATAATGAACCTTTTATTTTTTTTGATAACAAAAGTACAGAAAAGAGAATCATAATGTTTGCTATTGCAAACAATATAACTAAACTCCAACAATGCCAAACATGGATGATGGATGGCACCTTTACAATATGTCCAAAACCATTCTACCAGCTTTACACAATACACGGTCAATATCACAACACTTCCATACCTTTAATTTATGCACTATTACCTAACAAACAAAATACAACATATAATGAAATGCTAGGAAAACTAAAACAAGAATCAAATGATTTTTACCCTCAAAGAATTATCATAGACTTTGAGCAAGCCATGATAAATTGCATTCTAAAACTGTACCCCCATACAGCTATCCAAGGATGTTACTTCCATCTAAACCAATGTATATGGAGACATTTACAAAAATCTTCACTGTGGTGCCGATTACGATCCGGCAAAAACCGGGTACGAACCGTCGGACGGAGCATATTCTCCGTCCGACGCGTACCCGGTCGTACAAATATACAAACATGGAATTACGATTCGCACGGAAACACCATTTCCGTACGAATCGTAAAAAACCCCGACCGAACAAAATAAACCTACAAATGCGATCCGGGAAAGCGCCGACCTGATGTCGGGACGCTCGCAGCCTGCCATTCACGAACCAGGAATTACGATTCGCACCGACGTCATCCCGCACGGTGAATATTTTCCTGCTGCCAAAAACTGCCGGGAAATCAGGACGACGCGAACAAGGACTACCAGTACGCGACGGACAGACAGGATGACGCGAACAAGGAGGACCAGTACGCGACGGACAGACAGGACGACGCGAACAAGGAGGACCAGTACGCGACGGACAGACAGGACGACGCGAACAAGGAAGACCCGTACGCGACGGACAGACATGGACCCGAACCTACGTGTCATTCCTGCCCTCATAGCAGTCGACCTCCTCTACAGGTTCGGACGCAGACGCCGCAGAAGGTCAGAACAACTAAGGGAGGGGTGAAAGTGGGGTGGGGTGGGGGTGGCAGGACCAGGGCAGGCCACAAACCCCCCACCAAAGTCACACAGCACACATGCCCTGGACATACCTGACTCCCATGCCCTGGTCACTACGAGGGGGTGGGGGCGTGTCCAGCTAAGCCAGCGACCGCCACAACGGAAGTCCGTCACGACGCGAACCGGCAACACAACCAGACAGGTACGTCCCGTACCCACGCCTGAAGAGTGTGGGTATGAGTCGTACCACGCCCACACCCACGTCACCCCAACAATGGCGGGACGGCTCGTACCCACGTGGCAAAGGCCTGGGTAAAGGCCGCACAAGCATCACATAGCATGGGGACGGATATGTACGGACCATACCCCCACCCCGTATGCATGGAGCGTACCCCCACCCCAACAGTGTAAGTACGACCCGTACCCCCACCCGCGTACGTATGGAGCGTACCCCCACCCCAACAGTGGAAGTACGACCCATACCCCCACCCGCGTACGTATGGAGCATACCCCCACCCCAACAGTGTAAGTACGACCCGTACCCCCACCCGCATACGTATGGAGCGTACCCCCACCCCAACAGTGTAAGTACGACCCGTACCCCCACCCGCGTATGTATGGAGCGTACCCCCACCCCAACAGTGTAAGTACGACACGTACCCCCACCCGCGTACGTATGGAGCGTACCCCCACCCCAACAGTGTAAGTACGACCCGTACCCTCACCTCGAATGCATGGAGCGTACCCCCACCCCGACAGTGTAAGTACAACCCGTACCCTCACCCGCGTACGTATGGAGCGTACCCCCACCCCAACAGTGTAAGTATGACCCGTACCCCCACCCGCGTATGTATGGAGCGTACCCCCACCCCAACAGTGTAAGTACGACCCGTACCCCCACCCGCGTACGTATGGAGCGTACCCCCACCCCAACAGTGTAAGTATGACCCGTACCCCCACCCGCGTACGTATGGAGCGTACCCCCACCCCAACAGTGTAAGTACGACACGTACCCCCACCCGCGTACGTATGGAGCGTACCCCCACCCCAACAGTGTAAGTACGACCCGTACCCTCACCTCGAATGCATGGAGCGTACCCCCACCCCAACAGTGTAAGTACAACCTGTACCCTCACCCGCGTACGTATGGAGCCTACCCCCACCCCAACAGTGTAAGTACGACCCGTACCCCCACCCGCGTACGTATGGAGCGTACCCCCACCCCAACAGTGTAAGTACGACCCGTACCCTCACCTCGAATGCATGGAGCGTACCCCCACCCCAACAGTGTAAGTACGACCCATACCCCCACCCGCGTACGTATGGAGCGTACCCCCACCCCAACAGTGTAAGTACGACCCGTACCCCCACCCGCATACGTATGGAGCGCACCCCCACACCAACAGTGTAAGTACGACCCGTACCCCCACCCACGTACATATGGAGCGTACCCCCACCCCAACAGTGTAAGTACGACACGTACCCCCACCTGCGTACGTATGGAGCGTACCCCCACCCCAACAGTGTAAGTACGACCCATACCCTCACCTCAAATGCATGGAGCGTACCCACATCCGTGTATGCCATGAGCGTACAAATTGTGAAATAGGAGGGGTGTGTGCAGAGTCCTCCCAGCAGTGCCCAGACGCAGGAGGGGTGGGTGCCTAACACTCCCAGCAGTGACCAGAGACAGGAGGGGTGTGTGCCTAACACTCCCAGCAGTGCCCAGAGACAGGAGGGGTGGGTGCCTAACACTCCCAGCAGTGCCCAGAGGCAGGAGGGGTGGGTGCCTAACACTCCCAGCAGTGCCCAGTCACAAGAGTGGTGTGTGCAGAGTCCTCCCAGCAGTGCCCAGAGACAGGAGGGGTGTGTGCAGAGTCCTCCAAGCAGTGCCCAGAGGCAGGAGGGGTGGGTGCCTAACACTCCCAGCAGTGCCCAGAGACAGGAGGGGTGGGTGCCTAACACTCCCAGCAGTGCCCAGAGACAGGAGGGGTGGGTGCCTAACACTCCCAGCAGTGCCCAGACACAGGAGGGGTGGGTGCCTATCACTCCCAGCAGTGCCCAGAGACAGGAGGGGTGGGTGCAGAGTCCTCCCAGCAGTGCCCAGTCACAAGAGTGGTGTGTGCAGAGTCCTCCCAGCAGTGCCCAGAGACAGGAGGGGTGTGTGCAGAGTCCTCCCAGCAGTGCCTAGAGGCAGGAGGGGTGGGTGCCTAACACTCCCAGCAGTGCCCAGAGACAGGAGGGGTGGGTGCCTAACACTCCCAGCAGTGCCCAGAGACAGGAGGGGTGGGTGCAGAGTCCTCCCAGCAGTGCCCAGAGACAGGAGGGGTGTGTGCAGAGTCCTCCCAGCAGTGCCCAGACACAGGAGGGGTGGGTGCCTAACACTCCCAGCAGTGCCCAGAGACAGGAGGGGTGGGTGCAGAGTCCTCCCAGCAGTGCCCAGTCACAAGAGTGGTGTGTGCAGAGTCCTCCCAGCAGTGCCCAGAGGCAGGAGTGGTGTGTGCAGAGTCCTCCCAGCAGTGCCCAGAGACAGGAGGGGTGTGTGCAGAGTCCTCCCAGCAGTGCCCAGAGACAGGAGGGGTGTGTGCAGAGTCCTCCCAGCAGTGCCCAGAGGCAGGAGGGGTGGGTGCCTAACACTCCCAGCAGTGCCCAGAGACAGAAGGGGTGGGTGCCTAACACTCCCAGCAGTGCCCAGAGGCAGGAGGGGTGGGTGCCTAACACTCCCAGCAGTGCCCAGTCACAAGAGTGGTGTGTGCAGAGTCCTCCCAGCAGTGCCCAGAGACAGGAGGGGTGTGTGCAGAGTCCTCCCAGCAGTGCCCAGAGGCAGGAGGGGTGGGTGCCTAACACTCCCAGCAGTGCCCAGAGACAGGAGGGGTGGGTGCCTAACACTCCCAGCAATGCCCAGAGACAGGAGGGGTGGGTGCCTAACACTCCCAGCAGTGCCCAGAGACAGGAGGGGTGGGTGCCTAACACTCCCAGCAGTGCCCAGAGACAGGAGGGGTGTGTGCAGAGTCCTCCCAGCAGTGCCCAGAGACAGGAGGGGTGGGTGCCCATCACTCCCAGCAGTGCCCATGGAACGCAAAGGGTGGAGTAGTCACAGATACCATGCCCACAAATGTCAGTCAGGTGCACAAAGACCCTGCAGTACATGTACCACATGTGTGCAAGGCTGGGAGTATACGCATGCATAGCGCAGAAAAGAAAACATGTACACATGAAGTCATGTCAATAGGCCACATACACAAGTACAATGACTACCAAGGATGCCACGAATGATGCAGGTGGAGACATCGCTCAGCAAGCATGTGCAAAGGTGAAGGACTATGTCACACACCCAGCTAATGGACACACAGCTCTGTGCTAAAGTCAGGGGACACCCTGCAGGGAAGAAGTCAGGGTACACAGAGGAAGGAATACACCTTGGGACAATTGCAACATGCAGCAACTGCTTACATGAATGGAGAAAGGTAGCTAACACCGTGTGATGGCACACAGATCCCAGGGTCCCCCTATGAGCAGCACACTACTACATTACCCACACACCCAACACATGACCAACACCCACAACCATGTAGCAGCCCCACCAACAGCAATGCCAGCAATGCAGGAGTGTTCCAAGGGCAAAAAATAAATAGCTTTATTCAGCATGAGCAAAAAACTAGTATGACGTAAGTCCAATATTAACAAAGGCCATAGGCCAGTCCAGGAGTCCCAGCTGGATGGCGGACACAGTGGGATGCGTGTCCCCTAGCTTGCCTGCACAGTTACAATACGTTGTCTTCCACAGGGGTGAGGGCATCATGTGGGGGGGAAGAAACAGGCACCGCAGGGACAGGAGGGTGAAGGGTAGGCGTCGTGGGTGCAGGGATGGACGACTCCACCACAGGGGGTGGGGCAGGGCCAAAGGCAGAGGCCAGGATCTCGCTGCACACCTTAGCAAGGTCCTCCAGGGACTCCCCTGCACCCGAAGGAACCACAGGCCCCAAGGAGGGGGGGGTCAGAGGGATGGGTCGCAGCACCACTGGGGGAGGGTGTGGACAGGGGGGGTACTCAAGCACCCTGACCGGGGACCTCCTTGACCGCTTGCGGGGTGGTGTCATTGTGGGGCTCAGGGACAGAGCGGCCATGAAGGAGTCTTTTGGGGAGATGTGGCCAGGAGAGCTGAGGGGAGGGGATTTGGAGGGAGTGGATTGGGTGGAATGCGGACTCCCACTCTGGCTGCGTGTCACACGTTTGCCCCCCGACCCACTGGGTGTGCCTACTGCACCCTGTGTGTGCGTGTCAGGAGGTGTGCGGCGGACCTTCCCTGCTGGTGTGGTGCCTGTGTCTGTTGTGGTGGGTGCATGCTTACGTCTGGCTGTATGTGGGACAGGCATGGGAGTGGGAATTGTGGAAGGAGCAGGGGTAGGGGGTGGGACGTAGCGCTGCAGGAGACCCACTGCTGCAGTCAGTGTGGGGTCTATGGACCTCAGCAAGTTGCGTTGGTCAGCCTGCGATGAATGAATGCCCTCCAAGTATGCCTCCATGTTGTTGAGGACCTGGCTGTGGCCATGGAGGACATTAAGGATCGCAGTCTGACCAATCTGCAACTGCCGCTGGATGTCCACAGACTCAGCATTGGCGGCAGCAGTGGAGACAGGGGCAGGGGGTGCGGTGCCTGGCAGGAAGGAGACATGTGGTGACCGGGCACGCTGGGAAGGGACACGAGCACGTGGGAGGTGGCTGATGCCAATGGAGGGGGCGGTGCCAGATGTAGGGCTGCTGTCAGATGGTGGTGCAGCCACCGCCCACTCGGAGAGATCATCCTCGGACCCGTCAGCTTCATACTCTGTTGTGCCAGTCGACAGGTCCCCGGGTTCACTCTCCTCCGCCTCAGTCCCACTCGAAGTGCCAGCCCCGATGTCACCGCTGGCATTGGTGCTCGGTCCCTCCGCGCCGTCTGTGTCCATGTCTCCCTCCGTGTCCCCCTATGATGCTGTGGGCAGGGTGAAGAGACAGAAATTAATCATACACCTGTATACATATGTCACATGAGTCAAATCTACGTAGGTTACAGTGCATAGCCTGAAACAAAGGATGAGTTACAACTACAAAACAAGGTACATACGTAGGCCCTGCAAGACACAGTTGTGTGACCCACCATGCCATGGAAAAACTATGGAGAGCATGACACAATAGCAAATGAGATGACATGGTATTCTGACTGAGGAGCAAGGCCCTGGGGACAATACAGCACTGCATCTGCACCACACAGCGTGGCAGGAAATTGGGATGAGCAGGGACCAAATCCAGGAACTAGAGGCACATGCAGCATAGGTAATACTGAGAACATGCCCACCCTGACTGGCACGCTGCACCTTGAGTGTATGTCCAGACAAACATCACACACTGGCCAGTCCGAGCAAGGAGATGACAGGTCTTGACATGTAGGCCATGGCCGCCCCACCCACCCCCTACATGAGACAAATCTGTGGAGACACAGGAAGCACTTACATCTCTTAGTCTGGGTGAAATACACATGGGATGCAACAATTCAAGATTGCACACCAAATTCCCAAGGTGCGCCTGTCCAAATAATCATGTACAAATGGGCATCATCAGATGATTGCAACAAGACATACAGGCAATGGCCACCGTGAGTATGTACTTTGAAAATCAGGTCAGGCTGGACAGTGGACACTTGTAATACATCTCACGTCAAGAAACATGGTGCCAGGGGACAATGGCACAGAGCACAACCTATGCTGTAGACACAGTAAATTGTCGACATTCTCGGATTACACACATGATACCTAGGAAAATATGCCCCTGGGGACAGTAGTGGCCACACAACTCCATGCTCCTGAATGGGAATGACTGCAACACACGCTAACATCCCTGCACTATGCGTAACGCACACTCATGCACATCATGTCACAGGCCACCACATGGGACATGCCTGCTGGAAGGCCTGGCACTCGAGAGATTAACTCCCATGTCTGGACTCAGCATTAGTGCCAACTGACATGGAACCCACAAGTCCAGAACTGGACAGGGCACAGGCAAGGTCACAAAACCTGTTACACACCACCCCCACACATGATGCTGCAGGCATTGTACACTTGGAGAAGGTGTCAGGCTACATAACCTTGTGATGGAGTGACTACACACAGACCAGGGAACACATTGCAAGGAGGGGAAGGGAGGCAAGAGAGCACTGCAATACTGTGGGGAACAGGATCTGCACAGCACCATAAACCCTGGAAGTGTATCCATGGAACAGTGCACTTACAAATGCTGGTGAAACACAACAAACACACACATGTACCTACCCCCTTCCGGCTGCAACATGTCCTGTAGACGCCTGTCCAAGTCAGGAAAGACCACCGCCAGCACACGTTTCTGGATGTGGGAGAGACGGCGGCGCCCGCGGTTCTTGTGGCTCTCAGGTGAGTCCCCCAGCAGGATCCGTGCGATCCTCCGCGTCCAGCACCGGATATCCTGCCAGCGTTTCCTCACCTGGGACAGGTTCCGCCTCCGACCATCCGCACTCCTCACGGCGCTGACGGCGTCCAGCCATATCTGCTCCTTGGCAGCGGCGTCTACCTGTGAGGATGAACAAGTGACACTACATCAATACACCTTGCACATGTCACAGGGACACAGATTAGAACACATTTGCTGTTTACAACAAGGCATAGTGTGCATCCAACGCATTGCAACTTTGTCATAGGGACATGATCCTCTGGGGGAAGGCCAAAAGCAGTACTTGTCATTTTAAGGACACAGGTGGAATGAGGGCAACTACACAATCAATGAGCCAGACTCACACTGTGCATCACACCCACCCCTCTTGTCTCAGGGCACTGCTGGGAGGACTCTGCACACACCCCTCCTGTCTCTGGGCACTGCTGGGGAGACTCTGCACCCACCCCTCCTGTCTCAGGGCACTGCTGGGAGTGATAGGCCCCCACCCCTCCTGTCTCAGGGCACCGCTGGGAGGACTCTGCACACATCCCTCCTGTCTCAGGGCACTACTGGGAGTGATAGGCCCCCACCCCTCCTGTCTCAGGGCACTGCTGGGAGGACTCTGCACACACCCCTCCTGTCTCAGGGCACTGCTGGGAGGACTCTGTACCCACCCCTCCTGTCTCAGGGCACTGCTGGGAGGACTCTGCACACACCCCTCCTGTCTCAGGGCACCGCTGGGAGGACTCTGCACACACCCCTCCTGTCTCTGGGCACTGATGGGAGGACTCTGCACCCACCCCTCCTGTCTCAGGGCACTGCTGGGAGTGATAGGCCCCCACCCCTCCTGTCTCAGGGCACTGCTGGGAGTGATAGGCCCCCACCCCTCCTGTCTCAGGGCACTGCTGGGAGGACTCTGCACACACCCCTCCTGTCTCAGGGCACTGCTGGGAGGACTCTGCACCCACCCCTCCTGTCTCAGGGCACTGCTGGGAGGACTCTGCACACATCCCTCCTGTCTCGGGGCACTGCTGGGAGGACTCTGCACACACCCCTCCTGTCTCTGGGCACTGCTGGGAGGACTCTGCACCCACCCCTCCTGTCTCAGGGCACTGCTGGGAGTGATAGGCCCCCACCCCTCCTGTCTCAGGGCACTGCTGGGAGGACTCTGCACACACCCCTCCTGTCTCAGGGCACTGCTGGGAGTGATAGGCCCCCACCCCTCCTGTCTCAGGGCACTGCTGGGAGGACTCTGCACCCACCCCTCCTGTCTCAGGCCACTGCTGGGAGACATCAGGCATTCCCCCCCTGGGACCCCCCCTACAGTACATAGCATGTGTGTCACACCTGGACACAATGGCAGAAGTCACAGTCACAAAAAAGGGACACAGTCTGTGGCAGTGGACACTGCACTCACCTGATAACCTGGTCGCCCATACAGCATGGGGTACCGTGGGAGGATCACCTCCACCAAAGCCATGTTCTCCTCCAGGGTGAATGGCTGTGACCTCTCCACAGCCCTTGACATGGTTCCAGGGAATCAGTAGCAGCAGCTGGGTCGTGGAATACAGAGATGTGCAGGCAAGTGCTCCCTCATGGGACCTGGCTGCCTTATATCTGCCTTGCTGGCCCATCTCATGCACAGGAGTACAGAGTGATTGGTCACTCACATTTGCATCCTATGTTTCCTCCAATCCCTTCAAACCTAGCAGTCTGTGGGTTCTCTATCGGTTTTTTTCTCCTGCATGATGTCAGCCCCACAAACACATTGCAACAAAGTAGATTCATTCCAACTGACTTCTGCTGTGCACCTTCCAGAACAAATTCAAAATTTGAACTTGGTCTCCATGACAACCAGCATGCATGTAGGCCTTAATACTTGTCCCTCATGTGTCCCCTATGTAATTTGGAGCTTCACACACAGGTACGGTGCGTTCCGGGCCCTAGGGCACCCCAAATGCATTGCAACGGCCCGTACACGCGTGCCTACGTTCACTATCACTATGGGTGTCCTCGCGTATGCGTACTCGTAGTGGTACGGGCCGTACACACGCCTGTACGCTCCCTATCACTATGGGTGTCCTCGCGTATGCGTACTCGTAGTGGTACGGGCCGTACACATGCCTGTACGCTCCCTATCACTATGGGTGTCCTCGCGTATGCGTACTCGTAGTGGTACGGGCCGTACACACGCCTGTACGCTCCCTATCACTATGGGTGTCCTCGCATATGCGTACACGTAGTGATAGTGAGCGTACAGGCGTGTGTACGGCCCGTACCACTACGAGTACGCATACGCGAGGACACCCATAGTGATAGGGAGCGTACAGGCGTGCGTACGGCCCTACCACTATGGGTGTTGTTGCGTATGCGTACTCGTAGTGGTACGGGCCGTACACATGCCTGTACGCTCACCATCACGATGGGTACACATACGGCAGCACTCCCATAGTGATATGGGAACGTACACAGGCCCTCTTAGCAACAGTACGGCGGTTTTCACACATCACAGTGGTGACAGGCGGCACACAGGTAGGAATAGGGCGGACATACTTGTCCATGGATGGACATACTTGTCCATGAATGGACATCAAGGCATCGTCTGTGCATTACTACATGTGTGGGGCACAGGTGTGACAGGCTGTGATGTGGAACATTACTCCTGAGTCGAGAAGGCACCAGATGTATGATGAGATGTGTACAGATGTACTGTGTGACGGTGCAATGTGTGGCAGGCATGCCCTTGACTCCTTTGACATGTGTGCATGTCGTACTGCACACTTGGGGTGAGCGTCACTGGCATGGCATGTTAGAAACATACACAAAAGAGCAACCAGACCAACTTATATGTGTAACAACATATAACTCTTCATCAAATGACCTGAAAAAAATAATAAATAAAAAATGGTCAATATTGACATCAAACAGGTTATCTTTTGAGAAACCCATGTTCTCTTTTAGAAAAAATTCTAACTTGAGAAATGCCCTGGTACATACCAACTCCTTTACTCCTAAACCAACTGATCAGCAGACATTATGGGGTTTATCACCAGTTGTAGGACACTACCCGTGTGGGTCATGTGTGGCCTGCCCCTTTACAGAACACACCAAAACATTGGATTTGGGTTTAAATTTTCCATGGGAACAGAAGTCACACACAAATTGTAACTCCGAATCCGTGATCTATATGATAAAATGCCCCTGTGGACTGATGTATATTGGTATGACGAGTCGGAAGATCAAAGTTCGCATCAGCGAACATAGAAGCACTATACGTAGATCAGTCACAGCAACTAGGCTTACTGCCCATTACCAGGAGAAAAAACATAAGGACACAGAGCTGAAGTGGACAGTACTAGAAAAGGTCACAACTATGGGGAACAACTTACAGCAAAAACTCCTAGAGCGTGAACAACGATGGGTCTATCGTTTAAAGACCCATGAGAAGGGGCTCAACGATTGTATACCCTGGAACCAATTGAACAAGTAGATGTAGCACATCCCTCGTCGTGAGTACTGTTGTACTTTAAAGGGGTGATCTATAATCTTATGAGAATCTTCCATATGTTACTATCCCCCCTATTAGGAGATTGGGTTCCATTATCACCGTACATAAACCTTGAGATTCATGTAATGAAAATACTAGACTCCGTTAAAACATCAACTGTCTTACAATTGCGAAATGCCCATATGTATATACTACACTTGCGTAGTACCTCTTGTGACATTCATGTCACTCAGTGAAAAAATTCCTTCCTTTAAAACTTAAATATATTCAACAATTGATGGGATCAAGAATTATGAATAGTGCTGGCTATGTATTTCACTGGGTAACACACATATTACCTTCAGTGGATACATAAACTACATCTCCCATCAGCCGTGAGAACTGGCCACAAAGATCGCCGTCGAATCTGCACGGATAAAGCATACACACTATGTAATCCCGTATCCGTCAGTAATTGCACACTAATCAAAAATACGAGCCCCCAACAATACATACTACATTTCATGAGTTTATTTTAATAAGGACGCTAATATGAATAAACGGATTAAAAATCCACATCTGTTTATTTCGGCGTTGTTCGTGTTTAACCACTGTTCTATTGGCTGACAACTTGGGTCACAGGTCGTGACTAACCAATCCCGTTCGGGAAACATCACCGATCACATGCTTGCGCAGACCAATCTAATCTTCCGCTTCAAACAATACGGAAGTATAAACTTCCCGATCACCGTAACACGGCGCGAAACGCCGGGGATCGGGTCCAAGTAGGTGGCGAAGCGGAGCAGGACTCTTGACGAAGTAAGTCTGTTACTCTAGGACGATTAGCTTAGCATTGGGTCCCCCACCAGAGAAGGAATCATCGTTAATTACGTTTGATCCTGGATGCCCTATCTTGATGATTTTCAAACCATTCCTCTTCATATTTCCCCTGGGACAAACGTTAGGGTTTGACTACAGAGCTACTCCATTAGCCCTTCCATCCCCTGAGAAACGACTACCATTCGAAGTCCGGGTAAGCAAGTATGCAGGAGTGAAAGATACTTGCACAATTACCCATAGGTTTTAAGAGTCACGCATGGTTTTTAATACTGTGTTGAATCACAGATATGGTGTGAATGAGATGTGTGTGGGATGATTTTATGAGAGCTTCTTTTCATTGATAGTATCCACGTTTTGGCGACTGGTTTCAGATAGTATGCAAGCATAATCGCCACCGCACAATATATCTGACACGCCGATTAACTGTACACAGATACAATTCTTGAGTGACACATATGTGGATATAGCTGCACACTATTATGCCTTTATGACCACCTGGCACATATAGGTGTGGCTCTGGATTCCAAACACGATTTGGAAACACGTCACTTTGGAAATACCATGATGCAAACCGATTTGTATAAGTTGGATATGTGTTTCTTTGTGTTTTCTCTTACAGATGGATTTACAACGCAAGACAGATTAATAAATCAGTCTTTCACACAAGGAGTAGCTACTCTACCCTTGTCCATAATAAAACAGAATAGGGAATTCCCCCTTCTGAATCCCAGGGTGGCCTAGTTTGCCCTGAAGAAAGTCCTGGACCTTTATGGCCACGGTGGACTGAAACATGTTGGCACTAGGGTCATAGGACCATAATATTCCTATATATACCCCTACTCTTATTAATTTTAATCAACCCAGACAGACCCAAAAATAAAGGGAAACTGGGGATCTGCCTGAGGTTTTTTATCTTATAGCCTCCCTGGTCTGCAATTTCTTCAAAGCGCTCCCAACACTGTGGTCGAGCCCACCCCGACTTTTAGGTGTCGGGGTGACCCGATGATGAAGCATGACACCACTAGGGTGTGTGAGGGTACCTAAATTAAAAGGAATTGCTTCCTTGCTCACCTAGTGGTGAAGTTATAAGTTCCCCTGTTCATCATATCATTCCATCTACAGGTACTAATAATGACCACCGTATGGTCAGTTGGAGTAAAATTATTGTGTAACTATGGCACGGACACCAACACACGGAAGTGTCCCCTGATGCCCGGTACAGGGGTTACCACACCTGACTTGTCACTACCCACGGTGCACAATGTGACTATGTCATGTATGTGTGGGGGCTTCCCATCAGGTTGATGTTGGAGCACCCTCAAAAGCTGCAGCTGTTGCAGCAACCAAAATGTGTCTGTGTGTAGATTGACATTGCACACTGTTCCGCACACCATGCCACATGTGGTATCGGATGTGAGGTGCACATGTATGCATGGGACACGGAGTAGAGAGACAAGGACATGTCTGCATCCTCACAATGAAAGTGTGGTGAGTCATGACATGTGCACCTTCATGGCAAGGTGTGTGGGCTGTCCTAGTGTAATGTCATGTGACCTGTGGCTCTAGTGTTCCGCTACTAGTCTCTGCAATCGGCATCCTACTTCTGCTGATGTGTGGGCGTATGTCACTCCTGTCTTGCGTCTGGCTGTTCACTTGCACTGGGACACAGCTATTCCCATGGCATGGCATGGGGAGGTTATCAATCTCCGTGTGTAGCTGGGTCTTGGTAGGAGTGTCACCTGGCAGCCATACGTGTCCAGGGCATGTAGCACATACCTGACTCCCTATGTAGCATATGTGTATTGACAGATTAACATGTGCTCAGTACATATGAATTGTTGTCGTAGTGCACTCACTCTTCCTTGTCACTTCCAAATTACTGCAGAGCGCCGCCTCTTGCCCGACCAATTCCGGACTTGGCTGCCATGCGGGAGAATGACAGTATCCGGTGCTACCGCTTCCCCCAACCGTTGATTCTGGAGTTGACGGCGAGACTGGCACCACACCTGCAACCGCAGCACAGGTATCCTACGGCACTGACACCCCAGCTGAAGGTAATGGCTGCCCTACATTTTCTTGCCACGGGTACCTTTCAATATACCATAGCTCATGTTGGTGGCATGTCCCAGAGCATGTTCTGCCGTGTGCTGCATGATTTCTTAGAGGCCATGTTGATTCACCTGGATGACTTCATCAAGTTCCCAATCCCTGAACAGTTGACTGCGGTCAAGCGTGGATTCTATGCCCTGGGAGGGATGCCCCATGTCATTGGGTCCATAGATGGTACACATGTAGCTTTGGTACCACCACACGCACGGGAGGTAGCATACCGCAATCAGAAGCACTACCACTCCATCAATGCCCTTGTGGTGTGTCAGTCCAACATGGTGATTTCCGTTGTCTGTGCTCGTTTTCCAGGATCAGCACACGATGCCTACATCATGAGGCGTAGCAGGATGCCTGAAATGATGATGCAGCTGCGCAATGAAAGAGCATGTGTTGTTGGTGGGTACAGTCTGTGTGTCCTGTATTTTGCATAGCCTACCAGCACGACCGCTTCACCACTTCTAACGATGTCCATGTGCTTCCCATGTAGGGGACGCTGGCTATCCCAACATGCCATGGCTGCTCACACCTCTCCGCAACCCCATCACGCCGGCCCAGCTCCGCTACAACACCGCCCATGGCCGGACAAGGCGAGTGATAGAGAGGATGTTTGGCCTGCTGAAGAGCCGATTTCGGTGCCTCCACAAGACCGGCGGCGCGCTCCCATATGCCCCTGCGAAGGTCTGCAAAATCTTCATGGTCTGCTGCATGCTGCACAACATGGCAGTTGAGAAAGCTGTGCCACTCATCCTGGATCAACATGACGAGGACCATCCACCCGTTAAGGACGAAGGGCTTGGCAATGGGGCTAGTGATGTGGAGGATGTGGAGCCGCAAGAGGACATCCGGACTCGGCTCATACGCGACTTCTTTGCTTAGTGGTGAGTACCAGTGTCTGAGTGTGCACGCATTGGTCCCCGTGTGGCATGTGTTGTGATGTGTGTCTCCACCTGCATGTATGGCACGTGAGTCAGAGGTGTGTGTGGGTGTGTCACTGGAGTGATGGTGGCAGTGATGGTTGTATTTCCCCAGTCATAATTGTGACCTAGCATGTTGTCATCCATACATGTGTCGAGTAAATACACATGCAAGTGGCTGTGCTTTTTGTGGCTGACTTCTTGTGTGTCTCTCTTCCCCAGGTACTTGCGCATGCCGTCTGCTGGTTGCATTGTTGTGGCACTGCTATTCCTCATGGACACGTCATCGTGGGCTGACTCAGCGTTACAGGCACGGACACGTTTGGAAGTCTCCATAGGGTAAGGGATGCATCAGGGGTGTATTGGGTGTGGCAGTTGTTCACGATGTATGCACACTGCCCCTGTCGATGTTTGGTTCCTCTGCAGCCATGTAGCATCACCATGGGACACGACATGCAGCTGTGTACACCTGAATAGATGGTCTGACTGGTTGACAGTCATCAGTGATGGGATAGTGGATTGTGATGATGGCATCAATGTGTGTGACACTGCCCTCGGACACATACGGTTAGCATTGGCTTGACATGGTGTGGGACTTCCACATCAGCGGATCAATGGTGTATGGCAGTCTCTCCGTGAGCAGCTGTGGGTGTTTAGCTGTTAGCCGACAATTGTGTGCCAGTTCCATGGCTAACACGCATTTGTGCTGCAGAAGGGGGGTGCCAGTGTTGGACCCACATGTTACCCCGCAAGAAGTGTTCATGTGTACTTCAAGTTGCCTCTGCAATCCCGAAAACATGACTTATAAAGGTGTCCCTATGCCTCCAAGGTGCCTCTTCTCAGTCAATGCTGGTGTGTTGCCACTGTGCATCCAGCATGTCTGGTATGGTTTTCCCGGATAGTGGCTATGTGTCGATGTGTCGAGTAGCAAGATGCAAGCTGTGTGTGTGGGCTGAGACTGTGTATTGGGCATGATGTCCATGACTGTGTGGGTATTGTGACATGTGCCATCCCCATGCATCCAACGTTGGCCAGGCCCCCATTCTCTGCATCCACCGGACTCAGGCTTGCAGGACATGGTTCTGCCACCTGACTACACATACCTGGGTGCCCCCCAGGACACTCCACATGATCCCTGACCTCTGCGCATGACTGTTGCTGTACTCAATGTGTCTGTCAGCACGGTTGTGCGGCCACCCCCTCAGCTGGTTGGGCCCATCACGGGTGTGTATGGTGCTCCATGTCTGTCTTGCCTAATACACTGTGACCCGTGTGTCCTGTGCCAGACTCAGGCCCCAGGGTGTGGATGGTTAAAGTCAAAAGAGAACTCAGGCATGTTTAGACTTTACAACACACTTGTAAGGTAATAATGCAACCAGCAGGCATCTTCTCTTCATGGTGTGATTTTTTATTTTTGGGGGGGGGGGTTAAAGTGAGGGGCTTTCCGGGAGTTTGGAATCCAAAGTTCAGTAGGGGAGTTGGTGTCCTTGCCACAGTCTTTGTCAACATTGGTCAGACAGTGACCAGCAGGGCCATGTGGCAGAGAATGTCTCTTGATGCTGTGATGCTGTTGCTCCAGTGGGCCAGGTGCCAGGCCAGGTGTCCTGGGAGATGGTGATGTAGCGCCGACCCTCATGGTCCTTTCCGTGGATGACCCGGCCTCCTGCGGGGACCCTCAGAAGCAGGCCATGACGATGTTTGGGATGCTCCGTCGGATGTCTCCTCCTCCTCCTGATCCCTCCCTGTGGGTGGTGATGTTCTACGCCGTCAGGCACAGGGAGGGTTGCCCATGTTGTCGGCCATACGACGGAGTGTATTGTGAATCCCCTGGAACACCGTCACTTGCTCAGCCTGTCTGTCCTCCATCCTCCATTGGTGTTGCAGTAGACAGGCATGTTGCTCCGCATGTTGCTGGGCCTGCTGGGTCTTCATCTCATCGAAGGTCCCCTTGATCTCATTGAGGGTGGACACAACCTGGGCCATGCCCGTGGTGTCCTGCCGGTATGTGTCCATGATGTTACGGACATGGGAAAATACCGGTTCCCCAGCCAACTGGTCAGGCTTGCGCCTCCGCCGTCCTCCACTCCCACCACCCCTGCCCACTTGCACCTGGCCTGCCCTTGTGGGTACATCGGGTCTCCGGGACCCCTGAGGGGTGGCATTGGCGTTGTCGCCTGCCTCCTCCTGGGTGCCCGGGACACCGTGTCCCTCCTGGCCAGCCTGGCTGCATTGTGGTGGTGGGGTAGGTATCCTGGGTGTCTCCTGGGATGTGGCAGGAGTGGGGGTGGTGGTTGGCACAGTTGTACCTGACGCAGGTGCTGCAGGTGGTTGGACACCAGAGGGGCCAGGTCGGTCGGGGTCGTCCACAGAGTGGTGAGAGTCGTCGCTGCCGGTGGGATCGGGCTCCTGCAGATCCGGGTCCTGTGAGTCTTCCCCCCCAGTGTTGGGGGGTGAACCACGACGTTGACCTGTGTGTGAGAGAGACAATGTTAATTTTGGTCCATGCAACATCCATGTTTCATCAGTTTCAAAGTTGGCAATTTTCCTCTTGGAATTAGGATCTGTCTTGCATTCCACTCACAGTGCACTTGTGCATGGGTGTGTCCCTTGTGCAGCACTTTGGCCCCTTTAACTATGTGTGGCACAGTCTTACTTGCTGTGTCAAGTGTGACTGCAGTCAGCAGTGGAGTGGGCAGGTGTGGCGAGCCATGCATTGGCGCCTTCCGTGTAGCACTGTACATGTGCACATGGAGTGGATCCACACACTTATATCATGCAGGTAGCTGTCGTTGTGCTCGTGAACAGGTTGTGACATGGCCCTGTGTTTTGCCATGGTGAAGAGGGGGGGTTCTGGCACTGGCCACCCTTGGCTACATGCACGCAGTCTACCTGCTGACGAGCAGACATTCCCACACACCACATGGCTGATTTGCTCTCCCTGTGTCTCCCTCCCTCTCTGTCCCCCTCTCCCTCCCTCTGTGTGTCAGCCTCCTCCCTCTGTCCGTCTCCCTGTGTCTCCCTCCCTCTCTGTCCCCCTCTCCCTCCCTCCGTGTGTCAGCCTCCTCCCTCTGTCCGTCTTCCTGTGTCTCCCTCCCTCTCTGTCCCCCTCTCCCTCCCTCCGTGTGTCAGCCTCCTCCCTCTGTCCGTGTCCCTGTGTCTCCCTCCCTCTCTGTCCCCTCTCCCTCCCTCTCTGTCCCCCTCTCCCTCCCTCTGTGTGTCAGCCTCCTCCCTCTGTCCGTCTTCCTGTGTCTCCCTCCCTCTCTGTCCCCCTCTCCCTCCCTCCGTGTGTCAGCCTCCTCCCTCTGTCCGTGTCCCTGTGTCTCCCTCCCTCTCTGTCCCCCTCTCCCTCCCTCTCTGTCCCCCTCTCCCTCACTCTGTGTGTCACCCTCTGTCACCTCAGCCCAGCTTCCTAGACACACACTTTTTCCAGTCCTTTGAATGGCCCTTGGCTTGTTGATGTGAGTTTGTTTCTGATCTCCAGGCACCCATTGGGTGTAGTGTCTGTGTGTGCGCTGCTGCTGTGGTTGTGTGTGCTGCCACTCTTTCACAGTGTTGGCTGTTCATTAGCTGCTATCATGTGCAAAACAGTGCCTTCACCCCCATGTGTTGATGCAAGGCGTCCGCCATTTGCTGGCGAGTCTTTCCTGTGTGGGGACACACTGTTTGTCTGGCTGTGACCTGGGCCATATGGGCAGAGGGCATTGTTGTCTGCTTCTGAGTTGCACTATGTGATTTTTGGGTTACCGTGTCATGTGTTGGTGTCTTCTGTGGCCTGTGATTTGACATTGTCCAGCTGGGTGCATGGGGCATGGTGGCGGCAGTGGCATGTGCGTGTTCATGGAGTGTGGTTGAATCATGCGATAGGTTGGGGTGGTTGCGTGCCTGTTAGTGATTTTGGTTGTGGATGAGGTCCCCCCCATGTGAGGTGCGTTGTTCGTGTACTCACCCGGGTCTCGGAGTCCTCCTAATCCTTCGACTGCCTCCACCGGCTGTATGGCCATCACCCTCTCCTCCCAGGGCTGGTAGTGTACGGGTCTGCGGGAGGGCCCTCCTCCAGTGGCGTTGGCCTGGTTGTATTCCTCCAGCATCTTGGCTCGGATCCTCCTCCGCAGATCGTACCACCTGGCTTGGCATTCCTGCCTGGTCCTTCTGGTGTCTGCAACAGCATTCACAGCATCGACGATGGTCTGCCACATGGCTGTTTTTGCTGCAATGCTGGTCTGTCTGACCAATGTTCCAAAGAGCTGTGGCTCGACTCTGAGGATTTCATCAACAAGGACCTCCAACTCTCGGTTACTGAACTTTGGATTCTTGTTAGTGGGCATGGTGAGGGGTGTGGGTGTGGATGGTGGGGGGGGGTGTGTGGATGGTTGTGGGTGTGTGGGTGTGGTTGTGCAGGTGTGTGTGTGTGAATGTGATGAGGGGGTGTTTGTGAAGGTGGTTGTGTGAAGGTGTGCAAGTGTAAGGTGTGGTGAAGCTTGTAGTATGGTTCTGTGGTGTCTGGCAGCAGTGAGTCTGTTGCAAAGGCTCATGGTTTGTGTGTGTGGGCCCTTTTTATTGGTCCATTGGTGGGTGTGGCTGTGTTTGAAGTTTGGGTGGGTGTGTTATAAGGAGTGGTGGTGTTTTGGGCCTCTGTTTGTTTTTGGCAGTTGCAGGTCAGTGAATGTGTTTTTTTAGTGTTTGTTGGCCATGTTTAGTGGCTTTGTGCCATTCGAATAGTGTATTCTTGTGTTGTTTTGTTTTGTCCTGGTTGTGTACGTGCGTTTTGAGCGTGTGTACGGTGTGTACATGGGCCATTTGGTTGTACGGTGCTGTCCTTGTGTGTGGCTTGGTACGACTCGTACATGCGGTTGTGATGTTGGGGCCTGGGGTGCGCTCCGTACTTAGGAGGTTGTGCTGGGGGTACGACTGGAACATACTGGGGTGTACATTGACGGTGGTACGACACGTACAGGGGTGGGGGTAGGACTCGAACGTACTGGGGTGTAAATTGACGGTGGTACAACACGTATAGGGGTGGGGGTACGACTCGAACGTACTGGGGTGTACATTGACGGTGGTACGACACGTACAGGGGTGGGGGTACGACTGGAACGTACTGGGGTGTACATACATGGGGGTCGGACACGTACAGGGGTGGGGGTACGACTCGAACGTACTGGGGTGTACATACATGGGGGTCGGACACATACAGGGGTGGGGGTACGACTGGAACGTACTGGGGTGTACATTGACGGTGGTACGACACGTACAGGGGTGGGGGTATGACTGGAACGTACTGGGGTGTACATTGACGGTGGTACGACACTTACAGGGGTGGGGGTAGGACTCGAACGTACTGGGGTGTACATTGACGGTGGTACGACACGTACAGGGGTGGGGGTACGACTCGAACGTACTGGGGTGTACATTGACGGTGGTACGACACGTACAGGGGTGGGGGTACGACTCGAACGTACTGGGGTGTACATACATGGGGGTCGGACACGTACAGGGGTGGGGGTACGACTCGAATGTACTGGGGTGTACATACATGGGGGTCGGACACGTACAGGGGTGGGGGTACGACTCGAATGTACTGGGGTGTACATACATGGGGGTCGGACACGTACAGGGGTGGGGGTAGGACTCGAACATACTGGGGTGTACATTGACGGTGGTACAACACGTACAGGGGTGGGGGTACGACTGGAACGTACTGGGGTGTACATTGACAGTGGTACGACACGTACAGGGGTGGGGGTACGACTCAAACATACTGGGGTGTACATAGACGGTGGTACGACATGTACAGGGGTGGGGGTACGACTCGAACGTACTGGGGTGTACATAGACGGTGGTACGACACGTACAGGGGTGGGGGTACGACTCGAACGTACTGGGGTGTACATTGACGGTGGTACGACACGTACAGGGGTGGGGGTAGGACTGGAACGTACTGGGGTGTACATAGACGGTGGTACGACACGTACAGGGGAGGGGGTACGACTCGGACGTACAGGGGTGTACATACACGGGTGGGGGTGTACATTCACGGGGGGTACGTCTCGGACGTACGGGGGCGGGGGGGAGTGTTGGGCGCTTATGCGGGCACATGTCTCCATGGTTGCTATGGGAGTTCGGTGCGGACGGTGTTTTTTCCATACGGTTGTAACATCGGACGCACGGGATGGATCGTGATTCCTCGGTCGGACTTCACCTTTCACATTTGTACGGTACATCGTCCGAGGACGTGTCGGACACATTTTCCGACCCGAGGACATGTGGGAAATCATTCCCGATGCGGTTCGTATGGACTTTTTACCATGCGAATCGTGATTGCCAGTTCGTACGGCACTTGTACGATTCGTACGGTAAAAAGACCGGATACGAGTCGCACGGGGAATTTTTTTACCGGATCGTAATTGCCACCTAAGTGTAGAATATGCCACAAACATAACTTTTGCACATCAAATAAAACTTCTAACAGCCCTAGCTTATGTACCAACCACAGATGTTGCAGAACATTACAATCTTTTATTAGAAATTCCATTCTACAAACAAAATGAAGTAAAGTTATCTCCCCTCTTAGATTATTTTGAGGATACCTGGGTGGGGTGACTACACAGATCAGGCCATAGACGTCAGCCCAAGTTCCAAATACCTTGGTGGAATGTATATGTAAGTACACTCAACCAACAAGCCAAAACTAACAACGCCGTCGAGGGCTGGCATAATGCATTCCTAACTTCTACTGGGAGAACAACTCCAACACTACAAAAACTACTAATTGCCATACAAAAGGAACAAAGTTTCCAAGAATTAAGAATGCAACAATCTGTCCTACAATTAAAACCAAAACAATCTAGACAAACTACTCAAATGTATAATTACCTACAACAACAGGTACAGCTATACCCATCCACAAGAGGACTTGAGTACTTAAATATAATAGCTCAAACTCTCTTCTAAACCCTTTCCAAAATATTAACCCACAATTCTACTAAAACACTATCACAACATAAAGAAACCACTTTATTATATCACATATTTAATTATGTGGTCTAAAATATATAAATAATTTATATCTACATATATTTAGACAACATAATTAAACAAACCAAGTACACAACAACAATATTAAATATATAAGATTTGCCCACCCACAATTAAAATATTTAAATGAACTTACCTGTGTAGTTGCTCCAATGGGATAATAACATTCTTTCCAAATAAATCCAGGTAGTTCAAAATCCATAGGTATCAAAAATGAATCCAAATAAAATGGAAAAATACAACTGTTTTTGGAAAAAAACGTCTACACCAAAAAAAGACAATCCATTAACCATAAAAATCCCGAAAAATATAAAAAAGGTAAATAACCGCTCCTGGAAACCCGAACAATAAAGGAAGTGTAAAATAAATATTAGTAAACACAACTAATACACACTTCCTTTAAAAAAAAAAAGGTGTTTGAAAGAGACGAAAATATCTTCTCCGTAAAACCTACAAAAGAGAAACAAACATTCCCACCCACACACAAACACACATAATGCACCTAAAAACATCACTACAAACATTATTCAAACACTATAAAACTTTAACACACCTAAATAACAAAACACTAACAAAGCCACAAACACGGAACACAACGTAAATTATAAAACCGTATACAAACTATTACTAACACCCTAACTTCTAAAACATCAATCCATACACACTTATTACAACATTACTACTTCCACAAAACACTTAAAACTATTTAATAATAAAGAATATAACTCTTACCTTCTCAAACGCGAAACAGCTCCCGACCGCGACCTGGATTCTACCAAAATAACCCAAAACAACAGCGAGCGGTTACAAAATAAAAGACCCAAACAAACATAACAACTAAAAAAATACCAATAAATGCCCTAACTATTTATTTAACATTACACATTACTTTAAAAATTAGTAAAACATTACAATAAAATACTCAAAAAGAATACCTATTTTTTTATATATGTGAAAATTATTTAACTTATAAAAATAAATATAATAAAAAAAATATATTTACAAATATAATAACAAAACTGTATATATTACCCAAAAAAATGTATGAACATGATATAATTAATATATTGTATCTGCAACATACCAAAACTAAAAATAAAAAAAAATATTCTAAAATGTAAACATTTTCTATATTAATTATCTAATATGAATATTAATAATAAAAATATATTTATCATATATTTCAAACCATACAATTTCTTATAAATTCAAATAAAGTCTAAAAATATTGAGAGTACACAATATACATTTAAAAATATTAAACAGCTATAAAAATCAGATTTTTTTTATTTATTATTTTGTCTGTTCATATATTAATATCCAAAATATACATTAAACAAACATATATCCATTATAATTTTTTTTTTACAATAATACAAATGTTAAATATTAATTATTTCATTACATGATTATTTCAATGATTTAATTATTATAATATGCGTAATAATAAACAATATTTTCTCTGTAATTAATATACATTCCAACAACTATAAAACAAATCTTATTTTCCTTTCTACAATTTTATACAAAAATTTAGAATTTGCATTCTGATATAACTTCTATCTTTTATCCAACTAAAACTAAAATCTACAGATTTATTGTAAATTAAAACAAATTAATTTAACTGTTCCTATTCAACTCTATATTTAATTGTAATAATTGCTATTTACCAAACTTAATTAACATACTACTCCCACTACAGACTGAACTTAATTAATTTACTATTCTCACTCCAAAATATATTTAATTAGGGTAGGTGCTAGACACTGAACTTAATAAATGTACTATTCTCACTCCAACCTATATTTAATTAGAGTATGTGCTTGACACTGAACTGAATTAATTTACTATTCCCACTCCAGTCTATATTTAATTAAGATAAGTGCTGGACACTGAACTTAATTAATTGACTATTCCCACTCCATTCTATATTTAATTAAGATAAATGCTGGACACTGAACTTAATTAATTTACTATTCTCACTCCAACCTATATTTAATTAGAGTATGTGCTGGACACTGAACTTAATTAATTTACTATTCCCACTCCAGTCTATATTTAATTAAGATAACTGCTGGACACTGAACTTAATTAATTTACTATTCTCACTCCAATCTATATTTAATTAGGGTAGGTGCTGGACACTGAACTTAATTAATTTACTATTCCCACTCCAGTCTATATTTAATTAAGATAAGTGCTGGACACTGAACATAATTAATTTACTATTCTCACTCCAACCTATATTAAATTAGAGTAGGTGCTGGACACTGAACTTAATAAATTTACTATTCCCACTCCAGTCTATATTTAATTAAGATAAGTGCTGGACACTGAACTTAATTAATTTACTATTCTCACTCCAACCTATATTAAATTAGGGTAGGTGCTGGACACTGAACTAAATTAATTTACTATTCCCACTCCAGTCTATATTAAATTAAGATAAGTGCTGGACACTGAACTTATTAAATTTACTATTCTCACTCCAACCTATATTTAATTATAGTATGTGCTGGACACTGAACTGAATTAATGTACTATTCCCACTCCAGTCTATATTTAATAAGATAACTGCTGGACACTGAACTTAATTAATTTACTATCCTCACTCCAACCTATATTTAATTAGAGTATGTGCTGGACACTGAACTGAATTAATTTACTATTCCCACTCCAGTCTATATTTAATTAAGATACGTGCTGGACACTGAACTTAATTAATTTACTATTCTCACTCCAACCTATATTAAATTAGAGTAGCTGCTGGACACTGAACTTAATTAATTTACTATTCCCACTCCAGTCTATATTAAATTAAGATAAGTGCTGGACACTGAACTTAATAAATGTACTATTCTCACTCCAACCTATATTTAATTAGAGTATGTGCTTGACACTGAACTGAATTAATTTACTATTCCCACTCCAGTCTATATTTAATTAAGATAAGTGCTGGACACTGAACTTAATTAATTGACTATTCCCACTCCATTCTATATTTAATTAAGATAAATGCTGGACACTGAACTTAATTAATTTACTATTCTCACTCCAACCTATATTTAATTAGAGTATGTGCTGGACACTGAACTTAATTAATTTACTATTCCCACTCCAGTCTATATTTAATTAAGATAACTGCTGGACACTGAACTTAATTAATTTACTATTCTCACTCCAATCTATATTTAATTAGGGTAGGTGCTGGACACTGAACTTAATTAATTTACTATTCCCACTCCAGTCTATATTTAATTAAGATAAGTGCTGGACACTGAACATAATTAATTTACTATTCTCACTCCAACCTATATTAAATTAGAGTAGGTGCTGGACACTGAACTTAATAAATTTACTATTCCCACTCCAGTCTATATTTAATTAAGATAAGTGCTGGACACTGAACTTAATTAATTTACTATTCTCACTCCAACCTATATTAAATTAGGGTAGGTGCTGGACACTGAACTAAATTAATTTACTATTCCCACTCCAGTCTATATTAAATTAAGATAAGTGCTGGACACTGAACTTATTAAATTTACTATTCTCACTCCAACCTATATTTAATTATAGTATGTGCTGGACACTGAACTGAATTAATGTACTATTCCCACTCCAGTCTATATTTAATTAAGATAACTGCTGGACACTGAACTTAATTAATTTACTATCCTCACTCCAACCTATATTAAATTACAGTAGGTGCTGGACAATGAACTTAATTAATTTACTATTTCCACTCCAGTCTATATTTAATTAAGATAAGTGCTGGACACTGAACTTAATTAATTTACTATTCTCACTCAAATCTATATTTAATTATGGTAGGTGCAAAACACTAAACTTCATTAATTTAGTCTTCCCACTCATAAATATATTTAATTACACTAGATCATGTATACTAATCTTAATTAATTTTATATTCCCACTCCAATATGTATTTAATTACAGTAATTGCAATACAAATATATAAATATAAATATATAAAAAAAATATGTATTAATCATTATTAAAAATTTTACTTTTAACAATACCCACACTTATCCTCTACAAATCCAACTCCCCAATCTAAAATGTATCCAAAATTTTATATTATAATATAATTTTTTTAAATATAAATTACTCAATATTACTAATTTAAAATACATTTTTAACACTCCCCACCCTTATCCCCTATAAGCCAACAACCCAATCCCCAAAAATTTTTTAAATTGTACAATCAAAATCAAAATTTATACATACTTTTTATACAATATTACCAACATTTTACACATTTTTATCAAACTGCACACCCTTATCCCCATAACACAACATCCCACTCCTAAAATTAAATATAACATTGGAAATTTTATTCTAATTTTCTAAATTTTGTATACAAATTATTCCTACATAAATCAAATTTTTTAAAACACTCCCCACCCTCATCCCCTATAACCCAACATCCCACTCCTAAAAGATAATATAAAAAATATATTTTTATTCCAAATTTCAAATTAAATTTATTAAATATTCCAAATTAAAAAAAATTTTTTACAACACTTCCCACCCTTATCCCCTGTAACTCAACATCCCACTCAGAACATTTAAAATAAAATTCTAAATTACATTTAAAATTATGTTTTTTTAAAAAACATTCAAAAATATATAAACATTTTTAAAACACTTCCCACCCTTATCCCCTAAAACCCAACATCCTACTCCTAAAATAAATTTAAAATTTCTAAATTAAATTTAAAATTTCTACATTAATTTTTTAAAACATTCTAAAATATATAAACATTTTTAAAAAACTTCCCACCCTTATCCCCTATAACCCAACATCCCGCTCCTACAATTATTTGTAAAATTCTAAATTATATTTAAATTTTCTAAATAAATTTTGTTAAAATTCTAAAATATATAAACATTTTTAAAACACTTCCCACCCTTATCCCCTATAACCCAACATCCCGCTCCTAAATATTTTTGTAAAATTCTAAATTTAATTTAAAATTTCTAAATAATTATTTCTAAAAATTCAAAAATAGATAAACATTTTTAAAACACTTTCCACCCTTATCCCCTATAACCCAACATCCCACTCCTATAATTAATTTTACAATTCTAAATTTATTTTAAAACTTCTAAATAATTGTTTTTTTAAATTCAAAAATATATAAACATTTTTAAAACACTTCCCACCCTTATCCCCTATAACCCAACATCCCGCTCCTAAAAATAATTTTTAAATTCTAAATTTATTTTGAAATTTCTAAATACATTTTTGTAAAAATTAAAAATATATAAACATTTTTAAAACACTTCCCACCCTTATCCCCTGTAACCCAACATCCCGCTCCTAAAATTAAATATACATTTCAAATTTGAAATAATATTTACTAATTAAATTTTACAATATAGTAAAAAAAAGAATTAACTTTTTTAAAACACTCCCCACCCTTATCCCCTATAACCCAACTTCCCGCCCCTAAAACAATATAAATATTTCTCATATTATATACATTTTAACTATTTATGCAATCAACTTCAAAATATTTACTAAACATACAATAACGATATTTTAACATGTCGATATTATTACTAACGATATTACTTACATCGACATATGATTAAAAAAGAAACAACAATATTTTTCATATCAATATTATCTATTTCGATATTTTGTACTTTAGATATTTTTAACTCGATATTTATGTCCCTCGATATTAAAAAGTCGATATATAGACTGCTCACCTGCTAGGCGGTCTTTCAAGTGCTTTCCCATTATGGACTCAAAGTGGAAACAAGAAGCAGAAGTTCCTTCAGGTAAAAGGTTCTAATTGGCTACAGGGGATCACATGGTCAGTGCTTTGCAGCCTGAGAGGTGCAACTACAGCAAAATGCAAAGGGGCAGATTTATGTTCCCTGGCGCATCCCTGCAAATCAGCATGGATGCGCCAGGGAAGATGCGTCACGCAAGTTTGCCCTTGCGCCACCGCAGATGCGCCGCATTTACAATGCGGTGCATCGTGGCGCAAGGACAAGCAGACACGTGACGCATCTGCCGGCGTAAGGTTGGTGCAGTGCTGAAATTGCGTCGCAAGCGCGATGCAACTCCAGCACTGTTCCAACCTACCCTATCTCTAACATGGTGCGTCATGTTCGTGGCGCAGGGCTTTACACCGTGACGCATCTCCATAGATGCGTCACGATGCAAATGGGGCGCAACGTGGCGCAGGGTTTACGCCGCCGCTGTGTCACAAAAGTGACGCAACGGCGGCGTAAAAGGGGCGCAAGTCCCAAATAAATCTGCCCCAAAGTGCTTAACGTGCACTCGCTGTGAATTTTGTGTCTTTATTGAGTGGAATCCTGAGGAGGAATAGGGAAGAAGAGACTTGCAAATAAATACACAACACAACGGGATAAGCCTGGTCATGATAAAAGAAAAGTAGCAACATCTTTAGTTATTGATTACAAGGAGACTCAGCGAAAGCTCAATTTGTTTAAAAATTGTAAGGAAAACATAGAGGTGCCAATTACGATCCTGTAAAAACCGGGTACGAACCGTCGGACGGAGCATATTCTCCGTCCGACGCGTACCCGGTCGTACAAATATACAAACATGGAATTACGATTCGCACGGAAACACCATTTCCGTACAAATCGTAAAAAACCCCGACCGAACAAAATAAACCTACAAATGCGATCCGGGAAAGCGCCGACCTGACGTCGGGACGCTCGCAGCCTGCCATTCACGAACCAGGAATTACGATTCGCACCGACGTCATCCCGCACGGTGAATATTTTCCGGCTGCCAAAAACTGCCGGGAAATCAGGACGACGCGAACAAGGACTACCAGTACGCGATGGACAGACAGGACGACGCGAACAAGGAGGACCAGTACGCGACGGACAGACAGGACGACGCGAAAAAAGAGTACCAGTACGCGACGGACAGACAGGACGACGCGAACAAGGAGGACCAGTACGCGACGGACAGACAGGACGACGCGAACAAGGAGGACCCATACGCGACGGAGAGACATGGACCCGAACCTACGTGTCATCCCGGCCCTCATAGCAGTCGACCTCCTCTATAGGTTCGGACGCAGACGCCGCAGAAGGTCAGAACAACTAAGGGAGGGGGGAAAGTGGGGTGGGGTGGGGGTGGCAGGACCAGGGCAGGCCACACACCCCCCACCAAAGTCACACAGCACACATGCCCTGGACATACCTAACTCCCATGCCCTGGTCACTACGAGGGGGTGGGGGCGTGTCCAGCTAAGCCAGCGACCGCCACAACGGAAGTCCGTCACGACGCGAACCGGCAACACAACCAGACAGGTACGTCCCGTACCCACGCCTGAAGAGTGTGGGTACGAGTCGTACCACGCCCACACCCACGTCACCCCAACAATGGCGGGACGGCTCGTACCAACGTGGCAAAGGCCTGGGGACGGGCCGCACAAGCATCACATAGCGTGGGGACGGATCTGTACGGACCCTACCCCCACCCCGTATGCATGGAGCGTACCCCCACCCCAACAGTGTAAGTATGACCCGTACCCCCACCCGCGTACGTATGGAGCATACCCCCACCCCAACAGTGTAAGTACGACCCGTACCCCCACCCACGTACGTATGGAGCGTACCCCCACCCCAACAGTGTAAGTACGACACGTACCCCCACCCGCGTACATATGGAGCGTACCCCCACCCCAACAGTGTAAGTACGACCCGTACCCTCACCTCGAATGCATGGAGCGTACCCCCACCCCAACAGTGTAAGTACAATCCGTACCCTCACCCGCGTACGTATGGAGCGTACCCCCACCCCAACAGTGTAAGTACGACCCGTACCCCCACCCGCGTACATATGGAGCGTACCCCCACCCCAACAGTGTAAGTATGACACGTACCCCCACCTGCGTACGTATGGAGCGTACCCCCACCCCAACAGTGTAAGTACGACCCATACCCCCACCCGCGTACGTATGGAGTGTACCCCCACCCCAACAGTGTAAGAACGACCCGTACCCCCACCCGCGTACATATGGAGCGTACCCCCACCCCAACAGTGTAAGTACGACCCGTACCCCCACCCGCGTACGTATGGAGCGTACCCCCACCCCAACAGTGTAAGTACGACACGTACCCCCACCCGCGTACGTATGGAGCGTACCCCCACCCCAACAGTGTAAGTACGACCCGTACCCTCACCTCGAATGCATGGAGCGTACCCACATCTGTGTATGCCATGAGCGTACAAATTGTGAAATAGGAGGGGTGTGTGCAGAGTCCTCCCAGCAGTACCCAGACACAGGAGGGGTGGGTGCCTAACACTCCCAGCAGTGCCCAGAGACAGGAGAGGTGGGTGTCTAACACTCCCAGCAGTGCCCAGAGACAGGAGGGGTGTGTGCAGAGTCCTACCAGCAGTGCCCAGAGGCAGGAGGGGTGGGTGCCTAACACTCCCAGCAGTGCCCAGAGACAGGAGGGGTGTGTGCAGAGTCCTCCCAGCAGTGCCCAGAGACAGGAGGGGTGGGTGCAGAGTCCTCCCAGCAGTGCCCAGTCACAAGAGTGGTGTGTGCAGAGTCCTCCCAGCAGTGCCCAGAGACAGGAGGGGTGTGTGCAGAGTCCTCCCAGCAGTGCCCAGAGGCAGGAGGGGTGGGTGCCTAACACTCCCAGCAGTGCCCAGAGACAGGAGGGGTGGGTGCCTAACACTCCCAGCAGTGCCCAGAGACAGGAGGGGTGTGTGCAGAGTCCTCCCAGCAGTGCCCAGAGGCAGGAGGGGTGGGTGCCTAACACTCCCAGCAGTGCCCAGAGACAGGAGGGGTGGGTGCCTAACACTCCCAGCAGTGCCCAGAGACAGGAGGGGTGTGTGCAGAGTCCTCCCAGCAGTGCCCAGAGACAGGAGGGGTGGGTGCAGAGTCCTTCCAGCAGTTCCCAGTCACAAGAGTGGTGTGTGCAGAGTCCTCCCAGCAGTGCCCAGAGACAGGAGGGGTGTGTGCAGAGTCCTCCCAGCAGTGCCCAGAGGCAGGAGGGGTGGGTGCCTAACACTCCCAGCAGTGCCCAGAGACAGGAGGGGTGGGTGCCTAACACTCCCAGCAGTGCCCAGAGACAGGAGGGGTGTGTGCAGAGTCCTCCCAGCAGTGCCCAGAGGCAGGAGGGGTGGGTGCCTAACACTCCCAGCAGTGCCCAGAGACAGGAGGGGTGGGTGCCTAACACTCCCAGCAGTGCCCAGAGACAGGAGGGGTGTGTGCAGAGTCCTCCCAGCAGTGCCCAGAGGCAGGAGGGGTGGGTGCCTAACACTCCCAGCAGTGCCCAGAGACAGGAGGGGTGGGTGCCTAACACTCCCAGCAGTGCCCAGAGACAGGAGGGGTGGGTGCCTAACACTCCCAGCAGTGCCCAGAGACAGGAGGGGTGGGGGCCTAACACTCCCAGCAGTGCCCAGAGACAGGAGGGGTGGGGGCCTATCACTCCCAGCAGTGCCCAGAGACAGGAGGGGTGGGTGCAGAGTCCTCCCAGCAGTGCCCAGTCACAAGAGTGGTGTGTGCGGAGTCCTCACAGCAGTGCCCAGAGACAGGAGGGGTGTGTGCAGAGTCCTCCCAGCAGTGCCCAGAGGCAGGAGGGGTGTGTGCAGAGTCCTCCCAGCAGTGCCCAGAGACAGGAGGGGTGGGTGCCCATCACTCCCAGCAGTGCCCATGGAACGCAAAGGGTGGAGTAGTCACAGATACCATGCCCACAAATGTCAGTCAGGTGCACAAAGACCCTGCAGTACATGTACCACATGTGTGCGAGGCTGGGAGTATACGCATGCATAGCGCAGAAAAGAAAACATGTACACATGAAGTCATGTCAATAGGCCACATACACAAGTACAATGACTACCAAGGATGCCACGAATGATGCAGGTGGAGACATCGCTCAGCAAGCATGTGCAAAGGTGAAGGACTACGTCACACACCCAGCTAATGGACACACAGCTCTGTGCTAAAGTCAGGGTACACAGAGGAAGGAATACACCTTGGGACAATTGCAACATGCAGCAACTGCTTACATGAATGGAGAAAGGTAGCTAACACCGTGTGATGGCACACAGATCCCAGGGTCCCCCCTATGAGCAGCACACTACTACATTACCCACACACCCAACACATGACCAACACCCACAACCATGTAGCAGCCCCACCAACAGCAATGCCAGCAATGCAGGAGTGTTCCAAGTTCAAAAAATAAATAACTTTATTCAGCATGAGCAAAAAACTAGTATGACGTAAGTCCAATATTAACAAAGGCCATAGGGCAGTCCAGGAGTCCCAGCTGGATGGGGGACACAGTGGGATGCGTGTCCCCTAGCTTGCCTGCACAGTTACAATCCGTTGTCTTCCACAGGGGTGAGGGCATCATGTGGGGGGGGAAGAAACAGGCACCGCAGGGACAGGAGGGTGAAGGGTAGGCATCGTGGGTGCAGGGATGGAGGACTCCACCACAGGGGGTGGGGCAGGGCCAAAGGCAGAGGCCAGGATCTCGCTGCACACCTTAGCAAGGTCCTCCAGGGACTCCCCTGCACCCGAAGGAACCACAGGCCCCAAGGAGGGGGGGGGGGCAGAGGGATGGGTTGCAGCGCCACTGGGGGAGGGTGTGGACAGGGGGGGGGACTCAAGCACCCTGACCGGGGACCTCCTTGACCGCTTGCGGGGTGGTGTCACTGTGGGGCTCAGGGACAGAGCGGCCATGAAGGAGTCTTTTGGGGAGATGTGGCCAGGAGAGCTGAGGGGAGGGGATTTGGAGGGAGTGGATTGGGTGGAATGCGGACTCCCACTCTGGCTGCGTTTCACACGTTTGCCCCCCGACCCAGTGGGTGTGCCTACTGCACCCTGTGTGTGCGTGTCAGGAGGTGTGCGGCAGACCTTCCCTGCTGGTGTGGTGCCTGTGTCTGTTGTGGTGGGTGCATGCTTACGTCTGGGTGTATGTGGGACAGGCATGGGAGTGGGAATTGTGGAAGGAGCAGGGGTAGGGGGTGGGACGTAGCGCTGCAGGAGACCCACTGCTGCAGTCAGTGTGGAGTCTATGGACCTCAGCAAGTTGCGTTGGTCAGCCTGCGATGAATGAATGCCCTCCAAGTATGCCTCCATGTTGTTGAGGACCTGGCTGTGGCCATGGAGGACATTAAGGATCGCAGTCTGACCAATCTGCAACTGCCGCTGGATGTCCACAGACTCAGCATTGGCGGCAGCAGTGGAGACAGGGGCAGGGGGTGCGGTGCCTGGCAGGAAGGAGACATGTGGTGACCGGGCACGCTGGGAAGGGACACGAGCACGTGGGAGGCGGCTGATGCCAATGGAGGGGGCGGTGCCAGATGTAGGGCTGCTGTCAGATGGTGGTGCAGCCACCGCCCACTCGGAGAGATCATCCTCGGACCCGTCAGCTTAATACTCTGTTGTGCCAGTCGACAGGTCCCCGGGTTCACTCTCCTCCGCCTCAGTCCCACTCGAAGTGCCAGCCCCGATGTCACCGCTGGCACTGGTGCTCGGTCCCTCCGCGCCGTCTGTGTCCATGTCTCCCTCCGTGCCCCCTGACGATGCTGTGGGCAGGGTGAAGAGACAGAAATTAATCATACACCTGTATACATATGTCACATGAGTCAAATCTACGTAGGTTACAGTGCATAGCCTGAAACAAAGGATGAGTTACAACTACAAAACAAGGTACATACGTAGGCCCTGCAAGACACAGTTGTGTGACCCACCATGCCATGGAAAAACTATGGAGAGCATGACACAATAGCAAATGAGATGACATGGTATTCTGACTGAGGAGCAAGGCCCTGGGAACAATACAGCACTGCATCTGCACCACACAGGGTGGCAGGAAATTGGGATGAGCAGGGACCAAATCCAGGAACTAGAGGCACATGCAGCATAGGTAATACTGAGAACATGCCCACCCTGACTGGCACGCTGCACCTTGAGTGTATGTCCAGACAAACATTACACACTGGCCAGTCCGAGCAAGGAGATGACATGTCTTGACATGTAGGCCATGGCCGCCCCACCCACCCCCTACATAAGACAAATCTGTGGAGACACAGGAAGCACTTACATCTCTTAGTCTGGGTGAAATACACATGGGATGCAACAATTCAAGATTGCACACCAAATTCCCAAGGTGCGCCTGTCCAAATATTCATGTACAAATGGGCATCATCAGATGATTGCAACAAGACACACAGGCAATGGCCACCGTGAGTATGTACTTTGAAAATCAGGTCAGGCTGGACAGTGGACACTTGTAATACATCTCACGTCAAGAAACATGGTGCCAGGGGACAATGGCACAGAGCACAACCTATGCTGTAGACACAGAGATTGTCAACATTCTCGGATTACACACATGATACCTAGGAAAATATGCCCCTGGGGACAGTAGTGGCCACACAACTCCATGCTCCTGAATGGGAATGACTGCAACACACGCTAACATCCCTGCACTATGCGTAATGCACACTCATTCACATCATGTCACAGGCCACCACATGGGACATGCCTGCTGGAAGGCCTGGCACTCGAGAGATTAACTCCCATGTCTGGACTCAGCATTAGTGCCAACTGACATGGAACCCACAAGTCCAGAACTGGACAGGGCACAGGCAAGGTCACAAAACCTGTTACACACCACCCCCACACATGATGCTGCAGGCATTGTACACTTGGAGAAGGTGTCAGGCTACATAACCTTGTGATGGAGTGACTACACACAGACCAGGGAACACATTGCAAGGAGGGGAAGGGAGGCAGGAGAGCACTGCAATACGGTGGGGAACAGGATCTGCACAGCACCATAAACCCTGGAAGTGTATCCATGGAACAGTGCACTTACAAATGCTGGTGAAACACAACAAACACACACATGTACCTACCCCCTTCCGGCTGCTGCATGTCCCGTAGACGCCTGTCCAAGTCAGGAAAGACCACCGCCAGCACACGTTTCTGGATGTGGGAGAGACGGCGGCGCCCGCGGTTCTTGTGGCTCTCAGGTGAGTCCCCCAGCAGGACCCGTGCGCTCCTCCGCGTCCAGCACCGGATATCCTGCCAGCGTTTCCTCACCTGGGACAGGTGCCGCCTCCGACCATACGCACTCCTCACGGCGCTGACGGCGTCCAGCCATATCTGCTCCTTGGCAGCGGCGTCTACCTGTGAGGATGAACAAGTGACACTACATCAATACACCTTGCACATGTCACAGGGACACAGATTAGAACACATTTGCTGTTTACAACAAGGCATAGTGTGCATCCAACGCATTGCAACTTTGTCATAGGGACATGATCCTCTGGGGGAAGGCCAAAAGCAGTACGTGCCATTGAAAGGACACAGGTGGAATGAGGGCAACTACACAATCAATGAGCCAGGCTCACACTGTGCATCACACCCACCCCTCCTGTCTCAGGGCACTGCTGGGAGGACTCAGCACCCACCCCTCCTGTCTCAGGGCACTGCTGGGAGTGATAGGCCCCCACCCCTCCTGTCTCAGGGCACTGCTGAGAGGACTCTGCACCCACCCCTCCTGTCTCAGGGCACTGCTGGGAGGACTCTGCACCCACCCCTCCTGTCTCAGGGCACTGCTGGGAGTGATGGGTCCCCACCCCTCCTGTCTCAGGGCACTGCTGGGAGGACTCTGCACCCACCCCTCCTGTCTCAGGGCACTGCTGGGAGGACTCTGCACCCACCCCTCCTGTCTCAGGGCACTGCTGGGAGGACTCTGCACCCACCCCTCCTGTCTCAGGGCACTGCTGGGAGTGATAGGCCCCCACCCCTCCTGTCTCAGGGCACTGCTGGGAGGACTCTGCACCCACCCCTCCTGTCTCAGGGCACTGCTGGGAGGACTCTGCACCCACCCCTCCTGTCTCAGGGCACTGCTGGGAGTGATAGGCCCCCACCCCTCCTGTCTCAGGGCACTGCTGGGAGGACTCTGCACCCACCCCTCCTGTCTCAGGGCACTGCTGGGAGGACTCTGCACCCACCCCTCCTGTCTCAGGGCACTGCTGGGAGGACTCTGCACCCACCCCTCCTGTCTCAGGGCACTGCTGGGAGTGATAGGCCCCCACCCCTCCTGTCTCAGGGCACTGCTGGGAGGACTCTGCACCCACCCCTCCTGTCTCAGGGCACTGCTGGGAGGACTCTGCTCCCACCCCTCCTGTCTCAGGGCACTGCTGGGAGTGATAGGCCCCCACCCCTCCTGTCTCAGGGCACTGCTGGGAGGACTCTGCACACACCCCTCCTGTCTCAGGGCACTGCTGGGAGGACTCTGCACCCACCCCTCCTGTCTCAGGGCACTGCTGGGAGGACTCTGCACCCACCCCTCCTGTCTCAGGGCACTGCTGGGAGTGATAGGCCCCCACCCCTCCTGTCTCAGGGCACTGCTGAGAGGACTCTGCACACACCCCTCCTGTCTCAGGGCACTGCTGGGAGGACTCTGCACCCACCCCTCCTGTCTCAGGGCACTGCTGGGAGTGATAGGCCCCCACCCCTCCTGTCTCAGGGCACTGCTGGGAGGACTCTGCACACACCTCTCCTGTCTCAGGGCACTGCTGGGAGGACTCTGCACCCACCCCTCCTGTCTCAGGGCACTGCTGGGAGGACTCTGCACCCACCCCTCCTGTCTCAGGGCACTGCTGGGAGTGATAGGCCCCCACCCCTCCTGTCTCAGGGCACTGCTGGGAGGACTCTGCACCCACCCCTCCTGTCTCAGGCCACTGCTGGGAGACATCAGGCATTCCCCCCCCTGGGACCTCCCCTACAGTACATAGCATGTGTGTCACACCTGGACACAATGGCAGAAGTCACAGTCACAAAAAAGGGACACAGTCTGTGGCAGTGGACACTGCACTCACCTGATAACCTGGTCGCCCATACAGCATGGGGTACCGTGGGAGGATCACTTCCACCAAAGCCATGTTCTCCTCCAGGGTGAATGGCTGTGACCTCTCCACAGCCCTTGACATGGTTCCAGGGAATCAGTAGCAGCAGCTGGGTCGTGGAATACAGAGATGTGCAGGCAAGTGCTCTCTCATGGGACCTGGCTGCCTAATATCTGCCTTGCTGGCCCATCTCATGCACAGGAGTACAGAGTGATTGGTCACTCACATTTGCATCCTATGTTTCCTCCAATCCCTTCAAACCTAGCAGTCTGTGGGTTCTCTATCGGTTTTTTTCTCCTGCATGATGTCAGCCCCACAAACACATTGCAACAAAGTAGATTCATTGCAACTGACTTCTGCTGTGCACCTTCCAGAACAAATTCAAAATTTGAACTTGGTCTCCATGACAACCAGCATGCATGTAGGCCTTAATACTTGTCCCTCATGTGTCCCCTATGTAATTTGGAGCTTCACACACAGGTACGGTGCGTTCCGGGGCCCTAGGGCACCCCAAATGCATTGCAACGGCCCGTACACGCGTGCCTACGTTCACTATCACTATGGGTGTCCTCGCGTATGCGTACTCGTAGTGGTACGGGCCGTACACACGCCTGTACGCTCCCTATCACTATGGGTGTCCTCGCGTATGCGTACTCATAGTGGTATGGGCCGTACACACGCCTGTACGCTCCCTATCACTATGGGTGTCCTCGCGTATGCGTACTCGTAGTGGTACGTGCCGTACACACGCCTGTACGCTCCCTATCACTATGGGTGTCCTCGCGTATGCGTACACGTAGTGATAGTGAGCGTACAGGCGTGTGTACGGCCCGTACCACTACGAGTACGCATACGCGAGGACACCCATAGTGATAGGGAGCGTACAGGCGTGCGTACGGCCCTACCACTATGGGTGTTGTTGCGTATGCGTACTCGTAGTGGTACGGGCCGTACACATGCCTGTACGCTCGCCATCACGATGGGTACACATACGGCAGCACTCCCATAGTGATATGGGAACGTACACAGGCCCTCTTAGCAGCAGTACGGCGGTTTTCACACATCACAGTGGTGACAGGCGGCACACAGGTAGGAATAGGGCGGACATACTTGTCCATGGATGGACATACTTGTCCATGAATGGACATCAAGGCATCGTCTGTGCATTACTACATGTGTGGGGCACAGGTGTGACAGGCTGTGATGTGGAACATTACTCCTGAGTCGAGAAGGCACCAGATGTATGATGAGATGTGTACAGATGTACTGTGTGACGGTGCAATGTGTGCCAGGCATACCCTTGACTCCTTTGACATGTGTGCATGTCGTACTGCACACTTGGGGTGAGCGTCACTGGCATGGCACGGACACCAACACACGGAAGTGTCCCCTGATGCCCGGTACAGGGGTTACCACACCTGACTTGTCACTACCCACGGTGCACAATGTGACTATGTCATGTATGTGTGGGGGCTTCCCATCAGGTTGATGTTGGAGCACCCTCAAAAGCTGCAGCTGTTGCAGCAACCAACATGTGTCTGTGTGTAGATTGACATTGCACACTGTTCCGCACACCATGCCACATGTGGTATCGGATGTGAGGTGCACATGTATGCATGGGACACGGAGTAGCGTGACAAGGACATGTCTGCATCCTCACAAAGAATGTGTGGTGAGTCATGACATGTGCACCTTCATGGCAAGGTGTGTGGGCTGTCCTAGTGTAATGTCATGTGACCTGTGGCTCTAGTGTTCCGCTACCAGTCTCTGCAATCGGCATCCTACTTCTGCTGATGTGTGGGCGTATGTCACTCCTGTCTTGCGTCTGGCTGTTCACTTGCACTGGGACACAGCTATTCCCATGGCATGGCATGGGGAGGTTCTCAATCTCCGTGTGTAGCTGGGTCTTGGTAGGAGTGTCACCTGGCAGCCATACGTGTCCAGGGCATGTAGCACATACCTGACTCCCTATGTAGCATATGTGTATTGACAGATTAACATGTGCTCAGTACATATGAATTGTTGTCGTAGTGCACTCACTCTTCCTTGTCACTTCCAAATTACTGCAGAGCGCCGCCTCTTGCCCGACCAATTCCGGACTTGGCTGCCATGCGGGAGAATGACAGTATCCGGTGCTACCGCTTCCCCCAACCGTTGATTCTGGAGTTGACGGCGAGACTGGCACCACACCTGCAACCGCAGCACAGGTATCCTACGGCACTGACACCCCAGCTGAAGGTAATGGCTGCCCTACATTTTCTTGCCACGGGTACCTTTCAATATACCATAGCTCATGTTGGTGGCATGTCCCAGAGCATGTTCTGCCGTGTGCTGCATGATTTCTTAGAGGCCATGTTGATTCACCTGGATGACTTCATCAAGTTCCCAACCCCTGAACAGTTGACTGCGGTCAAGCGTGGATTCTATGCCCTGGGAGGGATGCCCCATGTCATTGGGTCCATAGATGGGACACATGTAGCTTTGGTACCACCACACGCACGGGAGGTAGCGTACCGCAATCGGAAGCACTACCACTCCATCAATGCCCTTGTGGTGTGTCAGTCCAACATGGTGATTTCACATGTCTGTGCTCGTTTTCCAGGATCAGCACACGATGCCTACATCATGAGGCGTAGCAGGATGCCTGAAATGATGATGCAGCTGCGCAACGAAAGAGCATGTGTTGTTGGTGGGTACAGTCTGTCTGTCCTGTATTTTGCATAGCCTACCAGCACGACCGCTTCACCACTTCTAACGATGTCCATGTGCTTCCCATGTAGGGGACGCTGGCTATCCCAACATGCCATGGCTGCTCACACCTCTCCGCAACCCCATCACGCCGGCCCAGCTCCGCTACAACACCGCCCATGGCCGGACAAGGCGAGTGATAGAGAGGACGTTTGGCCTGCTGAAGAGCCGATTTCGGTGCCTCCACAAGACCGGTGGCGCGCTCCCATATGCCCCTGCGAAGGTCTGCAAAATCTTCATGGTCTGCTGCATGCTGCACAACATGGCAGTTGAGAAAGCTGTGCCACTCATCCTGGATCAACATGACGAGGACCATCCACCCGTGGAGGACGAAGGGCTTGGCAATGGGGCTAGTGATGTGGAGGATGTGGAGCCGCAAGAGGACATCCAGACTCGGCTCATACGCCACTTCTTTGCTTAGTGGTGAGTACCAGTGTCTGAGTGTGCACGCATTGGTCCCCGTGTGGCATGTGTTGTGATGTGTGTCTCCACCTGCATGTATGGCACGTGAGTCAGAGGTGTGTGTGGGTGTGTCACTGGAGTGATGGTGGCAGTGATGGTTGTATTTCCCCAGTCATAATTGTGACCTAGCATGTTGTCATCCATACATGTGTCGAGTAAATGCACGTGCAAGTGGCTGTGCTTTTTGTGGCTGACTTCTTGTGTGTCTCTCTTCCCCAGGTACTTGCGCATGCCGTCTGCTGGTTGCATTGTTGTGGCACTGCTATTCCTCATGGACACGTCATCGTGGGCTGACTCAGCGTTACAGGCACGGACACGTTTGGAAGTCTCCATAGGGTAAGGGATGCATCAGGGGTGTATTGGGTGTGGCAGTTGTTCACGATGTATGCACACTGCCCCTGTCGATGTTTGGTTCCTCTGCAGCCATGTAGCATCACCATGGGACACGACATGCAGCTGTGTACACCTGAATAGATGGTCTGACTGGTTGACAGTCATCAGTGATGGGATAGTGGATTGTGATGATGGCATCAATGTGTGTGACACTGCCCTCGGACACATACGGTTAGCATTGGCTTGACATAGTATGGGACTTCCACATCAGTGGATCAATGGTGTATGGCAGTCTCTCCGTGAGCAGCTGTGGGTGTTTAGCTGTTAGCCGACAATTGTGTGCCAGTTCCATGGCTAACACGCATTTGTGCTGCAGAAGGGGGGTGCCAGTGTTGGACCCACATGTTACTCCGCAAGAAGTGTTCATGTGTACTTCAAGTTGCCTCTGCAATCCCGAAAACATGACTAATAAAGGTGTCCCTATGCCTCCAAGGTGCCTCTTCTCAGTCAATGCTGGGGTGTTGCCACGGTGCATCCAGCATGTCTGGCATGGTTTTCCCGGATAGTGGCAATGTGTCGATGTGTCGAGTAGCAAGATGCAAGCTGTGTGTGTGGGCTGAGACTGTGTATTGGGCATGATGTCCATGACTGTGTGGGTATTGTGACATGTGCCATCCCCATGCATCCAACGTTGGCCAGGCCCCCATTCTCTGCATCCATCGGACTCAGGCTTGCAGGACATGGTTCTGCCACCTGTCTACACATACCTGGGTGCCCCCCAGGACACTCCACATGATCCCTGACCTCTGCGCATGACTGTTGCTGTACTCAATGTGTCTGTCAGCACGGTTGTGCGGCCACCCCCTCAGCTGGTTGGGCCCATCACGGGTGTGTATGGTGCTCCATGTCTGTCTTGCCTAATACACTGTGACCCGTGTGTCCTGTGCCAGACTCAGGCCCCAGGGTGTGGATGGTTGAAGTCAAAAGAGAACTCAGGCATGTTTAGACTTTACAACACACTTGTAAGGTAATAATGCAACCAGCAGGCATCTTCTCTTCATGGTGTGATTTTTTATTTTTTTGGGGGGGGGGATAAAGTGAGGGGGTTTCCGGGAGTTTGGAATCCAAAGTTCAGTAGGGGAGTTGGTGTCCTTGCCATTGGAAATCCTCATAGTCCATGCCACAGTCTTTGTCAACATTGGTCAGACAGTGACCAGCAGGGCCATGTGGCAGAGAATGTCTCTTGATGCTGTGATGCTGTTGCTCCAGTGGGCCAGGTGCCAGGCCAGGTGTCCTGGGAGATGGTGATGTAGCGCCGACCCTCACGGTCCTTTCCGTGGACGACCCGGCCTCCTGCGGGGACCCTCAGAAGCAGGCCGTGAGGATGTTTGGGATGCTCCGTCGGATATCCCCTCCTCCTCCTGATCCCTCCCTGTGGGTGGTGATGTTCTACGGCGTCTGGCACAGGGAGGGTTGCCCATGTTGTCGGCCATCCGACGGAGTGTATCGTGAATCCCCTGGAACACCGTCACTTGCTCAGCCTGTCTGTCCTCCATCCTCCGTTGGTGTTGCAGTAGACAGGCATGTTGCTCCGCATGTTGCTGGGCCTGCTGGGTCTTCATCTCATCGAGGGTCCCCTTGATCTCATTGAGAGTGGACACAACCTGGGCCATGCCCGTGGTGTCCTGCCGGTATGTGTCCATGATGTTACGGACATGGGAAAATACCGGTTCCCCAGCCAACTGGTCAGGCTCGCGCCTCCGCCGTCCTCCACTCCCACCACCCCTGCCCACTTGCACCTGGCCTGCCCTTGTGGGTACATCGGGTCTCCGGGACCCCTGAGGGGTGGCATTGGCGTTGTCGCCTGCCTCCTCCTGGGTGCCCGGGACACCGTGTCCCTCCTGGCCAGCCTGGCTGCATTGTGGTGGTGGGGTAGGTATCCTGGGTGTCTCCTGGGATGTGGCAGGAGTGGGGGTGGTGGTTGGCACAGTTGTACCTGACGCAGGTGCTGCAGGTGGTTGGACACCAGAGGGGCCAGGTCGGTCGGGGTCGTTCACAGAGTGGTGAGACTCGTTGCTGCCGGTGGGATCGGGCTCCCTCAGATCCGGGTCCTGTGAGTCTTCCCCCCCAGTGTTGGGGGGGTGAACCACGACGTTGACCTGTGTGTGAGAGAGACAATGTTAATTTTGGTCCATGCAACATCCATGTTTCATCAGTTTCAAAGTTGGCAATTTTCCTCTTGGAATTAGGATCTGTCTTGCATTCCACTCACAGTGCACTTGTGCATGGGTGTGTCCCTTGTGCAGCACTTTGGCCCCTTTCACTATGTGTGGCACAGTCTTACTTGCTGCATCAAGTGTGACTGCAGTTAGCAGTGGAGTGGGCAGGTGTGGCGAGCCATGCATTGGCGCCTTCCGTGTAGCACTGTACATGTGCACATGGAGTGGATCCACACACTTATATAATGCAGGTAGCTGTCGTTGTGCTCGTGAACAGGTTGTGACATGGCCCTGTGTTTTGCCATGGTGAAGAGGGGGGGTTCTGGCACTGGCCACCCTTGGCTACATGCACGCAGTCTACCTGCTGACGACATTCCCACACACCACACAACTGATTTGCTCTCCCTGTGTCTCCCTCCCTCTCTGTCCCCCTCTCCCTCCCTCTGTGGGTCAGCCTCCTCCCTCTGTCCGTCTCCCTGTGTCTCCCTCCCTCTCTGTCCCCCTCTCCCTCCCTCTCTGTCCCCCTCTCCCTCCCTCTGTGTGTCAGCCTCCTCCCTCTGTCCGTCTTCCTGTGTCTCCCTCCCTCTCTGTCCCCCTCTCCCTCCCTCTGTGTGTCAGCCTCCTCCCTCTGTCCGTCTTCCTGTGTCTCCCTCCCTCTCTGTCCCCCTCTCCCTCCCTCTGTGTGTCAGCCTCCTCCCTCTGTCCGTCTCCCTGTGTCTCCCTCCCTCTCTGTCCCCCTCTCCCTCCCTCTCTGTCCCCCTCTCCCTCCCTCTGTGTGTCAGCCTCCTCCCTCTGTCCGTCTCCCTGTGTCTCCCTCCCTCTCTGTCCCCCTCTCCCTCCCTCTCTGTCCCCCTCTCCCTCCCTCTGTGTGTCAGCCTCCTCCCTCTGTCCGTCTTCCTGTGTCTCCCTCCCTCTCTGTCCCCCTCTCCCTCCCTCCGTGTGTCAGCCTCCTCCCTCTGTCCGTGTCCCTGTGTCTCCCTTCCTCTCTGTCCCTCTCTCCCTCCCTCTCTGTCCCCCTCTCCCTCCCTCTCTGTCCCCCTCTCCCTCCCTCTGTGTGTCAGCCTACTCCCTCTGTCCGTCTTCCTGTGTCTCCCTCCCTCTCTGTCCCCCTCTCCCTCCCTCCGTGTGTCAGCCTCCTCCCTCTGTCCGTGTCCCTGTGTCTCCCTCCCTCTCTGTCCCCCTCTCCCTCACTCTCTGTCCCCCTCTCCCTCCCTCTGTGTGTCACCCTCTGTCACCTCAGCCCAGCTTCCTAGACACACACTTTTTCCAGTCCTTTGAATGGCCCTTGGCTTGTTGATGTGAGTTTGTTTCTGATCTCCAGGCACCCATTGGGTTTAGTGTCTGTGTGTGCGCTGTGGTTGTGTGTGCTGCCACTCTTTCACAGTGTTGGCTGTTCATTAGCTGCTGTCATGTGCAAAACAGTGCCTTCACCCCCATCTGTTGATGCAAGGTGTCCGCCATTTGCTGGCGAGTCTTTCCTGTGTGGGGACACACTGTTTGTCTGGCTGTGACCTGGGCCTTATTGGCAGAGGGCATTGTTGTCTGCTTCTGAGTTGCACTATGTGACTTTTGGGGCCCACCCTCCCGCCATCTGGGTTACCGTGTCATGTGTTGGTGTCTTCTGTGGCCTGTGACTTGACATTGTCCTGCTGGGTGCATGGGGCATGGTGGCGGCAGTGGCATGTGCGTGTTCATGGAGTGTGGTTGAGTCATGCGATAGGTTGGGGTGGTTGCATGCCTGTTAGTGATTTTGGTTGTGGATGTGGTCCCCCCCATGTGAGGTGCGTTGTTCGTGTACTCACCCGGGTGTCGGAGTCCTCCTAATCCTTCGACTGCCTCCACCGGCTGTATGGCCATCACCCTCTCCTCCCAGGGCTGGTAGTGTACGGGTCTGCGGGAGGGCCCTCCTCCAGTGGCGTTGGCCTGGTTGTGTTCCTCCAGCATCTTGGCTCGGACCCTCCTCCGCAGATCGTACAACCTGGCTTGGCATTCCTGCCTGGTCCTTCTGGTGTCCGCAACAGCATTCACAGCATCGACGATGGTCTGCCACATGGCTGTTTTTGCTGCCATGCTGGTCTGTCTGACCAATGTTCCAAAGAGCTGTGGCTCGACTCTGAGGATTTCATCAACAAGGACCTCCAACTCTCGGTTACTGAACTTTGGATTCTTGTTAGTGGGCATGGTGAGGGGTGTGGGTGTGGATGGTGGGGGGGGGTGGATGGTTGTGGGTGTGTGGGTGTGGTTGTGCAGGTGTGTGTGTGTGAATGTGATGAGGGGGTGTTTGTGAAGGTGGTTGTGTGAAGGTGTGCAAGTGTAAGGTGTGGTGAAGCTTGTAGTATGGTTCTGTGGTGTCTGGCAGCAGTGAGTCTGTTGCAAAGGCTCATGGTTTGTGTGTGTGGGCCCTTTTTATTGGTCCATTGGTGGGTGTGGCTGTGTTTGAAGTTTGGGTGGGTGTGTTATAAGGAGTGGTGGTGTTTTGGGCCTCTGTTTGTTTTTGGCAGTTGCAGGTCAGGGAATGTGTTTTTTTAGTGTTTGTTGGCCATGTTTAGTGGCTTTGTGCCATTCGAATAGTGTATTCTTGTGTTGTTTTGTTTTGTCCTGGTTGTGTATGTGCGTTTTGAGCGTGTGTACGGTGTGTACATGGGCCATTTGGTTGTACGGTGCTGTCCTTGTGTGTGGCTTGGTACGACTCGTACATGCGGTTGTGATGTTGGGGCCTGGGGTGCGCTCCGTACTTAGGAGGTTGTGGTGGGGGTGCGACTTGAACGTACTGGGGTGTACATACACGGGGGTACGACACGTACAGGGGTGGGGGTACGACTCGAACGTACTGGGGTGTACATACACGGGGGTACGACACGTGCAGGGGTGGAGGTACGACTAGAACGTACTGGGGTGTACATACACGGGGGTACGACACGTACTGGGGTGTACATTGACGGTGGTACGACACGTACAGGGGTGGGGGTACGACTCGAACGTACTGGGGTGTACATAGACGGTGGTACGACACGTACAGGGGTGGGGGTAGGACTCGAACGTACTGGGGTGTACATTGACGGTGGTACGACACGTACAGGGGTGGGGGTACGACTCGAACGTACTGGGGTGTACATAGACTGTGGTACGACACGTACAGGGGTGGGGGTAGGACTCGAACGTACTGGGGTGTACATTGACGGTGGTACGACACGTACAGGGGTGGGGGTACGACTCGAACGTACTGGGGTGTACATTGACGGTGGTACGACACGTACAGGGGTGGGGGTACGTCTCAAACGTACTGGGGTGTACATAGACGGTGGTACGACACGTACAGGGGTGGGGGTATGACTCTAACGTACTGGGGTGTACATAGACGGTGGTACGACACGTACAGGGGTGGGGGTAGGACTCGAACGTACTGGGGTGTACATTGACGGTGGTACGACACGTACAGGGGTGGGGGTACGACTCGAACGTACTGGGGTGTACATTGACGGTGGTACGACACGTACAGGGGTGGGGGTACGACTCGAACATACTGGGGTGTACATACATGGGGGTCGGACACGTACAGGGGTGGGGGTACGACTCGAACGTACTGGGGTGTACATACATGGGGGTCGGACACGTACAGGTGTGGGGGTACAACTCGAATGTACTAGGGTGTACATACATAGGGGTCGGACACGTACAGGGGTGGGGGTACGACTCGAACGTACTGGGGTGTACATTGACGGTGGTACGACACGTACAGGGGTGGGGGTAGGACTGGAACGTACTGGGGTGTACATAGACGGTGGTACGACATGTACAGGGGTGGGGGTACGACTGGAACGTACTGGGGTGTACATTGACGGTGGTACGACACGTACAGGGGTGGGGGTACGACTCGAACGTACTGGGGTGTACATAGACGGTGGTACGACACGTACAGGGGTGAGGGTACGACTCGGACGTACAGGGGTGTACATACACGGGTGGGGGTGTACATTCACGGGGGGTACGTCTTGGACGTACGGGGGCGGGGGGGAGTGTTGGGCGCGTATGCGGGCACATGTCTCCGTGGTTGCTATGGGAGTTCGGTGCGGACGGTGTTTTTTCCATACGGTTGTAACATCGGACGCACGGGATGGATCGTGATTCCTCGGTCGGACTTCACCTTTCACATTTGTACGGTACATCGTCCGAGGACGTGTCGGACACATTTTCCGACCCGAGGACGTGTGGGAAATCATTCCCGAAGCGGTTCGTATGGACTTTTTACCATGCGAATCGTGATTGTCAGTTCGTACGGCACTTGTACGATTCGTACGGTAAAAAGACCGGATTTGAGTCGCACGGGGAATTTTTTTACCGGATCGTAATTGGCACCAGAGTTTGACCTTCCATTAGTGGCTGTATCCCTCAAGCAGTGTGAGAAAGATTTGATTTATGATGAAGTTCATTTAGGTCAAGACAAGAAGGGTGAAATGTCTGTAAAGACTCCTTCGGTGTGAACCTATTATTGATTCCTATGGGGTGGTGGAGGGTTTAACTCAATCATAAAAGCATTTACATTCCCACTGGGTGGCAACTCAACTTTATTGTCAATTAATTCACCACTTTTGAGGACCGAGGCAGGATTGGATCAATAGAAAATTCCTAATATTCTCATACATAACAAAGTCAAACGATCATAGATGCAATATAAAAGATTATGCGTGCCATAGCGAGTATTCTGAACTTTAAATCAGATATATGAAAAGTGCAGCTGGTACTTCTTCATGCTCTATCTTCTCACACTGTCTTAATAGAGACCAATATTGGACACATTTAATTAGGGCAATAATCGCACAGGCTGAGGTAACGGGACAGTCTCTGTTCTCCAATTGGCGACAATTTAAACATATTGTCTGACATCTTGCACCATGACTTTATTAATTGAGGATACAAATGAGAACAAGGCCATTCCTAAAATAGCACGACCGGCCGCAATAAACCTTTACATTGATGTTGTTCAGGAGAAGTATAGGAAGAGCACCTTTTTAATAGAATTTCCAGTGTCTCTTTAAAACACTAGACAAAGAACCAGTGGCAGAGCTCCCACCCTCTCGTGGGTGGGTCACAAGAGAAAGGGTTTCTGAAACGCAGTGGTCACTCTAAATGAGGCTGGGGAAATGAGAGTTCAGAACAATAGAACTCTGCCACTTAATGGGGGAGCTCTCAATTAGCCAGAATCTGAACTCTAAATGAGCCCATTAGTCAGGTGGTCAAAATGTAGGTATCAAAGTTTATCAATTAAATAAGTCTGTAACGTGAGTTCATCTTTAGATCTTACCTGTTTTATGTATTGAGAGGGTGTGTTTCAGTTTTACAGACTTTGGCAAAGGTTTCTATGGCAAAGAATTTATTACCAAGGAAAAGCTGATCTCATTTTGCATTTCTTGTAGAAGACGGCTACTAGTCTATTTGAACATGGTGGAGCATATATCTCTTAGTCAATAAATTCTTTATTACCGTTTTTTAGGAAAATTATATTTAGTTTATATAAAAAAAATGCATTAGTTAGTGTGTTTCTAAAATGTGATGACACAGTCTCTTCAATTGACTATAGAATGAATTGTTTTTTTTTGTTTTTTTACATAAGCTTTATCTTAAAAGCCAATTGCTTTCCACTTTTTCCCCCACCTCCCCATCATGTTCACCATTATATTAATTTTTTGTGCGCCAATTTTCAGCTTTCCCCATATATATTTTGCTTATTTAATATTTGACCAGTTTAGTGTTCCCTCTCATAATGCTTTTTTCATTTTCACTTGTATTTCTGTCTTTAGATGTGTTTCTAGATTTGGTCGATCTTTAGTACAATGTTATGATTACTGAACTTAATATTTCTTCTTAAACATTTCTTTGATGATTTTGCCTCTTACAAAGCATTCAAAATCATGTTTGCTTATCAGTTGTTGTTTCTTTGTAAATAGATCCTTCTTTTCTGCAGTTTCAAGTAAAAATGGATTAGATTTCCCTTTTTTTAACAGTAGGAGTTGAGGTAACAGATATTTACAGTCAAGCAGTCAAGCATTAGTAAAGATTACAATGTTGTGAATTTTAATGACTAGTACACTTTGATTTACAGTCTAAGAAACATAGTGGAAAGTATATTTATTATGGGATTCAACTCCAAAACAAACAGATAAAATACATCCATGTTATAATATTTAGATACAAATTAAAAATAGAAATAGCATAAATAATACAAAGATTTCAAATATCATCAATTATAATATAATTTACTTACACAACACTCCCAACCCCTAAAAACCTCTACAACCTAAAATGAAAATGTAGTAAAGAAATAAAAAATCTAATTATAAATCCAACTACATAAAAAACAATAAAAAAATAATTAAACCAAAAATAATCACTGCATAGACTAAAACACTCTAGCCTTCTAAATGTCCAGTAAACTCAGCAAACCGAAATAACTTCTAATAAAAAACTCAAGAATGTGGTAAAATGTTAATAAATTAATGACAAATAAAAAAATAACCCATTAATCTATTAATAATAATTTAGAAAACAACCTAACCTATCAATCCATACATCAAGAACACCACAAACAATATACATTGTTACAATATTTATAAATAATTTAAAAATATTCCCACAATAATTGGAATAATCGGAAAAAACATGATACATTACAATTGAGCAACGTCATAAAAAAACAAATGTAAACTATATATCATCATCATCATTGTATCTTTATTTGGCAACAAGCCATAAAAGCACGTTCGATCCATTATTATAAAATGGTTCGTGTTCTGCAAGACAGGTGTAAAAGGGCCGCCTTGCGGGACCATGGCCAAAGGACTTTCCGTCTGCTGCGGAACCAATGTGATTCCCATCCTAATTTGGCCGTGGGTGACTCACATTGTGATGGCGGGAGGATCGCCACCATCGGCCCAGAGGTGGTGATCCTCCTGCCATGATAATGAGCCCCTAACTCTCCACACATATATCAGAAAACATGATACTGCAAACACTATGGTGCCGATTACGATCCAGCAAAAACCGGGTACGAACCATCGGACGGAGGCTTTTTTCCGTCCGACTCGTACCCGGTCGTAAAACTTTACAAACATGCAAGTACGATTCGCACGGAAACACCATTTCCGTACGAGTCGTACAAAACACCGACCGACGAAAAGATACATACAAATGGGATCCGGGGAATGCGCCGACGTGACGTCGGGACGCTCTCAGGCCGCGTTTCACGACCCAGGAATTACGATTCGAACCGACAGCAGTCCGGACGGCAATATTTGTACGGCACCCAAAAAGTGCCGGAAAAGCGAAGTACGGCGCGAAACGACCAGAGTAGATGGCCCGGTAAGCGCCGTACCCCCCCAGCCCCCGCATGTACGCGCCGTACCCCCCCAGCCCCCGCATGTACGCGCCGTACCCCCCCAGCCCCCGCATGTATGCGCCGTACCCCCCCAGCCCCCGCATGTACGCGCCGTACGCCCCCCAGCCCCCGCATGTACGCGCCGTACCCCCCCCAGCCCCCGCATGTACGCACCGTACCCCCCCCAGCCCCCGCATGTACGCGCCGTACCCCCCGTGTATGTACACCCGAGTACGTGTCGAACCCCCGTGTATGTACACCCGAGTACGTGTCAACCCCCCCCGTGTATGTACACCCGAGTACGTGTCGAACCCCCCGTGTATGTACACCCGAGTATGTGTCGAACCCCCCCTGTATGTACACCCGTGTACGTTCGAGTCGTACCCGCACCCGTGTATGTACGGCGCTGGGGGTACGCACCGTACATACACGGGTGGGGGTACGACTCGAACGTACACGGGTGTACATACACGGGGGGTTCGACACGTACTCGGGTGTACATACACGGGGGGTTCGACACGTACAGTTCGACACGTACTCGGGTGTACATACACGGGGGGGTTCGACACGTACTCAGGTGTACATACACGGGGGGGTTCGACACGTACAGTTCGACACGTACTCGGGTGTACATACACGGGGGGTTCGACACGTACTCGGGTGTACATACACGGGGGGGTACGGCGCGTACATGCGGGGGCTGGGGGGGTTCGACACGTACAGTTCGACATGTACTCGGGTGTACATACATGGGGGTTTGACACGTACTCGGGTGTACATACACGGGGGTACGGCGCGTACATGCGGGGGCTGGGGGGGGTACGGCGCGTACATGCGGGGGCTGGGGGGGGTACGGTGCATACCGGGCACCTGTTTGGACGTCTCCATGGTTGCTATTGGAGTTCGGTGCGGGCGGTCTTTTAACCATACGGTTGTACATTCGGACGCCCGGGACGGATCGTGATTCCCCGGTCGGACTTCGCTTTTCACGTTTGTACGGTAAATCGTCCGAGGACGTGTCGGACACATTTTCCGACCCGAGGACGTGTGGGGAATAATTACCAAGGCGGTTCGTATGGACTTTTTACCATGCGAATCGTGATTGCCAGTTTGTACGGCACTTGTACGATTCGTACGGTAAAAAGACCGGATACGAGTCGTACGGGAATTTTTTTTACCGGATCGTAATTGGCACCTATGTCTGACATTGCTTCTTAAGATCCTTGTGACTACTCTATAGTCATGAATGCCCAAGAGCTGGCAAATCAGAAGAATCCATTTCCTTTTATAACCTATATATATATAAAATTATCAATAGATGCGGTAATCCCGGTGCAAAAGGGAGAAAACCCAATGAACTCCCTGGATGCACTCTGCAATTTTGTAGAAAAAGAATAGAGTGGCAGGGTCCCAAAATGAAATTTGAGATAGCGTGTCTTTGCCTTGTTGGTTCTATCACATCAAGGTAAGGTTCCAGGTTGAAATCATCTTTAAACTCAAGAAAGACTCAGACAAGGGGAAATGCTCTTGGCTACTATATAATAAGATAATACTTGTACTGACAATATTGACTGCTTAAGACAGCCTTGAAAACCCCAATAAGGTCTGAGGGGGTAGACTAATCATTCGCTCTTCCTATCTGGGTAAGGCTTTGAAACTCTGGGTAACCGAAGTACATCCTCCAAGTCCTGCAGGGCTTGCATATGTTACATTTGGAGAGCTGGGGAAATGGGGCGAAGTAAGGATCCCCTGTGAGACCTCGTGATTCCCCCTGAGAACTGTTCAAGTTTTAGCCTGCTTGTCTGGATGTGAGGAGTCCAGTCAAAATGTTCAGTAAGTGTAACCCCCAAGTAATCAAAATCATGAACTTGCTCCAGTAAAACTCCATTAAGTGTGGGATTAGGCCTAGAAAATGAACAGGGATTGAAAACCATGTACTTGGTTTTGCCAGTATTGATCTTTAGGCTACTCTGGTTGCAGAAGAACCCAAACTTATCCAGGAGCTTTTGTAGCCCTTGGGGGTTTTAGAGATCAGAAGGGTGTCGTCCGCAAACAAGAGGGCTGAGACCCTAACATAAGCAAGGCTAAGGGCATCATTCTTGTAGCACTCAAGATAAGTTACCAAATCATTGATGAATAAAGGAAATAGAATTGGGGCAAAGAGGCACCCCTGCCAAACTCACCGGTTTACAGGAATTGTGTCCATAATATCACCCTGGGTTCCACAGCCAATCTGGGCAAAATTGCTGGTATGTAATTTCCTAAGCATGTCCAGTAGATACTTTGGGACCCCTAAGTCAGCCATCACCTTTCAGAGAATTTCCCTTGAGACTAGGTTGAAGGCGGACTGGAGGTCAACAAAAATCAGATATAAACATATGAACAACTGTCCTTAAGTGTGCCCTATTTCCAATACAATAGTTGGAGGCAAAACACCTAGGGGATAGTGATTATGCCATCTCTGAAGGCAGCTTGCAGGGGTGCCGAGCTTGCAGTTTCAAACATCCATTCACATATCCTGTCCAATATAACCCTACTTAAGAGTTTCTGCATGCAATTTATGAGGCTAATGGGCCTATCGTTTGAGGGAAGGGACCTGGAACCCTTCTTAAAATTTGGGAGGATTTTTGCCCCAGCCCATGTAGGGGGCATAGATGCACCTTTCTTAATATCATCCAATCTAGGGCAATCCTGACCTCAGAACTGAAAATAAGGTTGGCAACATGGGCTAACAGATCTAATTGAGAGTCAGCTGGTCCAGCACTATCTGGGTCATGCCGGGCTGACATATTCTGGGGCGAGTTTATCACTGTGGCAAGAGAATAAAGGTATGAAAAATGAGCAACCCTATCGGCTGTCAAGATATTGTTACCTATTCGGGAAGGGTTATCCAAACCTTGATTCGCAAAGAGCTGCCAAAAAGAATGATGATCATTCTCCTTGATGGCATGGAGCATAGAGCCCCAATTATTATAAACCCAATCTCTCTTTGGTTATAGGTGTGTCTGGCTTCTTGGATCTGTAACCTATCCTGCTCTTGAATGGCTTTGGATAGCAGATGTCTAGCTACTCTACAAGACTCATTAAACCATGATACCTGTGGCTTTTTCTTTGTAGATGCCTTAAACTCCACAAAAAGATATCCCTAGAGAGGCAAACTTAGCATTATGGATGGAACTAATGGACTGTACCACTACAGGGTCATCTGAGGGCAAATTACAGATTGCACAGCTGCAAGTTCATCAGCCATTATGTCATTAACCTCCCTCATGGCAGCCAGGTACCTCGCAACTGGGCTCCATTTTAAACTGCACCTATTATTGGAGAGCTAAGTCTTCTATCAAAGGCTTTAGTACAAGTGCTGTACAGGGCAGTTCCCAATGAACTCAATGTTAGGTGTACTGCGTTGTGGTCACTGTCCTGCTGCAGAACAATACACATATCAACCAATTTGGGCCAGCGTCGTAAATCCAGCAAAATATCATCAATTACACTAGTGTGGTGCGGGCAATTGAAAGTGTGCTTCCCCTCCTTGTCAGGGAACGCTCTCAATCAATCAAATCAGGTTTTTGTCAAGTGCGACTACTCACCCATAAGGGTCTCAAGGCGTTGGAGAGGGGGGTGCAGGTTCCAGTCCATCAGGGAGGGGGTCTGTGGAAGAGCCAGGTCTTGAGGTTTCTCGCAAAGATGCGGAGCGATGTTGTCTATCTGAGGTGGAGCAGAAGGGCGTTCCAGGCTCTGGCCGCAAGGAAGGAGAAGCAGCAACCTCCCGATCTTGTCTTTCTGGTGCGGGGAACCACGGCGTAGGAGAGGTGGGCTGATCGTAGGGTCCTTTGGGGTGCGTGAAATTTGAGTCGGCTGTTCAGGTATGCTGGTGTGGTGTCGTGGAGGGCCTTGTGTGCATGGGTGAGAATCTTGAAAGTGATTCTAGCCACGATGGGGAGCCAGTGGAGTGTGCGCAGGTGTTGGGAGATGTGGGAGTGTCTAGGCAGGTTGAGGACCAGTCTTCCAGTAGCATTCTGGAGCGTTCTGGATGTATTGTAGCTTGCAGGTAAGGTTTTTGTTTATTCCGGCATAGAGTGCATTGCCGTAGTTGAGTCTGCTGGTGACGAGGGCGTGAGTGATGGTCTTTCTGTGCTTGAGGGGGATCCATTTGAAAGTCTTACGTAGGAGGTGGAGGGTGTGGAAGCAGGAGGATGAGATGGAGTTGATCTGGTGGTCCATTTTGACCTCGGAGTCCAGGATGATTCCAAGGTTGCATGCGTGGTCCGTGGGGGTGGGTGGGCTTCCAAAGGCGAGGGGCCATCAGGTGTCGTTCCAGGCATTGGGGTTTGGGACCATGATGAGTACTTCTGTTTTGTCCATGTTGAGTTGTAGGCAGCTGCTTTTCATCCATTTGGTGACGGCTTCCATGCCTTCTTGAAAGTTGTGTTTGGTGGTGTTGGGTTTGTTGGATAAGGAGAGGATGAGTTGGGTGTTGTCTGCGTATGACACAATGTTGAGTCCGTAGGTGCTGATGATGGGGGCGATTGGTGCCATGTAGACATTGAAGAGCGTGGGGCTGAGGAAGGACCCCTGGGGGACTCTGCAGGTGGGTGGTGTAGGGTCCGAGACGAAAGGGGGAAGTCTGACCCGCTGCGTTTTGCCGGAGAGGAAGGAGTGGATCCAGTCGAGGGCCTTGTCCCAGATTCCTGCATCGTGGAGTCTGTGTATTAGGGTGCAGTGAGAGACTGTGTTAAAGCCGATGAGAGGTCGAGGAGGATGAGCGCTACTGTTTCTCCTCTGTCCAGTAGGGAGCAGATATCATATGTTGAGGCGAGGAGGGCGGTTTTTGTGCTGTGTTTTTTTCTGAAGCCGGATTGGGAGGAGTCGAGGATGTTGAGCTCTTCGATGAAGGTGGCGAGTTGGCTGTTGATGGCTTTCTCAATTACTTTTGCTGGGAACGGGAGCAGGGAGATGGGTCTCTAATTCTTGAGGTTGGTGGGGTCTGCCGAGGGCTTCTTCAGTAGAGGGTTGATCTCGGTGTGTTACCAGTCATCGGGGAACGAGACGTTCGTCACAGAGGGGTTGATGGGTGCGATGGCGTCAGCAGCTCTGTTGAAGATGTGGTGGAGGCAGGGGTCCGTGGGGGCCCTGGAGTGGATTGACTTCATTGTCTTCAGTGTGTCTTCGGTATTGAGGGCTGTCCAGTTGTCAAGTGTTGGCTTCAGGGTGTTGTGGGTGGCTGGTGAGGGTTCAGTGTGTTGGTTGTCTTCGTCAAAGTTGTCATAGAAGTTCTTGATTTTGTGGTGGAAGAAGGTGCTGAGATTGTTGCAGAGGTCTTGTGAGGGAGAGATGTCAGTAGACTCGCTGGTGGGTTGGGCGAACTCCTTGATGATGCTGAAGAGTTCTTTGCTGTTGTGCGCATATGTGGAGATTCTCTCTTCAATCGCTTTTTTTCTTGTTTTTATGATGAGTTAGTGGTGGGCATTTGTTCCTCCAGAACCTTTAGAGGTGGCAGCACGTGCGTCTGGACTCTCGAAGTTCGGTGGTCAACCATTTGGCTTTCTTGGCGTGAGTGTTGTTGTTTTTTCGGAGGGGGGCTATGGTGTTGACGCTGTTGGAGATCCATCTGTGCAGGGTTCGGACTGCGGTGTTGGGGTCGTCGTCTTCCACAATGGTTGGGGTGGAGCTGCTGAGTGAGGGGGTGAGCTGTCATCGGTTCTTTTGGTCCAGTTTCTTCTTGGGAGCAGGTGCTGGTGCCTGTGTATGGTGGGTGTTCTGAAGGTGAAGTGGACGCATCAGTGGTCAGTCCATGGGAGTTCGGTGGTGTGGCTGAAAGTGATGGAGTTTCCAGTTGTGAAGAGGGGGTCGAGGGTGTGTCCTGCTGCATGCGTGGGTTCGGTCACGATCTGGCAGAGTCCAATGTTGCGGAGGTTGTCCAGGAGGGAGCTGGTGTTGGGGTCCTGTTGGTTGTCGATGTGTAAGTTGAGGTCTCCCAGCAGGGTGTAGTTGGTGGATGCGATGGCATGTGGGAGATGATGTCTGTGATGGAGTTGGTGAATGGTCCACTGGGTCCAGGGGTTCGGTAGATGAGGGCTCCCTGGAGGGTGGTGGTAGGGACTGGCCAGTATCTTGATGTGAAGGGGTTCCATCAGGTCTGTGGGCTCGTCGGGGGGCTCTTCAGGTAGAGGGTAGATTTGTGGATGATGGCAATTCCCCCCCCGGGCAGGTGGGGTGGTCCTTCCTGGAGATCTTGTATCCTTGGGGAATGGCGATGGCGATGTCCATCCCGAGGTGGTGTTGGTCCAGGTTTCGGTGAAGAATGCGAAGTCCGGGGCGGTGCTGTCGAGGTGGTCCCAGATTTAGGTGGTGTTTTTTTTGAGTGATCTGATGTTGAGAAGTATGCATTGCAGGGCCTTCGGTTCGGGTGTGTTTTTGTGGGTGGGTTGTGCTGGGTCAGTGTTCCTGGCGGTGCTGTAGGTGTGCGGCAGCGGTGACAGCTGAAGGGTCCGTGGGTGTCGGCTGGTGATGTTAGCTTGCAGTTGTTGTTGCAGTCTGGGTTGAGTGCATGGAGTTCTGCTGGGTCATAGCATTGGCGGTTCGGAGATCCAGGGTTCCTGGTGCTTGTTGCGGTCAGGTTGCGGATGGGCGCAGACGGGTTTGCCTTTAGCACGCCTTCAGCGTGGCCGTGCAGCAGCCGTCATTAAGTAAGGGTCGGGGAGGGCTGGACAGCTGGGAGGCGGGAGCGGGGAGTGGAACTGGAACAGGCTGGTCACGCTGGGGGGAGGGGCCGCGGGGGCATCAGCGGCAGGAAAAATGAGGGAAAGGAGGCCAAAAGAGCGAGGAAAAGTGAATTAGAGAGAAAAAGTGCTAAACGAATAAAGGGTGAAACAGAGCAGAAAGCAGAGAGAAAGTGAAGAAAAGCCTGAAGAGTGAAGAAGCTAGAGGGTGACACGGAGCAGAAGGAGAGGATGAAGGGGGCATAAAGCAGAAAGAGGAGGGCTTCAAACACCAGCACTACGGGAGTGCAGGGGCTCACAGAGGGCCTCACTTAATGGTGGAGCTGTGAGGGTGGGAGAGCAGTTTCTCCTATTACAATGAATGAATGAAAGGAAATTTATAAACGCGCAACTAAGCCCGAGGTCGTCAAGGCGCCTAACCAAATAAAATCATAAAAGGCGAGTCCAGAGCTAAGGGTAGGCTTTGGCAAATAGCCACGTCTTAAGGGTCCTCCTAAAGGCTTGCTTTGATGGAAGAGATTTAATTTGCGGCGGCAGGGTATTCCACAACTTAGGAGCCAAAGTTGAAAAAGCTCTGCCACCCCACTTGGCTCTACGAACACGGGGGACTAATAACAAAGATTTATTGGCAGAACGCAGAGTTCTGGAAGGGGTATAAGGGGCCAACAGGTCCCTTAGGCCTCCAGATCTGTGGATAGCCAAGGCCCCGTAGATCAAACACAAGGACTTAAAAGAAATCCTGGCCTCAATTGGAAGCCAGTACAGTGTCTTTCTAGCAACCGAAGCAGAGGCCCGCTTAGGTAAATCTAGTACAAACTTGGCGGCGGCATTCTGCACCATTTGAAGTCGCATTAACAGACCCTTATTGATGCCTAAATATAAGGCATTACAATAATCAAGTCTTGAGCCTATTAATGCAATAACAATTTGTTTTCTGGCTTGAAGGGACAGGTAGTGTTTAATCTTCCGCAAGATGTTTAGTAGCCCCCAGCATGTGGAGATAGTCCTCTTTACTTGCTGACCCATCCCCAGGGTAGGGTCAATCATGACTCCTAAATTCCTGGCCAGGGTTGTGGGTTTCGGACACACACCCAACGATGTGGGCCACCATTCCGCCGACCAAATGTCCTCCAGTCCTCCGAACACCAGAATTTCTGTCTTTTCGCCATTAAGCTTCAATGAATTGCAAATCATCCATTGAGCAACGGCCTCCATACAGTGTCTAAAATTGGAGGCAGCGGAGATGGTAGGTTGGGCGAAAGACATCAATATCTGCGTGTCGTCGGCATAGGAGATTACCTCCATCCCATAAGATCTAATAAGCCTGGCAAGTGGGGTCACATAGATGTTGAACAGGGTCGGACTTAATGCCGATCCCTGAGGGACCCCACAATGCACGGGAAGGGATGGAGATAAAAACTCCCCCAGCTTAACTCTCTGTTCCCTCTGGCCAAGAAAGGAGGCCAGCAAACTAAGTGCGGGCCCCTCCACCCCTATCTCCCTCAGCCTAGATGTTAACACTGAAGGAGACAGGGTATCAAACGCAGCCGTAAGATCAAGCAGCATGAGGAGAGTGGTCTGACCCCTATCTACTCTAGTGCGGATGTTATCAAGCACAATGGCAAGGGCAGACTCCGTACTATGCTCTCTCCTAAATCCATGCTGCGAATGATCCAAAAGGCCAGAGGTTTCCAGAAAGGCTGCAAGATGCTGGTTAAGATGGGTTTCCAGCATCTTTGCAGGGGCTGGGAGCAGCGAAATGGGGCGGAAGTTTTTAAGAACCCCCGGATCTAATGTAGGTTTTTTTAACAGAGGTTTAACCACCGCCTTTTTCCATTGAGAGGGGAAAATCCCATCCCTCATTGCCCTGTTCATAATATCTAATAACGGAGGTAAAAGAATCTCCTTACATTGTTTGAGGAGTTTCAGGGGGCAAGGGTCTAGAGGAGACCCCGACCTAGTCTTAGTCAGGAGGACTTCCAGTTCCTGGAGGGAAAGGGGTGGAAAACTGGACAGACACCCTGGAAGCACCATCTCGGGTAATGTTGGCGGTGCAACAGGTAGGCATATAGGGGTAGATAGTGCCAACCTCTGAAGCTCTAGTGCCGAATGTATGTCAACAATTTTAGATTGAAAGAATTGTGCAACATCATTGCAAAGCTGCTGTGAGCTGACAACGGGATCAGGCACCTTCAATGATGTGAGCGTGTCTATGATCTTAAACAGCTCTTTCGGCGAGGAGAGTGAGGAGGTAAGAGAGGTAAAATACTCTTGCTTAGTTCTTATCACCTCCATCTTATAGTTCTTTAGGAGGGTTTTATGACTATCCCTCTCACGCAAATCCCAGCTAGTCCTCCAGAGACGTTCCTGTCTCCGTAATCCTTGCCTAAGAAGTCTTAGTGAATCCGAAAACCACGGGGCCGAAGGACTTTTCCTCACACAGTAGCGCAGTGAGGCTGGAGCCAGTTCGTCAATAGCTGTTTTAATGGCACTCTCCATCCTCACTACTGCAGAGCTTACGTCCTCCTCAGGGGAGATCGCTAGACTAGACATTCTGGGAGCGAGCACGTCATTAGTTATATTTTTTAGGTTATGTCTTAATTCCATTTTACTAGGCTCGTTCCCCTTGCTACTAACAGTAGCAATCTTTAGTTCAATAGGGATCGCATAGTGGTCCGACCAAGAGAGAGGGATGGGCGTCTCAATGATCAGCCGAGTATCATTGGAAAAGACCCCTTCAAGCGTATGACCCGCCTGATGGGTGGGACCCTTGACTAGCTGTTTCAGCCCACAACTCGAGAAAATATTAAAATAAGGAAAGAGTGTCGGTTGACTCCAAATTTTCCAAATGGAAATTCAGGTCCCCTAGAACAGTAAAGTGCTCACAGCCAAAATGTGACTCTAAAATGTTGAGCATGTGATGACCAAAAACTGTTCTGGTCCCCGGAGGTCTATAAACGAGAAAACCAGTGAACGGAACTACATATGATCCGTTAATAGAAAACTGAAGGGCCTGAAAGGTGTCTTGAGATTCATATAGTGGGGTAATATGGCAGGAAAGGCAGTCTCTATGTTATGTTATATGCGGATTTATAACGCGCTCAAATAGTCAAGACTGTCCTGGCGCGGGAACGAAACTGAGTCAAGGTGGTAAAAGGGGTTGGCTATTCGTGGATTTGAAAGAGGTGCGTTTTAAACAGTTTCTTAAAATTAGACAAGTTGGAAGAGTGTCTGAGAGCGTCTGGCAGGGCGTTCCACCATTGAGCACCCTTAACCGTCAAAGATTGTCCACCCAGGCGAACTCTTTTAAATCTGGGGACGACCACCTGCTTTCTGGAGGTGGATCGCAGCTGACGGGTCGGGAGGTAGAGAGTGAATCTTTTGGCTAGATAGGCAGGGCACGGTCCATTAAGGGCCTTATAAACGAGGACCAAAGTTTTAAAGTGCACTCTTGGGCCACAGGGAGCCAGTGTAGATCCTTCAACTGTTTGCGAACGCTAAGTCTCCTTGAGATGTTAAAAATGAGTCTCACCGTTGCGTTCTGGACTACCTGTAGCCTTCTGATCAGGTAGTCTGGAGCCCCTACATAAAGGGCGTTAGAATAGTCCAGACGGGAGAGCACCAGAGCTCTGGCTACCGTTTCTTTGGCCATTTGAGGAAGAAGGGGAAAGAATTTGCGAAGAGTAGTCAGGGTTCCAAAACACGTCCCCGCCAGTCGTGAGATCTGAGCTCGAAAACATAAATCTGCTCCAAACCAGATACCCAGGTTCTTGGCCAACCCACTCTCTCCCGTTGGACATGTTGATTCAGTGGGCCAGATAGACTCCTTAAAATCAGTGGGAAATTGGCTGTAGAGCAGAATTTCAGTTTTTTCCTCATTGCATTTGAGGCAAGCTCTAGCTAGCCAGGCAAATACAGAGGATAGGCATTGGCGTACTCCAGAGGTGCACAAATTCTCCTTTTTCCAGGTGAAGAGAAGCTGGGTGTCATCGGCGTAAGCCATAATCTTAGCACCCCAGTTCTCTGCCAGCTGAATCAAGGGAGTTAAGTAAATATTAAATAAGAGGGGACTTAAGGTTGATCCTTGGGGAACTCCAGTCTCTACCCTTTGATTAGCGGAGTAAAAGGGAGGGAGCCAGATCTGTTGGGTCCGGTCGGAGAGGAAAGACCTGATCCACTCCAGTGCCGTACCCGAGATGCCAATGTCCTCCAGCCTAGATAGAAGCTGGAGGTGGGGCACCGTGTCGAAGGCGGCAGAGAGGTCCAAAAGAATAAGGGCCGCTCTGCCGCCTCCGTCAAGACAATCCCTAATGGCCTCCGCTACCTCTACCAATGCCGTTTCCGTGCTGAAAGAGGTGCGGAAACCCGATTGGGCCGGATGAAGAGCCTCAGAAGATTCCACAAATCTCTCAAGTTGCCGGAATGCAGCTTTCTCGCAAACTTTAGCAAGGGCTGGTAGAAGGGATATAGGCCTGTAATTGGAAGTGATCGATGGATCGGCGGAAGGTTTTTTTATCAGGGGGAGAAGTTTAGCTTGTTTCCACTTGGAGGGTAAAACTCCAGAAGTAAGGGATTCATTGACCAGAGCGGTGACCATAGGGGCAATAACTTCAGCTATTCCATTAAGGACCCTCGCAAGGCAAAGATCTATAGGTGACCCTGATTTCAGAGATTTTAATATGGTCATGATATCTATGTTTTTGACCAGAGTAAACTCGGTCATCTCAGCTTTAGCCTTAATTACTTGAGAAGGGAAAAGAAGAGGAAGTTGGTGAATTAAGGCTGGAGCAGATTGTGGGTCGGGTGGCTGGTCAGGGTTATTCAGACTGTTTTGAATGTTTTGAATTTTCTCAATGAAAAAAGTGGATAGTTGCTCACACCAATCTGTGGAGGGAGGAAAAGAGGTCTTCTCTGCAACCGGGGTAGTGAAGCTTTTAACTATAGAGAAGATTTCTCGACTGTTGTTTTTAGCTTTTAGAATTCTAGACGCATAGAATTCCCCTTTAGCTGTTTTAATTGCTGCGTAGTAGCTTTTTTGGGCTACACGGAGTTCTGATTTAGCAGTAGGGCAGTAGTTCTTTCTCCATATTTGCTCTAGCGCCTTACATCCAATTTTTAAGATTTTTAATTGTTCAGTGTACCAGGGGGAAGTGGGAGTGATCCTATGGTTATTTTTTTCTTTGCTTTTTGGTAAGGATCTAATGGAGGTGTCTATCCAGGATGAGAAGTTGTCTACAGCTTCATCCAAATTTTGTGCTTTCATTGGGGTGGAGTGGGTAAGGGCCACCACTAGGTCCGGAATATTAATTCTCCTTGGACGTTCCCCAAGCTTGGGTGTGGGTGACACACGGCTGTTGTTTATAGACCAGGAGAAGTGAACAGGAAAGTGATCTGACCATGTAATGGGGTAGGGTGGATCTGCAGAGATGTTAAAATTAGAGTATACTAGATCTAAACAATGACCCCCTTCATGAGTGGCAGATTGCACCTGTTGGACCATCTGAGCCAAATTGCAAATTTCTTTCAGCTCTTTAACTCCGGGGGCAGAGCTTGTGTCCGTGTGTAGGTTAAAATCTCCCAGCATTAGGAAGTGAGGGAATCGGAGAGAACGTTGGATGGTGATCTCCTCCAGGGATTTAATAAAATTGCCTAGAGGACCCGGTGTGCGATAGATCAATAGACCCCCCCAGAGTAAATTTGGGGGATAATGCTAGGAAAATTCCATAGCTTCTCCATCCTCAATCCTTCCTGTGCATTCCATCCTCAGAGTCCATTTCTCTTTGTAGATCACGGCTACACCTCCTCCCCTGCCTTTATTACGGTCCTGTCTTGTGATCTTAAACCCTCTCGGGACAGCCAGCTCCACAACTGGGGCACAGCTCTCGTTCAACCACGTCTCCGTGATGAATAAGATGTCAAGGTTCTTATCGATGAGGAATTCATGTACTTCTTCAGAGTGCTTTGATAGAGAGCGAGCATTGATAAGGGCAGCCCGAATAGGAGGGTCATCCGCTGTGTTAAGCTGGGGAAGGGAGGAATTAGGTAGGCTAAATTTGAAGCGGCAGTTAGGGCATATTCGTGAGGAGGAGTCTAAGACGTTCCAGTGGGCGCCATTGCATGAAAGATTGCAATTAAAAGTTCCTAGTTCGTCTGAGTTGTATGTGATAGTGGGAGGAATCCCGTGCAGTATGGAATTAGCAGGGGTCCTGGGCCTGGGCGCTGTCGAGGCGCGGACGGGCGCAGACGGGCTTGCCCTAGGTGCGCCTTCGGCGCGCAAATGGCGCTCCCGCTGCGCTCATCCGCTGCGCTTCCTGCCCATGCACATGATAAGAGGTGAGAAAGGGGGGTGTGGCCTCGAGAGGGCGTGGTCAGCGAGCACGCCGGTGATGGCGTCCGCTAAACAAACAGATACCGTTACAACGAGCAATCAGCTGAGCGGTATGTGGCCAGAGGCTTTACACCCTAAGACAGCAGGTAGGCTTTATAAGTTTTAAAAATACCGTAGATACAGCAAATAAAAACACTCACAGTATCAAAACAATCTAATCATACCACCGGCTCTCTATAAAGAATACCCAGCCCTCCCCCCATACGTCCCACTCTGTCCACTCTCACCAGCGTGTAACCTTCAGGTACCGCCTCAACCAAATCAAGTCCGGAGGAGTCCTTAGCCCAAGTTTCCGTGATGAAGACCCAGGCAGGTTTTCTGGCCAATACGAAATCCTTGAAAGCGAGATTGTTCTTAATTAATGACCTCGCATTTACGAGAAACCCCTTATCACTCCTCAGACTAGTACCTGATTTGAAACTCAGGTCTGTAGATGGAACAACAGCAACAGGAGCCGACACCATAGAGGGGGACCGGAAACAGTGGCAGCCAGGGGAGGACTGAAGCGCCTCCGGGGCGTACCCATAATGACATGGGAGTTTTGGAGGCTTTAGAGTGATCAAGTCCTGCCAGGAATAGCTAATCCCTGTAAGCACACCATCAGTGTGTTCAGTCTCCCAGCCATCCAGCACGTCAAGCTCAAAGGCCTTATTTTCAAAATGAATGCATTTAAGTGAACTGGAATTGCTGACCATTTCTTAATAGGGGAAAATCTCTGGCAACAAAAACGGCCCAGAAGTAGGGAGAAAAGTATGTGGTGACGATTATCATACTAAATCATTGAACAAATGTGTTTCAACACATTTTCCTCTCACAATAATCTCCTTTATATATGCTTGAAACAGGAGCTGACATCACAGACATCACAGGAAAAGAGTCTTCTACATCTTGGACTGGAAACCTCCAACATACTCCAAAAGACCACACTCTTGGAAAAGCTGCCTATTAATTTTAACCATGCCCCTTTTCTGAAACTCCTGATGTTTGTTATATGAGTAATGAAGCAGGCACGGTTTGATTTCCTTCATGCAATCACCCTCTTACCAGTTCTGCACCTGTCACAGTTCACAAAATGCCCCCTGGGTATCCTCAGGTGTGGTGACACCTGAACAATCCAGTCGGCAAGGACACTCAGCCATTAACTGATGCGGCCTCCATCAATGTGATGATGGGCAGCGCATGGAACACTGCTATATCATTTCAGGGCACTCAGCCTCTAGTTAGCTCTTGGTACTGTTCTCACTACAGATCGCAGCACTGATAACTGTCAGTCATTCTGCCACAGTAAAACAATGAAATACTTAAAACAATATTCTTTTATTTTGGCTGCTGGGTATGCTGTACTGCCTGAGGAGCTAAAGGACACTCAGTAAAACAAGCAAAACAAAAATTGAGAAGGAAAGAAAAGAAAAGGTACCTATAGAAGGAGAAAATGGAAAACTGAACTACCGGCGCACTGAGGTGCACTTATCTTAAAGTGGATGTGGATATGTGATCAGGCATAATACCATCACTCACAGGGAAATAGAGTCAATGGCACAAATGGGCAGACCCATTACATGTTGCTGTGTCCATGCTATATCCTGTCATTAGCAGAAGCAGATGTGAATGATAAGCAAATGATACTGGGACAGACAGGTGGTAGAAAAGGGCTGACCTAAAAACATATATATATATATATATATATATATATATATATATATATATATATATATATATATATATATATATATTACCTACTGGCGGTCGCCAGTAGGTAGTTATAGTTAGGACCCTGTTTCCATAGGAAAACCGCAACATTCTATTTGGAATAACTTTGGCGCCGGTCGACGAATCCTCGCGAAATTTTCAAAACTAATGGGGCGCTACGCTCCGCTCCTACCCTGAAAGTCTCGGGGGGATTCGTCAAGCGGGGGCTGAGAAAAAAGGGGGGTCCCAAAACGCGTTTTTCCCATGCATTTTTCCATAGGACCTTTAGACACAGCTACAGCCCGAACGGCTGAACAGAGTTACTTGAAATTTGGCAGAGAGGTAGTCTACAGGTCAAGGTAGTGCCTTTTGTAGGTCTGGTGTAAATCTGTTCCGTATTTCCTGAGAAAATAGCATTTAAATCAATATATATATCTGTGGCAGCTTACGGTGCGCTTACCGTGCGCTTACGGTAAGCTTACCGTACGCGTACGGTACCGATTCTGATTGGCTGTTCGATCTTAGTAAACATTCGAATCGGTCGAAACCAGGAAGCGGCGGCCGCCATTTTCTCTCTCGCACTCTGAGGGGGGGAGGAAAAACAAAGGTTGAAAACATGTAAAGGGGCATCTTAGACAGCTCCTAACCACCTAGCCATGATTAAGGTGTCCCCAAACAACACCCAAGGCAAAAAAAACAATTTTAATTTTTTTCGAAAAAACGCCGATTACGCTTACCGTACGCGTACGGTAAAAAACCAAAAAAAAAAAAAAAAATTATCCACATTATCCCCACCCCGCGTGCAAAAATTGCCCAAAGGGCACCTTTTGTGCAGGGCATATCAAATTTAACAACAATAATAGATTACGTTTCTCAACGAAGCGCATAATATGTCCTCCGTGTGCGGACGGTGCGCGAAGCGCATCGTGCATACATGGCCCATCCAGCGTAACGTGGGCACGCGGTGCGCTACGCGCACCGCGTTCCCACCGTGCGTGCACGGCACTAACTGCATAAAGTGGGCGCGCGGTGCGCAAAGCGCACCGCGTGCTCACTGTGCGCGCACGGTGCGCGCACGGAACGAACTGCATTAAGTGGGCGCGCACGCCACGAACGGCGTAAAGTAACTTAGCATTTAAAAAACCGTACAAATTCACTGAAAAAACCGTAGGTTTCACACACGTTATAGTTAGGAATTAGCATTTAAAAAACCTTACAAATTCACTGAAAAAACCATAGGTTTCACACATGCTATAGTTATCTGGACATTTTACTCATAAAAAACCATTGAAATTCCCCCGTTATAGTTAGTGCAGGCAACTATAACTCACGCGACCGCAATCCTCTGCTGATGACATATGTGTCTTTATGAAAAAAAAATATTTGCAATATATGTATAGCTAAAATTTAATGGAAGAAGACATGGGCAAATAAGTGTCTAAATACAGTATTAGCATCAGCAGAGGATTGCGGTCGCGTGAGTTATAGTTGCCTGCACTAACTATAACGGGGGAATTTCAATGGTTTTTTATGAGTAAAATGTCCAGCTAACTATAGCATGTGTGAAACCTATGGTTTTTTCAGTGAATTTGTAAGGTTTTTGAAATGCTAATTCCTAACTATAACGTGTGTGAAACCTACGGTTTTTTCAGTGATATATATATATATATTACCTACTGGCGGTCGCCAGTAGGTAGTTATAGTTAGGACCCTGTTTCCATAGGAAAACCGCAACATTCTATTTGGAATAACTTTGGCGCCGGTCGACGAATCCTCGCGAAATTTTCAAAACTAATGGGGCGCTACGCTCCGCTCCTACCCTGAAAGTCTCGGGGGGATTCGTCAAGCGGGGGCTGAGAAAAAAGGGGGGTCCCAAAACGCCTTTTTCCCATGCATTTTTCCATAGGACCTTTAGACACAGCTACAGCCCGAACGGCTGAACAGAGTTACTTGAAATTTGGCAGAGAGGTAGTCTACAGGTCAAGGAAGTGCCTTTTGTAGGTCTGGTGTAAATCTGTTCAGTAGTTCCTGAGAAAATAGCATTTAAATCAATATATATATCTGTGGCAGCTTACGGTGCGCTTACCGTGCGCTTACCGTAAGCTTACCGTACGCGTACGTGCCGTGCGCGAGCGCGATTCTGATTGGTTGTCACATGACTGTAAACATTCGAATCGGACGAAATGAGGAAGTGTCGGCCGCCATTTCGTGTTTTCACACAGAAAAAAAAGGGAGATAACTTGATAAGGGGGCAAGGAAGAGAGTTACAGACCCCCTAACATTTGAAAGGGGGTCAAAGAAGGACAGAAAAGTACAAAAAAAACATTTATTAATTTTAAAAAAAAATCACGAGGTACGCGTACGGTAAGCTTACGGTGAGCTTACCGTACGCGTACGGTAGAAAAAAAAAATAAAAAAAGAAATAAAATTCAGATTTAAGTGTTTAGATATTAGGGGCTCTAAAAAGAGCCGTTGTGTTTATGAAGTGATTTGATTTTTTAGTGGTACCTACAAGTAAGTACCGATGCAGAGTCTAAGGTTCAAGAGGAAGACTCTGTTCCCTTCATCAGTGAAGTGTACACCATCTCCTCTATAAATGTCTTGCATGTCGTAACGCAAGTTGTTGTGGTAAATGAAACCCATACCATAGTCTCGGAGGAAAGCAGAAACAGATTTGTTGACGTGCTTTCTTGCTTTGTCAATCTGCGGACAAAAATGATTGGACCAGTTCCATTTTTGCCTTTGGCATATGTTAGAATACACAAAGGCAGTTTTAGGGAAAAGTGAAAACAGTTGTGCAAAGGTCTCCTTCATAAGCATTTCCAGACCTACCCCAGTCAAAGTGCCTAGGTCATTGCCACCACAGTGCTCTATTATGAGGTCAGGGTGTTGGATTTGCATGAAGGATTTCACCAATGGCATCAATTGGTGCCACTTTAACCCTCTCTGACCAATCCATTTAATGTCTACATTTGGCAAAGCAAGGTCTCTCACCATACCTGTTTTCTCTGCATACTTTTCACTCCAGAAGACATAGCTGTGCCCTACAATCCACACTGTGAACATCTTCCAAGGAGATCGGGATGCACTCAGGAGGTGTATTTCAGTAGAATGGGAAAAAGTAATGAAAGACAGTTTGGAAATGGAGGCATACATATTTTTTTAAAATAAAAAGAACTCATTGGCTGTTTCATACCAATCTACACTAAAAACTAGGCTGTATGTGTCAATATATAGAAGCATGTTTTGTGTTGGTACAGAAAAATGTGTTACCAAAGAACAGTACTATGGATTTGCTGTTAGGTTTGAAAAGTCAAGCACTCTTGCTCTTTGGAAATGAAACATTGTGTGGTGAACTTCTGACCTAACTCTACACAGCAGTGTTTCAAGAGCTGTTGCTATGGTAGCAGGCAGAAGTCACGTTGGGGGAAGGGTACTAGGCTGAAGTCAAGTTGGGGGAAGGGTACTTTTGGAAAAGGGTTGGTTTTCAACCAATAGAAATGTGTGATTACATTTGAAAAAAAGGGGGAAGCACTGAGATTTGAAATTAACATGTATATGTGTGGAAAAAGAGAGGGAAACATTGCCATTATCTGGTTCTGCTGAGAGGAGAGAGGTGTACAGAACAGAGATCCTGGCTCTGATAATCTGCTGTTTGAGTGCCACATTTCTTTCACAACTAACTAATTTTAAAGGTGAGTTATGAGTTTGAGAGGGGATGTATATGGTAAATTAAGAAATGAATAATAGAATTGGAATTCCTTTTGTTGAAGTTGTGTTTATCGTTTTGTGTTTTGGGAGAAATTTAAATGTAAGGAACATGTAAAATAATATGGACTATGTTTTCACCATAAAATAAGGTGTATTGTTATAAATAAGGAATGCTTTTAGGGTTTGAGGTTGCAGTCAGTAATGCAAATACATTCAGCATCACTAAGGCTGGTTGCCCTTGCTGGAGTGTAGTCAGTCACCCAGGTTACACATGTTTCTGGTCTCAAAAAGCTGTTTGGACATGTGCTTTTTTGCAGAATCTGAAAAGTGGATTCAAAATGTGTCAGACTGTAAAAGTACATATCACTTGCCAAAAAAAGAGTAGTAAGTGTGCTTTCAAATTGGCAAAGAAATTTCGTTTTCTGACTAATATCAAACCATGACTCTGTGTGCAAAGAGGAATTATAGACAGAGATTTATTGTGTATTACTTTGGTAATTTTACATTTGCATTAGATGGAAAGGGGGAGCTATTTTTTCTGCAGAAGCAGACTCTTAGCACACACCCAGCTGCTTATCCTGTGGAATCATGCATAGTATTCACAACCGAGTGGGGTTTGAGGTTGCAGTCAGTAATGCAAATACATTCAGCAACACTAAGGCTGGTTGCCCTTGCTGGAGTGTAGTCAGTCACCCAGGTTACACATGTTTCTGGTCTCAAAAAGCTGTTTGGACATGTGCTTTTTTCAGAATCTGAAAAGTGGATTAAAAATGTGTTAGACTGTAAAAGTACATATCACTTGCCAAAAAAAGAGTAGTAAGTGTGCTTTCAAATTGGCAAAGAAATTTCGTTTTCTGACTAATATCAAACCATGACTCTGTGTGCAAAGAGGAATTATAGACAGAGATTTATTGCGTATTACTCTGGTAATTTTACATTTGCATTAGATGGAAAGGGGGAGCTATTTTTTCTGCAGAAGCAGACTCTTAGCACACACCCAGCTGCTTATCCTGTGGAATCATGCATAGTATTCACAACCGAGTGGGGTTTGAGGTTGCAGTCAGTAATGCAAATACATTCAGCAACACTAAGGCTGGTTGCCCTTGCTGGAGTGTAGTCAGTCACCCAGGTTACACATGTTTCTGGTCTCAAAAAGCTGTTTGGACATGTGCTTTTTTCAGAATCTGAAAAGTGGATTCAAAATGTGTCAGACTGTAAAAGTACATATCACTTGCCAAAAAAAGAGTAGTAAGTGTGCTTTCAAATTGGCAAAGAAATTTCGTTTTCTGACTAATATCAAACCATGACTCTGTGTGCAAAGAGGAATTATAGACAGAGATTTATTGCGTATTACTCTGGTAATTTTACATTTTCATTAGATGGAAAGGGGGAGCTATTTTTTTCTGCAGAAGCAGACTCTTAGCACACACCCAGCTGCTTATCCTGTGGAATCATGCATAGTATTCACAACCGAGTGGGGTTTGAGGTTGCAGTCAGTAATGCAAATACATTCAGCATCACTAAGGCTGGTTGCCCTTGCTGGAGTGTAGTCAGTCACCCAGGTTACACATGTTTCTGGTCTCAAAAAGCTGTTTGGACATGTGCTTTTTTCAGAATCTGAAAAGAGGATTCAAAATGTGTCAGACTGTAAAAGTAATTATCACTTGCCAAAAAAAACAGTAGGAAGTGTGCTTTCCAATTGGCAAAGAAATTTCGTTTTCGGACTAATATCAAACCATGACTCTGTGTGCAAAGAGGAATTATAGACAGAGATTTATTGCGTATTACTCTGGTAATTTTACAGTTGCATTAGTAGGAAAGGGGGAGCTATTTTTTCTGCAGAAGCAGACTCTTAGCACACACCCAGCTGCTTATCCTGTGGAATCATGCATAGTATTCACAACCGAGTGGAGTTTGAGGTTGCAGTCAGTAATGCAAATACATTCAGCAACACTAAGGCTGGTTGCCCTTGCTGGAGTGTAGTCAGTCACCCAGGTTACACATGTTTCTGGTCTCAAAAAGCTGTTTGGACATGTGCTTTTTTCAGAATCTGAAAAGTGGATTCAAAATGTGTCAGACTGTAAAAGTACATATCACTTGCCAAAAAAAGAGTAGTAAGTGTGCTTTCAAATTGGCAAAGAAATTTCGTTTTCTGACTAATATCAAACCATGACTCTGTGTGCAAAGAGGAATTATAGACAGAGATTTATTGCGTATTACTCTGGTAATTTTACATTTGCATTAGATGGAAAGGGGGAGCTATTTTTTCTGCAGAAGCAGACTCTTAGCACACACCCAGCTGCTTATCCTGTGGAATCATGCATAGTATTCACAACCGAGTGGGGTTTGAGGTTGCAGTCAGTAATGCAAATACATTCAGCAACACTAAGGCTGGTTGCCCTTGCTGGAGTGTAGTCAGTCACCCAGGTTACACATGTTTCTGGTCTCAAAAAGCGGTTTGGACATGTGCTTTTTTGCAGAATCTGAAAAGTGGATTAAAAATGTGTCAGACTGTAAAAGTACATATCACTTGCCAAAAAAAGAGTAGTAAGTGTGCTTTCAAATTGGCAAAGAAATTTCGTTTTCTGACTAATATCAAACCATGACTCTGTGTGCAAAGAGGAATTATAGACAGAGATTTATTGCGTATTACTCTGGTAATTTTACAGTTGCATTAGTAGGAAAGGGGGAGCTATTTTTTCTGCAGAAGCAGACTCTTAGCACACACCCAGCTGCTTATCCTGTGGAATCATGCATAGTATTCACAACCGAGTGGGGTTTGAGGTTGCAGTCAGTAATGCAAATACATTCAGCATCACTAAGGCTGGTTGCCCTTGCTGGAGTGTAGTCAGTCACCCAGGTTACACATGTTTCTGGTCTCAAAAAGCTGTTTGGACATGTGCTTTTTTCAGAATATGAAAAGTGGATTCAAAATGTGTCAGACTGTAAAAGTACATATCACTTGCCAAAAAAAGAGTAGTAAGTGTGCTTTCAAATTGGCAAAGAAATTTCGTTTTCTGACTAATATCAAACCATGACTCTGTGTGCAAAGAGGAATTATAGGCAGAGATTTATTGCGAATTACTCTGGTAATTTTACATTTGCATTAGATGGAAAGGGGGAGCTATTTTTTTCTGCAGAAGCAGACTCTTGGCACACACCCAGCTGCTTATCCTCTGGAATCATGCATAGTATTCACAACCGAGTGGGGTTTGAGGTTGCAGTCAGTAATGCAAATACATTCAGCATCACTAAGGCTGGTTGCCCTTGCTGGAGTGTAGTCAGTCACCCAGGTTACACATGTTTCTGGTCTCAAAAAGCTGTTTGGACATGTGCTTTTTTCAGAATATGAAAAGTGGATTCAAAATGTGTCAGACTGTAAAAGTACTTATCACTTGCCAAAAAAAAACAGTAGGAAGTGTGCTTTCCAATTGGCAAAGAAATTTCGTTTTCTGACTAATATCAAACCATGACTGTGTGCAAAGAGGAATTATAGGCAGAGATTTATTGCGAATTACTCTGGTAATTTTACATTTGCATTAGATGGAAAGGGGGAGCTATTTTTTTCTGCAGAAGCATACTCTTAGCACACACCCAGCTGCTTATCCTGTGGAATCATGCATAGTATTCACAACCGAGTGGGGTTTGAGGTTGCAGTCAGTAATGCAAATACATTCAGCATCACTAAGGTTGGTTGCCCTTGCTGGAGTGTAGTCAGTCACCCAGGTTACACATGTTTCTGGTCTCAAAAAGCTGTTTGGACATGTGCTTTTTTCAGAATATGAAAAGTGGATTCAAAATGTGTCAGACTGTAAAAGTACTTATCACTTGCCAAAAAAAACAGTAGGAAGTGTGCTTTCCAATTGGCAAAGAAATTTTGTTTTCTGACTAATATCAAACCATGACTCTGTGTGCAAAGAGGAATTATAGACATAGATTTATTGCGTATTACTCTGGTAATTTTACAGTTGCATTAGTAGGAAAGGGGGAGCTATTTTTTCTGCAGAAGCAGACTCTTAGCACACACCCAGCTGCTTATCCTGTGGAATCATGCATAGTATTCACAACCGAGTGGGGTTTGAGGTTGCAGTCAGTAATGCAAATACATTCAGCAACACTAAGGCTGGTTGCCCTTGCTGGAGTGTAGTCAGTCACCCAGGTTACACATGTTTCTGGTCTCAAAAAGCTGTTTGGACATGTGCTTTTTTCAGAATATGAAAAGTGGATTCAAAATGTGTCAGACTGTAAAAGTACATATCACTTGCCAAAAAAAGAGTAGTAAGTGTGCTTTCCAATTGGCAAAGAAATTTCGTTTTCTGCCTAATTTCAAACCATGACTCTGTGTGCACACAGGAATTGTTTTTAGATATTTAATTTGTGATGGTGTTATTTTGATTTTCACTTGTAGGAAAGGGGTACATAGTATTTTAAGATTTGAAAAGATCATAAAAAATGTAGTAATATATTTAAATAAAATAAAGGAATTTTTTTTTAGTTTTTTTCAGGTATTGCTGAAGAGCAGTGAACAAAATTTAAGATGCCTACAAAATCCAGACTAAGGAAAAACCACAAAAAAAACTATATTTGAAGACAACTGGAGGACCTAAGTTAGTTGGAGATGCTCATGTTGGGAAAAAGAGAAAGTCTTCTGGTAAGCAGACAAAAGATTTTTTAAGCAATATCTTCAAAAAAAGGAAAAATGTACAAAATGTCTGTACTGGAAAGAATGTTTTAAATAGAAAACAACAGGAAAAAATTGAGCATTTAGTTAATGCAAATGTACCTTCAGAAACAATAAAGATTAACTTAAAAAGAAAAACAGCGTTTAAAGAGATTCGTAGAAAAATGTTTCTGAGAAGAGTTATGTCCAATTTGATAAAGGATGTGAAGAAATATAAGAAGAAAGCTAAATTTTATAAAAGAAAAAAAGAAATTGAAGCCATTGCAGCAAAGGCTTTAGAATTAAAAAGGAAACTATTCATTTTAATTTTGAACAGGATGCGTACATTAGATAAAATGGTCAATGTACTGAAATCACAAAGCAAAAGGAAAAGACTAGTGAAAAGAACAAACTTTTGTAAAGTGTTTTTAGGAGAATGGATGCATAGTTCAAGTAGTGAACCTTTTTTTAATGAAGAGAGTTATTTTCAAAGTAATAGTTTGCTGCATGCAGTTGACACCAGAGGTCGTGCTTATGAAGTGAAAAATGGTTGTATAATGGAGAATGAGAAAATGGTTCCAAGAGATGAGGTACAAGTGATGGCGGATGAGGCTATGGGGAGACGTCCTAAAGCCCCAGTGTACACTTGGAATTGTAGTAGTATTTGCACTGTGCGTCAGGAATCTATTAATAAATTTCGTGAGTTTCTAAGAGAATATAGTAAAAAAAGTGTTAAACAGAAGATTAAGGTGCTACAAAGTCTAGATCCATGCAGAGTGAGAGAGAATACTGGTTTGCAGGGAAATTCTCTGGCTTGTCTATCTAGAAAAGTGTGTAAAAGTGTTTTTCATCATTTTAGGATGCTGGCTGTTCATCATACTGAAATGAGAAAGTTTGTGAGACGGTTGTATTTTGCTAAAAGTCCAGCAATAAAGTTAGATGAATTGAATAGGGCTCTGTTCCGTGGATCGGTATCAGATGTAGAGAAGATTACTGATGAAATTCAGTTTTGTTACTTTGGTCCAGAACAAGAAAGTGCAGAAAAGGACACAGTAAATGAGGAAGAAGTGGAAGAGAATGTAGAACCCTCTGTAAGTAAGGCATTTAATGATCACATAACAAAATTTGCAATAATCTCTAATGAAAGACCAAATATTACTTGTATTTGTTGCCGCAGAACTCATTATAGAAAACAAACCAGGAATGTTGATCTCTACAGAAAAAGTGAAAATGAAGATAATTATAAGTGGAAGGATTTTGCCACATATATATTTCTTGAAAATTGTTTTGAATTGGGTGAAGATCAGCGTATTTGTAAATACTGTTACAACAAGTTAGAGGAAAATAGAATGCCGACCAGAGCTGTACATAATAATTTAGAATTGGATGCTATTCCTGTCGAACTTTCTGAATTAAATACATATGAGTCTATACTTATTCAATGTGTTCATCCGTTCCAGACCATAGTACGTATGGAGCCCAAAACTGGTAAATTACCTCCTTCAGATTTACTGAGAGGTTTAAAAGGTAGAGTGGTGTATTTGCCCTTGGATTTAAAAAAAAATATGGAAACTATTGATGCAGATACTTTGGAAACTGAACCATTAGTTATTCTGGTTAATGGTGTACCTACAAAGAATAAGAAGATTTGGCAGGAGCTGGTAGATGTACGGAAAGTACAAAGAGCAAATTTGTATTTGAAAAGGAATAACAAATGGTATGAATCAATTTATATAGAAGAAGAAGAAGAAGATTTACAAGAAGACACAGAAACACCAACTGGACAAATTGAAAAAGTGGACAAGTCAAAGGAAGAAGAAATTTATGAACATTTTAGCATACATCCTCTTCACTCAAAAGAAGTTATGGGAGACAATATTGATCTGTTTCAGATGAAGAAAGCAAAAGGAACTCCCGTGAGTGTATGGGAGGAGAGCTTGGAAGCTCGATGTTTTCCCCAGCTGTTTCCTACAGGAAAAGGAGGACGATACGATGAACGTCCAGAACAGATTCCAGCTTCTGAGTATCGAACTACAAGACTATATGCAGAAGATCCCAGATTTCGACAAAGTATTCCTTATTTGTTCCATCTTTTATTTGAAAGCGACTTGTCTGCATTATCATATGCAGTAAATCACATTTTAAAAAGTGGAGTACATTTACAAAATGTGTCTGCTAAGGATTTTATGGAGAAAGTGCAGCACCGAGATGATCATTTGGAAACACAACTGATCAATCTGATGGCTTGTCAGCGTGGGACAAATGAATATTGGTACCGACGCCATGGTGAATTAAAATGCATGTTACGGAATTTAGGAACACCAACATGGTTCCTTACCCTAAGCTGTGCTGAGTACGCTTGGGATGATTTACTGGATTTTATACGAGAGGCAAATTCAAACATTAAAAACATCGAATACAAGACAGCAGGAGAACTGTGCTCATTGGATCCGGTTAATGTTTGCAGATATTTCAATCATAGATTTGAGGCTATGATGTCCTTCATCTGCAATAAAAAAAATCCTCCTCTTGGAGAAGTAGTGGATTTCTTTTGGAGAAAAGAGTACCAGGCAAGAGGTGCTCCTCATATTCATATGCTGTTGTGGATCAAGGATGCCCCAAAGTTTGGAACAGATACTGATGAAGCAGTGTTATCTTTCATTGAAGAATATGCAACATGTGCTATACCAAAAAGCACAGAAGAGAAAAAGTTAAAGGAGCAAGTTTTACGTTTCCAAAGTCATCGGTGTGGAAAATACTGTCGACGGAAATACAAGAGCAAAGATAAATACTACACTAAATGTCGATTTGGATTTCCTAGACCTGTTCTTTCAAATGGAAGAGTAAACAGTTTTATGTCATCTGTGAGACATACTATTACAAGAAAATCACCTAAGAATACCTACAACCTTAAAAGAAAAGAAGAATCAAAAAATATAAATGACTACAACCCCGTCATTTTATCCATGTGGAATGCTAACATGGATATACAGTATGTAGCTGACAATTCCATTGCTGTTGCTCGATATGTAACACCTTACATTACTAAATCAGAAAAAACTGAATTGAAAGAAATGTGGGAAGAGATTTCTCACGAGAAGACTGTCAGTAAGAAGCTGTACAGTTTCAGTTTAAAGATGTTATCGCATCGAGAAATTGGATCCTACGAATGTTCAGATAGGTTATCTTCTGCAAGTCTCTACTCGAAATCAAGAAGAATAATTTGGGCAAGTTTAGGCCTTGCACCAATGAGAAAACGGGTACTGAAATCTGTTGGAGAAATTGAATATTTGGCCGAGAATGACCCAGAAAGTACAGATATTTTGAAATCAAACATGTTGGACACATATTATCCCAAGAGAAGTCTTCATCTAGAGAACATGTGTCTTTATGAAGTGCCGCAGAACTACATTTATTCACGGAAAGCCACAGAAGCAACAATGGAAAATATAAAGTCATTGGTGAGGAAGGATGTTTGGTGAAGCAAACAAAAGGAAGTTTGATAAATCACAGGAAGCTGAGTTGCGACACTACTGACAAAAAGGAATTTTACTACTTGGCTCTTTTACAGCTGTTTAAACCATGGCGTACAGAGGATGAACTACTGGGAGAATTTCAAAGCTATGAAGAATCCTTTAATGCTTGCAAAGACAGCATAGAATGCAGTACTTTCACAAATTATGTGCAAATGTTAAATGAAGAAATTGAACAGGAAACTACAATTGCAGCTGAAGTAGCTAGAGACAGTTCACAAGACATCCAAAGTTCAGGAACACTCAGTCAAGATCCCCTAGGAAAACCAATCCTTGAAAATGAAGCTGCAATAGCCATGAATGAAGTGGAAACGGCTATGAATCAAGCTCAAGAAGAATTTATAGACTTACCAAATTTGGAAAGACAACTGAATGAAGAGCAGCAACAAATTTATGAAGAGATCAGAAACAAAATTGATCACGGATTACTACATGAAAAAAAAGAGTGCTCATGCACATCATTTCATCCAATCAGGATGTATGTAAGCGGACAAGCTGGAACTGGAAAACGTTTCTTAATAAAAGTCATCAGAAGCTACCTACAGCAAAAAACGGATTCAACTTTGTCTTGTGTGGTTACTGCTCCAACTGGGTTAGCAGCATATAACATAAAAGGAATCACCTTACATCGTTTGCTAATGTTACCAGTGGAGCATGAGAACAAAATACAATACCACAAGCTAACTGGAGAAGCATGCTTGGAAGTTTCAAGAGTATTGAAGAAGATGCAAGTTCTCATTATTGATGAGGTGAGCATGATATCAAACTTAATGCTTGCCTTTGTGCATTTAAGAATGCAGCAAATTCTAAGGACAGACTATGACATGTTATTTGGTGGAAAACATGTCATAGTTTTTGGGGATCTTCTACAGCTTACTCCAGTTAAAGGACAACCAGTGTTTAATACTGTGACACATGAAGACACAAAGAAGTCATTGGGAAGCATTGGTAATGCAAATATTTGGTCCTTCTTTGAGTACAAGGAACTTACTACTAATATGAGGCAAGCAAACGATGAAGAATATGGAAGTATTCTGAAAGATATCAGAATTGGACTACTCACTGAAGCTGGCACAAAAGCATTACAGAGTCGGTTGCTACATAATTTATTTCCAAAGGAAGAAATAGTTGCAGAGAAGATATACAAGAACATTGCAGAAAAGAAAAGTGTCATCTGCTTAATGCCAACTCTACGTGAATGCTCAATATTCAATGAGGAGCTTTTGAAATTGGAAAAGGAAGAGATTAGGAAATTGGAAGCAGTTGACAAAATTCAGGATGGAAGAATTACTATCACATTAACAGGCAAACTGAAAAATAAATTGGATTCACTAGAGAAGAACATTTCCAAAACTGCTGGATTAGAAAAAAATCTATATGTTTGCATGAACTGTAGAGTATTTTTAAGGAGAAATTTGGATGTTGAAAAAGGCTTAGTAAATGGAGCTATGGGAAGAGTTGTGGGTTTTATTAATTATCAGAAAAAAGATGGAATTGAATGTTTAAAAATAAAATTTGATCAGATTGAAGAAGTTATAGACATTTGTCGTTGTACAGTTCGTTTCATGCTTGTGAAAGACTTATATGTACAAAGGAAACAGTTTCCGTTTTCTCTAGCATATGCTGTAACTATTCACAAGTCTCAAGGATTGTCTGTAGATTGTGCATTTGTAAACATTGGTTCAACTGTGTTCAAAGAAGGTATGGCTTATGTAGCTTTGTCACGAGTGAAAACATTATCTGGTTTATTCATGATAGACTTTGATGATTCAAAAGTTAGTGCTGATACAAACTGTGTAAAGGAGTATAATAGATTAAGAAGAACCTATGTTCCTCATTTAGGTCAGTATCCTGTGTTGGAGAAACGTGTAGTTTCTCGAAAAAGGAGAATTGAGAATATCTGTAATGAGGATGTAGAGAGGAGGAAAAAAAAGAGGAGTGATGTAATTGCAAGCAAAAAGAAAAAGGAAAATGTTGAAGAGGTTGTGGGTTGCCATTTTGAAAATAGCTCTGGTGTCAACTGCTACGCTAATGTAGTGCTGAATGTTGCATTTTATCTGGAAAGTTTACAAGAGCAGATAATAGTAAATCAGAGAAAAAGATTCTGTTCTGAGTTGAGTCTCCTCTTTCAAAAGCTGAGTAATGATAAAACTCAAATAGAAAGTGCTACTGAAATTAGAAAACATTTAGATGTATGTACAGGACGAACACAGTTTTCTCAAAATGTACAGCAAGACACACAGGAATTCTTGATGTATTTTCTTCAGGTACTGGAAGAAGAAGGGGTGCCAATTGAAAATATGTTTGGTGTCTCTTATAAATGGGAACATAGTTGTGAAAACTGTTTCAATACATGTTGCTCTAATGTTGATTCTGAAAGGTTTATTTATTTAACATTGCCAGACAGTAAAACAGTCACTTTTGCTAAATTAGTTAAAGATGCTAATCATAGCATGGAATGCGGTGAGTGTAAATCTGACATGTTTTCAACGTTAATTTTAAAGGAATACGGACAGTATGTAATTTTAATGATGCAACGATGTAAAGCTGATGGTTCAAAATTGGATACTTTAATAAAGAAGTTTATAGGACAGCAATTATCAATTTCAGGAAAAACTTTTGTAACAGTTGCAATAATTTTCCATGAAGGACCTACTGTAACTTCTGGACATTACACAGTTTATCTTAAATGTGAAAAAGGCTGGACACTGTGTAATGATTCCCAATTGATTTTCAAGCAACGTTTGCCTTTTGATTTAGCAAATTCCTATCTAATCTTCCTGAAACCTAAATTTTAGACAGACTTGGCAAGATCTGTACAAAACAATTTTACCATTTTATTGGATTACCATTGGAATTTACAAATAAAAAAGATTTTTCAAATTACCATTTGGCCTAAAGGAAAGGTAACCAATTGTATTGTGGATTTATTTAATTCCTAATTAATCTTTCGGAAACCAAAATTTTAGAGAGAATCGGTAACATCTGTCCAATTTAAATTTTGGAATTTTATTGGATTACCATTGGAAATTTAATCAAAAAAGAATTTTAAAATTACCATTTGGCCTAAAGGAAAGGGAACCAGATGTATTGTGGAGTTATTTGAGATATATTATTTTTGTGATTATGCTTCTGTAACAAAATTGTCAGACGGTATTTTAAAGAAATAGTTATTGTTATTAGATTATATTTTTTTTGAATATTTTGCATTTCTATAATGTTATGTTTAAGTGAGAATAGATTCTGGGCTTTTTTAAAACAATCTTTGAGATTGTTATTTTTTTTTTGCCCGCTGTTAAGTGATGAATGCAATTGGTTTCACGATTTATAGTGAAATGCAATATATTCTGAAAACAGCAAAAAAAAGGCAAAAAAGTGTTTTTGGAAAATATGTAAATACGTGTACTGTGTTATATAATGATTTAATAAATATTAATACTTTTTTCTTTTTTTTCAGATTGTGAAAGAAAATTTTGGAAAAAAAACAACCATTTTTACAAGTAATTTCAATTTAAATTTTAATTAAAAATTAAATTGTTGGGTGGGTCAGGTAAGTCAGAAATTAGATGGTCCCTTTCTTCCACTTCTCCTCAAACAGATTTACAGTATTTAGTTATTAATCCCTCAAGGATCTTGAAATGTGGTGATTGTTTTTTAGTGTTTTAAAAAAAAAAAAAAAAAAAATACGCTTACGGTAAAAAAAAAAAAAAAGTTTTTAAGAAAAAATAAAAAAAAGTTGAGAGGTAAGGTTGGCTCTTAAAAGAGCCGTTGTGTTCATGCAGGGACAGAGGAAAGGAAGAATGGGAACATTAGCTGGTAGGACAAATGTGCTGGTCTATTTTGTTGTTAATGAGGGGAAGACTGGTCTCCCTATGAACAATTAGACCATGGCAAAATGAACACCGCATAGTAACCCTCGCAAACCGATGGTTCGTTTCCAGAGGATCAGAAAAAGGTGAATCTGCCCCCACAGATGAAGGGCTCTGCTGAGCTTCCGAAGAAGGACTCGGCTGAGCTGCTGTGGATGTGCTTGCTCGACTTACTGAAGGGTTGCCTCTAGTATGTCGTGCATGTGTCCTAGGATGTACATCCTCAAGGTGTCTCAACATAGTGTGATTCCCGAAGGAATACTTCTTGTTGGGATTACCTCTCGAAAGTACACGCTGGCACAGCTTGCAAGTCACCAAGGCAGCATTGACTTTTTTCTCGCCCTCAGGAAAAGTAAAATACTCCCATATAAAAGAGCTCTTCTGTTTCCTCTTTCTCTGCCTGATGGTGGTGCTGCTAGCCTCACTCTCAGCAGAAGAGTGCTGGTCTGCCATCGTATCCCAAAGACAACTCAGCTCCTTCTCCTAAGGGATCACAAGCAGAAATGAGGGGAATGGGTGTGGTGTAGGAGAGTTCTAGAACTGAAACTACTTTGAACCAATCAAAAGTTTTGTTTCATGATCACATGACCCACCGTGCGCGTACGTTACGCTTACGTTACGCTTACGGAGCGCTTACGGTGCGCTTACGGGAAAAGTACGCATGCGCGTAAAAAAGACACGCGCTCGCGCGCATGCGCATAACAGGCACTCCCCAACACTTCCGCGTAACGTGCGTGTGTAGCGTACACGCCTACTCGCCCCATACGCAGTACGCACGGCTACGTAAATTGAGTAACCATACGCAAAAAGAGTACGTACATTACGCAAACCGTACGCTTACCGTAAGCTTACCGTACGCGCACTTAAAAAAAATAAAAAAATTTAAAAAAAGGAAAAAAAGAATCTCTATGTTATACTAATATATCTTACCTGTTTAGTAAAAAAAAAATGAAAAAAAATAATATATTGCAGAATTTTTTTAAATTAAGCATAGTGTATTAAGAGAATAAAAAGTAAAAAAAAACAAAAAAAAAATCTTGCAAATTAAAAAAAATAAATAAATAATATAAGAATTTGTATTAAAAAAATCATAAAAAATCAATGAAAAAACCATGGCATTCGCACATGTTATAGGTAAGAATTAGCATTTAAAAAACCATACAAATTCACTGAAAAAACCATGGGTTTCACACACGTTATAGTTAGGAATTAGCATTTAAAAAACCTTGCAAATTCAGTGAAAAAACCATAGGTTTCACACACGTTATAGTTAGGATTTAGCATTTAAAAAACCTTGCAAATTCAGTGAAAAAACCATAGGTTTCACACACGTTATAGTTAGCGGACATTTCACTCATAAAAAACCATTGAAATTCCCCCGTTATAGTTAGTTAAGCTAACTATAACTCGCGCACCCGCAATCCACTGCTGATGATGTAACATATTACATCACTCATGACATGGTCAGTGACATCACTCATGACATCACTGATGACATCTCAAATGACATCACTGATGACATCATCCTTGTGATAGAGTGACAGACCTCCTCTCACCCTAATATAACCTTTGATACAAACATTAAAAAATATAAACTAAAATTTTCAAAACAATGGACATACCAATACCAGTTACAACAACCTCTTCAGTAATTCTTAGATGCACATACACATCCACTCATTCACCAACAGTCCTGTACAGTCACTCATACATGTACTCACTCATCATATGTACTCATACAGCTATACATCCTGTTACACATTGCCACTCATCCATAGAGTTACTTACACACATAGTCACTCATGCTAATAAAGAATCAAACATCCATTTACTTGCATATTCAGTTATACACACACCTCAACACGTACTTCTACAGAAACTTACACATACTTACTCTTTTAAATAATCACTAAAAAAACACATACTTACTCATACAGGAACTGTTTCAATCTCTCACTCTCACACATACTCACTTATATACACCAATAGTCAAATATACTTCTTTAAAACATATTTAGTAACTCATAAAGACACTATTGAGACAGTCATTCACTCACTAACACACCCATACACACACTCATCCAACCATACAGTCATGCACACATGCTGTCTTCAACACATACAACCAGAGAGTCAATCATACATGCACCTATGCACTACGTAATACCCCCCACCAAACCATGCAGACACTCAGACTGATACTCAAAAAACAACCTAAAATCCAATATAAACACCCATGTAGCTACTCACCAACCCAAGCAGACACTTATACACAAAGTGAGAGACTGATACAGATAATTACATATTTAAACATTACTCACTAAGCCATGTATTCACTAAGATACACTTAATCAGTCAGTTACACAATCAAATTTTCAAAAACAAATCATCCTTTTATACACTTATATACCCATTTATTTTTCCATCGACCTTGAGATATACATATATAAAACATATTTAATTTTCAGAAAAACACACATTCACTGGATGATGTCATCAGTGATGTCATTTGAGATGTCATCAGTGATGTCATGAGTGATGTCACTGACCATGTCATGAGTGATGTAATATGTTACGTCATCAGCAGTGGATTGCGGGTGCGTGAGTTATAGTTAGCTTAACTAACTATAACGGGGGAATTTCAATGGTTTTTTATGAGTGAAATGTCCGCTAACTATAACGTGTGTGAAACCTATGGTTTTTTCACTGAATATATATATATATATATATATATATATATATATATATATATATATATATATATATGTATATATATATATATATATCTACTGGCAGTCGCCAGTAGATAGTTATAGTTAGGACCGTGTTTCCATAGGAAATCCGCAACATTCTATTTGGAATAACTTTGGCGCCGATTGATGAATCCTCGCGAAATTTTCAAAATAGGTGGGGCGCTCCACTCCTTCCCTGAAAGTCTCGGGGGGATTAGTCAAGCGGGGGCTGAGAAAAAGGGGGGTCCCAAAACGCGTTTTCCCCATGCATTTTTCCATAGGACCTTTAGTCCAAGCTACAGCCCGAACGGCTGAACAGAATTACTTGAAATTTGGCAGAGAGGTAGTACTCAGGTCAGGGATGTGCCTTTTGCAGGTCTGGTGTAAATCTGTTCAGTATTTCCTGAGAAAATAGCATTAAATCAATATATACCTGTAAGCGCGCTCCGTGCGCGTACGGTAAAACTTACCGTACGCGCACGCCGCCGTGCGCGAGCTCGATTCTGATTGGTTGTTAGATCTTAGTAAACATTCGAATCGGTCGAAACCAGGAAGTGTCGGCCGCCAGTTTGTCTCTCGCAGTCTGAGGGGGTGAAAAACAAAGGTGGAGAACGTGAAAAGGGGGCAGGGTGGACAGTTCCTGACCCCCTAGCCTTAGTCAGGGGGTCCCAGAAGGGCAGGGGTGCAAGCCACAGATGTGTGCCACTTGACTGGATGTGTGCTGTGATGTGTCCATTCAGCAGGTGTGTACTCCACAATAGGGTAGTACTGCTAACTAGTGTTTGTGTAGGTGTTTTGCAACATGTTTTGTGCATGTGTATTGCATTTCTCTCCTGTTCGTCTGTGCTTTTAACTGTATCTTGTCTGTCCTTCCCAGGGTCCTTTGCCTGTTGTGTGGTCAACACTGACCACCAACACCCAGAAGCCAACACCGGTGTGGAAGTTGACAATTCCCACCAACTGATGTACCACACATCCCTGGACCTCCATTCTCCAACACATTGTGAGCGTGTGTCCACTGTTACGTAGAATTACCGTGCAACTATTGTGGAATAAACGTGTTGCTGATGTGTAATGAACCTGTGCTACGCTTTGTTATGTGCGTTGTCTGTCTTCCCACATCTGAGTGACATCTGCTCACCTCACCTGTGGACTTGTTACCACAGACTGTGCTTGGTGTTGTGTCTGTGCATGCTAATGTGTTTTAGGTCAACATCATTGTGTGTGGTGAGTAACATGGCCATGGGGAGTATGTTTTGTGTTGCCATAGTGGTGTGTCTCCCTCACATGTGTCACATCCCCATGACTGACATTACGCTGGTCACATTGTTGCAGTAATTGGCATGCACTGTGTTGTGTAGCAGATCGACTCCGCCCTGAACATGACAAGTTTGAATCACAACAGAGGCAAGTATGGTGTACTGGTGAGTTTATTTACAAACATGTGTGAGTGAGGTGCACAGGATGGTGGGTGCTGTACAGTGGTTTGGGAATCCAAAGTTCACATTGGAGTTGGAAGTGCTGGTAGATGAAATGTCCAGAGTAAAGTCAACAGTCGTCTGCTACATTGGCCCAACATGAACCCTCCATGTCATGTGGGCGAGTTGTGTGCGATTGGACAAGGTGAACGGGTTGCGCACAAAGAACATTGTCCAGAACAAGTTTAGAGGCCCTGGGGGATGTGCTGGGACATCTGCCTCTCACATGTCCTTCTTTGGATGACCCCTCTTCTTCCGGGGGGAGGGGGGGGATCCTCATGTGCAGGCCTCTGCGGTGCAGGGGACTCTCTGCCAGAGTCCTCCTCCCTCCCTGTGGCACTGGCAGATGGTGTTGCGACAGATGTTGTGGGCACACAGGGGGGTTGGGACAGGTTGGTGCTGATTTGGTGGAGGCATTGTAGTATGTCCCGATGCACCGCAGTAAGGGCATCCCACTTTGCCTCCATGCGGGCATGGTGGGCGACCTGCTCCTGTTGCATGTCCTTGAGGATCCCCACTACCTGGCCAAATCCTCCGGTGCTATCCTGGTACGCATCTATGATGCATGCCAGTTGGGGGTCATCATGCAGTCCAGACCCTTTTGCAAGGCGTTTCCTGTGCCTCCCTCCCCTCCCAGCACCCCTCTCCACACGGGCAGGACCAGCAGCGGTACACACAGGTGACCCTGGGACCCCTTGGGTGGTGTTGCTGGTGGTGTTGGCTGTAGCTGCTGGGGGGTCCTGTGTCCCTGTGCTGTGGTTGTTGATTGTCCTTGGTCTGTCCATGTTGGCGGGAGTGCCCTGTCGGTGTCCAGATGGTGGAGGTGTGGTACAGGGGGGGCAGATGTTCCTGCTGCTGGTGCTGCATGATGGCTCACACCGGAGGGGCCAGGTTGGTGGTCGTCATCCGAAGAGGACAGTGAGAGAGTCAGACCAGAGAGCTCAGTGTCCAACAGAGTCTGGGACTGGGTATCCTCGTCATTTGTCACTGGGTGCCCAGCACAACCTGTGTTTGGAAGAGACACACAATGTGATTTATGTTTCTACATGCATCGTTGGTTCACAAACATGACATTTTCTACTTTTCAAACAGATGCCTGCCTGTACACTGCTTTTTCCCAGCTTGTCACAGACAGAGTTTGATCTTGTTGTTGGCCATTTGCCAGCATGGCCTTGTGCTCCCCACAACAGAGCACAGTGTCAGACATCTTGGCAGTCCCTTCCCACTCCCTGCGAGGCAAGTATGTTTCAGGTTGATCTTGCTGGGCCATGTGGGTGGGTGTAGGTTGTCTGTGACTGCAAGTCCCATCATACTCTTGGCTACACCCCCCTTTCCAGCATGCCCATGCTTCCTCCCTCTTGACTCTGCTTCCCTGTGAGACGGTGTGACAGCAATGGCAAGATGGCTGACTGTGAAATCCTGGTGTTTGTTTGGCTATCAGTCCCAGCATGGCCTTGTGCTCCCCACAACAGAGCCCAGTGTCAGACATCTTGGCAGTCCCGTCCCACTCCCTGTGAGGCGAGTATGTTTCAGGTTGATCTTGCTGGGCCATATGGGTGGGTGTAGGTTGTCTGTGACTGCGAGTCCCATCATACTCTTGGCTTCACCCCCCTTCCCAACATGCCCATGCTTCCTCCATCTTGACTCTGCTTCCCTGTGAGGGGGTGTGACAGCAATGGCAAGATGGCTGACTGTGAAATCCTGGTGTTTGTTTGGCTACAAGTCCCAAGTGAGCCCCTGTGCTTCACACAGCAGCACCCAGTACGGGGTATCTTTTGCTGATATTTCAATGAGGTGTGTGTCAATGCATTGTACCCGGTGAGTTTTGTGGAGTTTGTGTTGGGGGGTGTCTCCCCATGCCGATTAGTATGGTCAGGGCTGTCAGTCCTCCTTCACATCATGACATGTGCTTCCATTGTAGGGCATGCAAGTTGTCTTTCAGGATGTCAGTCAGTGGTGTCCTGCTTCTGATTTGCGCACATGCCCTAGCAGGGCCTTGTTCTCCCCACAGCAGGACCCAGTGTTAGCCATCTTGTGAGTCATTTTCCACTCCCTGTGATGTGGGCATGTTTCAGAGAGGTCTTGATGCATTATCTGTGACTACAAACACCATCATGCTTTTGGCTACACTCACTTCACCTGCATCCCCACTATTCCTTCCAGACAGTCAGCTGCACCGTGAGGTGGTGTGTTTGTGGTGTCAAACTGTCTCGCTGGGTGTATTTGGCTTAGTGCCACTGGCTTGCTGTATCTGTTTGTAGGTTGGTGCAGGTCATGACACAGTCCCCAGTCACTATGAGATGGCAGGTATTGTGTTTGTGTGACTGGCATACGCATCTTGGGTTGATTATCTATTGGTTATTGTAGCTTTGCTTGGGGTGCATGGTTTCACTGCCCCCTTGCCACACAATCTTGGGTATGTTGTTTGTGTACTCACCAGTCTCTGGGATGTCTCTTAGGCCATGGACGCTCTCTGGTGGTAGGATGTCCTGCACCGTCTCCTCCCAGGTGCTGAAGTAGACTGGTTTGGCAGGAGGGCCACCGCCGGTGCGCTGACTCAAGGCGTGATCTTTTTCGATGAGTTTCTTGACCGTCCTGCGCACATCATACCACCTGTTCTGGATATTGTCCTTTGTGCGCAACGTTGGTCCTTGTGCGTTCACCTTGTCCACAATCCTCGCCCACATCTTGGTTTTCTGTGAGATGGGGATCCTTTGAACCAATGTACCAAACAAATGTGGCTCTACTCTGATGATCTCGTCTACCAGCACTTCTAACTCACTATCTGTGAACTTTGGATTCTTCTTTGGAGGCATAGTGATGGGTGATGGGTGGTGGTGGTGGGGATGTGTGAGTGACAGTGCAAGTGGTTTTGCTGTGTGTATGTGTGTGTGCTTTGTATGAGGTGCTGATGGTGTGTGAGTTGTGAGTGTGTCTGTGGTTGCTGTGTACTCGTGTTTGCTGCTTGCTGTGTCTCCAAGGGATGATGGTAGTGATTGTAGTCCTTTATACAGTTGTAGTTGTGGGTGTGTCTTTGTCCAATTAATTTTTTTAGGGTATTTATTGGCTTAATCATTGATTGTTTGGTCCTTTTTTTGTGTTTTTTCCTTAGTGTTTTGTAGGCATGAAGGAGACGTTCATGTGACGGAAACGGATGCTGCTGTTGTCTCGTGTGGGCTTCTCCGCCTCGTTCACGCTGCCTGTCTTCTGTGTTTGGTAGGCGTAGTTCGTGGCGGTCTCTGTTGCTTGTGTGTCGGGTTGTCTGTGCGTGTCGGTCGTGCGGCTTGGTCTCCGTGCGAGTCGGTCTAGTTTTACCCGCATTGCATTGTACTGCGCTAATCGTACATCGCGGGTACGGGTCGATCGGGTTGATTCCGGGTTTGTGTCGGTCGGTGAAAATCGCGTCGGATTTCCGTCCGGATCACTTTTTTCCCTCCGGCTCGGTCGTACGGCTTGTATTCCGTACGTGTCGGTTGTAATTCACTCACGTTGCATCGTACTGCACAGGTCGTACGGCGCTGGTCCGTGTCGGTCGGTGTTCGGTCCGGGGCCGTGTCGGTCGGTTCGTTTTGCGGACGGAATCGGAATCGACCCCAGAACGTTAAAACCAACTTCATTAAAAGATGTATTTTATCATTTGTGAGTTCAGGCATACTAAATTCGAATTTCTACCATGTTCCCTGAGTCAGTTAGGATTATAAGATGTAATAATCAAACTGCCCATTTTCGCCTATTGAGACCAGGTAGCCTTGGAATAGTGAAAAACGAAAATGGCTGTAATTCACTATTAGAACATGCCACACACAGCAGGGCATGTCCTGCCTTGTCCTTACAATGCACCCTGCCCCTGGGCCTACCATAGGGGTGTCTGATATGAAGCAAAGGGAAGGTTTAGGGACTCGCAAGTGTGTGCACTTGCCCAGTCAGCATGACAGTACCAGACTGCACGCAGGTTCTGCAATGGCAGGCCTTAGGCACACTTTTACAGGCTGCTTCTGTGGGTGGCACAACCAGTGCTGCAAGCCCACCAGCAGTATTTGGATTACTGGGCACTCCTGTTGCACCGTACTAGGGTCTGACAGGTAAACCAAACCAACCAATCATGGAATCACAAATTCATACAATAGGGAGCACTTGCACTGTGGCACTGGACAGCAGTGGCACAGTACCCTAAGCATCTAACACCAGCAAAAACACATGAGGCAACAACGAAAAATGGAAGGGAGACCCACGCCAAGGTGCCAGGTCTAACATCCACCCTTAAAGTTCCACATGAATAAATAAATCAACAGATCAGATCTACAGCCTCTGACATGACATTTCCCAATGAACCAATCAGACCAAAGGCTTGCCACCCAACCACTAAGGAATGCTGTATTGCATGAAAGCTTTTCCATAAGGTAATTGTTATGCACATACACATAAAATGAAAAATGTGCACAAAAGTTCAACTGGCAAAACAAATGAGGGCTTCATAATGATGATCAGAGTGCAAATCGTTTACCTGTAGGGTTTGCAAGAAGGGGTAACCAACAGCACAACACTTCCTACTACTGAAAACTGTGAGTATCAATATAACAAAATACCTGTCAATAGGCATGAACACAGTTTAATAATCCACCCTTTAAGGTCTACTGGCTTTAACACAGAGTTTTCACAATAAATACGTCCTGCACCTTTGTAATAACTTTTAATAATATACACATCATACCTAAAGCAAATGCCATGGCATTTAAAAAAATGATCAGTTCCTAATGCCTCCTAATAAAAGGTCTGCAGCCTTCATTGTTTTCTTGTCACCGCTACCAACACAGGCCTATTATATCGAGTGTAAGCTTTACCACAAACCAGTCATCAGGAATACACTCATAAATTAAAAGTATAGTTGTTAATCAACATACAACCTCTCTTAAGATCCAAAGAGTGCATAACTAGAATTATAACAGTGCAAATCGACTTCCCTCAGGGTTTTTCAGAAGGCGTAACCAACATTAAAGACCATGCCCAATACAGTACAAGTGTGAGGTTCCATATAACAAAATACCTGTTTACAGGCAATAACAAAGTGTAATGAAAATCCACCCTTAAATACCTAATGAGTTTAGCATATGCTATATACTATAAATAAATCCTATTTTTGTCATAACGTTTCATAATAAACAGATCAAGTGCCTAGCCTTTATCATTGGCTTATCACCATAAACGACTTCATCCAGCGTAAGGCAAAATGTGCAATATCACAGCTCTTTCCAGTGGAAGCAAACAATGTCTGCCCAATCAATGATGGCGGAAGGCCCACCACTGCCAGCCGTGCGGTAGCAAGCCCTCCACCATCGTAAGACCATTACCCGGCCGCCAGATTAGGACGGAGAGGGATCCAGACCGCATTTTTTAACATCACGGCGGTGCAGCACCCACCACAATGTTAATGTGTTAAATGCGACTGCCATGGTGGTGGTCGCATCCTGATTCAGAGTTTGGGACCGTTGCATGACTGGCGGGCAGTCCCAATCCTCACTGCGTAGGCGGAGGACTCAAGCCTGTCCGCCATCGTAATCGGCCCGTCAGTGTCATTAAAAAAACACCTCTTTCTCCAGTGCTTCTTGAAGGTCTTTTTTTGTTGATCACTTTCAGTTTAGGGACCGCTGCTCTGTCAAGCCAGACCTAACAAACACAACCTACCACCTATACTAAAATAAATGTTCAACCTTCTGTAACACTTTTAAAAACCCAATTATAGTTCTTTGCCACAGTCCATTATTGAAATAAAGAGTTAATTGTTCAAAAAGCTCAATCCTAAAATGGTTGATGATAGAAAGTTGGTTATTAGTTGAGGTGGATGGTAGCCCACCACAAGTAATAATGTAAAAAAAATGTTTAGGGTCATGTAGAAATAGGCATTTTGCTACAGTTGTTCACTCTGTACAGACATCAACTTCAGAGGAAATAACAAATAACTAGTTTATCAACATTAGGGGTTGCCAGAACTCATGGAGTTTGACCTACGGAATTCAGCAGAGTTACATACAAGCTCAGTGAGATTCTGCAGAGTTCTGCAAGCAGTGGAATTTCCTCAGTTGTGATGCTTGTGCTGGTTTTTAGTGCCCGAAGCTTGATCCGTGATGTTACAGTGCAAACAACACCATGTGCCACGCCACTGCTTTTTTCTGCTGCTGAAGTAGATTTCCTACTCGAGCAGCAGCATTCTCAACGTAAACGTTAGTGACCTGCTGTGATGGGCAGCATTGAGAAATCATACCAGGACTGGTCCTAGTGCTCGATTGTTCTCAATTGTTCTCGCTCGCGCTCTACAACTTAACATTAGCAAGCCACATACCAGAAAGAAGTCTGCCAAAAAGGGATTTGCTGAGTTTTTCTGGAACTCCACGCTCCAGGTAGAGCAGAGTGGGCAAAACTACGTGAACTCTGCAGTCAGAGTGGAGTTTACTGACCACTGCAATCAACATCCAAGGGTCACTTAAGGAAAATGAATACTTCTGAATTGGCCTGTTGAAAATCCAACAAATAAAACAAAAACCTCAGTCATAATAATTCTACTTAAAATGACACAACAATCTCTACAAGAAAAACATTTTCTGAAATCCTATAAAAACAACTTAAAATCCTCAACTGCCCAGGCTTATGAGGAATAAAATTGGCAGAACTAAAACTACAGAGTTTACCACACTCCTCATTGACACATCAAAAGAATACAGGCCAAAATCTGATCTCTGCTTTGTTGCTAATGCCATTTCTGGTGGGCACTTCTCTGGCCATAATGTTACAATGGCGGGTGGTGTGCTGGTGGACACCAAAGTCTGTCCGCCACGGGACCGCCACAGGCATTCGTTACGATTGCCAAATTATGATGCTGTATCCACACCAGCCTTTCCATGGTGGTTAAATCGCCAAGGAAAGGCTGGTGGGGATAGCATCTGGGGTCTGTTGCAGCCCACCCCTGTGTTGGGGGAGGTGGGTGTGCACTGGGGGGTACCTATGGTACCCTCATACATTTCCCTGCACCAGGTGGCAGACACCGTGTGGTGCCTGCCACGTAGTGGAGGGAAACGCATGACATGCATTTTTAGCAGCACCCACCGCAATGTTAACCATACACGATAACCAGACGTGCGTGACTGCTGCCTTACAGGCGAGCGGTCCCAGTCCCCACATCAAAAAGTACAAAAATATCACACACAAAAACATTGATGTTAAAAATAGAGTTGTACAACATTTCGATTTTTATATTTATATATAAAATAAAATAATAAATATTACATATTTTAAATAATAAAATTAATTTAAACAAAAGCAGATTTAATATACATTTTGACAAATATAACAAATAACCTTAATTTAAAAAGTTAAACACACATACAGAATAATAATTATATATATATATATATATATTATCTACTGGCGGTCGCCAGTAGATAGTTATAGTTAGGACCGTGTTTCCATAGGAAATCTGAAAATTCTATTTTGAATAACTTTGGCGCTGGTTGACGGATCCTCGCGAAATTTTCCAAACTAATGGGGTGCTCTGCTCAGCTCCTACCCTGGAAGTCTCGGGCGTGATTCGTCAAGCGGGGGCTGAGAAAAAAGGGGGGTCCCAAAACGCGTTTTCCCTATGCATTTTCCCATAGGACCTTTAGTCGAAGGTACAGCCCGAACGGCTGAACAGAATTACTTGAAATTTGGCAAAGAGGTAGTCCTCAGGTCAGGGATGTGCCTTTTGCATATATGGTGTCAATCTGTTCAGTAGTTCCTGGGAAAATTGCAGTTAAAAGTACATAAATATCTATAGCGCGAGCGTAATTCTGATTGGTGGTTACATGTCAGTCAACATTCGAATCGGTCGAAATCAGGAAGTGTTGTCTGCCATTTTGTGTGTGACAGTGAAAAAGAAAGGTGGAGAACGTGAAAAGGGGGCAGGGTACAGAGTTCCTGACCCCCTAGCTTTTGTCAGGGGGTCCCTGAAGGGTGAAAAAAACATGTTATTTTTTTTTTTAAATCGCGGGGTGCGCGCACGGTGGAAAAAAAATCATAAGAAAAATAGAATTAAAAATCAATTGAAGTGTTTAGAGGTTAGGTGGCTCTAAAAAGAGCCGTTGTGTTAATTGAGGGACAGAGGAACAAAAAAATGGCTACAAATATAGGGTGCCGCACGTGTTAGGGGAATGCTGGTGTCCCCATAAGAGAGTAGAGCATTGCACGCATTGCACCGTATATGCACCCTCTTAAACAGAGGATGTATATCCAGAGGAACAGAAGCAGGTGAAGCTACCGCCGCAGATGAGGTGCTCGGCTGAGCTGCCGATGATGTGCTCGGCTGAGCTGCTGCGGATGTGCTCGGCTGAGCTGCTGGATGGTTTTCTCTAGCAGCTCGAGCATAAGCCACAGGATGTACATCTCTAACGTGCCTGATCATAGTGAAGATACTAAAAGAGTATTTCTTTTTAGGATCTCCTCTTGATAAGACACGATCACAAAGAGTGCAGGTGACTTTTGGAGCATTCACCTTCTTCTGCCCCTCTGGAAAAGTGAAAAATTGCCATATAAAAGAGATTTTCTGTTTCCTCTGTCTCTGTGGCACAAGGGTCTCCTGCTCACTCCCAGAAGATGACTGCTGCTCTGCCATTCTCAAGTACAGCTCCTTCTCCCAGGGAATCAGAAGTAATAATGAGGGGAGTGGGTGTGGTGTTGGAAGTTTCTGGAACTAAAACTACTATAAAGCAATGAAAAGTGTTGTTTCTAAATCACATGACTTGCCGTGCGCGCACCGTGCGCGCACGGTACACGCACGGAGCATGCACGCATGAGCGCACGGAGCACGCATGCATGCGCGTACGGAGCACGCACGACATACGCTTGTGCACGTGGAGCAAGTACGCATGCGCACACGGAGCACATACGCATGCGTGCACCGCGCGCGCCCCATGTGCGCACGGTCAAAAACCATAAAAAATATATATATATATTTTTTAAAGTGTTTATAAGTTTATAGAAGATATTAACTATGCTGTTCAACTCTATCCAAATTTAAAAAAAAAACTGAGACATTCAATATTACAGGATAAAGTTAATCTATAACTATATATATAGGTAGCTTATTGTAAAATAAATATTTAAAAAATATAATAATACATTCATAAATTAGCATTTAAAAAACCTTCCAAATTCACTAAAAAAACCATAGGTTTCACACATGTTATAGTTAGGAATTAGCATTTAAAAAACCTTGCAAATTCACTGAAAAAACCATAGGTTTCACACACTTTATAGTTAGGAATTAGCATTTAAAAAACATTTGAAATTCACTAAAAAAAACATAGGTTTCACACACGTTATAGTTAGGAATTAGCATTTAAAAAACCTTGCAAATTCACTGAAAAAGCCATAGGTTTCACACATGTTATAGTTAGCTGGACATTTCACTCGTAAAAAAACAATGAAATTCCCCCATTATAGTTAGTTCAGCTAACTATAACTCGCGCGCCCGCAATCCACTGCTGATGACGTCACATATTACATCACTCATGACATGGTCAGTGACATCACTCATGACATCACTCATGACATCTCAAATGACATCACTGATGACATCACTGATGACGTCATCCATGTGATAAATTACCACATCTTCTCACACCCTAATATAACCTTTGATACACCGACTCAAAATTTAAGAGTTCCATTCTCAAAACCATACATACTGCAATACCCATAACTACATATCCAATTATTAACTCTTAGGTCTACATACACCTCCACTCATTCACCTGTACAGTCACTCATACTTACAGTCACTCCATCTATCATATGCATTTATACACCTATATAGACACTCACACACTACCAATCATCCATAGAGGTACTCTCACACCTACTCAGTCATGCAAATAATCACACTCCCATTTACTCACCTATGCGGTTATACACACTCAAGTTCACTTACTCATAAAAATAGTTTCACATTCTTACGCTCTTATAGAATCATTGATACAAGCACACACTCATCCATACAGTCACTCTCACAATCACACACTCTCACATCTACCCACTTATATACTCTTACACGCATATATACTGCCTTTCACATATGTAGTTAGTCACAAATGTACCACTGAGATATACATTAAATCCCTAACACACTCATACATACACTCACTCAACCAAACAGTCCATCACAGATGCACTCTTAAAACCATGCACCCATAGAATCACCCACTCACACATCTATGCATAGTCACACACACCCTACCCACACAAACACTCAGGAACCCATACAGATACTCAGACAACCAATCAATAACTCATATAGACACTTATATAGGTATTCACAAAACCATGCCGCCACTTATACACCAACATACAGACACATACAAACATTTACACAGTTTAGTCACTAGTCTGCAGTAAGATACATTTAATGACTCACTTATAGAGTCAGTTACGCACCACAGAAAATCACCCATTTACACACTTGTACACCCACTCATTCTTCAACAGGCCTTTCCCGATATATATTAAACATATTAAAATTGTTCAGAAACACATACTCAAAGGATGATGTCATCAGTGATGTCATCAGTGATGTCATTTGAGATGTCATCAGTGATGTCATGAGTGATGTCACTGACCATGTCATGAGTGATGTAATATGTGACGTCATCAGCAGTGGATTGCGGGCGCGCGAGTTATAGTTAGCTGAACTAACTATAACGGGGGAATTTCATTGATTTTTTACGAGTGAAATGTCCAGCTAACTATAACATGTGTGAAACCTATGGTTTTTTCAGTGAATATAACTTTAGAACAATTATTAAACTATTAATTTTAATTAATTTTATAATTTTAAAATATAAAAATTTACACACAGCCAACAAGACTAAGCCTAACATACAATTGCCAGCATCAGGCTCTTCGTAAGATCTTTAGGAAAAACTGGAGTCTGGTGCGTAATGACCCTGTCATTGGGGACCTAATGGCAGTTACTCCTGAAATTACTTTCAGGAAAGCTCAGTCAATGCGCGATTCTCTAGTTACTTAAAACTAGTCCAGAGTTAGTCGCTAATAAATCATGGCTCAATTCCAGGGATTTAGAAGGTGCACCGGCTGCAAAGCTTGTAGACATGGGTGCTGATTCTGATCCGGGTCGGAAAGCACTTCGACCGAGCCAGATCCGGAGTGTTTTCCGACCGAGCCGAGTCATGCAGCCTGACCGAGCGAGTACGATGCGGCCGTATGCTGTCAGACTCGGTTCGGTCGGACTCCCATAGAAGTCAATGGGAGCCAGTCGTACGATGCGTACATGGGCTCCCATTGACTGAATGGGTACGTCGCGGACAAGTGCACCCCCTACAGTGAGTACGCGTCGGTTCCATCCGCACCGTACAGGCCTGTGTTGGGGGGACCCTTGGGTCTCCCCCTGTGTCCGAGTCGTAGGGCTGCGGGTGACAGGGGGTCAGACACGGACCCCCAAAGACAACCAGCCGGACGATTTGCGAGCCGGACACTCTGGCTCGCACAGGCTGTCCGATGCGTGCATCGTACTGGCCCGGTCGTGAATTGCATCCATTGCACGCCACGGTTAGCTTACGACCGAGACGTACGGAGCGGTTCGGACCCGGAAACGACTCGGTCGGTGAATTTCATGTAGCTCGCATCGTACTTGCTCGCTCGTACAGCTGTATGAGTTGGGCAGAAAACACGCGTACGGCTCATTGTTTTTCCGGCCGGATCACGTTCTGTGCCCTTCCGACCCGGATCGGAATCGGCCCCATGGTGCAAATAAAACAGAGTACCAAATCCCTTTTCGGGATGCCCAAATGCCCATCCACAGGATGCTCACTTGCAAAACAGACTTTGCAGTCTATGTGCTGGAGTGTCCATGTGACCTGCGGTATGTTGGTAGTACCAAGTTGCAGGTCCACAAGAGGATACTCCAGCACATTATAGCCATCAGTGGCAGTGATGCATTCTATCCTGTGGCTCGCCATTTTAAGGACTACCATGACAATAAAATCGAGCTTCTAAAGTATTTTGTAATTGATACAGTATTGCCCCTCAGGCGAGGAAGCAACCGTGAAGTTTTGTTACGAGCATTGGAAACTAAATACATATTAGAATTGGATACCAAGACACCGCTAGGCCTGAACGCCAGTGAATACTTTTATACTTGCTTGTGAAAAGGACCTCAAGGTTTCTTAGCCTTCTGTAATTATGAAATCATGATTTTAATTATATATATTTTTATATATTTTTGAGTGTGATTGTATTCACTTTCAGCACTTTATTGCACTAAGCACTTTTCATTTTTTATGGACAAACCTTATATGGCCCACTAGGGCACATATTTCTTAGTCAGCACTATCATATTTTAGTAGAATTGACAAATATTCTTGTCCGCAACAAGTCTGCTTAATCAGCACATATGTTATATTACAATATATGCATTGTTTTAATAAGAAACCTCCCATCAGAATTGTTTTCATTGATTCTAGGCCAATTGCCTTGTCTGCTGCATTGAATAATGAATGTAACTGATGTAGGTTATCATTGGATACCATACACTGAGCGGCATCGGTTGGGCAACAACTATTTGTGTTTACATGTAGCCTAATTATATGCTCTAAACCCACTTGGGTTTTATTCTGTCTGCGTTTATTTGCACATCTGCTTCCATGGTTTTAAGATCTGATTTTTTTATTTCAAATTTTAAAGAAATCATTATATAGAACTGTGTTGCTTTTAATACTTTTTATAGACATGACATAATGTTTATTTTAGTATTAGAAGGATCATATTAATATGGCTGGCAATTGCATTGTTTAAAACATTTATGTTTGAACATCAAGATTGTTTCTATGTCCATACATTGATGCCATCAACCAATCACGCTGTATGTTATTCGCACTTAAGACTTTAAAAGTTGCTACACTTCTCCCAAGGCGCCATGTGATCAAAACCTCTGGTAGGCTGAAACGCATCACGGCGGACATGCAAAGCAACTAAATAAATTCACCGTGCACTTCTAACTGGGTCTGTGCTTGTCTGATTCCTGAAAGCTGGGACTGTTGGGTTTCATATGGCGAAGTTCTTCGGTATATATATATATATAAATAACTTAACATCTATTAAAAAACATTCAATTATAAATTCAAACATTAAACTATTTAAAAATCTTTAAACTTAAGTCAGTGCAACAGTAGGGAAAGTGTTGGATAGAGGATGGGTAAACATTATTATTCCCACTCCAATGAGAGTCACAGTAGGGAAAGTGTTGAATAGTGGAGGAATAACATTTTATATTCCCACTCCAGTCAGTGCAACAGTAGGGAAAGTGTTAAATAGAGGAGGGGTAAAAATTACAATTCCCACTCCAGTAAGTGCAACAATAGAGAAAGTGTTGGATAGTGGAGGGGTAAAACTTACTATTCCCAATCCATTGAGTGCAACAATAGGGAAAGTGTTGGATAGCGGAGTAATAAAATGTTCTATTCCCACTCCACAGTCAGTGCAGCAGTAGGGAATGTGTTAGATAGCAGAGGGGTAAAAATTACTATTCCCACTCCATTGAGTGCAACAAAAGGGAAAGGTTGGATAGCGGAGAGGAAAAAGTACTATACTCACTCCGGTGAGTGCAGCAGAAGGGAAAGTGTTGAATAGCATAGTGTTAAAATTTACTATTCCCACTCCAGTCAGTGCAAGAGTACGGAAAGTGTTAGATAGTTGAGGGGTAAAAATTACTATTCCCACTCCAGTGAGTGCAACAGTGGAGAAAGTGTTGGATAGCGGAGGGGTAAACATTTCTATTACCACTCAAATGAGTGCAACTGTAGGGAAAATGTTGGATAGCGGAGGGGTAAAAATTACTATTCCCACTCCAGTGAGTGCAACAGTAAAGACATTTTAGGATTGCGGGGAGATAGAGGGTTAACAATTAAAATTCTCACTCCAGTCAGTTCAAAATTAAAAACAAACAAAATATTGATAACAACAAAAATATCTAAAAAACAAAATAAATAAAAAATATATAAATATGTTAAAATTAGAATACAAATATATTTAATATTGAAAATTTAAAAAAACATATTATAAGGTTAAATGCATATGACAAATACCTACAAATATATTAAATAAAATACAAATTCAGTATTAAATAAATTTACTTTTTTAATTTCCTACCCTATAAGACCACACAATTCACAACCCACATCTAAATTAAAAAACATTTACTTAAATAATTAACATAATTAATCACCAATTGAAGAAATATTAATAATTAAAAAACTAATTCAAACTCATAAAAATTCATAAACTTCCCACACTTTACCCCTATAACCCTCACAAACCACAGCAAAAATTAAACTGTAAAAAATTAATGACAGAATTAAAATGTATTTTCAAGTAAAAAGCTAATAATATTTAACAAGTAATTATAAAGTCACAAAAAAATACAAACAATTACCCTAATTAAATATCAATTAATTAATTAATATTAATATTCTACTAATTATTAATTTTAAAAAAATACTTCCCACCCTACACCCACATAAACCCCACAACCAACACCGAAAATTAATGACACAATTTCCATAATTAATTTACAATTAATGAATTAATATTTATTAACATGTGATTGTTAATCAATTAAACATAAATTACTTCCCATCCTTTAACCCTATAAACCCCACAACCTGCACCTAAAATTAATTACACAATTTACATAATTAATTTTAGGTTGATTAACTAATACTAATTAACAACTTATTATTAATTATTTAAAAATACATTTCTTCCCACCCTTTACCAGTATAAACCCCTAAAGCCGTAACTAAAAATATTAGACAATTACCAAAATTAATTAGCGATCAATTAATTTTAATTAACAACCAATTAATAATAAATTATTTCCCACAATTAACACTATAAAATCTCAATTAAATACATTTTAATAAATAAGAAATAATCTTTAATTTATTATAATTAAATAACTTTCCACCCTATTCCTCTTCAAATCAACAATGCGCTATGAAACTAAAAAACACAAAGGTGGTGATTACGATCCGGTAAAAACCGGGTACGAACCGTCGGACGGAGCATTTTCTCCGTCCGACGCGTACCCGGTCGAAAAAATATACAAACATGGAATTACGATTCGCACGGAAATACTATTTCCGTACGAATCGTACAAAAGCCCGACTGACGAAAACAAACATACAAATGTGATCCGGGAAAGCGCCGACGTGACGTCGGGACGCACGCAGCCTGCCATTCACGAACCAGGAATTACGATTCGCACCGACGTCATCCCGCACGGTGAATATATTCCGCCAGCCAAAAACTGCCGGGAAATCAGGACGACGCGAACAAGGAGTACCTGCACGCGACGGGCAGACATGGACCCGAACCTACGTGTCATCCCGGCCCTCATAGCAGTCGACCTCCTCTACAGGTTACGACGCAGACACCGCAGAAGGTCAGAACAACAAAGGGAGGGGGGAAAGGGGGGGGGCAGGACCAGGGGCAGGCCACAAAACCCCCACCAAAGTCACACAGCACACATGCCCTGGACATACCTGACCCCCAGGCCCTGGTCACTACGAGGGGGTGGGGGCGTGTCCAGCAAAGCCAGCGTCCGCCACAACGGAAGTGCTTGATGACGCGAACCGGCAACACAACAATACAGGTACGTCCCGTGCCCACGCCTTAAGAGCGTGGGTACGAGTCGTACCACGCCCACACCTATGTCATCCCAACAATGGTGGGACGGCTGTACCCACGTGGCAAAGGCCTGGGTATGGCCCGCACAAGCATCACATAGCGTGGGGACGGATATGTGCGGACCGTACCCCCACCCCCGTATGCATGGAGCGTACCCCCAACCCCAACAGTGTAAGTACGACCCGTACCCTCACCCGCGTACGTATGGAGCGTACCCCCACCCCAACAGTGTAAGTACGACCCGTACCCTCACCCGCGTACGTATGGAGCGTACCCCCACCCCAACAGTGTAAGTATGACCCCTACCCTCACCCGTGTACGTATGGAGCGTACCCCCAACCCCAACAGTGTAAGTACGACCCGTACCCTCACCCGTGTACGTATGGAGCGTACCCCCACCCCCGTATGCATGGAGCGTACCCCCCACCCCAAGAGTGTAAGTACGACCCGTACCCACACCAGCGTACGTATGCAGCGTACCCCCAACCCCAACAGTGTAAGTATGACCCCTACCCTCACCCACGTACGTATGGAGCGTACCCCCAACCCCAACAGTGTAAGTACGACCCGTACCCTCACCCACATACGTATGGAGTGTACCCCCACCCCCGTATGCATGGAGCGTACCCCCCACCCCAAGAGTGTAAGTACGACCCGTACCCACACCCGCGTACGTATGGAGTGTACCCCCCACCCCAACAGTGTAAGTACGACCCCTACCCTCACCCGCGTACGTATGGAGCGTACCCCCAACAGTGTAAGTACGACCCGTCCCCTCACCTGCATACGTATGGAGCATACCCCCACCCCCGTATGCATGGAGCGTACCCCCCACCCCAAGAGTGTAAGTATGACCCGTACCCACACCTGCGTACGTATGGAGCGTACCCCCACCCCAACAGTGTAAGTACGACCCCAACCCTCACCCGCGTACGTATGGAGCGTACCCCCAACCCCAACAGTGTAAGTACGACCCGTACCCTCACCCGCGTACGTATGGAGCGTACCCCCCACCCCAACAGTGTAAGTACGACCCCTACCCTCACCCGCGTCCGTATGGAGCGTACCCCCAACCCCAACAGTGTAAGTACGACCCGTACCCTCACCCACATACATATGGAGCGTACCCCCAACAGTGTAAGTACGACCCCTACCCTCACCCACGTACGTATGGAGCGTACCCCCAACCCAACCGTGTATGTACAACCCGTACCCTCACCCGCGTATGTATGGAGCATACCCCCACCCCAACCGTGTATGTACGACCCGTACCCACACCCGCGTACGTATGGAGCGTACCCCCAACCCCAACAGTGTAAGTACGACCCCTACCCTCACCCGCATACGTATGGAGCGTACCCCCACCCCAACCGTGTATGTACGGACCCTACCCCCACCTCGTATGCATGGAGCGAACCCACACCCGTGTATGTTCTAAGCGTACATATCCTGAAATAGGAGGGGTGTGTGCAGAGTCCTCCCAGCAGTGCCCAGTCACAAGAGTGGTGTGTGCAGAGTCCTCCCAGCAGTGCCCAGAGACAGGAGGGGTGGATGCAGAGTCCTCCCAGCAGTGCCCAGACACAGGAGGGGTGTGTGCAGAGTCCTCCCAGCAGTGCCCAGACACAGGAGGGGTGGGTGCAGAGTCCTCCCAGCAGTGCCCAGACACAGGAGGGGTGTGTGCAGAGTCCTCCCAGCAGTGCCCAGACACAGGAGGGGTTGGTGCAGAGTCCTCCCAGCAGTGCCCAGACACAGGAGGGGTGGGTGCCTAACACTCACAGCAGTGCCCAGACACAAGAGTGGTGTGTGCAGAGTCCTCCCAGCAGTGCCCAGACACAGGAGGGGTGTGTGCAGAGTCCTCCCAGCAGTGCCCAGACACAGGAGGGGTGTGTGCAGAGTCCTCCCAGCAGTGCCCAGACACAGGAGGGGTGGGTGCAGAGTCCTCCCAGCAGTGCCCAGACGCAGGAGGGGTGTGTGCAGAGTCCTCCCAGCAGTGCCCAGACACAGGAGGGGTGGGTGCAGAGTCCTCCCAGCAGTGCCCAGACACAGGAGGGGTGTGTGCAGAGTCCTCCCAGCAGTGCCCAGACACAGGAGGGGTGGGTGCAGAGTCCTCCCAGCAGTGCTCAGACACAGGAGGGGTGGGTGCCTAACACTCACAGCAGTGCCCAGACACAAGAGTGGTGTGTGCAGAGTCCTCCCAGCAGTGCCCAGACACAGGAGGGGTGGGTGCAGAGTCCTCCCAGCAGTGCCCAGACACAGGAGGGGTGTGTGCAGAGTCCTCCCAGCAGTGCCCAGACACAGGAGGGGTGGGTGCAGAGCCCTCCCAGCAGTGCCCAGACACAGGAGGGGTGTGTGCAGAGTCCTCCCAGCAGTGCCCAGACACAGGAGGGGTGGGTGCAGAGTCCTCCCAGCAGTGCCCAGACACAGGAGGGGTGTGTGCAGAGTCCTCCCAGCAGTGCCCAGACACAGGAGGGGTGGGTGCAGAGTCCTCCCAGCAGTGCCCAGACACAGGAGGGGTGTGTGCAGAGTCCTCCCAGCAGTGCCCAGACACAGGAGGGGTGTGTGCAGAGTCCTCCCAGCAGTGCCCAGACACAGGAGGGGTGGGTGCAGAACCCTCCCAGCAGTGCCCAGACACAGGAGGGGTGTGTGCAGAGTCCTCCCAGCAGTGCCCAGACACAGGAGGGGTGGGTGCAGAGTCCTCCCAGCAGTGCCCAGACGCAGGAGGGGTGTGTGCAGAGTCCTCCCAGCAGTGCCCAGACACAGGAGGGGTGGGTGCAGAGTCCTCCCAGCAGTGCCCAGACACAGGAGGGGTGTGTGCAGAGTCCTCCCAGCAGTGCCCAGACACAGGAGGGGTGGGTGCAGAGTCCTCCCAGCAGTGCCCAGACACAAGAGTGGTGTGTGCAGAGTCCTCCCAGCAGTGCCCAGACACAGGAGGGGTGGGTGCAGAGTCCTCCCAGCAGTGCCCAGACACAGGAGGGGTGTGTGCAGAGTCCTCCCAGCAGTGCCCAGACACAGGAGGGGTGGGTGCAGAGTCCTCCCAGCAGTGCCCAGTCACAAGAGTGGTGTGTGCAGAGTCCTCCCAGCAGTGCCCAGAGACAGGAGGGGTGGGTGCAGAGTCCTCCCAGCAGTGCCCAGACACAGGAGGGGTGGGTGCCTAATACTCATTGCAGTGCCCCTGCAAAGAAAAGGGTGGAGTTCCCACAGATCCAATGCCCACAAATGTCAGTCAGGTGTACAAAGATACTGCAGTACATGTACCACATGTGTGCGAGGCTGGAAGTATACACATGCATGGCGCCTAAAAGAATACATGTACACATGAAGTCATGGCAACAGTCTACATACACAAGTACAGTGACCACCAAGGACGCCACGAATGATGCAGGTGGAGACATCGCACAGCATGCATGGGCCAAGTCTAACGAGTCCGTCACACACCCAGCCAATGTAGACACAGCTCAGCACCACATATTGGAAAGACCCTGCAGGGAAGAAGTCAGGTTACACAGAGGAAGGAACACACCTTGGGACGATGTCACCATGCAGTACCTGCTTACATGAACAAAGTTATGTAGCCAACAGCTTGTGATGGCACACAGATACCAGGATCCACCCTATGACCAGCACAAGACGACAATTCCCACACACCCAACACATAATCACCACCCAAAATAATGGGGCAGGTCGACCAACAGCAATACCAGACAGACAGTAGTGTACTAAGGAAAAATAAATTGCTTTAATCAGCATCCAAAAATATGTTTGTCCCTTGACAGTTCAAAATGTACAATGCCCATAGGGCAATCCAAAGTTCCAATCCAGGTGGGGGACACAGTGGGACGCGTGTCCCCTAGCTTGCCTGCACAGTCAGACTCCTTCGTCTTCCAGAGCGGGGAGGGCATCATGTGGGGGGGAAGGACCAGGCACCGCAGGGACATGAGGGCGAAGGGTAGGCGTTGTGGGTGCAGGGATGGAGGACTCCACCACAGGGGGTGGGGCAGGGCCAAAGGCGGAGGCCAGGATGTCGCTGCACACCTTAGCAAGGTCCTCCAGAGACTCCCCTGCACCCGAAGGAACCACAGGCCCCAAGGAGGGGGGGGCGGAGGGATGGGTCGCAGCGCCACTGGGGGAGGGTGTGGACAGTGGGGGATCAACCACCCTGATCAGGGACTCCCTTGACCGCTTGCGGGGTGGTGTCACAGTGGGGCTCAGGGACAGAGCGGCCATGAAGGAGTCTTTGCCGGATATGTGGCCAGGAGAGCTGAGGGGAGGGGATTTGGAGGGAGTGGATTTGGTGGAATGCGGACTCCCACTCTGGCTGCGTGACTTACGTTTGCCCCCCGACCCAGTGGATGTGCCTACTTCACCCTGTGTGTGCGTGCCAGGAGGTATGCGTATGACCTTCCCTGCTGGTGTGGTGCCTGTGTCTGTTGTGGTGGGTGCATGCTGACGTCTGGGTGTACGTGGGACAGGCATGGGAGTGGGAAGTGTGGATGGGTCAGGGGTAGGGGGTTGGACGTAGCGCTGCAGGAGACCCACTGCTGCAGTCAGTGTTGAGTCAATGGACCTCAGCAAGTTGCGTTGGTCAGCCTGCGATGAAAAAATGCCCTCCAAGGATGCCTCCATGTTGTTCAGCACTTGGCGGTGGCCATGGAGGACATTAAGCATCGCAGCCTGACCAACCTGCAACTGCCGCTGGATGTCCACAGACTCGGCATTGGCGGCAGCAGTGGAGACAGGGGCAGGGGGTGCGGTGCCTGGCATGAAGGAGACATGTGGTGACCGGGCACGCTGGGAAGGGACACGAGCAAGTGGGAGGCGGCTGATGGCAATGGAGGGGGCGGGGTGAGATGTTGTGCCGCTGTCGGCTGCTGGTGCAGCCTCCGCCCACTCGGAGAGATCATCCTCGGACCCGTCAGCTTCATATTCAGTCGTGCCAGTGGACAGGTCCTCGGCCTCACTCTCCTCCGCCTCAGTTCCACTCAATGTGCCAGCCACGATGTCGACGCTGGCACTGGTGCTCGGTCCCTCCGCTCCGTCTGTGCTCATGTTTCCCTCCGTGTACCCCGACGATGCTGTGGGCAAGGTGAAGAGACAGCAATTAATCACACACCTGTATACATATGTCACATGAGTCCAATCTACATAGGTTACAGTGCATAGCCTGAAAAGAAAGATCAGTAACATCTACAAAACAAGGTACAGATGTAGGGCATGCAACACACAGTTGGTTGACCCACCATGCCACTGAAAATCCATGGAGAGCATGACACAATTGCAAATGACATGAAATGGAGTTTGGCATAGGAGGCAGGCCCTGGGGACAATCCAGCACTGCATCTGCACCACACAGCGTTGCCGAAAATAGGGATGAGCAGGGACCATATCCATGAACTTGAGGCACATGCTGCATAGGTAATACTGAAAACTTGCCCAACATGACTGGCTCACTGCACCTTGAGTGTATGTCCAGACAAACATCACACACTCGCCAGACCTAGCAAGGAGATTTCAGGTTTTGACATGTAGGCTTTGCCCGCACCAACCACCCCTACATGACACAATTTGTTGAGACACAGGAAGCACTTACATCTCTTAGTCTGGGTGAAATACACAGGGGCTGCATAAATGCAAGATTGGACGCCAAATACCCAAGGTGCGCCTGTCCAAGTAATCATGTACAAATGGTCATCATCAGATGATTGTAACAAGACACACAGGCACTGGCCACCATGAGTATGAACAAGGAAAATCAGGTCAGGCTGTACAGTGGACACTTGTACTACATTTTACGTCAATATACATGGTGCCAGGGGACAATGGCACAGAGCACAACCTATGCTGTAGACACTGAGAGTGTCCACGTTTTGTGATGACACACATGACACCTATGAAAATATGCCCCAGAGGACAGTAGTGGCCACACAACTCCATGGTCCTGAATGGGAATGACTGCAACACACGCCACCATCCCTGCACTATGCGTATCGCACACTCATGCACATCATGTCACAGGCCACAACATAGGACATGCGCGCTGTAAGGCATGACACTTGAGAGACTAACTCCCATGTCTGGACTCAGCATCAGTGCCAACTGACATGGAACCCACATGTACTGAACTGGACAGGGCACAGGCAAGGTCCCAAAACCTGTTACACACCACCCCCACACATGATGCTACAGGCATAGTTCACGTGGAGAAAGCACCAGCCTACATTACCTTGTGAAGGAGTGACTACACACAGACCAGGGAACACATTGCAAGGAGGGGAAGGGAGGCAGGAGAGCACCGCTACACTGTGGGTAACTGGATCTGCACAGCACCTCTAAACCCTGGCAGTGTATCCATGCAACTGTGCACTTACAAATGCTGGTGACACACAACAAACACACATGTACCTACCCCCTTCCTGCTGCTGCTTCTCCTGTAAGCGCTTGTCCAAGTCTGGAAATACCACCGCCAGCACACGCTTGTGGATGTGGGTCAGACGGCGGCGCCCGCGGTTCTTATGGGTCTCAGGTGAGTCCCCCAGCAGGACCCGTGCGATCCTCCGCGTCCAGCACCGGATATCCTGCCAGCGTTTCCTCACCTGGGCCAGGCGCCGCTTGCGACCCTCCGTCTTCCTCACGGCACTGACGGCGGTCATCCATATCTGCTTCTTGGCAGAGGCGCCTACCTGTGAGGATGAACAAGTGACACTACATCAATACACCAGGCACATGTCACAGAGAGACATATTAGAATACATTTGCTGTTTACAACAAGGCATAGTATGCATCCAACGCATTGCACCGTTGTCATAGGGACATGATCCTCTGGGGAAGGGCAAAAGCAAAACGTGCCATTGAAAGTACACAGGTGGAATGAGGGCAACGACACAATCAATGATCCAGGCTCACACTGTGCATCAGTAGGTACACCAGGATAATGTGCAGCACCTCTAAGCAGTCACATGCCACAGGCCACTGATGCTACCGCAGCAGAGTACACAGACACACACAGGCACAGGACATTCACCTGCCATTGCCAAATGCAGCAACAAACCTCACTCTGCACATGTGCCACTAGACAGTGGGGGGCTCACAGGTGTGGGGCTGGCTCTGCACGTCAGACACACAGCACTGCTCCCTGCTCACATCACATGGCCAGGGTATATCCATCCCTCATGCAGCCCGGGTGCCACACTCCACATATGCACCCACCCACATGACAGGGGACTTACACACACACCGATGTCCAGGGTACGAACACATCATGTGGACACTCTCAGCACAGGTACACAGAACTAACACACATCTGTGGGTACAGTCACCTGTCACACTGGGCTGACCACATAATCAAATGAGGACTGTAGAGGCTACATTCCCAGGAGGAAAAGACAGGCAGAATGTGGCATGCACCATGCAGTGATTGTCACAGTAAACACAATGCAAGTGAGGACGGCAGACATGCACCACAGCATGCACTAGCTGGGAGACATCAGGCATTCTCCCCCTGGGACCCCCCCTACAGTACATAGCATGTGTGTCACACCTGGACACAATGCCAGAAGTCACAGTCACAAACAAGGGACACAGTCTGTGCTATTAGACTCTGCACTCACCTGATACCCTGGTCGCCCATACAGCAGGGGGTACTGTGGGAGGATCACATCCAGCAAAGCCAGGTTCTCCTCCAGGGTGAAAGGCTGTGACCTCTCCACAGAACTTGACATGGTTCCAGGGAATCAGTAGCAGCAGCTGGGTCGTCGAATCCAAAGATGTGCAGGCAAGTGCTCCCTCATGGGACCTGGCTGCCTTATATCTGCCTTGCTGGCCTGTTTCATGCACAGGAGTACAGAGTGATTGGTCACTCACATTTGCATCCTATGTTTCCTCAAATCCCTTCAAACCTAGCACAGTCAGTGGGTTCTTATTGTGTTTTTTTCTTGAGCATGATGTCAACTCCAGAACCACATTGCAACAAAGTAGATTCATTCAAACTGACTACTGCTGTGCACCTGCTTAAAAAAATTCAAACTTTAAACTTGGTCTCCATGACAACCAGCATGCATGTAGGCCTTTCTACTTGTCCCTCATGTGTCCCCTATGTAATTTGGAGTTTTGCACACAGGTACGGTGCGTCCCGGGGCCCTAGGGCACCACAAATGCATAGCAACGGCCCGTACAGGCGTGTGTACGGTCCGTATCACTATGGGTGTGCTTGCGTATGCGTACCCATAGTGATACGGACCGTACACGCGTGCGTACGCTCACTATCACTATGGGTACACATACGGCAGCACTCCCATAGTGATAGGGAACGTACACAGGCCCTCTGAGCGAATGTACGGTGCCTTTCACACATCACAGTGGTGACAGGCAGCACACAGGAAGGAATAGGGCTGACATACTTGTCCATGGATGGACATCAAGACATTGTCTGGGCAGTACTACATGTGTGGGGCACAGGTGTGAAAGGCTGTGATGTGGCACTTTGCTCCTGAGTCGAGAAGGCACCAGATGTATGATGAGATGTGTACAGATGTTATGTGTGACGGTGCAATGTGTGCCAGGCATGCCCTTAACTCCTTTGACATGTGTGCATGTCGTACTGCACACTTGGGATGAGCGTCACTGGCATGGCACAGTCAACAACACACGCAAGTGTCCCCTGATGCCCGCTACAGGGGTTACCACACCAGACATGTCACCACCCACGGTGCACGATGTGACTATGTAATGTATGTATGGGGGGTTCCCATTAGCTTGATGTTGGAGCTCCCTCAAAAGCATCAGCTGTTGCAGCAACCAACATGTGTCTGTGTGTAGATGGACATGGCACACTGTTACGCACACCAGGCCACATGTGGTATCGGATGTGAGGTGCGTATGTATGTATGGGACACGGAGTAGCGTAACAAGGACATGTCTGCATCCTCTCTATGAATGTGTGGTGAGTCATTACATGTACACCTTCATGGCAAGGTGTGTGGGCTGTCCTAGTGTAATGTCATGTGACCTGTGGCTCTAGTGTTCCGCTACCAGTCTCTGCAATCGACATCCTACTTCTGCTGATGTGTTGATGTATGTCACTCCTGTGTTGCGTCTGGCTGTTCACTTCCACTGGGACACAGCTAATCCCATGCCATGGCATGTGGAGGTTCACAATCTCCGTGTGTAGCTGGGTCTTGGTAGGAGTGTCACCTGGCAGCCATACGTGTCCAGGGCATGTGGCACATACCTGACTCCGTATGTCGCATATGTGTATTGACAGATTAACATGTGCTCAGCACCAAAAAATTGTTGTTGTATGGCACTCACTCTTCCTTGTCACTTCCAAATTCCTGCAGAGCGCCGCCTCTTCCCCGAGCAATTCCGGACTTGGCTGACATGCGGGAGAATGACTGTATCCGGTGCTACCGCTTCCCCCAACCGTTGATTGTGGAGTTGACGGCGAGGCTGGCACCACACCTGCAACCGCTGCACAGGTATCCTACGGCACTGACACCCAAGCTGAAGGTAATGGCAGCCCTACATTTTCTTGCCACGGGTACCTTTCAAAATATCATAGCTCATGTTGGTGGCATGTCCCAGAGCATGTTCTGCCGTGTGCTGCATGATTTCTTAGAGGCCATGTTGCTTCACCTGGATGAGTTCATCCATTTCCCAACCCCGGAAATGTTGACTGGGGTCAAGCGTGGATTCTATGCCCTGGGAGGGATGCCCCATGTCATTGGGTCCATAGATGGGACACATGTGGCTTTGGTACCACCACAGGCACAGGAGGTAGCGTACAGGAATCGCAAGCACTACCACTCCATCAATGCCCTTGTGGTGTGTCTGTCCAACATAGTGATTTCACATGTCTGTGCTCGTTTTCCAGGATCAGCACACGATGCCTACATCATGAGGCATAGCAGGGTGCCTGAAATGATGACGCAGCTGCGCAACGAATGAGCATGTGTTGTTGGTGGGTACACTCTGTCTGTCCTGTATTTTGCATAGACTTCCAGCACGACCGCTTCTCCTGTCCTACTTATGTCCATGTGCTTTCCATGTAGGGGACGCTGGCTATCCCAACATGCCATGGCTGATCACACCTCTCCGCAACCCCATCACGCCGGCCCAGCTCCGCTACAACACCGCCCATGGCCACACAAGGCGAGTGATAGAGAGGACATTTGGCCTCCTGAAGAGCCGATTCAGATGCCTCCACAAGACCGGTGGCGCCCTCCCATATGCCCCGGCGAAGGTCTGCAAAATCTTCATGGTCTGCTGCATGCTTACACGTTGTTGCCCCAAAATGTCAATTAAGCGCTGGGTCCAGGACCTGTTGAACAGAGGCATCTGCCTCGCTCCACTCCCTTTCTTGTGTCCCGTCACATTGTCGCCAGCAATCCTTAGGCTTGTGACAGGGCGAGCGGGTCATGCCCCCCTATTTTAACATCAAAGGAAGAGATGCTGTCGTCGGAGGCCCCCAACCCTGCAGGGCGGTCTTGACTAACACAGAAGACAGCGATTTCTGCAATAACAATTCAAACAAGAAATGCGTCAAGACCCGGTTTCTGGAAAAAGGTGCTTTATTGCTATTGGCGCAGGCAGTCACATGACAGAGGCACCTGACGCGTTTCAGCAGTTTGCTTTTATCAAAGGTGTATCCTCATTAAGTGCAATGTCCCAGGTGTGCCTGATCACATGCCCGTCAGTTGGCCACACTTCAAGTCCCATAATGCACTTTGTGAGACAGTATACTCCATGTGTGATCTTCGTGATGTTACCAACTTCTGTCTCACAATCTTGATAATAACAGGTAAGTATGGCCATACGGGATACAAGGCTGGTGCACTTACACGTTGTTGCCCCAAAATGTCAATTAAGCGCTGGGTCCAGGACCTGTTGAACAGAGGCATCTGCCTCGCTCCACTCCCTTTCTCGTGTCCCGTCACATTGTCGCCGGCAATCCTTAGGCTTGTGACAGGGCGAGCGGGTCATGCCCCGCTATTTTAACATCAAAGGAAGAGATGCTGTCGTCGGAGGCCCCCAACCCTGCAGGGCGGTCTTGACTAACACAGAAGACAGCGATTTCTGCAATAACAATCCAAACAAGAAATGCGTCAAGACCCGGTTCCTGGAAAAAGGTGCTTTATTGCTATTGGCGCAGGCAGTCACATGACAGAGGCACCTGACGCGTTTCAGCAGTTTGCTTTTATCAAAGGTGTATCCTCATTAAGTGCAATGTCCCAGGTGTGCCTGATCACATGCCCGTCAGTTGGCCACACTTCAAGTCCCATAATGCACTTTGTGAGACAGTATACTCCATGTGTGATCTTCGTGATGTTACCAACTTCTGTCTCACAATCTTGATAATAACAGGTAAATATGGCCATACGGGATACAAGGCTGGTGCACTTACACGTTGTTGCCCCAAAATGTCAATTAAGCGCTGGGTCCAGGACCTGTTGAACAGAGGCATCTGCCTCGCTCCACTCCCTTTCTCGTGTCCCGTCACATTGTCGCCGGCAATCCTTAGGCTTGTGACAGGGCGAGCGGGTCATGCCCCCCTATTTTAACATCAAAGGAAGAGATGCTGTCGTCGGAGGCCCCCAACCCTGCAGGGCGGTCTTGACTAACACAGAAGACAGCAATTTCTGCAATAACAATCCAAACAAGAAATGCGTCAAGACCCGGTTCCTGGAAAAAGGTGCTTTATTGCTATTGGCGCAGGCAGTCACATGACAGAGGCACCTGACACGTTTCAGCAGTTTGCTTTTATCAAAGGTGTATCCTCATTAAGTGCAATGTCCCAGGTGTGCCTGATCACATGCCCGTCAGTTGGCCACACTTCAAGTCCCATAATGCACTTTGTGAGACAGTATACTCCATGTGTGATCTTCGTGATGTTACCAACTTCTGTCTCACAATCTTGATAATAACAGGTAAGTATGGCCATACGGGATACAAGGCTGGTGCACTTACACGTTGTTGCCCCAAAATGTCAATTAAGCGCTGGGTCCAGAACCTGTTGAACAGAGGCATCTGCCTCGCTCTACTCCCTTTCTCGTGTCCCGTCACATTGTCGCCGGCAATCCTTAGGCTTGTGACAGGGCGAGCGGGTCATGCCCCCCTATTTTAACATCAAAGGAAGAGATGCTGTCGTCGGAGGCCCCCAACCCTGCAGGGCGGTCTTGACTAACACAGAAGACAGCGATTTCTGCAATAACAATCCAAACAAGAAATGCGTCAAGACCCGGTTCCTGGAAAAAGGTGCTTTATTGCTATTGGCGCAGGCAGTCACATGACAGAGGCACCTGACGCGTTTCAGCAGTTTGCTTTTATCAAAGGTGTATCCTCATTAAGTGCAATGTCCCAGGTGTGCCTGATCACATGCCCGTCAGTTGGCCACACTTCAAGTCCCATAATGCACTTTGTGAGACAGTATACTCCATGTGTGATCTTCGTGATGTTACCAACTTCTGTCTCACAATCTTGATAATAACAGGTAAGTATGGCCATACGGGATACAAGGCTGGTGCACTTACACGTTGTTGCCCCAAAATGTCAATTAAGCGCTGGGTCCAGGACCTGTTGAACAGAGGCATCTGCCTCGCTCCACTCCCTTTCTCGTGTCCCGTCACATTGTCGCCGGCAATCCTTAGGCTTGTGACAGGGCGAGCGAGTCATGCCCCCCTATTTTAACATCAAAGGAAGAGATGCTGTCGTCGGAGGCCCCCAACCCTGCAGGGCGGTCTTGACTAACACAGAAGACAGCGATTTCTGCAATAACAATCCAATCTTGTTTGGATTGTTATTGCAGAAATCGCTGTCTTCTGTGTTAGTCAAGACCGCCCTGCAGGGTTGGGGGCCTCTGACGACAGCATCTCTTCCTTTGATGTTAAAATAGGGGGGCATGACCCGCTCGCCCTGTCACAAGCCTAAGGATTGCCGGCGACAATGTGACGGGACACGAGAAAGGGAGTGGAGCGAGGCAGATGCCTCTGTTCAACCGGTCCTGGACCCAGCGCTTAATTGACATTTTGAGGCAACAACGTGTAAGTGCACCAGCCTTGTATCCCGTATGGCCATACTTACCTGTTATTATCAAGATTGTGAGACAGAAGTTGGTAACATCACGAAGATCACACATGGAGTATACTGTCTCACAAAGTGCATTATGGGACTTGAAGTGTGGCCAACTGACGGGCATGTGATCAGGCACACCTGGGACATTGCACTTAATGAGGATACACCTTTGATAAAAGCAAACTGCTGAAACGCGTCAGGTGCCTCTGTCATGTGACTGCCTGCGCCAATAGCAATAAAGCACCTTTTTCCAGGAACCGGGTCTTGACGCATTTCTTGTTTGGATTGTTATTGCAGAAATCGCTGTCTTCTGTGTTATTCAAGACCGCCCTGCAGGGTTGGGGTCCTCCGACGACAGCATCTCATCCTTTGATGTTAAAATAGGGGGGCATGACCCGCTCGCCCTGTCACAAGTCTAAGGATTGCCGGCGACAATGTGACGGGACACGAGAAAGGGAGTGGAGCGAGGCAGATGCCTCTGTTCAACAGGTCCTGGACCCAGCGCTTAATTGACATTTTGGGGTAACAACGTGTAAGTGCACCAGCCTTGTATCCCGTATGGCCATACTTACCTGTTATTATCAAGATTGTGAGACAGAAGTTGGTAACACCACGAAGATCACACATGGAGTATACTGTCTCACAAAGTGCATTATGGGACTTGAAGTGTGGCCAACTGACGGGCATGTGATCAGGCACACCTGGGACATTGCACTTAATGAGGATACACCTTTGATAAAAGCAAACTGCTGAAACGCGTCAGGTGCCTCTGTCATGTGACTGCCTGCGCCAATAGCAATAAAGCACCTTTTTCCAGGAACCGGGTCTTGACGCATTTCTTGTTTGGATTGTTATTGCAGAAATCGCTGTCTTCTGTGTTAGTCAAGACCGCCCTGCAGGGTTGGGGGCCTCCGACGACAGCATCTCTTCCTTTGATGTTAAAATAGGGGGGCATGACCCGCTCGCCCTGTCACAAGCCTAAGGATTGCCGGCGACAATGTAACGGGACACGAGAAAGGGAGTGGAGCGAGGCAGATGCCTCTGTTCAACAGGTCCTGGACCCAGCGCTTAATTGACATTTTGGGGCAACAACGTGTAAGTGCACCAGCCTTGTATCCCATATGGCCATACTTACCTGTTATTATCAAGATTGTGAGACAGAAGTTGGTAACATCACGAAGATCACACATGGAGTATACTGTCTCACAAAGTGCATTATGGGACTTGAAGTGTGGCCAACTGACGGGCATGTGATCAGGCACACCTGGGACATTGCACTTAATGAGGATACACCTTTGATAAAAGCAAACTGCTGAAACGCGTCAGGTGCCTCTGTCATGTGACTGCCTGCGCCAATAGCAATAAAGCACCTTTTTCCAGGAACCGGGTCTTGACGCATTTCTTGTTTGGATTGTTATTGCAGAAATCGCTGTCTTCTGTGTTAGTCAAGACCGCCCTGCAGGGTTGGGGGCCTCCGACGACAGCATCTCTTCCTTTGATGTTAAAATAGGGGGGCATGACCCGCTCGCCCTGTCACAAGCCTAAGGATTGCCGGCGACAATGTGACGGGACACGAGAAAGGGAGTGGAGCGAGGCAGATGCCTCTGTTCAACAGGTCCTGGACCCAGCGCTTAATTGACATTTTGGGGCAACAACGTGTAAGTGCACCAGCCTTGTATCCCGTATGGCCATACTTACCTGTTATTATCAAGATTGTGAGACAGAAGTTGGTAACATCACGAAGATCACACATGGAGTATACTGTCTCACAAAGTGCATTATGGGACTTGAAGTGTGGCCAACTGACGGGCATGTGATCAGGCACACCTGGGACATTGCACTTAATGAGGATACACCTTTGATAAAAGCAAACTGCTGAAACGCGTCAGGTGCCTCTGTCATGTGACTGCCTGCGCCAATAGCAATAAAGCACCTTTTTCCAGGAACCGGGTCTTGATGCATTTCTTGTTTGGATTGTTATTGCAGAAATCGCTGTCTTCTGTGTTAGTCAAGACCGCCCTGCAGGGTTGGGGGCCTCCGACGACAGCATCTCTTCCTTTGATGTTAAAATAGGGGGGCATGACCCGCTCGCCCTGTCACAAGCCTAAGGATTGCCAGCGACAATGTGACGGGACACGAGAAGGGGAGTGGAGCGAGGCAGATGCCTCTGTTCAACAGGTCCTGGACCCAGCGCTTAATTGACATTTTGGGGCAACAACGTGTAAGTGCACCAGCCTTGTATCCCGTATGGCCATACTTACCTGTTATTATCAAGATTGTGAGACAGAAGTTGGTAACATCACGAAGATCACACATGGAGTATACTGTCTCACAAAGTGCATTATGGGACTTGAAGTGTGGCCAACTGACGGGCATGTGATCAGGCACACCTGGGACATTGCACTTAATGAGGATACACCTTTGATAAAAGCAAACTGCTGAAACGCGTCAGGTGCCTCTGTCATGTGACTGCCTGCGCCAATAGCAATAAAGCACCTTTTTCCAGAAACCGGGTCTTGACGCATATATATGGTTTTTCCAGTCGGGAGAAAGTGAAGCTCCCTGTCAGCCTGAAGTTCAACGCAAGTACGTGGATTTGCCAGCCGAGTAGCTGTGGGGCTTTTCCGCTTCCGGTGTTTCTAGTGTGGAGGATTGGCGGCGAAGAGGCATCGGCGGCAGCGTTGGTTGGCACTCCCTGCAAGGTACGGCGCGTATTGGCAAAGGACAGGTGGGAAGGTGTGCAACGCGAGTTTGAACCCCTGCAAGCATTGTGTACGAGGGGCCTCATCTCACGATTGAATTACAAGAAAGCCAGAAAATGGCCACAGACACACTCAGGGACCGCGAGCTAGCAGCTGAGGGGATGTTTTCGGACTCCCCCGAAGACGGTCAAGGAACTAGAAAAGTGACCACGGAAGAACCAAGGGGCATATCAACAAGGGCTTTATCTCTGCTTTTTTGGCTTTAAAAGCCAAAAAAGGAGAGATAAAACTAGCGCCCTATCAACAACAGGGTGCTAACACGCAAATTGGCATGTTAGCACCCTTTTACTCTACGCTTCCCCTTGCATCTCTAATGAGATGCAAAGGGGGCGTTCCAGAGTAAAGTAATAGGAGAAATGTCGCTAAGCGACATTTCTCCTATTATCAAGAATGTCGCTAACCCTGTTAGAGACAAAAAAAGCAGCGCTAACCGCGGTTAACGCTGCTTTTTTACGTCTGCTAATTTTCAGACTTAGCCATGATATCCTATGGAAGGAGGATATCATGGCTAAGTTTGCCTGTCCCTATCAACAAGGTAACGTGTGATTATCGCTGGGTTTCCAGCGATAATCTCACGTTAGCCTGTTAGCGTGTAGATTTTTATCGCTATTGAGATAAGCGTTGCTAATAGCACGCTAGCTCAGCGATAAAAATTCACGCTAGCCGGCGATAATTATCCTCACGCTAAGAGCGCTGAGCGATAATTATCGCCGGTTGTTGTTGATATGCCCCCTAGTAAAGGTATGGGACTCAGAGATAGTTTCCGAGCGCTTGAAAAACTGAAACGGCAGGAACAGGCTAAGTGGTGGGAGGCACGGTCATTACAAAGGTATCTCGATGTTGGGAGAATTCCGAGAGGCCTTCGTATAATGAGCCCCCAGCTACGAATCCCCGAATCCCCTAATGATGGCCGAATGGGGAGAATGTAATCTTGAATCATCAAGGCGACTTGTTACAATCCTAGTTAAGTACGCCGACATCGATAGGGGAGCACTACAAGAAAAGATCGAGCTCATGGAAAAAGAAATAGAACCACTAGGCGATCCGCAGGTTAAACAAAAAATGGTGGAGGAGATGAATGCACGACTTAAAAAGGAGGAGGAAAAGATAAAGAGTCGAAAGACCTACAAATTCAGACGTGATCGTGATGATTATGCAAATGGACAAATATTTACGTTTGCAAGGAGATATGACTCCATGCGTGTTGACACAGCTAAAAAACGTATGGGCAATAAGGAGGATAGAAGAAACTATCAAGAAGCAACTAATGCTTCCCCCTCAGCATCGGAGCTTAGCTCAGCCATGGAGAGCGGATCAGATTCCGCCAATGCGGCAGCAAGATCCGAGGCAAGGAACATTAAATTAACATTGGGGGAAGAATTAGATATTTTAAAACGCAGCAGGAGAGAAACATTGAGGCCACGCACCCAGGTAACCGAAAAAGCAGGGCAACCAAACGAAGAAGGGAGCGTAGGCAAGCAAGGCGAAAACGTCAGAAGGCGTGGGAGGGGCAGGGCACGACGGTAGTGGACCAACTGCCGGAAAACCTATGCACTGACCCCTCCGCCTCAGAAAATTCGAATACCATTGTAAACCTGGCAGGTATTGATCTCTCGGCTGCGGAAAGACAACTTCTATCATTGGGACTTTCCTATTGCCCCGAATCTAATTTTAATTATACCCAAACTCGCGCAGATATTTATAAATTCATTCGCAAGCTAAAATTACAGAAATATCATCATCAGCGAGGTAATAAAGAAAGATCAGAACAATTGGGAGGCCCGGAGATGATATCAGAAATGCATGGGCTGCTAGGTTCTGATTATGAGCTCTTTGAGACTACGCGGAGTTTGGAAAGAGGTGACAACATTGTTAATGAACAACCTCAAGGTGAAAATGTGTCAACTAATATGCAAGCATCACAGATCCCTGGGACGGATATGAAACCTTGGACTCCGTTCCGGCCCAAGTCCAAATTTGTACCAGTGATGGCGAGAGATTCTATAGACGTTTTCAACGAACAGATAGTGGCGCAAATTAAAAGGCTCAACATTGCCACCAATGAAATAAGTAAAAAGAAGTTTACCAACCATGAGAGAAAATATTGGCAACTTATCAAGAAATTAAAGGAAAATCAAGAGATCATCATACGCAACTCAGATAAAGGAGGTAATTTGGTGCTGTGGCCACTGAAGGAGTATCTGGAAGAGGCACATAGCCAATTAAACAATACAGAATGCTATAAAAAAGTAGCACCGGCAAAATACAAAACCACACAAGAGACGCTCTTTTCCCAGCTTGTGGCATGGAGAAGCACGGGTTTACTCAGTTGGGATGAATTTAAATATCTTAAAAAAGAAAATGCTACCATCCCTGTTATCTATTTTACACCAAAATTACATAAAGATATGAAGAAACCCCCAGGGCGTCCTATAATTGCTGCGTGTGATGGCCTTTTGGAAAATATGTCTAGATACATTGACTTCTTCCTGCAGGATTTTGTGAAAAGTTTGAAATCATTTGTACAGGACACAAGTGACTTTTTAAGGAAAGTGCAGCATATTAGGTGGAGATCTTCTTATTTAATGATTGCACTTGATGTGTCTTCGTTATATACTTGCATTAGAAACAATGATGGCATCAGAGCTATAGAATTTTTCTTGATGAATAGACCAATAGAGTTCTCTCTTCACAACAAAATGTTGGTAAAAATGCTTTTATTTTGCCTTGAAAATAATCTGTTTTTATTTAATGGTATTATGTACCAACAGATACAGGGAGTTGCTATGGGGGCCAGCTTCTCTCCCAGCTATGCCTGTTTATTTATGGGATGGTGGGAGGAGCTGGTCCTCATGCAACAGCATGAACGGATATTTAATGAGAAGGTAATTTCCTGGCTCCGCTATATCGATGATCTTTTTATAGTGTGGGAGGGTGATGTTGAAAGCGCTACTGACTTCATTACATTGTTGAATGATAATGCACTCAACTTAAAATTCACTTCACACATTAGCAAGGAAAAGGTCACATTCCTTGACGTGGAAATCAAGATAATTAACAATAAGATCTCTACTACCCTCTATAGGAAACCCACAGCGGGCAATACATTATTACACGCCTCTAGTGCCCATCCTCCACATCTGATTAAGAGCATCCCCTATGGGGAGATGCTCCGCATTAGACGTATATGCAGTGAGGAGAAAGAATGTACTATCAAGCAAGGCGAAAGCCGGGCGAGATTCCTAAAGAGAGGTTATGGTACAGAGATTATTGAGTCTGCCATTATTAAATCTAGATCATTGGCAAGACAGGACCTGTTAAAAAAGAAAGAGGCTCCATCAGACTCGAGAAGAGAGCAGGAACCGATTCGCTTGATCTTAGGATTTTCACGTCAGGAGAAACAAATAAGGAACATTGTGAGAAAAAGCTGGCCTATTGTGAAAGACGACCCTATTATTGGAGAATTATTATCCAATAGTCCCTCAGTCGCCTTTAGAAAGACTAATAGTATGGGCATGGCTTTAGTCAGAAGCAACTTGGAAATAGGCAATAAAGGCTCCTGGTTAACAATGAGAAAAGGATTCTTTAAATGTGCATCTTGCAAAGCATGTAAATATGCAATTAATACTAAGAATTATGTTACAGCATTTGGTCCTAAATCGTGTGATATTCAACATTTTCTCACATGTCAGACCGAATTTGCTGTCTATGTGCTCACCTGCAGGTGTAATTTGAGATATGTAGGGAGCACAAAACTACCGGTGCATAAAAGAATCCTGCAACATTTGAGAGCAATTAACAATAATGATGAAAGTTATCCGGTTGCCAGACATTTCAAAAGTACTCACAACAGTGACCTCAAGTTCTTGCAGTATTATGTTATTGATACAGTTACCCCACAAAAAAGAGGAGGGGATAGGGAATCCAAGCTAAGAAAATTGGAAACAACATATATCTTACGGTTGGATTCCAAACACCCCATGGGGCTCAATAACAGTGAAGACCTTTACACGTTTTTATGAATTTTGGAGCATGTTTACGATACGTTGTAAGGGAGACATACAGAGAATGTGATGGAGAGAAAATGCCTATGGAGGTCTCACACTGTAAATGATAGTCCATAGGGACTCCTTTCTATATATGTGGTTTTACCTCTTTGTTTCATTTTGGTCCTCCTTGGGTGGTTATGTATGAGTCTTCTTCAACATAATTTGTTTTGGAGATGAATATTTTAGGTAGTATTTTAGGATGATATATATTTATATATTTATTGAATATAAGATCAGGTTTTAGGAATGATTTTAGAAATTGGTAATAGAAAGCATATTATATGCTTCTGCTAAGTGATGTACAGTTTCTGTTGGATCTCCCTTGAATAGTTCAATACAAGCATTAGTATTTATCATCCAGAACCTTCATTGCACTTTATATTTATTCATGCAACTTTGCACTCTGTTCGGATCTGGGTTAGGGATTGACATCATGCCTCAATCAGATCTGAGTGGATTTTTTGCAATCTTCCTTGGTCATCAACTAGTTTTCTTTGAATGCATTGAGTATTAAATTGATTGGGTAAATTGCACTTTAAATTGTTGAGGGGAGGGCACTCTTATTTTTATAATAATTTGTCTTGGACATATTGCGAAGCAAATTTCATGCATTTATGCAAATATTATGTTATGGTAATACCTATGAGTTATTTTACATGATGTAAAAAACGATTATTGGAATAACACATTGACATTATGTGGCTATTGTGTTTGGTGGGGTATGTATCTGTAACGATGAACTACATGTATTTTTTCTATGTCCATCAAATGATTCACTAGCACTTGCACTTTAAAAAGAGCGGTCATCAGCCAAAGTGTTGTCATGTGATCAAGGGCGGGATCGCCCGAAACGCGTAATGGCGGACAATGGCTAAATAAATAATTGCACGAGAAAGATTGGGTCTGCGCTCGTTTGTTTTCCAACCGAGGGAAAGAGTGGTGGTGATATATATATATATATATATATATATATATATATATATATATATATATATATATATATATATATATATATATAAAACACTACCTACAGACAGCTGCCAGTGGGTAGTTATAATTAGGATGAAGTTTTCATAGGAAGATTATTTTTTCATTTGCCAATAACTTTGGTGTCATTTGAATCCTACCACGATTTTCAAAACCACTAATTTCCAGCCACTTCAACTGCTGTCTTGAAAGTTTCGGGGTGATCTGTGAAGCGCTGGCCAAGAAAAAAGGGTGTCCCAAAATGCTTTTTCTCCATGTTCATTTCCATATGAAATTTTAGGCATGGCTACTGCCCAAACTGCTAAATAGAATGACACCAAATTTGGCAAATAAGTAACGCTTGATCCATAAAGCGACCTTTTTGCTAAATGGTGTAAATCCATTCTGTAGTTGCTGAGAAATGTAAAGATTTCTCAGATATACAGCTATTGCCACAATGGATCTGGACCCCTCCCGATCTTGTGCCTTAGATCTGATTGGCTGCCAACACATCAAAGTGGAAGTGTTGGTACCCATCTACGACTCGTTTGAACGGAACCCCCCGGCCCCAGGGACCACCACCTCCCCAGGACCAAGCTCTAAATCTAAGAAATGGGAGGGGGACCGAGTGGCTGCCCTCCTGGGAAGTTCTGGCCCTTTGGGACTGCTACCTCCCAGGGAAGGGCCTACTCAAGGAAGGAGGGGGCCACACGCCCACATCTCCTGGAGCTGTAAATGGCCCTGAGGACCAGCACCCCCCAGGGCCTGCTCCAGCAATGTCCCAGGGTGCCCATCCCCAGCACATTGCAGTTTGCTATGGCATGGTGCTCCCGCCATAGCATACAAGTGTTCCTGTTTCAGAAAGTAAGATCATTTTGCTCTTGCTGGCTGAAGCAGAGCTCTTTGCTTTTTACACACAGGGAGCTGCATGTCAGAAGCTCCCTGTGTGCAAAAAGCAATGCCAACTCCCAGAAGAGGCTGGAACCGGCCGGGACTGGGGGACCTTCAGGCTCTCACCCAGGTCCCCAATGAAGACACCTGGCCCCAGGGGATGGGGTCTCCGGGCTGAAAATGGCCTCAGGAGGGGGGTCACGCAGCCCCCCCTCCATTTAAGGAAATTTGTTCCCTAAAAATTATAAGGCCTTACCTTGGGAGATGGAGTCTCCAGGGCATAAATCGGCCTGGGGAGGGTGGAAATAAGGAGACTATCGGATGTGACTGATTTTGCCATCCTTTCTCCTTTTCTTGCTTCATTCCTCACAGGAAAAAGAGTGGTTGATCTAATCTATCTGGGCATGCCTTTCTCTCTTCTTCCCTTATCTTTCGTTGCCTACTTCTTTCTCTCCTATCATGTAAACTTTGGGAAATCTGGGGTCTCTTGGGTGGTCTCAGCTCTGCTTTTTGTCCTTTTTTAATTTTTTTTTTGATTTTCTTCTTGAAACCTGTCCTTGGTATGGGGGTCTCGGAGGAGGGCTTTGGCACTTTTGACTCCTGCATGCTAGTGGTCTTCCTCTGGCCAGGGCAGTGGTTAGCCTGTCCTTCAGGCCTGGTATAGGAAGTATGGGTTTGTACACAGTTCTGCGGTGGGGGCGGAGATAGGTTTCAAGGGGAGAGGCTGTGGTCCCTTTCGCCTTTATTCTGTTTTTCTTTTTTGAATGGTATGTGTCAAAAAAAAATAAGGCCTTATGTTATGCCTTGTAGTTAGAAAAGCCGGGACCCAAAATGATTCAGTGTAACTTGTATCTACTGGTGTGTGCTGGATGTCCAGTCATGAATGTCAAAGTTTAGCCAGGTGGGTAGTCTTGACCAGCTCATTCATATTTTCTCATGGAATGTAAATGGGCTGAAGGCATCCCACAAATGCAAGCTAATAAAAGAGGAGCTATGCAATCTTCCTCATCATTTAGTTGGCTTACATAAAAGCTAAACACCTGAATACACAGGCATCTCTTCTTGATGATTTGAGGTATCAGGTTTTGGTCTCAGCCTGTTTTGCTTTGTCCCAGAGAGGGATCACCCTAATTGCTTAGAACAAGAGTTGGGTACTCACTGACCAGTGCATAGATGCAGGCAGACAATGGGTTATCACTACAGTTAAGAGGGGCCAACTCCGTGCCACATTATGCATACTTTATGGGGCAGCACGGATGACCCTGCAGTCTTTAATAACCTGCTTTAGGAGCTACATCAATGGCCAGACCACTGATAATTTGTTGCTACTTCATTGTTATTCTAAATCCATGGATTGACTCTTCCTATCATGGATCAGAGCTCAACCCCTCTCTGGTAACTACCTATAGCTCAAGGAAATTGGCCTGGGCTGTTCTGCTGCAATTGATGGCATCCTATGCCCTGGCGGATGTTTGGTGACATTCTTGGAGGAGTGAACACAGGTTTAAATACTTCTCTGCTAATCACAAATCTTTCTCTTGGACAGATATGTTTCTTGCTAGCCAAGCTCTTGTGTCTCATCTTGGCAGCTCACTGAACCCTAGGATAATGACAGACCATAACTCCTTGTCTCTCTTCATTAAGGTTGAGGGTTCGCTATTAAGTTTAAAATCATGTCCTTGGACGTTCGATTGGAAAACGTCTCTTAGAGGATGCTTTTATCTACCCTTTGGACAAAGACGCACGGCTTATTTTGGAGTGCAACTTAAATCCGGCATCTATTCTCATTGTTTGGGATGCTTTCAAAGCTTTTTATAGGGGTCACACTATAAATTTCTCTTTCTTACATAGGAAGCAAGCTGCTCAGGTCGATGCTAATGCTTGGCTTACTCTTATCTTTCTAGACTCTCTTATGGTTAGATCTGCAATTGATCAAGATTAGAGATCCTTTGCTCCCTTGGATCAGTTTAAAATTGTCCAATCCTCCCTTAAGGAATGTATGCATTATCAAAAAAAGCTTGAGTAAACAAATTACTTTTTAAAAATCTTTCCGGGGTTATGACCAAACCAATGCTTTGGCTATCTCTGGTATTAAGAACCCTGAAGGGGAAAAAGTGACCAATACTACCCTTATCCATGAAGAGTTTTGCTATTTTTACCAGAAACTGTATGAGGAGGAATTGGTCCGCTCCATGGACCAAACTACTCAGTTTCTTTGGACTTACCATTATGAGAATTTGTCTGTGGCACAACAGCATAGGCTCGAAGGTCAAATCTTGACTTCCGAGGTCGAAGCCACTATTGCCAGTTGGCACGAGGCAAGGCCTGTTACCTTGATCAACTGCCACTCATATTTTTTGTTAGACTTTCACATCTCATTTTTCTGGTCCTCTATGATTTTTTTAACTTTTGAGTCATCGGGCAGGTTTGCAGATCATGAACAGAGACCAATATTTTCATTTTCCATAAGAAAGGGAAAGATCTCTCACTGTGGCTCATATCAGGCAATTTCGCTGATCAATGCTGATTCTAAGATTTATACTCAGATTTTAGCTAACAGGCTTGCATCAGTCATCTCTGATTTAGTTAAAGAGAATCAACATGGTTTTGTTCCAGGGCGGTATACTACTGCCCACATTAATACGGTTATCATTGCTCTAGAGGCTGGTTGCGTTCAGAAAAATCCGGTCAGAGTAATAATGTTAGATGCTGAAACAGCCTTTGAACTGGTTTCCTGCCCTTTTCTTTGGGACACTAAGGTCGCTTCAGGGCTTGGCCTACATTTTATTACTTGGGTTCAGCAGCTATACAAGGAATTAGGGCTAGAATTCTATGTTCAGGTTCTTCCACTGACCTTACATCAGATCAATCGTGGCACCCAACAGGGATTCCACGTTCAGCTTTGCTTTTTATACTTTATGTAGAACCTTACATACAATCCCTCAAATGCTCAAGGGACATCATTATCATTGCAGTTCCATCAACTCAAGTTCAAAGTGCTCACCTATGCGGATAATAATACTATCTTGACTCTTGCCCCGTAAGATTCCGCAGCTGGTATTGAAAGAATGGAAAATGAGTGCTGGGCTCTGTGTGGGTATAAAGTTAACCTGGATAAGACCTTAGTTTTACCTAATACTGCTTCTTCTGGGGATGATTGACATTGGGTCAAATCGGAAACTTACTTGGGGTCAAAGTCTCCCTGAAACTGGAGGATGTAATTGAGCTCAGCTATGGCGCATTATCCAGAATCAGGAGATAGTCAGTAAATGGCATTGTTTATATATTGGTCTAATCGGACGATGCAACTTAATTAAAATTATCATTCTTCCTCACTACTTGTACCTTTTTTGGTGTATATCCTTGTATCTTGTTGAAGATATTTTTGTACAGATAGAAGCAGTCTGGCAAAAATTCATTTGGGGGTGTAAGAAGCTAGGGCGTACAGCTGTTGCAGCAAGCAAGTATGGCATGTGGACACACCAACATCTGCATGTCTCTGCTTTGTTTGATGGCTTTCGCCATGGTTTCCAGACACATTGTGACATCATTCACTGGATGCCCCTTTTATCAGGCCTGTTAATCACCGGGCGCAATAAAGTATGTGGTGGTGCAGGGGTTGGAATTTCACGGCCATTTGTGATAAGTCCTAAGGATTGGGTCCACATTTACTGATGCAAACGTCCTAGGCTGCGGCGTGGCAGTAGGCCAGGTCTTGGAGACAAACAAACTGGGGCGTGGCCTGTGGCTACACTGCAGTCAGAAACCTGTGTACAGCCACATGGGAGAGACCAAAGACTACCCAGTGTATACTCATCCTAATCATCTGCCTGGACTCTAAGTAATTTATCCAGGGATTTCCCATTATCATGTTGTTAATTCACTGTTCAGCTGTCTGAAGTGTCCTAAGTGGCATGCAGCGCTATACAAAACTCAGAAACAAAAAATAAATTCCAGCATATGTTAACCCCTTCGATGCTCATGACGGAATGGTTCCGTCATAAGCATCGGTGCCCCTGTGCTCATGACGGAACCATTCCGTCATGAGGCCAGGGGCACGAAATCCCTCTGCTGCAGACAGAAGAGGGATTTCTATTTAATCCCTTTGACCTTGGGAGCTGGGGAAGAGCTTCTCCAGCTCCCGAGGCCCCCTCCCTAGTTTCTGTGCAATGAAGATCAGCGCGCACGTCACGCTGTCTTCATTGCACAGAAACCGAAACTGAAATGAGCCTTTAGGCTCATTTCAGTTTCACTTTGTATGTGCTGAGGGGGCTATCTCAGCCCCCCGGGCACGTAGAAAGATGGGAGAGGTATCATTGGAAAAGGGAGAATCTCCCCTTTCCAATGGTACCCCTCCCCAGTGGATCCATGCTTGGGGATCGCCCCAGGAGGGTGATCCCCAAGCAGGGATCCACCCACTAGACACCAGGGAGCCGGGAGCGGCCCCTTAGGCAAGGGCTTTTGCTCCCCCCAAATATTTTTAGAGTCATTTAGTCTTTCTGCCCCCCCGGGGGGGCAAAAAGCCCACTAGACACCAGGGATATTTACTTTGCGCAAATAATTTATTAGGGTGGGGTCTGCCCATGAAGGGCATGTCCATGCCCCCACCCCGCATAATGTACAGCCTTTCTGCCCCCCCTGGGGGGCAGTTGGGGGCAGTAGCCCCTAATCTGCCCCCCGGGGAGCAGAAAGCCCACTATACGCCAGTGATGATTTTTTTCTCATAATTTGTGGTGGGGGCTGCCCAATATGGGCATGTCCATGCCCTCACCCACCCTCCGCAAAAATGACAGCCTTTCTGCCCCCCCGGGGGGCAGATGGGGGCATTAGCCCCAAATCTGCCCCCCCGGGGGGGCAAGAGCCCAGTAGACACCATGGATTTTTTAGGCAAATTTTAATTAGGGTTTTGGGCAGCCCCAACCCTAACTAAAATTTGCCCAAAAAACTCCCTGGTGTCTTGTGGACTTTCTGCCCCCCCTGCCGGGCAGATGGGGGCATTAGCCCCCAATCTGCCCCGCCGGGGGGCAAAAAGCCCACAAGACACCAGGGATTTTTGGGGGGCAAATTTGAATTAGGGTGGGTGCTCCCAAAACGGGCATGCCCATGCCCCCATCCGCAAAAATAACAGGCTTCCTGCCCCCCTTGAGGGGCAGATGGGGCAGCAGCCCCAAATCTGCCCCCCCCGGAGGGGCAAAAAGCCCACTAGACGCAAGGGATTATTTTGGCAAATTTTAATTAGGGTGGGGGCATTGGCATGCCCGTTTTGGGCAGCCCTCACCCTAATTAAAATTTGTCCAAAAAACTCCCTGGCGTCTAGTGGACTTTCTGCCTCCCTGGGGGGCAGATTGAGCCATTAGCCGCCAATCTGCCCTGCCGGGGGGGAACATGAAGCCCACAAGATGCCAGGGTTTTTTTGGGGGCAAATTTGAATTATGGTGGGGGCTCCCAAAATGGGCATACCCATGCCCCCACCCCCTCCTCCCCAAAAATAACAGCCTTCCCTCCCCCTGGGGGCAGATTGGGCAGTAGCCCCCAATCTGCCCCCCCGGGGGGGCAAAAAGCCCACTAGAGGCCATGGATTTTTTTGAAAATTTTAATTAGGGTGGGGGCATTGGCATGCCTGTTTTGGGCAGCCCCCAAACTAATTAAAATTTGCCACAAAACTCCTTGGCATCTAGTGGACTTTCTGCCCCCCCTGGGGGCAGATGGGGGCATCAGCCCCCATTCCGCCCTGTTGGAGGGGTAAAAAGCCCAATAGACGCCAGGGATTATTTTGGGTCAAATTTTAATTAAGTTGGGGGTTGGCCAAAACTGACATGTCCATGCCCCCACCCCCTCCCTGCAAAAGATACAGCCTTCCCGCCCCCGTGGGGGACAGATGGGGCAGTTGCCCCCAATCTGCCCCCCGTGGGGCAAAAAGCCTACTAGACGCCAGAGATTTTGGGGGCAAATTTTAATTAGGGTGGGGGCATTGGTATGCCCGTTTTGGGCACCCCCACCCTAATTAAAATGTATCCCAAAAACTCTCTGGCGCCTAGTGGAGTTTCTGCCTCCCCTGGGGGGCAGATGGGGGCATTAGCCCCCAATCTGCCCCACAGGGGGGGGGGCAAAAAGCCCACTAGATGCCAGGGATTTTTTTAGGCAAATTTTAATTAGGGTGGATGCATTGGCATGCCCGTTTTGAACAGCCCCCACCCTAATTAAAATTTGCCCCAAAAAATCCCTGGCATATAGTGGACTTTCTGCCCCCACGGGGGGGCAGATAGGGGCAGTAGCCCTCAATCTGCCCCCTTGGGGGGCAAAAAGCCCACTGGACGCCAACGATTAAGCTGGCTTTTTATATGTGTGGGGGTGGGGTCTGCCCAGAATGGGCATACCAATGCCCCCACCCCCCAAATAAATAGCCACAGTGTTTCTGCCCCCCTTGGGGGCATATCGGGGCAACCCCCTCCCCCCCGATGCCCCCCCAGGTGGCAGAAAGTCAACTAGGCACAGAGTTGTTTTTAGCAATATGCCTACCTGTGGATTTAGGGCACTAGCGCAGCCGTCACATAGGGAAACCTACCACACCCACACATTTCTGAACACTAGACACCCGGGGGGGTTCCAGGGAGGTATGGCTTGCGTAGATCCCCCAATGTTTCCTTACCCAGAATTCCCTGCAAACCTCAATTTTAGCTGAAAAAAACACTTTTTTCACACATTTTTGTGTGGGAAAGTTGTGGCATCACTGGGCTCACACAAATGTAATACCACCCAGCGTTCCCCTAGGTCTCCCGGTAAAAATGGTGCCTCACTTGTGTGGGAGGCCCAAGTACCCGCGACAGGCAAGGGCCCAAAACGTAGTGAGGCGACATCAAAATTGCCTATCTCAAAACCACCTGGTTTTGCAAGGGGGGTCACCTGGGTTTTTGCCACAACTTTCCCACACCAAAATGTGTGAAAAAAGTGATTTTTTCAGCTAAAATTGAGGTTTGCAGGGGATTCTGGGTAAGGAAACTTTGGGGGATCCATGTAAGCCATACCTCCCTGGAAGCCCCAGGGTGTCTAGTTTTCAGAAATGTATGGGTTTGGTAGGTTTCCCTAGATGGCCGCTGAGCACCGGGCCAAAAACCCAAGAGACCCCCCTTGCAAAACCAGGTGGTTTTGCGATAGGCCATTTTGATGTCGCCTCACTACGTTTTGGGCCCTTGCCTGTTGCGGGTACTTGGGCCTCCCACACAAGTGAGGCACCATTTTTACCGGGAGACCTGGGGGAATGCTGGGTGATGGTAAATTTGTGTGAGCCCGGTGATGCCACAACTTTCCCACACCAAAATGTGTGAAAAAAGTGATTTTTTCAGCTAAAATTGAGGTTTGCAGGGGATTCTGGGTAGGGAAACGTTGGGGGATCCATGCAAGCCATACCTCCCTGGAAGCCGCCGGGTGTCTAGTTTTCAGAAATGTGTGGGTTTGGTAGGTTGCCCTATGAGCCGGCAGAACTAGGGTTAAAAAACTACAGCTAGGCACTTTGCAAAAAAAAGGTCATTTTTCACGGCAAAATTGAGGTGTGACCAGGTTGCTTTTTGCGCCGTTTCCTGTCGCGGGCACTAGGCCGACCCGCACAAGTGAGATACCATTTTTCTCGTAGGACTTTGGGGAACGCGGGGGGGGATAGAAATTTGTGGATCCACGCAGGTTCTAGATCTTTCCATTATAGAAATGTGGGGAAAATGTGTTTTTTTTGACAGTTTTTTAGGTTTGCAAGGGATTCTGGGAAACAGACCCTGGTGGGTGGCGCTCAAGTCACCCCATCCTGGATTCCCCTGGGTGTCTAGTTTTCAAAAATATATAGTTTTGCTAGGTTTCCCTAGGTGCCCGCAGAGCTACGGTTAAAAAACTACAGCTAGTCACTTTGCCAAAAAAGGGTCATTTTTCACTGCAAAATTGAGGTGTGACCTTGTTGCGTTTTGTGCCGTTTCCTGTCGCGGGCACTAGGCCGACCCGCACAAGTGAGGTACCATTTTTCTCATAGGACTTTGGGAAACATGGGGTGGGTGGAAATTTGTGGATCCACGCAGATTCCAGAACTTTCCATCATAGAAATGTGGGGAAAATGTGTTTTTTTTGACAATTTTTTAGGTTTGCAAGGAATTGTGGGTAACAGACCCTGGTGGGAGGCACTCAACTCACCCCATCCTGGATTCCTCTGGGTGTCTAGTTTTCAAAAATATATAGGTTTGCTAGGTTTCCCTAGGTGCCGGCAGAGCTAGGGTTCAAAAACTACCGCTAGTCACTTTGCCAAAAAAGGGTCATTTTTCACTGCAAAATTGAGGTGTGACCACGTTGTGTTTTGCGCCGTTTCCTGTCGCGGGCACTAGGCCGACCCGCACAAGTGAGGTACAATTTTTTTCGTAGGACTTTGGGGAACGCGGGGTGGGTGGAAATTTGTGGCTCCACGCAGATTCCAGAACTTTCGATCATAGAAATGTGGGGAAAATGTGTTTTGTTTTAAATTTTTTTAGGTTTGCAAGGGATTCTGGGTAACAGACCCTGGTCGGAGGCACTCAAGTCACCCCATCCTGGATTCCCCTGGGTGTCTAGTTTTCAAAAATATATAGGTTTGCTAGGTTTCCCTAGGTCCCGGCAGAGCTAGGGTTCAAAAACTACAGCTAGTCACTTTGCCAAAAAAGGGTCATTTTTCACTGCAAAATTGAGGTTTGACCACGTTGCGTTTTGCGCCGTTTCCTGTCGTGGGCACTAGGCCGACCCGCACAAGTGAGGTAACATTTTTCTCGTAGTACTTTGGGGAACGCGGGGTGGGTGGAAATTTGTGGATCCACGCAGATTCCAGAACTTTCCATCATAGAAATGTGGGGGAAATTTGTTTTTTTTGACAATTTTTTTAGGTTTGCAAGGGATTCTGGGTAACAGACCCTGTTGGGAGGCACTCAAGTCACCCCATCCTGGATTCCCCTGGGTGTCTAGTTTTTAAAAATATATAGGTTTGCTAGGTTTCCCTAGGTGTCGGCAGAGCTAGGGTTCAAAAACTACAGCTAGTCACTTTGCCAAAAAAGGGTCATTTTTCACTGCAAAATTGAGGTGTGACCACGTTGCGTTTTGCGCCGTTTCCTGTCGCGGGCACGAGGCCGACCCGCACAAGTGAGGTAACATTTTTCTCGTAGGACTTTGTGGAACGCGGGGTGGGTGGAAATTTGTGGATCCACACAGATTCCAGAACTTTCCATCATAGAAATATGGGGAAAATGTGGTTTTTTTGACAATTTTTTAGGTTTGCAAGGGATTCTGGGTAACAGACCCTGGTGGGAGGCACTCAAGTCACCCCATCCTGGATTCCCCTGGGTGTCTAGTTTTTAAAAATATATAGGTTTGCTAGCTTTCACTAGGTGCCGTCAGAGCTAGGGTTAAAAAACTACAGCTAGTCACTTTGCCAAAAAAGGGTCATTTTTCACTGCAAAATTGAGGTGTGACCACGTTGCGTTTTGCGCCGTTTCCTGTCTCGGGCACTAGGCCGACCCACACAAGTGAGGTACCATTTTTCTCGTAAGACTTTGGGGAACGCGGGGTGGGTGGAAATTTGTGGATCCACGCAGATTCCAGAACTTTCCATCATAGAAATGTGGGGAAAATGTGTTTTTTTTGTCAATTTTTTAGGTTTGCAAGGGATCCTGGGTAACAGACCCTGGTGGGAGGCACTCAAGTCACCCCATCCTGGATTCCCCTGGGTGTCTAGTTTTCAAAAATATATAGGATTGCTAGGTTTACCTAGGTGCCGGCAGAGCTAGGGTTCAAAAACTACAGCTAGTCACTTTGCCAAAAAAGGGTCATTTTTCACTGCAAAATTGAGGTGTGACCACGTTGCGTTTTGCGCCGTTTCCTGTCGCGGGCACTAGGCCGATCCGCACAAGTGAGGTACCATTTTTCTCGTAGGACTTTGGGAAACGCGGGGTGGGTGGAAATGTGTGGATCCACGCAGATTCCTGAACTTTACATCACAGAAATGTGGGGAAAATGTGTTTTTTTTGACAATTTTTTACGTTTGCAAGGGATTCTGGGTAACAGACCCTGGTGGGAGGCACTCAAGTGTCCCCATCCTGGATTACCCTGGGTGTCTAGTTTTCAGAAATATATAGGCTTGCTAGGTTACCCTAGGTGCCGGCAGAGCTAGGGTTCAAAAACTACAGCTAGGCACTTTGCAAAATAAGGGTCATTTTTCACTGCAAAATTGAGGTGTGACCACGTTGCGTTTTGCGCCGTTTCCTGTCGTGGGCACTAGGCAGACCCGCACAAGTGAGGAACCATTTTTCTCGTAGGACTTTGGGGAACACGGGGTGGGTGGAAATTTGTGGATCCACGTAGATTCCAGAACTTTCCACCACAGAAATGTGGGGAAAATGTGTTTTTTTTGTCAATTTTGTAGGTTTGCAAGGGATTCTGGGTAACAGATCATGGTGGGAGGCAGTCAAGTCACCCCATCCTGGATTCCCCTGGGTGTCTAGTTTAAAAAAATGTATAGGTTTGCTAGGTTTCACAAGGTGCCGGCAGAGCTAGGGTTCAAAAACTACAGCTAGGCACTTTGCCAAAAAAGGGTCATTTTTCACTGAGAAATTGAGGTGTGACCACATTGCATTTTGTGCCATTTCCTGTCGCGGGCAGTAGGCCAACCTGCACTAGTGAGGTACCATTTTTCTCGTAAGACTTTGGGGAATACGGGGTGGGTGGAAATTTATGGATCCACGCAGATTCCAGAACTTTCCACCACAGAAATGTGAGGAAAATGTGTTGTTTTGTCAATTTTTTTAGGTTTGCAAGGGATTCTGGGTAACAGATCATGGTGGGAGGCAGTCAAGTCACCCCATCCTAGATTCCCCTGGTTGTCTAGTTTTCAAAAATGTATAAGTTTGCTAGGTTTCCCTAGGTGCCGGCAGAGCTAGGGTTCAAAAACTACAGCTAGACTCTTCGCAAAAAATGTGTAAATTTTCATTGTGAAAATGTGGTGTGTTCACGGTTTTGAGCCACTTCCTGTTGTGGACACTATGCCTACCCACACAAGTGAGGTACAATTTTTATCGGGAGACTGAGGGTAGTTCAGATTTGTAAAGCAACTGTTATTACCTATTGATTTTTGATGCATTTCTCCCTTCCAAATGAAAGACATTGTGTAAAAAAAAAGTCATTTTGAAAAATGACCAATAATTCTCATGCTAGTATGACTATTCCCAAGTTCGAAAATGTGCAAATATGCACTGTTTCTAAACTCTGTAATTTGTTCCTATTTCAGAAATACATAGGTGTCTTTCATACCGATTTTTCCATGTATTCATTTTCCCACAATAATTGCTATATACCCGGAACATAATAAAAAACCATTACAAAATGCTTCTCAGTTTTTTACTCTGGGTTCGTTGGGCTCTTGGTGAACCTACAAGTCCTTTATATACCCACAACCAGGAAGGTCCAGCGGATGTAACGGTACACTGCTTTCAAAGAGATGTCATAATTAGAAGAAGTTACAGGTGAAAACGTTGACACAAAAGGCTGCTTTTTTCAACAAATTTTTAATTTTTCCTATATTTAACTGGTAGTTTCTATAAAGAAACCTTGATTGATCTACACAAATGACCCCTTGCTGAATTGAAAATGTTGTCTACTTTTCAAAAATGTATAGCTTTCCAGGATCCATTATTGCTTTTGTACCCGTTTCTACCATTAACTGGAAGGAGGTTGAAAGCACAAAAAATAGCAAAAATAGGGTATGTCCCAGTTTTCTGACAAAATTCTGTCATTCCCTAAAAGCTGGAGAAATGGTGATTTCAGCCACACAAATCCTTTTTTGATACCATTTGCAGAGAAAAACCCAGACGCTTTCATTTGCAGCCCGTTTTTCCCATTTTTCACAAAAAAACAAAATTTTGCTTTATTTTGACTAATTTCTGGGAACCCCCTAGGAGAATCCACATTCCCTGGGTACCTTTAGAATCCACATGATGTTGGAAGAAAAGGACGAATATTTGGCATGGATACCTAATGTGGTCAAAAAGTTACAGGGGCCTAAGCGCGCACTACCCCAAATAGCCCAAAAAAGACTTAGCACAGGAGGGGAAAAGGCCTAGCAGGTCTTTCAGCGTTACCCAAACTATAATTTCTGCTCAGAGAGTCTGTGAAAGTCTTTTTAATCACTCTTGGCGTGTTCTTCGTTATTGCTGAAAGAACTGCAAAATACGTAATCACTTTTCAAGGCCTGTGGCACTCCTTCTTAATTGAACCATAGTTATATTTTCCATTTGATTTACCTTGATCAAATTCTTGTCTCATTGAATTGATTGAATTGTTTGGACAGTGCATCTTGTATTCACTGGCCACCTATTTACTCTGTCGCATTATCTCGTCTGATGAGAAGCCAGAATGAATCCTTCCAATCAAACAAGAGAACGCCTGGGTATTTCTTAGTCCTTTTTACATACAAATTCGGCACCTCACATCAAAGACTGGGCCCACATTTTACACTTACTATCAAACTAGCACAGACTGGTGCGGTCTTACAGCCAGAATTACACTCTAGAACGTGTTGGAGGGTCTTACTGTCAGTATACCAATACAAAACAAACTGGACCGTCTTAGAGGCAACATTGCAATATAGAACAGATGTACGTAATCTAGAGAAGACTGCAAGGTCCTACTGCCAGGACCCCATCATTGAAAAGTGTAATGCAAAGTGTTCTGGTCAATATCAAACTGTGGTACAAACTTGGGAGTCAGACTCTCAGTTTTGCAATTGAGCTAGACTGGAGGGTCTTGCAGTCTTCGTTATATCTTTATTGTATATGATTATTTTAAATCTTTACAAGTGTGCAAGAAAAGACAATCCATGTTATAGACAGATCTTAAGTGATAAAAACGAGTTTTAAATAAATACGTAAAATGCCAAACTGATGTTCAAGTGCCTTCGGGTACTAGCGGCTTTCTAATTACATTTAACGAGTCTAAGAGGAAGCAGAACCATAACCATTATTAGTGGACTAGGCTAAACTGTCCATATTATAAAACAGACAGAAGATAGTATAAAAACAGGTTATAAAAGCTGGCAACAGTATGTTTACATCTAACAGTCCTAAGGAGGCGCGAGGGCGCGAATGTAGCAGCTAGTTGTTCATCAGTCTGGACTTCCTGGGAGGCCACCTAAGGACCTAGACCTTCTTTATGCAAGATGAATACCTTTTGTCAGACGAATGCTTAGGGCCGTGTTTTCTGGGATTGGCGCTGCTATGGTGCTCTGCCGACAGGTTCAGACTCACAATTTATTCCACTTAGTCCTAAGACTTGATTTATACAAGTCCATCATTACTGGGCAGATGCACTGTATGTGCTCCAATGATTAATCGGACTTGCCACAGCCCCTGCATTTGGTTTCTTCCGTTTCAGGGGGGTAAATATTTAAAAAACAAACACTCACCCAGTCTGAGAGCCATGAATCTTAGCTTCAAGTGCAACGAGTATGTACAGACAAGATAGGAGGATGGGGAGGTACAGCTGGTATGAATTATTAACTGTCCATGCATGCTTGCGTTTGGCTAAGGTTGCTCTGTCTGCATGGTAGGACCAAAGAGGGATATGTTTCTTAATGCTTAATTTAAAGTCTATTTGACTTGGATTTAAGCCCCACAGTTCATTCGCGGACAGTAGCTGCACACAATCATTTAAAAACAGACGGTGTGACCCAGTTGGCCCACTGGAACAAATGTCGGCCCATACCATGGTCTCCAGAGAGCCGTCTCTGACCCTTCTCAGCTTAAGGCATAGGTTGAGGAAAGCGCCAGCACCTACCACTTGATGGTTGAGGAGGCCAAGTTCCAGTCTGATCTAAATGGCAGACAACGTTTTTGGCAGCCACATCACACGTTTATAAATCTTCGTTGCATGTTGGTTCAGTGCACTGCTTAGCTTGCCCAAAAAGACTTCAAAGCCATAAGATAAGGTAGGGGCAATATTAGCTCACATAAATTCCTGCATTGGGGCTAGGCTTGGGCCTAACAGTGTTTTTGAGAGTTTGAATAAGCTGACTTGGAGAGCCGTGGCTTTTGCGTGATTTCCCTCCGGTGCTTAATAAAATAAAAGAGCCCTTTGCATCTCTAAAAAAAAACCCAAAGTATGGAATGTGAACTCTACCAGACCTGCGGGTCTACTTTTTAGAAGCATTCATGCCTCGATCCAGCAAAGTATTGGGGTGTGAACCTTGGGGCTTAGGAGGGCTGTTTACAGAACATGTCCCTTGGGGAGCTGATATCACCCCACATTCTTATGTTATTAATACTATCTATTTTAAGTGGACTCGATTCAAGACACTTATTACAATGTCAGTCGTAAAGCTTTCTGACCGACTCCTTCTTGGAAACGGTTCCAAAGGACTGGAGGTCAGCGGCTCCGACCAACCGTTGATGATGCTTCCGAACACCATTCGGAAAGTCTCCCATTGACTTCAATGGGAGCCTATGTTCCAACCGACAACACAGGCTCTCATTGAAAAAAGTGATGATTTCGAAAAACCTTGCAACCTGTGGCGGGCACCCCATGGTGCCTGTCACACTGTGCATGGTTCTACAGGGGTGCCCCTTGTGTACCGACATTTTATCACGGATCTGAAAGCGGAAGACATTGATTGCTCAGCTTATGCCTTTCTTGAATATCTCTGGCTGGGCTCACTTAAGAAGGGCGTCAGTGAATCATATCAGATGATTCTGGCAGCGGAGATCCAACATCAGCCTGATATTTTCCAGACTTTAGTGGGAAAGGTGAATTGACATCTTAGGGCTCAAGTAATTGCAGACGAAATGAGACATTCAAATGTCTTTTCAAACATAGTTTTAAATGCTCCCGGGTTAACACCCATCAGTTTAAATTTATGAGCAATTTTTCTTCTACTCCACATTGTTTATTTATAATGAATCTGAGGGATCACTCCAAGTGTTTCTGATGTTCTGCTGAGCGGGCACCATCAGTTCATATTTTTGCAGCCAATTTCCACAATTGGCAGACAGTAAGTTGAATATGCGCTGCCCAGCTATCATAAGGTGGGACCCTAATTTAATCATACTGGGCCATTCAACTCTTATACCCGTTCATTTAGGTGGCATTTATTTCTATGCTATCACCCTAGCTTGACTTATTTTGGTTTGACATTGGTGATTGGCTCAGACGTCTCCAAATGCTATGCTTTGGTGGCATGAATTTATACAATTTATCAATATAGGTCTTCTGAAGCGCATGATTATGGACAATGATGAGCGGCAAGCTCGGCTTAGGGAGATTTGAGTGCCGTTTGTGGTCTGCTTGGAGCAACCGCAGTCTGGTCATTAGCACCAATTTCCATAGTCCCTTTCCATTTTCGTTTTTCTTGTCCCTGCCAGTGCTCTCCCTTTTTCATTTTTTATGCATTCAGCAACACACTGTTAGAGACTGTCTGACTGTAATATTTTGCTATTTTGGCACTGCTAAATGCTGGATTTTTTGGGGGTCAGTGTGATATATAGTGTCTTCATTATGACCTCAATAAAAAAAATATTTACACAGCAACAAAAAAATCTTATCTTGAAAGTCTCAGTAGTACTCTGTGATGCACCTAGCAGCTGGTATATGTCTGATTGGAAAGGACCAACAAATAGTGTTAACATGCTAAGATCCAGTTTCCTTCCAGTTTGGCATTATTCAACTTGCAAAAACTGCAAATTATGAGTACCGATTGTAAGAATATTTCATAAAATTCGCTCTTCCTGATAATGATGAGATGTGCAATGTGAAATGTTCATTGATACGTTTTGAATGCCCGGTGGACGTCTTTACTGATCTTGTTACAGTATTGTAACTTTTGATCCTTGTAAAACCTAAAATGGGATGATATTAATATACTTTTTGGGGGCTCTAAAAATGATGGATGTTAATGATGCCAACTTTTCTCTTTCACGATAATTAGCCTGACATTCAAGAACAAGTTTAAAGTTAACTTTGATGTGCGTGTTGTTCTCTACAGATCTGTGGTAGTATAATGAGTCTTCCATAATATGACCTTGACGGCACCTCATTATACTGTTTTCCCGAAGCTGTTGCTTGACATATACTTGCTCTTTTACTTTCTTCCGACTCTCTTTTGCTTGACAAGAACAATCGACCCTGTTCCTAAAACATGTCACTGTTATAAAATGCTAAAGACATTTTCAAATGATACGAGGTGTCTGAAGTCACACATGCACCGAACTCGCAGTAGTTAATAATGTAGACCTGGATTTTTCAAGTACAACCGAAGAATAATGTGCTGCACTGTTGAATGAATGTGTTGACATTTCATGAAAAAGAACAAGTGGGTTCTTCTAAAATATTGAGATAAAGTGCTGACGCGCTGACGTTTCGAAAAAAGAACGAAAAACAACGGAAGAAAAAAATGTTTTACGAATCGAACATTTTCAAAAGAGGATATCGAGGCCAGAGCAAGAAATGTTGAAAGAACAGAATTCAAGTAACTTGGTTCTATAATAGAGTGTCTGACAGTTTTCGAATAACCATTACTTTCCATCTGTCTTAGCAAGTAATTATGAGGATACATTACACTAGACACATCTGGAGAAAAGTTTTCTAGACAAATAAATAATTTTTGAAAATATTGCCAGGCCTGTGGTAGCATTGAACATATGATCGTAATTCAATTTAGACACGTTTATCAACTTTCCACCTTGTATTTCAGATGAATATAGAAGTATTTTTCCCAAACTGGCCTAAACCGTTGTCAGTATTTGGAAAGACCCAGCACACGAGAACATTATCTTTTAACACTGGTATGAAACCACATATGCAATACATGCAACGCTCCTTTTTTCGTATGAGTAGAATGAAGAGTTGTGTTAGCAAATATAAGGTCAATCACTTGTGGTGAAAAATGAATGCCAAATCCTTATCTCCCAAACTACCAGTCAGTGCATGGACCGGAGCTTGGTCTTCTATGTTTCCAAGACTAGCCTAAACCAAGGGAAGGATCGCGTCCTCATCTTTTAATTATGAAAGGGCAGATTCACAAACATTTTTTTCTGGGTTTGCATCACAAAAGTGACACAAAACAGCACAAAATTTTCATTTCAAAGCAACACAAAGGAGCGCTGCTTTGCATTACTTTGCATCAAATGAGCTTTCCATGAGTGGTACAGAGGCGTTCCCATGCAACCACCTCTGTGACACAAAACCCAGGGGTCTGTTTACTATGTTTAATGCCATGCTTGTGTCACAAAAGGAATGGAAAATAACACAAAATCTTTTGTTACCTATTTATTTTCCAGGGTAAAACCTGGTTAAGGTTGGAAAGTCACCTGAAACTAATGAAAAGCAGTGCATAGCGATGTTTTGGATTACTGAGCAGCAAGGTGGCATACCATGGGTGGTGCATGGGTGTTCCCATGCAACCACCCAAGGTTACTGACGCTAAACCCTATCTACTTAAAAAAGTAGACAGGGTTTAGCGCCAGAAAATAGCACCCATTTAAGATAGGGACTATGAAGGAGAAATTTTTTTTCTCCTTTATTTTCTGCCTTTGCATGTGTGCTGCACTGTACAGCACACATACAAAGTGGGAAAATGTTTAAAGGTAGTCTAAGCTCAGTGATTTGTACTGTAAGGCTATCTTTCCAGTACAAAACCTATTCTAGACTCACAGAGACACCCTTGCACTGTTTGTTTGTTTACTTATTTTAAAGGTCTTATATAGTGCTGGCTAGACCCAGAGGTATCAGAGCGCTTTACAGAAGCATATCCACAGAGCAATGGATACATACAAAATACAATAAGGAACGTGAGACATCCAATAACTAATCCGGATCAAGGCAAAAAAATCTAAGGATAAAACGTTACATACACTTAACAATTGGGGAGTGAGACAGAGGGATACACAATCAAATATACAAAGAAACATTTGTAGTTACAGAAATGAGGTCAAAACAACTTAACAAAGTTCAGGCTTGGCTGGAGCCAACAATAACAGAACACTGTACAGAAATTTACAGAAATGTGGTTAGAACAGAAAATAACCGAGGGGCCATGAAGAGCAAGGCTAGTGGAAATAGTAAGGAGAGCAAAGGGAGGGGCAAGGCCAGCAGGTCAGCAGAGGGGTTACAACGAAGGTCTTTCGGTAGGGTTGAGTTATTGATATGGTCCTTCAGTGACATATCTTTGTCCAGGGTGAAACCTACGGATTTAGCCGTGTTGGATAGAGTGAGCGGACAGTTTAATGCTTTGAGGTCAGTGATCCAGCCTTGAATAAGGAGGTGGTTACTTTTGGGGGAGAAAATAATGATTTCCGTTTTGTTGGGGTTCAATTTAAGATGGTTGGATTAAAACTAGGATTGAATCTTGCTCAGTGAGGCATTGAGATGGAGGATGTCGCTGTGTGATTGGATTTTATAGCAGAGTTGTATGTCATCAGCGTAAAGGTGGATTAATTGATCCCAGCTTATTTCAAAAGGATGATAAGGGGTTCCATGAAGAGGTTGAAGAGAGAGGGGGAGAGGACTGAGCCCCGGGGTACACCCAGAGAGACAGGAGTGGAATTGGAGAGGCAGGAGTTGATTTTAATTTGTTGTGTTCGGTGTTGTAGGTAGGAAGTGAACCAGTTTAGGACTGTGCCATTCAGGCCAGAATGAGACTTAAGAGATTCCAGTAAGGATGCATGGTTGACTGCATCGAAAGCAGCTGAGAGGTCTAGCAGAATAGGAAGGCAAGCATCTAGGGCCCGATTCACAGAACCAACTTAAGACAAAATCCTAAACTTACTACCATTTTGGTATTCACAGAAGGCACTTACTCATTTTGGTATTCACAGAAGGCACTTACTCATTTCGGTATTCACAGAAGTTAGGAGTCCTAACTTTAGGACTTCTAAATGCCTTCTGTGAATACCGAAAGTCTTAAAATTAGGATTTTTCTCAGTTTAGTAGTAGTAAAGTTAGGACTCCCAACTTTAGGACTCCTAAATGCCTCCTGTGAATACCGAAAGTCTTAAAATTAGGAGTTTTCTCAGGTAGGAGTAGTAAAGTTAGGAGTCCTAACTTTACTACTCCTAAAATGAGAAAAATCCTAATTTTAAGTCTGCCTTGTGTTTTTTAAGAATGGGAGTGATTTGCCCACGCTGAAGGGAGTCTGGCACGCATCCAGAGGGGATGGAGGTGTTGAGAATTTAATTCCAACATGGGGTGATAATCTGTTTAAGGTTGTGTACTAGATTTGCCGGGAGAGGGTCTTTGGTATGAGAGGTTGACTTTAATTTCGCAATGATATTAAAGACTTCGAGCTCGGTCAAGGGTGTAAAATTTGTCCAAGTGGCGTTGTTTTTCAATTGTATGTTGGAAAGAGAATCTCCAGTCCCAATTAGAGTAGATTGATTGAAGAAAGAACCAAGAAGATGGGTTGATGTGAAGAGAGGAGGGATGTTAAGAGAGATATTCCGAGCAGGAAAGGCCATGGTTTGAGGGAAGGATTGATCAATTTTGGCAATTTTGTCTTTGAAAAAGCTGGCAATTTCCTCAAATCGATCATTGGAAGCCATCAAGTCTGGAGGAGCAGATGATGTTTGTCTTCTGACAATATTAAAAACGATGTTAAAGAGTTCTCTGGGTCTATTTTTAGCACAATCAAGTTGGGTACAGAAGAAAGATGCTTTTTCTCTAAATATATGCTTCTTATAAGCTAACCTTTCAGATCTAAGGAGAGCTAAATGTAATTGCGAGGGGTGTTGTCGCCAAGTCCTGTCCGCTTGTCTAAGCTGTCTTCTTTCGTTATTGAGCTCAGGATTGAACCAAGCTTTGGATTGGATTGCTCTTTGTTGTTTAGGTTTATGTGGTGCAATTTGGTCAAGAACATCAGTTATAGCCTTGTTGAAATGGTCTGTAAACTTGTTTGCGTTTTGCAAGTGCGGGAGACGTTGGAGTTGAGCATGTATATTTGACTCGAATTCAGTTAGCATGACTTGTTTGAGGTTTCTAGTCCAGATCTTAGGTTTGTCATTTAAAACTGGGGGAGGAAGGACGATGGAAAAGATGTTGAACAGAAAGAGATGGTGGTCAGACCAGTCAATAGGGTCAAAGTCAGTAATGGAGACCAGATCATTGCTAGTGATGATAACGTCAAGTGTGGTACCTTTAATATGGGTAGCTTTGTTGCAGAGTTGCTTTAGGTCATTCATCCCAAGAAGGTTAGCGAGGCGCCGGACAGTGAAATAATCTGCATTATTCCAATGAATGTTATAATCACCTAAGAACACATTCTTTGAGTCAGAAAGGGAGAAATGAGTAAGGATATCAGACAGTTTTTCGGCGTAGGGTAGGAGCTCACCTGGGGGGTGGTAGATATTAAGCAATTTGATAGGTAAGGAGCCTTTGACATTGACTTCAACGCCCAGGCATTCAAAGGTCGAGTATTCAGCATTCTTTAGAACGGAGAGTTGAATTTCAGTTTTGTGGATTATGGCTAGACCTCCACCTGTTCTATCATGTCTGTCTGTCAGAAACTCTTTGCTAAAAGGATACGATCCCCTCGGAAGCAGATGACAAAATCCTCAGATCCCTCTAACCGAAAACAGAGACAGGCGGACTGCTTCCTATCTCTAATTTCAGCCGGGGGGAAAGGGGAAGTGGAAGACAAAACAAGAGAGACTGCTCCTAGCTGCTGGCTCTTCTCTTTTAGACACTCTGGGTACGGGAAGAGACCTGCAAGATAAGCACAAACATTACCCCTCTTGCCATCTAATGCTCCCTTCTAACTTCTCTCCTATTGTGTGGTGTTTACCTGCAACTGTTTTTAGGATTTGCCACTCTCTATAAATGTTTTGTCTAGTAGCTGTTATTTCATCTGATTCATAGGAAGAACCCCTGGCATAAAATTGCAGTTTATTCTTTTGCCCAAAAAATAAAACTTCCTCTAAGCAACCACTTAGTAGTGCACTCTAAAGTGAGGAATTTGATCTTTCAAAGTCTTCTCTCAAGGGGAACTTCCTGGTAAATGTCTTCGTTTTGGAAAGAGTTCTTTTTAAAACTGCGACAAAGGTTTTTCTCAGATTAATCCCTTTCAGCGCGCTTACAATGTTCTCTTCCTTTCTTTTGTTAAAGGGGAAGCAGCTGGGATTAATTCAACCAACCACCTCAAAATCAACCTCTGAATTACTTGAAAAGAATTGGCAATTTCTCCTCTTTTGTGGTGCTTGAAAGTATTCACAACAGTCTCAGTTTAGTTCAAGAAAGGTTTGAATACGCTTACTTTGGATTCGAAGTGCTTCTCTTCACAGAAGCGACTTCCTTTAAAAAGGCCTTTTCTCCTGCGACATCTTCCAGATATGACCTTGTGGAGCCAACCTTACTCCAGCTTCTCTCTCTAGGATACCCGAAAGCCAATACTCCTCAGCGAACAGATGTCGAGACTGAAAGCTAAAAAGTTCAATTTGAGTTAGCAGACATACAGGCTCACAGGATTTAAATAAGCCTCTTGTACTTTCCTTTAAATAAGAATAGATGGGAGTCGAGCCTTCAAACCCCCAATCTTTACTTCAGAAAAACGGAGCGCGAGGGGAAGGCACTCCTGTCAGAATTCTCTTCACGGTTGAAGTGCGCAGCGCGCTAGTCGCGCATGCGCATTAAACGCAGCCAAGACTGCAACCAGAAAAACTAGACCGCCAACTCCTCAGGAAGGGAATGCGATCTACTGTAATGCTTTAAAGCCTGCAAGATCGCGCACAAAACAGCTCTCCAGCCAGGACTTGCTTTTCTCCAATGAGGGTACAGTCTTTGAGTGCGAATGGCACTGAGACAAACAAAAGGGTTCCTGACAGTACCCCCCACCAAAAAACGTCTCCCCAACCTTGGTTTTGTTGGGTTAGCTTTATGAAACTCTCGAATAAGTCTTGGGGCATGGACGTCAGAAAATGACTCCCATGACCTCTCCTCTGGGCCAAAGTTCTTCCAATCAATCAGATAAAAACAATTTGCCTTTTCTAAAGGTTGAATCTAAAATTTTGTGTACCTCAAACTCTTCAGCAGCATCTACTGTTACTGGTTTAGGTGGTGCCTGAACTCTCAAATTTGGTGGACTTTTCTTAAGTAAAGAAACGTGAAATGTTGGATGAACTTTTAAATAAGGTGGCAAATGGATTTTTACTGTCACTGGATTTATCATTCTTTCTACCTGAAAAGGACCAATAAAACGAGGTTGAAATTTACGACTCTCCTTTAATCTAAGATGTTTGGTAGAAAGCCACACCTTGTCACCTGGGCAGTAAACTGGTCCCTCCCTTCTCTTTTTATCAGCTTGAATTTTCTATGAAGCCTTTGCCTTAGTTAGATTTTCCTTTACTTGCATTAAAGTTCTCTGAACCTCTTTTACATGCTCTTCCACTGCTGGTACTGGACTCTCTTCTTTTTCTACAATTAAACTTGGGTGCCTACCATAGTTTAAATAGAAAGGGGAATTTCCGGTGGAGGAATGCTTAGCATTATTATAAGCGAACTCTGCCGCCCAAACCAACTCGGACCATTCAGCTTTTTGATCCAATAGATAGAGCCGAAGGTACTGCTCTAATTCCTGGTTAACCCTCTCTGTTTGGCCATCGGTTTCTGGGTGGAAACTAGTGGAATACCGAGAATCTATTCCCAATTTCTTTGTGAAAGCTCTCCAAAAATGGGAAATAAATTGGGAGCCACGATCCGAAACCAAAACCTTAGGTATTTCATGCAACCGTACTACGTGTTGGGAAAATAACTGAGCCAATTGAGGAGCATTTGGAATTCTCTTGAGTGGAATGAAGTGGGCCATTTTTGAAAAAACATCAACCATAACTAAAATGGTGTTAAAACCTTGACTGAGAGGAAGATCTACAATCAAATCCATGGAAACTGTGTGCCATGGATGGGGTGGAGTGGGCAGTGGCATTAACAACCCTTGTGGAGCCATTCGATCAGATTTTCCTTGAAGGCATCGATCACAAGTGGTCACAAACTGTCGTATCTGTGGTCTCATTCCTGGCCACCAAAAATTTCTTTCCACTAATTCTATAGTTTTGTGAATTCCCTTGTGCCCAGCAAGTAGATTGTCATGACAGGATTTTAAAGCTTTTTCTTGAAGTGTCCTTGTAGGAAGAAACAGGCGATTACCTACATAAGGTAGTCCTTTCTTGATTTCTCGATCTTTCTCCTCTTGAGCCCATTGGATCATCTCTTGACTTTTCAGTGCTTCGTAGATTTCAGCCGTAAACTCTGACTTACTCATTGCCGATATTATCTTTTCTTCCGGAATGATTGGTTGCAACTCTTTAATTCTTTCTGGTGAGTCTGAATTGATTCTGGAAAGTGCATCAGCTCTAGCATTACTTGTTCCAGGCCGAAAGGTGATGACAAAATTAAAATCAGCAAAGAACAAAGACCACCGTAGTTGTCTAGCAGTTAAAGTACGAGCCGATCTGAGAAACTGTAAATTACGATGGTCCGTAAACACAGTGACCTTGTGCTTGGCCCCCAACAAATAATGTCGCCACTCCAAAAATGCACATTTGACCGCTAACAACTCTTTATCTGCAATGGAGTAATTGCACTCTGGCGGGGTCAATTTCCTGGAGTAGTAAGCCACCGGATGCAACTGGCCAGTACTCAGGTGACGTTGTGACAAAATTCCTCCGATTGCGACATCTGAAGCGTCTGCTTCTACATAGAATGGATCTTCTGGTCTTGGGTGCAAAAGAACTGGAGCCTGAGTAAAAGATTCCTTCAAAAACTGGAAAGCCTCTTCCGCCTCTGAATTCCATAGGAACTTCGCTCCTTTTCTCAAAAGGCGAGTGCTGGGAGTCACCTTATGAGAGAAATCTGGGATGAATCTTCGATAAAAATTTGAAAATCCCAAAAAACTTTGAATCTCTTTAACATTTCTGGGGGAAGGCCAATCTTGTACTGCCTTCACTTTGGTGGTGTCCATACTGACTCCTTCTGGAGAAAGGACATATCCCAAAAATTCAACTCTCTCAACATGAAACGCACATTTCTCCAAATTGACATAGAGATGATTCTCGAGCAGCTTCATGAGAATGGCTCTCACATGTTGCACATGCTGTTTCACATCTTTTGAAAAAATCAAAATATCATCGATGTAAACAACCGCCACTCTATCCAAAAATTCTCCTAGCACATCATTAACGAAATGTTGAAATGCCGCTGGAGCATTGCACAATCCATATGGCATTACCTGATACTCAAATAAGCCATAACGAGTTCGAAATGCTGTCTTCCATTCATCTCCGGGAGCCACTCTGATTAAATGATATGCTCCCCGCAAATCTAGCTTTGTGTACACCTTGGCATCTTTAACTTGATCTAACAACACTGAGATCAAGGGCAGCGGATATCTATTCTTGACAGTCACTTGATTCAGCGCTCTGTAGTCTATACAGGCGCGAAGATCGCCATCCTTCTTAGGGATGAAAAATAGAGGAGACGAAACTGGAGACTGAGAGGGGCGAATAAAACCGTTTGCTAAATGCTGATCAAGATAAGCCTTCAAAAATGTATTTTCCATTTCTGTGAGGGCGTAAATTCTACTACAAGGAAGAACTGCACCTGGCTCAATTTCAATTTTGCAGTCATATGGGCGATGTGGAGGGAGTTTTTCTGCTTCTCTCTTGTCAAACACTGGAGATAAGTCCTTGTATTCCTGGGGAATTTCTTTCAACTCCACAGCGCAGATTTGCGCAGATTGATGATGTATTAAACCCAGCACTGGTGATTCCTGAGTTGATTCTGTCTCTTCCTTGAAACAATTTTCCACACAAAAAGGGGAGTCCATTACTACTGTTCTTCTACTCCAATCAATACGCGGGTTGTGTTTAGTCAACCAAGGAAGGCCCAAGATAAACTGAAATTGAGGGGCATCAATCAAATTGAAGGTAATTTGTTCAGTGTGCCCATTTAAACCCGATAACTGCACCCACTCAGTCTCATGGGTAATAGGTCCTGAAGACAGGTTGGTTCCGTCCACTGCTCGGACTGACTCCAAAAATTGTTTCTTCATAAATCTTATTCCCATCTGCTGTGCGTACTTAATATCGCAGAAGTTTCCAGTGGCCCCAGAATCAATCATCACCGAGGCTTCTTTTATTTCTACACTACGGAATTTCACTGTGAAAGAGACCACCAAATGAGGGGCTGCAGATTGTAATGTGTTGACAATCTGTTGTGTCACCGGAGCCGTCTTGACTGTTGCTTCCACCCGTGCAGCTCCTTCTACAGGTGAAGCCGGCCTTTTCCCTGCTGAACTGATTTTGGCTTTTTTGGGAATTCTCTCACAAAATGTCCGGCTGCTCCACAATATAAGCATAACTGTGAATTTCTTCTGCGCTCTTTTTCCTCTTTAGACAACGGGCCCCTGACAGACCCGATTTGCATTGGCTCTTCTGCCGATGTACTCTCTGTTCCCTTGTGACCTTCAGATTTAATCCGATCAAAACGGGGAGGCGGAGGGCGAAAATCTTTTCTCTTTTCACTGCGACGTTCGCTCAGTCTATGATCTATTTGTAACACCAAATCAATTAGCTCCGAAACCTCAGTTGGTCTACGAGGAATCTGGGCCAAAGCATCCTTGAGTTCATCTTTTAATCCTCTATAAAAAATGGCAGCTCTTTTCTCCTCCGGCCAATTTGTCTCCACAATTAATTTGTTAAATTGTGCCAAATACCCTACTAAGTCTTTTGTCCCTTGTCTGAGCTCTAATAACTCGTTGTCAGTTGCCTGAGATGCAGATCGCCTGTCGAATATTCTTAAAAATTCAGTCTTGAAATTTGTAAAATTGTACAACACTGGATCATTTCTTGTGACCAAGGACATCGACCAAGCTGCTGCGTCACCATTCAGATATGACAGAATGAATGCCACCTTAGATTGATCCTCCACAAAAATCACAGGACGACACAAAAAGTGTAATGAACACTGTGTCAAGAAAATTTGTGCTCTCTGAGGGTCTCCACCAAACCTTTCTGGGGGTGCCAAAGGGATAATGGGTGAAATGGCATGGATAACCTGCGTGGAAATGTCTGCAGCGGATGAATTGCTAGACAAGGGCGGAGGTCCCTTAAAAACTGACCCTGACGCCACCAACTCATCTAATTTTTGTCTTGTCTGAATGGACTCTTCCCTGGACCTTCTAACTTCCTCCCTCAAAGACTGGTTTTCTCCCACTGCAGTACGTAACTGTTCCTGCATGTTACTTAATATAGTCGTCAAAGACGTTAGATCAAATTCTTCCGTCATTCTGCCCGAGAGGGGATCTATATTCCTCAATTAAGAGGTTAAGGCACTTCAATCTGTCAGAAACTCTTTGCTAAAAGGATACGATCCCCTCAGAAGCAGATGACAAAATCCCCAGATCCCTCTAACCGAAAACAGAGACAGGCGGACTGCTTCCTATCTCTAATTTCAGCCGGGGGGAAAGGGGAAGTGGAAGACAAAACAAGAGAGACTGCTCCTAGCTGCTGGCTCTTCTCTTTTAGACACTCTGGGTACGGGAAGAGACCTGCAAGATAAGCACAAACATTACCCCTCTTGCCATCTAATGCTCCCTTCTAACTTCTCTCCTATTGTGTGGTGTTTACCTGCAACTGTTTTTAGGATTTGCCACTCTCTATAAATGTTTTGTCTAGTAGCTGTTATTTCATCTGATTCATAGGAAGAACCCCTGGCATAAAATTGCAGTTTATTCTTTTGCCCAAAAAATAAAACTTCCTCTAAGCAAACACTTAGTAGTGCACTCTAAAGTGAGGAATTTGATCTTTCAAAGTCTTCTCTCAAGGGGAACTTCCTGGTAAATGTCTTCGTTTTGGAAAGAGTTCTTTTTAAAACTGCGACAAAGGTTTTTCTCAGATTAATCCCTTTCAGCGCGCTTACAATGTTCTCTTCCTTTCTTTTGTTAAAGGGGGAAGCAGCTGGGATTAATTCAACCAACCACCTCAAAATCAACCTCTGAATTACTTGAAAAGAATTGGCAATTTCTCCTCTTTTGTGGTACTTGAAAGTATTCACAACAGTCTCAGTTTAGTTCAAGAAAGGTTTGAATACGCTTACTTTGGATTCAAAGTGCTTCTCTTCACAGAAGCGACTTCCTTTAAAAAGGCCTTTTCTCCTGCGACATCTTCCAGATATGACCTTGTGGAGCCAACCTTACTCCAGCTTCTCTCTCTAGGATACCCGAAAGCCAATACTCCTCAGCGAACAGATGTCGAGACTGAAAGCTAAAAAGTTCAATTTGAGTTAGCAGACATACAGGCTCACAGGATTTAAATAAGCCTCTTGTACTTTCCTTTAAATAAGAATAGATGGGAGTCGAGCCTTCAAACCCCCAATCTGTACTTCAGAAAAACGGAGCGCGAGGGGAAGGCACTCCTGTCAGAATTCTCTTCACGGTTGAAGTGCGCAGCGCGCTAGTCGCGCATGCGCATTAAACGCAGCCAAGACTGCAACCAGAAAAACTAGACCGCCAACTCCTCAGGAAGGGAATGCGATCTACTGTAATGCTTTAAAGCCTGCAAGATCGCGCACAAAACAGCTCTCCAGCCAGGACTTGCTTTTCTCCAACGAGGGTACAGTCTTTGAGTGCGAATGGCACTGAGACAAACAAAAGGGTTCCTGACACTGTCATATTTAATGATGGATTAGCCGGGCGGAGTTAGTAGGTCAAGGATGGCCTTCGAGTGGTCATTGAGCCAGTTTTCTGTGAGAAAAGCAATGTCAATAACCTCATTGAGGATGGTTTCAGCAATATCCGTGGCATGGTGAGCAGCAGATCTGCAGTTTACGAGCATGCAGGAAAGAGGGTTAGGATTATCCTTAGTGGATTTGACGGTGTGGATGGTGGTTTACTGCTGCCGGTGGTCTGGGAGAGTTGTGAGTAACTATGGTACAAAGGTGTGTCATTGAGGCTGCTACACTGCACTGTGTGAGAAAATGGTAAATCTGTCCCTCAATCTACTAAAAATAGTATACATGAATTTGCATCAAAATATAGTGCCTCTTATATTTTTCCTAACCTTTCCAACTTTGACTATGTGCTGTACTGTACAGCACAACTTCAAAGTGGGCAAAGTTTTAACGTTTTTTTAGTCATAGTATTTTGCGTTGGAAGGATACCCTTCCAGTAACAAACCTAGGCTAGGCTTGACGGAGACACATTTGCACTATGGTGCGAAAGTCTATACGGTGGTGCTAGGCAATCAAATTGTCCACAAGCACTAGGAACAGAGCAGGAAAGTGCCATATCCTATGGTACGTTCCTCTTCTCTCCCTATGACACAACACAGTAAAGCAACTTTGGCTGTTGTGCTGCATTGCAAGACATATCTGTAAACCAGGACTTAAGTGTGCTAGTTCTAATATTTTCAAAGTGTAGGTTTTAAAAACCATCTTTTTCACTAAATCCTAACTAACTCATGGTGCAGGAGTATTTGTTTCATGTCTCTATTGTTGACTTTGGAACTGAGAATCGGAGTACTAATGCTTACTTCAACAATTGGCCAAGAAAGTCATGTGGTTGTGACAAAGTCACTATATTTCTCTCTGCCACTATTTTTTAATTTCTTTAATTTAAAGATGTGATTGAATTTATGCAAAACTGTACAGTGTTTGATCTAATAGTGTAACAATTATATATTCAAACAATTTCTCAATGACATTCTGGTGGAACAAACAATATTTTATGCTGGGCCACCACTGCTTCTTAGACATATGCTCTCAGAATCCCTGTGACCCTTTTCCATGGATGTCTGGTAAACTGCACCAACTTGATGAAACCCTATTAAAAAAATTCATTTGGATGTGATTTTTAGATGCCATGTGTAAATTGTCACTATCCCTCCATTTCTATAGTCTAAATCCTTCTAACATCTCTTCATTTTCGAATTGGAGTCAAGAGGCAAACATTGCATCTCCTAACTGAACAACCTTTCACTAGGAAAACAAGAAGTCATGTGACTTCTCCCTAAGCCATCAATTCATCCACCACCTCAAGTCTATCAAGGGTAATTCACTTGTGCTGCCACCGCAATGCAAAAAAGGGACACTTTACATATCCCTGTACTATGTGGCAGACACCATGCGACACCTGCCACATGGTGCAGGGATATGTAGGGAGGCATCCGAGTGCCCCCAGCTTGGAGCCAGGAAGGAAAGGAGGCCCGCTACAGGCCCCTAATGTCCCTTTCCACCTGCCTGTTCATGGTGGGTTAACTGCCATGAACAGGCAGGCAGGAAGGGACATCATAATCCACACAGCAGTGGCTGGTAGGCACGCCTTCATTGTAGGGAATACGAGGCCCTCTGCTGCACCAGCGGGCTCATGGAGCCCATCAGTTGCATGGCGGTCCATGTTTTCAACGCCATCACACCGCCCGCCATTGTAATATGTCGGGCAGTAAACCTGTCTACGATGGCGGTGAGACTGCCACCGATGGGCTCTCGGTGGTGGTCTCACCGCCATCATAATTGGCCCCTCAGTTATCACTCTACTTAAATGGAAACACCCATCTGGAGGAACACCAGTCAAGCTTTCATAGTGGGTCGAGCATATGAACTAATAATTTTGAAAACACTAGATGACTTCCATCAGACTTTGGACGAAGATGAGGCATGTCATCGTACCTAATTTGTCAACAGCATTCAACAGTGTTGATCACCAGAAGATTATTCTTGACACACTGGAACAGCACATAGGTTTCAGAAGGGAAGTCTTGGGGTTAATTGTCCTTATTTCTAAGGTACACAAATTCTAAAATATGGTAACCTGCATCAATCCAGACTTATGCTGACCACCCAAGGTTCAATTGTTTTACCTGCAATATTCAACTTGTATCTAATATTACTGAGTGTGTGTTTAGCAGAAACTAAAGACAAAATGAATCAGTACACAGATGACATGCATCTTTACCAAAAAATCTCCTCACTGCATGTAGTTCCAATCTTCAAATTTTTCCAACAAGAACTGCACATTTAAATGTCATACTACTCACTAAAACGGAACCCAAATAAGGCTGCATTATTCCTGTTCGCAAAGAGATCAGAAGGAAAATTTTACTCTCAAATAATTTGTTGAACAAACAATGGAAACATCTGCTTTTTCTCTATCACATGAATGGAAATCCCACGGCTCAACCCTAAGGTGCACACTTTTGTTAACTCCTCATATAATCAAATGACTGGAATCTGAAAAATTCTACATTTTTTAAAACATTTTAACCTCAGTTTAAAAAATAAAAAACAAAGAGTGTGTACCTTTATAATGCCTTGACTCAGTAATGCCTATTCGCAGGAGTTCCTAATGCTTCTTAGCTCCAATCAAAATGATACATTCAACGTCAAGGGATAACAACCAAAATGGACAACCTTGACCATATCTCTCTGATCTTTGAAGAGCTTCACTACTTACCACTAGAAGCGATAACTAGTATCTATAAGTTAAAAAAAACCTGCTGCTTGAAATGCAAAACACCCATGTATTAAAACAGTCCTTCTTGGGTGCAGCAACCACTTGCTGGAACTCTCTCATTATTGAACTGAGGAACCAACGGTCTCTGCTAACCTTCTGAAAGAGACTGTGTGAGAATCCAGGACCTGTTTTCAGTACCCCCCTCACTATTTGCCCCCATTTTGACAACTAGATGCTGGTTTTCTTACTCTAATTATGTCCTGGGATCTGCAAACTAGACCCAGGGCCTGTGCTCTGATTAAACATACATTGTAATTAGGTATAATTACAATTGGTACTGACAACCTCCCTGTAAGACCCTAGTATATGGTAGGGCATGTTGGTTTGGAGGCCTAGTAGGCATAATGTACTTAACTGTGCACTACTGTGGTACCTGCTGTCCTTTTAGAAGTCACCCCTGCCTTCCAGGCTGGTTTGGAAAAAGAATTATAGGCAAATTTGACTTTGGAATCAAATCAAATCAAATCAAATCAAGCTTTATTCGGATCATACAAAATGTCCATAAAAGCATTCTATAAAATACAGTAAAATCCATTTATAACCAAATAAATATCCAAAAGGACAACATCTTAAAAATAGGCACAGTCATTTTAAATATAAACCTATAGTAATTCATAGTTCAATTTTTCTAAGTGAACGAGGTCATTCCTTTGTTTTATTGCTGACATTATATAACAAGTTACTGCATTGCAGACTAGTATTCTTTCCACGTTCCGTAAATAATTAAAAGCAGTTTTATAGGAGTACAGGCAATTATCTTAAAAAATTGGACAGAGATACATTTTTCTAATTTCTATATAAAAATTGCAAAAAAGTAAAAAGTGAAGGGTGCTTTGTTTGGATCTACCATCACACGGGCAGTTTGGAAGATTAGCACACCACTTGCCCCTTTTAGGAAAGGCAAAAAGATGGTGCAATGTGTTCATCCGTAGTCTGGTTAGGTAGAATCTATGCTGTACATTAGTAATAAAAATGAGGTATGGCTGCAAACCCATGGAGTTTGGTCCCTTAAGATAAGTTATAGCAGTTTTCTTAGAACCTGAAACCTCATCTCTCAAGGCTGTCCTAACATTCAGGAGTCTCCTTTTCAAATCAACCTTACTAGTATGTTGTATGTCTTCAGGTTGATTTCCGTTCAGGGGCAAATTGCGTTAATCTAAGAGACCACTAATATAACTTAACCAAGGTATTTTCTTGCATCGGTCTTGGGACAAACAGTCTAAAATGATATCCCTCGTAAAATGAGTTTCTTCCGTAGTCCAGATACGGTGCCACAAATTTAAAGCGGCCATGCTAATCAAATCGTGTATATATGGTGTTCCTGTTTCTCTATGCACAATAATGGAAGGGGTAGAGGCCGATACGGCTAACAAACGTCTTAAAAAATTGTTTTCAAGAATTTGTAATGATGAGGTATCCGTCTTGCCGCATAGTGCTCCCCCGTAACAACTCCCGGTAATGCACTTTGCTCCGTATAGCTTGAGAATCTCCCGTACAGGTTTTTTACCAATTTTTTGGGAGAATCTAAAAATAGCCTCCACCAATTTCGTAATTTTCAACTTGCATAGGGTTATATGTGGATTCCAAGTACCCTTGCTGTTAAAAAGAATCCCTAAGTAAGAAAATGTAAACGTTCTCTCTATTAATGTCCCGTTAATATAATTTGATTTTGTTTTAAATTTCCTTTTACCACAGGACATAACCAGAGTCTTACTCAGGTTGATTTTTAGATGTTTTTCCATCATAAAGCTAGTAAAATTATCCATCAGGGTCTGTAAGCCGTTCGCTGTCCTTGAAATTAGGACGGCAACATCGGCATACAATAATAGAGCTGTTGCCCGCTTACCAATCTTTGGGACACCTACCCCCAAATTCTGTAGTAAAATGTCAACACCATTTATATAAAGTGAAAACAGAAGAGGTGCCAGAGTACAGCCCTGTCTTATTCCACGTGTAATATTAAAGTGCTTCGTACATTCCCCATGTATTCCATAGCGTATCTTTGCGGACAGACGAGCATAGATTTGGGATAAGACACTAATAATATCCTCCGGGGCTCCCATCCCTCCCAACGTCTCCCATAACTTTGAATGATTCACCAAGTCAAAAGCACTTGACAAATCTACAAAGCAAAGGTGCAATGATCCTTCCCTAGCGAAGGTGTATTTTCCTATTATCAGTTCTAAATTCAGGCACTGTTCAACCGTCCCAACACCTCGTCTGAAGCCATACTGAGCAACAGATAAGATATTTTTTTCTTCTACCCATTGCTCTAGCCTAGCCAACAGCATTCTGCCCATGACTGTAGAAGTAGAGTCGAGCTAAGATGTTGGGCGATAGCAATTGGCACTACTCCTATCCCCCTTTTTAAAGATGGGGACTATCAGCCTCTCTGCCCAAGTGGCAGGTACCACCCCCTCAATTGTTGCATTAAAAAATTTGTACAAAACGGGTACCCAAAAATCCATATTGTATTTAAATATATTAATTGGGACTCTATCGGGGCCAGCCGCTTTGTAATTAGCGCTATTCTTAAGGGCATTTCTAATTTCGTCTTGACTGATACTCCTTATTTTGGTGTTTTCTAATATTATAACGGACTTATCCTCTTTATTTAAAAAACCCTGTTTTGTTTCATTAAAAATTGCTTCAAAGTGGATTAACCAATCCACTGGGGTCACTACCGTGTCAATTTTTACTGATTGGACATCTTTAAAGAAAGGTTGGTCCAATGTTTTCCAAAAAAGGGCTGAATCTCTAAGATCGGCAGTTTTGATCAGATTCTCCCACGCATTATCCCTAATTTCAGATTTTCTACGGATAAGAGCTTCTTTATATGACTTCCGTAGAATACTGACCTCCTCCCTATTGCGCAGGATGGTTTTTAGTGCAGACTTTAAATCTCTATTTAAACTAGAGCATTGATTATCAAACCATCTTGGGGAATGCGAAACATTTGATTTAGGATTCTTTCGCAAATCATCAGAAATTGCCGTAGAAATACTTAAAAAAGCCTTAACTATGTCCAAGCTATTTGAGGAATTATCAAGGCAGGTTATAACATGGTCATTAATTTGTAATAGGATCCTGTTTGTAAAAGCTTCTGGGTCAACGCTAACCCATTTAATTGAGATCCCGTTCTCACCCTGTGTTTTTATATCCATAACGCGGGTACTTACTTCCGAATGTTTTAAAGGGGAGATCTTAAAGTTATCAGCACAGGATGATGGTAACTCAATAAACTTGGGGAGACAGAGCATTCAGCTATTAGGGACCTAAGACTTTTTGAAGTAATAAAATTATCAATACATGAGGATGATCTTACTACTTCAAAGGTGTAAATATTACCCCTATCCTCACGTCCACTCCCTTTTATGACCTTCTCTGTAATTTCTAGGTTATACTTGGACATAACAAGGTTAATATTTTCGCCATAATTGTTATGTGGAAAGTGTGCAGAGACACTGCCTGATTCCTCTTCATAGCCACATTGAATCCCCGCTAAAAGATTACATGGTTCTATGTTAAAGTCTCCCGCCCAAATTAGGGAACAATCCGGACCTACAATCTTCATGGACTCTGTCAGCTCCTTATCCAAAGATATGATGACCTCATGTCTCGAAGAATTAAATATATTATTATAAAATTAATTACTATAATATCCTGTAATCCACCTGCTGTAAAAAATAAAAATTGGAAATTTGGCGCCTTTGTGTAAGATTTTTTTAATGTCAGCCTAGAAGACAAAGATATAAGTGCTGCTAAACTCCCCCTAGCCCTACCTGCCTTTGAGGGGATAGCATTTGTAGAAATTGTCTTGAACTCGTTTACGAAGAAATCATCTGTGAACCAAGTCTCTTGTAATAAAACCACGTCGCAGGATTGGATGCTTGTAAGCCAATTTACATCCTGCAGTTTATACCTAACCCCAGCTACATTCCATGTCATTATATGAAGGCATTCGTACTGAGGACAGCTAGAAGGATCCGTTTCATTGGAATCAAAATGTACTTCTAAAGTAATAAATTACCTTATTTTTACATACATGTCACCACTAAGGTCTTCCCTAGGAGCCAACGCTGTAGGGTACCTTGTAACTATAAACAGGGACATTATAAAAGATAATGTATATGCCCAGGTGAGGGAAGAACTGCCAATTTTGTTTCCCTCATTGTAATGCATTGGCTCCAAAGGCTAACATGGGAATATTTTTATAAAGTGTAACTATTGATAGAAAGAAGGAAAAAATATACTTCAAAGACTTACAGGAATAGTTATGATAAATCCAACAACTTCCCATTATTAGATTTGTTATGACTATTACAGAAAAGAAGTTATAGAATTTTCTTCTCTGTAAGCAAAAATCCATCAGGGGGCTTGCAAAGCATGGCTACTCACCCGTGAGGGTCCAAAGGTGCGGGGAGGCACAGATCGGTCAGGGCACTGGGTTCATTCAAAGAGCAAAATCTTGAATTCCTCTGCCAGGTTGAGCCAAGCTGTCTTAATGAGGTGTGAAGAGGCCTGCTAGTGAGACAAACTGAAACTGCATAAGCAGAAGGCATGATGGTTGTCAAGATATCAAGTTGTGATTTCCACAGGAACAGATGTGGCTCCCAATTACACTCCACTACTGCACCAGGTAAACAATATATATACCACAACACACCAGCAGGGGTGAAAGGGGAAGTGGATAAGAGAGAGAGACTGCCACAGCGAATCTGGAATGTCACCTTGTATACCTCTTGCTTCTATTTCTGCTTTTCTTCTTGCTTGTATTATGTGTGGTGACTCCTCTAATAAATCGCAGTGATAAAAATACATTCATTAAAACACAATTACATTTCATTCCAAATTCCACTCAGTAGGTACACTACTTAACTCAATACCTGGGCTACACTGTGGTTTTGCTCCTCTTTTGAGTTATTGCCAAATTACTCCTCAAAAACTGTGTTTAGCAAACTGTTTACATCCTTATTTGAAGAGGCTGCAGATTAACATATATACTTTTCAACAGACCTGCATGTGGTACACTTTTAGATTATATATATATATATCTATCTATATCTATATCTATATTCACTGAAAAAACCATAGGTTTCAGGGGTGTTATAGTTAGCTGGACTTTTCACTTGTACAAAACCATTGAAATTCCCCCGTTATAGTTACTTCAGCTAACTATAACTCGCGCTCCCGCAATGCACTGCTGATGACGTCACATATTACATCACTCATGACATGGTCAGTGACATCACTCATGACATCACTCATGACATCTCAAATGACATACTGATGACATCATCCAGTGAATGTGAGTTTTTCTGAAAATTAAATATGTTTTATATATGTATATCTCAAGGTCGATGGAAGAATAAATGGGTATATAAGTGTCTAAATGGATGATTTGTTTTTGAAAAATTGATTGTGTAACCGACTGATTAGGTGTATCATAGTGAATACATGGCTTAGTGAGTAATGTTTAAATATGTAAATATCTGTTTCAGTCTCTCACTTTGTGTATAAGTGGCTGCATGGGTTAGTGAGTAGCTACATGGGTGTCTATATAGGTTATTAGTTGGTTTTTTGAGTATCAGTCTGAGTGTCTGCATGGTTCGGTGGGGGGTATTATGTAGTGCATAGGTGCATGAATGAGTGACTCACTCTTTGTATGTGTTGAAGACAGCATGTGTGCAGGACTGTATGGGTGGATGAGTGTGTGTATGGGTGTGTTAGTGAGTTAATGACTGTCTCAATAGTGTCTTTATGAGTAACTACATATGTTTTAAACTAGTATATGTGACTATTGGTGTATATAAGTGAGTATATGTGAGAGTGAGAGATTGAAAGAGTTCCTGTATGAATAAGTATGTGTTTCTATAAGTGATTGTTTAAAAGACTAAGTATGTGTAAGTTTCCGTAGAAGTAAGTGTGGTGGTGTGTGTATAACTGTATATGCAAGTAAATGTATGTTTGATTCTTTATTAGCATGAGTGACTATGTGTGTGAGTAACTCTATGGATGGGTGGCATTGTGTAACAGGATGTATAGGTGTATGAGTACATATGATGAGTGAGTACATGTATGAGTGACTATATAGGACTGTTGGTGAATGAGTGGATGTGTATGTGGATCTTAGAATTACTGAAGAGGTTGTTGTAACTGGTATTGGTATGTCCATTGTTTTGAAAAGTTTAGTCTCTATTTTTGAATGTGTGTATCAAAGGTTATATTAGGGTGAGAGGAGATCTGCCACTCTATCACAAGGATGATGTCATCAGTGATGTCATCAGTGATGTCATTTGAGATGTCATCAGTGATGTCATGAGTGATGTCACTGACCATGTCATGAGTGATGTAATATGTGACGTCATCAGCAGTGCATTGCGGGCACGCGAGTTATAGTTAGCTGAACTAACTATAACAGGGGAATTTCAATGGTTTTGTACAAGTGAAAAGTCCAGCTAACTATAACACCCCTGAAACCTATGGTTTTTTCAGTGAATTTCTGAGGTTTTTTAAATGCTAATTCCTAACTATAACGTGCCTGAAACCTATGGTTTTTTCTGTGAATTTCAAAGGTTTTTTAAATGCTAATTTCTAGCTATGTCTACAGAGATAGGACATGTGAAGAAAGAAGTAAAAATGCACAGAAAGAACAAAAAAGAAGTGCAGAAAGAAGCAACAGAAGTCCTCAAAGACGAAGAAAAGTGCAGGAAGAAGGATAACGTGCAGAAAGAACAAAAAGAAGAGCAGAAAGAAGCCTTGTTGCAAAATCATCCTGTACCCTCAACTTTTTCAGACGGATACTGGTGGTAACTGAGTCTGACTAACCAGTCCTAGAGCCAGTGCTATGTTAATAGACACTTAGAATACAGTGAAAACACCTACATACACTAGGGAACATTATGCGTTGGGGTCCCCCTGTGATTAGCATGACCTCCTCTGTAAGCCCCTAGTATATAATAGGGCAGGGGGATTAAAACTACCTCTTAAAACAGGCCACAGGGCGTTTTTGCATACGTTAACTCAGGCCCGTCCCCTCCCTTCACCACTGTGTAAACACGCCCTGTGTCCGTTTTTAGTTGGGAGATTAAGTTCATTTGAATCCTGAGGGTCCGTAGGGTCCAACTAGCCCACTAGGTACCTCCAGTAAGTGCCACAGAGCTGCGTTGCAGAGAGGTGTAAAAAGTGGCACGGCCTGGACCACCTCTCTGCAATGCAGCTCAGTGGCGCTTACTGGAAGAACTTGGTGTGCTAGTTAGCCCCCAGGGGCCCTCAGTATTGAAGGAAAATTATATCCCCAATTTAAAACGTGCCATAGTGCGTGTTTGCACACGTCACCTCAGGCCCCGTCCCCTCCCTTCACCACTGTGTAAACGCGCCCTGTGGCTGTTCTAAGTTGAGAGATTAAGTCCCCTTGAATCCTAAGGGTCCCTAGGGTCAAACTAGACCACTAGGTACCTCCAGTAAGCGCCACAGAGCTGCGTTGCAGAGAGGTGTAAAAAGGGGCTTGGCCTCAGAACACCTGTCTGCAGCGCAGTTCCCTGGTGCATACTGGAAATGCCTGTTGGGCTAGTTGGCCCTCAGGGACCCTCAGTATTGAAGAGGAATTAATTCCCCAACTTACAACTCGCCAGGGGGCGCGTTTGCAGAGTGCTGCAAGGAGGGGGCGTGGCCTCCGGCACGATGCCAGTCTTTTATTTATTTTAATTTTTTAAGAAGGGGTGCTGTGTGGTTCCCCTTCTTATTCTAATTTATTGGCCCTGATGACCCCATCCCCCAGGGCCTGTCTCCTAATTATATTTTTATGACCCCAATCCCCAGGGCCGGCCACTGTTTTTTATTATTTTTAAAAAATATATATTTATAGACACACCTAGGACATGCTGGACAAACCGTACGTACCTATCACCATGACGATTTGCGTGATATTCATTAAAAGGCGACTATGCATACAATGAATCCACGTGGAATGTATTTACACCACTAGTGAAGCTCTGACATGTCTGATGCCCTACCGTGCCTGATCCCGGTAGACACCCTTGTCGTTTATTTATACAAACATGGGTAGTTATTGAGGGCACATTTAATACACATGCACACCAAGCCATTCAAAGGGGATTCGACAAAAATACGACCAAAACTATGCAAGAAACCCCCCTCATGGTTAATAAAACACACATCCACTGCCGGATGTGTAATACTTTTTATTTTACTCTCTGGAAAGGGGATGAACATCACTTGAGAGTCACAGCGCGCTCCTGGCAGAGCCCAATGCTGTGTTACACCCACCATTGCCTGCTGAGTGCCACACACCTCTGTGTTGTATTCCACTAGCTAGTGTATATGCTATGACACTCTCTAGCCCATGTGCACTGTAACACCACCCCGTGAATATGTCATGCCACACTTGTCTTCGCACCGGTTATATTACCCCATCTAACGTGCCTTCCTCGATGCCTATGTTATAACGCACAGTGCTATGCCATTCATATTACAATCTGGGATCCATAGCTTTGTCACAGTGCATATGCAACGTTACACTCCCCAGCACATATTTTATAATACAACTTTAGAGACTAGTTAGGTTACACAACACTGCCCTGTGCATATTACACTCCAAGGCGCATATCGCATAGCACGCGCTAGTGCCTGTGCTATCTCGCGCTCTCCAATGAATCTGTCATTGCGCACAATGTATTGCATATTATATTTCACGCCCAGTTCATCTTATATCACACTTTTTGGTGCATAGTTTATACCATACACTATATCTAGTTTTCATTTTTAATCGTGCTCTCAGGACTATGTTCTATATAACACTGTGTCCACCTACCCTTTTCACGGGCATTACATTTTGCGATAGGGGTGGAGCGTCAGGGGGTGTTTCTGCCAAGTGAGCCCGGAGTCACAGTCACAAACGTCCTCTTCTTCCTGAATAAAAGTGAGATTATGCTGCATACTTGTTCATATTTTAAGTAGTTCGCACAGACACACGTTTTAAAAGCAATAAAGTTCCTAATACCCGCCTTCTCTGAACAGTTAGCTTGCTGCCCCATCCCCCTCCTCCCTATCCTCTGTTGTGTGAATCCATGGACTAGCCTCCTCCCTCCTGCCATGCATGGTCTGATGTGCTGCCACTACCCTCAATTTAGTATGATGTACCAGTCCACTCCTCCTGCCCTCCATTGCCCAATTCTATGCCCCATCATTGACCTCCTGCTTAAACTCTGTGCTTAGCTTGCTGCCCCTATTCTCCTTCCCCCTGCCCTCCGATGTCTTTGTGCATGCCCCTGCTCCATCCTTTTTGCCCACTATGTTCCATGGACCTGCCACTCCTATCTACTCTGAGTGTTCTGTTGAGCTGCCACTCCCCTCCCACCTGCCTAGCATTGTCAGATGACTGTAACCTGTCCCTGCCACCTCCACCCTGCCTGTCCACATGCCATGCCCCTATCCTCTTCCTCCTGTCCTACATGGTCCATTGTACTGCCACACCCTTCTGCCCTCCCTGGTCTGTTGTGCTGCAACTGCTCCTCCTGCCTGCCCCGTACGGTCTGTTGTGAGGCCCCTTCCCCTGAACTTTCTTGTCTGTGCACAGGTCCTGACCCTCCCTTCTATCCTCCATCGTCCTTTGTGCATGCCCCTGCAGCCTCCTTCTTGCCCATCATAGCCATTGTCCTGCCACTAACCCTCCCACTTGCCATGCATGGTCTTCTGTGCTGCCATGGCCCCTCCCACCTTCCCTGTGTGGTCAGTTAGCTGTCCCTGAACCCCTCCCACCTTCCCTTCATGGTCTGTGTGTATGCCATCACAGTCTCACTGTTGCTCTTCATGGTGTGTCTTGCTTCTAGTGCCCATCCTGCCTGACCTCCATGGCTATCTTGCTGCTCCTGCCCTGCCCCCTTGCCCCCAGCCCTCTGTTTACATGTGCAGACCCCTACTCCCTCCCTCCTGGCTTGTCTGTTCCATTGTAATGCCCCTGATCCATCCCTCCTGCCCTTTATGGTCTGTTATGCTGCAGCTTTCTCTACTGTCTGTCCATTATGGTCAGTTAGCTACCATTGCCTCTTGCCCCTCTGTTCTCTGTTGTCCATGTGCATGGTCCTGTCCCCTCCCTCTTGCTTTCTATGGATTGTTGTGCTGCACTCCCGTCCCGCATGCCCTGTGTGGTGTATTGTGCTGCTGCAAACCCTGATGCCTGCCCTGCAGGGTCAGTTTGGTGCACCTCTCCATGTCCCTCCTGTCCTCTGTTATCCAAGTCCATGTCCCTATCCCATTTCCTTCCATGATCCAATGTACCATACTTGCGAACATTTTGAACTTGGTAAGAGGGAGATTTTGAAAAAAAACTGGGGTATTGATTTTCCCCTTTGAGTTACATTGAAATAGAGGAGATTGTAAACAGGAGACATATCAAATAAAGCCCATTTGAGCTTAAAAACATTGGACGTTTCCTATCTGAATCGGGTCTGTTGGCATGTATGGTTGTACTACCATTGCCCCTTCCTTCTGCCCACAATGGTCTATTACATTGCCACAGCCTCTCTTGCAAGTCCTGTATTGTTGGTTTGTTGCCCCTGCCCCCCTTTCCACTGCCCTCCATAGTCTGTTGTGCTGCCACGGCCCTTCCTGCCTGCTAAGTGTGGTTAAATTGTTGCCTTTGCACCCTCCTACCTGCCTTCAATTTTCAGAGTCCGTGCCCCTTGCCTCTGCCTCTAAACAGTATCCTAATGAACAACTAGATTGCTAACATTCTATATTTATTACAAAAGTGTGGAACGCCTGACGTCATCTTGATGTAATCAAAACTGTAATACCTAGAGCATTTCCTTTAGAAATTACATATATGATAGGGTCTTATTGGCATCAAAATTATGGTTAGTGCTCTAAAAGACTAAAATAAGGACATATTTTCTGAGTTTTCAAATAGCGACAAAGCACTTTTAAATTATTTGTTACCTTTATGTTTTTTTATCCAGTTGACCACTTGATTAAATGTTGCACTTAGGGGAGAGGATGTGGTGTTACTTCCAGAACTGCAGACTTTGCAACTGGGGAACCAGGTTGGAGTTTCTGCTTCAGCTCGACATTCTGTGATTCTGGTCAAATCACTTAGTCTCCCCATGTCTACAACCAAAATGAATTTGTTCTTGTGTGATGTAACCAATGCTCATGTAAAGCACTCCAATACCTGACAAGTCTGCACTATATAACACTGCAAAAACACAAAATAATAAGTGTTTTGCACACTTCTGTCATTGGGCTATATTTGGGCTACATCTGGGTGATTTTGGGCTACATTTGGGCTCTTTTGTCTCCGGTGGCCATCTTGGGAGATTTATTTGTTATGAAGTTTCCTAATTTCCTCATGTACTGCAGTCTCCTCAGTAGGAAATGCTTTCAGTTTTTTACTTTGATTCCATCATGAAGGTATTCAGATATGTCACACATTTGCCATAAATTCTGAATGTTAGCACTCTAGTTGCTCATTAGATCACTGTAGTAAAACTACTGTTCACCATGGAAGTCTGCTCCTGGTATTAGAAGTGCATGTTTCAGTCTGCATGTCAGAATTTTTTAATGAAATAGAAGAGGATTTGAGAAGTCACTCAAAATGTGCCCTCATTTTCTTTCTTCAGCATTAATCATAATTTCTATGGCAAAATGAACCCCCTCATTGTGTTCCTTTTTAAATTAAATGTTTTAAGTGTTACCAGTTTATTCCAATCAAGATGGCTTCAGGTGTGCCACACTTTTGTCATAATGAAGACAGTAAGCGCTCTAGTTGTTTTTAAGAACACTTTGGGACATTCTGTCATTGGGCTATACTTGGGCTACATCTGGGTGATATTTGGGCTACATTTGGGCTCTTTTGTCTCTGGTGGCCATCTTGGGAGACTTATTTGTCATGAAGTTTCCTAATTTCCTCATTTACTGCAGTCTCCTCAGTAGGAAATACTTTCAGTTTTTTACTTTGATTCTATCAAGAAGGCATTCAGATGTGTCACACATTTGCCATAAATTCAGAATGTTAGCACTCTTTTTGCTCATTAGATCACTGTAGTAAAGCTACTGCTCACCAGGGAAAACTGCTGCTGGTATTGAAAGTGCATGTTTCAGTCTGCATGTCAGAATTTTTTAATGAAATAGAAGAGGATTTGAGAAGTCGCTCAAAATGTGCCTTAATTTTTCTTTCTGCAGCACTAATCATACTTTTTATGCGAAAATGAACCCCCTCATTTTGTTCCTTTTTAAATTAAATGTTTTAAGAGTTACCACTTTAATCCAAGCAAGATAGCTTCAGGTGTGCCATACGTTTATCATAAGTAGGACTGTTAGCGCTCTAGTTGTTCTTTGGAACACTCTGGGAAGCTGCAGTAGAACACAAAGGAATCAACTGACAGTCTCTGCCCTTGTTGGATGTACATGTTTTACTGAGAATGTCAGACTTAATTCTCACATGACTGAGAAAGATAATGTGAATTTACAGAAAATAAGCTCTCGGTTTAGCTTATAGATCACCTTCCAAACCTCTGTGGGAAAAGCATGAGAAAATATTTTTCTCTCAATCATGATATCCCAGCAGAAGGCTTTTTCACATGGTGAAATCACCTTAGAACATACCACAATTCCTAAAATGAGTATGGTACCATCAACAAATGATTTATAATGTAACTAAAGTCTTAAAACCTTCTATTAATTGCAATGCTTTTTAATGAGGTGCTATCATGTATATTGGTCCCAAGATGGCTGCCAACACTTCTTGGATGAAGTGCTGACAGCCAATCAGATCTCAGGATGAGATGTGTGGTTAGACTCCGCCCACATATATATATGATTTTACTTTTGATTTTGTCAGGAACTACTGAACAGATTGACACCAGACCTGCAAAAGGCACATCCCTGACCTGAGGACTACCTCTCTGCCAAATTTCAAGTAATTCTGTTCAGCCGTTCGGGCTGTACCTTGGACTAAAGGTCCCTATGGAAAATTGCATGGGGAAAACACGTTTTGGGACCCCTCTTTTTTCTCAGCCCCCGCTTGACAAATCCCCCCGAGACTTGCAGGGTAGGAGCGGAGCGGAGCGCCTCACCTATTTTGAAAATTTCGCGAGGATTCGTCAACCGGCGCCAAAGTTATTCCAAATAGAATGTTGCGGATTTCCTATGGAAACACGGTCCTAACTATAACTATCTACTGGCGACCGTCAGTAGATAATCTATATATATATATATTCACTTAAAAAACCATAGGTTTCACACATGTTATAGTTAGCTGGACATTTCCCTCGTAAAAAACCAATGAAATTCCCCCGTTATAGTTAGTGCAGGCAACTATAACTCACGCGACCGCAATCCTCTGCTGATGACGTCAGATATTACATCACTGTATTTAGACACCTATTTACCCATGTGTTCTTCCATTAATCTTTAGCTATACATATATTACAAATATTTATTTTTCAGAAAGACACATATGTAATCAGTGATGTAATATCTGACGTCATCAGCAGAGGATTGCGGTCACGTGAGTTATAGTTGCCTGCACTAACTATAACGGGGGAGTTTCATTGGTTTTTTATGAGGGAAATGTCCAGCTAACTATAACATGTGTGAAACCTATGGTTTTTTAAGTGAATGGCAAGGTTTTTTAAATGTTAATTCCTAACTATAACGTGTGTGAAACCTATGGTTTTTTAAGTGAATTTGTACGGTTTTTTAAATGCTAAGTTATGTATTTATTAATATTTTTTTTTTTTCAGGTTTTTCACCGTGCGCGCACCGTGCGCGCACCGTGCGCTTCGCGCTCCGTGCACGCTCTGTGGACACTTCCTGATATCTTAACATATATAGATAAAATTGAATGGCAAGCTAGTTACTGTCTTATGGTACTTGATATCACTAGCCTCTATACATGTATTGCACACACTGATGGCTTAAAAGCTATACGATTTTTCCTAGAATCTCGTGATTTTAAGTTTTATGAACATAGCAGTATGATTCTTGAATTTGTTAGTTTTTGCCTGACTCACAACATATTCTTGTTTCAAAAACATCTGTTTAGACAGATGTCAGGGCCCACGATGGGTGCCTGCTTCGCCCCCAGCTATGCAAACTTGTTCGTTGGCTGGTGGGAGGAGCAGGTAGCCTGGGCGGAGCCCAATCAATTTTGCAACATGAGGATAAAGGCATGGCATCGTTATATTGACGATTTGTTCATTGTGTTTGATGGTCCACCAGATTTGGCAAAGTCATATATTGATGTTTTGAACTGTAATAATGTTAACCTGAGATTCTCAGGTGAAGTAAGTACTGAGGAGGTCAACTATTTGTATCTGACAGTGTATGTAATAGATGGGCAGTTACATACTAGACTCTATTGGAAAACTACTGTAGGGAATTCAACTCTCTTTGCTACTAGTAGTTATCCTAAGACACTTATTGATAGCATTCCATATGGGGAGCTATTAAGGCTCAAAAGGAATAACACTAGTAATGTGGAATTCCAGAAGTCAGCAGAATCGAGCATGCAACGCTTTAGAGTGAGAGGCTATGGCGAAGCGGTCTTGTCACGAGCCTTAGACAGAGTCAATGATATCCCTAGGAGAGATTTACTAAGGGAGAAAGCTACAAAAAACTCTGACAATGGGACTTTTTGTATGATCACTACCTTTTCAGAAAATGCTAACCAACTTAAGAGGATATTGCGGAAAAACTGGCATATTCTCCTTACTAACCATACTATAAGAGAAGATTTACCATCGAATCCTTTGGTCACTTTCAGGAAAGCAAGGTCATTGAGAGACCATTTGGTCCATAGCTATCACAATGTAGAATCTAGCAGGGCATCTTTTAAAGCACTTAATGGATTTTATCCATGTGGTAAGTGCAAAGCCTGTAAAAAAAGCAAACGTAATTTGTCGTACGACGTCCCTGGCCTTAGTACACCTAGAAAGATCACCAAGTTTCTCACGTGCACCACTCCCTATGCTATCTATTGTTTGGTTTGTCCATGTGGGCTTCGTTACATTGGAAGCACGATACATCCAGTCAAGATACGGATTTTAGAACATATGAGGGCGATCAACAATGTTGATGAATCATACCCAGTAGCGAGGCACTATAACAAGACACATTGTCGTAATAGGGATCTCTTATCATATTTTTGTTTAGATCATGTACCGCCAAACCCCAGGGGTGGAGACAGGATACAGAGATTAAGGCGTTTAGAATCACGCTATATTATAGATCTGCAAAGCAAGAACCCACTGGGTCTGAATAGCAGTGAGGAGCTTGCCGTACATTTAGGATGAATAGGTTATCATTACTGAATTAGCAGATGTTGCATTTTAAATCTCCTTTTCAATTCTTTTTGTCTTAGTTATGATCATTCTGAAATATATGTGTAATGTATGCAAAATGTACATCTGGTGTTAATTGATCATATTTTGTTTAGATGTGGTGCTATGGGATTTCTGGTATAAGGCAGAATCATTGGCCCATCTATGGGCGAGATTTCGATAGTTACAATGACAACAACAGTAATGAATTTATCATGAATAATTGGTTTTCCCATTCAGGGTTGTATAAATTGTGATTAACGATTAACTCACGTTATAATGTGGAAGTAATGCTATATTTATTGCACTTTGCTCCGCTTTTAGACATTCAAAGATGGCGGAACGATATGATCTGTTGCCTTCTTATGAATAGTCCTTTTTCTGTTTTCATACCGGATATCATGAATGAATGCATATTTATAAATAAAATATGGCTGCAGCGTTTTTGTGCAGAAATTGACAAAGGCTAAGTGTCGAAGTTCATGAAATAAACCTTTTGAACTCTCCCCCGTGAGTGCTGTCTTCTGTTACGGGTACAAATACCTGATGGAACTGCGAGCCGAATATTGAAGCGGGAACACCCCCGCTTGGCGTGCACCCGTCCGTGAGTGCAACTGGCTGGTGTTGTGGAGCGGTAATAAATATATTTATATATATATATATATAAATATATATATATACAAACATGGGTAGCTGTTGACGGGCACATTTAATACACACGCACACCAAGCCATTCAAAGGGGATTCGCCAAAAATACGACCAAACTATGCAAGAAACCCCCCTCATGGTTATTAAAACACACATCCACCGCCGGATGTGTAATACTTTTTATTTTACTCTCTGGAAAGGAGACAAACCTCACATGAGAGTCACAGCGTGCTCCTGGCTGAGCCCAATGCTGTGTTACACCAACCAGTGCCCGCTGAGTGCCACACACCTCTGTGTTGTATTCCACCAGCTAGTGCGTATGCTATGACACTCTCTAGTCCATGTGCACTGTAACACCACCCCGTGAATATGTCATGCCACACTTGCCTTCGCACGGGTTATATTGCCCCATCTAAGGTGCCTTCCTCGATGCCTATGTTATAACTAAGCCTGGGCGTTGAACTACGCTCTGTTCGCGGAGCTTGCGAAGTTTAGGTAACTTCGCGATTCGCGTAGAGTGCGAAGTTGCAGATTGCTAAGGAATCTAGCGCGTAGCGTAGTAGTTTTGCTTCCTCGCGCGCTCAATATTCATTCTCGCGCGCGCGGTAACGTCTTACCTTGATTCTGAGATCGCCAACTTGCTTTTCTGTCTGTTCGCGAGCGCCACGAGATTTGTACTATGGCTGCCCAAGCCCGCGAGAGTGTGCGACCCCGAACACGTTATTGGTGCGCGCGAGCTGACTTCCGGCGGCTGTTTTGGTAAGATCGCGATCCCGAACATGGAAAAACTGCAATCTGGCAAAGAATATCTCGCGAGCTTTATAAAACCTTCTCTAAAATGATCATTTTGCTCAGAAAACTCCTCAGATTGTGATCTTGCTGTAGTCTTTTGTGTAAGAAAGAGTCCTTTAATTTTTTTTAACTCTTTTTTTTCAAGAGGAAGGAAGTGCCCCTGAGTCTACAACTTCCTGTTCCTGTCCAGCAGGCTCCTCCCACGTGCTTTGTGCATGTGTTGTTCACTTTCATTTGGATTTGGAGCTGGAAGGATCACTTTTTGTGTCTCTCTGCTGCATCATACCATTGGATTGGATTTATTTGAGGAATTTTTGATTTGAGATTTAATTTACTACAAGTAAGTTGGAGAATTGGTGTGTTTGTTTCATTGGGGCTTGTTTGTACCTACATTTTTCTGGGATTTTTATTGTTTTTAAAAATGTATTGTTGTGGTGGGTGGCCTGTACTACTTTCAATAGGGGCCTAGTTGTTTTTCTCTGCAATTTCAGCCAGTAGGGTACCCATGGGTCCATGTTTTGTGGTGTCTGTAGAATTTCTACATCATGTAGGGCATGGATGGTATAGGATTGAAATGCTAAACGTGGCTGTGGTGTATTTCAATGTTGGTGTGTGTGTGTGATTTACCTTTGTTGGATGTGTGTGCTTGTGGCCTAGTAGTAGTCTTCCAGTAGGCCCAGAGGTAGTCAGCCTCCAATCTGTGGTGCGTGATTTAAATGTACAGTTGGTGTTGTCTGGTGATTTTCCTTTACTCCATGGATGGCTTTGGATTTTATTGCAAAAGGTGTGTTTGGGGTGCAATAGCATTTTTGGGGTGTGTGCTCAACAAATTGGGCTTTTTTGGCCAGCATGTAAGGCAAGGGATTCAGCTCGCGAACTTTCGGTAACTCTGCACAGCGCGACAACGCGGACTTACAGTTTTCGTCATTTTTGCGCTCGCAATATGCGTGTTCGCGCATGCGAGAAAGCCTTTTTGTACAGTTCGCGATCCCGAACACGCAGCTTTTGCAATCTGGCAAACAATATCTCGCGAGCAACATAGAACCTTCTCGAAAACGCTTTTTTGTGCATTTCTGCACAAAAAACTCCTCAGGCTGTCATTGGGCTGTAGGTTTGGAGCAGGGAGAAGCTGTTATTTGTCTGGAAAACATTTTTATGAGAGGGATTAAGTTCCACAGACACTACAACTTCCTGTTCCTGTCCTTTCCAATCACTTTTTGTTTATTATTGTGGTGGGTGGGCTGAGCATGTGTGTGGCGGCCATTTTAGGAAGGCATGCATTGCGCCTTTGCCATAGGCGTCCATTGACTGTCTCCCATTTCTTGTGGTTGTTGTGGGTGTGTGGCGGCCATTTTGTGGAGCCATCCAAGCAGTGTGCTTGCTTTTGCCATCCGGTTCCAAGCTTGTGGCCTAGTAGTAGTAGTCTTCCAGTAGGCCCAGAGGTAGTCAGCCTCCAATCTGTGGTGCATGATTTAAATGTACAGTTGGTGTTGTCTGGTGATTTTCCTTTACTCCATGGATGGCTTTGGATTTTATAGCAAAAGGTGTGTTTGGGGTGCAATAGCATTTTTGGGGTGTGTGCTCAACAAATTGGGCTTTTTTGGCCAGCATGTAAGGCAAGGGATTCAGCTCGCGAACTTTCGGTAACTCTGCACAGCGCGACAACGCGGACTTACAGTTTTCGTCATTTTTGCGCTCGCAATATGCGTGTTCGCGCACGCGAGAAAGCCTTTTTGTACAGTTCGCGATCCCGAACACGCAGCTTTTGCAATCTGGCAAACAATATCTCTCGAGCAACATAGACCCTTCTCGAAAACGCTTTTTTGTGCATTTCTGCACAAAAAACTCCTCAGGCTGTCATTGGGCTGTAGGTTTGGAGCAGGGAGAAGCTGTTATTTGTCTGGAAAACATTTTTATGAGTTGGATTAAGTTCCACAGACACTACAACTTCCTGTTCCTGTCCTTTCCAATCACTTTTTGTTTATTATTGTGGTGGGTGGGCTGAGCATGTGTGTGGCGGCCATTTTAGGAAGGCATGCATTGCGCCTTTGCCATAGGCGTCCATTGACTGTCTCCCATTTCTTGTGGTTGTTGTGGGTGTGTGGCGGCCATTTTGTGGAGCCATCCAAGCAGTGTGCTTGCTTTTGCCATCCGGTTCCAAGCTTGTGGCCTAGTAGTAGTAGTCTTCCAGTGGGCCCAGAGGTAGTCAGCCTCCAATCTGTGGTGCGTGATTTAAATGTACAGTTGGTGTTGTCTGGTGATTTTCCTTTACTCCATGGATGGCTTTGGATTTTATTGCAAAAGGTGTGTTTGGGGTGCAATAGCATTTTTGGGGTGTGTGCTCAACAAATTGGGCTTTTTTGGCCAGCATGTAAGGCAAGGGATTCAGCTCACGAACTTTCGGTAACTCTGCACAGCGCGACAACGCGGACTTACAGTTTTCGTCATTTTTGCGCTCGCAATATGCGTGTTCGCGCACGCGAGAAAGCCTTTTTGTACAGTTCGCGATCCCGAACACGCAGCTTTTGCAATCTGGCAAACAATATCTCGCGAGCAACATAGACCCTTCTCGAAAACGCTTGTTTGTGCATTTCTGCACAAAAAACTCCTCAGGCTGTCATTGGGCTGTAGGTTTGGAGCAGGGAGAAGCTGTTATTTGTCTGGAAAACATTTTTATGAGAGGGATTAAGTTCCACAGACACTACAACTTCCTGTTCCTGTCCTTTCCAATCACTTTTTGTTTATTATTGTGGTGGGTGGGCTAAGCATGTGTGTGGCGGCCATTTTAGGAAGGCATGCATTGCGCCTTTGCCATAGGCGTCCATTGACTGTCTCCCATTTCTTGTGGTTGTTGTGGGTGTGTGGCGGCCATTTTGTGGAGCCATCCAAGCAGTGTGCTTGCTTTTGCCATCCGGTTCCAAGCTTGTGGCCTAGTAGTAGTAGTCTTCCAGTAGGCCCAGAGGTAGTCATCCTCCAATCTGTGGTGCGTGATTTAAATGTACAGTTGGTGTTGTCTGGTGATTTTCCTTTACTCCATGGATGGCTTTGGATTTTATTGCAAAAGGTGTGTTTGGGGTGCAATAGCATTTTTGGGGTGTGTGCTCACCAAATTGGGCTTTTTTGGCCAGCATGTAAGGCAAGGGATTCAGCTCGCGAACTTTCGGTAACTCTGCACAGCGCGATAACGCGGACTTACAGTTTTCGTCATTTTTGCGCTCGCAATATGCGTGTTCGCGCACGCGAGAAAGCCTTTTTGTACAGTTCGCTATCCCGAACACGCAGCATTTGCAATCTGGCAAACAATATCTCTCGAGCACATAGACCCTTCTCGAAAACGCTTTTTTGTGCATTTCTGCACAAAAAACTCCTCAGGCTGTCATTGGGCTGTAGGTTTGGAGCAGGGAGAAGCTGTTATTTGTCTGGAAAACATTTTTATGAGAGGGATTAAGTTCCACAGACACTACAACTTCCTGTTCCTTTCCTTTCCAATCACTTTTTGTTTATTATTGTGGTGGGTGGGCTGAGCATGTGTGTGGCGGCCATTTTAGGAAAGCATGCATTGCGCCTTTGCCATAGGCGTCCATTGACTGTCTCCCATTTCTTGTGGTTGTTCTGGGTGTGTGGCGGCCATTTTGTGGAGCCATCCAAGCAGTGTGCTTGCTTTTGCCATCCGGTTCCAAGCTTGTGGCCTAGTAGTAGTAGTCTTCCAGTAGGCCCAGAGGTAGTCAGCCTCCAATCTGTGGTGCGTGATTTAAATGTACAGTTGGTGTTGTCTGGTGATTTTCCTTTACTCCATGGATGGCTTTGGATTTTATTGCAAAAGGTGTGTTTGGGGTGCAATAGCATTTTTGGGGTGTGTGCTCAACAAATTGGGCTTTTTTGGCCAGCATGTAAGGCAAGGGATTCAGCTCGCGAACTTTCGGTAACTCTGCACAGCGCGACAACGCGGACTTACAGTTTTCGCCATTTTTGCGCTCGCAATATGCGTGTTCGCGCACGCGAGAAAGCCTTTTTGTACAGTTCGCGATCCCGAACACGCAGCTTTTGCAATCTGGCAAACAATATCTCGCGAGCAACATAGACCCTTCTCGAAAACGCTTTTTTGTGCATTTCTGCACAAAAAACTCCTCAGGCTGTCATTGGGCTGTAGGTTTGGAGCAGGGAGAAGCTGTTATTTGTCTGGAAAACATTTTTATGAGAGGGATTAAGTTCCACAGACACTACAACTTCCTGTTCCTGTCCTTTCCAATCACTTTTTGTTTATTATTGTGGTGGGTGGGCTGAGCATGTGTGTGGCGGCCATTTTAGGAAGGCATGCATTGCGCCTTTGCCATAGGCGTCCATTGACTGTCTCCCATTTCTTGTGGTTGTTCTGGGTGTGTGGCGGCCATTTTGTGGAGCCATCCAAGCAGTGTGCTTGCTTTTGCCATCCGGTTCCAAGCTTGTGGCCTAGTAGTAGTAGTCTTCCAGTAGGCCCAGAGGTAGTCAGCCTCCAATCTGTGGTGCGTGATTTAAATGTACAGTTGGTGTTGTCTGGTGATTTTCCTTTACTCCATGGATGGCTTTGGATTTTATTGCAAAAGGTGTGTTTGGGGTGCAATAGCATTTTTGGGGTGTGTGCTCAAGAAATTGGGCTTTTTTGGCCAGCATGTAAGGCAAGGGATTCAGCTCGCGAACTTTCGGTAACTCTGCACAGCGCGACAACGCGGACTTACAGTTTTCGTCATTTTTGCGCTCGCAATATGCGTGTTCGCGCACGCGAGAAAGCCTTTTTGTACAGTTCACGATCCCGAACATGCAGCTTTTGCAATCTGGCAAACAATATCTCTCGAGCAACATAGACCCTTCTCGAAAACGCTTTTTTGTGCATTTCTGCACAAAAAACTCCTCAGGCTGTCATTGGGCTGTAGGTTTGGAGCAGGGAGAAGCTGTTATTTGTCTGGAAAACATTTTTATGAGAGGGATTAAGTTCCACAGACACTACAACTTCCTGTTCCTGTCCTTTCCAATCACTTTTTGTTTATTATTGTGGTGGGTGGGCTGAGCATGTGTGTGGCGGCCATTTTAGGAAGGAATGCATTGCGCCTTTGCCATAGGCGTCCATTGACTGTCTCCCATTTCTTGTGGTTGTTGTGGGTGTGTGTCGGCCATTTTGTGGAGCCATCCAAGCAGTGTGCTTGCTTTTGCCATCCGGTTCCAAGCTTGTGGCCTAGTAGTAGTAGTCTTCCAGTAGGCCCAGAGGTAGTCAGCCTCCAATCTGTGGTGCGTGATTTAAATGTACAGTTGGTGTTGTCTGGTGATTTTCCTTTACTCCATGGATGGCTTTGGATTTTATTGCAAAAGGTGTGTTTGGGGTGCAATAGCATTTTTGGGGTGTGTGCTCAACAAATTGGGCTTTTTTGGCCAGCATGTAAGGCAAGGGATTCAGCTCGCGAACTTTCGGTAACTCTGCACAGCGCGACAACGCGGACTTACAGTTTTCGTCATTTTTGCGCTCGCAATATGCGTGTTCGCGCACGCGAGAAAGCCTTTTTGTACAGTTCGCGATCCCGAACACGCAGCTTTTGCAATCTGGCAAACAATATCTCGCGAGCAACATAGACCCTTCTCGAAAACGCTTTTTTGTGCATTTCTGCACAAAAAACTCCTCAGGCTGTCATTGGGCTGTAGGTTTGGAGCAGGGAGAAGCTGTTATTTGTCTGGAAAACATTTTTATGAGAGGGATTAAGTTCCACAGACACTACAACTTCCTGTTCCTGTCCTTTCCAATCACTTTTTGTTTATTATTGTGGTGGGTGGGCTGAGCATGTGTGTGGCGGCCATTTTAGGAAGGAATGCATTGCGCCTTTGCCATAGGCGTCCAAACTTGTGGCCTAGTCGTACAGTAGGCCCAGGGGTACAACTCAGCAATCATCACGGCGGGTGCATGGAATGTAAACAACTGTTTTTGTGTTGTGCATTGAATTTCAACATCATGGCTTTGGATTGAATTGTAAAATGTGGCCTATACTTTTTTACGGGGTTAGATTTCACTTTTTGGGTGTTGTAAATAAATGCCTTTAGTTTTTATGTGTATATGTTCGTTGTGTTGTTGCTCCCTGATGCTGCATCCATCCCATAAGATTCACACTTTTATTTAGGTCAAACAGGCTAGACTACATTTATGTTTTTGTTCCTTGCTATTCTTCTTCCTCAGTGTACACAGTACAAATACAACAGGATCCCTGGCCTTGTCATTCTCTTAAGAGTCTTAATGGCTGCCTATACTGGTGATGTTGTTCACTGACTTCATAAAATTTAATAATTGTGTTGACCACCCACCAGACAATAATAAGTTATATATTAAATTATGGGTTTTTTGACTGATGTTCTTCTGGCTTTTTTGCTTTTAGGTGCACAAAAGACAGAGGAGGTGTGTCATCATCATCCACTGTTGTGGTGCCAGACCGACGTCCTGCTGCTGTACACAACGTGACGTGTCAGTGACCTGACCAGGCATCTCTGCAACTTGTGCAACTGAGTGCTGTTTTGACATCTGTTGAAGATGCCCCCAAAGAAAGCAGGTAGCAGGTCCTCCGGTACCAAGAAAGTTGCCATGGAGAAGAAGGAACAGAAGAAGAAGGAAGTGTCACTTAAGTCTGGTGTGCCTCCCAAAACCTTTTTTGGTACACCAAAAATGACGCCTGCAGCAGCGGTGTCGGGGGGCCAAGCTGGGGGCCGCACCTCCACATCAGTGGGCCCATCCCGCCAACCCATGCCCAAGCAGATGAGTGTGGAAGAGGTAGCCAGCCTTATGGTGGAAAGCAGCGATGCTGAGCCTGAACTAAACTTATCGCTATCTCAAAGTAGCACACAATCAACGCAGGAGGGAACATCATCAACACAGCAGATAAGTGGTCAACAGCCGCAGCCACCGCCCGCAATAGTAGCTGTTGTTCCTCCCGAAGTAGGGGCTGTTCAGGAAATTGAGCCGCATGCAGAGGAAGAAGAGGAAGCCACTCCTTTAGAAGTTGCATTGCATTTTAAATCGCCAGCAAGGAAAAGGAGGGTTAGTACATCTAGTTCTTCACCAAGCCCCCCTTCTGATGATCTAGATGTCACTTGGAAGCCACAAACTGAGTCTGAGAGGGAAACACATCACAAGAGCAGGCATGGGAAAAGGAAGGTTCCAGAAAGCCTTACACTTATGGATGTTGATGTAGAAGAGCAGGATGATGAGGATGATGATGAGCCAGTCATCACAAACATCACTCCCGGGCCTGAGGAGATGGAGACCAACATTTTTACACTATCCAAAATGGATGCGAGGGATGTAGCACGCATACCTCCAACACAGGTAACACCAACACGACCTCCAGCTTCCATATTTACATTAGCAAAGGGCCGGCAGCGTCCTACATCCAGCACAACAAGCACCACCTCAGCAGAAGTAGGTAGTGATCCTGCACAGAGTCAAATTCAACACACAACCTCCAGTTCATCCGGCATTGGGAGTGGGAGTGGCACCTCCAGCAGGAGACAAAAGTTAAGCTCCCCAGTGTGGGACTTCTTTACGGTTAGCGGAAAGGAGGAGAACATTGCTGTATGCTCCGTTTGTCAAACCTCTGTTAGTCGTGGAAAGCTTGGTACAAACTATGGTACCGGAGGCCAAATGACCCATCTGAAAAAACACCACGGAATCCAGTGGGAGGAGCACCTTAGGCTCATCAAAACTGGAACCATTGGTGTTGGGCTTAAACGAGTAGAAAGTCCACTCACGGTGGCACAGGAAGAAGAGGGGACATTCTCTGTGGTAGTGGTACACAAAGTAGCCCTGTCCCCAGCACTGCAGTGGTAACGCCCACATCCTCAGCCACATCTCATTGGCACAAGAGTAAGAGTCAGCCTGAGACACCAAGGAGCACTGCTGGCCCAAAAAGTGCGACGTTGACCACAGGAAGGAATACCATGCAGCCTACCATTCTGAGCATGTTTGGTAGGCCGGAGGGGCAGTACGAACGCAACCACCCAATAGCACGTTTGTACAATGCAAAGCTGGCAAAAATGTTAGCACTGGACCTTCTCCCTTTTTCTTTTGTTGAAGGGGTGGGTTTTCTTGAGTTTGTGACCACCATCTGCCCAAAATGGAAAGTTCCCAGCCGCTACTATTTCGCAAGAGTTGCTGTTCCAACACTACATCACGACATGCTGGAAATGCTTGGAAAAGCATTAAAACAGAGTGCTGTTCAGAGTATACACCTGACAACAGACATGTGGACCAGTTGCCAAGCCACTGATTACATGTGCATCACTGCACACTGGGTCTCTTTTTCGGGTGTTAAAGATAAGATATCGGACGGTGTTGTTGACACCGCTGAGATTTTTAAAGACACTCGCAAACATGCAACTGTAGCCATGTTTGCTATGGAGAAATCTCATACTGCTGTTAACATTTTGGATGAGTTTAACAGCAAGGTGTTTGAGTGGCTGCGACCAAGAGGTCTTACCATTGGTTTTGTTGCCACGGACAATGGCAGTAATGTAGTTAGGGCCATGAAAGATGGTGGCTATTTCAGGGTGCCATGTTTGGCACACTGCATTAACATTGTTGTTCAAGACTTTCTGCAAAATGAAAGCAAAGTCAGCAGCTTACTGACCACCTGCAGAAGAATATGCACACATTTCAACCATTCTTTTAAAGCCCGGAAGGAGCTGAGGGTCATTCAACGTGACCATAAAATGCCAGTCAAAGCACTCATCCAAGAGGTGCCAACACGTTGGAACTCAACGTATTACATGCTTGAGCGTCAGTTTGAGCAGTACATACCACTTAATTCTTATGTCATGAAAAGGTCAGGGGATCCTACAGTGAAAGGCATGAGAGTTGAGATGACCCAGTGGGACCTTGTCAAAAGCCTGACAGAGATGCTACTTCCTTTTGAGGTCTTCACACGTGAAGTGAGCAGGGAGGACTGTACTATGGGCCAAGCTATCCCATTGTTGTACATGCTAGAGCAACAGCTGAAGGAGGTGTCAGAAATGTACGCAGGTGTGGATGACAAAGTAGACGCACATTATTTGGCAGACACCTTATCCGCTCGCTTATCTCACAATACAAGGATTCAAAATAACATTCTGTCACATCCACATTACATTACTGCCTCAATTTTGGATCCACGTTACAAATTATTGCTGCGCAGTAATGAAGTCATTCCTTTTTCAGAAGTGAATGTTGCCCAGTACAAAACTTTGATAGCTGAGGAAGCCACTGAGTTTGAAAACGAAAGGATCTCCATTAAAGGCCCGCCCCCCCAGGGCCGAAAAAGTACTGCAGGGCACCCAGAACAAAGTTCTACTTCAGAGGCCAAGAGCAGTGCGTCTGCCTCCCAGCAGTCAACAACACTGCCAGCAATAACATCAACAGCACCAACAGGATCATCAGGCACATTTACAAAAACGGCAGGTGATTGGTTTCTACGGAAAGGGTATTGCACATCCATGACTGATGCAAAGGCAAAAGAGGCCCAGGAAATCGGAGCACCCCTGAACATTGAGCGGATGGTTCAGGCCTTTCTAGATGACACAACAGAGGTCTAAATGGAGCAAAGCCCATTGGTGTATTGGTATGGGAAAAGAAGCCAATGGCCAGTGCTCAGCAGGCTGGCAATTAAGTATGTGGCTTGCCCTGTTGCAAGTGTCTCTTCAGAGCGTGTTTTCAGTGCTGCTGGTGCCATTGTTACTGTCAAAAGGACCAGTCTCTCACCCAAAAGTGTTGAGAGGTTAACCATGATCAAAATGAATCAACACTTTATACCACCAGACTACAAAATACGTGAATCACAGGAGGAAGAGGAGAGCGACTTTGATGACATAAGTAGTGGGTTGTTAGACGTACTTCTGTCCGCACCACCAGAGTTTGAGGACGAGCTCCTCTTCCCTGACAAGTAGGCTTTCAAATTGGTCTCCCTTCCTTTATTTGTGTGTGACTGTGTGTATCTGTTTTTCTGGTTCAAAATCTACATTCACAACAAATCCATCAACAGTCTCCTCTTTTTATTTCCCTATTGGAGTTGCACGTCTGTGCATAACTGTCCACTCCAATCCTCAGGGTCCTGCTCCATGTTCCTTACTCTCCCTAAGTACATTTCAAGCAAGTCAGACATTGGAGGGAGATGGAGAATAGTACAATACAGGTTGCCTCTAACAGTCCCTCCATAAGAAGTGAAACGTGACTCCACCTATATTCCATTTTGTTTCCAATCCGAAAGAAACTCATCACTGACTGGCAGAAGGCTAGGCAGGCATCAGATCAGACAGCCAAAGAGAACACAAAGACAGGTAATGAGTGATTATTGTGAATGATGGTGGCATGCATTGCATTGGATGCTGGCTGACTACGAAGAATTGTGCATGCCATGAAGTAGAACTATACTAGTTTATCGACAAAGTAAAAGTGACTCAGGTGTGGTGACAGTTAATGTTTCCTTGTTGTTTAATAATGACCACATTGTACTCCTACCACTGCAGGTGCCGGCCAATATCCGTTGCAATTTGGTAATATGGAATATATTATAAACTTAATCAGTCACTACAGACTGAGTTGGTGTTGGAGAATACGTACCACACGGTCACCATCATGAGGATGCTGAGCATACTGTCGACTCTTTGCACACAGTCAGTTGGATTGGAGAAAATTGATGGAATAACTGCGTTTCTTGGGCTGACTTAAAAGGTAAAAAATTTAAACAAGAACCACAGCAGACCTAGGCTAGATGTCCGTGTAGTGGTGTGGACTGGAGTAGAGTGTAGTGGTATGACGGACAGTGGCTCATTGATTTAGTCACTTCATTGTGAAAATTCTAGGTTGCTGGAGTGCATATGACATTTCTCTGGCTCGGTCAAAATGTAAGTAAGGGGTAGGGTGCCTGGCCTGTGCCGCGGTTCTCCTGTTCTGTGGCTGTGCTGGCTCCTCAATCCTGTCCCGTTGTTGTTGTACCTTAATGCTGTAGAGTAGACACTATGTAGCCTATCCAATCTGCCTCAGTCTGAAAGTGTTCTCTCCAGAGTGTTGTCTTGCACTCCACTGTAATTGAGTTTATTGTTGTAAATGCTGTAATTTTTCAAGACCCCGTTTGTTTTTCCATCTACACTTACAGGCCGGCCTTTACCCTGTGCTACAGTGGGAGAAACGACTCACGCGTACCTTACCAATCCGCATCAGGCAGGCAGTGGTACCCAAGATTGATGTGCGGAGTGTCCATGGAAGGGAGGACCAAGAGGAATGACGAGAATGATGCAACTCCACATTTGGACCAGGATAATACAGTAACTTTAGTATCATCATTCGTCTTTACATTCATTTGCTTGCTTTTTTCTCTTCAATCATTACGACTGTGTGTTGTGGTTTGTTTGTTAATTGATCCAACTTTTTTTTTATTTCCTTAGCTAGCTTGAAAAATAAAAGTAAGCCCGGTACAGCATGTAATTGGGTTCGGTCTGAGCTCTAAGGGCGGCAGACAGGCAAGGCAAATTTCAATTTCGTCCCTGACTGTACTGTCTCATTGGGTCATAGTAGTTATAGTACAACTCATTATCATTAACCATCAAGTTATCCTCCTCAGCATGCATGCATTTGCTTTCTCTCACTTCATACTTTGATTTCTTTGATAATGGATCATGGTCGTCTTACAAGATTGTGTTTTACTTTTGTTGTGTCCATGCATATTGTCTGTTTTTCTTTCTCAAACCTTTCCCAAAACCCCACTTCCCATCCAATCATCAATCCCTAACCCTCTTCCCCCGGGCTGTGTGATTTATATTGAGGTGTGATGTGATGACTATGTACACCAATTGATCACACGCTTGCTGGGGCAGATGTGGTGAAAGCAACACTAATTGAATTTCAACTAAGGCAGGGCAAGGATCTTCTTCTGCTTGACCACCCATGCTGTAGTTTACTTTGTGTTCTATTCTACTACTCCTCCCAGAGTCTGTAAAGTGACTTTCTCTTTCTTTTTTCAAACGCTATTGCCAGTGTCTACTACTACCACCACAATAATGGCGTCTACTCCGTCAATTTGGGAAACCAACCATGCAGCCATCAGTGTGCCGAACTTCATCATCAATCACAGGTAAGATAAGTTTGGTGGGAGGTATGGACTAGGAGGAGAGACTGACAGTACTATTATGACAATTAAAAATAACTCAGTGAGGGGTACTGCATCTATCGGTTTGTGTGTTACAAAATCGGCAGATCTTTTAAATCAAACACTGGCTGTGGGCATGCAGCAGCACGGTAACAAAGTAAACAACCATGTAACTTACATTGAATTCGGAAAACTGTAACCCACCACAAAACATTAACATCTTATAAATAAATAGTAAGTATATTTTTAACAAAAATAAACTATCCCGCTCTGACCTAACCCACCCCCCTCCCTAACCCCAACGAAATGAAACGAAAGTCCAAAGTCCAAATGTCTGTAGAAATCCCCAACTCCCACAAACCCACCCACCAACAAAAGGAATTAAAAAAGGGGCAAACGACGAGGTCCTCTATTGTCGGCGGGCCTTAAGGTGTTTGTCCACCAGGATCTTTACCCGCTCCTCCATGTTCTCCTCCAAGCGGGCCATCCGGCGGAGCAGCTGGCGGCGAAATGCCCTACAGTTACATCCAGGGTGGGGGGCAGCAGTGCTGGAAATAGAGGCGCGGCGGCGGGCGGATGCCGGACCACGGCGCCGTGAAAGTGGAGGCCGGGCATGACTGGGGCCCGGGGCATTGGAGGAGGCTGCAGCTGCAGCCGCCTCCTCCTCCTCCTCCTGAGCCACCAGCCGCCGATAATGCTCGCAGATGGCCTCCAGTTTCCGGCACCGGGCCCTAGCGGCCAACTCCTTCCTTGATGGTTTAGTGGAAGGAGTATCATCTATATCAAGAAAGAAAAAGAACATGTTGGAGCCAATACTCTTAGCAAAACAGGAACACTAAAATCATTTAACACATAGTGTCACAGTATCACTAGCAAGCACAGTTCATAACATTTGTGATTTGGTGGTGGGGTAAGTATCTCTAATCCTACTTCCTTGGACTCTAACATTTGTGACAGTTTCAGACATTATTTATAAATATAATCGTACTATGTATGTACTCCGGTACACCAGTCGTGCTGTTCTTATCTGTAGTTTAGCCCAATTACATAACCTTGTTGTAGGCGGCATGCCAGGTCCATTAGCTAAGCTTGCACCCAAGAGAAATAGATATGAGCCACATGATGCAGACTCACGTTAGTTTTATTTACTACTACTGTCTGCAGGTGGGGAAGCTCATCTTTTTGTCTGACACCTTACGGCCGTTGGCACTGGTCATACTCTGTTACATGAGGGCAAATGGCATGCACAATTTCACTTACACCCTGCCATGGGTACTACAAAAAGGCTGACTATTTATCGGATCCAACGATCATTGCTTATATTCATATTATAGATGCTGCTAGTGCTAATACGATATACGACATCAGGTCGGTAGCGGTCGGTGGTGGGAGTGCTGCCGGTCGGTGACGTGGGAAGGTGCAGGGTGGGGATAGTAAATGATGGATTAAGGACATTCACAGGTAATTAAAGAATACATTAAAAAAAAAACATTGCTGCACAGAGTAGCACACACTGCATCGCATTCGGCGGTGCAGTGCGCACCTTGAAAATAATTTTATTTATTTTTATGTTGATTACCTGTATTCGCCAGTGCCACCCACCCGTCCCCTCCCCATGTCACCGCCCGCCAACAATCCCACCACCAACCGCTACTGCAGAGGGTACTTTGCTTTCATTGATTGTGTAACCAATATCCATAAACAGATAGGCCATCCTTTGCAGGCTGGCTGCCCCAATCGAAAAAACATTAATAATAATAGGTAGGGAGTGGTCCCCAGAGTGGGAGGAAGGGGTTTCCGCTTGATAATATATGACGTGCTTGTAAACTACTGCAAGTGTACTGTATGCTCATAATACTACCTTGATTCCCCTAGGCTTTGCTACTGTCGCGCAGTTTCTTTTACACTTTCTTCAAAGTAAGAATCTACAGTGACACGTTCCACCTATACTGTCTCTTGGTGATAGTACATCCAGGCATACATCCATTAAAGTAAATGTCTATCCTTTTTTATATATCTCTTAACAAACCTTAGTTGGTTTCACCAACAAACACCCATGCTTCTGCTCCTTCCTTCCTTGCCTTGGCTTTGAGTTTGAACCAAAAACACCGCTGATTCTTGCTATCTAGTACTATCCACCTATACTGTGTCGCCCACCCAGGCAGGCATTCTTTCACCTTCCACCCATCCTTCAACAACCCATGCATCTGATCTTATTACTATCAGCCACCTATGCATGCTTCCAACAACATATCCTTCTCTGCCAGTCAGGCATATTGTTTATCGCGCCCGTCCTTCCACCCTTAGTGCTTTCCCTCTTTGTTCAACACATCCATGAAGGTCATCTGATCTGAGTTTGTCTTCTCCATAAAACATTCACAGCTGATTTTGGAGTCACATAGAAGAGGCCATTGGTTACTCTACTCACGCTGGTAATGCTACGTAAAGGGTGTCTTCTTCAACCGTTGTATAATAAGTCGCACAGTACAGTGAAATAGTGAACACAGTTCCATCTAGCTGTAATGTCAAGAAGTAATGAATATAACTTACCGCCGCCGGCCACTGCTGCTGGATCCCCCCTGGGCCCTGTGTCTCCTGCAGGTGCCGCCAGTTCGCCTGCCCCCTCCGGAATGGCCGCATCGCTGGCCCCGACGGCACTGGTGGATGGTAGTGTGCCTAGAAAAAAGCATCACAAATTTTTTAGATGCCTGTAAACCTCCCCCTATTTTAAATGTTCACTTGGAACATTGAAAAAAAAGTTAATGCGATGCAACATACATCAGCACTAGACAGTAAGTACAGTCAGTAGACAGACACTAATAGGATATGGTTCCACTTCCTAGGGTCATGTAGTCCTACTCTACTCTTTTGAAAGTTAGCCTGAGCCATGAGTAACCCTTTTAGATTCATCATGTCGACTACTACTCTTTTGGTGCATATTATACCTGCCAGCTTATTGACATGTGCAGTAGATGCCTTTGAGGCCACTTGACTGTTGCGTACAAGTGAAGAGGTCGAAAAAAAAACAACTTATTGACTTTGTTTAGTTTATATTGCTTAGCCAGCACACATACATGTTACACTTTTTGGCATGCCTGCAAAATGCTAGCATTCGCCAGTATACTATCTAATGGCTAACTCGCAGCGTTTTTCTCATATATCATAGGAGGAAGATTCCCTTCTACGAACCAGAGATTTACAGAGCATATTGGATGCAAGATGATGTAACCAGTATTTCTACGTTCTACGGTGAGGGGTCTTCCAGAAATCAAAAGATCTTGGCTCTTGTTCTTGTTGTCAATCATGCACTTGTAAATGTTTACTGTTTTAATGTTAGGCTTTTTGCTGGCTTATTGACTATGGCTGTAGTAAATTAAATTTCATATTAACGATGTACAGAGTTTGATACTTGTTTCAAATAAACCTTTTGAACTTACACATAGACTCTGTGGTATTTGGTGTGGTGGAGTGGACTTACACAAGTGTGTGAGCAAAATGGTGTTTGTTATTATGTTCTGGGTTGTCTCTGTCTCAGTCATCATCAACATTGTGTATCTTCTTCATGGGGGGGGTCGGGAGTGGGACCCCAATGTGAGACACTATAGCTAGTCGGTCAGGGGATCCTGGGTTCTTCGGACTGAGGTGTGATCAGTAAGATCCAACCTCCCATCAGCATCAACATCCTATTTTGTTGTGCATAGTTCTGTATGTGGCTCTGCAGAATCCTAGACAATAGTAGTATCATGTACTATCCGATCAAAAATACTAGTCAAATATCTGGTTGGGCATTTTGTTTGTGGTAATTGTCAAAGCCTCAACATTGAGAAGACTTGAAGAGGACAACCCAAAGGACAGGACCCAGTGGCTACAGCTATTGGTCAATCAGAGTTTTATTGTTGCAAAGAAAACCTTCTATTAAAGAGTGGGCAACTGTGCAAGCTTCGCTACACACAGATTAATAATAGTAATAGTAGTAGTAGTATTAGTAGTACAGAGTCATAGCAGAGGGAGTTAGAAGCAACTTAGAGGCAGGGATAAACAGAATTAGTAAACAGATAGTCAAGGTCAAAGAAGTAAACTTTTGTAAAAAAGAGATTCAGAAAGTGGAACCATAATTTAGAGTTTGGGAAAAAAAGATGCAGTAACATAACATTTAGGGAAATATAAATGTCAATCTAACCAATGGAGGACTTACTGGGGCCAGCTGCAGGAGCCTCAGTAGAGGAGCGGTCCTGGGGTTCCCCCGCCGACTCCGACCCCGTCTTCTTGCCCCTGGGTGGTGCTGATGATCATGTAAAATATAATAAAGAAAGAGACCAACATTAAGGAGTGCTGTGAGGAAAAATAATAAATCATTTGGAAAAATAAGTCACAGAACATTTTAGGAAACAACAAGTGCAATAAAATTGACCTATGTAATCAGATGGATCATCTACTTATTTATGAACACTCCAGTGTTCCATGATCATTCTGATTCCAAATACTAACAAAGCCTAGTAAGTACCACCTGACCTACACCACCTATTCCAGACGGGCCAATTGTTCACTAAGTCAATTTTTTTCAGCCATCAAATGCATAGATGAGATGGAGGACACATGCATAGTTGCATACATTAGTGCATACATACAACAAATTGTGGGTTGGTTGCATAATTCTGATCTAGTTCTGCTACTGACTGACCATGCTAAGCCTACCACTCACTAAACAAAGTACAAAAGGTTCGACGGAGGACTGGGGTAAGCAGCACTCAGTGACAGAGGATGCGTCACGCAGACCGCATAAAACAATTAGTAACTACTACTAACAAACTAAACCTAGTATCCGATATCCATCCACCACTATTTCACAGTAGGACAATGGAAGGACTAGAGTATCTCTAGCAAATCGCATTACCTAACTTCAGTTCTGTAAAGTAAACTCTTACATAATCAGCATCAGCACAAGCTAGCGCAAACTAAGTTGCAAACAAGTAAGAGTACCACCGTGCACCTGGGTCCTTAAATCAAAGAACATTTTGCTTTTTGTAACGTAATTTACCAGCAACGCTTGGCACGCAGCAGTAATCTTGTTGTTCATCTAATTTAATGTACACAATCAGTTACTCACCAAGCCTGACGACCTCGACACCTAGCAGGTCCAACAGGTCCTGTTCCCGGTCCAGGATGTCGGACCACCGGTGGGCTAGCTGGTTGTGGGTGCGGCGGATCCCAGTGCACCGGAACACGGCCCGGCGCACCTTCGCCCACTGACGGTGCCGCTCCTGGGTAGCGTACCCGGAGCCGGGCCTGCCGCCTGCTGCCAAGGTCAAGGGGAGGAGGCGCTGGATGAAGAAAACAAGAGCCGCCACCTCCTCCTCCCCAAACAGTTGCCGGGCCTGCACCCCTGCAGGACGCATTCTGCCGCAAGGCAGGCGGCGCTTCTCTGCGCCTGCAGGTCCTTTGCCCTTGGGACTTGGTGTGCCCTTGGCCATGGTTCTGGGGTGGGTGGGAGGCGGAAAAGAAAAGTCCGAAGGGGAAAAAAAGTTAGGGGGAAGAAGATAGAAAGAACTTTATAAAAGTAACAAAAACACAGTAAAAGTAGAAATAAAATGCAAAATATAAACTGAGGCAAACAGAGAGATAGATAATAACTAAAAAAAGGCTTTAAAGACAAAGGATTGCTAAGATAAAGGGAGGATACAAAAGTAGGCCCAGAAACATGGCATAGAGTGAAAACAAGATGGCCGCGCCCATTCGCGACCGCGTGGTTAAGTTCGCGCGGTATTTCTCGCGAACATGTACTATTCATCGCGAACAAGTAACATGCGCTCCCGAACACGTCAATGCACATCGCGAACACGCTATCCGCGACCCGGAACAGGAAATAAGGCATCGCGAGCGGGCGGGACTATAGAAAAACAAGATGGCCGCGCCCATTGGCGACCGCATGGGTAAGGTCGCGAGATATATCGCCCGAGCATGCAAACAGCTCCCCGAACATGCTTACCGCGCTCGCGAACAAGAAAAAGCCATCGCGAACAGGTTGCCACAAGCAAATACGCAAGCTCGCGAAGCTTCGCGAAGATCGCGTAGTGCAATGACACCTTTGCGAAGCTTCGCGAAGCGCGACTACGTGAACTACGCCCAGGGTTAGTTATAACGCACAACGCTATTCCATACATATTACAATCTGGGATCCATATCTTTGTCACAGTACATATGCAACTTTGCACTCCCCAGCACATATTTTATATTACAACTTTAGAGACTAGTTAGGTTACTCAACACTGCCCTGTGCATATTACACTCCAAGGCACATATCGCATAGCACGCGCTAGTGCCTGTGCTATCTCGCGCTCTCAAATGAATTTGTCATTGCGCACAATGTATTGCATATTATATTTCACGCCTCGGTTCATCTTATATCACACTTTTTGGTGCATAGTTTATACCATACACTATATCTAGTTTTCATTTTCAATCGTGCTCTCAGGACATACTGGCACATGCATCAAGCCAAAATGTGCTCGCAAAATTAGCGATTAGCTAATTGTGAGTGCAGTCAAGCGAATCCCCATGCATCAACCAAATAACCAATATTCGCTAAAATACCGACTCGCAAATACCGGGAATCCAGATATAGCGAATCGGAATTAGCACAAACGTGAATAGCGGGAGCAAATAAGGAATCGCAGAAAATAATCGCAAATGGATGCATCAAAAATCGCTAATAGCTATTTCCTCAAAATTCGCATTTTAGCAAGTGCAGATTAAGGAGAATCAGAAGCAGGTGGAAAAAATATTTTTCTGCCATTTAACTGCAATACAAATGATGGAGCTGGGGAGGGCCATTGCAACTATCCAATGAGTCCATAGAGGATGCACACAAAGGCGGCATACTACTTGTTTGAGAGGAGGATGAGGACCCATGCTGCAGGCCAGGGCAGAAGGAGATTCCAGGAGAGGGCACTCTGCCTGCGCATCACTCAGATGTGACACACCGATGAGGACATATATGAGTAGTACATGATGAACGCTGCCATACAACTCAACCACATAGCCGAATTGGAAACACCAATGCAGCGCAAAACACGTAGGACCCATGCCAACCGTCCCCATGTCCAGGTGTAATGTTGCCTGCACCTACTTGCATCAGGAGGTGTCCAGGGGGTAATGGCATTAGCGGGAGGGGTATCACTAGGCTCCCACTCACGTGTCTAGAGAACCTTCCTGGCTGCCATGATGACTCAGACTCACGACCACATCAGCCTCCCCAAAACCCAAATGGAATTGAACCCACCCAGACTCCATTCATGTTGAATTGCACTGTTCCCTAATGTGATATGAATGCCTAGATTGCACACACGACCCATATGTCCACCATCAGTCAATGAGTAGAGCTTCCGTAACCGGAATTGTTATCACTCCATCAACATTCAACCAATGTGCAATGTGAATGACATCATGTCGGACATCGCAGCGCACTATCCTGGGAGCATCAATGATCCATACATCTTCCAATACATTGGCATACACACACGCCTGCTCGGGGGGGATATGGCGAGGGACACCTGCTAGGTCAGACAATATACTCATGCACACTAAATCATTCTGTAATGGCAATGCAAACCTGACACATACACATTCCACACTACCCTGTAGGTGACAGTGCATGCGCGGTGAGGAGCTATATTATGACTCCATAGTTGAACCCAGGCACCCAACAGGAGCAGCGGTACAACGCAGCACACACCAGGACAGGTAATCTGATTGAAAGGACATTTGGATAGGTCAAGAGTCGCCTCCACATCCTGCACAGACCTGGTGGTGCGATGCAGGACCAGCCGGTGACCTGCTGTTGGATAGTGGCAGCATGTGCAATTTAACCCATCATAGCTCCCACGATACGCATACCCATAGATGGCCATGGCACTGCGGACAATCAGCCCCCTGTACACCCACCACACCCGCATCCCGCAAGCTCTGTGGAGGGGTAGTTGATACGTGCCCACATCACCCAACATCACTTCAAAGGTACGTAATCATGAGACAGAAACGATCATTCTTCAAATGCAAAGTTTTTATTTGCACTTGCACATGGACTCTTGTGTGTCTAAACATACACGTGGCCTAAGGATACATTCACGTCATGTACCGAGGCACTATTAGGGATAAGGTTTGGGACTCCATTAGCAGTCCCTCTGTATGTCCTGACCATGGTTATGCCACCATGGCCAATTGTCCGGAGGAATGTAAGTGCTCAGCGCTTCCTCCCATGCACACCGAGGCGTCTATCTCCTGCAGCGCCATCCCCACCCATTGGTGGAATTATAGGTGTAGAACGGCGTGCACTACACCTTCTGCCGGTGCTGACTGGTGCAGACATGCTGCTCACGCTAGATGCCCCCTCACTGCCCTTATCTCCAGTGGCATTGCTGAGGCCACCTGCAACAGCCTGGATCTGCTCAACAGCTGTGGTAACTTGGCCAACGGTCTGGCCACGTCTCCACAACAATGCCCCATGGCAATCTGCATTGCCACCGACCGACATGACAGCAGTGCAGTGGCGTTGCACAACTTGTGGTTGGAGCGTGTAAATCCAGCCAGGCGCCCCATGAATTGCCGATGCCTCCTCCACTCGGTGTTCTGTCCCTCCTGCATCACACACACGAGCTTGTGCAATGTGGCGTTGGTGTCCCTGTTGCACTCCACAACTGCTTGAGTGAGGTCACTCATGCGATCTGCCATGGTGGGGAGGTTTCTGTTCAATTTGGCCATTTGCAGGCTGATGGCTCCCATGTGGCGTGCCTGCAGGCGCTGCACCCTTGTCTTCTGCAGCTCAACGGCTCCCCAGACATTTGGAGTCGATGCCTCCTGTGCAGTTGTGTGGCCCCTTGCCCTGCGTCTTAGCATCGTGGACGGGTGTCTGCGGGGTGGTGGTGGTGGACCTGACACGAGGCTGGCCTTCTGCAGTTGCCCTTTCAGGTTCAGGAAGGCACTCCATTGGCTGAAAGTGAGGGACTGTAGCCCTGTGTCGTGTGGGTGCCTGGGATGTGCTGGGAGGTGTGAATGGTCTGGCAACGGCAGGCTCTGCGGTGGACTGGGTGCTCTCCCTGCATTCGCTCCCATCACTGTCTCCTTCCTCAGCACCTGTGGTGTGAAACAGTGCAGGTTTAAAATTTCATTGGGTAATGTTTTGCTACATGGTGATTATGTCTGCTCTTACATTCTCACTCTCTGTATTCACTGTCTGTAATGCATATTGGGCACAATGGTCACACAAAGTGCTATGTGACTCACTAATTGGTTCAGGGGACTACAACTCCCAGGATGCATTAGTAACTGTATATGGACTCTGGACTGGGGTTGGTTACAGCTGCCTGCCTTCGTATTACTGTATGGGCGCTATTTTAATTTACATTGATGGGTATATTATAGTGCCTCTTACCTTCTGTACTGCAGGCTGCGCCGGATGTATCCATCTGCGTCACCCCCACAGCAGCTTCCAGCAGGATTGTGCTCTCCACCAGGTCCTCCAGGGCTGTGTTGTCCGGGACTGTCGAGGGTCCTCCTCCGGTGCTCTTTGCCTCCCTCAGCCTCTGGGCAATTCGCTCCTTGGCACGGCTCTGCGGATTGTACCAGCGTTTCTTTAAATCATCAATGCTGCGGTGTGTCACACCCACAGCATTGACCCTTGACTTGATCTTGTTCCAGAGGCGTCTTTTCTCAGCCTCTGGGACTTTAAGGGAGAGCTTCCCAAAGAGCTTGTCATGGCTCTTCACAACCCACTCCAGTTCCCTCTCACTGAACTTTATTTTCCTTTTCCTGGCACCTGCCCCCTCCTCTGCTGATGTGTTGGCCATTTCCTGTGTTTGCAGTGGTCTGGATGCCAAGTATTCCTCTCCACAGCTCTCCACAGGCACTCAGCTTCCTGCTCTGGCTTCCTATGGACACAGACTGCACCTTGGGAAGAGTTACTTCCTGGTTGTGATGTCATCAGGCTGTTCCCAATGCGACTCGGTAAAAATGCAAACTCGCAATTAGCGATTTCGCAAATTGCGAGCTCGCTAATAGCGATCTCGCTATTTGCGAGATCGCAATATGTGTGTTTACAGCGATTAGCGATTTTTGGGGTAATTTCGCTAACGCGTTTAGCGATTTTTACCGATTCTGTGGCTTTTCGGTATCTGCGTCATGCATAGGAGATAGCGATACCTTATTTGCGATTCCTTAAAATTCGCAAATAAGGACTCGCTATTTCTTAGCTTGATGCATGTGTACCTATGCTCTATATAACACTGCGTCCACCTACCCTTTTCACGGGTGTTAGAACCGGCGGTCTCTAGTTGGCAGAGGTATACACTTCTGACAAATAGGGACCAACCAACTCTAGTCAGGGCAAGGGGATTACACACTCAGATAACCCCTGCTACCCCCTTGGTAGCTTGGCAGAGCAGACAGGCTTATCTCAGAGGCAGTGTGTTAAGCATTTATGACCACATACAGTAATAAAGTGAATACACTACAGATGGACACGACACCGAAGTTATTATAAAAATAGTATTTTTATATAAGGCTTAGCACAAGACCAAATAACGACAAAAATATACCACAGTCTTAATAAATACTCTTTGGAAGGAAAAATAATAGTTCAAGTAAGGTTTCTTCTTGGCAAATAGTTCTTTAGCAAAGTATTCTTCTGAGCACAGTTCTTCGGCAACAATGTAACCCCCACAGGAGTCACACGACGTCGAGTCTACAAGATTCCCAAGGTTCGGCGTCGACCGCGAGGAGCGCTACGTCAAGCCTGGAGTCGCAACAGACCCCACAAGTACAGTACCTTGAGAAACGAAGGAAACGATGATCCACGGCGTCGAGATGTCGGCGTCGAGGTCGGCGTCGATCGTGCCTCGGAGTCGGGTCAATCCACAGCGGCGTCGAGGGATGTCGGGCCGGAGCAGTGCTCACGGCGTCGAGACGGGCGTCGAGTCGATGCGATCAGCAGCGGCGTCGGGACGGGGTCGCTTGGAGGCAGAGCCGATACTCACTCCTCACTGGCGTCGATACCGGCGTCGAGACGGGGTCACTTGGAGCCGGGGCCGATACCCACTGCTCACTGGCGTTGCTGCTGGCGTCGAGACTGCAGATTTTCCCTTGTGTACTGGAAACAACACTTTCCAGCAATTCAGCAATTTAGTAGATGGTGAAGTCCTTTGGCCCTGTGACTTCAACAGGAGACTGGCACTCTTCCAGTCCTTGGAGATTTTCTAGCAAGTGTTCAGAGAGTACACACCAAGTTCCTCTCTCCTTGTTCCTTGGCAAAAATAAAGAAGCAGCTTTCAGGTTCCTCCACAGCAAAACAGCACTCTGGCAGAAAGGGGAGGCAAGTCCTTAGATCAGCAGGCTTCTTGTCCTTGGTACAGGTTTCCTTGTCAGAAGTGATCTGAGTTCTTGGTTCAGGGGTCCTTCTCTTATACCCCTTTTTCCCTTTGTTCCCTTTGTCCAAGCAGGGCGATTCCCACCATCTCAGGTTTGTTGTGGGTGTTGCCAGGCAGAGGCACCTGGCCTATTCACTGGGCAGGGCAGAGTCCTCAGCCGCCCAGCAGGAGGCGGAGCCAGTATTGTCACTGGTAGGAGCAGGGCTATCAGTCGCCCAGCAGGAGGCGGGGCCAGTATTGTGTCAGGCAGGGCAGGCTACTCTTCCCTCACTCTACGTGTAAACGCCCCATTCACCCCACACTGACTCACTCAGACCTCTGGAGCCACCCAGCCCCTGACACACACACCAAACCAGCAGAGACCGGTAGATAGTTGGACAAGAAAATAGCCACTTTCTAAAAGTGCTATTTTCAAACATAGAATTTAAAAACCATCCATCCTAAAGGGTGTGTTATTAAATTCTGAGTTCAGGGATACTAAACTCGACTTGCTACCATGCTCCCTGAGTCAGATAGATTATAATGGAGTTAATAATCAGTCTGCCCAGTCTGGCCTATTGGAGGCAGGTAGCCCTTCAATAGTGAAAAACGAAAATGGCTGTAATTCACTATTAGGTCATGCCACACACATCAGGGCATGACCTACCTTTTACCAACAATGCACCCTGCCCTAGGGCCTACCATAGAGGTGTCTGAAATGTGGCAAAGGGAAGGTTTAGAGACTGGTAAGTAGGTTTCCTTACCAAGTCGACATGGCAGTCGGGGACTGCACGCAGGCGCCGCGGTGGCAGGCCTGAGACACATTTTGCACGCTGCTTCTGTGGGTGGCACAACCAGTGCTGCAAGCCCACCAGCAGCAGTTAACTTACACGCCCTTGGCACGCGCAGTGCACTAGACTAGGGTCTGAACAGTAAGTCAACCAAGCCAATCATGGTAACACCAATCAACGTAACAATTTAGCATAGGGAGCACTTGCACGGTGGCACTGATCAGCAGTGGCACAGTGCCCAAAGCAATAATCCAGCAAAAACATCGTAAACAGAGGAGGCAAACAGAAAAAAAATGGAGGAGAGACTCATGCCAATGATGCCAGGTCTAACACGTGTCCCCTCCAGCTGAAATGTGGGGAGAACTACCCTTCACCCAGGGAGTCCTCATCACTAAGGCGGAAAAATCTGGACAGACCATCAGCATTGGCGTGATCTGTACCAGGGCGGTGTTCCACCGTAAAGTCCATCCCCTGTAGGGAAATGGACCACCTCAACAGCTTTGGGTTCTCACCCCTCATCTGCATTAACCATCTGAGGGGCCTGTGGTCCGTCTGAACCCGGAAGTGAGACCCAAACAAGTAGGGTCTTAGCTTCTTCAGCGCCCAGACCACAGCAAATGCCTCACGCTCTATCGCACTCCACCTTTGTTCCCTGGGAAGTAACCTCCGGCTGATGAAGGCTACAGGTAAGTCTCGGCCCTCCTCATTCATCTGTGCTAGAACAGCCCCCACACCATGCTCTGAAGCGTCCGTCTGGACAATGAATTCTTTTGAAAAGTCGGGTGCCTGGAGGACCGGTGCTGTACACATTGCAGTTTTCAGGGTGTCAAAGGCTTTCTGACAGGCGTCAGTCCAGATCACAAGTCTCGGCTGCTTCCTGGAAGTCAGCGAGGTCAAGGGGTGCACAATGTTGCCATACCCCTTGACGAACCTCCTGTAGTAACCCGTGAGACCCAAGAAGGCTCTCACCTGAGTCTGGGTTTTGGGCGGTTCCCAAGCCAGGATGGTATCTATCTTGGGTTGCAGGGGGGCCACCTTGCCGCTCCCTACTTGGTGCCCCAAGTACACCACTGAACCCTGCCCAATCTGGCACTTACTAGCCTTGATTGTGAGGCCTGCTCTGCGCAGGGCCAACAACACTTCCTGGAGGTGGCGCAAGTGTTCCTCCCAGCTGGCGCTGAACACTGCTATATCGTCCAGGTAGGCGGCGCTGAAATCTTCCAGCCCGGCCAATACCTGGTTAACCAACCTCTGGAATGTGGCAGGGGCATTCTTCATCCCAAAGGGCATCACACGGAACTGGTAGTGCCCATCTGGTGTGGAGAATGCAGACCTCTCTTTTGCCCCATCAGTCAAGGCGATCTGCCAGTACCCAGACGTTAGATCAAACGTACTAAGGTACCGGGCAGCCCCCAACCGATCGATGAGCTCATCAGCTCTGGGGATGGGGTGCGCGTCAGTCTTGGTGACCGAATTGAGTCCTCGGTAATCCACACAGAACCGAAGTTCTGGTGAAGCACCAGGCGCCGCAGCCTTTGGGACCAAGACCACTGGGCTGGCCCAAGGACTGCTAGAGGACTCAACCACCCCTAAGGCAAACATCTTGGAGACCTCCTCCTTGATGTATGCTCTGACCTTGTCAGTCACCCTGTAGGCCTTGTGCCTCACAGGAGTGCTGTCCCCGGTGTCCACATCATGGACACACCACTGAGTGACACCAGGGATTAAGGAGAACAGATCAGGGAATTGTACCAACAGATGGCGACAATCTTGCTGCTGCTCAGGGGTCAGTGTGTCAGAGAGGACAACACCATCCACTGACCCATCTTTTTCTTTTGCACACAGGAGGTCAGGAAGAGGCTCACTCTCCTCCTCCATCCCAGCATCTGTGGCAAGGAGCATGCCCACTTCGGACCTTTCTAAGTGGGGCTTTAACCGGTTGACATGCAGGACCCTTAAGGGGTTCCTGGGAGATTTCAAGTCCACCAAGTAGGTGACATCGCTCTTTTTCTCCACAACCTCAAATGGTCCGGTCCACCTGTCCTTGAGCGCACAAGGTTCCACAGGGGCCATGACCCAAACTTTCTGACCAGGTTGAAGCTCAACCAGAGTGGCATTCTGATCGTACCACCGCTTCATCTCTTCCTGGCTGGCCTCCAGATTTGCCTGAGCAAGATCTCTGAAGCGCCGAGTCTGGTTCCTAAAGGCCAGCATGTAACTATATACATCCTGGGGAGGTTTCCTGGGAGATTGCTCCCAGCCTTCTTTAACCAGACTCAAAGGTCCTCTTACCGGGTGACCATACAAAAGCTCAAAGGGGCTGAACCCTAGAGACTTCTGTGGCACCTCACGGTAAGCAAACAGCAGGCATGGCAAGAGGACGTCCCATTTACGCCTCATTGGTTCTTCAAGACCCATGATCATGCCTTTTAGGGTCCGGTTGAATCTCTCAACCAGCCCATTACCTTGAGGGTGGTAAGGAGTGGTAAACTTGTAGGTTACCCCACACTCCTTCCACAGAGACTTCATATAATTCGAAATGAAGTTGGTGCCTCGGTCTGACACCACCTCTCTGGGGAACCCCATGCGGGAGAAAACACCCATCAGTGCCCGTCCCACCACGGGGGCCGTCACTGTTCGGAGAGGGATGGCTTCCGGGTACCGGGTGGCATGGTCCACCAAGACCAGGATAAACCTGTTGCCCATGGCTGTCTTGGGGTCCAGTGGCCCCACAATGTCAATTCCCACTCGCTCAAAGGGGGTACTGACGACGGGAAAAGGTTGGAGGGGAGCCTTCTGCTTCCGCCCACTTTTCCCACTTGCCTGGCAAGTTTGACAGGTCCTACAATGGATATCTGAATCCCTTCTCATCTGAGGCCAATAAAAATGGGTGACAAGCCTGTCATAGGTCTTGTCCTGCCCCAGATGTCCAGCTAACGGAACGTCATGAGCCAACCCCAGTAGGAAGGCTCTGAAGCGCTGGGGTACCACCAGCACACGGGCTGACCCAGGTTCAGCAGCCTTAGGCTCGCTATACAGGAGGTCGTTCTCCCAGTAGACCCGATGTGATCCTGACTGATCACCTGTCGTTTGGGCTGAGGCCTGCTGCCTCATACCCACAAGAGAAGGGCACACTTTCTGTTCAGCACAAAATTCCTCCCTGGAGGGACCACCATCCTGCTGCCAATGGGTCAGCTCGGGCAGGTCTCCCAGTTCGGCCACTTGTTCTCCTGTCGGTTCCAGGGCATCCCCCTCAGGGTCTGCTCCCTCCTGGACCGCGGGAACGATGGGGGACGGTTTCCCGCGCCCCCTGCCTCTTCTCTTCACGGTTGGGACCTGGGCCATACTTTCAGGCTCCGGGCCCCCATCAACACCCTTACTGACTGACATGGACCGGGTGGTCGCACACACCCACTCAGGCAGACCCAACATTTCCAGATGCGCTTTTCTCTCCACCTTAGCCCAAGGGGAGTCCTCCAAATCATTGCCCAAGAGACAATCAACAGGCATGGCGGGCCTCACAGCAACCTGAAGAGTACCTGAGACCCCCCCCCACTCAAAAGGAACTTTAGCTACCTCACACTTACTCTGTGAGTTGTCAGCAGCTACAACGGGGTAGAATGCATGAGGGACCACCTGCTCTCTGGACACCAAGTGACACTTGACAGCTGTCACACTTGCTCCGGTGTCTCTGAGAGCTTCCACCCTATGGCCATTTATGGTCACCCACTGCCTATATTTCTTAGTGTTACTAGGCAGAGGGGTTGGAGGGACCATTTCCACGTCTCCTAAAGAGACCAGGGACATTTCTGCGGGACCCCACCCACCGGGGGCACCCATCTCCTCCCCTCCCAGGGCTACACTCGCTACCTGACGAGGGGGTGCACGCGGCGGTGCATTCGAATCCTTCATGGGACACTGGGGATCATAATAACGGTGTCCCACCTGCTTACAGGCATAGCAGGTCATGGGGCCCCAGTGAACAGGTTTACCTGTCGGGGCCTCTGGCTTCTTTACAGGGGGAGGCTGGGAACCCTTCCCTTGGTTCCCTTGGGGACTACTTTGGGGCCCTTTCTGAAACTCCCTCTGTTTACCCCTGTCCCCCCCACTCTTCTGCTGGGGACCCTGCCCACCCTTGGCTGAGTCTCCCACTGGACCCTTGTGGACCCTGGTACTGACCCAGCGGTCCGCCTCCTCAGCAAGTTTTCTAGGGTTAGATAGCTTGCTGTCAACAAGGTGCTGGCGTAGCTCTGGAAAACAGTTATTAGACAAGTGCTCCCAAGCAAACAAATCATAAAGAGCATCATAACTATCAACCTTGCTACCCTTTATCCAACCATCCATGGTTCTGCAGAAAAAAGACACATATTCAACCCACGTAGTACCAGGCAACTTCTTACATTCTCTAAAGGTTTGTCTGTACTTTTCTGGAGTTAAGCCATATCTCAGCATTAAAGCATCTTTCATATGAGTATAAGACATCCTATCCTCAGCAGGAAGGCTCAACAAGGTATCTCTCCCCTCGTTTGTAAAGCGGCTCCACAACCCCGTTCCCCAATCCTTCTCAGGGACCCGGTGGGCCAACAATGCTAACTCATATGCTTTAAACCATTGGCTAATATCTTCATTCTTACTGTAATCTTTGATCACATCCTTAGGAAAATAAAACCTACTTTCTGCAGGCACAGATGGAGTGCTGCCACCAGAGGGATTCAACTCTAAACTCTTAGTTTTAAGCTCCATCTCCCTCACCATCTTCTCACGTTCAAACGCTAATTTCTCTCTCTCAAAATCTAATCTTTTGCTCTCCATTTCAGCTTCTCTCTTGCTTCTTGCATTCTCTAATTCCAACTGCCCTCCTAATTTAAGTTTTGCCATTTCTAACTTGTACCCCCTCTCCTTCTCCCTGTCTTCTAATTCTTCGGGGGAAAGGCTCCTAGAGGACGCACTACTGCCTGGAGATGACACTGGCCCACCTGTGGGCTCTTCCTCTTCCTCTTCTTCTTCCTCTTCCGGTACCACCACCGGATCAGAGGGATTTCTGGCCTCTAACCAGGCCTTCAGCGCTTTGAGGAAGCCCTCTTTCTTTGAGACACCTGTGGTAGGAACTTTAAACTGCTTGCAAAATCCTTTTAGATCTTTTAGCGTGTAGGAATCTATCTTCTCCTTATCGAATTCCCCCACAACATTCTCCACAGGTGTAGCAGCTCCGGCATTCTCCATGGTCAAAACTGGCAGTGTTTAAGAAAATAAGCTCCAGGAAAGCGGAGAACAAAAATAGGCAATCCTACCAACCAGACTGTGGCTGCGTTATGGTCTGCTTTCACTATGTAGCATACACTAATCACTGCACATGAGTCATAAATGCAAAGTTCAATCCCACCGCTGCCACCAATGTTAGAACCGGCGGTCTCTAGTTGGCAGAGGTATACACTTCTGACAAATAGGGACCAACCAACTCTAGTCAGGGCAAGGGGATTACACACTCAGATAACCCCTGCTACCCCCTTGGTAGCTTGGCAGAGCAGACAGGCTTATCTCAGAGGCAGTGTGTTAAGCATTTATGACCACATACAGTAATAAAGTGAATACACTACAGATGGACACGACACCGAAGTTATTATAAAAATAGTATTTTTATATAAGGCTTAGCACAAGACCAAATAACGACAAAAATATACCACAGTCTTAATAAATACTCTTTGGAAGGAAAAATAATAGTTCAAGTAAGGTTTCTTCTTGGCAAATAGTTCTTTAGCAAAGTATTCTTCTGAGCACAGTTCTTCGGCAACAATGTAACCCCCACAGGAGTCACACGACGTCGAGTCTACAAGATTCCCAAGGTTCGGCGTCGACCGCGAGGAGCGCTACGTCAAGCCTGGAGTCGCAACAGACCCCACAAGTACAGTACCTTGAGAAACGAAGGAAACGATGATCCACGGCGTCGAGATGTCGGCGTCGAGGTCGGCGTCGATCGTGCCTCGGAGTCGGGTCAATCCACAGCGGCGTCGAGGGATGTCGGGCCGGAGCAGTGCTCACGGCGTCGAGACGGGCGTCGAGTCGATGCGATCAGCAGCGGCGTCGGGACGGGGTCGCTTGGAGGCAGAGCCGATACTCACTCCTCACTGGCGTCGATACCGGCGTCGAGACGGGGTCACTTGGAGCCGGGGCCGATACCCACTGCTCACTGGCGTTGCTGCTGGCGTCGAGACTGCAGATTTTCCCTTGTGTACTGGAAACAACACTTTCCAGCAATTCAGCAATTTAGTAGATGGTGAAGTCCTTTGGCCCTGTGACTTCAACAGGAGACTGGCACTCTTCCAGTCCTTGGAGATTTTCTAGCAAGTGTTCAGAGAGTACACACCAAGTTCCTCTCTCCTTGTTCCTTGGCAAAAATAAAGAAGCAGCTTTCAGGTTCCTCCACAGCAAAACAGCACTCTGGCAGAAAGGGGAGGCAAGTCCTTAGATCAGCAGGCTTCTTGTCCTTGGTACAGGTTTCCTTGTCAGAAGTGATCTGAGTTCTTGGTTCAGGGGTCCTTCTCTTATACCCCTTTTTCCCTTTGTTCCCTTTGTCCAAGCAGGGCGATTCCCACCATCTCAGGTTTGTTGTGGGTGTTGCCAGGCAGAGGCACCTGGCCTATTCACTGGGCAGGGCAGAGTCCTCAGCCGCCCAGCAGGAGGCGGAGCCAGTATTGTCACTGGTAGGAGCAGGGCTATCAGTCGCCCAGCAGGAGGCGGGGCCAGTATTGTGTCAGGCAGGGCAGGCTACTCTTCCCTCACTCTACGTGTAAACGCCCCATTCACCCCACACTGACTCACTCAGACCTCTGGAGCCACCCAGCCCCTGACACACACACCAAACCAGCAGAGACCGGTAGATAGTTGGACAAGAAAATAGCCACTTTCTAAAAGTGCTATTTTCAAACATAGAATTTAAAAACCATCCATCCTAAAGGGTGTGTTATTAAATTCTGAGTTCAGGGATACTAAACTCGACTTGCTACCATGCTCCCTGAGTCAGATAGATTATAATGGAGTTAATAATCAGTCTGCCCAGTCTGGCCTATTGGAGGCAGGTAGCCCTTCAATAGTGAAAAACGAAAATGGCTGTAATTCACTATTAGGTCATGCCACACACATCAGGGCATGACCTACCTTTTACCAACAATGCACCCTGCCCTAGGGCCTACCATAGAGGTGTCTGAAATGTGGCAAAGGGAAGGTTTAGAGACTGGTAAGTAGGTTTCCTTACCAAGTCGACATGGCAGTCGGGGACTGCACGCAGGCGCCGCGGTGGCAGGCCTGAGACACATTTTGCACGCTGCTTCTGTGGGTGGCACAACCAGTGCTGCAAGCCCACCAGCAGCAGTTAACTTACACGCCCTTGGCACGCGCAGTGCACTAGACTAGGGTCTGAACAGTAAGTCAACCAAGCCAATCATGGTAACACCAATCAACGTAACAATTTAGCATAGGGAGCACTTGCACGGTGGCACTGATCAGCAGTGGCACAGTGCCCAAAGCAATAATCCAGCAAAAACATCGTAAACAGAGGAGGCAAACAGAAAAAAAATGGAGGAGAGACTCATGCCAATGATGCCAGGTCTAACAACGGGCATTACATTTTGCGATGGAGGTGGAGGGTCAGGGGGTGTTTCTGCCAAGTGAGCCCGGAGTCACAGTCACAAACGTCCTTTTCTTCCTGAATAAAAGTGAGATTATGCTGCATACTTGTTCATATTTTAAGTAGTTTGCACAGACACACATTTTAAAAAGAATAAAGTTCCTAATACCCACCTTCTCTGAACAGTTAGCTTGCTGCCCCATCCACCTCCTCCCTATCCTCTGTTGTCTGAATCCATGGACTAGCCTCCTCCCTCATGCCATGCATGGTCTGATGTGCTGCCACTGCCCTCCATTTCGCATGATGTACCAGTCCACTCCTCCTGCCCTCCATTGCCCAATTCTATGGACCATCATTGACCTCCTGCTTAGCCTCTGTGCTTACCTTGCTGCCCCTATTTCTTCTTCCCCCTGCCCTCCGATGTCTTTGTGCATGCCCCTGCTCCATCCTTTTTGCCCACCATGTTCCATGGACCTGCCACTCCTATCTACTCTGAGTGTTCTGTTGAGCTGCCACTCCAGTCCCACTTGCCTAGCATTGTCAGATGACTGTAACCAGTCCCTGCCACCTCCACCCTGCCTGTCCACATGCCATGCCCCTATCCCCTTCCTTACTTTTTTCCATGGTCCATTTTACTGCCACACCCTTCTGCTCTTCCTGGTCTGTTGTGCTGCAACTGCTCCTCCTGCCTGCCCCGCGCGGTCTGTTATGAGGCCCCTTCCACTGAACTCTCTTGTCTGTGCCTAGGTCCCGACCCTCCCTTCTATCCTCCATGGTCCTTTGTGCATGCCCCTGCACCCTCCTTTTTGCCCATCCTAGCCATTGTGCTGCCACTACCCCTCCCGCTTGCCATGCATGGTCTTCTTTGCTGCCATGGCCCCTCCCATCTTCCCTGTGTGGTCAGCTAGCTGCCCCTGACACCCTCCCACCTTCCCTCCATGGTCTGCGTGTATGCCATCATAGTCTCACTGTTGCTCTCTAAGGTGTGTCTTGTTTCTAGTGCCCATCCTGCCTGGCCTCCATGGTCATCTTGCTGCTCCTGCCCTGCCCCCTTGCCCCAGTCCTCTGTTTCCATGTGCAGACCCCTATTCCCTCCCTCCTGGCTTGTCTGTTCCATTGTAATGCCCCTGATCCGTCCCTCCTGCCCTTTATGGTCTGTTATGCTGCAGCTTTCTCTCCTGTCTGTCCATTATGATCAGCTAGCTACCATTGCCTCTTTCCCCTCTGTTCTCTGTTGTCCATGTGCATGGTCCTGTCCCCTCCCTATTGCTTTCTATGGATTGTTGTGCTGCACTCCCATCCCGCATGCCCTGTGTGGTGTATTGTGCTGCTGCAAACCCTGATGCCTGCCCTGTAGAGTCAGTTTGGTGCACCTCTCCATGTCCCTCCAGTCCTCTGTTATCCGAGTCCATGTCCCTACCCGAATTCCTCCTGCCTACCATGATCCAATCTACCATACTTGCGAACATTTTGAACTTGGTAAGAGGGAGATTTTGAACAAAAAATGGGGTATTGATTTTCCCCTTTGAGTTACATTGAAAAAGAGGAGATTGTAGACAGGAGACAGATCAAATAAAGCCCATTTGAGCTTAAAAACATTGGACGTTTCCTGGCTGAAACGGGTCTGTTGGCATGTATGGTTGTACTACCACTGCCTCTTCCTTCTGCCCACAATGGTCTATTATATTGCCACAGCCTCTCTTGCCAGTCCTGTATTGTTGGTTTGTTGCCCCTGCCCCCCTTTCCACTGCCCTCCATAGTCTGTTGTGCTGCCACTGCCCTCCTTGCCTGCCCAGTGTGGTCAAATTGTTGCCTCTGCACTCTCCTACCTGCCTTCAATTTTCAGAGTCCGTGACCCTGGCCTCTGCCTCTCAACAGTATCCCAATGAACAACTAGATTGCTAACATTCTATATTTATTACAAAAGTTTGGAACGCCTGATGTCATCTTGATGTAATCAAAACTGTAATACCTAGAGCATTTCCTTTAGAAATTACATATATGAGAGGATCTTATTTGCATCAAAATTATGGTTAGTGCTCTAAAAAACTAAAATGAGGACATATTTTCTGAGTTTTCAAATAGCGACAAAGAACTTTTAAATTATTTGTAATCTTTATGTTTTTTTATCCAGTTGACCACTTGATTAAATGTTGCACCTAGGAGAGAGGATGTGGTGTTACTTCCAGAGCTGCAGACTTTGCAACTGGGGAACCAGGTTGGAGTTTCTGCTTCAGCTCAACATTCTGTGGTTCTGGTCAAATCACTTAATCTCCCCATGTCTACAACCAAAATGAATTTGATCTTGTGTGATGTAACCAATGCTCATGTAAAGCACTCCAATACCTGACAAGTCTGCACTATATAAAACTGCAAATACACAAAAATAAGTGTTTTGCACACTTCTGTCATTGGGCTACATGTGGGCTACATCTGGGTGATATTTGTGCTGCATTTGGGCTCTTTTGTCTCTGGTGGCAATCTTGGGAGATTTATTTGTTATGAAGTTTCCTAATTTCCTCATTTACTGCGGTCTCCTCAGTAGGAAATGCTTTCAGTTTTTTACTTTGATTCCATCAAGAAGGTATTCAGATATGTCACACATTTGCCATAAATTCTGAATGTTAGCACTCTAGTTGTTCATTAGATTACTGTAGTAAAGCTACTGCTCACCACGGAAGTCTGCTGCTGGTATTAAAAGTGCATGTTTCAGTCTGTATATCAGAATTTTTTAATGAAATAGAAGAGCATTTGAGAAGTCACTCAAAATGTGCCCTAATTTTTCTTTCTTCAGCACTAATCATAATTTCTATGGCAAAATGAACCCCCTCATTCTGTTCCTTTTTAAATTAAATGTTTCAAGTGTTACCAGTTTATTCCAATCAAGATGGCTTCAGGTGTGCCATACTTTTGTCATAAGTAAGACAGTAAGCGCTCTAGTTGTTCTTAAGAACACTCTGGGACATTCTGTCATTGAGCTATACTTGGGCTACATCTGGGTGATATTTGGGCTACATTTGGGCTCTTTTGTCTCTGGTGGCCATGTTGGGAGATTTATTTGTTATGAAGTTTCCTAATTTCCTCATTTACTGCAGTCTCCTCAGTAGGAAATACTCTCAGTTTTTTACTTTGGTTCCCTCAAGAAGGCATTCCGATGTGTCACACATTTGCCATAAATTCTGAATGTTAGCACTCTAGTTGCTCATTAGATCACTGTAGAAAAGCTACTGCTCACCAGGGAAGTCTGCTGCTGGTATTCAAAGTGCATGTTTCAGTCTGCATGTCAGAATTTTTTTATGAAATAGAAGAGGATTTGAGAAGTCAAAATGTGCCCTAATTTTTCTTTCTGCAGCACTAATCATAATTTCTATGGCAAAATGAACCCCCTCATTCTGTTCCTTTGTAAATTAAATGTTTTAAGTGTTACCAGTTTATTCAAATCAAGATGACTTCAGGTGTGCCATACTTTTGTCATAAGTACGACTGTTAGCGCTCTAGTTGTTCTTTAGAACACTCTGGGAAGCTGCAGTAGAACACAAAGGAATCAACTGACAGTCTCTGCCCTTGTTGGATATACATGTTTTACTGAGAATGTCAGACTTCATTCTCACATGAATGAGAAAGATAATGTGAATTTACTGAAAATATGCTCTCAGTTTAGCTTATAGATCACCTTCCAAACCTCTGTGGAAAAGCATGAGAATATAGTTTTCTCTCAAACATGATTCATGATATCACAGCAGAAGGCTTTTTCACATGGCAAAATCACCTTAGAACACACCACAATTCCTAAAATGAGTATGGTACCATCAACAAATGATTTATAATGTAACTAAAGTCTTAAAACCTTCTATTAACTGCAATGCTTTTTAATGAGGTGCTATCATGTATATTGGTCCCAAGATGGCTACCAACACTTCTAGGATGAAGTGCTGACAGCCAATCAGATCTCACGATGAGATGTGTGGTTAGGCTCCGCCCAGATATATCTATCTTTTTAACTCTAATTTTCTCAGGAACTACTGAACGGATTTACATCATTTAAGCAAAAGGCACAAGTCTGAAATGAGGACAACCTCTTTGCCAAATTTGGTGTAATTTCGTTCAGCAGTTCGGGCTGTAGCTGCGTCAACAGGTCCTATGGGAAAATGCATGAGGAAAATGCGTTTTGGGACCCCCCGTTTTTCTCGGCCCCCGCTTGCCGAATCACAGTGACATTTTCAGGATCGGAGCAGACCGGAGCTGGCCAAAGGTTTGGAAAATTTCACGAAGATTCGTCAATCGGCGCCAATGTTATTCCAAATAGAATGTTGCAGATTTCCTATGGAAAATAGGTCCTAACTATAATTACCTACTGGCGACGGCCAGTAGGTTATATATATATATATATATATCCTTAACCTCAATAGCTCTTCTCGCTGTTGTGGCGCTCCTTTCAGCTGTGCATTGCCTTGCGGTTGAGCCAAACCGCTGTAATATATTTCAACCCTTTCCCGTAGGAAAGAAAACAGGTCGCACTCCGGTAAATCGTTTCAAAGTATTATCCAATGTTTATTTCGCAACTTCACCCATTATGGAAAACAAAACCAACGCGTTTCGATCTTCCCTGAGATCTTGATCACGGTAACGCCCCTCACAAACGTGTTACATATTTAAAGCAAAAAGTGCTTGCATCATTTCCTGTATAAACTCATGTGGGGCATTATGGGATACGTAGTTTTCATTATTTACAACACTGCATTTGCGTATAAATTATAACGATTCTAAGTGAAAGAACTATATATTTACTGCTTAATTTATAAGGTATAATCCCAAATAATTATATATTGGAATAATTGGAGAACATATTCTATATATCACCAAATCTTGCAATTCATGCCTCTAGTGGCTTGATGTTATCACATTGTTATTATTGTTCCATACCTGGAGATTACCCCATAAAAATTACAATCAAATTATATAAATCAAATAAATGCCAAAAGGGCAAAATGAGTTTGTTAATGATTTCAGTTCTCTATATGTACATGAAAGGCTCAAAAGATTATCGTTCTCTAAATTCACATGTATCCTGTTCATTTGATTTCTTTAACCTGCTAATACAGTGTTTTTTTCCATCATGTTCATTACAAATGTGTGTAAAGTTCCTCGCTTTGGTTCAATCCATGCGGTGTTAAAGAGCGTAAATTCAAAATGTATCTTGACTCCTTTTATCTCAGTTTTTTCTCTCTGTCGCCGCCTCGTTCATGTTTTTTGACCATTTCAATACCATAAAAGGTTAACCTTTTATGGTATTGGTATGGTATGGTATGGTATGGAGAACGATAATCTTTTGAGCCTTTCATGTACATATAGAGAACTGAAATCATTAACAAACTCATTTTGCACTTTTGGCATTTATATGATTTATATAATTTGATTGGAATTTTTATGGGGTAATCTCCAGGTATGGAACAATAATAACATTGTGATAACATCAAGCCACTAGAGGCATGAATTGCAAGATTTGGTGATATATAGAGTATGTTCTCCAATTATTCTAATATATAATTATTTGGGATTATACCTTATAAATTAAGCAGTAAATATATAGTTCTTTCACTTAGAATCGTTATAATTTATACGCAAATGCAGTGTTGTAAATAATGAAAACTACGTATCCCATAATGCCCCACATGAGTTTATACAGGAAATGATGCAAGCACTTTTTGCTTTAAATATGTAACACGTTTGTGAGGGGCGTAACCGTGATCAAGATCTCAGGGAAGATAGAAACGCGTTGGTTTTGTTTTCCATAATGGGTGAAGTTGCAAAATAAACATTGGATAATACTTTTAAACGATTTACCGGAGTGCGACCTGTTTTCTTTCCTACGGGAAAGGGTTGAAATATATATATATATATATATATATATATATATATATATATATATATATATATATATATATATATGCATACGGATACCAGACTAGGTGACGAATGCAGCCGGGTCGGAGGACCCTCCAGCGACGTACCCACGATGGTGAGTGTCCATAGTATCTGCATTGGTGGGGAGGTGTGGTTACAGGCAATGCTAGTCCACACATTGGAGCATAGCACACTCAACAGCTAAGTATGTCAGCGGAAACTGTCTGAGTGAGGGAGGCAGCAGCTGAGGAACTTTTCAGTAATTTACCTAATGTTACAGTGATTGGAAGTATCGCACAAACGATTACAAGTACCAACAACAAGGATGACATTGCGAAAATGCTACTCAAGCGATTGGAGAAGTGTCTGCGATCCGAGGTCACCAAATAGTGGAAGAACAAGTCACTTACTAAATACGAGGTGGCAGGGCGGGTACCTCGTGGGCTCAGGATCCTTCTGGCACCACGCTACGAGAACCCGAACCCGGCCATGTTAAAAGAATGGGGCTAAAGCAACCTGGACGCCTCAATGAATTTAGTTTGCATTCTCATTAAATATGCTGAATCAGACTGCTTGAATTTAATCAAAGAAATAAATGACATCAATGAGGAGCTGGGCAAGCAAGAGCTCAATGATTATATCACGAAAACAAGGAAGGAGATACAGAACCGTCTATCAAAGCAGGAAGATAAAATAAAACAGCGCAAAGTATTCAAATTTGCCCGAGACCGAGGAGATTATGAGCAGGGCCAAATCTACACCTTTGCTTGGAAATACGTAACTGCCAAAAAATTAAAACTCAATGCTGAAGCCAAAAAAGACACAGCCACAGGAAAACATCAAAATGCGGGATCATCTACAGAGCCCATGTCACAGTCGGAGGACAACTCAGTAACCAGTGACACAGGCTCTGAAAGCAGCAATATGAGTGCAACTAGTGACACCATAGAAGGAAGACGGCTGGACTTAGGAGAGGAAATGGATTTTTTAGTCACGGACAGTCGCAACACCCTGAAACCGCGGAAACAAATACAGCCTCCCACAAATATCGGAACTCAAAAAGGAGAGACAGACGGAAGAAACACAAATGCAAAACCAAAAAGAAGATACTGGCTCAAGTTAAAATGAATATGACAGAAGACAAAACAATCATTAACCTTACAACATTACAACTGACAGACAGAGAACAACAAATACTTATGCTGGGACTTTCTTATTGCCCACCTAATGACTTCAATTATGCACAAACCAGGATTGATATCTTTAGTTATATTCATAAACTAAAACTAATAAAGTTTTTTACCATAAAAAACAGCCTGGAGACCAACCACATTGAATCATTAGAGCAACAAGTCAAAAGAAGTAACTTCAGACATTCCTGTACTGCTTTCAGCACAAGTCATCATGGCTGAGTCCAGAAATGAAAACAACGGTCAAATCCAACAACCTGCGATATCAACACAACAACAGCTCCTACAAGCAGACATTACGCAAAGAGGGGCAGGGAGCAGCCCTTTTAAGAGAAAATGCACGTTTGTCCCTCAATTGATATATTCCATGAGAGAGTGACGGAGGACATTAAAAAACTATATCATCGCACCAACCACAAAAAGCGGCAAAAACAGCAAAAAGAGACAGAGTACATCAAACTAATCAAAATGTTAAGCAAAAATCATGAGGTTGTTGTAAAGCAGTCAGATAAAGGAGGCAACATTGTGCTATGGTCACAAGTGGAATATACAAAGAAAGCACATAGACAACTATCAGATCAACGATGCTACGATAAAACCACCATGAAAGAATACAAGGCCAAGGAGAAACTGACCAAAAAACTCCATTAATTCAAACGTGACGGCATGATATCAGGAGAAGAATTTAAATTTCTTTGGGTAGAATATCCAGTGATTCCATCAATCTACTTTGTGCCTAAAACTCACAAAAACATCAATCCAATCACAGGATGACCCATAATCTCCACGATTACCAGCATGGGAGAGCACATACCGCAATATGTAGACTATTTTTTGCAAGATCTAGTGAAGGATCTCCCAACCTACGTCAAAGATACAGGAGACTTTTTAAATAAAATCAAAGAAATACAATGGGAATCAGACATCAGAATTCTGACTCTAGACATAGAGTCATTGTATACATGTATTGAACATAAAATTGGACTTGAGGCAATTGAATACTTTCTAGCCACAAGACCCGCAGAATGTTATGCACATAACAAAACCATCATGGAATGTATACAATGGAGTCTGAATAACAATTATTTCATGTATGGAACCCAAATGTGCAAACAACTAAGGGGTGTAGCAATGGGGTCCTGCTTCTCCCCCAGCTACGCCTGTCTCATGGTGGGCTTGTGGGAGGAGCAGATCCTGAGATCAACACATTCTGCAATGTATACCAAGCATGTGAAGCATTGGCTTCGGTATATAGATGATGTTTTTGTTGTCTGGCAGGGTAGTGAAGAAAGTGCCACTCTATTTATCAACAACATCAACAATAATTCTGCCAACTTAAGATTCACCTCACTCATAAGTGAAAAACGTGTTGATTTCTAGATTTAAGAGTCTATATAAATGAAGAACAGATCACAACTACTCTACACAGAAAAATACCGGCGGGCAACTCGACGCTTCATGCGTCAAGTGCTCACCCTCAGCACTTGGTACAAAGCATACCCTACGGAAACTCTGAAGACTAAAACAAATATGCAGTACCATAGAAGAGCAGGAAAGATGCACACAAGGTTTAGACAGATGAGGTTTAGACAGAAAGGATACAGTACAGTACATCAATCCTCAATCAGGCAATGGCGAAAGTAGCTCTCAGACCAAGGGACTCTTTGCTAGAGCCGAAAGACAGAAGTCTAGAACAGACACATGAAGCAAATGTGCCCAGAGTCATCCTCACGTTCAACCGGCAAGAACGGCAGATCAGGTCCATTATCAAACGTAATTGGGCCATAGTTCTCACCAATACAGTTTTGGCCCCTGATCTCCTAGATAGTCCTACCTTCACCTTCAGAAAGGATATCTCCATGAGAACGCAAATAGTGAAAAGCAGTCCTGAAATGGTAATGAAAAACAAAACATGTTTACAACCGAGACAAGGGTTTTACAAATGCTCTTCGTGTCGAGCATGCAGATTTGGCGAAACCCCCACCAAATATAAGTCCCCTTTTAGCCCCACTGAGACCAAGATCAAAGGTAGCTACAACTGCAAGACTGAGTACGCTGTGTATGTTCTGACATGCACCTGTGGCCTTCGATATGTGGGCAGTACTAAGTTACAGGTGCATGTCAGAATCTTACAACACCTGCAGGCAATCGTCGACAACGACACAGCGTACCCAGCAGCTAGGCACTTCAGGACGTCACATGGCAATGACCTAAAGTGTCTAAAATACTATGTGATTGCAAGCAATCCCAAACCCCCACAGAGGGGACGAGCCTTACGCCAGCTAAAATCCAAAATGATCCTGGAATCAGACAGTAGACACCCTAGAGGGCTGAACAATACAGAAGACCTACATAACTTCCAGTAACGTAGTCCACTGTATACAATATATGAAATGTATACATTTAGATATCCCTAGCTGCAACCCCGTCCCTGTTTTTAAACCCCCTGCACAACAATTTTAACTTTAATCATGCACTAACACACCAACACAATTATTGCACTTTAAACCATTGCATTTTGCATTCTTGAGTACTGTATGTAGAAACTATATGTGCTTTACAAATTGCGAGCTTTGCACCAACATTTTTAGATGTTATTCACATACAATTTGCTTAGATTTTAGATAAGCAATAAGCTTACAATTTGCGAGTGTTGCACTGATGTTGATGAATTTATTCATATTTAATATTCTTATTATTAGATATATGAAATGCTCAATAGGTCTTTTTATGAATTTTTATCAATTTTAAATATATGAATCCATTAGTATATATTTAATATCATGTAATGAAGGACACAATATTTAAGTATAGGTGTGTAACAAAAATTATTTTTTAATCTACAACATGATCAAGTTCATTGTTTATACAGAACTATTTTGCAATACTATTGTCAGTTATACCGGCATTCATGCAGATATTTTAATCAACACTTGCACTTTACAAAATTATCAAATAATGTTGGATATGTTAGATCAAGCCTAAGCAAATGTGTAAGCAACCATATAACACGCTTTAGTAAAACAGATCATGGGGCAATACTAGTAAAATAGTATGTCTTCAATGTTCACTTGTGATCACATGACACGGGAGAAACAAAAAAACAGCCAAACATAAGGATATACAAACAGTTGGCGGGCTGCGTTTCCGCATGTGAACAAGGAAACTTTGTTATCCGAAACGCGTCATAAGCTGTGAAGAACAAATAAAGACCTGATTTTTTGCGTCGATATTTCGGAGTGCTTGACTCTCTCTTCGCCGACTGGGCAGTGGGGAGAGTCGAATAGACGAATACTTGTTATATCTATATATCTATATATCTATATATATATATTTTATCCAAAGGTTTGCCACAATGTCGAGGACGCACACAATGTAAGGCTGGATCAGTTCAACAATCCTTTATTCAACAGAACAGGTAACATCGCTGGAAATGTCACAGCCTTGCCCTACGCGTTTCGGTGCTCCTGCAGCTTGATCACGGGCTGGCGCGCTTTGAGCAGAAACAAACCGGAAAAGTCCTGCATACCCTGGTTATATCGCCATCTGCTGGGCTGTGAGAATTGAAAGGCTGCTTGGGACTTGTAGTCCTGTGTATTGAAATAATATCCATAATGTGCGTCCTCGACGTTGTGGCAAACCTTTGGATGATATATATATATATATATATATATATATATATATATATATATATATATATATATATATGGTCAAACAACTCCGCCCAATGCCTTGCTCTCAGCAGTGTGGGTGCGCTGGTTGCGTAGGCGGTTCGCAACAAAATATCTCCAAAGACACACGTTTCCCAAGGTAACGTGAAGCGCACTCGAGCTCGTAATTCAAAATTAAATCTTTATTTCATTCTCCGTAGAAAGCTGACACACGCGTTCCGGCACCCTGGCCTTCGTCAGTGTCAGTTAGTGCATTACAATGGCCACATATAAATAATCACTATCTTCATTGGACAGGACAAAAGGTGAGCAAAACCAACAAAGGACTAGTCAACTCGATCACAATGAATCGATCGTTATGTGTCGGCCATTTTAACCTAGTCAATTGTCAGAAAATAACGACAAAATTAGAAGGGTAATTCATCAAACCATAACATACGTGTGGGTACATAAAGCAATCTTGAACCCTTGAAACATATTTGACATATAGAAATGGATATGCACAAATTACACAAATGCCTTAGAGGATAAATGAAAAATCAGTTCATTCCTTTACATAAATTTACATGATTGATCATACCAAACTAATTGAAAATATTGATCCCTCATAAGGCAAGTGAAAATTTAACCGAATAGAGCCCTCCAATGGGCTGATGTCTCATAATAGATGCAAAATATATACAAATTGTATGTGCAAGTACCCCACTTGTTGCTTGTTCAACCTGACTATTGATATTCTGTGGGATTAGACTTTGAATTAACCAATAAAGGACCACAGTTCTTCTTCCATATTGAGACCCCCCGGAGTGCGTGTCTGGAGTTCAACAATAAAGCGTGCCTCCAGTTGCCGCAATTCTTTGACCCTGTCCCCACCCCTTTCAGTGACGGGGACGTGGTCAAGGCAGAAATAACTTAGTTTGTCACTCGAGAGGGGCCTGACATTCTGCCCTACCTCTGAATGGGACTATGTCCAAACTAGAATAGATCTTTATTGTTTCGTACGCAAACTGAAATTACAGAAAACTTTCAGACTACGCCCAATTCTACCTTCACCAGTAATACCACATCAAACAACGGATATATTAACAGGACAAGATCTTGAAACGCTGGAAACCCTGCATGGGTTGCAACAAGGTGCGACATCAACGTAGCCGGAAGGAGAGGTGAATCCTCTTCCAAATATCAACCAAACCAGCGGGAAAAGCAAATTCAAGAAGAAATCCAAGTTCATTCCTAAAATGCCCTTTGATGCCATTGATTGTTTCCATGATTCCGTGGTAAGAGATCTCAACAAACTAAGGTCACACGACAATGCATGGCAATCAAAAAGTTATAACTTCTACAATTTATCAAAAGCTCATTGGGCAGCAGTTAAGACCCTCAAAGAAGATGCAGACATCATTATCAAACAGTCTGATAAAGGCGGCAATGTGGTGGTGATGTCCAGAGAGTCTTACAAAGAGGAAGCATTAAGATTATTGGGTGACATAACCAGCTACGCAACAATCAACAGAGAAAGGTATAATACCAGCGTGACACTATTCTATGATCTGCTTGAAAAATGGAAAAACTGTGGTATTTTGGAGGAGGATGAATTCCAGTTCATTAAAGTGGACAGTCCTGTACTACCAACCTTCTATCATTTACCGAAAATCCACAAGGACCCCCTAAAGCCACCAGGGCGCCCTATAGTCTCCAGCAAAGAGAGCTTGTTGGAGAAGGCATCTATTTACGTAGATCATTTTCTTTTTCCCCTTGTAGCTGATTTAAGCTCTTTCATCCAGGACACAACTGATTTCATTAAGCGCATACAAGAGATACAGTGGGAACCTGACTTTGTATTAATAACCATGGACATAACCAGTCTCTATACCTGTATTGCACATAATGATGGACTGAGAGCACTCCGTTATTTTCTGAAAACCAGACCATTGAAGTTCCTGATGCACAATAACATGCTACTGGAATTTGCTGAATTCTGTTTATGTAACAATATCTTTCTTTTTGGCGGTCAGCTATACCTGCAAACTCAGGGTACTGCGATGGGCACGTGCTTCGCCCCCAGCTACGCGAACTTGTTCGTGGGCTGGTGGGAGAAGCACGTGGCCTGGGCAGACCATAACGAGATATGGGTCGAGAAAATTGCCCTATGGGCACGCTACATTGATGACCTATTCATCGTGTGGAAAGGTACACCTGAAGAGGCAAGAGAGTATGTAGATATCTTGAATAACAATACCCTCAATCTTCAATTTACAAGTTATATGAGTAAAACCGAGGTACCATTTCTAGACCTTTCAGTCTTTGTGGCAGATGGCAAAATTTGTACCAAGCTTTATCGTAAGCCCACTGCAGGGAATACAGTTCTGCATTATAAAAGTCAACACCCTCAGTCATTAATACGGAGTATTCCCTACGGGGAGCTGTTGCGGTTGAAAAGGAACTGCACGCTCCCCGATGACTATACCCAGGCAGCTAGTGAGTCGTTGAGTAGATTCAGATCAAGAGGATACACCAGTGATCTCCTCAATGACACTGCCTTAAAAGTGCAGGCGATTGAGAGACAGTCTCTTTTGGGCTCAAAAGAGCCTAAGAAGGCTGCCACACCGGAAGATATTGTAAGTCCCCGACTCATTTTGGGCTTTTCTACACAAGCCAGAACCATTAGGGGACTTGTAGAAAAGAACTGGAAAATTCTTCAAACTGATACTGTCATTGGTAAAACTATCCCTGAGCAACCTGAGGTCACCTACCGCAAAAGCAAATCACTAAAAGATCTACTAGTACGTAGCCATTTCTCTGACAGTATCCCGAAAAAAACTGTGTCTGGCTTTTACCCATGCCTTGCATGTAAAGCTTGTAAAAATAGCAAAAAGGTTAAAGAATACAGGGTCCCCGGTAGAAAAGGAATGTGCACCATCAACAGGTTCATGAATTGCAACACGAATTTTGTTGTTTATTGTTTGATTTGCCCATGTGGTCTCCAATACGTTGGAAGCACCATCCATCCTGCGAAGAAACGTGTGTTGGAACACACACGGGCAATCACCAACCGGGACACTAACTACCCGGTGGCCAGGCATTTTGCCGAAAAACATGAATCTCGCAGTGACAAACTAAGTTATTTCTGCCTTGACCACGTCCCCGTCACTGAAAGGGGTGGGGACAGGGTCAAAGAATTGCGGCAACTGGAGGCACGCTTTATTGTTGAACTCCAGACACGCACTCCGGGGGGTCTCAATATGGAAGAAGAACTGTGGTCCTTTATTGGTTAATTCAAAGTCTAATCCCACAGAATATCAATAGTCAGGTTGAACAAGCAACAAGTGGGGTACTTGCACATACAATTTGTATATATTTTGCATCTATTATGAGACATCAGCCCATTGGAGGGCTCTATTCGGTTAAATTTTCACTTGCCTTATGAGGGATCAATATTTTCAATTAGTTTGGTATGATCAATCATGTAAATTTATGTAAAGGAATGAACTGATTTTTCATTTATCCTCTAAGGCATTTGTGTAATTTGTGCATATCCATTTCTATATGTCAAATATGTTTCAAGGGTTCAAGATTGCTTTATGTACCCACACGTATGTTATGGTTTGATGAATTACCCTTCTAATTTTGTCGTTATTTTCTGACAATTGACTAGGTTAAAATGGCCGACACATAACGATCGATTCATTGTGATCGAGTTGACTAGTCCTTTGTTGGTTTTGCTCACCTTTTGTCCTGTCCAATGAAGATAGTGATTATTTATATGTGGCCATTGTAATGCACTAACTGACACTGACGAAGGCCAGGGTGCCGGAACGCGTGTGTCAGCTTTCTACGGAGAATGAAATAAAGATTTAATTTTGAATTACGAGCTCGAGTGCGCTTCACGTTACCTTGGGAAACGTGTGTCTTTGGAGATATATATATATATATATATATATATATATATATATATATATATATATTTATATATATATATATATTTCACTGAAAAAATCATAGGCTGCAGGGATGTTATAGTTAACCCTGGGCGTGACACTACGCTTCGCCCACGTAGTGTACGTAGCGCTGCCTGCTTCGCAGTTTTCGAAGTAGGCGAAGCAGGCAGCGCTACACACATGCCAGGGCGAAGCGTAGCTGCCTGCCACCCACCACCCGCCTCCCGCCCACCCTCCTTTTAAAACATACCCTGAATGTAAAATTAATGAAAGTAAAGACACTTACCTGAAGCGCGGCGTCTCCGGGGCTACCTCTTCCTGGTTTCCAACTTCTTCTGACAAATGCGCATGCGCGGACGCCCGCGCATGCGCATTTCTCGCAAGAAATGCGCATGCGTGGGCGTCCGCGCATGCGCATTTCTCACAAGAAGTTGGAAACCAGGAAGAGGGAGCCCCGGAGACGCCGTGCTTCAGGTAAGTGTCTTTACTTTTATTTATTATAAATTCAGGGTATGTTTTAAAAGGTGGGTGGGCGGGAGGTGGGTGGCACATAGTGGGGCAACCCAGAGCGCGTAGTGTGCGTAGATTTGGGCACACTACGTGCTGCTTCACGTAGCCCCACTACACCCACTACGCCCACCCTTAGTCATAGTTAGAAATTAGCATTTAAAAAACCTTTGAAATTTACTGAAAAAAACATAGGTTTCAGGGACGTTATAGTTAGAAATTAGCATTTGAAAAACCTTAGAAATTCACTGAAAAAACCCACAGCTTTCAGGAACATTATAGTTAGTTGGACATTTCACTCGTATTGAATTGTTTTTAAAATATCTGTATTTTTAAAACTACTAAATATTTGCTTTTAAGATTAAGTCTGCATTTATATGCCTTTTTAAAAATTCACCAATCCAAAAGCTCACTCACCTTGAGGGTACTCTGAATACTAGAGCGCCCCAGCAACTTCCTGCCCCCTCCCGGGTCCCGATCACGTAACTTCCAGGAGGGACTTAGGCAAACAGCCGGCATAAACGCCGGTTGCAGCACAGGAGCGGGCACGCGAGACTAGAGTTTGCCACCCGACAACAGTGCATTTTTAACTTGCAATTGAATTGTTTTTAAAATATCTGTATTTTTAAAACTACTAAAGTGTTGCTTTTAAGATTGTTAAGTCTGAATCTATATGCCTTTTTAAAAAATTCACCAATCCAAAAGCTCACTCACCTTGAGGGCGCTCTGAATACTAGAGCTCCCCAGCAACTTCCTCCCTCCTCCCGGGTCCCAATCATGTGACTTCCAGGAGGGGCTTAGGCAAATAGCCAGCATAAATGCTGGTTGCAGTGCAGGAGTGCAGCGGAAGCGCACAGCTAGCGCACCAAAGGCGCACCAAAGGCAAGCCCGTCTGCGCCCGGCTGCACTCGGCCGGGCCCAGGGCCTAGTCACTATGCCCAATTTCTCGAATACTCCTCCCCGGTCCTCAGAATGCTGCACTGTACCTCATTTAAGCCAGGAGCTAATACTCTAGCTCGCTTGTGTCACTATAGCATTGGTCAGACACGAGATTCGTTCCCCGAGGTCAGGTTGCCCACTGCCCATTGACACAGAGACCCTTAATAAATGACTAGCTTAGGTCAGATCCAGCTCCCCCCTGGACCACTGCCCTCCTCACATACTGAAAACGGAGCTCATGGCTCTCCCTGATCCAGTACTTGCCCTCCTGAACCACTCCATGACCCAGGGCTGTGTCCTCAATGCCTTCAAGGAGGTTATAGTAGTCCCCCTCCTAAAGAAACCGGGCGCAGACACCCAGACACGAGCAAATTACCGCCCCATCTCTTTACTCCCTTACATGGCCAAGATATTAGAACCCACGTGGCCAAATGCCTGTCCAATTTTTCAGAACAGACAGGTTTCCTCGATCCTAGCCAAGCCAGCTTCCAGCCAGCGCATTCCACAGAAAAAGCAGACACAGGCACGCCCAAGGCCCTGGTACTGCTTGATCTCTCGGCTGCATTTGACACGGTCGACCGTGTCAGCGAGGCAGGCTTCCAGGGTCCAGCACTCAGCTGGATAAAGTCCTTCCTAAAATACCACACCCAGGCAGTCTGCATCGGCCATTTCACCGCCTCCAAACTAAAAACTACGTGTGGGGTCCCACAGGGCTCTTCCCTCTCCCCCCACCTCTTCAACCTCTACCTCCTCCCACTAATAAGATCCTTGAAAGAAAGAAGTGTGACCACTTTCAACTACGCCGACTGCCTCCAACTTATGTTCATAATTGACAACTCTCCCTAGTCAATCTCTGACTTCCAATCCACCATGACATTAATTCGTCAATGGATGGACCATAATCATCTCAAGCTGAATCCCAGAAAAACTGAACTGATACTGATGGGTGATGCACACAGACAGGAGGGCCCACATTTCTGGCCAAATAACCTGGGTCCCCCCCCCTACTCTCACCAACTCAGTAAAATGTCTAGGGGTCTCTATTGGTAACAACCTGTCCCTCAAAACGCACGTAGGCACTGTGATCTCCAACTGCTTCCTGCAACTACAGAAAATAAGGAAGATTAGCAGGTTACTATCTCAAGCTGCACTAGTCCAGGTCGTGATAGCCCTGGTCCTATCTCATCTTGACTACGCCAACGCTACGTTCCTGGGTCTCCCACTCGGCCTCACTAGCGGCACGATTAATATTTAAACAACCCAGGTGGCAACATGCTTCCCTTTTCCGTAGGAAACTGCACTGGCTCCCCATTCCCCAGCGCTGTGCCTTTAAAGTTGGCCGCCTGGTGTACAAATCCCTAAACGGTCACAGCCCCAAATTCATTGATAACCGCATCTCCCGATACATTCCCACACACAACCTCCGCTCAGCCCAACTCCACCTCCTCACAGTGCCGACCTTCAAACTGAAGCGTCAAGGGGGATGCAGGTTCGCGATCCTGGCCCCCCGACTATGGAATTCCATCCCCCTGGAAATCAGACTCAGCACAAACCTGCTCAATTTCAGAAAGTCTCTCAAGACTATTCACACTTGCTTACAAATGATCTGCTTTGGGCCTGTCCACCCCCTAGTCTCTTTAGCGCCAAGAAACCAACCAGTGAATGAGCGCTTTACAAATCATTGCTAACATAACATAACTCGTACAAAACCAGAGAAATTCCGACGTTATAGTTAGTTGAGCATACCAACTCACTCATTCCTAGGCCTACACACACATCCACTCATTCACCAATACAGTCACTTATACAAGCAGTCACTCATCAATACAGCACTATCATATGCACTTATACACCCATACAGACACTCACACACCGCCGCTCATCCGTAGAGTTACTGACAAACCTAGTCTGTCATGCAAAGAATCAATCACACTCCTATTTACTAACCTACACAGTTATACACACACCACCTCACTTTTTCATACAGATACTAACACATACATACTGTCTTATACAATCACTGATACAAGCACACACTCATCCATACAGCCACTCTCACTATTACTCACTCTCACATAGTCATATAGTCATTTATATACTTCAACACTCACATATACTACCTTTCATATATGTAGTTACTCATACATGTACCACTGAGACATCCATTCACTCACCAACACACCCATACACACACTCACCCACACAGCCCTTCACAGATGCACTCTTGAACCCATACACCCAGTGAATCACATACCACAGACTGAGGAACCCATACAGATACTCAGACAACCAATCAATAACCCATATAGACACTCATGTAGCTACTCACCAACCCATGCAGCCGCTTACACACCAACTGACAGACTGATACAAACATTCACACAGTTTAGTCACTAACCCATGCATTCAGTGAGACACGTTTAATCAATCACTTATACAGTCAGTCATGCACCTACTAAATCATCCATTCAGACACTTATACAGCGGAGGGTAAAAGTAGGGATAGTTAGCCCCCTACGTCAACCTTGGGGGCCAATTACCCCTTTTATTACCTCCAGTAAGTCCCACACAGCAGGATTGCTAACTTGTTATATAAGACCCCGCCCCCTCCCTGCACCACTGTGCAAACGCACCCCCTGGCGTGTTGTAAGTTGCAGGAGAGGTGTAAAAAGGGGCATGGCCTTGAACCACCTCTCTGCAACACAGCACTGTGGCGCTTACTGAAGGTACCTGGTGGGCTAGTTGGCCCCAGGGACCCTCAGTATTCAAGGGGACTTAATCCCCCAATTTAGAAGGTGCCAGTGGGCGCGTTTGCCGAGTGCTGCAGGGCCTCGGCGAGTTGCCGGTTTCTTTTTTTTTCTGTGAGGGGGGATGCGTGGCCCCCCTTCCCTGGCCTACTCTTGGCCCTGGGGACCCCATCCCCCGGGGCCTGAGCATTTTCTTTTTATGTTTTTAAAAAAAAAGAAACAGGAAGGGGGCTGTGTGGCTCCCCTTCCCTGGGCCACTATTGGCCCTGGGGACCCCATCCACTGGGGCCTGGCCTACTTCTTTAGTTATTAATTATATTTCTAGGGAGGGGGGCCGCGTGAACCCCCTCCCCTGGGCCATTTCTGGTTCCGGGGACCCCATTCCCGGGGCCCGCCCTTTTTTTGTAATAGAATTAATGGGGAGGGGGACAGCGTGGCCCCCCTTCCGGGCCACTCCTGGCCCTGTGGACCCCATCCCCCGGGGCAGGCCCTTTGCGTTGGGGACTGTGCGGTAAGCCCCAATGGTCCCGCCGGCCCCCTGCCTCCTGCGGGAGCCAGCATTGCTTTTGAGCAAGGGGAGCTGCTGACATGGAGCTCCCCTTGCTCAAAAGCAATTCTGATTTGCTTCATTGAAGCGAGAGCAGGTTTCCCTGCTCTCGCTTCAATGAAGCAAAGCAGAGTTTGCAATGACAGGGCAGAAGCCGCATGGCTCCCGACCTGCAATAGCTAACAGCAATGTCCCGGGGGTGGGCATCCATGCAGTAAATGTAAAGCGTGTGTGGGAAGTAGAATAACTTTAACGTACAGTGTACCTGGGCACAAAAATCAGAAAATCATAAGAAGATTTTTGACATGCAACACCTGGTATGTAGTATATTGTTTAGTATGTCCATGTGGACTGAAGTACATGGGAAGCACTATCCACCCATTGAAAATTCGCATTTTAGAACACATGCGAGCAATAGCCAAAAAAGATGCCACATATCCTGTGGCAAGGCATTTTGCGGAACAGCACCAGAGCAATAGGGATCTGTTGCGTTTCTTCGGAGTGGATCAGGTGCTTCCTAACATTTAGAGTCATTAAACTAAGGAGATTAGAGTCACGATACATAATTGACCTCGAAACAAAGAATCTGAAAGGGATGACTAGTGGCGAGGAAATGGCGGTACATCTGGGGGACTGATTCTGAGTATATTAAAAACATTGGCTCTTTGGGAATGGTGTAATACTTTTCAGGTAAAATTGTAAAAAAATTGTTGAAATAATAGAAAGATGACAAAAATAAGAGCAAAAGTGAAAAAATGCTCGGGGTAACATTGATGCAAAGCAGATCGTACAATGAAATGGTATTGTTTTCATGATGTTTTTATGATGACGTTGGGGTACAAAAAAGTCGATACACGGCAGGATTTGGAGGGTTGAATTGAACTTCGCTCGAAGGCTAACCGATATAGGGTGTTATAAGTGTCCGTTCTGACATGAGGCCGATTTATGGCATAACTATGGGCAATTTTGCCTTTAGTTCTCAGTTTACGTGACCATTTTATCAAAAGCCAATATACGGCATAAATGTATATGTAGAGCGAGTGGAGGATTTTCCCATCGTAGATAAAAGTACCGGAACAAGCCGATACACGGAAAAATAAGTATGCAATGTACTATTGGGTGACAAACAAGACTAATGGAATTATCCTTGCTGATAAGTGTTATAACTGTGCACGATGAATGTCTTAAAATCAAATGTTTGAATTTAAATAGATGTATTTGACCATTGAAAGATGGTGGGTCCCCTTTGAAAGCATCAATTGTCCATCTTTGATTACAATGCCCCAGAAATCATGTGATGTGATCTGCTTTGAATGTTGAAATCTTTTAGTATAAAAAAATGCTGCAGGAATGGCGTGCTTGTGAAGCATTTGATGAAGGCGATTGCCGAAACACATCATGTTTTGTTAATGGAAAAAAAACGGATGGAATTAAAAACCCCCACAAGTGCCTAATTTTTCCAAGGATTTATGGAAACTGAGCGAATATTGAATTCATGGATGCACCTCCGTGAGGAAGGCACCCGTTCGAGAGTGCACCAAAGTAGGTGCAAACGAGAAACATATATATATATATATATATATATATAGATATATATATATATATATCTTTGTAAGGATGAAATCTGAGAGTTTCCAGAAATAATCCAGCGGCACACCCAGGACAAAACAATAATTTTTTTTATTGCTTTAAACGAACAGAACTTCGCGTTTCGGCGAAGCCTTTGTCAAGTTAGTGACCTGTGCCCCAATTCCCTTAGAAATACAGGTCATGGTTGATAAACAGTGAAGAAATACTGTCGCCGTCAAACATTTCATTTGTTTAAATTTTCGTAACATCAATAATAAAATTGCTTATAGAACAGTCAATAATATTAATGATCAAAAAATATAAATAGTAATAATGATAATACGATTATTTACACGGCCCGATGAAAATCCAAGGAAAAGAAATGACAATCACATTTCTGCCTATGAATGCCCAAGTGCAATATCTCATTAATAATAAGACAAATTCATATTAAATATCAGAAAAGGTACCCAGAGTGCAGAGGGTAATGTACTCACATTGCAGCACGTAAATGCTCCACTCCATTGACATTCCCATTATATAAGTGCCAATTATTCGAATTCTGTCACATCGTAAATATTGCTTGTGGTTAACCAATAATAATAATGATCACCAGAATATGCACTTATTTACATACCCCAATAGAAAAGGACAGGAAAAGCAATACGAGTCACAATTCCACTTATCGATACCAAAGTGCAATATCTCCTGGATACAACATCGATTCCTTATTTATATCCTTATGGAATGACAGAAAGGGGGAGTCCTAAAAGTGCTTGGGTAATGTACCCACATTGCAACATGTTTTCACTCTATTAATAGTACCATTATACTAGTTCAAATCATCACCGGGTAATGTACCCGAACTCTATTCATGTGGCAGCACAGAGCACTCGTTTCATACATCTCATAACCGGCCATTGCCTAAACATCATCTGGTCATTATTTCATAATAAAATATATTATAGTTGCAAATTAGATAAACAGTTCAACAATTTATATCAGCGATAAATTTCTTCTACCACTGTATTATATGTATCATTTTCAAGAAGAGAGGGATATTAAGGGGCGGGGGTCATCAGCTGTTCGTGGTGAAAACCGTGAAAAATGTATCTATACTAATGAATACACCCAGTGAGAAATAAAAAATGACGAAGATGAATATCACCGAAGGGTTAGGGCAGCATATCACTCTGCTAAGCCTAGCTAGTGATAAACAGTAGATCTATGCAATTATATTGACATAATCCCATCACAGGTCATTATTATAATTTTGCCCTTGACTCCAGTATTTAAAAAAGAAAGAAAAAAGGTGTTAAAATGCAATATGAACATAAGGAGAACATGTCGGAGGAAGAGGAAAAAATCTAAACCCCTATATGGGTGGCCAGTTCTTCACCATAGTTCATCCCGTTAGGGATTTTGGTGTTGAGTTTGATAATGTACTTGGACTCAGTAATTCTTAGAAGTTTCTCACGATCTCCCCCTCTAGGGAGATGTAAGATCCTATCAATGCCATCTTACCTCTCCCTAGAGGGGGAGATCGTTCTCCTTATGTTCATATTGCATTTTAACACCTTTTTTCTTTCTTTTTTAAATACCGGAGTCAAGGGCAAAATTATAATAATGACCTGTGATGGGATTATGTCAATATAATTGCATAGATCTACTGTTTATCACTAGCTAGGCTTAGCAGAGTGATATGCTGCCCTAACCCTTTGGTGATATTCATCTTCGTCATTTTTTATTTCTCACTGGGTGTATTCATTAGTATAGATACATTTTTCACGGTTTTCACCACGAACAGCTGATGACCCCGCCCCTTAATATCCCTCTCTTCTTGAAAATGATACATATAATACAGTGGTAGAAGAAATTTATCGCTGATATAAATTGTTGAACTGTTTATCTAATTTGCAACTATAATACATTTTATTATGAAATAATGACCAGATGATGTTTAGGCAATGGCCGGTTATGAGATGTATGAAACGAGTGCTCTGTGCTGCCACATGAATAGAGTTCGGGTACATTACCCGGTGATGATTTGAACTAGTATAATGGTACTATTAATAGAGTGAAAACATGTTGCAATGTGGGTACATTACCCAAGCACTTTTAGGACTCCCCCTTTCTGTCATTCCATAAGGATATAAATAAGGAATCGATGTTGTATCCAGGAGATATTGCACTTTGGTATCGATAAGTGGAATTGTGACTCGTATTGCTTTTCCTGTCCTTTTCTATTGGGGTATGTAAATAAGTGCATATTCTGGTGATCATTATTATTATTGGTTGACCACAAGCAATATTTACGATGTGACCGAATTCGAATAATTGGCTCTTATATAATGGGAATGTCAATGGAGTGGAGCATTTACGTGCTGCAATGTGAGTACATTACCCTCTGCACTCTGGGTACCTTTTCTGATATTTAATATGAATTTGTCTTATTATTAATGAGATATTGCACTTGGGCATTCATAGGCAGAAATGTGATTGTCATTTCTTTTCCTTGGATTTTCATCGGGCCGTGTAAATAATCGTATTATCATTATTATTATTTATATTTTTTGATCATTAATATTATTGACTGTTCTATAAGCAATTGTATTATTGATGTTACGAAAATTTAAACAAATGAAATGTTTGACGGCGACAGTATTTCTTCACTGTTTATCAACCATGACCTGTATTTCTAAGGGAATTGGGGCACAGGTCACTAACTTGACAAAGGCTTCGCCGAAACGCGTAGTTCTGTTCGTTTAAAGCAATAAAAAAATGTATTGTTTTGTCCTGGGTGTGCCGCTGGATTATTTTCTGGGAACTCTCAGATTTCATCCTTACAAAGACGTAAAAAGCGGAGTTGCGACTGTGGCTGGCACCGGCGTCGATAGGAAGGAGAGCGGGGATTTCGCAACGACTTTTTGGAAACCATATATATATATATATATATATATATATATATATAAAAAAAAGCAGAGTTGTCCCAATAGAGAGGTCACTCCTGGGGGGGTTTTTCAGCACACACACCAATGGCAGCAGCAGCTCAAGCGAGAACCTCAACTTCCAGTTGCAAGTATAGCCAGACGCGTTTCAAGCCGTAGCCCTTGTTCACTGGCTTGCACAGAGTAAACGGAGGCAGCATGGCGTTAGGAACATCTTTATTCAATCAAACAGTCCCGCCCCAATGGGCGTCATCAGGCAAGGCATTGTGGGTCATGTAGTTCCTATGTCTGTGCTGACTGCAAGTTCCTTAAAACCCTAGTGGATTCGTTGCCCCCAAAATTACAATCAATCCAAGTGGAGTTGTTATTGGTATTCTGATCCCAAATGGGTGAAAGTTGGAGAGAAAGCGCTGACTGCTCACCAATAATTTCCATAGGTGAGGCCCCCTCCACTCCAAAAGTGCGTGCGGTTGCAAGCATAATGATCCGCAAAATATGCGGTTGGACCTCTCTGCGGCCGGACCAGCCGCTATACACAAAAAAGCAGAGTTGTCCCAATAGAGAGGTCACTCCTGGGGGGGTTTTTCAGCACACACACCAATGGCAGCAGCAGCTCAAGCGAGAACCTCAACTTCCAGTTGCAAGTATAGCCAGACGCGTTTCAAGCCGTAGCCCTTGTTCACTGGCTTGCACAGAGTAAACGGAGGCAGCATGGCGTTAGGAACATCTTTATTCAATCAAACAGTCCCGCCCCAATGGGCGTCATCAGGCAAGGCATTGTGGGTCATGTAGTTCCTATGTCTGTGCTGACTGCAAGTTCCTTAAAACCCTAGTGGATTCGTTGCCCCCAAAATTACAATCAATCCAAGTGGAGTTGTTATTGGTATTCTGATCCCAAATGGGTGAAAGTTGGAGAGAAAGCGCTGACTGCTCACCAATAATTTCCATAGGTGAGGCCCCCTCCACTCCAAAAGTGCGTGCGGTTGCAAGCATAAGGATCCGCAAAATAAGCGGCGGGACCTCTCTGCGGCCGGACCAGCCGCTATACACAAAAAAGCAGAGTTGTCCCAATAGAGAGGTCACTCCTGGGGGGGTTTTTCAGCACACACACCAATGGCAGCAGCAGCTTAAGCGAGAACCTCAACTTCCAGTTGCAAGTATAGCCAGACGCGTTTCAAGCCGTAGCCCTTGTTCACTGGCTTGCACAGAGTAAACGGAGGCAGCATGGCGTTAGGAACATCTTTATTCAATCAAACAGTCCCGCCCCAATGGGCGTCATCAGGCAAGGCATTGTGGGTCATGTAGTTCCTATGTCTGTGCTGACTGCAAGTTCCTTAAAACCCTAGTGGATTCGTTGCCCCCAAAATTACAATCAATCCAAGTGGAGTTGTTATTGGTATTCTGATCCCAAATGGGTGAAAGTTGTAGAGAAAGCGCTGACTGCTCACCAATAATTTCCATAGGTGAGGCCCCCTCCACTCCAAAAGTGCGTGCGGTTGCAAGCATAAGGATCCGCAAAATAAGCGGCGGGACCTCTCTGCGGCCGGACCAGCCGCTATACACAAAAAAGCAGAGTTGTCCCAATAGAGAGGTCACTCCTGGGGGGGTTTTTCAGCACACACACCAATGGCAGCAGCAGCTCAAGCGAGAACCTCAACTTCCAGTTGCAAGTATAGCCAGACGCGTTTCAAGCCGTAGCCCTTGTTCACTGGCTTGCACAGAGTAAACGGAGGCAGCATGGCGTTAGGAACATCTTTATTCAATCAAACAGTCCCGCCCCAATGGGCGTCATCAGGCAAGGCATTGTGGGTCATGTAGTTCCTATGTCTGTGCTGACTGCAAGTTCCTTAAAACCCTAGTGGATTCGTTGCCCCCAAAATTACAATCAATCCAAGTGGAGTTGTTATTGGTATTCTGATCCCAAATGGGTGAAAGTTGGAGAGAAAGCGCTGACTGCTCACCAATAATTTCCATAGGTGAGGCCCCCTCCACTCCAAAAGTGCGTGCGGTTGCAAGCATAAGGATCTGCAAAATAAGCGGCGGGACCTCTCTGCGGCCGGACCAGCCGCTATACACAAAAAAGCAGAGTTGTCCCAATAGAGAGGTCACTCCTGGGGGGGTTTTTCAGCACACACACCAATGGCAGCAGCAGCTCAAGCGAGAACCTCAACTTCCAGTTGCAAGTATAGCCAGACGCGTTTCAAGCCGTAGCCCTTGTTCACTGGCTTGCACAGAGTAAACGGAGGCAGCATGGCGTTAGGAACATCTTTATTCAATCAAACAGTCCCGCCCCAATGGGCGTCATCAGGCAAGGCATTGTGGGTCGTGTAGTTCCTATGTCTGTGCTGACTGCAAGTTCCTTAAAACCCTAGTGGATTCGTTGCCCCCAAAATTACAATCAATCCAAGTGGAGTTGTTATTGGTATTCTGATCCCAAATGGGTGAAAGTTGGAGAGAAAGCGCTGACTGCTCACCAATAATTTCCATAGGTGAGGCCCCCTCCACTCCAAAAGTGCGTGCGGTTGCAAGCATAAGGATCCGCAAAATAAGCGGCGGGACCTCTCTGCGGCCGGACCAGCCGCTATACACAAAAAAGCAGAGTTGTCCCAATAGAGAGGTCACTCCTGGGGGGGTTTTTCAGCACACACACCAATGGCAGCAGCAGCTCAAGCGAGAACCTCAACTTCCAGTTGCAAGTATAGCCAGACGCGTTTCAAGCCGTAGCCCTTGTTCACTGGCTTGCACAGAGTAAACGGAGGCAGCATGGCGTTAGGAACATCTTTATTCAATCAAACAGTCCCGCCCCAATGGGCGTCATCAGGCAAGGCATTGTGGGTCGTGTAGTTCCTATGTCTGTGCTGACTGCAAGTTCCTTAAAACCCTAGTGGATTCGTTGCCCCCAAAATTACAATCAATCCAAGTGGAGTTGTTATTGGTATTCTGATCCCAAATGGGTGAAAGTTGGAGAGAAAGCGCTGACTGCTCACCAATAATTTCCATAGGTGAGGCCCCCTCCACTCCAAAAGTGCGTGCGGTTGCAAGCATAAGGATCCGCAAAATAAGCGGCGGGACCTCTCTGCGGCCGGACCAGCCGCTATACACAAAAAAGCAGAGTTGTCCCAATAGAGAGGTCACTCCTGGGGGGGTTTTTCAGCACACACACCAATGGCAGCAGCAGCTCAAGCGAGAACCTCAACTTCCAGTTGCAAGTATAGCCAGACGCGTTTCAAGCCGTAGCCCTTGTTCACTGGCTTGCACAGAGTAAACGGAGGCAGCATGGCGTTAGGAACATCTTTATTCAATCAAACAGTCCCGCCCCAATGGGCGTCATCAGGCAAGGCATTGTGGGTCATGTAGTTCCTATGTCTGTGCTGACTGCAAGTTCCTTAAAACCCTAGTGGATTCGTTGCCCCCAAAATTACAATCAATCCAAGTGGAGTTGTTATTGGTATTCTGATCCCAAATGGGTGAAAGTTGGAGAGAAAGCGCTGACTGCTCACCAATAATTTCCATAGGTGAGGCCCCCTCCACTCCAAAAGTGCGTGCGGTTGCAAGCATAAGGATCCGCAAAATAAGCGGCGGGACCTCTCTGCGGCCGGACCAGCCGCTATACACAAAAAAGCAGAGTTGTCCCAATAGAGAGGTCACTCCTGGGGGGGTTTTTCAGCACACACACCAATGGCAGCAGCAGCTCAAGCGAGAACCTCAACTTCCAGTTGCAAGTATAGCCAGACGCGTTTCAAGCCGTAGCCCTTGTTCACTGGCTTGCACAGAGTAAACGGAGGCAGCATGGCGTTAGGAACATCTTTATTCAATCAAACAGTCCCGCCCCAATGGGCGTCATCAGGCAAGGCATTGTGGGTCATGTAGTTCCTATGTCTGTGCTGACTGCAAGTTCCTTAAAACCCTAGTGGATTCGTTGCCCCCAAAATTACAATCAATCCAAGTGGAGTTGTTATTGGTATTCTGATCCCAAATGGGTGAAAGTTGGAGAGAAAGCGCTGACTGCTCACCAATAATTTCCATAGGTGAGGCCCCCTCCACTCCAAAAGTGCGTGCGGTTGCAAGCATAAGGATCCGCAAAATAAGCGGCGGGACCTCTCTGCGGCCGGACCAGCCGCTATACATAGCCAGATGCTTGCAACCGAACTTGCAGTCAGCACAGACATAGGAACTACATGACCCACAATGCCTTGCCTGATGACGCCCATTGGGGCGGGACTGTTTGATTGAATAAAGATGTTCCTAATGCCATGCTGCCTCCGTTTACTCTGTGCAAGCCAGTGAACAAGGGCTACGGCTTGAAACGCGTCTGGCTATACTTGCAACTGGAAGTTGAGGTTCTCGCTTGAGCTGCTGCTGCCATTGGTGTGTGTGCTGAAAAACCCCCCCAGGAGTGACCTCTCTATTGGGACAACTCTGCTTTTTTGTGTATAGCGGCTGGTCCGGCCGCAGAGAGGTCCCGCCGCTTATTTTGCGGATCCTTATGCTTGCAACCGCACGCACTTTTGGAGTGGAGGGGGCCTCACCTATGGAAATTATTGGTGAGCAGTCAGCGCTTTCTCTCCAACTTTCACCCATTTGGGATCAGAATACCAATAACAACTCCACTTGGATTGATTGTAATTTTGGGGGCAACGAATCCACTAGGGTTTTAAGGAACTTGCAGTCAGCACAGACATAGGAACTACATGACCCACAATGCCTTGCCTGATGACGCCCATTGGGGCGGGACTGTTTGATTGAATAAAGATGTTCCTAACGCCATGCTGCCTCCGTTTACTCTGTGCAAGCCAGTGAACAAGGGCTACGGCTTGAAACGCGTCTGGCTATACTTGCAACTGGAAGTTGAGGTTCTCGCTTGAGCTGCTGCTGCCATTGGTGTGTGTGCTGAAAAACCCCCCCAGGAGTGACCTCTCTATTGGGACAACTCTGCTTTTTTGTGTATAGCGGCTGGTCCGGCCGCAGAGAGGTCCCGCCGCTTATTTTGCGGATCCTTATGCTTGCAACCGCACGCACTTTTGGAGTGGAGGGGGCCTCACCTATGGAAATTATTGGTGAGCAGTCAGCGCTTTCTCTCCAACTTTCACCCATTTGGGATCAGAATACCAATAACAACTCCACTTGGATTGATTGTAATTTTGGGGGCAACGAATCCACTAGGGTTTTAAGGAACTTGCAGTCAGCACAGACATAGGAACTACATGACCCACAATGCCTTGCCTGATGACGCCCATTGGGGCGGGACTGTTTGATTGAATAAAGATGTTCCTAACGCCATGCTGCCTCCGTTTACTCTGTGCAAGCCAGTGAACAAGGGCTACGGCTTGAAACGCGTCTGGCTATACTTGCAACTGGAAGTTGAGGTTCTCGCTTGAGCTGCTGCTGCCATTGGTGTGTGTGCTGAAAAACCCCCCCAGGAGTGACCTCTCTATTGGGACAACTCTGCTTTTTTATATATATATATATATATATATATATATCAACACTCGGTGGGATGTCCAACATTCGAGCCGCACTCAGACGCGGAGCCGCTTTCTCCCAAAAAGCATTTATTGGTATGAACAGCTTAGTTATCCAGCAAAATGAAGCATATGACCGCTGCCTTAAGCGTTTCAACAACTGTCTTCTTCAGAGGCTTTAGCAGTCAAAGAGAGCATGACGTTCCACATCTTCCTTATCAGCCATATCGTACGCCGTCATTCGGACGCTCTGTATGAGCAGTACATGAGGTTTCTGGGAGATGTAGTTCGTTATTATGTCCCGAATGGATGCTCTCTGTTAATAGTCTGCCATATCAAGGCTCTCAATGAGCCCCAGAAAATGAAGTTGCTCTCATCCTTTAGGCCCATGTTCCACTAACCGAGCCCTGTATTCATAGAGCTCCGTGGCCCCCTGTTCTGGGGTGGTGCAGGCTCAGCGGCAGGACAGCCGCTTAATATCAACACTCAGTGGGATGTCCAACATTCGAGCCGCACTCAGACGTGGAGCCGCTTTCTCTCAAAAAGCATTTATTGGTATGAACAGCTTAGTTATCCAGCAAAATGAAGCATATGACCGCTGCCTTACGCGTTTCAACAACTGTCTTCTTCAGAGGCTTTAGCGGTCAAAGAGAGCATGACGTTCCACATCTTCCTTATCAGCCATATCGTACGCCGTCATTCGGACGCTCTGTATGAGCAGTACGTGAGGTTTCTGGGAGATGTAGTTCGTTATTATGTCCCGAATGGATGCTCTCTGTTAATAGTCTGCCATATCAAGGCTCTCAATGAGCCCCAGAAAACGAAGTTGCTCTCATCCTTTAGGCCCACGTTCCACTAACCGAGCCCTGTATTCATAGAGCTCCGTGGCCCCCTGTTCTGGGGTGGTGCAGGCTCAGCGGCAGGACAGCCGCTTAATATCAACACTCGGTGGGATGTCCAACATTCGAGCCGCACTCAGACGCGGAGCCACTTTCTCCCAAAAAGCATTTATAGGTATGAACAGCTTAGTTATCCAGCAAAATGAAGCATATGACCGCTGCCTTACGCGTTTCAACAACTGTCTTCTTCAGAGGCTTTAGCGGTCAAAGAGAGCATGACGTTCCACATCTTCCTTATCAGCCATATCGTACGCCGTCATTCGGACCCTCTGTATGAGCAGTACGTGAGGTTTCTGGGAGATGTAGTTCGTTATTATATATAGATATATATATATGTGTGTGTGTGAAAATGACTGCTTTGACAGTTGAAACACGTTACTGGTAATAAAATCTTTGGATCAGCTTTTTCCCTTAGTATGTGCCTACTTTGTTTTCTGCGAATTTATGGTAGCCGGTGTGCTCTGTCGGCAAAGCGCACCAACTACCCATGGGTGTGTGAGGGCGGAAGGCACAATCGAGCAATCAAATTGACATACATATTACCATCTTGATCATGACCAAGGTCTTATGTTAAGACCGAAACGCATAGATCACCTGCCTTTCCTAATGATGTATTCATAACTGAAAATAAAAACGATAAACTGCTAAAACATCTCAGACCTGAGGGCGACCCGATTTTTTCCTTCCCGTGCTGGAGGGAAATGTGCTTTTTGGATTTATAACGGCTTGGCTCTGCCGTTGGATACTGCACTTCAAGAGAGCACTGGCATACCCTGACGAGAGGAGCTATTGCTTGGATATATATATATATATATATATATATATCCCATCCGACATCCATCCAACTCTAAAGAGAAAGTGCCACGTACTCATAATCGGTATGAATAGGGCTAATTTATTATATTCAGGTCTCCCACGACCCCACAATGACAGAGATATATATATTCACCGAAAATGTAAGAAGTGATGGGCCGCAGCTTAATTCCTTCAGCGTGTATTTATTATGAAAGAAGCAAAAACTGCCAACGCATTTCGGAGTTCACCGCTCCTTGCTCATGGAGTCAGTTGTGTTTACATCAACATTACATATATATTGTGATTTGACCACCATAAAAGTAGGACTACATGTACTACATTTTAAAGAGTATTTTTTTTAACATTAACGTACATTTAATTCCGGTTGCAATGCATGATTATATTTACAGTCTTCACAATGCTGAGCAATATTCTGGTTGCAAATCCAAATGAATGTTCTATGGGATCTCAAAATTTTCGACTGCTTAATATTCCTTGTCATATTTCACAATTTTTCTAAGTTCACTTAAAGTATTTTTTCTGTTATAAGCTTATTTTAACAATTCTGCCCCAGTGGGCAACGTTAACCCTATTTAACCAATTCCGCCCCTGTTGGCATTTGAGTCCCTTACATCATCATACCCTTCATTTTGCAACATTGCACAAAAAATCCTCAGTTTCCTATATATCCAGTTCTGCCCCAGTGGGCTGTCATGTTAATCCTATTCAAAACAATTGCATGCAAATTTCATCTAGTTCTTCAAAAAACGTCACCAGCAATCCTGAATCGACCAAGATATATTCAAGCTCTTTTACTTTTACTTCTTCTTTGAGTCATCTTCATGTTACCTACAACGATAAAAACAGTACAATATCATTCTTGACCTACTTTACCTATTATTAAAAACAGAAAACCAACACTTCGAGATTTGCACAGAAAATATTTACAAGAAATTAATCTACCTACTAGAAACCGTTTTGATCTATGTAACAGATCTACCCTAAGTGGACTTTTTCTTTGTCTTTATTAAGACCCAATGGGTGCAGAGTTTCCTACTTAATAATCATCTTAGATTCTAATGTATTTACTCTTGGAATCTATTACCCCCTCTCTCCAATATAGAGATCCTGTTCATTACACAGAATTTTAGCACCCTGGTATTTTTTTTATGTTGTTCTTTGAAATGCCTCACTATGGGATATTGCTTGTCCTCTTTTGCAATGGCTTGAAGATGCTCTGGAACCCTTTGTTGATTTGTGGATTGGACTGCAAATATAGCATAGTGAACATGAACAACCTTATGCACATATGCACAAGTCAGATTTACATGTCAGGTGTTTTCTTATGATGTACGTTTTTTTTGTCTCTGATAATTGTATTTTCTTACAGTTTGTGCTGTATTTGCAGGCCTTGCGCTCACCACAAATTAAAAAACCTTGTATAACTTTAGTAATCTTTTACATTGCACAAGGCTTTAACTCAGGACATCTTTCAGTGATGTACATATTCTAAAGTGTACCTGTGGATTATCCCCTTAGAATTTAGATAGAATCTCATCAGTCTTCAGAACCTGCCAAAAAATGTTGAGGCTTTTCTTTACCTCCTAGGCCTGAATGCTAAATGTGGTTCTAAATCTCAGTGTCTGATCCTCAGTTTCAATTTTAATTTCGGAGATCAATAGATCTTCCCTTTTCACTCCTCTCACTTCTTCACATGACTGATCGATTACCTTTGAAGGATATCCTCTGTCTTTAAATCTCTGTTTCATCTCAACCAATTAATTCCGAGATCATTCTTCAGGGCTCCAATTCCTTCTAGCTCTGAATAATTCTCCATCAGGTTTACTTTCAATTAGGTTTTCCGGATAACAACTCCCGGCAAGCTTGGCCCACATGCAGAGTTTTTTAGCCACTTGGCAGGGATCTGTCATTTATCAAGCCGTAGATTCTGGCTTATTGTTTCTTTTTGATGGTTGAATATTTGATTGACTTCTATGAACTGTCTTTTATTCTTCAACAAAATGTAGCTCTTTCCTTGTTGCAAATCAAGCTGAATGTTTGCTGTTGAACAACTGTCTTTTCCTTAGACAAATTAACCTCTTTGTATAGCGCTGGCATAGTTATGGATAGTTGCTGGTATACTGCTGACAGACTTGAATGCTCTCATCTGGGTTACAAGCAGAGCGCTCTTACTTGTGGAAATGGTTGAGGCTCTGACCTGAACTGTATTTCAATAAATGCTGCAATTACACTGCACACAGTGGAAGTATTAAAATACCTCTGTACTGGAAAACTAGACATAGTGAGACTCTCTGATGAGACGCTACACTCTGGAGCATGCGTGTTGATTTTCACTTCACTCGACTCCACTGACAAGCTCCGACAAGACACTGCACTCTGGAGCATGCGACTTGATTTTCTTCTTTTAACCTGACTGAACTTGACAATTTTTGACAAGTGCCATCAAGACACTGTACATTTGGACTCTTTGAAGACCTGACAGTCAGGTGCGAATGAGAGATGCTACCTCATATCTTCAGAAATCAGTTTACGTGCTCAGCACAAACCTTATACTTGCACATTAAAGAAGAGAGCAGTCCTAAAGGGAAAAAGACTAGGCTGGTTATATAACAGTAATTAGTGTCTGCCATCTGAAGAGTTAACTTCCACTCATCTTTGCAAGTGTTTCAACAAAGCCTTTAAATTTAATTTCAAGCAATGGCACTGTCTCTACTACTAAGGATATTTAATGGTGTTTAACCTTCTTTAGAAACTTTAAAGATCTAGTTGATTTCAGTCTAGTCGTGGCAATCCTGACAATGGGAGTGAAGTAGCGAAATTGCTCTTCAAAGAGGGAATTATACATTAAAACAGCACAGGCTCACCCCACATCCTGCACCCCCAGTCACACAGTCGCCACTGTAATTAGATTACTGAAGGGGCCACAAGGGGAGTGTTAGAGAATCTTGGCCACACAAGTGGGTTGGCTTAGCCACATCTAAGTCTTCAGGAGAGACCTTTTCCATTTAGAAGTTTGGAAGATTTGAGCTTTCTGGGACAAAATATGCCACACTTTGGAGGGAATGGTCATATACCTGAGTAGCACCTTGCGTCCCATTGGTCAGGGATGCCCACCCGCTTGACACCCAGGAACACTGAAGAAATATGAGAGAGCTGCATAGCAACTCAAATCCCTGCCTGGAAAATCAAGGGAAGAAGGACTGCCCTGCTGGAACCCCTGGTCTGCAATCTAAGAGGACTGCACTCATAAAGGTCGCACCTGCTGCACACTTTGGAACTACATTCCTATGTACTTTGCCTTGCATAAAATGGATTAAGCAGCACTCCCTTAAACAACAAGTACAAAAGAGCTACAAGAGATCTGCTGCATAAAATGACAAGGAGAAAAAGGACTGCCCTGCTGGAAGTCTGACCTGCACCCAAAGGTCTGCACTCTGAAGGACTGCACCTGCTGCACAATCCAGTACTTCAGCCCTAAGGACTTTGCTTGGTTTTGCAAGTTTTAAGGAGTGGACTCCCTAAAAAATATGGGTTAACAAAACCACAATGTATCATCACTACCAAGACATCCCAATCCCAGAGTAGTTCGAGTGGAGTTTTAAGGATTTGGTCAGGTGCACTTTGGGAATTGTAGTCCAAACCTCCCAAGGACCATCTCAGAGCTTCTCAACCTTAAGATTGGTGTTTTGGACATTTTGAACCTACAAGAGGAACTTCAGGAAGAAGTTTCAGAAGTTTGGAGCAGCTTTTGTAAAAAGATCCATATGCTGTCCAGGTGCATTGTGGGAGTTGAAGTCCCAGACCCCAAATTGAAAACCAGAGACACTGTCCCTGTTCAGCACAATCTTTTTTAACCTTTGAGTGCTATTAGTTCTAAGTTCAAGTTTTGGTGTTTGTTTGTTCATAAAAATGTACCCTAATAAAAATTGGTGTTGGATTTGTATTGTGCTCTTTGTCTTACTTATTTAATGTTTTGAGGTTTTTAAATGCTTTATACACCTGTCTCCTAAGTTAGGCCTCCCTGCTCATTGCCAGCTACCAAGAGTTGAGCAAGGGAATAATTTATTGAGACCTTGGCAGAACCTTTTATTGTGGCTGTGGCCTTCTTACTAGTGATGAATCCCTGCGTATTACTACTAATAAACCTCTTTCGAACAGACTGAAAACATGTTTATTCAAATTATATTAAAACTAATCAGAAACTTACTTCAGACTCTAGTAAGTAAAAATGTTGTTTGATTTTTCGCGAAAATCACAAAAGTATACAGCTAAAATACATGGTTTAGGAAATCATAGACATGATTCCACTACAATATATTAAAAAAACATAAAAATGGAATAGTGCTTCTATGAAAAACTATTAAAATCACAACATTAAATAGCTAAAAGGAACAAAAGCCAAACATTATTAAAAAAAAAAAGAAGCAGAAATACTGACATTCACCACCCATTAATAACCCTGGATAAAAAACGAGTCAAATAAAAACAGATGGTATGTGATTTTAGCAATGCAGAAAAAGAAAAGCTGCCCTTACTTGTTTTAAATCCATTGACAAAAGAAGTGGGCGCATGAATTTATAATATAAGTGATTAAATCTTGGGCATATCATGATAATGTGAAGGAAGTCAGGGAGGGAAACATCATCATAAGAACATGGTGGCATGTCTGAAACTTTGCTCCAAGACCCCTTGGTTAACAGAGGTTGCGAAAACATGGTAAACCCAAAATATGTTAACAGCCAGCATTGACGGTTAGACATTTCCAGGAGCAAATAGGGCTTCTTTCTAGGGACAGTTTTTACCGTGATAAAATTATGCAGAGAGCAATTGTGAAGGGCCACGGCCTCACATTCCAAAGCTGCCCTTTTTATGAAATGCCTGTTTAGCCATGGTATATCCTGCCTAACTATTCCCTTGGATGAGTAAACAACCTGGGCACACAGAGAATTAAAAGTGTGCCTAATATGAGAAAACCAGGAAATGCTCAACATGCCTCCAAGGCCAATGCAGTCACGGATGATGAGTGTGATGTTCTCACTTATCTCCCTGCATTAGAATGCTGTTGTAATGTTCTCATTTACCTTCCTGCATAAGAATGTTATTCTGGTTACCAGGTTACGCTGTTAGAATGTGGAACCAGCATCATATGAAAAAGATTGTAAGCAGCAGTTCAGTGAGCAGCTGGAGGACTTTGATGCTGGATGAGGTCTTGTGTACTCCTTTGTACTTAACAAATCTACTAATTGTTTTATCCCAACTGGAAGTCACCACTTCATTACATTTGGCGACGCTTGGAAGAAGAGATTAACCCCACGCATGCGACCTCAACACATCATGTTTACCTTATTTTGAAGTCTGGCGGAGTCACTGACTCGAGCAGTTTCAGCGTAGAGCCTGGGCACAGCAGAGAATTGGGAAATCTACTGCGGTGCTCCTCGTTTGTGCCTTGCTCTGGAATATTTTATCTTTGATCCTGAGATTTTGTTGTGTTGGCGTTTCAACCTCCCCGCTGGTTCCGTGAGTAGAGGCAAGAGGAAGTGTTGGTGTTTCAACCTCCCTGCTGGTTCCGTGAGTACAGGCAACCTTGTTGTTGTTTTAAAATTCAGTGTCTTTTATTTACAAACTTCCTCGTGAGCTCTGGCATAAACGCTTTCACGAGCCCGAGCACGCATCGGTACCGTTGTTGCCTCGAGCAGAAGCGCATGACCAAGTGCGTGCATTCTACTCAAACGCTCCAAGCCTCACATCATGACGCTTCCTCGCGGTAAACAATGCCTGGCTCACACGCGAATGCGAGGCTTCGCATGTCAGTATAATGAAAACACAGAACAGCTGACTTTGATTACAGCGTTGTTACGCGAACGCTGAGACCCGTTTCAGCTGACTTTCTTTTTGTTCGCTGACACGCGCAGCCTATATTAAAACAAAATTAATTGCGTGTCAGTGAAACTTGTTGCGCTGATACGCACAGCCAATGTAAATAAAAATTAGAGCGTGTCAGAAGGAATTCATTACAGCGCTGATACGCTCACCTTATTTCTTTCAAAATTAGTGCGTGTTAGGGAAACTTGTTACGCTGATACACAGAGCCAATGTAAAATAAAAATTAGAGTGTGTCAGAAAAAATGTATTACAGCGCTGATACGCTCAGCTTATTTCTTTATAATATATACACAGTTTGGAAGTAAGAACATTTTGCGTAGTACAAAGTCATTTTGCTGACAGCTCCTTACTAGTTATCTAGTATTGTTTTGCGTACTCTACTTCCATAAGCCTTTTCTTTCATGATGCAAAATGTTCTTGCTCCAACCTTTTTCTTGCCTTCTCCTGGCGAACCTGCTCTCCCATGGCTCAAGTGGAAAAAGGTTTTCTATAACTATGCCAGAGTTTGCGGTACCTCCCTGAGCGCAGAAAGGAAAACATCTCTCTTTATGCATTGTCTGGGAGCAGAGGGAAAAGAAGTTTATGAACATCTTCCAGATCTTCCTGAAAATGTGTCTAACACTCTCAATGAGTATGAAATCGCAATAAAAGAACTAGACTTGCATTATTTGCCAAAACTAAGCACAGTTCTTGAGAGGTACCACTTTGGTATGCAAAAAGGAGAAGAAACTGTTGAGCAGTATATTACAGAGCTCAGAAATTAGCATCCACATGTAATTTTGGGGCATCCTTAGAAGAACTTCTGCGTGATCAAATGATGTTGGGCTGTAATGTTGATAAAGCAAGAGATAATCTCTGGCAAAAAGACAATCCTTCCTTACATGAAGTGATTACGATTGCGGAAACTTATGAACACTACAAAGTTTGCTTAGACACGATACATAAAACGTCTCAAAATGAAAAGGAGCATTCTTCTGTTATGAAAGTAAACAATGGCAAGAGAAGTAATGACAAGAAGGAGAAGGAAAAGAATAGTATTCAATCCCCAGCTCAACCTAACAATTCAAAAAAATTGAAAAATAACTTTGGTATTCAATCCAGTTCCATGAAATATTTTTCTGGCAAGTGTTATAGATGTGGAAATGCAGGTCATATGGCAAATTTCAAGGATTGTCCTGGGTGGAAGGCATCTTGCACTTCTTGTGGACGAAAAGGACATTTTACCAAATGCTGCAGATGACATTGAAGAGGTTAAAATTTGGCAAATCAACAAGCAGAGGGTGATGCTCCAATTGATGTGGTTATGGTCAATGATGCTCCTGTGAAAATGCTTTTTGATTCTGGGGCAAAAATCACCTTGATACCTAAAACATTTTATGATCAATTCCTTTAAAAAAAGATTGTCTTATCAAAACCTGACATACGTCCTAGAGGATATAGTGGAGAGGTGATACATCTGTTGGGTTGGTTCTGGAGTACAATTGATTATAAAGGTAGGGTTGTTCCAGGTAAAATCTATGTATCCATGAAAGGTGACTCTTTGCTGAGTTGGTTTCATCAACGGGATCTTCATGTTTTCTTAAATCCCAACCGAACACCTTTAGTCTGCCTGGGAGATTTACCATTTGTCAGTCAAGTTGGGAAAGATGCCAAATCTTGGGTCAACCGTTTTCCACAAGTTTTTAAAAAAGAACTAGGTTGTCTCAAGAACTATATGCATCAGATAAAGATAAAAATTATTTCTGGATATCAACCTAAGGCATCAAAAGTTCAAGGAGTTCCTTTTGCTATGAGGGACAAGATGTAGCTTGAACTTGATAAACTTAAAGCAAACAATATTATAGAGGAAGTTGAAGCCACTGAATGGCTTTCTCCCATAGTTATGGCCCACAAAGCCAATGGAGAGGCCAGGCTATGTGTGGACCTTAGAGAGCTAAATAAGGCAGTGGTTGTGGACCATTATCCTCTCCCGAACATCAGTAAGATGTTATGCTTACTTGGTGGTGCTAAACATTTTTCGGCGCTGGATTTGACCACGGCCTACCACCAAGTGAGGCTACACCCTTCTTCTCAAGATTTAACCACTTTCATAACCCCCTTTGGCAACTTTACATTTTTGAGAATGCCTTTTGGCCTGATTTTGGTGGCCTCTGTGTTTCAAAGAGTTATGGAACACATTCTTGAAGGTGTCAAAGAAGTGAAAATATACCAAGACGATGTCTTGGTATTTGGTTCCAACTCTAAGGAGCATGATAACAGATTAAGTTCAGTCTCAAGATTTAACCGCTTTCATAACTCCCTTTGGCACCTTTACGTTTTTGAGAATGCCCTTTGGCCTGATTTCGGTGGCCTCTGTGTTTCAAAGAGTTATGGAACACATTCTTGAAGGCGTCGAAGAAGTGAAAATATACCAAGACGATGTCTTGGTATTTGGTTCCAACTCTAAGGAGCATGATCACAGATTAAGTTCAGTCTTGAGAAAAATGAGTGATGCAGGATTAACATTGCGAGCAGACAAATTCAAGTTTGATGTGTGTGAAATTGAATATTATGGGGATCATATATCTTCGAATGGGATCAAACCTAAATCTGCTCTGGTAGAGTCTATTTCAAAACTCAACACTCCTGAAAACAAAGAAGAACTAGTGAAATTCTTGGGAATGGCAGAGTTCTATCATACGTTTGTTCCTAACTTCGCTAGTTCAACAAGCCATCTTAGGGACCTGTTAAAGAAAGGTTGTGAGTTCACTTGGTCCAAGGACTGTGAGAAGGAATTTAATCATCTAAAAACATGTCTCAACAAAGCTCAAGATCTCAGCAGTTTTGATCCAAAGTATAAATCTTATTTGATGATGGATGCCAGCTCTAAAGGTTTAGGGGTGGTTTTGTTTCAAAAACCTGAAGGATCTGAGAAAGTGGTGTTATTTATGTCAAGGCCTTTAAGAGGTGCGGAATGTAGTTACTCGGTAGTGGAGAGGGAGGCTTTGGCCATTTATTGGGCCATCCAGAAGTTAAGAAAGTTTCTCTGGGGAGGTGATTTTGAAGTTTTAAAAGATCACAAGCCTTTGAAGGAACTAGTTGAAAAGAAAGGTATTGATTTTATATCATACCGTATTCGTAAATGGGTGGTTGCCTTGCAGGAGTTTAATTTTAGGGTTTCATATTTGCCAGGTGTTAGTAGTATTTTGGCAGATTGCTTGTCCAGGTTGGCTGGTATCAATGAAGAAACTCCAGAGGGTGATTATTTTGGTGGTGATGATTTTGATGATGGTGTGGATGTATTTCTTATTAGTGAAGGTGTTCTTTCTGAGGACGAATGGAGAAGCGCTCTGGAGAAGGACCTTGTTTTAAAGAAAGTGGTAGAGATGGTGGTGAATGGCTGGTGTGATAAGAAAGGGTGTGATCAGACATTGTTAGGCTATTGGCAAGTCAAGGATGAACTTACAGTGGTGGATGGAATACTCGTGAGGGGAACCAGATTGATTCCTTCAAATCTCTTATGGTCAAAATTGTTAAACCATGCTCATGCGAGTCATATGGGGATTGGTAAGACGAAAGAAAGGTTGAGGGAAGCCTTTTGGTGGCCAGGCATGGATGTCTGGATTGAAAGAGAAGTTCGTAATTGCCATGAATGTGTATGTTCTGACAAGATATTGAAATGTAGAACACAACCCATGGTATTAAGAGAAGAATCGGAGGGTCCATGGATGGATGTAGCCATAGACATTATGGGTCCAATCAAGTTAAGATCTAGGGACGCTTATGTTCTAGTGTGTGTGGACATGTGTTCCCGTTGGCGGGAGATTAAGGTTGTAAATTCTATAGTATCTTCTGTGTTGATTGAATTTGTAGACTCCCTTTTTGAAAGAGAAGGCTTCCCTAAGTCTCTGCTTTCAAACAATGGGGTGCAATTTACTTCTTCCATAGTGGAAGAGTTTTTGTGTGAGAGAGGAATCAAACACAAGAAGGCAGCTCTATACCACCCAGAGAGCAACAGGGTTGTTGAGAGATTTGTAAAGGTATTGAAAGAAGCTCTACAGCAGGCTGTTGAATCTGGTGCTGATTGGGAAACTTCCTTTAGGAGGAAAGTGACAGAATACAGGCTCACTCCGCACTCAACTGCGGAGGTGTCCCCTTTCCAGTTGTTTAAGAAAAGGATTCCTTCCACAGAGGTATGTCCCTCTTGGGTTTGTGCAAAGAGAATGTCTGTTGACAAAAATGCAATGGCTACTGGTAATTGGAAAGGAAGGGAGAGAATGGTCAAGGAAAAGAGGAAGTGTTGGTTTGATGTAAGGAAAGCTGTTAAAAAAACTAAAGTATCTGTAGGTGATTGGGAAAAAATAAAATCTCCCCGCTTAGGCAAAGCAGGCTCAATGTTCAGTATACCCTTTAAAGTGATTAAAGTGTTTAACAATGCTATTTGTACCAATGATCATAATGTGTGGAATCTTAACAGAGTTGTTAAGTGTCAAGGAGCAGACTCTCAACCTTGCGTTGTATTAAAGGGGAACGATGTCTTGACGCCAGCTAGGCCACATAGACGTATTAGAAAACCTACAAGATATCAAGATTAGTTATATTTTGGGTTTTATTATACTATTATATTTTCTTTAGCTTTTTATTTTTTTTATTATTTTTTTATATCTCTGTTGTTTTGTGTTATTAAGAGGGATGTGATGTGATGTTCTCACTTATCTCCCTGCATTAGAATGCTGTTGTAACGTTCTCATTTACCTTCCTGCATAACAATGTTATTCTGGTTACCAGGTTACGCTGTTTGAATGTGGAACCAGCATCATATGAAAAAGATTGTAAGCAGCAGTTCAGTGACCAGCTGGAGGACTTTGATGCTGGATGAGGTCTTTTGTACTCCTTTGTACTTAATAAATCTACTACTTGTTTTATCCCAACTGGAAGTCACCACTTCATTACAATGAGCCTATCAAGAGACAAATCCTCTTTCAACCAGACGGACAACCAATATAACTGGGGATGCAAAGCAATCAAATCTGTTATCTACTTCCTTGTGAAGCGTCTCAGAGAGGGTATTCCCTGGTACTTTGAAAAGGCTTCTCAGTAAAGTATTTTCTGTAACCTGGAGCTGGGGAAAGGGCACACAGCCCCAAATTTCACAGCCATTGCAGGCCAGCAAAATGCGCTTGGTCTTAAATCTATAAGCATTGCCTTGACGTTGGTATGACCCAATCGCCTTGCCAGAAGACAAACCCGGTTGATGGCTGATTTAAACCTCATGCCATTTTTTGTTCAAAATATGTTGCCAGGAGAGTTTTTAATCCAAAAGGATCCCTAAATACGAAAAGTGCTCAACCCTGGAAATTGAATGGGCCTTAACCGAATAACAATCTAGTATTCTGGGAGTCCACCACCATCACATGGGATTTAAGATAGTTAGTGGTAAGGTCAAGACCCATGTTAGAAATAACAAAAAGATATAGTAGATGCTGCAGACCCTTAGCTGTTCGAGACATGAGGACCTACCATCAGGACATCCACTCTGGTATTATGATATATATATATATATATAAATATAAATATATATATATATATATATATATATATATATATATATATATATATATATATATATATATATATATATTTCCACAGCGAGGACTCATTGTTGGCGGCATTCGGCGCTCTTGGCGGTGCGAAAGATGTGGAGACGGCAGAGTCAGCCGTTTGTAAATTTCAATCAAGGCTCCTATTCAGGAAAAATCCACACGCACTCCCTGGTATGGTGCAATTCCAATTCAATTTAATAGCATCCCAGGCATGGCAAGCAGGTTACAAACCCAACGCGTTTCAGTCAACTTTGACCTTGTTCACGGGTAACAGTTATTTTTCACTCTTCTATTTTTATACTGGTCACATGATGTTACATTTTGCTTGGCCTTATGGTCCTTGTAGTGCAGCGACCATTACAGGATTGTTATTAACCTTTTTATCAGGTGTCAATTCATGTGTTTTGAACAGGTTTATATCTCCAATGTAAACAATGTAAATATAGGTGCATGTACTAATACGATCATTTTGTAATCAATTCGTCATATTGGCTAATATTAATATTCGACTTGTACCTTGCTCCTTAGCCCTCTGGTGGGCCATGAGTAAATATATCTGTACAATTTACCTCTCTGGTGAGTGATATGCTTTTTTACAAATTTACCTTAGATTTTCATATTTTGAACACCTGATTACGTGAAAATTTGTGAATTAAATTATAAAATATATAACCATATTTTTCTTAAGTTACTTCAAAGAAAAGAAGAAGGAAACTTCAGATGAAAAGAGGTACGGATATGGTTATATATTTTATAAGCGTAATAGGCGATTTTTCGTAAAAAAATAAAAATGATTTTTTGGCCTTGGGGGTTCTTTGGGGACACATTCATCAGGGCTAGGTGGTTAGGAGCTGTCTAAACAGTCCCTTTACATGTTTTTTCCCTTTGTTTTTCCTCCCCCCCTCAGAGTGCGAGAGAGAAAATGGCGGTCGCCGCTTCCTGGTTTCAAACGATTCGAATGTTTACTAAGATCTAACAGCCAATCAGAATCGCGCTCGCGCACGGCACCGTACGCGTACGGTAAGCTTACGGTAAGCGCACGGAGCGCGCTTACAGATATATATATTGATTTAAATGCTATTTTCTCAGGAACTACTGAACAGATTTACACCAGACCTACAAAAGGCACTTCCTTGACCTGAGGACTACCTCTCTGCCAAATTTCAAGTAACTCTGTTCAGCCGTTCGGGCTGTAGCTGTGTCTAAAGGTCCTATGGAAAAATGCATGGGAGAAACGCGTTTTGGGACCCCCCTTTTATCTCAGCCCCCGCTTGACGAATCCCCCCGAGACATTCAGGGTAGGAGCGGAGTGTAGCGCCCCACCTATTTTGAAAATTTCGCGAGGATTCGTCGACCGGCGCCAAAAGTATTCCAAATAGAATGTTGCGGATTTCCTATGAAAACAGGGTCCTAACTATAACTATCTACTGGCGACCGCCAGTAGATAATATATATATATATATATATATATATATATATATATATATATATATATATATATATATATTCCACACAATCCACTGCGTCTCACTTTCCCATCACAGGATGAAAGAACACTGGAGCCGTGGCCACAATCAAAATGCGTGTTTATTTTAACACCAGGTCCGACGCGTTTCGGAGTTTAATGGCACTTCTTTCTCACGGGCAACAGACTGTGTTTTTTTCACAATATTAAAGTGCGAGTGCCGGTCACGTGCTCTAGACATAGAAAACATACTCAAATTCGTGTCGTTTTAAATCAATTCAAAATCGGGTGACAACTAATGCGTTTTTAAATATATGCACGAAGATGTGTGGAACTAAAGCAACATTACTGATGCATTTACATGATCATGCCGTAATGTGGTATATGAAATTCAAACAAGTGAAAACTTTATCAAATCGTCAGTGCGTGCAAAAACACGCAGGGAGTAAGGTGCTATTATCGTATGCTTACATCATGGCTACTCATCAAACAACATAAAGCCCAAGTGGGCTGAATCAATGGTCTAGTCAAAACAGACCTAGTGCAGATCATATCGGCTTGTATTAAGCACCCTTCCTCTTAGTATTTGATCAATTCAATCATCTCTCCCTAATGGGGCACCAGCACACTTCTGCCTGTACTCACAATTTTGCTGAGGCTTCATATTTATACATATTCAAAATATATGGGTCGATGAAAAACAAGGAACCATAACAATTCCTAAAGTTTTGTAGATTCAAGACGTCATGCCCCAGTGGGCTTACTCGAATATCAAGCGCAGTATTTACAAAACAGCGTGACCAATTCTGTGGGGGAAGAAGAGCTTGGACCCAGTTTCAACTACCAACAGCAACCTACTATAGGTCTAATTAATATTGGGAGACACTGCTGCACTCCACTAAGGATTTTATAATTATAGAGACTACAAATACCATAATGCTCTTAAGCCAAGCCCACCATGGCGAGATTTAAATGAAAGCGCGGCAAGTGTGGCGCGAGACTGTGTAGCCGTACCTCCTGCTGACATCAGTGAACAAGGGCGAAGGAAGCCCGAAACGCGTCTGGTCCATGAATTCAGCGGTTGGGGTGATTCTGCTGTCCTTGCTACCTACAGAATAAACGGGTGACAAACGCTTGTGTGTGGCGCCTCAATCTCAGGGCAACTTCATTTGGATATATATATATATATATATATATATAAATTCACTTAAAAAACCATGGGTTTCACACATGTTATAGTTAGCTGGACATTTCACTCGTAAAAAACCAATGAAATTCCCCCGTTATAGTTAGTGCAGGCAACTATAACTCACGCGACCGCAATCCTCTGCTGATGACGTCAGATATTACATCACTGTATTTAGACACTTATTTACCCATGTCTTCTTCCATTAATCTTTAGCTATACATATATTACAAATATTTATTTTTCATAAAGACACATATGTCATCAGTGATGTAATATCAGAAGGGTCAGTTCAACCCCCATGGACCCAAGCGCAGCCCAGAGCTTAGCCCTGTTGACATGATCAAAAGCTAAGCTTAGGTCCATGAAGGCCAAGTGGACCGCCCCCTCCCTCGCCCTACTATATTTAGAGGTCAGCATGAAAAGATTCAGGGACTGATCCACAATGCCCCGTCCAGCCCTAAACTCAAACTGAACTTCTGAAAGGATGTTCTTATCAGTCGCCCACATAGACAAACGGTCCAGCAGGACCCTTCCCAACACCTTGACCTCACTGTCCACCAACGAAATGGGGCAATAACAAGCTGGGTCCGACCTACTGCCCTTCTTAAAGCTCAGTACGATGATGGGATGTTTTCAACCGGAGGGGAGCCTCCCTCTAAAGGTCACATTGAAGTGCGGGATGAGCAAGGGAGCCCACAAATCGAACTCTGATTTAAATAAGTCACCGGGAATGCCACCAGGGCAAGGAGCCTTACCCTTTGGCAAGGGCATAATGGCTTTCCTTACCTCCTCCCATACTTCATACTCTCATTTGTGATTCTATCTGACTAAAGCTTTCTTCTTTTCTAACTTTCCTTACCGTAAGCACTTCTTCTTTTGTTAATCAACAACTGTTTAGTAAATAATCTGTTTCTAACAAACTGTTCCTTCCATTGTCACCCTTAACTCCGAGTGCAAGCCCGTTACCTTTGTTATACTTAAAGAATTGTGATTTTTGTTATGGGGTAAGGCAAGCTAACAGTATTTGGTGCTGATGCACTACATACAACTGTTAAATAAATACATTTGTGAAAGAGACAAGATTACAATAAATCGATTGTTTTGTAACACTTTCAATGGCTAGCGTTGTCAATAATTCATAGCTGGAAAGAAAGATATCAATATTTCATTCTCTATCGGTTTGTTCAAATTAGTACATAGCACACAGCTCCCTAATGTGTGTCCTAGATCCATAACCAGGAATAATATATGCCTTATTTGCACAGCATAATTTATCTTAGCACCATTTTATAAACAAATCATTCTTTATTTGGTCTTGTATATTACTCAGTCAAGGCGCAAACATCTAGGCATACATGCTCTTTCTGACATGGGCAAGTCATGATATGACAAAGACAAGAAACAGGCCGGAAGCACAGGATTGGGCAATGTAATAGAAAATCAAGGGTTCGAATGAAAATACTGAAATCTGGGACCTGAAGAGTGTGAAACAGAAGACACTGGGGCCAAGGGCTGAGACACAAAGGATTAAATCTACCCGTCCAGACAAAAGTGAAAGAGCAAAGTAGTGGAGAGACAGCATCCAAGACAATTTCAGGAGCAAAGGAGTTGGAAACAATTGCATCGCATGTGTATGGTTGTGTTTTCCATTCGTTCAGTTCAGTCAATGTTTTCGGTGATTCCTACACCTTTGTTTTGTTTTACCATTCTCTCTTGCGTTTCCCTCCTCAAGTCATTGATAAACCTCTTGACACCTCCTGTGTAAGCATCACAACAGCTGGAGTATGTTCAGTCTGAAGCTTAGGTTCTAATTGAGCGTTGCTAGGTGCTCCTGTGTTCATGGAAGGTCGTTTCTTTCTTCACCAATCAGAATTTCAGCCATTTAGGCCGCTCTACCAGCGTGAACACTACAACAGATGCGTTCCCTCCCTCTTCGAGTGGCGAGGATAATTCCAAAGCATCCCAGAGGTCAAACAAATTACTCAATTGTGTTCTCTCTTTCTTCTCCGAACCCCTTTTCTCCTCTTGAGATATCATTGGCTTCTATTAATACATTCCTCAGCCTCTGAAAGGAGATTGGTGGATGTCCATGAGGGCCCAACTTAAGACCTGCCTAACGATCCCCACGGGTTTTGACAGTCCCCATGGGCATGTACATGTACATGTCAACCATTTTTGATCAATAACTCTGAAAGGAGAAGCAAAGCTATTTCCTCCAATTATATCTGTGAACAAGCCAGATGTCACCTCACCATTCCTGTGTATCGTCCAATAACTGAAATGGCATGCACAGTTATTGCAGTATATTTGATGGGAAGTCGAACAGAGCAGCACATGCAAAACAGTATGGCCCTATCCTGCTTATAGCTTTCTCTGTAAATTCAAGGACAAGAAATTCTCCGGGCACTCAGTAAAAATTTACTTTCATGTATTTGGTTGCCATGGCAGTCTTCTTTTTAAAAGCTACCCATGAATAACAGAATTTGTCATGTTGTGGCCATGAATAGCAATGTTGCCAGGCAACAGAAAAACAATGCAATGTAAGACATAATATATTTTCAAGTAGTTATTCAAACTGTTTTGATTCAGTTGAATGCTGACCTCAAAACAGTTGCCTAATACAAATTGTGTGGCCACTGAATTAGCTTCCAAACATAGTGTATTCTCTTCAGGTAGCTTAGAATGCAGCATCTCTTCAGAAGGAGGGGGCATATTTACTAAGTATTAATGCCGTTCTTGGGTCACAAAAGTGACACAAATCGATGGTAAATCTTGTTTTGCCAATTTACTCGAAATCACTTGAAAGTAGCGCAAAGCAGCACATGGTGCTGCTTGGCATTACTTTGTGCCAAGGTGGCTTACCATGGGTGGTGCATGGGCATTCCCGTGCAACTGCCCAGAATTTTTTTAACTAAGCCTTATTTATTTAAGAAAGTAGATAGGGTTTAGCGTGTGAAATTAGCACCCATTTCAAATCAGCGCTAGGAAGAAGAAATGCTTTCATTTCTCCTTTCATTCAATCAATCAAACTGCATTTGTAGAGCGCAACACTGTCCCCCCTAGGGGTATCTGGGAGCTGTGTCTCCATCGAAGAAGCAGGTCTTGAGTCTCTTTCAGAAGTCTGTCAGTGAGGGGCTGTACGGAGCTGGAGGCGAAAGTTGTTCCAGGTCTTGAAAGTGATGTGGGAGAAGGAGCGGCCGCCGCTGTGGTTGTGACGGATGTGGGGAATGTGTGCAAGTGAGGAGGAGGGCAGGTGTCTGGTGTGGTTGGTGGAAGCTCAGTTGATGGTTAAGGTAGGCAGGTCCTATGTAATGGAGGGCTTTGTAGGCATATGTGTGGCTCTTAAACTGGCATCTGTTCAGGAGGGGGAGCCAGTGGAGGTCTCTCAGGTGGAGGGCAACGTGGGTTCATTTGGGAAGGTCCAGGATGAGTCTGACTGCATCATTCTGTGTGGTCTGGAGTTACTGAGGAGCTGCGTGGAGATGAAGGCATAGAGGACATTGCCATAGTCGAGGAAGCTGTTGTTGAGGGACTGGGTGATGATCTTTCTGGTGTTTGTTGGGATCCATCTGAAAATTCTATGGAGTGTGCGAAGTGTGTGGAAGCAGGAGGAGGTGACTGGGATAACTTGTCATTTCATGGTCAGTTGGCTGTCAAGGATGATGATGAGATTGCATGCATGGTTGGGAGGTGTGGGTGAGGATCCGAGTCCTGCATGCCACCAGCCGTGGTTCCATGCAGAGGTGTTTTTCCATCTTTCCATCGGATTTGTTGGAGTGGAGGCAGTTGTCTCATCCATTTGGCTACGTTGGTCATGGCATTTCAGAAGTTGTTTTTGGTGTTGGAGGGGTCCTTAGTGGGCGTGAATATCAGTTGAGTGTCATCTGTGCAGAGATTATGTTGAGTCTGTGGGATCTGATGAGGTCTGAGAGAGGGGTCATGTAAATGTTGAACAGGGTGGGGCTGAGGGATGATCTTTGTGGTACACCGCATATGATGTCTTTGGGTATGGAGGTGAAGGGAGGCAGTTAGATGCTTTCTGTGTGTCTTGTGAGGAAGGAGGCGACCCACTTGAGGACGTTTTTCTGTATGCCTATGTTGTTGAGTCTGTTGATGAGGGTGTTGTGGGAGACTGTGTCGAATGCTGGGGAGAGGTCGAGGCGGATCAGGGTTATGATTTTTCCATGGTTGAGGACTGTTCTGATGAATCAGTGGCAGTGATCAGCGAATTCTCAGTGTTGTGGTTGGCACAGAATCCTGATTGAAAGACTTTCAGTAGGTGTTTTTTTCCAGGAATTTGGTGAGCTGTCGGTTGATGGCTTTCTCGAGAACTTTGGCCAGGTAGGGGAGCAGGGAAATTAGGAAATCATTTTTTAGATTGTTGTGGTCAGCGGAGGCTTTCTTTAAGAGAGGTATGATGTCTGCATGTTTCCATCTGTCTGGGAAGGTTGCTGTGGAGATGGAGGGGTTGAGGATGCTGGTGAGTAGCCTGGGTGGGTAACTCCGCTCCGCCAACAGAGTTTGTGGAATTTTGCCTACCCCTGCGCTCCGTTCTAAATGCTGAGTTTAGGCAAAAACTCCCCTACTTGGCAGAGCGGAGTTAGTCACCCCCCTAAATTATTTAAAAAATTAAAAAGAAGGCACTTACCTGTGTGGCTGCCTCCTCCTCTGCTTGGCTGCTCTCCTTCCTGCTCCTCGCCATCCTTCTCCCATGAAAAAACACAACATAGTGTTTTTTCATAGGAGAAGGATGGCGAGGAGCAGGAAGGAGAGCAGCCAGGCAGAGGAGGAGGCTGCCATGCAGGTAAGTGCCTTATTTTTGTATTAATTTGGGATGGTGGAGGGAGCATAGCATATTTTTTCCACTGAGTTTTTTTCAAACTCCGTGGAAATAGACATAGAGGCACTATGCCTGGAACACCCAGGCTTACTCGTGAGTTGCATGCTGATAGGGTTCGATGTAAGGTTGTTGAGGTGGTGGGGGCAGGGGGCAGTGGGTACCCCAAATGGATGGAGGACATGATGGCTGAGTTGGTGACGGTGGTGAGCACTGACCAGGTGGTGATAATTTGGCTGGTGTTCGCTGGTTGGTTGAGGTCGTTGGGGATGAGGGTAGTGGGTTGGATGTTGAAATTGTATATGTTGGTGATCTTGCTGTTTCAAGTTAGTCTAAGCATGGTATTTTGTACTGGAATGGTTTCCCTTCAATATAAAACCTATGTTAGACTCACAGACACTCTTGCACTATGGTACAAAGGTGTGTTTGTGGCACACTACAGCATATTCCTGCACCGGCACTAGGGAGAGGGGAGGAGAGTGCCATATTTCTGTAAACATGGCATTCTTCTGCTCTTTACTCTCACGCAGCACATCACTTGAGGCTACTGCACTGTGCTCTGTGAGAATCTAGTAAATCTACCCCAGAGTATGTAATTGCCCTTGGTCACCATGGCCAGAGATTCCATGTGTTGCTTCTTCTCTCTTTACATGAAAACAAGCAATCCATTGTAGAGCATCAGGGATACATGCACATGTTAGAAATTGGGTTTCTGGTTGACTGGGATGTGAGCTTGGTCAAGCAGTGAGCACAATTCTAGTTAGGATAACGCTCCAGCAATCCCCAAATAAACCCTCTGGGAGCTTGGCACAGAGCAATCAAGCTTAACTTGAAGGCACTATGTAAAATATTTGTGAAAAACTCCAAACAGTAAAATCTGTGTAAACACCACACAAAAGGATCCTACACCAGGTTGGACAAATAAAGACAATATTAATAAATAGAACAAGACCAAAATGACAGATATCCAATAAGTAGAACCTGAGTTATTGATTTTTACATTTTAAGTGAAAATAGTGAGGAAAAGCACAAAGTGCCACAAGGGATATCTGGTCATGCTGGACCAGGAGAAATTCAAATGTTCAAGCGATCAAGCGTAGGCCGGCTAAAGGGACTAGGGTTGGCCTGCTGACCAAAAGTACCTTAGTCCTGGATGCGTCAACATCAAGAGTCCTATTGATGGGGCTTGTGATGCGATGCAAAGCTTTCTGCGCCAAGGCTGCTGTCAACGGGGATGTGAGGACCTTGCGCAGGGAAGAGCATCAGAAGAGCACAAGCACTTTATTACTAGTTAGAAGTGGTAAAGTGTGCAGAATCCTAAGGCCAGCAAATTCAAAGTCAGCAAAACCAGGAGTTCTGAAGACAAACGTTTAGGGCAAACCATGCTAAGGATGTGAGGACTAACATGTGCCCCCCCCAGATGAAAATGGATAAAGCTACCCTACCCCTTGGGGTTTCTCTTCACTAAGGGAGAAGAATCTGGAGAGACCATCAGCATTGGTGTGGTATGTTCCAGGACGGTGTCCAAATTAAAGTTTATTCACTGTAGGGAGAACAGATAGGGATTCTCACCCCTCATCTACATTAACCATCTGCAGAGTCTGTGGTCTGTCTGATTACAGTAATGAGTATCAAACAGGTATGGTCTTAGCTTCTTTAGAACCCAGATTATAGCAAAGGCTTCCCTCTCTACTGCACATCACCTTCATTTCCTGGGTAGTAAAGTCCTACTGATGAAGGATACAGCCAGATCCAGGCCCTCTTCATTTAGCTGTGAAAGAACGTCCCTATGCCATACTCTGAGGCATCTTTCTGCACAATGAAATCTTGGGAGAAGTCTGGGGCCTTGAGCACAGGTGCTGTACACATGGCCTTCTTCAGCGTGTCAAAAGCTTTCTGGCATGCCTCTGTCCGGATCACCTGATGTGGCTGCTTCCTGGTGGTCAGCTCTGTCAAGGGGGCAACAATGGTGCAGATCCCTTGACAAATCTCTTGTAATAGCCAGTGGGGCCTAAGAAGGCTCTCACCTCTGTTTGAGTGAGAGTTTCTGTGAGCACTTGGGTAAATAACATTATACAAAATCCCATAATTCTCCATTTCAATGAATTTCATGTAACATTAAACTTGTAAATCACACAAATTTCACAAGCACAATTAAAATCCTGCTGAGGCCTAACTAACACCACATAGATTGACTCAAATGCACAGTGATTCATGGCAATAGCGGGTTAGGTGCACCAGCAGTGAAACATTGATCCATGGTAACAGCAGCTTTGAATATTTGTTTACTATTGATCAGAAGAAAAGTAATTAGCATTGATATGAAAGCATGTATTCAGCATTTGATAATCAGCCGTTACATTAAGAGCTTTACAAATATGTTTAGGACTGAAATAAAATTAGTCAGCATTTGCAAACTCCAGATGGTGGGAGTCCAGTTTTTGCAGAGCAATGGGTGCCATCACCTTCATAAATACTGGTGCTTGCACAAGAGGTGGTACAAACACTCAATCATGTTCATGAGCGGTCAGGAATTAAACGGAAACATGTTTGTGTCAGTAGCCAACCAATCTTGAAATTTGCTGCATGGGGCTTGGCAGTGAGAATTGTAATTTGGGGCGCTAAGAACAGTTGGAGACATATTTACAAAGAAGTAGTGCAATGCAGTGCAGCATGCAAAGTTTCTGCACTGCGTTGCACCATCCTGAGAGAGCATAACTACATCATATATTCAAAGAAATGGTGTAGTTTTGCTCTCTATGAGCTTGTGTACTTTTGGCTGCCTAGTGCCAACACAGGCACTCCTGTGCCATAGTGCAAGGGTGTTTGCATTGTGGCCAGGATATTTTCTGTGCGAAAAGCACTCTTTTCAGCATGAAAACCAATATACAAGGCTATTTTGCATTAACTTGAGAGCAGAAATTTGCTCTTTTAATGCGCAGGTGCACCTTAGACTGCCTAGCGTCAATGCAGGCATTCTTCCGTCGAAGTGCAGTGGTGACTTGTGGCCAGTTTTTGTGCAGGAAGGTGTATCTTAAGGCACCAAAAATGTTTTTTGAGGCTATTACCGATTTTTGTCTATTACTGATTTTTGTGCTGTAGAATGCAGCATATATGCAAAGAGGAAATAAAGAGATTTCTCTTTGTCACGCTAGCCTCGGGTAGGTGCACCCTTTTGGCATACACCCATGGCTACATCTGTTTGTAAATGTGGGCTAAACCCAGATCAGTTGACTGGGGGTGAGTGCTTGCATTGTTCAACACTCCATCCATCATCCCCTTTGGTTTCGCTTTGTAAATATGGGCTTGCGTCAAGATCAGTGGGTGGATGCAGGGGAACGCCCAAGCACCACCTATGGAATGCCTCTCTGATGCAAAGTAACGCACGGCTGGGAAGCAATGCGCTGCAGTACATTACTTTCCTTACTTTTTGTTACAATGCTGCACATTTCTAAATTTGTATGGCTTTGTAAATACTCGAAAGCATTTTATGTCAGGGCTGTTTTGAGAAAGTGATGCAATGCTGATGAAAAAATCTTTGTAATTCGAAACCCCAGTCTCTGAAATGTATAATATGAGCAATGTTTCTAAACAGATGTCAGTCCTCCAGTTGGGGAAAGCGTGGTCTCTGCATGCCTTCAAAAGTATCCACAGGGGCAGTAGGTGAGATCCAATAAGTAATAGTGCTGCTGATTGGTTAATTCACTTGAGATACTAGCCTCTGAATCAGCTATGCTGGAACATTTTCTCAGCAAGAAGACATTGTTCTTCCTTTCGGGTAAATAAACAGTGCATGATAGGAAGGAATTATAAACTCGGGACTACCCAGGACTGTGGGCACTGGATTTCCTTTCTGGACTCCGTGCTGTTCACTTGATTCAGGGCAAAGGGAAAGACTTTGGGGCATATTATCAAGCACGGCGTTACAATTATCGCCGCTTTATCGGCAGAAAACTGCTGCTAAAGCGGTGATAATGGGCTTGATAATATGCCGCAGAGGATTCCAATAGAAGCCCATGTTGACACCAGAACATGGGCTTCTATTGGAATTCTCTGCGGCATATTATCAAGCCCATTATCGCCGCTTTAGCAGCAGTTTTCTGCCACTAAAGCGGCGATAATTGTAATGCCGTGCTTGATAATATGCCCCAAAGTGCTTGAAGCAGGCGTAAGGATTGATGCAGCATTGTGATGATAGGGCACCCCCGAGCCTTGCTGGAGCTGCGTCGCGCTTGCGACGCAACTCCAGCAGTGCGCCGCCTTACGCCTTCAGATGCGTCACGCATCTGTTTATCCTTGCGCCACGATGCGCTGTATTGTAAATGCGGCGCATCTGTGGTGGCGCAAGGGTAAACTTGTGTGACGCATATTTCCTGGCGCATCCATGCTGATTTGCAGGGATGCGCAAGGAAACATAGATCTGCCCCAATGTATTTACTTCTCAGGACAAGACTTTTAAAGTGCTGGAGAGTTTCCAATAAAGCAATTCAAAGAACACTTTGCGCTGCTTTGTTTTAATTTAAGTCAAGTGGTGCTCTATTAGTGATATCTAGGTGCTTCCCACGCTAGCATCGACGGGTTGTGACGCAAATACAGGTCTACAAAGATTGTCAGAAGCCCATTGGTGCCAAAGAAAATGAAATATTCTTGACACAGGTGTTAATAAGGAGAAATGTTCAAATGTCATCAAACACTTTAATCATTGGATGTGTGCTGCGCTGTACAGATTTAACTACACTTTGCACTGGGTTTGCTTTGCAAAAGTAATGCATCCTGACGTGAAGTATTGTGGTGGGATTTACTTTCCAGTTCAAATCATGATTTGTATTGGAAAGTTGCCTAACGTAACGCAAGATCGTGTTGTATGCAACTTTGCGCTTCCTTGCATCGATGAGTGATACATGGGTGTTTCCCATGCAACCATCGATGGTTTCTGACACAAATTCTTATCCACTTATATCGGTAGAAAGGCATTTGCATTAAAAATTTACCCCTCCTCGAAGCAGGCGTAACTGTGGAGTAACTATTAAATGTTTCAACATTTTTCAAACTTTACATATGGGCTGCACTAGACAGCAGACATACAAATCAGATTTTTTTTTAACATATAGTTTTTTGTACTGGAAAGTTTCCATCCTAGTACAAAACAAGTGCTTGATAAAATCCACATCCACTTGCATTATGGCACAAGGGTGTGTGCATTGGAGCCTACAGTCCTCCAGTGCTGGAGGAAAGGAAAAAGCGCCACATCCAAATAGCTATTGCTCAGTTTTTCTCATACACTTTGACACAACTCAGAATAGCAATTTTAATTGCTGCACTAGGTTGCACCAAAATGTAGTAATTCTGCCCCCAATAAGTTGAATATTAAAAAATGTTCTAAGCATAGGATTTTGTACTGGAAGGATATCCTTCCAGTACAAAACCTATGCATGACAGGACAGCACACACCATTGTGCAATGGTGCAAAGGTGTGTACATTGCACCAGGCAGCTTGATATCGTAGTAGCACGTGGGAAGGAAGCAGCAGCTGGCCATATTTAGTGAACATTGCTCTGAACTGCACTCTCCCTCTAGAAAAATTCACATCTGCAAATTTGGTTTTTGCATTGCGCTGCAAATTTATTTTGCAAATCCGCCCTTACTATTCTGGTGGAAGCCTCTCCTACCAGCCATTGTGTCTGGAGACCCATGAAAAGATGGCAAATAATGAGTTTGTACCAGACAAAAAAATGGCCTTAGTAGGTCATGTCTATTGGTGCTTGGTTTGGGGTGATGGACACCTTAAATGTTACCATAGACGTGTGCAGCAGTCTGCTAGCATTTAACACCGGGCATATAATTTGCCCCTTCATTCCCTATTAAAGAGCCAGTAGCAGACTGGCTCAAACGTTGGAAAAATCCAACAGACTGAGATGCATTTTAAATAACCTATTTAATAATGAAAACCACAATTAGCATTCACACATTTTTACACATAGTCTAACACGTTCTCTGATGTATAAAGACATTTCATAGCATAAATCCATTCTTCTATTTTTCCAGGGTGTTCACCTGTTGCTTCTTAATACTGTTATTTTAGTATAATGATACTTATGTTATACAATTCGTATGTCTGGGCAGTAATTGTGCCTTTCAAACCATAGATGTACACGAATTCCTTTATATTTGTCATAGAAGTTCATTAGTTAATCATTTCCCAGTTGAATTAAGCAGCTGCTACGCTGAACCCATCTGGTGAGGATGCATGACTGCACACCCTACTCGAGGGATCAAGTCTAGGTCTATTTTTTGCATAACATACCTCCGACACAAAAACATAAACGTTGATTTTAAATTGTTCACTGTCACAGGCAGCGTAAAGGATAAGACATAAAACCAGGAATCAAAAAGACGTCTGCCAAATATCTAAAAAAAGACCTACCTTTGGGTTTTGGGATCAGAACCTTGGTTGAATGTCTAATGAAACGGAATATCCAGCATTCGGTATTAGAATTAAAGAAAATCTAATTCATTTTACTGAGGTTATTAAACCAGAATGTGCTTCTGTAGTGCATGCCTTTGATTTTTAGTAGGAGTTGACGAGCAGATGTTTAGTCTTTGAATTATAACTAAAGCACATCTTGATTTTGTTAATGCCAAGAAGAGCAGTAAACAGATTATCAAAAGCAAAATTGCTTGAGATCGAGAGATACTTGCAATCATCTGAAAATGATATGCTGCCATCGAAGGCCTACATTAGCCTGTTTTCTTTGATGTGTGTTTGTAAGCTTAAATATGTACCATCTCAATAGGCAGAAATCCTTCTTTTTCACAGATTCCACTGATATCGTATTCATGACATTTATCGTAGGACTTCTGAAACAGGATGTTCGTGAAGTTGGAAATGACAGTTTCTTGGAATTTTACACCAAGACCCAAACAGGCTTCTCCAGATGGTATTTATACATGATCCGAGCTTGCTAAACACAAAGTGGGAATATGTCAGTTAACAATAGAACGCGTATTTAATACTTTGTTCGCTGCATACAGCAGAAGAAATAGCCTCAATGAGATTCATTAGTTAAATAGTTTCCTATCCTGATAAAGACCACTGTTTTTATAACTTGCATGCATTGAAATATCGATTAATAGCAATTCTGCACTGCATGTTGATCTGTCCGTCTTGTTTCTTAAAAATAATAAACTGATATGCTTCTTTTACACTTCATGTGGGGGTCACCTTATGTCATCATCTTTCGCAGGGGTCATTTCCTTCAAGCACTGTGCCGTCAGTTAACAGTAGCTCCTGTAAATAGCATAGGTCAAAGACAACTAAGGAGTTATTTCAAACTTGAGTCCTTGTCCAGTTGATGTGTGATGGGGGAGAGGAGTTGGCCTAAGGGCTGGGCAGTCGACCTCGAATCTGGAGAACTGGGTTCGAGTCTCGGCAATGACGCTGAACATCCTGTGATTCTGGACAAATCACTTAGGGGCAGATTTATGACGACTGGCGCATCCCTGCATATCAGCAGGGATGCGCCAGTTATTATGCGCCACCATGGATGCGCCGCATTTATAATGCGGCGCACCATGGGGCAAAAACGGCACAGATGCGTGACGCATCTGTGCCGAAAAGTGGCGCATTGCTGGAGTTGCGTCGCAAGCGCGACGCAGCTCCAGCAATGATCTGGGGGGCCCTATCTGTACAATGCTGCGTCAATCCTTGGGGCAGATTTATGTTGGGCTTGCGCCACTTTTACACCGCCGTTGCGTCACTTATGTGACGCTGCGGCGGTGTTTTTTTTACGCAAAATGTATATTGTGACGCATCTACGGATATGCGTCACGTAATCCAAGATGCGACGGAATTAATTTGCGTCAGAAACGGCTGCGTCGCGTCACTTTTAATATATGCAAGGTAGGCGTTCCCAAGCAAAAAGCAACGCATTACTGACGCAGGCATATTTATGTCATTTCCCTGCGTCGACGCATCTACGTAATGCGTCACGCAAATGCGTGAATGCGTCAGAAAACCTGCGCCCCATAAACCCACGCGCAAATAACGACGCAAGTTCACCAGAACTTGATTTAAAGTGCCACATAGCAATTTGGAAGCATATCAAGCAAAATGGACCTGCTAATCCTTCAGCTGGTAGTTGCACAAAGACCACCACCACCAATCCCACTACCGCAGCCTCCACCATTACCACAAAGGCAGCGCAGGAGAAAGGAGCGCATCTTCCGTCCAAGGACCACCCTCATTGGACTCCGGGACGAACAAGTCATCAAACTGTATCGGATCAGGAAAGCGTCCATACTAAATCTGTTGCGGCAGATCTCACCACAGCTACAGGCACCAACTGAAAGGGGTAACAACATCCCACCCCTGACAAAGCTACTGGCGGTATTGCATATGTTGGCCTCTGGATCGTTCCAAACAACAGCTGCACAAGTGGCTGGAGTGTCGCAGTCATCTTACTCCGGCTTCCTCCCTACGGTCCTGGATGCCATTCTCCAGCTCTCCCCACAGTATATACATTTTCCCAACACACAGCAGCTGCAGATGGACATCAAAGAAGGATTTTATGCTATTGCTGGATTCCCTCATGTGCTTGGAGCAATGGACTGCACGCATGTACAGCTCGTACCACCTGCAGCTACGGAACACCTTTACCGCAACCGAAAACACACACACTCAATCAATGTCCAGGCCATTGTGGACCATCGGGGACAATTTCTCAATGTCCTGGCGAAATACCCTGGCAGTGTGCATGACTCCTACATTTTCAGAAACAGCATAATCAATCAACGTTTTGAAAATGGGCAATATGGCACCGGACTTCTTGTAGGTAAGCACCAATAAATGTATATCAAAATATATTATGCAACAGCTGCTTCTACAATGCCACATTACATCCACATGACATGCCCTTAGGTCCAAATGATGCAATGCATCAATGTGGAAATGCATTGCCACATATACACTATAACCACACAACATATTGGACAAACCTGCAGACCCAAATAGCAGCATAACGTAAAGGGCCAAGGGACACCTGATAGGAATGCATGGAAATATCACACATCAAACTTTGTTGATCACCAAGTCACACTGACAACATATGCACACATGGGGCCTCATTTATGAGGCCCCTAGCACCATCGGAACGCAACCTTTTGTGACGTTCTGTGGCGCAGAAGCCAGCGTGATATTAATCAGGCAGCACTGAGCCACTTTTTTCGGCTTAATGTTGCATCATAAATAGCAGTCCCTTCAACGCAGTGTTCCGCGTAAAAGGGGCGTCCAATGGGTGTTGCTGGGGACGTTACCAGCAACATCCATGCCCTTTTGACACTGCCTCTGATATTCGAGAAATCGGAAATCTGAGGCAGCGCCAAAAGCTTACGCCTCCCCAGGGGAGGCAGAAGGGAGGCGCAACGGGGAGAAATATCTTGATACTGGGATAGTATAATGCACGTATTAAATATAATTACTGAACGCCCCTCCTGGGACACAGCAGAAGCTTGCCCATTGTGACTGCTGCCGCTCCCCCTGAAGGCAAAACAGTTGCGTCGCTTTGCCAATCTGCCATTAATGCTGGCAAAGCGCCTGATAACCCAGCGGTGGAAGTCTTGAGCCCTGCCGCGGGTGGAGGTCTGGGGGGAGGAGGTATTGAGGGGGTCAGTGGTGGAGTGAGAAGCGTTGCACCGTGAAGAGAGTCGAGGGCTGCGAAAGTGTCCAATATCTCTAGAATGGGCACATCTGACTGAGCTATTTAAGGGTGAGGTGGAGGAATGTGAGGAGGCTGCGGGGCACAGTCCACGGAGGACCCCAGCGTGAAACAGGGTGTATGCCAACGGTTGAGTCTGGTAGTAGCTGGAGCCAGTCCAGTGGGGCTGAGGGTTGTAATCTCCTGTCTGACTGAGGCCATATCCTGGTGGGTGATGATACAAGCCTTCCCCCCCTCTGTTATGCCTGTCCGGAACCATCACAGTCCCCACTCTGGCCGATGTATTCGGCCTCTATCCTTCCCCGACTCCGCACTTGAAGTCTGGGTCCGCCCACTCCCATTCCCCTCCCGAGGTCAAGGATCTGTGACCCTCAGACTGAAATTCGTGGCAAGTGTTGGGTTAATTGGGAGGGTTGGGGTGGGTAGGGAGTTGGAGGGTTGTTTGGGAGGCAGAGCCCCCATAGATATCGAATCTTGAATATTGGGAACGTAGCGCAGGGGCATGGTTGTATACAAAGTAATGTGCTTGACTGAGGTACTATCAAGCTCTCGTATGTTTTATTTGGTCTGCATTGACAACTATGTGGCACGACGTGTAAGGTTGCATCGGATATATATGCTATATCGTCAGTTCATATGTAAAAGTATTGTGTTTCATGCATACTGTACTTCAATGGTCCTGTATATGCAAAAACAGAATAATAATTTGTTTAAAAAAAAAAACACGGGGAGAAATATCTTTATTTCTCCTCGTTTGTGCTTTTTCTATGTGTGCTGCCTTCTGCAGCACAGATAGAAAGTGAAAAAACCTCATGTGATTATTGTTGTACAGAAAGGTTACCCTTCCTGTACAACAATATTCATCCCCGCAACGCAGCCACCCTAGCACCATGGTGCAGAGGTGCCTGCGTTGGCGCAGGCAGCCCATTGTGCGCCTGCGCAGGGAAAAAGGACAGGAATTCGCCTCATGTTATAGATACGGCGCATCCCTGCCATTTTAAATTGCCGTAGGGAAGCGCAGCAGGAAGGCCTGCTGCGCTTCCCTACGGCAAAACCTCATGAATGTGCCCCATGGCATCTAACTCAAATTAACCATTGAAAGGTGCAGTACGAAATGCATGTAAATAGCTAAGTAATACTATTAGAATGTGCAACAATGTGTATACACGTGCACATAGCAATTACACACCGTAAGCATGTATTGGTGCACCATCTGATAAACTGACCTGTTCAGGGGCCACATTGCTCAGGTAGGTCAGCAAAGGGAAGGAGCACGCCATCCTTAGACCAATCCACAATATCAGTCATACCCTTTGTCTGCCAAACAGACAGTCGCCCCTGGTCCCACAGTGAACTAATACCTCACACATGGATACTGCGATGTCACGTGCATATGGGACATCAAGGTTTGGCCCTGTCAAGCCCCCCATCCAACCACGGCATGCTGTTTTGAGTACCCCTGGGAGGATGCCTGTTGGAATATGAAGGTACAGCACAATTTGCCAGAGTCCTTGAAGGGCAGGGCCCTCTGCCCCTGTTTCACAGTGTCCGGCAAACAATCACCCATGTTCTGCATGAGCCCTGTAAAATTGTCTGCTACATGATATGAGTTGCAAAAAGCAACTGCCCATCCCCCCGCGTAGCGTGCACACATCAGAGCAGTCAAGGCCACACACCGTCTACCCACCACACACAGGAACACCATAAACATGGACTTGAGTAGTTTCAAAGTTTGCGCAGGTAGACATAGGACACATGCCATGTATACTGATGTCAGCCTAAAGTAACACGTATCTATTACCTCCCAATTACAGCTGATCAAGGATATGGAGTCCAGAGTTGGGTTATGACACCATTTGGAAATCCAAGCACTGACCAACAGAAGGCATACAACCATGCCCATTGCCGGACAAGGAACATTATTGAACGCAGCTTCGGAATCCTGAAGTCAAGGTTCCGTTGCCTTGACGTATCAGGTGGAAGGCTACTTTATTCACCAGAAACTGTTTGCAAAATAATACTTAAATGTGCGATACTCCACAACATTTGTGTCAAAACTAATGTGCCCTGGGAGGAGGAGGACCAGCAGCCTGGACAGGTGGATGATGATGAACATGTGCAAGCCCAAGTGCAAGACATCCACCACACAGCAGCAGGGATACGACGTCGATCACACATAGTGACTCAATTTTTCTCATGATGTAGAAAATTGAAGTCAGTAAAATGTACAATAAAGAACATTACACAATTTCAAGTTGCATCCTCAACTTTGTGTCCATTAACGTGCAAGTTCAAATCACAGATATATACATGTGCAGATGTACATCAAACTGCTGCTGCATGGCAGTGGAAGGACCTTGGTTGTGACAAGCTGTGGCACTGCCATAGCACAGGAAAGCAACATCCTATCAAAAACATGTTTCATAGTCGTGTGCAACCTTCTTTTGCATGAATAGATGGCATGCAGTGAATCATGCATACCTGCACCCTGAGTAAGCTATGTGTGTGTGGTGGTCCTGACAAGCATAGCTGCTGAAAGTGGCCACAAATATCACGCATGGAAAAACTTGTGCAAAAGCTCCTTGGGATGCTGATGTCTCACATATGGACATGTGAAAAGTGATGCAGCATTTCCGCCGTGGATAAGAAAAATACATACATGTCTGTGCAGAGTCACAGCTCAAGCAATGACATGCAGGCACTGGCAACAATGTGTGATGTAATGTCAGTCAGCTGCTGTGCAAGTTGGAAGTACCACTCACAGATCAATCGTTATTCACTCCGAATATACACACATATCATTTTACAGAAGGAAACGTTGGTGAGAAGAAGCCACACAAGTCAACATGCAATAAGGCAACATGTCGACATAGGTTACACACATGTACCATATGTGAAACATCCCTTGAACAACAACATGGGGTACAATGACAAGCCCCCTGTGCCACCAGAACATCACTTTGTCGGACGGACTGGTGGTGCATGGGGACCATCCATATGTACAGGGAGCGGGAAACCCACCCTGTGTGACTTCACATCTCCTTCCAAATACATAGGGGCAGATTTACAAGAAAGTGACGCATCTGTAGAGATGCGTCACTTTCCCTGCACCTACTTGCCAAATCCTTGCCTCACCATGGATACACGGCGAACCATGGCGCAAGGATTGACAGATGCATCAGAAATTCTGACGCATCTGTTGACGGAAAAATCACGTATTGCTGGAGTCGTGTCGCAAGCACAACGCAACTCCAGCAATGCCCAGGGCCGCCATATGCCTAACATGCTGCATCAATACTAACGCCTGCTTCAAGCAGGCGCAGGGTGTTGACGCAGCATGGATGTAAAAGTGACTCATTGAAATCTTGTAGATTTCACTGGGTCACTTATACGGGGCTTCCTGCGACAGAACGCCCACCCTGTACACATTAAACCTGACGCAGGTGTAATGTGGCGCAGGGCTTCACAACGTGACGCATCTCCCTAGATGCGTCACGTTGTTAATGGGCAGCAACTTTTACGCAGCCGCTGCGTCACAAAAGTGATGCAAGGACGGTGCGAAAGTGACGCAAGGGGCTTGTAATTCTGCCCCAAACACTTTACACACAGCACTTAGCGGAGATTATGAGTGCCATGTACGTTGCGGTGGTAGTTGACACACAACACACATGGAACAAGATACATATCCAGATTGACCAAATGAGTGAAAGCATGGAGATGCAACTGAATACTAAACCACCCTGGAGGTGGCGTAATCATTTGCAAAAAAGGAGACATTCCGTGCAAGATTACGGACTTCCTGTGCATCTCTGTCAATCAACAGGGATGCACCAGAAGTATCGAGCCATCTGCCCACCCGTGCGCAAACACAGATGTGCCGCATGTACAATGTGGTGCACCGTTGCGCATGGATGTGCAGATGCGTGTCGCATCCCCCTGTGCAAATGCGGTGCATTGCTGGAGTTGCGTTGCAAATGAAACGTAGGTCCAGCAAGTATGATCTTGGCCCTATTGCAAACATGCTGCATTAATACTTATACATGCTTCAAGAAGGCGCAGGCTTTTGATGCTGCATGGACGTCAAAGTGACTGAGTGTAATATTGTACATGTCACTCAGCCACTTGTCTGAGGCGTTCCTGCACTGGAAGGCCACCACCCCCCCCCCCCCCCCTGCCAGGATCACCAACATCTTGCGCAGGGCTCAACAACGTGACACATCTCACTAGATGTGTCACATTGTAAATAGCCAAAAGCATGGCACTGTCTTCGCCCCGCCACTGCATCACAAAAGTGATGTAACGGTGCGCTAAATATGGCGTAATGGGATTGTACTTTTACCACTTTGTATGTACGCCGTGCCTTATCCCGCTCCATATCTGTGCTGCAGTCCACAACACTAATTTCAAGGGGATAATGCATGCACACAGATAATATCTGGTGACGTACGCATCCATGCACCAGGCTCCAAGGGTCCTGGCCCACTGCATGCCTCAAGTTGTTGCACCAGTGCAGGGTGAAGCATGGATATGCAACATATTTCTGTGAATACGTGGCACACCTGCGCATTCAGGAGTGCAAAATGCAAATGCTGCTACGATGCTACACTTCCTGGTAGTTCTGCCCTCACACATACACATCTATACAGTGGCAAATCATGATTGAGTCACTCACACAATAGAAGAGTGTTGCATCTCAATGTAAAGTGTCGCAAGTAGCAAAGCGTGGATAATTTTTACATTCTGCAGCAATAACAACATGAAAAGTGACGCTTTTACACGTAAAGTATCGCTTCTACAGGAAAGTCTCGCAAATGCACACAAACCAGTAGCATCCCAATAATGCGCGACGCACTGTGACTTACGTCACGCTTCGTAATTATTAATTCATGATGCAACACGCAAAACAAATAAGCGTCACGCATGCATACCTGAGCCTAACTGCAATAAGTGACAATCTACGCATCAACGGAAGCGTGACGCAAAACGTCAAAACGTGTCGCATCGAAGCAGGAAATGATGCAATGATTCCAGAACCTCCCAAACAAGGAAGTGCACAGTTACTTTCACTTTCCCTTACTTGCTTTCGGTGTGTGCTTGCTGGTGGAGTTGTTTGGAGTCTCTGGTGTCCTGATTTGCCTTTCAAAGTGTCTTTTGTCTGTCCCCTGTGTCTTTTGAGGTGTGTTTTTATGTCTTTAGTGATTTGTGAGTCTTGTGTGTGTCTGTAACATTAGTATTGTGGGGTGTTTGTCGATTGGGGTAGTTAGTTTTAAGGCTTCATATAGGGGTGGGTTATTTTATTGTACATATTAGGTCAATCTTAACTAAGTTTCCTTTGTCGATTTTATTAAGTTTCCTTTACGTCATCATAAATCATGTCGGGAAGGTCTCGAAATTTGACCGATCGACAGTTTGGCGGGATGATATGGCTAATATTCCACTACCTGCCCCGGATGATCAGCATGGGGGGCAGGGTCAGTCAGGGGTATGACACAGCAGGGCGCAAGCGCCGGTGGACCACTGTGCAGCAACATCTGGGGCGTCTATTCCAGATCCAGCGGACAACCCACCAGATAAAGCACCGCTGGCAGGACGTCATCAGCAGGGAGGCTGACCTGCTCGATCATCTTGGCCTGGAAGTTGGTGGTCCAGTTGGTAAGTCAATGTTTCTTGTCACTCATATATTCTCTTCAGAGGTGCTAATCTATGCCATATCTCCCTCTGCACAAATCGTATGACCAATCAATTGGCGTTGCAATGGTCTGTTTGGATTTACATATGAACGCATGCAATACAAAAGACTGTTCTGTGGCCACAGACACATATGTTGGAAACCATGGGGCAGATTTATGAGGGACTTGTGCCCCTTTGATGCCGCCGTAGCGTCACTTTTGTGACGCAGCGGTGGTGTAAACCCTGCGCCAGTTTGCGCCCTATTCACATCGTGACGCATCAATGGAGATGTGTCACGCTGTAAAGCTCTGCGCTACATTAAACCTGCGTCAGGTTTAATGTATGCAGGGTGGGTGTAACGGCGGAAATAACCCTCGGAAAAGTGACTCAGTCAAATCTATAATATGTGACTGACTCACTTTTCCGACAATGAGGCATCAAAACCCTGCACCTGCTTGAAGCAGGCGTAAGGCTTGACAGACCATGTTAGGGATGGGCAGGTTGGAACAGTGCTGGAGTTGCGTTGCGCTTGCAACACAACTTAAGCACTGCGGCAACCTTACGCCATCGAATGCGTCACGCATCTGTTTATTCCTGCGCCATGATGCGCCGCATTGCAAATGCTGCGCATCATGGGTGGCGCAAGGGTAAACTTGTGTGACCCATCTCTCCTGGCGCATCCTTGCTGATTTGCAGGGATGCGCCAGGAAACCTCAATCGGCCCCAATATATATGATGTTGACATAGAAATTTTCTCTATTCACACAGACACATGCACCAGTTAAATAAATTGATTTTTCATAGTCATGCTGTGAACAAGGGGGAGGATGATTTGGATACAAAGGGGCAGATTCATGACGTCTGGCGCATCTCTGCTAATCAGCAGAGATGCGCCAGAGGAGTTGCCACGCATCTGCCCACTCGTGCGCCACCATTGATGCGCCGCATTCATGATGCGGCGCACCGTGGCACTCGGATGGGCAGATGCGTGACGCATCTGCCGTCGTATGGATGGTGCATTGCTGGAGTTGCTTTGCAACCGCGACGCAGCTCCAGCAAGGCTCTGGGTGCCCCTATCCCTAAAATGCTGCGTCAATCCTTACGCCTGCTTCAAGCAGGCGCAGGGATGTGACGCAGCATGGCTGGAAAAGTGACTGAGTGAAATCTTGTCGATTTCACTCAGCCACTTTTAGGAGGCGTTCCTGCGCCGGAACGCCCACACCTGCCCTGGAACGCCTACATGTGGCGCAGGGCTTCACAACGTGACGCATCTCCCAGATGCGTCACGTTGTAAATACCCCGCAACATGGCGCAGGATTTGCGCCGCTGCTGCGTCACAAAAGTGACGCAACGGCGGCGTAAATGAGGCGCAAGTCAAACATAAATCTGCCCCATGATGTGTAATCACGGTGCCAAGCCCTGTGCTGGTACACAAACTGCCACCATGTGCAGGTGCAGGCAAACTTGCTAACATGTACATGGCTGCCTGCGTCGTGGGGCAGTAGTGTCTGTTCATGAAGGGACACCTTCATGCACCCTGTAGGAAACCGGGGTCTCCAGTCCCTAAGGGCGGTAACGTGACACAAGCGGCTGGGCACCCAAAGGCCTGTGTGTAAAGCAACCATACAACACGCACCTCGCATGGAATGGGGAACACACACAATAAGGTACGCCACACTGTAAAGGTTCATGCAAATAATTCAAGTTTATCCAAGTAGTTCGAGATAAATGCAGTTCATGTGATATAAATGCAATTCATGAGATGTAAATGCAGTTCATGCGATATAAATGCAATTCATGAGATGTAAATGCAGTTCCTCAGATATCAATGCAAGCTTCACTTAGATTAGCAGTGGATTCACCCGCCCCATATTCACCAGCACGTCATGCACCAGTAGGTTTCTAAAGGCTCTAGGCCACCCTAGTGTATCTCACTTCTCAGGGTAGGGTTTGGGGACTGTAGCGCCACTCCTAGGGCGTGCAGGGACCCAGGGCAGAACTCGTGGGCACACCGCTACTTTGGTTATCTGTAGCACCTCAGTGGCGATTCCCGCGCTTTACGCGCTGAGCGGTGAATACCTCAGAACAGCGCCTATTTCCACAGAGTGCTACTCGTGATTAACTGGCAATGACTACTTCAGAACGGGGCATCAAGACCAGAGCGCTGCTCGTAGTTGCCAACAGGGAACACTTTGGAACGGAGCATTTAACACAGAGCGCTGCTCGTAATTAATAGCCATGCATTTGTCATAACGGAGCATTTGAAACAGAGCCCTATCGTCATCATTCGCAAGGAATACTTCAGACTGGAGCATTTCAAACCGAGCGCCATTCGGAATCATTAGCAAGGAATACTTCAGAACGGAACATGAATAACAGAGTGCAACTCGTAAGCAATGACATTCAGCACTTCAGAACGGAACATGAAGAGCATAGTGCTACTCGTAATCAGTAACAGTGAATCTCTACACACGGAGCTAGTAGCAGGGAGCGCACCGGACTTGCGGAGCGAGTCTCTCGGGCTCCGGTGCAGTTTGTATGGCACCACGCTTCAGTACAGTCACGGGGGGCACAAGGAAAGGATCCCTTGGCGGGGTCTCTCAGTCGTGGTGACCAGGGGGACTCCCAAGTAGAGGAAACCCGGGCTCAGGGTGTGGTGCGGCTCCCAAACATCAGGGGGCGCACCGGCATCAATCACAGCATCCGGGCTTACCTTGCTCTTGACATCGGATGGCGTCCGCTCCATTGGCGATGTGGGAACTGGTCCTCGGCCTGGCGCACCTTCTTGCACAGCTGCGACGGCAGCAACGGGTCCCCGGGCTTCTCCACGGGCCTCGTGACACTGAAGGGCACTTCTTCCGGCCTTCCGCCCGCTGCGGTGAGCGCGCTTGCTTCCACGCCACAGGGGGGGGGCTGAAATTAAGGAGGGGAGCTCCGCGCTCAGCGGAGCACGCTGCCAAGGGACCCAGGCCAGGTCAGGGAGCGCAGGGGTCACAGTGCTAGTACCTGGTCGATCCCCGGTGGTTCTTCAATCTGCTTTGCATAGGGTTTCGGGGGTCAGTCAGGACACGCAGTCTCAGCATTCAGTTACTGTTCTCAGGTGTTAGATGAAGTCTTGTTGGCGCAGATGGCTCTGGCGCCCTTAAGGGGGTTCTGTTACAGGGGGGTAGGGATGGAGTTAATGACTAGGTCCTTCCTAGTCAGGCTGGGCAGAGGTTCTTTTGGTCCTCCTACTGCTGTGCAAGATCAGAGGGTTTCACAGGGTCCCTCACTCACTTAAGAGGCAGCACCTAAATCCTGTCACTCTCAGAGGCATAAGTCCCTGGCTAGGCCCAACCGCCTACACTCCTGCGTGGATTCTCCAGCTCTGCTGTACCCCACTGGCCAACTCACCACAAAAAGTACCCTTCCTCACTTAAGTAGCCCTAGGTCAGGTGACCTCTAGCCAAGGCGGATAAAGTAAAATGCCACCTCCCTCCTAGAAGGTTCCAGCACATTCCAGGAGCTTCCCCATTCTACCCATGGGACAAAAGGCGGGCTGGTGTCGCAACATTGTTGTGGGGTCCCAGCCAGCTCCTGGCAGCTAGGGTGCTACTATGAAAGACCACTCTGCAGTAGCAGGGGTCTGTGGCAGCCATCTTGGGAGAAGGGAGCACCTGCACCTTAACACTGATTGGCAATGAAAAGGCGCCCGGAGACCTAGTACAACACAAAAATGATGGTGGACAAAAATTAGGCACGATCACAAATAGAAGGGGGGACCACCCTAGGGCTGACAGGTCCAACACACCCCAAGGTCACAAATGTCATGATTCTCTCCTCCAATGTGTGTAATCAAATGCAGCATGCATTGAGCAATGATAAATGAAATGATTAAATAGTCCCTTTTTCGAGACACAGTAGGCCAGCCTTAGGGTGGAGTGCCATCCTGATGGTTTCCCAGTTAATTGCCACTCTGTAAGTCTGGCCATGCATCAGTGGCTATGGGTGTTGTGTGTGAACATCCACATCTATCAACATGCAACATAGCAAGCCTTTTAAAAAATGAGTGCAAATTTTGCATATTCACAAGTGCATGGTAAAACACGCTTGCTGGATTTGCAGTTCATTGTCAATGTTAAGCATGAATCAGCACCACCAGGATGTAGAATATAGTGAAGTACTGTTGGAACAAGGAATATTTAAAATGTCAATGTTGTATTCCATTGCTTGGAATTTCAAACAGTGTGGTGCAGACAAAGGTCTGGGGTTGCATCATTCCTGCACTATCTTGTATTTCAGTCCATACCCTGTGCATATGTCACGATATACATGACTCTGGTTGCGTATGTAAGCATGCGGCATCAATAGATGAATCAAGCAGGCATCATCATCAGGATTAGCCTACTCACATGTGAGGGTCGCAATCCAGCTGCAGTTGCAGAGTCTGTTACATACATTTGAAAAGGAGAGGTGCACGGTGTGGTCTGCGCAGGATGTTTGTTGTCAGCTCATTGCATGTGGGTCGTAAGCATGCGCTAGTCCACTTAAGGTGCATAAGCTCACTATTACACACCCAGCTTCATTGTAAACGCTGAATGCTGGAGTGACGTGTGTGCCAGATTGGTAGGAGCGGTTGGTGACAGGGGTACATTTGTGATCATCAAAGGATGAGTATCATGGTAGATGCGCTGTCTGTGGTGCTCAATGTTGTCAAAGATGAGATGGAGGGGTAGCAGGTTTTGCATGAAGATATATGTTTACATTGACCTGTGTCTGAAAATGTCAATGATCCTGGAGGCACATGACATCTGTGTGGAAATATGAGCAGCGCTTGTTGTAGTGATCCTGTGAGGGGGACATGTCCGCATGCACAATGCTAGCTCTGCCAATGTAACTCGTGAAGTGGATTCTTAGTGTAGCATTTCTGGAGTTGCTGAGGATTGATTGGGTGAGTCATTTGCCCTTGTAAAATCTTGATGTGTGTGTGGATTGTTGAGATGGTGTCCTTGCTTTGGATCCTTATCAAGGGGATTTATGGTGTCTTAGCGTCCCCGTCCTACATCGTTGCAAAATGGTGTCTGCATGTGTCTCACTAATGATGTGGTCTGTATGTGATCCGTGTTGACTTCCTGTGCTGCTGTGTGTCTGTGTTGGAGACTGTAGCAAAATCATCTAGACATTACGATAACCATCTGTGTGGTCCATTGAGAACCAAGCTTGTGTAGTGCAAGGTGTTGTTGGCATTTTGGTTTGTGGCTCATTATAGTTGTTACTTGTCAAGAATCTGTAATTTCTGTGTGGGGTGCTAATTGTTTCATATCGATGCAGCTGTATGGTTGACAGGAGGTGTACGTCAGAACGGTCAGGCCATGGGGGTATGAGGTCTTGGTGTGGTGGATGTGTTGATGTTGCCACCGTCCTTGTGGCTGTGCCTTGTGGCCAGTTGCTACTGTGTGATGTCTACAAGCTTGTCAATGCATTTTGCTAACCTGTTGGCACGTCTGTAGTCAAGATGTGAGTTGAGCTATGTCACAAGTCTGTGGAACATGTATGCGAATGCATGTTGGGCAATGATGTATGTGATGTGGGTTGTGTACACACCTCAGGGGCATGTAGGTATTTGGACGAGGTTCCCACAGGGGTGTTGTCCTTGTTCTGACCTGGATCTGTGCACTTAGTCGTTTGATGTTGAGCGTGCAATGGCTTGTGCTTCACTTTGTGATGTAGATGTACCTATTGAGTGCAATGGCATGTGCACACACCAGACAGTTGTTGTAGACTAATCATGAAATGGGATGATTGATTGGTGAGTCATCTGCTAACTTGGGATGGAAAGGTAGCGTTTACCATGATTCCTGTGAGTAACGCTCCATCTGTTGCTAGTCTTTTTGCGGATGATACAGATCTCCATGGCTAGTCTTCAAAGGGTGGATACTTTGATGGCGATGCATGTCATGATCCAGAGTTGGTGTAGTTTTGTGTGTACGTAGTGTGCGTGTACTTGGTGGTGTACGCCAGGGTGCATTGTAGTCTGGATTAATGTCCATGGGTGTTGCTGGCTGTGTAATTTGCGTAGCGTGTAGATTTGCCACTGGTACAGTCCATACAAAGTGATCCAAGTTTGAGCTGATGTATTGTGTATATGCATGTCCAATGATTGAGTTTGGGCTTGTTGCTGGGTAAAGATGGCTTTGGCTGATGGTCCGATACTGTGCATCTGCAGTGTGTACATGCATCAAACTACATGTTCGCTTGAATGTATCATGGATGTACACCTTGAATGCTGCATACGTCAGGGTGGATGCACTTCAGGTGAATCAGCATCCCGAACAGAGTGTAAAGCAGGCAGCCAAATGTAACCCTAGTCATGTGTGAGCCACTATGCAACAGTCATCTGCAAGATCATATCAGTGTGCAATCAGTGAACATGATAGAGCTTTACATGCTGTGGGAATGTTGAGAGTCGAAGAAGCGTTGTCAGTGTCTGTGGCTAATAACTGCGTACACATGTGCATGTGCATAAACACGTTTTTAAAACAGCAATCCTTACAGCAGTCAGCAACAGTGTCTGCATAAGGGCATGTGTGTTGAATCTGTTGATGCATGTGCGAAATCACAGGGATGGCACACATGTGTGTTCCACACTCAGTGAACATTGATGTGGAAGCAATCCAGTGTTTCCACTGTCCATGTGTGTTAGGAAAAATATGGCTGCACTCAATGTAAAAGGAGTGACACGTCCTGTTATTTCCATGCATGTGTCACGCTAAATAATGTTTTGGTCTAAATTTGCATGTACATATGATGTGATTCTATACCAATTTGTACTTCTGTTACTCTTCTTGTAGGTGGCCCACGGCCATATACACAGGGGGAGGTCGACAGCTTTGAAGACCCAAATGCCACCAGTGAGTATCCATGTTCATATAATTTGATGTGTATCAAGTGCGAGGATGGAAGCAAAACTGTGTATGAGTGCAACTATGGTACAATCACAACTTCCTGCTGCAGTCAGAACTTATCTTTTGCATCCAAATTCCAAACAACATGATGTAACATGTTGTGACGGTTGTACTACGTGTGGACATGTGTGGACAGATCAGAAGCCACAACACTGTCCGACACTCCTTGCCACTATCCACAAGGCAAAATGGAGTGGCCATTGCCACTGGGACTGGAGTAGCCGAAGCCAAGTTGATAAAACAGCATCTGAACCCTGCCAGAAGGAGAGGAGTGCATGCTGGACACAGTGCTCACTACATGTTGGGGATGTAGCATTCACCAATTGTTGTACAGGGCGTGATTTCAGGGTTGCAGTGGGGGTGCAAGGTCAGAGTCAGCTGGTCTATGGATGTACATGGCTTGACATGCCTCTCAATATTGATTCAATGTGGTGACACAGAGAACAACCAGCCAATAAGTGGCCATGCTCAGTGTCCATGCTTGTCACATGGCTCTTCACGTCAGTGCACTGATTGCCCTAGAGCATGAAAGGTGACTAGGACTCAGACCTGCACAGAAAATGAATGCGCCTACATGTTAAAAATATTTTTTATTACAAAAATTAGCAAGGCCAGATAGACAACAGATTATGTTCAGTATGCATGCAAGGTCGTGCTGTACGATTGTTACCATGAACAAGCCAAGCTGATCCACATTTCATATTTCATGTGAGAAAAGAGATCACTGTGACACCCAATGCAAATTTGTGAGGCTGTGTCCCTTCATCAGGGGTATACTGTGTTGAGAAAAGAATAACGATTAAAAAGGTAGCACACCTGTGATCAGATATGTAGATGAACACTAGTATGGCATGTGAATACACCGTGCTCCCCTCACCACTGGTGAATGTAACAAATGAAATAGAAAAAAACCCATGACTATCACGAGGATTACAATCTACATTCCAATAGTTCCAAGCACTATGGAAATGGACATGACGCTATGGAAGCAAGCTGTAGCACACCAGAACTTCTGAGTGATCAAAATGAGTTGCACAAGAACAATAACAAGAGTGTGACAATTTATGTAGATGATATAATGGATGTCTCATGAAGCCTGAAGACAGTCAATGATGAATTTAGTTGAAATTTAATTTTGGGCACCATTGATGTGTGGCAATTTGACATACATACCACATGCCAATGGAGTTGAAGCATGGAATGGTCTTACAATTTGAATTGCACATTTGAATGCATCTAAATGTTGAATTCCACGACAATTTAAAATCTGTGTACACAATAGCAATTGTAACTGGAATGAGAATCTGTACATACAGTTAAACACAACTTCCATGGGTTTCCTGGGTGCACCATCTTATGCTAACACATACATGGACAAATGTCCAAAGTTCATATTCTTGAACACACTACGTGGCAAGAAGTTTTGCTATGTTCACCTCGATTCTTTGATATCATCTCCTTCCTTTCAACATTTGCGACGCCAGCCATGATTCTGAAAATACGCACACGTAACCAAATAGGTCCAAGGATACAATTCACACATCCTATCATCAGGTTGCACTCCTAGTCAACCTTCACGGTCTCGGCCACTCCATACTTACTACATATATGGCCTGCTGGTACATTAGCAACAGTGCACGCGTACCGCAAATCAATGATTCATGTGTCATATAAGTGTGCGCTCATCCCAAAAAATGACATTTGATCCTTCACGTCCGTGAACAATTTGGAGAAGTTCAAGTATATTGTAGTGACAGTTTAATGTCATCCTTGCATTAATTAGCCAATGTATCATGCTATGGAAAAATTGTCAGTGCAATTACCATCAACATCCCTAGCCCCAAAACATTTGTATATGGATGAGCCATAGGAATGGCAGTCAGACTTATTAATCAATCAATCAATCATTACTTTTGTAAATTGCTCTACTCACACGTGAGGGTCTCTATGCGCGGGGGGAGGTGTGCTGCTATTGTTCGAACAGCCTGTTCCTGAGTGCCCTCATGAAGGCAAGGAGGACCAGGCTCAGCTGTAGGAGGGTGTTCCAGGTCTTTGCGGCATGTTGGCAGTACAAAATCCTGCCGCTGGTAGATCTTTGGATGTGGGGGACAGTGGCAAGGGCAAGGTCACTGAAAGGGCACTGGCAATTCTGGTAGTAGACGGTGATTATCCTGTTGAGGTATGTTTGACCGGTGTGGGGGAGTGCTCTGTGTGCATGGGTGAGAAGCTTGCAGGCGATCCTCTTGTTGACGGTGAGCCAATGCAGGGATCCCAGATGGGGTGTGATGTGGCTGTGGCAAGAGAAGTTGTGCACAAGGTGTGCAGAAGCGTTCTGTATGTGTTGCGGACGTTTACGGAGTTTGGCAGTGGCTCCCACATTGTCTGCATGTCAATGGTGCAGCCTGATGCAGACGAGGCCAAGGGTGAAGCTTCTACTGGTTGCAGTGGGGATCCACTTGTACATCTTGCTGAGCATGCGAAAGGTGTTGTAGCTGGCGGATGAGACGACGTTGACCTGCCTGGTCATGGTGAGTGTTGATTCGAGGTTGACCCCCAGGTTGCTTGCATGGTTGGTGTCTGCCGGTGCTGCTCTCAGTGTAGTTGTCCACCAGGAGTTGTCCCTGGCTGTGGGGGTGGATCCAAAGAAGAGGACCCCCGTCTTGGGTGAGTTTGGCTTCAGTCATTTGTTCGTCATCCACTCGTCAACGGCAGTCATTCCTTTGTGGATGTTGGTTTTGGTGTTGAGGTTGTCCTTGGTGAGGGAAAGGATCAGCTGTGTGTTGTCAGCGTAGGAGATGATGTGGAGGTGGTGCAGTTGTGCAACGTGTGCAAGCGTGCCCATGGAGATGATGAACAATGTTGTGCAGAGGGATGATCTTTGTGTTCTGCCGCTGATGATCTTTGAGGCTTGGGAGCAGAATGACTGTAGGCGGAGGCTCTGGCTGCTGCCAGAGAGGAAGGAGGTGGTCCACTCCAGAGCCTTGCTTTGGATTCCTGCGTGTTTGAGGCATGTGCGTAGGGTGCGTTGACAGACATTGTTGAAGGCGGCTGAGAGGTCATGGCGGATGTGTGGCGCCCTTTCATCATTGTACATCAGGGGCCAGATGCCATTGGTGTCGGCAATGAGGCCATTGTCAATACTGGGATTCCTGCAGATGTCGGAGTGTGACAGGTCCAGGATGGTGTACTCCTCGAGGTAGCCGGTCAGTTGTTTGTTTGCAATCTTGTGCATGCCCTTTAGCAGGAATGGGAGCAGGGAAATTGTCTGGAAGTTCTTGAGGCCTCTTGCATCCACCTTGGATTCCTGGAGTGAGGCGTTGATCTCGGCGTGCATCAATATTTGCTGGGAAGCTCGCACTCTCGAAGGAGATGTTGATGGCCTTGAGGAGATGGGTTGCGATGGTGGGGCTAGCTTTGCTGCACATGTGGTGCGCAAATGTGTCAGACGGTGAGATGTTGTCCTTCACATTGCTCCAGGTGAGCAGGGGGGTCAGTGTGGATGGTGGCCGGGGTGTCTGAGGTGTTGGTGCCTGTCAAGGTGTACGGGTTGTGGTAGCTGTTGTGGATGTCTGCAATATTGCAATGGAAGAGTGTGGCAAGGGTGTATCACAGGTCTTGCAGTTGTGGGATGTCATTGGTCTTGGAGCCAGGGTTGGAGGGTACCTTAATGATGTTGAATATCTCATTGTTATTGGGGGCGCTGTTGTCTATGCAGTCCTTGGTGGTGGCCCTTGTAGCAGTTCAGATGAGGTGATGGTGTCTGAGGATGCCGTTCTTGTGGCCCACATACTGTCTGGTGTCTGTTTGGGGTGCAATGTTTTATGTACTTTCTGGCATGTGTGTATGGAGGGCCGTATGTCCACAGTGAACCAGGCAGCCTTCTTGTCAATGTGTCTGTTGGAGGGTTCTGTGATCGGGGTGACAGTGTTGTGGCAGTCATTGATCAATTGCCTGCATTTGCATGTGGCGCAGTCAGTGTAGTTTGGGTTGGCGTGTGGGCTCTGGGCAAGGGTGTTGTCAAGCTGTTCATTGTTGTCTTTGATCTGGCTGCTGCATGTGATGTGTTGAATGTGTTGGGGTGTGGTGATTTGTCTTGAAGGTGTAGTGGATGCACCAATGGCCAGTCCAGTTTGGTGGTGTGGCTGAAAGGGACATGGGAGGTAGCCGAGGATCTTGGTCAAGCGTGCGTCTGGCGGAGTGGGTGTGCGTTTTGACGAGCTGACTGAGTCCGAGGTAGACTACCAGGGTGGAGGAGTTGTTGTGTTTGTGGTTCTTGAGGTGGAGGTTCAGGTGTACCAGGAGGATGTAGTCATGCGTGCAGAACCAATTGGCAATGGTGTCACAGAATTGAGGCCAGGGTCCAGGGGTTCTGTAGACGAGGGTTCCTCTGAGAATGGGGTTGTGGTATGTGTGGCTCTTCAAGTGCATGAGTTTGGCGGTGCTGAGGGTGTGGTCATTGATGTGTGAGGCCCAGAGGGTTTTGTGGTCGACCATGACAATGCCAAGTCCACCTCCTACTCCGTTGTTGCGGTCCCTGCCAGTGTTCTTGTAGCCGTCCAGAATGGCTATGGCAACGTCGGGCATGGAGGAGGCCTTCAGACATGTCTCCCCCAGGAAGGCAACATCCGTGGAAGATGTATGGATTGTGTCCACGAGTTGGATGGGGTGTTTGCGTACTGTGTATAGCATATGCTGTATTTGAATGCGTTTTGCCTTGTGCTGGGTCAATGAAAAGGTCAATTTGTAATGTATGGAAAATTCCTGTGGATATGCCTTGCAAGCTGCACATCAATATGTCTGTGAGTCATGTAGTTGGCATTCAATCTGTCGGTCATCACATTTCTCATGTGGTTCCATTGTGCTCGTGGACCCACCAACCTTGGATGGGTATGCAATATTCCTACAACGGAGTATAGATCAGTTTCCAGGATGATGTCAATATATGTGTACCAAAGCGGGTGTAGTGTCCATGCATTGACTTTTCCTACGTGTAACACAACAGATGGGAGACCATGCGTGGTTCGTCCTCATGGAATTCCACACGGAATATTTCAAGCCTAGGGTGGCTTTTAGAAATTTGTAGTCCACAGCCATTTGTTTGTGGGACAGGAATCAGCCTCCTATTTGATTATTTTGCTGACAGCCTCATCTCATGTCTAGACGTATCACAGACCCACTTTCACAATTAATGTTGGTACAGGACTTACAATGTGTGTCCCACAGATGATTGGATGTGTATGGCACAATCAATGAGATGGCCGATGGCCAGGATGACCCGGCCCAGCATGGTTGCATTAGCAGTTAATGCATGGACTGCAGGTGAGCATTTCTGCAGTCCACACACTTCAACAGCTAGTCATGTGTCCTTCTGATGTGACCCTTGGAAATGTAGTACTTGATTGTCCCTTTTTTCCCATGGAACAGATAAGGGATGATGTTGACATTGCTGTGACGTGCTTTAGTGCACAGGGTAGGTGACACCACGAACGTATTTCAACACACAAGTGTGGCACATCCTGTCTGATAGTGTTATATTCACATTCATGACAACATAAGACTTATGTCATGATGCTGTGACGCATCCTTGATCCTTTGTCATGATGACTGAGTTGCTGCAAGATATGGTAGATTTGTTACTGTGTTTTGGAGATTGGACAATACCCACAAAAACCATGGGCTACATGTAAGTGCTTGTAGCATGTATGCTGTGAACGCCAAGCTGACGTTAATTGCACCCTGCTAGTACTACATGGCATGCTGCATGCCATCCAATTTTAGTATTGTTATGAATTATGAGTCTCCTTGGTGTGTAGACAGCAAGCACATCTCTGTGTTCCAATATGCAATTGCCACTTCAGTGCATTCCTCTGTTGGAGTGTGAAATGAACGGGCTAGTGGTAAATATGCAAGGGAAGGAGTTCTTCTTCCATGACAAACTGTGACACTGTCAGAACCTAGCGTCCATTGCAGATTCATGTCCACATGACTCCATGACTGATACAAGGCGAGCCAGATGTCATTTTTGTGGGGAAATGATCACATGTCGTGATGCCTGTTGACTGGTTCTTACATTCATATGGCTCATCATTAATTAGTTACTATGTCAAGTGTGCCAAGGATTACCATGCAACCATGACATTCAGCTGACTGCACAGTATGTGCCGAGCTAAATCAGTACTTATGTATTGGTGTGTGTGGGCATCAAATGGAAAAGATGATTTGCCCAAATGTGTTTTACATTACACCTGACAGCATGCATTTCCTATGATTTAATGTCCGGCATGTTCTGGTGAACTGACACATGTCCACCTTTTCATACAGATAACATGAATGCAGAGGATGAGCGGGCTTTCCGCATAAGGAAGGCCCAATATCTACACATCCTCTCCGTGGCAAAGGGCTTCCGCTGGACCTCCCGCCAGTATGAGAAGCAGCGGGCTACCGACACGTGGACCACCGACCCCGCCTCAAGGGATGGCATGCAGCCACAACAGCATCCTCCCCCTCCCGTGGCCCCATCGACCTCATCAGCCGCTGTTGTCCCCAGTGGAGCAGCCTCTGGATCGTCTGCTCCACAGGCCATACCGGAGCAGGCAATGGACACCCTGATGTCCAGACTTGATTCCATGGACAGGAAAATCGAGAAGTTGGAGGAGAAATTGGACACGGTCCACCAGAGACTGGAATATTTGATTAGCCAAATCTAGGGGCTAATAGAAATATGGTTTACAGTTATTGTGTTTGTTAATATTATTATTTTGTAAGTATCATTTTGTTAGTGATTGTAGATTTTGTAGTATATGTAGGCATAGTTAGTTGAGATAGGTTTTTAGATGTAGATGTAGTTTTAAGGTTTTTATCATAGGGGTTTTTTAAATACTTTTAGGGGTGGGGGGTAATGTTATGTGTGTTAATGTTTATGGAAAAAAAAAAAAAAAATTGAAAAAAAAATATATATTTGTTTTAGTATGGTGTTATAGTTAGTAAATGTGTAGTTTAAGTATGTGTATGTCTATTCTGCATTGATGTCTTAAGGGGGGTGGGGGGATGATGTCTACTTGTCTGCGTGATCATAGTTTAGCTTAGGTTAATAGAGTTAAGTTCGTTAGTGTAAGATTAGTTAGTTTAGATAGGTTTTGCTTTTTAGATTAGTTGTTTAGATAAGTTAGTGTGTTATGTAATGTAAATCTTGATCACCATTCTTATTTTATAAACCTTTCTTAACATACATTGGACTATATTCTATGTCATTCCGCATTTCATATGTGGTATGTGTGAGTTGGTGGGCACATGGACTGTGACCACCGGTTCCTGTTTGAGTGCATCATATTAGTACATTGAGGTCGGTTTGTGCTACATGTCTGACTAGATGTACATGTTCATGGAACACCTGTGCTTTGCTTTTGTTGGTAGCCAATATTGGTCTGACACATACATACGTTTTGGATTCTAATCATGAGTTTTCTGCCAACCTCTGCATGAAACTTTAGCAATATTCTGTCTCTGCTGGGTACCATGTTGACATATGTATGTGAAATACAGCTTTTATCTTACACAGATGTACTGAATGTACTCACCACACATCTGATCCCTCCGTGTTGTAATAGCTACACCATGTTCATGTGCAAGTGGTCATTGTGTTACAAGTGGCTAGCTCATATGACTGTACAACACACTGTCTGTATACAGACGTATTTACGACTTATGGATGTTGTATGAAGTAACGTGGTTAAAATTTCTGGCCATTTAGTTGGGGCAGGACAACAATATTGTTAGACACAACGTCATCAATGGTGATGTGCTGTCTCGAAATCATAGTTTGCAGCCAGGAAGTGTGTTTTTGTGACACACTGGCAGGGCTTTTCTCAGCCCCATTTTGACAGAGATTCAACCATCCACTGTGTGGAGACTTGCTTAAGTTTTGTACTGTGTAGACGTCTCATGTTGCACACACCTTCCCCAGCAAAGGTCCCTCCCCGCACTTGTAGGAAACACAACAGGTGGCCGGTGACAGTAGGAGTCCCGGATGTAAGTGAAGAGGTGAATCTTGAAAACCTCACAACAGCCCAGAGTATACTCCATGATGTTAATGTGTGTAGTGAATAAGTTCAAGACTTGAGCTGCTATTGTGAAGGAGTTGCACACTAAAGCTCACACCCTCCTTACCCATGCGACAACCACTAGCTGTTGACCTTTTGCTCTGATTTTGCAAGTGGTGGTGTATTGTGACAGCATGTGGGGCAAGATGCCAGGAGGGGATGATTTGAATATGTTATACGCAAATCTGAGAGCCTTGTACTCACTACTCTGGCTGACGCAAGCCAATGATGGCAAGAACTGGGGCTGACATTGGAGCTGGTTCTATAGGGATCTATTTGAGTCCTGGCAGCTGTGTTTGTGACCCTGGCCAGTCTCACAATCTCAGAATTGTTGGTCCCCAGCTACAGAAAGGTGCAGTAATATGTTTTGTTGGAAAATAGATTCATGGACAATAACCTGAGTGATGTATGGCTTGACAACAATGACTACCAACAGCAGTCTGAACCCCCTTAATATACCAAGGCACATTCCTGCCACTTTGTTAGTCTAAGCCTGGAGGATGCCAGCAGAGTCTCCACTGACACACATGTCTTTCAGCACCTGCTTATGTGTGAGTGCACACACAAATTTAGAAGGCCACCAGCATTCACTCCACAGCTTATGATCTTTCATCACCAGCAACACCTCTGACTTGCTGGCATGGAGCTAGAGGCACTTTGCAGTCATCCACCCTGCAACATCTGCTGATTTAATCACGAAATTGGGTACATCCGGCACACAGTTATTGCAAAGTGTAACTTGCAAGTGCATATCATCGGCATGTGCCACTACTGTGAACTCTCACCACATGGACAGCGCAGGTGACAGTTGGAGAACTGCATCAAGATGTGTTGGGGTCAGAGCTGACCCCTGTGGCACACCCTCTTCATTAGTGTGAGGCATGGAGATGATAGGGGGATTCTTAACATGGAAGCTCCTCTCCAAAGGTGAACCAGTCCATTGCAATGGCCACTTTGTCTGCCTACTCGAACCTTAGCATTGAGATCTGTTTGGACACCCTGTCGAAAGCAGCACAAAGATCACATGGGACCAGGGTCAAAATACGTACCTCATCCAATCCTGCAGTTTACTATCCATACTTTTGTAGATAAGCTGTATTTGTGAAAGTTGTGTACCATGTGGGTTACTGTTGGTGTTCACAACTCTAAACAGTGTAAGGAGACAGCATTCAAGCGTTCCAAGGATTCCTATTCCTGCTAATGCATCCGCATGCTATGCCTCACTAGGTGTGGCAGTTAGTGGCACATTGATGACCATGCTTTGACAGAATCCAAGTTTTTGTGATGTTGCATTTTTGCTGCAGTGTACAGCATGCAGTCATTTCAGATGTAAGCCTTCAGGGATAATTTGTGTGTGTAGAGGTGTACATTCATGCCCAAAATATTCACCCACCATGACGCAGGCATGCTGCTAGGGTGCATACACCGGAACATGGCAGAGGGCTCAGCACCAGCACAGGGGAGAGCACAGGAATGCAGATGGTACTTTGACTATGTGTGGGGTTTCTGTGTTAGGGAGGGGACTGTGGTGATGCGGTGCAGCACATTGATGAGTGACATTCAATAATTGCTACATGTGACAGCATGTCTTTTCACATCTAATTACTCATGCTTACAAACCTTTAGCTTGTACTTATGCACTATTCCACGTGTGTCTGGATTAGCAATCATACATTAAACACACTGGTAATGTTGAGTGGTACCAACCGGACACAAGGGCCCATTGTCCTTGACAATCAAGTGTGGAAACAACAGTAGTTGACATGTTTGAGGGTGTTGTGAACAAGATATCTTATTTTTGAAGTTGGTTTTATTTTCATACATTGTTATAGTCACAATGTTTCTTAATTCATATTTTGTAATACAAAAACATGTAGTATGACACAGTTGTTATATTTATCTGGAGACTCTTGTGTGGCAGACATTGTTCTCATAGCAGTGAATGGTTGGTGGTTGTCATCCGACAACTGTGAGTTACAGTAATTTATTGGGATGTCTTCCTCTGTACATGTGTTGCAAATTCATCCTCGGAGTCTTCAGTGTGTGTGTTGGTTTCTGGGTTTAGTGCTGGGCATGTTGTCCCACTGCTACCACCAGCTGTGGCAGTGGATGTGTGTGGGAACACATGTTCAGGTGACATAAATCTCACCGTTAGAGCATTCAGCATCAGTTGCTGATTTTTAATCACCGTCAGCAACTCTGCATGAAATGCTGTGAGTGTTGACATGTATTGTTCCTGACGTTGGTGCATCTCTCTCATTTGGTTATCAATACTTTGGAGGTGCTGGGCTACATCCCTGGTGGCACTTTGTGTTGTTATTTGCACATGCCTCTGGCTCATAATGTTCGAAATGTTTGCCAGCGATTGTGCAATCCCCGGTGTTTGGTTTGAGCTGCCTTGCTCAGGGCTGATGTTCACCAACTCTGGATTTAGGCTTTGTAGGATTGCTTGCAGTGTGCCACCCATGCTCAACACACCAACGTGTACCTCATTGAGGAGGTCACGCTGTAGAGAGACAGCAGTTTGTTGAAATTCACGCTGGGTGTCCTCCCACTCTGTGCTTATGTTTGTGGGTGCAGGATCTGGTGGGGCTGGGTTTTCCACTTGATCAGCAAGCCCACGGTTGTCAGGCTCTGGAGGTGGTGTAGGTGAGCGCAGAGTTTCAATGGGCTCCTCAAGTGTGCCATTGTCTATGGAGAGAGGGTTGTCTTCAATGTCGTCCAACAGATTGCTGTCATCCACCTGTTGTGATGTGGAAGCAGCATTATCTGTAAAAGTAAGATGCAAATCTGTTAGTGGTGTTTGCATGTTGTATTGTCTAGCTGTTTTGTGTGAGGCATCACATGTGTCTTTTCCAAGGTGATCTTTGTGGCACATTCTAGCAATCTCTGTCCTTAGGCACACATATTCTTCATACTCAGAGCCACTTGAATGGACTAAGCACCACTTATCATTACATTAGTCTGGCTGTTGATCGATATGCATTGATGCTGACCTGTGTACTTACACCACAATTGTAATCTTACTATTAGTGGTAGCTGACATTTCATGCCAACACTGCAAGTGTAAATTTGTATGTGATTCAAGTGTGTTGTCCTCCTTTCAAAACACAAACAAATGAGATGTGTCCCTGCACATTCCTGTTACATTACGGACCATGTGTGCCATCTACGACACACACTAGTTAGCATGAGTTGTGTTTGTGTCAGCCTATCACCCACTAAGGACACACTGTTCCTCCAGCTCTTACAATACAGTGTGACGTGGCAAGATTTGCTGTTGTCCTCAATAAAGACTGCCAGGAATACTGCAACGATATCATTACTAATCACACCATTGGCAAGCAATGAGTGTAGTAGTAAAAAGATTATAGGCAAATGATAAATATATTCAGCGAGAATTAATCTTGCATCAACTGTGTGTAACTTGGCCTGTGAGTCAACCTACAATGTGGGATATTAAGCTAACATTGGTTATAATGCTACATGTATTAGCCTGTGCCCAGTACCTCACAGGGCATCAAATCTGCAAGGTTCCCCGGTGAGACGGTGGCCTGATATATGCTGTCCACTAGTTGAACTGTGCAGCTTGTACCATTCCGAAAGACACCTTCTGATGATAGTATGAAGACAGCCTTTGTTGAAAGCTATCCTAGTGGTAGGTATGGAGAGAAGACTTAATGGGAATTTTAGAAGGACTGTGAAGCAGGAATTTTTAACCAGTGTATGATGTCTGGAATTTCCACATGGAAGGAATAACGCACCAGGTATATGTTTCTAATATATGTCTTTAGGTTTACGCACACCCCTCTAGTCTATTTATGGGCCTAGAGTTGAAAATACTTAAGTTACAGGATAACAATCACCAGCGATATCAGTATTACACGTTTTGGCCCTAGGGGAGTTCCAATACATATACCAATACATTGATATTTCAAACACACCTGCACTAGACACAACCTGTATAATCTCTGGGAGCCCAAGGGACCACCCAACAGAGTGACATATGGGACACATGGGGACTGTATGCAGTGTGAGACCACAACCACAGGTTCACATAATCTTCAATGTGCAATGTCGTGTTTGTAAATTTGAAGATTAGGGGGTCTTCTGGTCAAGTCCGGAACAAAGCCTTTTTGAGTTCAGATATTCTGGGACTCGCACACACATGGCCACCAGGGTACTTGAGTTTGCCCACCCAGGGAATCAGGGTGCACAGGTGTCTTTTGGTGTTGGCTTGTTGCATCCATTTCAATGTGAGGCTGCTAAGTACTTCATCTGCCGTGAAGAGGAGACATGTCTTGCGAGATCCAAACCTGGTTCTATGATGTAAGGAACCAGAAAGCATAGTGGACAGAGTGTTGGTCACTTGCCCGTGACCTAGGACAAGATGGAACACTGACCACTTATGTGTTGTGCTTCATGTGAGTTGATGTGTGTCTTGACTCTTCATCCGCGATGTCCTTGAGGCATTGAAGAAGTCCACGTGCGCAATTCGAGATGTGCCCCGAAGTCTGTTGGTTGCTGCATTTTTTGTGGCGAGTGAGAACCCAACAAGCCTTGTCACCGGCAAGTCAATGGAATTTAGAGGAGGGACTGCAGTGCAGACCTGCAAGATCTGAGGGACTCACCCAGCAAGGGTAAGTCAGGGCACATCTGGGGCAACCAGGAAAGGCCAAGTAGAAGAGGATTTGCCTTTGTGGCCACCTGCTAACCAACAGGCTAGTGTTTGCAAAGGTGCATGGAGCAGGCGCACTTTCAGCTGGTACACGGGTCCCTCGTGGAGTGGAGGCCAGCAACTTTTGTTGCAGGTGGTGCTCACGGCTGGGGCTAGTGGGAGCCCAAACCACATCTTCGAGGAGGATCAGGAAGTTGCTGTTGCTGCAAAAGATGACGGGGTCCAGGGGTCACTGCTTCACATCACCCACGGGCCTCAGCTTTGCTGTGGACTCAGGGTAGCCTTGGGGAAGTCTGGAATTCCACCTCTGGTGATGCACTGACTTTTGCATCTGGCAGGAGCTTCAGCAAAGCAGACAGTTAATTTGTTTTTGGGGTGGCAGACGAGCTGGGGAGTCACTCCTTGACCACAAGGGGTCTTTATTCTGAATTCTAGTTGTGATAGAAATTCCAAGGTACAGGAGATATATGGAACCTATTTTCATCAAGGGTAATCTCAAGTCCTAGGGACAGGATTCCTATACTTATAGTGGTTTTAGGGGATGGACTTACTGTAATGACCCACCTATATGTGGTGTTTGAGTGAGGGGTGGTTACAACCATTTCCTTTGTCCTGTTTCATGCAAGTGCAGGGGGAGTTAAACCCTGCAAGCGTTCAAAAGTGGCCTATGCACATGGTCAGCAAACGTGCACCCACACCAGGACTTCAATGCACCCGAGAGTGGTCCCGCTCAGATACAATACACACCTGCCTGTCTGGCGATGTGGACACTCCTCCCCTCAAAATGAAGCTATTGTCCAGCCATCCCCTGCAGGACTTTTGGTCAGCAGGAGTAGGGCAGACCCGTGTCTGTGTCTGGGAATTACTTTTTATGATGCCAGGGCTCAGGGAGGTCCGACCAGGTTTACCCAGTGTCACCATGTCTCTCCCTCTCGAATGGTGGAATGCTACCCCCACAGACAGTACTTGAGGGGGAGAAGAATTCCAATGCGGTTGACAACACCCAACATGTTTTGAGGCACACATTCCAAAGTTGGCATTTACCACAAGGTAATAATGCACTTAAGTGTATATGGTATGGCTGTATCACATGACAGCCGTACGGATGTATTCCCACAAGCTGCATGAAGGCTCATCTCACGCTTGGGCACCCTCTCACATTACACCACGCACTCTACCTTCAGGATTGTCAAGTCCTGCCATAGGAGTGGCGTATAGGTTTATATGTGTCAGTCAAATAGTAGTTATATAGGTAGACTATACCACAGTGAGAGGTGCAAGCACACCCTTAGCCAGACTGGAGTAGCCTACATGTGTGGCCATTTGTCAATGGTTCCCAGGGGAGGGATCATACATGCTTCAGACCTTGGTATGCCTGTGAGGTACCTATGCCCTAGGTACATAGTATTGCATATCGTGGGGGCGAGAGGACGCAGCTAGGCATTGGTCCTGATTATCAGGGACACAGCCAGACTAAGGTTGGGGAGACAGTGTGACACCAGCAAAAAGTGGGGGTACCCATGTGAACCAGATCCTACTCTCACACACCCCGCCAAATGCCTTGCAAATCCAGGAAGCAAGGGAAACTGCTTAAGTATGAGGATACACCACTGAGTACATGCAGTTGGATGGGCACGACCATTGTGCATCACATCTAATTGGGCAATCGTACTACACAATGGCATACAAACCCATGTAGGCAACAATGGCTTCATGGCTCATGGTGCCATTGCTGGCCTGCTATTAGTGAGTCAACCTGGGCTACGGAGGTGCTGTCTATTTGGTGGGCTCTGTTGTTGGTAATTGAGGCATTGGTGGTCACCTGTACCTGTTGTTGGAGCCAGCATGGTTGCATGGTGGCATGCTTCAGACTTGTGTGTGAAGACACCCTGTAACCCCATGCATTTGTGAATGTTACCTGTTCTCAGGGGTAACTACCGATGGTGTGAGACATTGCATACCATGGCCCAACAGTGCACTGAGCTACACAAGGTATATTGGCAATGGTGTTCAACGCATATCTGCACCCTAGGCCACAGGATGGGTCGATGGCCCGATGCTGTGGAGGGTTTTGACCCTGAGCTGAATCTCACGTATGAATCATTGGCACTCAAGTTACAAACATGAGGGATGCATGTAGCATCCCCGTCATTGTGTCCTTGGCCAGCTGTCTTTGCAGGGCATGCTCAACCCAGGCCTGGGTAAGTCCACCTAGCAGAGGATCCTGCTGTCTGATTAACCGACATTATCAATGTGCATCAGGTATCACCACTGTGTGGATGTCCAAGGGAGTGCAGGGTGTGATGTGTAGTGTAGGATGGCCATGACATGGTCGTGAGCAGGGGTAATGCCTGTGGGTGCAGGACACCCAATGGGGGAATATCCTTTATGGATATTGAGATTTTGGTCCATGATTTTGAGTGGTGCTAAACAGTGAAGCAACTACCATGATGGTCAAATATCTATGTACTGTTGCTACATTTCCTTTCTGTGTGTGAGGGAGATTGGGTCTGCTTGAGTCAGATTTCGGCCCATGACTCAGTAGTATGCCTAATGAAGTGCACAATGTCTGGTCATTTGTCCTCTCAGTCTGGCACAGACATTCATGTGCACTTCCATGTTCACAATGCAGACAGCATTAAAGCTTGCATTGAGTACATGGCCACCCATCAAGCCCCTGTCAGAACGCACTGTCCCTGCGCGCATGAGCAATCACAAGACCACATTGCAGCCCTGTGATTGACTTAGGTGAGGGAGCAAGGCTGGTTCCTGTCCCTTGAGGCAGACTCATAGTCCCAGGTGCACAGTTTACACATGGCCAGGCCTTGTCACACATTTTCATTTGTGATGTGATGTAAGGCACACACTTACAACCACCCCCACATCCATGCCCCCTCCAGTGTATTTTCTGCATTAGTTCTCTAGACAGCTGTCCAGTGCCCCCTACATAATTTGTCAGTGCCAGATGCTGTGCAGCCCTGTGCATCATGCAGACCTGTCATGAACTTACACAAGATGTCTTTTGTTGCATGGCATACTAATCAATTTCTTACAGTTATGATGCATACCAATGGGTCTCATGTTACAACAGTGTGGTGGGAGCTGGCTAGGATAGCGTTGTGAATTACTGTATCTACTGAAGTGATTGCAACCCTCAAAGGGACACTTGTTACACATGACGCAAGCTAACTGTGATCCATCTCAGACCCACCCCACTAACAGTAGATAGCACATTTGGTGCATACAATACACTATTGTTATGGATTGCCCCCGACAGACACAATTTTGTCATGAATTGCCCCCATATGTCGGCCTGTGGTATATTTGTCGCCACAAATAATACAATGTGTAACAATTAATTTCTTGCCCCCAAGTGGCACCCTATGTCTATTTTCTGTCCACCATAGCCCCCTAATTTCAATTGGACCCCACACTCGACGCACAGATAGCAATGTTTGACCCCAGAAAACACACGATTTACAATTTTACTGGCCAGTGACGGCATCCTGTTTAGCTTGTGACCACATAGAGAAGCGACTATTGTCCCTTTTTTCTCTCAACATGAATCACAATATTGATAATTCTTTCTCAAGAATACTATGCTTACATTGCTATGTCAGGAAGGAAATATTTACATATGCTTTGATGGATGGAACTCCCATTTGTTGCATCACAATGCACTGATTTCACATGTCATGTGAAGGCAAATGCAAGGCTGTGGTTACTTGGAATTGACATTGAAATGTGATGACTGTGTTGTAATGTACATCTAGCATGAGGGAGGGTAGCTATGGCTAAAATCATATGCAGTCATTTGGCCCAGGACCACACACACCAGCTCGGACAATTCCTCATCTACACTCCTCTGCTGGAACATGGCCACCCACCTCGACATCCACCCTGTACGCAACCACCCCTGCCATCTTGCATTACAATATGCTTATCTTGGCCCCTGCACAAGTGTAATCTCAGGACGGACCTTGTTACACATCAGGACACCAGTGCCGTGTGCCACCCAGCAAAACACCACTACACACAACCAGATCACATACATCCTCAAAACACTGCTGCCAGTACACATGCCCACTACAGAGATGTCACCCAACCTTGCTGTTGACTCTTCATATGTCACCTGCTTCACATACACATACACCAACGTTCATTGTGGACCTGTAATCACCATCAACATAATTGACAGCTACTTCATTCCCACAGGTTCCACCACATCCATCAAGGATGAGGCATTGCCATATCCTACAAGGAAGGTGAACACTTACAATGGACATGCACTTAAATGACCCAGCATTAACCATGGTGCTAATCACATTAACAAGGCCAGACCCGGCAAGGCAACATTCACTTTGCCCCCTTCATTTGCAGGCCACCCGGGACATGTGCACCCTTTCAACAATGCCATTGTAGACGTCCTTGCACACCAGGCTCCCCCCCACACTTTCCTACTTCAGGGACTCTGGTTCCACATGCACAACACCCGTGACCAGGACACCATTGGCTACTTGGTGAAATATCTGGCATCAGACTGAGAGAGCTATTGCCAACACCAAGCAACATTGCTCAAGACGTTGACAGGCACATCTCCTCCACAGTAGACGTATTGAACTTCAGCCACACCACCATATTGACGTGGACCAACCCTCATTGTGTGTGTCACTTGTTCAACATGCCCAGCATACAGCACCACCATCATTGATACACATCCCAAAGGTGTTGTGGCCATCTATTCGGTTATCATGGACTCCCTGGGCCACAGCACTACGCCTACACTTTCACTGTATGACCCCGCTGCACACGTCCTCCACCCACAGTTCAAAACCTGCCCACACCTCCTAGCACACCTCAAGGCCATACAGGCAAGATGTAGCACATGTTTGCACCTTATTGGCTACATAACGCAAGTATGCATATGCATGACCTTGTGCACATCTTTTATGTACTCCTTGCACTGCAAGATCTTCACTTTGGATATTCATAAAGGTGAGATGCCGGTGGTGCAAGTCCCTACATAAATGATGTCCAGTATGAGTGCTCAATCAGATATGGACATGGTGGTGCATTTCTGACATTAGAAATGTGTGATTGACATATGTGTGGGACTGACATTGTGGAGGTTTGTACTTGTGGAGTAATATGTGGTCAACAATATGCAGAGGTCAGACTACGGCACGGTGAAATTTCTATCTGCTATGCCCAACATGACCCCTTCATTACTATTGTGAATTTTTTGTTACTTACCAGTTGTCTGCTGTTCTGTTTCTCTTGCGGCACTGTCCTGTCCAGAGATTCCACTCACTATCTCCTCTGGGATGACTCGTGCCACCCGCTCCTCCAAGTCATCAAGTGACTCCTGATGTGCTGGGCTGCCTCCTCCGGTTTGTAGTGCGGCCTTGCGGTTTGCAGCAAGTTTTTCTTTGGTGCGCCTCTTGTAATCATGCCACCTTTTTTTGCAGTCCAGCACGGTCCGCTTCGCCTGTCCCACACAGTTGATTTTTGTGACTATTCGCTGCCAGATTGCCTCTTTTTTTTAAATGGGCAGCTTGGAGTTGACAAACAGCTGGTGCTGGTGGTTGGTGACCTCCGTCACCAGGATTTCGTTCTCTTCATGGCTGAAGTTTGACTTCCGCTTGCGTTTGGCCACTGGTTCAGCCTGGCCATCAGGACTTCTGCTGCCAGGGTTTGCGGGTGGGTCCTGGGTGCTGGTGTCACCTTCAGCTTCCATTTTTGGCTCCTCTGTTCTGAGTTATGTGTTTCAGCAGATTTGCGTCGCTTTCCGGGTCGATTATTCTCGCTTCACGCAGTGTGCGTCCACGCATTCTCTTCAGAATGGCGTTGCGTGTCGTAAGGCATCCTTGCGTGACTTTTCACGTGGTTGCGTCGGATTGACTTGCGGCACCTTTGCGACACCTGCGTCATTTTTTCTGACGCAGGTTACCACGTTGCGCCACGCTCCGACGCCTTGTTGATATGGCGCATGTCTTTTGACTTGCGTTGTCGCAGTGGTGCCGCAAGTTTTTTGACGCATCGCTGCGGTGCGGCAGCGATGCGTCACTCTTCATAAATCTGCCCCCTTACGCGCAGGGTTTTGACGCAGCATGGGCCTAAAAGTGACTGAGTGAAATCTTGTAGATTTCACTCAGCCACTTTTAGGAGGCGTTCCTGCGCCGGAACGCCCCCACCTGCCCTGGAACGCCTACATGTGGCGCAGGGCTTTACAACGTGACGCATCTGGGAGATGCGTCACGTTTGTAAATGCCCCGCACCATGGCGCAGGATTTGCGCCGCTGCTGCGTCACAAAAGTGACGCAACGGCGGCGCAAAAGTGCCGCAAGTGCAACATAAATCTGCCCCATAATCTCCCCGTGCCTAACAAAAATGAATGCGACTAGTGCTATGTGAAGGGCTCTGATGCCAAATTCAGGTCAAGTTTGCACTATATAAATCTCTGTAAAGTAAAATATTTCGCGAATAATTAATTTTAGGCAGTGTTGTTTGTTGATCTTCCCACCTTACAGGTTACAAAAACTGTTAGCATTGTACTGTTAGCTGCAGGAAAGATTTAGGGCCTGATTTAGATATAGGGGGGGAAATTACTCTGTCATAACAATGACAGATATCCCGTCTGGCGAAATATAAATCACATAATATCATGTGAGATTTAGATTTTTTGCGGATGAGATATCCGTCACCATTGTGATGGAGTAGTCTGTCTGACGATGTTCAAATCAGGCCTGTAATACTGCTAAAATAAAGCCATAGGTAATTATTTTTATATTACATAGAAAGGTTGCAAAGCAATAGGTAATAAAGCCGGAACCACAGAACTGAGAACAAGAGTGAGGGTGGGGAAGAGAAATAGCCAGCACAACATCCATTGGACATTTGAGTTTATCACTCTGCCAGAGTGAAGATAGTCTCATCCTTACAGGGTGGTGGAACAAAATTGAGTTCTTTAGAGACAATGTGCCAGAAAGGTGCTTTGGCAAGCATTGTGGCACTGACAACTAAGCACTCTGTCCAGTATGTTATCAACAAAAGGGGTGGAATTTGACTTTTTACACCCTATGCACTTCATCAAGGAGGATAGAGGCTCTAAAGATTCTTCCACTGGACTATCCCTCTCCAATCCCTCAGCCACTGCGTTGTAGATTGATTATAGTAAGAAAAGTCAGTATGACTCAGGTTCCAAAACAGTTTCATGAGAAAAATTGATCCATACATCTAGTGTTAAACATAGACAGGGAAAAAAGGCTGTTCCTTGATGATCTACAGATTTGCAACTGGCCAAGAATGGTCAACACAACTGTTCAACTAAGGAAAGTGCTAACTAGACAGTGCAAATAAACCATGTCCATTTAGTAAAGTAGGATCGTGTAAACAACTACATGTGATCATGAAATTATAGAATGATGAAATAACAGAACGGATGTAAAAGTAATTGTGCTGCTGCCTGGCATCTTGGACTTTGAGGGAAAGATCTTAGTGCCGCAAATATAATGAAGTAACATGGTTAAATATTGACAATGCTGATATCACATCTGATCATCAGTAGTAGAAATGTGAAGCCTGTGGATATTTAGACAGTGCACACAAAAAGACAGACTTTTAGCGTGTCTACATAATTGGATACAGTCATAATTCAAAACCAGCAATTGACCAGAATTTATTCAAGATTGTTTTGATATTGCACTTCTTCACAGAGTGCACAACACCTGTCATCCTGGCATTTCTTGTTGGCCTGCTCAGCTCTATTCCACTCTGGGCCTATTCCAGATGAACCCTGTACCACCAAATCTGAGTAGGCTCTTGTCTGTAAGGAGCAGAATTATATGGAATGTCTTTGTGCTGCATGTGGGTGGAGGTGCTACTGTGTGTGGGAGGATAACAATGCCAACAGTGCATTGGCATGACAAAGCAGATTTCAAAATCTAAGCTGTTGCTAAGAGGGTCATCCTCTGTAAAAAGAAAAAGTATATAAGCACAGGAATTACACAACTGAGAAAGAATTATTGGAACACATTAAGGTCAGAAGATGATGGCTTTAGTTGTACTAAGAGAAGGCATGGCACACCATATAATTTAAAACCAATGCAATACTAACTGTTCCCTGAATGAAGCGAGGAAAAGAGAAGATGAAAGTCAAATCTCTGCTTTTTCTCCTTTTTCTTTCTGTAGGACGCGCAAGACGTGGAGCCTGACAACCCATACTTAATATCTCCCTCAAAAGACTCCCAATAGTTTTGTGGGAAATACCGTCATGAAAAAATACTCAGTGATATAGAGGTCTTGGTCTACTTAAGGCAACAGGATCCTAGTGTGGATTGTACCTTTTGCAAACTGAAATGCCTGAAGCAGAAAGATTCTGGATGAGAAGAATTATGTTGAAATTTGGAGGCACCACATTTTAATAGTGTATATTGGGAGGGTTTGATGGGCATTGTCAGTGACGAAGAAGCTGGGCTCATGTGGTCAGCTTACAATCTACTTTAGATGCCACTTCTTGGAATGAGGAGCTTGGTGTTTCAACATCTGGGAATATCCTATGATTGAAGTCAGACACGCAGGACTTACAAAATAATGCCATGAAGAAACCAAAAGAAGAATCATCTGTAAAAATGGGTTTACTTAATTTTCACATTTCCAAAATGTTGAATATCAGGAGAACACTGTAAGAAACTGGGTTACTGGTTGAGAAGGGTGAAACCCTCCTCAAGAAGCAACCAGAATCCTTGTCAGGGTGTAGTCAAAAGCAAACCCCAAAGTAACCTGTGCTCAATCATCTGGTAGCTTGACACAGAGCAGTCAGGCTTAACTTAGAGGCAATGTGAAGTGTATTTATGAGCATGTGCAAGATTACTCATAATCTGTCGGGAGGCTAGTAGTCAAGTTTGCTGGTCCTGGAGTGGGGTGCTGGCATGGCGGCCCACTCCAGACCTTCCAAACTAATAATCAGGCCCATATTGTTGTAATTGGGTTCCACCCATTCAGTACACACAGAGTTTTGTTTCTTGGACCACTCGGTTTTGGACTTTTTACCATAGTTGAGTCTTGTTACATGTATCTCACCCTTGATGATCACATGGCAAATGGATTGTGAGTGTTTATCACCAGTGTCCACTTTTTCAGATAAGGAGGCTGCCACAATGCATGGGTAAGGGGCACTTGGCTGCTTACACATAAACATGGGTGCACAAGTGTGTGCACATGTGTATAGACTGCTTGTGGAAGCCTACTGTTGTGCAAAGTCTGGTGACTTTGCACAGGTAGCCTGGTGCAATGGGGACTCTGCAGGATTAGACATTGACCTGAGGTAAGCCTTATAATCAGACGTAGCCGGCACAGGTAACAGTGGTGGAGTAGTGGGGCGGTGAGCTGGTTCAGGGAGGGTGGGGGTAAGTGGACAGATGATGGGATAGGGAAAGTAAAATTAAAAAAATTAAAAACGACTTACCTAAAGGCCTCAGGACTAAAGTAGACTTCATCCCCCAACTAGTAGTGCACCAGGAAGCGCGTTTGCAGAGTGGTGGAGAAAGGGGGCGCAGCCACCAAAAACCTCTCAGCAAACCCACTGAGTGGGACTTGCTGGAGGTAGCAGGTTGGGTAGTTGATCCCCAAGGACACTCAATAGCCAAGGGGACTTCATCTCCCTATTAGTAGTTTACCAGGAGCTGCGTTTGTAGAGTGGCAAAGAAAGGCGGCATGGCCTCATACCAGGTCTCATCTACCCTGCTGTGTGGGACTTTTCTGGAGCTAACAGGAGTGGTAGTTGTCCCCCAAGGACATTCTTGGGGCCCACCTACCCCTCTTGTTATCTCCAATAAGTCCCACACAGCGGGATTGCTAGGAGGTCTTCTAAGACCATGCCCTCTTTCTACACCACTCTGCAAACATAGTGCACTGCTGGTTGGGAGATAAAGTCCACTTTACTCCTGAGGGACCCTGGGGGCCAAGAAGCCCTGCTGGTACCTCCTGTAAGACCTACACAGTGGGATTCCGGAGAGCTGGTCGGAGGCCCAGCCCCTTTCTCCACCAATCTGCAAAAAAAAAAACATTCTCATTCAATGAAAAAAACAAAGGTTACAGAGACATTATAGTTAGTAATTAGCATTTAAAAAAACCTTAGAAATTCACTGAACAAAACAAAGGTTACAGGTATGTTATAGTTAGAAATGGAATACAAAATAACTTAGAAATTTACTGAAAAAACCAAAGGTTACAGAAACATTATAGTTAGGCTCAGGTTTGAGTCATACAAAACCAGAGAAAATCAGCCATTATAGTTAGTGAGCTAACTATAATTTGTGCCCCCACAATGTACTGCTTATCACCTCACATATTACATCACTGATGACATGGTCAGTGATGGAATTTCAAAGGTTTTTTTATTCCTAACTATAACGTCCCTGTAACTTTTCATTTTTATGTGAACATATATATATAGATATATATCTTTACTGAAAAAATCTATAGGTTTCAGGGACGTTATAGTTAGAAATTAGCATTTAAAAAACTTTAGAAATTTACTGAAAAAACAACAGGTTTCAGGGAAGTTATAGTTAGTTGGACATTTCACTTGTACAAAACCAGAGAAATGCGGCTGTTATAGTTAGTCCAGCTAACTATAACTCGCGCCCCTGCAATGCACTGCTGATGATGTCACATATTACATCATTCATGACATGGCCAGTGACATCACTGATGACATCACTGATGACATCTCAAATGACATCACTGATGACATCATCTATGTGATAATCTGATGCACCTCCTCATGCCCTAATATAACCTTTGATACACCCCCTCTAAAATACATACTACCATTTTTGAATCCATGGATACACCAATACCAGTTACTACATACCAACTCACTGACTCCTAGGTCTACACAAACATCCACTCATTCACCCATACAGTCACTCATACACACAGTCACTCATCAATACAGCACTATCATATGCACTTATACAACTATACAGACAATCACACAAGGCCACTCATCCATAGAGTTACTCACACACCTAGTCAGTCATGCAAAGAATCAATCACACACCTATACAGTTATATACACACAACTCACTTATACATACAGATACTAACACATACTTACTCTCTTATATAATCAGTGATACAAGCACACACTCATCCATACAGCCACTCTCTCAATCACTCACTCTCACATATAGTCATTTATATACTCCAACACTCACAAATTCTGCCTTTCACATATGTAGTTACTCACAGATGTACCACTGAGACATCCATTCACTCGCCAACACACCTATACACACACTCACCCACCCATATACCCCTTCACTGATATACTTTTGAACCCATACATCCAGTGAATCACCCACCTAATATCTATGCACAGAGTCATACACCCTCCACCCACACAGACACTCAGGCACCTATACAGGTACACAAACAACCAATCAATAACCCATATAGACACTCATGTAGCTACTCGGGGATAAAGAGGACCTCATCGCCCCACCAGCAGTGGTGGTGTAAAAAGAGGCATAGCCTAAGACCACCTATCTGCAATCCAGCTGTGTGGCGCTTACGGGAGGTACCTGGTGAGCTAGATGGAACCCAGGGACCCTCAGTATTCAAGGGGACTTAATTCCACAACTTAGAATGTGCCAGGTGGTGCGTTTGCAGAGTAATGCAGGGAAGGGGCGGGGCCTCCGGCGAGATGCCGGTTTCTTTTTTCTTTTTCTTAAATTTTTTATTTTATGTGCCACTTTTGGCCCTGGGGACTCCATTCCCCAGGGCCTGGCAGCCTTTTTATAAATTTTTTTATTTTGGAGAGGGGGCAGCGTGACCCCCTCCAGAGGCCAATTATGGCCCCGGGGACCCCATCACCCAGGGCCTGGCTAGCCTTCTTTTTAAATGTTTTTTCTGGATGGGGGCCGCATGGCTCCCCCCTCAGGCCAATTATGGCCTGAGGGGGGAGCCATGATCACATTCCCTGTTGCCGGACTTTCCGTTTTTTAACATTCTTTCTATTTTTAATTACAGGGGAGGGGCCGAGTGGCCCCTGCCAGGTCAATTCTGGCCCCGGGGGCCACATCCCCCAGGCCTTGCCTCACTGTCGGGGACCATGGGGGGAGCCCCAATGCCCCCACGGTCCTGCTAGCTCCCAGCCAGCATTGCTTTTGCACAAGGGGAGCTGCTGATATGCAGCTCCTCTTGTGCAGGTTTCCTGCTCTCACGTCCAAAACCCAAAGCAGAGTTTGCTATGACATGGTGGGAGTCGTGCTCCCGCATTGCCATAGCAAACAGCAATGTCCCAGGGTGGGCACCTAAGGACATTGCACGAGCTGGCCCTGGGGGGTGGCGGTTCCCAGGGCCATCAAGGTCTCCTGGAGGGGGGCCACGTGGCCCACTCCCATTATTTGTAAAGCCCCTGGGAGATGGTGGTCCCCATGGCCATGGGTCTGTAACCAACCCCTGCATTTGAATATTTAGCGCCCCGGGGAGGTGGTGGTCACCAGAGCAGTATGGGGGCTCGAGCCCCATACTAATAGTTATAGCCCCGGGGAGGTGGTGGTCCCTGGGGCTTGGGAGGCCCATGAGGCTTGGCGAATCACCCCGAAACTATACAGACAGGAGCTGACCTGAGCGAACCATTAGTTTTGAACATTTTGCAGATATCCGTCAACCGGCACGAAAGATATTAGAAAAAGAAAAAACGCTTTTTGCATAGAAACAAGGTCCTAACTATAACTCCATAGAAAATATATATCTATATATTATATTCACTGAAAAAACCATAGGTTTCAGGGGCGTTATAGTTAGGAATTGGCATTTAAAAAACCTTAGAAATTCACTGAAAAAACCATAGGTTTCAGGGACGTTTTAGTTAGCTGGACATTTCCCTCGTACAAAACCCTAGAAATTCCCCTGTTATAGTTAGTTCAGCTAACTATAACTCGCGTCCCCGCAATGCACTGCTGATGACGTCACATATTACATCACTCATGACATGGTCAGTGACATCACTGATGACATCACTGATGACATCTCAAATGACATCACTGATGACATCATCCAGTGACTGTGTGTTTCTGTAAAGTTTAAATATGTTTTATATATTTATAGTGAAAGGCCTATGGAAGAATGAGTGGGTGTATACGTGTGTGAATGGATGATTTAGTAGATGTGTGACTGACTCTATAAGTGAGTGATTAAATCTATGAAAGTGCAGACTAGTGACTAAACTGTGTGAATGTCTGTATCTGTCTGTCTGTTGGTGTGTAAGCAGCTGCATGGGTTTGTGAACAACTACATGAGTGTCTATATGGGTTATTGATTGGTTGTCTAAGTATCTGTATGGGTGCCTGAGTGTTTGTGTGGGTGGAGTGTGTGTTACTTTGTGCATAGATGTGTGAGTGGGTGATTCAGTGGGTGCATGGTTTTAAGAGTGCATCTGTGATGGACTGTATGGGTGGGTGAGTGTATGTATGGTTGTGTTAGTGAGTGAATATATATTTCATTAGTACATGTGTAATTTAGTAAATATGTAAACGGCAGTATATATGTATGTTGGAGTACAGAAATAACTATAACGGAGAGTGTGTGATAGTGTGATTGGCTGTATGGATGAGTGTATGCTTGTATCATTGATTGTATAAGACCATAAGAATTTGCTAGTATTTGTATGAGTAATTGAGCTTGTGAGTGTATAATTGTAGAGGTGAGTAAATGGCAGTGTGATTAATTACTTGCATGACTGAGTATATGTGTGAGTAACTCTATGGATGAGTAGCGGTGTGGGAGTGTCTATATAGGTGTATGAGTGCATATGATAGTCCTGTACTGAGTGACCATAAGTTTCAATGACTGTACGGGTGAGTGAGTGGATGAGTGTTTAGATGCAAGAGTCAGTGATGGGGTATCTACTTATTGGTGTTGGATTGTCTATGGTTTTGAGAGTGGCAGTAAGTAATTTAGAGTAGGTGTATCAAAGGTTATATTAGGGTGTGACAAGAAGCATCAAATGATCATATGAATGACATAATCAGTGATGTCAACAGTGATGTCATTTGAGATGTCATCAGTGATGTCATCAGTAATGTCACTGACCATGTCATGAGTGATGTAATATATGACATCATCAGAAGTACATTGCGGGGGCGCAAGTTATAGTTAGCTGAACTAACTATAACGGGGGAATATCTAGGGTTTTGTATGAGGGAAATGTCCAGCTCACTATAACACACCTGAAACCTATGTTTTTTTCAGTGAATTTCAAAGGTTTTTTAAATGCCAATTCCTTACTATAACGTGCATGAAACCTATGGTTTTTCAGTGAATTTCAAAGGTTTTTTAAATGCTAATTCCTATCTATAACTTATCTCTAAAGCTATGATGTTTAATGATTTTCATTGGATTTCTAAATTTTTCTTTTTCAGTGTGTCAATTCCTTTAATTATGTTTTTTAAAAATATTTTTTATCACCATTTTTTTTAACTTATTTTTTCAATTATTTTAAAAATTAAAAAAATATTATTTGTTTTTAATGAGTTTTGTAAAAAAATGTACATTTTTTAAAAATATATTTTTATATTTTTTAAAATATTTTTTAAACTATATTTTCAATACTTTATTATTTATTTATTTTTCATTTTTGGGGGGATTCGCCACCCTATGCGCACCTTTCTCGTTCCCTGAGCGCAAGCATCCGCATACGGTATGCATTGGGTACGTATTTTCGTGCACAATTGCAATGCGACCGGTACGCGACTCCAAGCCTATACACGACACGTACGATGCATGTTGCGCGACGCTTGCGCGCTTCCGTGATACGTCATGTGTGTGTATGACGCGGTGGGTGTGCGAATCCCGCAAAATATTTTACATGTGAATATTAATTGAAGACAAACTCTAAACTACTCATAAAAGTAATACATTTTTACTTCTAAACCTATATTCCTTTTAAATTCAATTTCGCGGTTTCACGCTCGGTGCGTGCTGCCTATGCGCTCGGTGCACGGATCCCATGTGACCTGAAAAAAAGAGATTTGATTGGTTCACTACACTTCCCATTCTAACTATTGAAAGACCCCACCCATTTCAATCATTCTTCTTTGACCTTCTTTGGAGGAGCATCTCTCTGCAGAGAAGAACTTTTTTGGGGAGATTTCCACAGCTGCCATTCTTTTCATTCTAAAGAAAATGGCTTCTGGACAGCAAGCACCATCTGATTCAGAATATTCTTCAGATGATGTGTTTCTTCCAGAAGCTCCACGTCCTCAATGATATACTTCAGTGGTATGGAAATTTTTTACCTTTCCTGATGGAGAAACAAAGACAAATGCAACTAAGGTGACGTGCAAAATTTGCCAGAGAGTCCTATCAAGTGGAGATCCAAATAAAAAATACTCTTGCGGGACCGTAAGTATGATGAAATACCTCAGGACTCTCCACCGCATCAACCTGGCAAGGAAAGAATGCAGAAGAATGCGTCACAACCCTCCGCCAGCAGTCACAAGTACATATACAGCACCGCCAACTGGTATTTACCCGGACATATGTCCCGAATTTGGACAACTTAAAATTAGTTGCATTAAATGCAACAAACTGCTGTGTTACGGTGAGCAGTCCATTGATCTTATCTGCAGGGCGCAGAGAAACCATCAGTGTTAATTTTTTTTTTCCTTAAGTCCACTATTTTGTTCATCATGTTCCCTTTTTTTGTTTAAAAAAAAAATAAAATCACAAAATCTTTGAAAAAAGCACATAAAAAATATAAAAGAAAAAAGAAGAAAAAAGAAGAAAAAAGTTCTTGTCAGAACTAAGTTCTCTGTTTAAAAAAGAGCTATATTTGTATGTTAGTGTGTGAAAGTTTAGATGAATGTATGTATAGTGTGTTATTGACTGAACGAATGCATTAGTAACGTATGATGAATGTATAAGTGCAGAACTATGAGGAAGTACTGCAGCATCACACAGTAACCTCTTTAACTGCAGTGTGCTGTAGTACTTCCGAAGCACAGGGATGCAACATATGTACATAAATATTTTGCAAATCTTTGCTTCTCTCTGCACGGCTGCTTAAACTGCAGCCATGTGGTGACACAGGCACCCTTGCACCATGGTGCAAGGATATCTGTGTCATGTGGTGTTTGTTTTTGTGCAGGAAGACACACCTGCCTGCACAAAAACAATCAGAAAACGCATTGTTCTCCTTCAATGTATGCTGAACTTTTTAGCATGCGTTGAAGATTAAAAAATGAGGAGAAATGAAAACAATTCTCCTTGTTGTGCTTTCCTACACCAATTGGAGAATGGTGCAGCATTCACACACATATCGAGATTTATGATTTCTGATAAATCTGGAGATGTGTCTTGTTCTATGAGTATTCAGTGCAATCATGCACAACAACACTTATAGAACACTCTTACAATGCAAAGTGGTGTGTATGATGAGGTTGTATTTACATGGAGTAGACAAAGTACACAGAGTGCCTTTTCCTCTCTTTGTAAATATGAAAGAGTGTCTTGCGCAATAACTATGTTACAAAAAGTGACATATTTTAGTTTTTAAAATTGCTTGCGAATGATAGAAGGTAAGCACAGAGTTTTGTCTGCAAAGATGCTCAAAGAAGAATGATTGAAATGATTGCGGTCCTTCAATAAGTACAATGGGAAATATTATAAACCACACTGTTTTTTTGGAGGTCACATGATATCCGATAACAGAGAGATTTCAAAACTACATAGATATAAACAGAGTATTTTTAAAAACATGTTCAAACTTTGTAGCTTCTTGCAGATCTGTGCTTTCTGCTTATTAATACTTAGTTGCACTTACCTTCATCGTAATAGAAATTAAAAATGGTACACATTTTTTTTGTAATGTAAATTGGGGTAAATTGCTTATTTTAGAATTAGGATCTGTGAAAGAAAAGAAAAAATAGTTATAACATGTAATAATACATTTTTTACAACACAGCATAATTTAAACAAAGTAATTTGTTTGCCTTTTTTGCTGTTCTCAGAATATATTGAATTTCACTAGAAATAGTGATTTCAATCGTACTCATCACTTAACAGCGGGCAAAAAAAAAACAATCAAAAAGATTGTTTAAAAAACCCAACATGCTATTCTCAGTAAAATACCAGAAACTACAAATCACACATATATGAAATGCTTATGGCTAACAAAATTTTATAACTTTAACTTATAAAAACTGTAAATGTTGTCGCTTTAAAATATTCACTGAGTCAATGAGCATGAAAAAGTCCATAATTCAAACATATACCTTTCCTTGAGGCCAAATGGTATTTTTGCACTCCTTTTTATGTAAATTGTCCAATGATAATCCTATTAAATTATAATATTAAATTCCTCAGAGAGTGAATTATCTTCCTAAAACTTTAAAAATATTAGGTAGGAATTTGGTAATTCCCTAGGCAAACGTTGTTTGAAAACCAACTGGGAATGATTACAAAGTGTCCAGTCTTTGTCACATTTTAGATAGGCAGTGTAATGTCCAGATGTTGTGGAAGGACCATCATGGAAAATTATTACAATTGCTACAAAAGTCCTTCCTGATATTGACAGTTGTGTTGCTACAAATTGCTTTATTAAAGTATCCAATTTTCTTCCATCAGCTGTACAACGTTACATCATTAAAATTATGTATTGTCCATATTTTGTTAAAAATAATGTGGATAACATTTCTGATTTACATTGGCTACACACAATGTTTTGATTTGCACCTTTAACTAATTTATTGAAAGACACTGATTTACAGTCTGATAATTTTAAATACAGAAATCTTTCAGTGTCTACATTAGTGGTACAAGTATACATGCAATTTTCACAATGATGTTCCCATTTGTATGAAAGGCCAAAAATATTTTCTATTTCTACACCTTCATTTTCAAAAATGGTAAGCATATACATTAAAAATTCCTGAACATCTTGTTGGATATTTTGAGTAAATTGTGTAGAACCAGAACACACATCCAAAAGATTACGAACACCTGAAACAGATTTTATTTTACTTGTATCTATTGTCAACTTTTCATAAGCAGAATGCAACAGAGAACAACATCTTTTTTGCCGATTCTGCATAATTTGTTCTTGTAAACATTCAAGATAAAAAACAACATTGACCACTAAATTAGCATAGCAGTTGACACCTGAACTAGTTTCAAACTGAAAACCAACAATCTCTTCAATAGCATCCTTTTTCTGTTTACTTGCAATCACAACATTATCTTGTTCTTTTCCCTTCTCTACACCTTCAGTACAGATATTCTCAAACCTTCTTTTTCGACCAACCACACACTTTTCAAATACAGGATTTTGACCTAAATTGGGAGTATACATCCTTCTTAACCTATTATACTCTTTTACACAGTTTGCATCTTCAGTAACCTTTGTCTCATCAAAATCAATCAAAAACAAACCAGATAATGTTCTGACTCGCAATAAAGCAACATATGCCATACCCTCTTTAAATACGGTAGATCCAATGTTCACCAATGCACTGTCTACACTTAATCCTTGAGATTTATGAATAGTCACTTCATATGCCAGAGAAAATGGAAATTGTTTCCTACAGACATATAAATCTTTAACAAGCAAAAAACTAACTGAACAACAATCAATTTCTTTAACTTCTTCAATCTGATCAAATTTAATTTTAAAAAATTCAATTCCTTCTTTTTTCTGATAATTAACAAAATCCACCACTTTACCCATTGCTCCATGAACTAAACCTTTTTCTACATCCAAATTACGCCTTAAAATTACCCGACAGTTTACACATGCATATAGTGTCTTTTCTAAACCAGCTGTTTTAGATATGTTTTTTTCTAAAGAATCCAGTTTTGTTTTCAACTTTCCCGTCAAAATAATAGTGATTCCTTTATGGTCTATTTTATCGATGGTTTCCATTTTTATAATTTCTTCATTTTCCAGTTTCAATAGTTCTTCATTGAATATGGAACACTCGTGCAGTGTTGGCATTAAGCAGGTCACTGATCTATTTTCTGCAATTTTCATGTACACTTTCTCAGGAACTACATTTTCATCTGGAAACACATTGCAAAGTAATCGACTCTCCAAAGCTTGTTTGCCATGTTCTGTCAGAATTCCAATTCTTATATCTTGAAGAATACTTCCATATTCAGCATCATTTGCCTGTCGCATATTTCTTGTCAGTTCTTTGTATTCAAAATAAGTCCAAATGTTCACGTTACCAACACTACCAAGAGACTTTCTCGTATCTTCATGTGCAAGTGTTTTAAATACCGGTTGTCCTTTTACCGGAGTCAGTTGCAGTAGATCTCCAAAAACTATGACGTGTTTTCCTCCAAATAACACGTCATACTCTGTTTTAAGAATTTGCTGCATTCTTAAATGCACAAAGGCAAGCATCAAGTTTGAGACCATGCTTACCTCATCAATAATGAGAAGTTTAATTTTCTTCAGGACTCTTGAAACTTCACAACAAGCCTCTCCAGATAGCTTGTGGTATTCCAATTTGTTCTCATGCTCTACTGGTAGCATTAGTAAACGATGTAATGTAATTCCTTTAATGTTATGTGCTGCCAACCCAGTTGGAGCAGTGACAACACAAGACAAATGCGACTCAGTTGTTTTCTGCAGATAACTTGTAATTACTTTAATCAAGAAACTTTTTCCTGTTCCAGCTTGACCACTCACATACATTCGGATAGGTTGAAATGATGTACATGAGCACCCTTTCTTTTCATGAAGTAATCCATGGTCAATCTGTTCTTTCATATATATATATTTGTTTCTGTTCAACATTTAGTTGTTCTTCCAAGTTTCCTAACTGTATTACATCTTCTTGAGGTTGATACATTGCTGTTTCCACCTCATTCATGGAAGTCGCTGCTTCATTTTCAACAATTGGTTGTCCTAGTGGATCTTGACTCAGTGCGCCAGAACTTTGACTGTCTTGAGAACTGTCTCTACCAATCTCAGCTGCAATTGTAGCTTCTTGATCAATTTCATCATTCAACATTTTCACATAATTTGCAAAAGCACTGCATTGTATGGCATTTTTACAAGCATTAAATAATCTACATAGCTCTGAAAATCTCCAAGTAATTCCAGTTCTGAACGCCACGGTTTGAACATTTGCAAAAGGGCTAAATAGTAAAATTCCCTTTTGTCAGCAGTGTCGCAACTCAGTTTCCTGTGATTAATTAAATTTCCTTTCCTTTGTTTCACCAGACATCCTTCGGAACCAATCACTGCATATTTTCCATCATTGATGTTCTCTGTAGTATTCCGTTTAAAAGTGTAGTTTTGCAGCACTTCATAGAGACACATGTTCTCAAGATGATGACTTCTGTTTGGGTAATATGTGTCCAACATATTCGTTTTCAAAATATCTGTACTTTCTGGATCTTTTTCTGCTAAATATTCAATTTCTTGAACAGATTTCAGTACCCAATTTCGCATTGCTGCAAGACCTAGACTCACACAAATGATTCTTCTACTTTTGGAATATAGACTTGCAGATGATAACCGATCTGATCATTCATATGCTCCATTTTCACGATGCGATAACATCTTCAAACTGAAACTGTATAATTTCTTACTTAGTGTCTTCTCGTGAGAAATCTCTTCCCACATTTCTTACAATTCCGTCTTTTTTGATTTTGTAATGTAGGACACTATATATCGAGCAACAGCAATGGTATTGCCCGCAACATACTGAATATCCATGTTAGCGTTCCACATGGATAAAATAACTGGATTGTAGTCATTTATGTACTTTGATTCTTCTCTTCTTCTTAAGTTGTAGGTATTTTTTGGAGACTTTCTTGTAATGGTATGTCGCATAGCTAACATAAAACTGTTATACTTTCGTCAACAGTATTTTCCACACCTATGGATTTGGAATCGTAAGACTTGTTGTTTTAAGTTTTTATCTTCTCTGCTATTGGGTACGGAACATGTGGCATAATCAATGAAAGACAAAACAGTTTCATCTGAATCTGTTCCAAATTTGGGGGCGTCCTTGATCCATAACAACATATGTATATGAGGAGCACCTCTTGCTTGATACTCCTTTCTCCAAAATAAATCCACAACTTCTCCAAGAGGAGGATTCTTTTTATTACAGATGAAAGACATCGTAGCTTCAAATCTATGATTGAAATATCTGCATACATTAACAGGATACAAAGAGCACAATTCTCCAGGTGTCTTGTATTCAATATTTTTTATATTGGAATTTGCCTCTCGAAGAACTTAAAGTAAATCATCCCAAGCATACTCAGCACAGCTTAGTGTAACAAACCATGTAGGAGTTCCCAAGTTCCGTAGTATACATTTCAGTTCTCCATGACAACGGTACCAATATTCATTAGTCCCACACTGACATGCCATCAGATTATTCAACTGAGATTCTAAATGATCATCTCTCTGATGCACTTTATCCATAAAATCCTTTGCAGTTACATTTTGCAGATGCATTCCAGTTTTTAAAATGTGATTTACTGCATATGAAAGTCCAGACAAGTCACTTTCAAACAGAAGATGAAACATATAAGGGATACATTGTCGAAATCTTGGATATTCTGCATATAATCTTGTTGTCCGATATTCAGATGCAGGAACCTGCACAGGACGTTCATCATATCGTCCACCTTTTCCTGTTGGAAACAACTGCGGGAAACAACGAGCTTCCAAGCTCTCTTCCCATACACTCATGGGACTTCCTCTTGCTTTTTTCATTTGTATTCCCCATCACCTCTTTGGAATGAAGTGGAAGTACATTGTAATGTTCATAGATTTCTTCACATCTGGACATGTCCACTTTTTCAATTTGTCCACCTAATGTTTCAGTATCTTCTGCTAAATCTATTTCTTCTTCTCCTACAAACACATTTCTATAGTACTCATTATTTTTTATCATATTCAATGATGTCTTTTGCACTTTTCTAACATCCACTAACTCTTGCTAGATTTTCTCATTCTTAGTAAGAACACCATTAACTAGAATGACTAGTGGTTCATTTTCTGCAGGTCTACACCAATAGTTTCAATATTTTTCTTAAATCTAACGGTAAATACACAACTCTTCCTTTCAATCCTCTTTGTAACTCTGATGGAGGTAATGGGTGCACACATTGAATGAGAATAGACTCATACGTATTTAAATCTATCAGCTCTGGAGGAATAGCAACCAACTCTAGATTATTATGAACAGCTCTAGCAGGCATTTTATTCTCATCTAATTTGTTATAACAATATTTGCAAATACGCTGCTCAGATCCCAAATCAAAACAATCCTCTACCAACAAATAAGTTGCAAATTCCTTCCACTTATCATTATCTTCTATTTCACTTTTTAAATACAGATTGACACCCCTAGTCTGATTTTTATAGTGACTTCGCCGACAACAAATACAAGAAACATGTGGTCTTTCACCTGAAATTACCTTAAACTTTGCGATTTCATCCTCAAAATGTTTTGTAATCACGGGTTCTACATTGTCTTCAACATATTGTTCTACTAATGTGTCAGTTTCTGCACTCTCTTGCTGAGGACCAAAGTAACAAAACTCAATATCATCACAAACCTTCTTCACATCTGATACTGACCCACGCAAAAGAGCACTGTTCAACTCATTTAACTTTAGTGCTGGACTTTTTGCATAATACAATCTTCTCACTAACTTCCGCATTTGAGTATGATGTACTGCCAACATCTTGAAAAACACTTTGACAAACTTTCCTAGAAAGACAAGCCGGAGAATCACCTTGCAAACCAGTATTTTTTCTCACTCTGCAATGGTCTAGTCCATGCAACACCTTAATCTTTTGTTTACATTTTTTTTACTATATGCTCGTAAAAAACTACATAATTTATCAATAGATTCTTGCCGTACACTACAAATACTACTGCAATCACAAGTGTACACAGGGTGTTTAGGACGTCTCCCTAGAACTTCATCAGCTATCACTTCTTCTGCATTTCTTTCAACCATTTTTTCTTTGTCAATTGGACAACCATCTCTAACCTCATAACCTCGACCACTGGTGTCAACTGCATACAATAATTTTTTGCTCTGTAAATAACTCTCTTCATTAAAGAAAGGCTCTGAACTGGAACTTTGTTTCCATTCTCCCCAAAAAAATCACAATTTCTTTTTCTATTAATTACTCTTTTCCTCCTACTTTTGGCCTTCATTAAATGGAGTGGTTTATCTAGTGATCGAATTCTGTTTAATACTAAAATGAATAGTTTCCTTTTTACTTCAAAAGCCTTTTCAACAGTTGTTTCAATATGCTTCTTCTTTTTATAAAATAGAGCTCTCTTTTTATATTTCTTCACATCTTTCAGTAAATTATGTACTACTCTCTTGTAAACATTTTTTTTGCGTAATTCCTTATACTGATTTTGCCTTCTTTTACCATACTTTCTCTCCTTTGACTGTCCATTTGCTTTTCTGCTTTTCCTCTTATTTTGAATTTTTTTTCTAGTTGAAGCATTCTCAGAGGTTTCAGCATTCTGTACATTCTGTTTGGTTCTACAAACAATTGTAATACATTTCTTTGTGATCTTACCAGAAGATCTTTTCTTTTTAGCCATTTTATCTTGTTCATTCAATACGTGTAGTTGATGTTCCTTCAAGTAATTATCCTGTCTCTGTTCTTTCATTTTCTTTTTTTTTTCTGGCATGATTTCTCTATTTTAACGGTGAAAAACAGTATCTGTAAAAAATAATCACAAATAAATGTATATTAATAACTTTCAAATTTATACTATTCTATTACTGTACAAACACATTTTATATAAATACTGACTAAGAAACTATAGCCCTGAAGCACAAGTGTGACGATGGTTAAAACACTACATGCATAGTACATACTACTTTGAAGCAGTTCATGCCCAAAGGCCTGCCTCACTAAAAGACTGCATGCTAACTGACTGAATGATTACAGTACTATAAGGAGACACTCTGGGTGAGTGACAGGGTGTTTGCTAGAAGTGTATGGATACTGACTGAGATATTGATGGTGTGAAAGACAAGTGTGTAGGTGATTATAGACCTACATGCATAGTGGATACATGTTTGAATCCATTCATATGTTAAGGCCTGTCTCAGTCCAATAGTACTTGGATACTGACTGAATGTTTTGAGTATTGCAAGGAGAGTGCCAGGATGAATTTATAAGTATTTGTATTTTGGTGCAGTAAATACATTAGTACATGGTGCTGAATAAGTCACTGGAGAAGTATAAGGGGAGTGACAGGGTGTTTACGGGACCTGAATGAATACTGTCTGGGATATTGAAGGTGTGAAAGACAAGTTTGTAGGTGGCTACAGACCTACACGCATAGTGGATAGACGTTTGAAACAGTCCATAGAGTAACACTTGGATCACTGCAAAACTACCTGAGTACTGACTGAATCATTAGAGCACTACAAACAGAGTGACTGGGTGAATCTTTTTAAGATTTTGGGTTTTGGTGCAGTGAATAGATTAGTATTTAGTGCCAAATGAGTCTGTGGAGGTGTGCAATTGAAGTGACAGAGTGTTTATTGGAGTTTATAGATACTGACTGGGAAATTGAAGGTCTGAAAACCAATTGTGTTGGTACTTAGAGACCTCCATGCATAGTGGAAACACGTTTGAATCAATCCATGTGCTAAGGCCTGCCTCACTCCATTAGTACTTAGGTACTGACTGAATGATTAGACTATTGCAAGAAGCATGCCTGGTTGAATTTATAAGTGTTTCAGTTTTGGCGCAGTGAATGCATTACTACATGGTGCTGAATAAGTCACTGGAAGAGTGCAAGGGGAGTGACAGGGTGTTTGCTGGAAGTACATGGATACTGACTGGGGAATACAAGCTGTTAAAGACAAGTCTATAGTAGGTTAGAAAACTGCATGCATACTGCATAGACATTTGAAGCAGTCCATGTGGTAATGCATGGTTCACTACATGAGTACCTGGGAACTGACTAAATCATTAGACTACAGCTAGGAGAGTGCCTGGGTAAAACGTTTAAGTTTTTCTGTTTTGGCGCAGTGAATAGATTAGTACATGGTACTGGATGAGTGCAAGATGAGTGACAGGGTGTTTATTGAAGTATATAGATACTGACTAGTTAATTAAAGAAGTGAAAGACAAGTGTGTAGGTGACTAGAGGCCTGCATGAATACTGGATAGACGTTTAAACAGTCCATGAGCTAAGACCTCAGACACTGTATGATTACTTGGTTACTGACTGAATCATTACACTACTGCAAGGAGAGTGCCTGGGTTAATCTTTTTAAGTTTTTGTGTTTTGGTGCAGTGAATAGATTACTACAACGTGCCAGATGAGTCAGTAGAGGTTTGCAAGTGGACTGAAAGAGTGTTTACTGGACGTTATAGATACTGACTAGTTAATTGTGAAAGACAAGTGTGTAGGTGACTAGAGGCCTGCATGCATACTGGACAGACGTTTGAATCAATCCATGTGCTAAGGCCTGCCTCACTCCATTAGTACTTAGGTACTGACTGAATGATTAGACTATTGCAAGAAGAGTGCCTGGGTGAATTTATAAGTGTTACAGTTTTGGCGCAGTGAATGCATTACTACATGGTGCTGAATAAGTCACTGGAAGAGTGCTAGAGGAGTGACAGGGTGTTTGCTGGAAGTACATGCATACTGACTGGGGAATTCAAGCTGTTAAAGACAAGTGTATAGTAGGTTAGAAACCTGCATGCATACTGGATAGACCTTTGAAGCAGTCCATGTGGTAATGCACAGTTCACTGAATGAGTACCTGCGTACTGACTGAATCATTAAACTACTGCTAGGAGACTGCCAGGATGAAACATTTATGTTTTTCGGTTTTGGCGCAGTGAATAGATTAGTACATGGTACTGGATCAGTCACTGGAGGAGTGCAAGATGAGTGACTGAGTGTTTATTGAAGTATATAGATACTGACTAGTTAATTAAAGAAGTCAAAGACAAGTTTGAAGGTGGCTAGAGGCCTGCATGCAAAGTGGATTGACATTTAAACAGTCCATGAGCTAAGACCTCAGACACTGCATGATTACCTGGGTACTGACTGAATCATTACACTACTGCAAGGAGAGTGCCTGGGTTAATCTTTTTAAGTTTTTGTGTTTTGCTGCAGTGAATAGATTACTACATAGTGCCAGATGAGTCAGTAGAGGTGTGGAAGTGGACTGCAAGAAGGTTTACTGGAGTTTATAGATACTGACTAGTTAATTGAAAAAGTGAAAGACAAATGTGTAGGTGACTAGAGGCCTGCATGCATACTGGACAGACGTTTGAAGCACTCCATGGGCTAAGGCGTGGGTCACTGCATGAGTACCTGGGTACTGACTGAATCATTAGAGTACTGCAAGGAGAGTGCCTGGATAAATCTTTTAAGTTTTTGGGTTTTGGCGCAGTGAATAGATTAGTACATGCTGCTGAATGAGTCACTGGAGGTGTGCATGGGGAGTGGCAGGGTGTTTTTTGGAGTATATAGATACTGACTGGGCAAATGAATGTGTGAAAGACAATTGTGTAGGTGGTTAGAGGCCTGCATGCATAGTGGATAGTCATTTGAAGTTGTCCATGTGTAAACCCGAGTTCACTACATAAGTACCTGGGTACTGACTGAATCATTAGAGAAGTACAAGGAGAGTGCCTCAGTGAATTTATAAGTGTTTGGCTTTTGGTGCAATAAATGTATTAGTACATGGTGCTGAATGGGTCACTGGAGAAGTGTAAGGGGAGTGACAGGGTGTTTGCGGAAACTGTATAAATACTGACTGGGATATTGAAGGTGTGAAAAACAAGTGCGTAGGTGGTTAGAGGCCTGCATGCATACTAGACAGACATTTGAAGCAGTCCATTATCTAAGGCCTGGGTCACTGCATGAGTACCTGAGTACTTACTGAATCAATAGAGTACTGCAAGGAGAGTGCCTGCATGAATCTTTTAAGTTTTTGGGTTTTGGCACAGTGAATAGATTAGTACATGGTGCTGGATGAATCACTGGAGGTGTGCAAGGGGAGTGACAGGATGTTTATTAGAGTATATAGATACTGACTGGGCAATTGAAGGTGTGAAAGACAATTGTATAGGTGATTTGAGGCAAGCATGCATAGTGGATAGACGTTTGAAGTACTCCAGGTGCTACGTCCGGGTTCACTACATAAGTACCTGGGTACTAACTGAATCATTAGAGTACTACAAGGAGAGTGCCTTGGTGAATTTATAAATGGTTGGGTTTTGGTGCAGTCAATGGATTAGTACATGGTGCTGAATGAGTCACTAGAGGAATGCAAGGGGAGTGACAGGATGTTTCCTGGAAGTGTATGGATAATGACTGGTGAATCGCAGGTATGAAAGACAAGTGTGTAAATGGTTAGAGGACTACGTGCATAGTGGATTGAAGCAGTCCATGTGCTCAGGCCTGGTCACTGAATGAGCACTTGGGTACTGACTGAATGATTAGAGTACTGCAAGGACACTGCCTGGGTGAATTTATAAGTGTTTGGGTTTTGGCGCACTGAAAGGATTAGTACATGGTGCTGAATGGATCAGTAGAGTAGTACAAAGGCAGTGACAGGGTGTTTGCTGGAAGTGTATGGATATTGATTGGGGGATTGAAGGTGTGAAAGAGAACTGTGAAGATGGTTAGAGGACTGCATGCATAGTGGATAAGCGTTTGAATCAATGCATGTGCTAAGGCCTGCCTCACTCCGTTACTACTTGGATATTAACTGAATGTTTACAGTATTGAAAGGACAGTTCCTGGGTGAATACATAAGACATGACTGCCTTCTAAGTCTACCAAAACTTGAGAACAGGAAAGGTTTTTAAGCAGTTATGTGTTTTCAAAGATTAAGTACCCAAATGCTTCTCTCACAGTGGTTCCCAGATGTGATTCTAGACAACCCACACTATCATTCACTACTCTGGAAGGGGTAAGGGGACTGCACACAATCTACATATTTCAGTACTGCACTTTAGTGTCAAAGCCTAACTCATTTTATGAATGCATAAGCAATGACTGGCTTCTAATGCTACTAAAACTTGACAACATGACAGGTTTTAAAACAGATATCTGTCAGCAAATACATGATGTTACCAAATGCTTCTCTCACAATGGTTACCCAAATGCACACAGACTGACAGTGTGATTCTAGACAAGCAACACTATCCCTTGTACGTTAGCAAAACTCATTCACTACTCTGGAAGGAGTAAGGGGACTGCACCCAATCTACATATTTCAGTACTGCACTTTAGTGTCAAAGCCTGACTCATTTTATCAATGCATAAGCAAAGACTGGCTTCTAATGCTACTAAAACTTGACAACATGACAGGTTTTAAAACAGATATCTGTCAGCAAATACATGATCTTACCAAATGCTTCTCTCACAATGGTTACCCAAATGCACACAAACTCACAGTGTGATTCTAGACAAGCAACACTATCCCTAGGAGTTTACCAGAACACATTCACTACTGTGGAAGGGGTAAGAGGACTGCACACTATCTATATATTTCAGTACTGCACTTTAGTGTCAAAGCCTGACTCATTTTGTCAATGCATAAGCAAAGACTGGCTTCTAATGCTACTAAAACTTGACAACATGACCGGTTTTAAAACAGTTATCTGTCAGCAAATACACGATGTTACCAAATGCTTCTTTCACAATCCGTACTCAAATGCACACAGACTCACAGTGTGATTTTAGACAAGCAACACTATCCTAGGAGTTTACCAAAACTCATTCACTACTCTGGAAGGGGTAAGGGATCTGCTGTATATTGTTATTTTGTCCCCCCCTGTTGCCTATTTGCCGGATTTGATCCTTGTCTGCCCCTGTCTCATCCCTCCCCGCTTCCCGCCACCGCCGCTAACCCCGCCCCTTTCTTCATTCTGTACCCTCCCCGCTCCCGCCTCCCAGCTGCTCCACCCCCCCCTCGCACTTGGCCATATATGGCGACCGTGCGACGCAGGTGAGTGTGACCTAGTCTAGGACACCCCCCGCGCCGCACGGCCACCAGCTGCTGCGTGTGCCTCCCCGCCTGCCTGCCTCTGAGCTCCGGCTGCCACCGCGCGACCACGCCCCTTGCCATCGAGCGGCGTGGTCTGTGCTCGCTTCCTGAATTGTACCGCTGTTTTGTGTAATTGTATCTTGCTGTATATTGTTATTTTGTCCCCCCCTGTTGCCTATTTGCCGGATTTGTTCCTTGTCTGCCCCTGTCTCATCCCTCCCCGCTTCCCGCCACCGCCGCTAACCCCGCCCCTTTCTTCATTCTGTACCCTCCCCGCTCCCGCCTCCCAGCTGCTCCGCCCCCCCTCGCACTTGGCCATATATGGCGACCGTGCGACGCAGGTGAGTGTGACCTAGTCTAGGACACCCCCCGCGCCACACGGCCACCTGCTGCTGCATGTGCCTCCCCGCCTGCCTGCCTCTGAGCTCCGGCTGCCGCCGCGTGACCACGCCCCTGCCATCGAGCGGCGTGGTCTGTGCTCGCTTCCTGAATTGTACCGCTGTTTTGTGTAATTGTATCTTGCTGTATATTGTTATTTTGTCCCCCCTGTTGCCTATTTGCCGGATTTGTTCCTTGTCTGCCCCTGTCTCATCCCTCCCCGCTTCCCGCCACCGCCGCTAACCCCGCCCCTTTCTTCATTCTGTACCCTCCCCGCTCCCGCCTCCCAGCTGCTCCGCCCCCCCTCGCACTTCGCAATATATGGTGACCGTGCGAATGCGCAGCGGTCACGCGCAGCGGGCGCGCCGATTGTGCTCCAAAGGCGCGCCAAAGGTAAGCCCGTCTGCGCCCGTCCGCGCCTGGACCGCGCCCAGGGCTAGGACCCCTGGCCCTCGAGGACCCCGGCCCACCCGCCTGACGTACACCGCCGCCACCCTCAATGCACTCAACACCGGCCGATTCCCAGGATGCTACCGAGCCACCCCACGACGCACCCACGGACCCTTCAGCTGCCACGCCTGCAAATTCTCCTGCATCCGGACCTGCCTCGCACCAGCACCCGCCAAGCCGAACACCAGCAGCAACCACCTCAAGTGCATCCTGCTCAACACCCGCTCCATCCACAGACACGCCATCGAACTCTGGAACCTCCTCGACACCACAGCCCCTGACGTTGCCTTCCTCACGGAGACCTGGATGAACGCCTCTTCAGCGCCCGACATCGCCATCGCCATCCCAGAGGGATACAAGATCACCCGGAGGGACCGCACCGCCAACCAGATGGGAGGAGGCATCGCCGTCATCCACAGGAACACCATCCGCATCACGACCAGCACCGACGACACCTTAACGACCGCCGAACACCTGCACTTCCAGATACACACCGACCCGAAGACCACCCTCAGAGGCACCCTGATCTACCGACCCCCGGGACCACGCACACAATTCAGCGAGGACATCGCGGACTTCATCAACCCGCACTCCCTCCCCTCCGCTGACTACATCCTCCTGGGGGACCTCAACTTCCACCTGGAGAACAACAACGACCGCAACACCACCACCCTGCTCGACAACCTCGCCAACCTCGCACTCAAGCAACTGGTGTCCACCCCCACCCACCTCGCCGGACACACACTCGACGCCATCTTCTCATCCAGCAAAGACATTGCCTTCAGCCACCCCACAGGACTCCACTGGACGGACCACAGCTGCGTCCACTTCACCTTCAAAAGAACGACGATCCACCACCACCAGCGACAGGTTGCTCGTAGAAGCTGGAACAAGATCACAGCCGACCAGCTCGCCGCTTCCCTGAGCCAGCACCCGCCTACCAGCTCAGCGAACCCCAGCCAGGCCGCCGACAACCTCACGAAGTGGATCAGCAACTGCGCGGACGAACTCGCCCCTCTGAGGACCCCGCCCAGCAGACCCACCAGCAAGAAAGCCCCATGGTTCACCGACGAACTCAAAAGCTCCAAGAAGAACTGCCGAGCCCTCGAGAAAGTCTGGAGAAGGGAACCAACACCAGACAACATGACCACCCTCAAGATTGCCACCCGGAAGCACCACCAACTGATCCGCGCCGCCAAGAAAACTGCATTCAAGGACCGGCTGGACAACAACGCACACAACTGCAAGGAACTCTTCAACAGCGTGAAAGAGCTCTCCAACCCCAACGCCGGAAACAACGACATCACCCCATCGCAAGACCTCTGCAACTCCCTCGCCTCCTACTTCCACAACAAGATCGCGGACATACACAACAGCTTCAGCTGTCAACCGACGCACGCCACGACCACAGCAACGCCGCCCACCACCACCCTCCGCGCCTGGACTCCGATCAGCACCGAAGACACCGTCCGCATGATGAACTCCGTCCACTCCGGATCTCCGACCGACCCCTGCCCTCACCACGTTTTCAACAAGGCCGACGCTGTCATCGCACCCCACCTGCGGGACATTATCAACACCTCCTTCGACACCGCCACCTTCCCTGAGAGCTGGAAGCACGCCGAACTCAGCGCTCTACTCAAGAAACCTACAGCGGACCCCACCGATCTCAAGAACTACCGCCCCATCTCGCTCCTCCCGTTTCCAGCCAAAGTCATCGAGAAGACCATCAACAAACAGCTGGCCGCCTTCCTCGAGACGAATGGGTCCCTCGACCCCTCACAGTCTGGCTTCCAACCCAACCACAGCACAGAGACCGCCCTCATCGCCGCCACCAACGACATCCGAGCCCTGATGGACAACGGAGAAACAGCGGCCCTCATCCTCCTAGACCTCTCCGCGGCTTTCGACACGGTCTGCCACCGCACCCTAGTGCAGCGCCTCAGCAACATCGGAATCCAGGAGAAGGCACTGGATTGGATCGTCTCCTTCCTCGACAGAAGAACACAGAGAGTCCGCCTACCACCGTACAAGTCAGAGGCCACCGAAGTCATCTGCGGCGTCCCTCAAGGATCCTTGCTGAGCCCCACCCTCTTCAACGTCTACATGAGCCCCCTCGCGGCCATCGCACGCCAACACAACCTCAACATGATCTCCTACGCCGACGACACCCAGCTGATCCTCTCCCTGACCAACGACCCCGCCGCCGCCAGAGCCAACCTGCACGATGGGATGAAAGATGTAGCCGAGTGGATGACGACCAGCCGCCTGAAACTGAACTCAGACAAGACGGAGGTCCTCATCCTGGGCTCCTCGCCCTCCGCATGGGACGACTCCTGGTGGCCCCCCGCCCTGGGCACCGCACCCAAACCGACGGACCACGCACGCAACCTGGGCTTCATCCTGGACTCCTCCCTCTCCATGACCAGACAAGTCAACGCCGTCTCCTCGTCGTGCTTCAACATCCAGCGCATGCTACGGAACATCTTCTGGTGGATCCCCACGGAGACCAGGAAGACGGTCACCCAGGCCCTCGTCGCCAGCCGACTGGACTACGGCAACGCCCTCTACGCCGGAACCACCGCCAAGCTCCAGCAGAGACTCCAGCGGATCCAGAACGCCTCAGCCAGACTCATCCTCGACATCCCACGTAACAGCCACATCTCCGGACATCTGAGAGACCTGCATTGGCTCCCCGTCAACAAAAGAATCACCTTCCGTCTCCTCACCCACGCACACAAAGCCCTTCACGATCAAGGCCCGAGCTACCTCAACAACCAAGTCAACTTCTACGCTCCCAAACGCCACCTCCGATCAGCCAGCCATGCCCTCGCCGCCGTCCCCCGCATCCGAAGAGCGACAACAGGAGGAAGGTCCTTCTCCTACCTGGCCGCCAAGACCTGGAACTCCCTCCCGAACGACCTGCGCTTGACCCAAGACCACCTCTCCTTCAGGAAGAAGCTCAAGACCTGGCTGTTCGAGCAGTAACGGCACCCCACCCCCCAAAGCGCCTTGAGACCCTACGGGTAAGTAGTGCGCTCTATAAATGTCTTTGATTGATTGATTGATTGATTGACACAATCTACATATTTCATTACTGCACTTTAGTGTCAAAGCCTGACTCATTTTATCAATACATAAACAATGACTGGCTTCTAATGCTACTAAAACTTGACAACATGACAGGTTTTAAAACAGTTATCCTCAAGCAAATACATGATGTTACCAAATACTTCTCTCACAATGCTTACCCAAATACACACCGACTCACAGTGTGATTGTAGACAGCCATCTATCCCTTGTACAAAATACATTTACTAGTCTACAAGATCTAAGGTGACTGCACACATTACAGAAAATGTTCTACTACACATTAGTACCAAAATGCTTCTCTCAAAATGATTCCTAAATGCACACAGACTCACTATGTGATTCTAGACAAACAACACTATCCCTTGCACTATACCAAAACACATTTCTTAATCTACGAGTACTACATTTTAGTGTAGAAACATGACTCATTTTGCAAATTCATAAACAATGACTGGTTTCTAATTCTACCAACACATAAAAACAGCACACTTATCTTTCTGCAAACACATGAAAAACACAAATGCTTATCACAGAATGATTTCTACATGGACACACACTGTCAATAAGATTGTAGACAAAAAAAGTACTCACTACACTTTAGCAGGAGAAATACATTAGTCTGATTCAAATCAAAATATACCTCATACATCCCCTCACAATTAAATAACTCACCTTTCAAGTTTTTTTGTAGATTAAAAAGAAGTATATCAGTCACACACCAGATTTTCTTATACAGAATCTCTGCACTGTGCACCTGTCAGCAAAACCAAAGAATGGCAAGGTTTCCCTCTCATTTTCCACACATATACATGAAAACATCAGATCCCATTTCTTCCCACATTAATTCAAAAGCTAACACACATTTCTATTGGTTAAACATTTCAACCCTTTCCAAATTACATACATTTGAACCCTACCCCCAATCTGCCTTCTACCTGTTACCATAGAAACAGGTCATGGAACACTTAACTGAGCACACAGGTCACAAATTCAGCACACAATGTTGCTAATCAAAACAGCAAGTGTGCTTGACTTTTCAACATATCAGCTTATCATATATAATGTTCCTTTCAATCAGTTTTTGTTAACCAATAAGAATCATGCGTTTAAAAAACAGAAACAAGCACCCTACCTTTCAGTGTAGAAGGTTGTCAAACAACCAATGATTTTTTGTCTTTTTTCAAAACTGCATCTTAGCCACCATTTTAGAAAAATCTTACTTTTCAAACTGCCATTTCATTTATAAAGACCATCTGAGTGCATCCAGACCTCCCTTCAAGATGCTTAGAGTGTGGATTGTGGGACACAGCTATATTTTCTGGAGCCAAAGGTATGCAGAAAACAAAGGCATTCACAAAGACCTAGGTTTGCCAAATGTAGACATTAAATGGATTGGACAGAGAGGGTTAAAGTGGCACCAATTGATGCCATTGGTAAAATCCTTCATGCATATCCAACACCCTGACCTCATAATAGTGCACTGTGATGGCAATGACCTAGGCACTTTAACTGGGGTAGGTCTGGAAATGCTTATGAAGGACACCTTTGCAGAATTGATTTCACTTTTTTCCAAAACTGCCTTTGTGTATTCTAACATATGCCAAAGGCAGAAATGGAACTGGTCCAATCATTTTTGTCCACAGATTGAGAAAGCTAGGAAACATGTGAATAAATCTGTTTCTGCTTTTCTCCAAGACTATAGAATTGGGTCCATTTACAATAACAATCGGCGCTTTCATATGCAAGAGATGTATAGGAGAGATGGAGTACACTTTACTGATGAAGGAAACAGAGTCTTCCTCAACAAGTTTAGACTCTGTATAGGTACTTATTTATAAGTAGCAAAAACTCTCAATGAGCACAACGGCTATTTTTAGAGCCACTCAAGAACGAAACACTTAAGCTTGATGTTTACCTCCAAAATATTTCAGTTTTTTTTCCTTGGATCCGTGCACCCAACGCGTTAGGAACGGCGCACCCAACGCGAGAGATATCGTGCACCCAATGCATTACGATGCGCGACTCCTAATTTTTTTTTTTTTCCGGCCGGATCCGCGCACCCTGTGCGCATTTCAACGTTTAAAAAAAAAAAAGGGGGGCCTTAGGGGGTCCTTCTGGGACCCCCTAAGCAACACTAGAGGTTCTACCCTGCCCCCTTTACATCTTTCACACACTTATTTCCCTTACTTAATAAGCCTCGCGTCTACCGAGGCATAAAATGGCTGCCAACAGTTCCTGCTTTCGAATGTTGACAGACACTTGACAGCCAATTAGCATTCAGCGCGTGATCTGAAGGGTGCGCGCTCGGTTCGCAGAGGGTGCGCTCAGGGTCCACATAGGGTGCGCGGGTCCTCCGAGGCCATAGATATATCTATCTTTTTTACTCAGGAACTACTGAACGGATTTACACCATTTATGCAAAAGGCACGAGTCTGAACTGAGGACTACCTCTTTGCCAAATTTGGTGTAATTCCGATCTGCACTTTGATCTGTAAGATCCTATGGGAAACTGCATGGGGAAAACGTATTTTGGGACCCCCCTTTTTTCTCAGCCCCCGCTTGACGAATCACCACAAAACTTTCAGGATAGGAGCGGACCGGAGCTGGCAAAAAGTTTGAAAATTTCTCGAAGATTTGTCAACCGGCACCAGACTTATTGGGAATAGAATGTTGCGGGTTTCCTATGGAAAATAGGTCCCAACTATAACTACCTACTCGCGACCGCCAGTAGGTAATATATATATATATCTATAGATAGATAGATAGATAGATAGATAGATAGATAGATAGATAGATAGATAGATAGATAGATAGATAGATAGATAGATAGATAGATAGATAGATAGATAGATAGATAGATAGATAGATAGATAGATAGATAGATAGATAGATAGATAGATAGATAGATAGATAGATAGATAGATAGATAGATAGATAGATAGATATTACCTACTGGCAGTCACCAGTACGTAGTTATAGTTAGGACCTATTTTCCATTGGAAAAGCGTTTTTTCTTTTCCCAATAATTTTGGCGCCGGTTTACGAATCTTTGCGAAATTTTTAAAACTAGTTCTGCTCAGCTCCTGTCTATATAGTTTCGGGCTGATTCGCCAAGCAGGGGCCGAGAAAAAAAGGGGGTCCCAAAACATGTTTTCTCCACGGAATTACATCAAATTTGGCAAAAAGGTAGCCCTTGGTCCAGAAAGAGCCCTTTTTATAAATAGTGTAAATCTGTTCAGTAGTTCCTGAGAAATTAAAAAATAAAAGTTTCAATATCTAGGGACGCGGTGGATTCGCGACCCCTCCCGACCTCGAGCTTCACTGTGATTGGCTGCCAACACTCCAAACCAGGAAGGGTTGGCAGCCATCTTGATAGAACCAAGTCATAAGAAAACAGTAAAACAAAGTTGAAAAACAAGAAAAGGGGGCAGGGTAGAAACACCCTGACGCCCTAGGCCTGCTCAGGGGGTCCCACACGGACCCCCATGTCCAAAAAAAGCATTTAAAAAAAAATATTAATTCAGTGAAATTTGCGCTGGGTCGTGAATCCCACCGATTATTTTTTTAAATGAAGGGTGGGCTCCAGCGCTTCATTTAATTGAGGCCCCTGGTGGGCCAGGTCCCGGGGCCATTGCCAAAGGCCCCCGCAGCCCCAGGGACCACCACCCCCGGGGCTTGTTTAATTTGTGGGGGCCCTCCAAGGGCTCACCAAGCCCTGGGGACCGCCACCCCTGGGGCTTTTCTCAAATATTCACAGGGGCCTACGACTCCCCACAGCCCAGGGGACCGCCACACCTGGGGCTTCTTTTTTTAATGAAAATAAACCTATGTGGGGGCTCGAGCCCCCCACACATCCCAGGGACCACCACCTCCCCGGGGCACTAATCATATAAATTCGGGGATCCATTACAGACCCCCGAACCCCAGGTACCACCACGTTCCCGGGGCTGTGTACTAGTTGGGAGGGGGCCCCCCTCCTGGAGCCCTTTGTGGCCCAGGAGACCGCCACCCCCCAGGGATGCCTCCTGCATTGTCCAGGGGTGCCCACCGCTGGGACACTGCTGTTTGCTATGGCAGGGCGTCAGCAGCTCCCCGTGTGGAAAAGCAATGCCGGCTCCCGCAGGAGGCGGGGAGAATTGGGGCTCCCCCCACGGTTCCCAACAGACAGGCTAGGCCCCAGGGTAAGGGGTCCCCGGGGCCAGGAGGGGCCTGGGAAGGGAGCAACACAGCCCCCCTCCTTATAAAAATAAATATATGTGGCCATGCCCCGGGGATGTGGTCCCAGGGCCAGAATAGGCCACGGGAGGGGGGTCCATGCTTTCCACTTCTCGTTTCAATTTTTTTTTTTTAAAGTGGTCAGGCCCTGAGGGTTGGGGTCCCCAGGGCCCCAAAAAAGGAAAAAGAAGGGAGGCCACACAGCCACCCTTTTAAAACAAATGTTTTTTCAAAAAGACCGACATCGTGCCGGAGGCCCTGCCCCCTCCCAGCAACACTCTGCAAATGCGCCCTGTGGCAATTTTTAAGTTGGGGAATTAATTCCCTTTCAATACTGGAGGTCCTTGGGGGCCAACTAGCCCACCAAGTACCTCCAGTATGTGCCACAGGGCTGCCTTGCAGAGAGATGGTCCGAGGCCACACCCCTTTTTACACCTCTCTGCAAGGCAGCTCTCTGGCACTTATTGGAGGTACAGTCCTTAGGGGCCAACTAGCCCACCAGGTACCTCCAGTAAGCTCCAGGGAGCTGTGTTGCAGAGTGGTGGTCCTAGGCCACGCCCCCTTTTTACACCACTCTGCAAGGTATCTCTGTGGCGCTTACTGGAGGTAGCCGGTGGGCTAGTTGGCCCTCAGGGACCCTCAGATTCAAGGAGACGTAATCACCCAACTTAAAACGCGCCATAGGGTGCGTTTGGACACTTGTCACTTCAGGCCCCGCCCACCTCCCTGCACCACAGTGCAAACACACCCTGTGGCACGTTTTAAGTTGGGGGATTAATTCCCCTTCAATCCTGAGGGTCCCTGGGGGCCAACTAGCCCACCAGGTAACTCTTGTAAACGCCAAAGGGCTGCGTTGCAGAGAGGTGCTCCGAGGCCACACCCCTTTTTACACCACTCTGCAAATGCGGCTTATGGTTCACTGCTGGTGTGGCGATGAGGTCCTCTTGTGTACTGAGGACCTCAAATCGCAAGTGGACTTCATGCTCTGAGCAGCAGTGCACCAGAAGCTGTGTTTGCAGCGTTGTGTAAAAAGGGGTGTGGCCTCAGAACACGTCTCTGAAAACGCAGGTCTGTGGTGCTTACTGGATGTACCTGGTGGGCTACTTGGCCACCAGGGACCTTCGGGATTCAAGGGGACTTAATAGGGATGTCATAGTTAGAATTTAGCATTTAAAAAAACATTGAAATTCACTGAAAAAACCATAGATTTGAGTGACGTTATAGTTTGAAATTAGCATTTGAAAAACCTTGGAAATTCACTGAAAAAACCATAGGTTTCAGGGATGCTATAGTTAGCTGGACATTTCACTCTTACAAAACCATAGAAATTCCACCGTTATAGTTAGTTCATCTAACTATAACTATGACTCGCACACTGACAATGCACTGCTCGTGACGTCACATATTCCATCATTTATGACATGGTCAGTGACATCACTGATGACATCACTGATGACATCTCAAATGACATCACTGATTACATCATCCATGTGAAAATCTGATGTACCTCCTCACACTCTAATATAACCTTTGATGGACCCATGGGAAAATACAGACTACCATTTTCTAAATCATTGACACACCAATACCAGTTACTACATATACACTCACTGATTCCTTGGTCTACACACACATCCATTCATTCATCCATACAATCACTCATACATGCAGTCACACATCAATACAACACTATCATATGCACTCATACACCTATACAGACACTCACACATAGCCACTCATCCATGCAGTTACTCACACACCTAGTCAGTCATGCTAAGAATCAAGCACACTCCCATTTACACACCTGTACAATTATACACACACCACCTCGCTTATTCATACAGATACTAATGCATACTTACTCTCTTACATAATCAGTGATACAAGAACACACTCATCCTTACAGCCAGTCTCACAATCACTGACCTTTATATACTTCAACTCTCACATACACAGCCTTTTTCATATGTAGGTACTTGGACATGTACCACTGAGACATCCATTCACTCACCAACACACCCATACACACACTCATGCACCAATACAGCTGTTTCCATATGCACTCTTGAACCCATACACCAAGTGAATCAACCACTCACACATCTATGCACAGTCATACACCTACCACCCACCCACAGACACACTCAATCTCTCCAAAAAATACTCAACCAATCAATAACCTATATAGACACTCATGTAGCTACTGACCAACCCTTGCAGCAGCTTGCACAACAACAGACAGACTGATACAGACATTCACAACGTTTAGTCACTAACCCATGCATTCAGTAAGACACATTTAATCACTCACTTATACAGTCAGTCATGCACCTACTAAGTCCTCCATCCAGACACTTGTACACCCACTCATTCTTCAATATACCTTGGAATATATATAAAACATATTTAAACTTTACAGAAGCACACAGTCACTGGATGATGTAATCAGTGATGTCTTTTGAGATGTCTTCAGTGATGTCATCAGTGATGTCACTGACCATGTCATGAATGATGTAATTTGTGATGTCATGAGCAGTGCATTGCAGGTACACAAGTTATAGTTAGCTGAACTAACTATAACGGTGGAATTTCTAGGGTTTTGTAAGAGTGAAATGTCCATTTTCAGTGAATATCTACGTTTTTTTAAATGCTAATTTCTAATTATAATGTACCTGAAACCTATGGTTTATATATATATATAGATATATATGTACTTTTAACTGGAATTTTCTCTGGAACTACTGAACATATTGACTCCAGATATTCAAAAGGCACATCCCTGACCTGAGGACTACCTCTCTGCCAAATTTCAAGTAATTCTGTTCAGCCGTTCGGGCTGTACCTTGGACTAAAGGTCCCTATGGAAAAATGCATGGGGAAAACGCGTTTTGGGACCCCCCTTTTTTCTCGGCCCCCGCTTGACTAATCACCCCGAGACTTTCAGGGTAGGAGCGGAGCGGAGCGCCCCACCTATTTTGACAAATTCGCAAGGATTCGTCAACCGGTACCAAAGTTATTCAAAATAGAATTTTCAGATTTCCTATGGAAACACGGTCCTAACTATAACTATCTACTGGCGGCCGCCAGTAGATAATATATATAGATATATATATATATATATATATATATATATATATATATATATATATATATTCGCTGAAAAAAACGTAGGTTTCAGGGATGTTATAGTTAGTTGGACATTTCACTCATACAAAACCATGTACATTGTAAAGACACAACACTCCAAAGCACAAGTTGCATGTCGGATGAAATGCCAAGCATACCAAAGGTATTAAACAGGACTTCAGGCCCTATATGCAAATGTTCAAAATTATTTTGGATTTATAATTTCTTCCAAAATATACACATACACATGTTCTAACAACTTTTTCAGACTGTCAATAAAAAAGCTCAGCACCAAACATTTCCCACTGACTTCTGTTGAGATCTGCTCGTTACAAGTGTGATCCCCATCCAAGTTGGGGTCAGTAAATTGGGCACCACGGACTAATCATAGGGCCAAACTTCCTCATCCTTCCTGCTGAGTGGAAAGGATTGTTCATGCTAAATTTCACTTCAGAGGTATTTTTTAAGACTTTTGAGGGTTAGTCTAAGTTAATGCAACAGGTAAAATTAAACACCACACGAGTAATAAAGTAGGACTGTGTCAAATAAAGCAGAGCTCAGTTCCACGGGACGGCCACTCGCAATCTAAAATCAATGGCCATGGACCCCTGTTGCTTAGCATAGGGCCATTGCCTGTTTCCTCAATGAGTTTGCATCCAGTATAGGAAAACGCATAACAGAAACAGAAACAAATTTCCTCTTTATTTAAACAAACCACTGGGATAAAAATGGCAGGCATAACCATAACCCCCTTTGTGTCAAACTGAAGAGGAAATATAACAGTACTTACTCATCGATCAGGTTTTTTAAATATATCACAAAAAATCGCTCACTGATCCCTGAATGAGTGCCTTTGTATGCAGGCAGCCGAGGAAAGGAGGCAGGAGAATAAACTGAGCACTGTTCTTGCTCTGGTGCTAGTCCAAGAACAAGGAGAAAAGAGCCACCAATGCCCTGTTTCCCTCCCAACCGCGGTCCATGCTGGTACACTCACCCACGCTTTAAAAAACACTCTGACTGATGATTTTTTTCTTTTTATTTGCCATTTCAACTCGGATCAGCAAACAAAAAGAAAAACAAGCATTGGAATAGGCAATAGGTCTCACCTTTGGGACCTTATAAGTGTTTAGCCATGCAACAGTTGATGTTGTTGCACCAAGGATATTGTGATGCATAACTAAATACTTATAAGGTCCCAAAAGCGAGACCTGTTGGCTATGCCAATGCTTGTTTTATTTTTTATTAAAACTATATAATGTCTTCTTGTTTTTTAAATATTAAACAGCTACATACAGTATGAAAGGGAGCCCAGCCCAGAGCCACATCTGAAGACCAACACATGTCATAGACCTATAGATCAAGCAGCTCCCACACCCAAGAACACCACAACTTCCAACCACCACCCCCAGGACCCCCCACCACCGAGGCAGTGCAGAACAAGACAGCGAACTTTCCAAAAATGGCATGGCTCCTCAGCCACACAATAGCTGAATATTGGGACAGGTGTGAACAAACTATATGTGAAGGAAGCAATTCACCCATGAATAACAATGCACACAATGCAAAGTGTAGCGGTGATGTGCTGGACACATGTCAGTATGCAGATCACACACCTCTCCATGTGCACAAATACTACTGGTGTTTGTAGTGTTGTGGACAGTGGACCCAACCATGTTACGTCAAACACTAGGGAAGATCTCAGTCATGTAGCTGTGTCGTCCCCCCTGAAAGCATAAGCGTAACCTGAGTGGGCTGGTCTGACGTACGCCACTTCAGCGTAGGAGAGTGAATAAATAGGCCAGAGCTCTGGGCGTGGTTCACTTGTGGGAAGGCCAAAGCCAGCCTCCTCAGCCGATCACTGGCTTCCGCCACACAGGCCCCCAGCGGCACAGCACCGTGGAGTTATGTCTGTACAAACTACTGCCTTCGATATACACTGCGGACAGCAAGGCTCACAATTCAAATCGAGTCGCGATTGCAGATGACGCAGTCCAGTAGGCAAGAGACAGTGCTCAAGTCAACAACACGTGGCTGTGGGCCCTTCCTGACCGCTGCCTCCGGCCTACACTGCGGTCAGTAGGGCTCACAATTCAGATGGAGTCGAGATTGCAGATGACGCAGTCCGGTAGGCAAGAGACATTGCTCAAGTCAACAACACATGGCTGTGGGCCCCTTCCTGACCGCTGCCTCCGGCCTACACTGCGGTCAGAAGGGCTCAAAATTCCGATGGAGTCGAGATTGCAGATGACGCAGTCCAGTAGGCAACAGACATTGCTCAAGTCAACAACACATGCCTGTGGGCCCTTCCTCACCGCTGCCTCCTGCCTCCACTGCGGTGAGTAGGGCTCACAATTCAGAGCGACTCCCGATTGCAGATGACGCAGTCCAGTAGGCAACAGACATTGCTACCAGTGCGGCCAGCCCGGACCATGCATCATCGCTGACTGCGCACACACTATGCGCTTCAAGTACCACTAACTCTGTGCAGCTCAAGTCAACGCCATGTGGCTGTGGACCCTTGATGATCACTGCCTCCGGCCTACAATGTGGTTAGCAGGACTAACAATTCAAGATTAGTGGCGATGCAAATTGTGTAAGAGAGTATAATCAGTTAAGAAGACTTATGCTCCCAATCTGTGCAGCTCAAGTCAACATCACGTAGCTGTGGGCCTTTGCCGACCGCTGCCTCCGGCCTACACTGTGGAAGACCGGCAACACGTGGTGCCACTGACCCTGTTCAACACAAGCCGGCAACATGTGGTGCCACTAACCCTTTTCAACACAAGCCGCAATACGTGGTGCCACTATCTTGTTCAACACAAGCCGGCGACACATGGTGCCACTAACCCTGTTCAACACAAGCCGATATCACCTGTGGAACTGTGTCCTGAGTCCTGAATGGCAGTGACCCCAAGTCCGTGGCAGCGACCACAGCACCAGACTCCCTTTGATCAGTGAGGCATATTTCCATATGCAAGGCCAGCGACACGTGGTGCCACTAACCCTGTTCAACATAAGCCGATCCCTCATGTGGAACTGTGTCCTGACTTCTGAATGGCAGTGACCCCAACTTCGTGGCAGTGACCACGGCACCAGACTCCCTTCGATTAGTGAGGCGTATTTGCATATGGAAAGACGGCGACAAGTGGTGCCACTGAACATGAACTACGCAGGCCGGTGGGGCTATCAAACTATGCACGTGGCTGTGAGCCCTAGCTCACCGCTACCTCTGGCCTACACTGCGGTCATCAGGGCTCACAATTAAAATTAAGTCTTGATTCATTAATTACAGAGTCCAGTAGGCAAGTAACTATCACAGGCCTAAAACCTACATACTATCATTTAAGTATCCTTTCATCAAGAACTTTTTTTATATCAGTTATAGCTTTAGTACAATCACCAAATTCATCTTTAAGTGCAAACGAACATTCATTAGCAGTCTACACTGCGGGCAGCAGAGCTCGCAATTCCAGTTTTGGACACGTGGTGCCACTAACCCTGTTCAACACAAGCCGTGACACGCGGTGCCACTAACTCTGTTCAACACAAGCCGGCGACACGTGGTGCCACTAACCCTGTTCAACACAAGCCGATCCCACATGTGGAACTGTGTCCTGAGTCCTGAATTGCAGTGACCTCAAGTCTGTGGCAGCGACGACAGCACCAGACTCCCTTCGATCAGTGAGGCATATTTCCATATGTAAGACCCGCGACACGTGGTGCCAGTAACCCTGTACAACACAAGGCGTGCCACGTGGTGCCACTAACCCTGTTCAATACAAGCTGATCCCACATGTGGAACTGTGTCCTGAGTCCTGAATGGCAGTGACCCCAACTTCGTGGCAGCGACCACAACACCAGACTCCTTTCAGTTTTATTTGTTGTTGTTTTGTTTAAATATAATGTTTCCAGTCAGTGGTCATCGTGCCGCCAGATCCCTGCCACCTACTTGTGTGTCCTGCCGATCCCTGGAGCCTATTGTCCTTCCTCCGGCTACCACGTCTCTCCCCCGCTGTCGCCCGACACCGCGACCGCTGTGTGGGGAGAGTGCTCGGCGGGACGGGACTTCAATACCCAGGTCCCCTTGCAACCCGGAAGCGGAAGCGGAATTAACATACTTTGCGCGCCCGGAGGCGCTACTTAATCGATCCCACCCCCGGCAGAGCGGGGGCTGTTTCCAGTCAGTGGTCATCGTGCCGCCAGATCCCTGCCACCTACTTGTGTGTCCTGCCGATCCCTGGAGCCTATTGTCCTTCCTCCGGCTACCACGTCTCTCCCCCGCTGTCGCCCGACACCGCGACCGCTGTGTGGGGAGAGTGCTCGGCGGGACGGGACTTCAATACCCAGGTCCCCTTGCAACCCGGAAGCGGAAGCGGAATTAACATACTTTGCGCGCCCGGAGGCGCTACTTAATCGATCCCGCCCCCCGCGTCGCGGGACCGCGCGCGGGTCGGCGCCGGGCTAAGCCCGGGCAAAGGGCGGGCCGTCTGTGGCCGACGGAGGCTGGGCTGGGCCATCCCCCGTTAATCTCTGGTAGCCCTGCCCGCATATTTTGGCCTGGCACCTCGGGGGCACGTTATTGAGTCTTGCTGAGCCTCAAGCCAACAATTCCACCAACGCTAACATGCCGAAATGGAAAGCTGGAGACAAGGTAGTAGGTACTCTAGATGCTTTCCTAGTACGTGCAGAATCAGTGTTGATACACGAAATCGAGGCCACTGAGAGAAGATTATCACTGGATCCCAGGCTATTGGGTGGGGGGCCCACTTCTAACACCCCACTTTATGCTCCCAGCCCGCTAAGGCATTCAAATGACTCCCTTGACCAGTCCCTGACTACAGTTAATAGTGATGCTCCAACTGCTCCTGTATCTCCCCCCGCTTCTACTACTCAGAGCAACCAGAGCAGATCCGTAAGGGCGAAGACTAAGGGAACGAAAGTCGCAGGGAAAATTGTTAAGGACCAACACACAAAGGCTAAGAAGGGCTGCCACACACCCAAAATTACTAGATCCAAATCAAAAGCCTCTGCCACATCCGCTAATAACGACCCAGCCAACACTCCTGCCTTAGGCGACCCAAATACTTCCTCCAACGAAGTCACAGCTAGCGACCCTGTAGTGGTAAACCCCTTATTATCATCGAGGGATCTTATCTCGCTCCTAGAAGGAAAGCTAGCCTCCATTCTTGAGCCAATATGCAAACGCCTTGATATGGTAATCCTAAGGTTAAATAAAATAGAGGAGGCCTGCGCTTGCACAGCGGCAGCGGCTACGCTTCAATCTTGTACAGAGGCAGTAGCAGAGGCGCCTTTATCCATGTCACCTGCCAAGGTAAATCGAGACAACCAGACTAGGGGCAATCCTTCCCAAGACCGAATGGGGTATGTGGGAGCACAAGAGGGGGCAGTCAGGGCAAAACCACAGCCACCTATACCCACCATGGTAGTTCCAACGAACAACGGAACCTCGACTCTTGTGAAGACTCGTGGTCAGGCTACCAACAATAAGACAGGCGATTATCCCAGGTGCCCCTCTCTCCACCTGCCACCCCAAGCAACCCCATATACTATTATCTTGGCAAACGTGCCCGTATTACCACATAATACACAAGAGCATTGGTCGTCCCTCAAGAACAAAGCCCTGCATCATTTAAACAAAATGACAAACTTAGGCAACAGACTACATAGGGACTTTAAAATGGTTAGAAGGATAGATTGGGTAGGTCACTCAGAAAAATCTTTTACTGGGGACTGTGTGGTTCTAAGCTTTAGGTCACCGGATTTGGTCTATGATATCCTTGAATCCACTGGACATCCATCATGCGATTGGTCATCAATCCGGGTATTGCCATTGGGGTATTTCTATAAACAGGACACAGTAAGACACCAAATAAATGATCTCCTTGGGAAAGCTACATCAGGCCCCGAGCAACGATTTGTATCTAAAAATCGCTTTGAAGCATTGTCTTCTCTTGGAGACATAGATTGACAAAGAACAGGGGGCCTAAGAGCATACAGGGAAGGTGCATTCATCACTACCCCAGAGGCCCCGATAAGCAACCAACCTCCACAGCCAAAGCCCGTTGCCCAATCCAGGGCATTTCACATAATACAACCAAGTCCCGATAGACTCCCTGTTGTGCATCCATATGATGCAGGGAACTCGACCAACCCAGCCACAAACGATTCCATGGCCATTGCCTCTTGGAACATCGCTGGCCTGGAATCCAAGGTCGACATAGATGACTGGGCAACCTTAGTTAATGATGTGGATATATGGGCCTTTCAGGAAACATGGGCTGTAGAGAATATACATAACGTTGGATACTTGAATTTTTCAAGTCCCGCGAGAAAGGGGCCTAGGGGAAGACCGGTAGGGGGCTTGACGTTTTGGGTTAGACAAATTCCTGGGGTCTCTATTGAAGTAATTCCAATAGATAACCCGGACATCCTGGCTATTAATTTAAAATTCCAGAATGGGCCAGCACTATCCCTAGTCAATGTTTATGCCAGGGGACAAGCGGGTGGAAAGAGCTCCCAGACCATTACAGTATTGGAATCCCTTTTAGCGGAAGGCTCCATTAAAAATAACTTGATCATCCTGGGGGATTTTAATACATGTTTTGAACCCCTGGATGGCGATGATGGTAAGCTGAGTGAGGAGGAGGATGCCCTTTGGGGCATCCCCTTGCTAACCTCCAAACCAATAAACAAATGGACCGAGGCAGCGCTCCAGCTTAAAGGAATGTGTCTGGAAAGGGGTCTTAGGGCAGTAAATGGAAGAACAAAATCTGATGCCCAGGGTGCACCGACCTTTAACAACGGTCGAACGAAAAGCAGAATCGACTACATTCTAGTCAACCTGGAAATCTGGTATATCGTGTCTGACATGGTTATTCAAACTAGGCCAGAAAGTGATCACAATCCACTGATTTTGACAGTGGATATCCAGGGATTTGCACAACAGACCAGTGGTAATCCAATAAAAAGTGGTGCCCCATTAATAATTGGCAACGACTTCAGACGAGTTAAATGGGACAAGGTGGCACTGGACGAGACCAAGGTGCTAGGTATAAGGGCCCTGATATCAAGTGCATTGGGCGAAATAAACACCTGCAACACACAAGAGTCCCTTAACGATAAACTACCAAAAATCCACTCGGACCTCATAAATAGGCTTAAGACATATTTCATTAACATAAAACCCATGGGGAGTAAAAAGAAACATGAGCCCATCACATGGTATAACGCTCACTGTAGGTCCACCCACAAAGCCCTCTTGTCTGCTATTAAATCTAGGTCTTATGTTTTGATTAAGCAGGCACGGATCAATTACAAATCCACCATAAAACACGCTAAAAAAGAGTGGGATGAGGGACGTTGGAAGGACCTGCTGGAAGCCTGTAAAGGCAGGAATATGTCCCATTTTTGGGACCTAATAAGGCGGGGAGATGGCCGAAGGACTCAAGCCCCAAACAATAATGTGGAACCTGACAGTTGGGTTGCCCACTTCAAGGCACAATACCAACAGGGCCCAGTTCGAACTCCTTGTCCAGCAATTTTACAAACTAAAATAGAGGTTCCATTAAGATTTAGCACAAAGGAGATTGAAGCGGTTTTAAAAAATATACCTAGCGGCAAGGCCCCTGGTCCTGACTGCATTCCAGCAGACCTGTTTAGACAGGGATCTTTGGGTCCCCTACATCACCAACTTAATGAATTCCCTGGCCGGGGGAACTTCTTTCCCCGAATCCTGGTCGGGCGCAGAAATAATACCGATCTATAAAAAAGGAGATCGTGCTGCCCCAGGGAATTACAGGCCAATAAGCCTCATTGATGCACTGCAAAAAATTATCGCCCGTGTCATTCTAGGTAGAATACACAGCTGGATTGACGATAATAAGATTTTATCTATCCTCCAAGTAGGGTTTCGTGCACGCATGGGGACACTGGATCAGGTTTTTAAATTTGTTTTAATTTACTGGAAGGAGGTCTTGTTGGGCAAGGGTCTTATCTTTGCAGCTTTTGTGGACCTAAAATCCGCATTTGACCTCGTCCCAAGATTCAAACTATGGGAAGTCCTACTTAGGTTAGGGATGCCCAGGGAGTTAGTCGACTTCGTGGTTAAGCTCCACAGCTCTAACTATGCTCAGGTTCGGTGGGGGAACCCTGGCGAAGTCACTAATAGATTTAAGGTCGAGAAGGGAGTCCGGCAGGGGTGCGTCCTGGCACCCACACTGTTTTCGTTATTTATTAACGGTGTAGTACACTACTTTGAGGACCATCCCACTGACGCACCTAAACTAGATGGACAAAGGGTCCCTCTACTCATGTTCGCTGATGACACCCTGATATTATCTAAAACCCGTCAGGGACTACAACGGGCGTTACATCGATTTGAGGCTTTTTGCAGCGAACATGAGTTAGAGATTAATGTGGACAAAACTAAATTTATGGTCCTTCATGGGGCAGGTGATGTTGCAGCAAAAGTGTCTATGGGGGGGAAGCCACTAGAACAGGCCAAGGTCTTCACTTATCTGGGCATAACCATTGGTGAGAAAATGAGCTGGGCCCCCCAGATGAAGCTTCTGGCTTTAAAACATTCACAGTTGGCGGGAGCTTTATTAAGAGAACACAGGCTATCCATCACCAAACCTATAGCCCCAGTAATCAAGTTGTATTCAACGAAAATCGCCCCAGCCGTTCTATACGGTGCAGAAATCTGGGGGAATTGCAACTTGTCAGACCTAATACTGGCCCAGAACAAATTCTTTAGATCGCTAGTAGGACTCCCACAATCGACCCCACGAATTCCCTTATTGTTTGATCTTGGTTGCAACCCAATTGAGGAAGTCGTCAAGTTAAAAATGTTATATTTCTGGAGAAGGCTGTGGTCGAATCAGGAATTAGTCCAATTCTCTAAGGCCCTACTCGAAGTAAGGGGGTTGGACTATTCCAATAAGATTTCATGGCTAAAAACCATCAAAAACCTCCTTATAGATATGGGCATGAGAGACCTCTGGTTTTCCCCGTCATCTACTGTAATCCCATCAAAATCGGACTTAAGAGTGGCTTTCTGGAGTTTGGTCAAATCAAGAAGGATCAACATACTATTGGACTCCCCTTTGACCAGAGCCTTTTTGGATTTTAAAGACGAACCCTCTCTTGAAGCTTATTGGGACCTGATCACAAAGCCCAGAGATCGTAGGCTGTTTCACCAGTTCAGGGTGGAAACGCTCCCTTTAAGGGATTTTACCAGAAAATGGAAAACAGGCCTGGGAGACAGGTGTCCGTTCTGCCCTGAGCATTCTGAAAACATAAGCCATCTCCTCTATGTCTGCCCAGCTTATCAATTACCTAGGAACACATGGCTTAAACCCCTGTGTCGCTCACTGGGCACAGCCTCTGCCCTGTCTGCCAAAAGGTTGTTAAAAATTGGTGACAAAGACTTAATTATTGTTGGAGTAGCCAAATTTCTTAGTTGGTCTTGGGCAATCAGGGAAAGGAGCGGAGGATTGTAGCCGATCTTGCTTCCCTCCATTTTTACTTATAAAGCTGATTTTATGACCATTTTACATTTTATGAATTGTGTCACCACATTTTAATTATGATGTATTAACTTGATTGCTGCTTTTTAAATTGATTTGTATAGTATGTCTTTTAAGATGAATAATCATAAATAAAGACTTTTTGAATGAATGTAAATCTATACATGACTAAGATTCTTGTTTGTGCAACCGCACAGGGACAATTCCGGGCCCAAGAAGGTTGTTGGGGGTATGTTGATAATGTGGTAAGAGGGTGCATTACCTGCTGATGTGGGGAGAGGCAGCGTGAAAGGGGTATCTCTCACAGAAAGAACTCCGGTATGTTTTCAGAAATGCCTCGGACAGATGCCAGCTGAGGGACTGAATCACAAAATTGCTTTTCAATGCTTATTTAGTGTGACTTATGAACAGTTCGCACCCATGCTCGCAGACGGACAACTGCGGCCCGTCCGCTCGAGGTACAGGCACAGCAGCGTACTAGCTCGCAAAGGTAGAGAGCTGCGAGCCGATGGACTGGCTTCTAACGGCATAGCTGCGAAGTGGTGATGTTGGGCAGAGGGAGCGTGAAAGGGTTATCTTGCACAGACAAAGCTTTTATATTTTCACTCGATGCAAGAAAGCACGCTTTCTGGACCAAGACCTTTCTCCCTACCAAATTTGGCATAATTCTGTTCAGAAGTTTGACCTGTAGCCTTGTCTAAAGTTTCCTATGGAAAATCCATTGAGAAAACACGTTTTCACACCCCCCACATAGCTATCTGTCGCAGGCGTACTCGCTGTTGGTGTGCAGGTCAGTGGTCTAGTTGTCAACATGTCACGGCCACTCCCTGAGGGCAGGTTTGCACACACACCACACCCATCCAGTACATGCGTAACAGGCCATGTGGCTACGCAAATATAATGGATCGACAACGTCACATCCTTTATTGCCCGTGGTGAATGGATGGCGGACGCTCCGTGGGTCTCAGTCACACCCTGAGCTGTATGGCCGTCAGGGGCCTACTACCACGTGGCGCGGACTTGACTTGCACAGGGTTAGTCGCACCCTAATTTGTATGGCCGTCAGCGGTCTACCACCACTGGCGCTGACTTGCTTTGCACAGGGTTAGCGGCACCAAAAGCTGATGTTGTCTCCGCCATTGATGACTCAGGACTCAGCGACATGTGTGGGATCTGCTGGGCTGCGTAGCGGGTCCACATTATGTGCACCAAGCCATGGTGGTGGGACCAGGCCCTGGAGCTTTCACATGCACGTGGAGTGCCCACTGGTAGACACTCCGGTGGCAGCAGGTGATTATTTGGTCATTGATGCGCAGGGGCGGCAGTCTCTCTCTCTCTCTTCCCTCTCTCTCTCACTCTCTTCCTTCCTTTCCTTCTATCTCTCTCACTCTCTCTCCCTTCTCCTTTTCTCACTCCCTTTCTTTTCTTCCCTCTCTTTTTCACTCTGGCTTTTTTTTCCTTCTCTCTTTCTCTGTGTCTCACTCCTTTGATATGCGCATTACACACGTCCTTATTTTGTGCTTTATTTTCCAGGCTGTGTCGTCGACATTGATGGACCTGACAGGAGTCTTCTGCCTTGTTGTTTTGTGTTCAGTTTGTTAAATTTAGTTTATCCTCTATATGTACGTAAACGGAAAAATTAAGTTTGAAAAAAAAATTCTATAAAGTTTTTGGTTGTTACTTAAGTGCTGTGTGACTCTTTGTCGTTCTTATTACTGTTATTTGGTGGTGTCCACCATGGTGTTAAATTTTGGGGCAGTTATCGCGGGAATACTGGTGATGTCTGCAGTTTGCACCAGCTTCTGAACAGTGTGTTAGATTTATCTCAACTTTAGTTGCATTAAAGTGCTGATAATGAGATGCAGAGTAGGCGTTCCCGTGCAAAAACACACGAGGTGCACCTTTGCGATTTATTAAATTATTAAATACTAAAATCCTGTATTGAATTGAACTGTGGTAGTAGGTGCATTTACAGTGTACCCACAAAATCAATGAAGAAATCTCATTGTATTTATATTGATTGGGAATAAATAGTGGGTCAGGTGCTGGATCTTGACGGGATACACTGCCCAGTTTGTTTATTTTTCTGTACACGAAAAAACCACCTCACAACTTTCACAATGAAAGGCAAAAACTGTGATGCGAAACAAATTCCGGCGATAAGCCGCATTAGCACCACGGATTTTACTCATGCTTTCTGCTGGTGTTAAGCAGGACAACTGACTGCAGCATGAAAGGGAACACAGCCAAAAGCTACACAGGAACACCCACAGGTGCCATAGAGTCAATGAGCATGATACACGGATACCCATGAGGGCCACAACACTCAGCGCAACAACCCCAGGACCGCCAAAGCCCCCCGAACCCGCATCTGAGCAAGTGTGTCTGTGTGGTCATTGTGTTAGTATGATGGGCACGGGCCCTGCAACATCACAGTGTGCTGTCTTCAGCGGACGTTACCATGTCACCTCAGCGTTGGCAGTGAGCCTGGACATGTAGCTATGCACGCATCCTCCTGCATGCACAAGTGGCGTGTGCTGGTCCGGCGTACACAGGTCAGCGCAGGGGTGTGCCTATCCAGCAAGGGGAACGTGTTGTCTCGGACATGTCCGTGTGCAAGAAGTGCGGTAAGTGTGTCTCTGTGTTCTGGTGTGGCCACCACAAGGGCCGCAGCAGTAGATGTTGCAAAGTGGCATGCACCACCTCTAAAGGGCAGTGTCACGGTGTGATTGGAATGCCGCAGGATATAAGTGAATAGGCATTACAATGGTGTGCTGTAGGAGTGCACGGGATACAACTGTGCAGCGCACAAAAGTGTGGGGGCTCATGGGAGGGAAGAGCAGCTGTTTGGCAACGTAACACACAGTAAACCTGGGCATCTCATCCATGATGACCAGGTTCGCAGACATCCTACAACACCTACGACCGGCCTTTGCACAAATCCTGTATGAATGCAGCTGGAGAAGTTACTGTAGGTATGAAAGGTTCTTTGTCTGAGCTATCGTGCGCTAACACATCTGCTGCTCCGAGAAGGAACTTGCAAGTGGCCAGCCCCCCCTGACAGAAACGATAATATTTGCATCCGTCTCCCACACTACGCACTGTCCGATTTGAGAACGAGTACACATCCCACACTCAAAAGTCCTTTGTTGTAGTTAGCGTGTGTGAAATGGCCTTCACACGTACTCCCACCACACCCCTGCCCTGCACCCATTGCACACAGACCCGGCTCACTGTACCAAGCTGTGCCATTTCATCCACAAGACTGGCAAACGGCAAGCCAGTGCAGCTACAAGCAGAGCCACTGGCGCAATGGCAGGGCATCCCAAACACATGGTCGACTCCATTCACGTCCATCTATACCTTGCACATCTGCTGCATGTCCTGGGTGCACTGCCTTTGGCAGTGCTGAGGATCACTTACCAGCTGAGCTTCTGCATTGCGGACGTCACCTGCGTTCAACCTGTATTACAATGTCGCACGTGCCTATCCGAGTGGTGCATGAACGTGTGCCTCCCCAACGTGTGGGTAGCTGACATGGATTACGATGGGTGTGTGCGTTCCCTGTTGGCCCACGACCCCGAGTGTTATGGTGATGCCCGTTTATGGCATGCATGGATGATTGGTATGCATGTAGGGAACTGGGCCTGGGAGATTGCACGTGTCGTAGTATGCAGTGAGCAAATTGACCCACTTCCCGATTCTGCTTTGGTGCACATTGGGTACAGTGGTTGAAGTCAGCACATCTGTCCCGGTCAGCTGATGGATTATGTCGACGACATGTCAAATATTGTAGCCAACCATCACTCTTTTGAGATAGTGGGTTACGCAGCTGCACTCGCGTTCATGGACGAGTAACAAGCTACCTGCCACCACGACTCAATGTGCCACATTGCACGTGTCCCTCCGCATCATTGCGCATTGTGCATCTGGTCACATGTCCCAAGACGACAGTGGACATGGCTGCATTGGCGTCGACTCATGTTGATGCACGGACAACCAACGCTGCTTGACACTGATGTGTGTTGGTGATGGACTACCCCGAGGTGAACATGGACGTTTTCCTACTTTCCTTATTCAGGCATGCTGCTGCATTTGTCTGCATATCGTGGCACTACTCTTGGCCATACCGACAGACACTTTTTTTTAATAAAGTTTCCACATTTTCACTTTATCCAAATGTGTTGTGTCTTCATTTGTATGCCAATGTGTGTGTCACGGACTCCCTGGCTGCCTGCCTACATATATATATACATATAACAAGACTGTTTTTGATACAATAAATAATTTATAAATAGTTGTGTGGGACAATGTTGATGTTTCTCATCTACGATGTACGACCTATGTATTAATTTATGATTAGGGAGAGGTTTTCGTTTTTGTTTCTAAAGCCACATGCATCATCACACCGTGTTCTAAGGGGCCTGTCCCTGGTGAACATTACAGCGGTTCCAGTTCCGGATAGAATAGTATGGGACAGGTAATTGTATGATGTGTATGGTCCAGCTGAACTTTTACAAATTCAATATTTGTTTAAGTTTTCTTTAAATAATCTCATCACCTTTAGTACATTACCTGATGATTGGGACGTTGAAACTGTGCATAATTTGCTTTCAGATCTAGGTCAAACGGCAACTTTTTCTAATGATGAATTGTATGATGGCACCAGTAATTATGGAGACATATTCTATTATCAACATTATGGTCACCACTTTTTACACAAAGCTAGTATCCTATGTGCTGTTTACAACTACACCCTAAACCACAGAAAGGTAGTTCAAAAACATTTACACAGAAGTTTGCATATTTTTCTGGTCTTGACACATCAGACCCAGCCTCTTATTACAATAGGCTTGCATCCACACCTGCAAATAAGAATATGCTCACAAACACCAAGCTGATTTACTCTGCTTCCTTTATTTCCCAACTGCCTATACAGGGTTTCAACTTTTGGAAAGACACAATAGACACAAAATCGGTCTGGGGAATAAAAGATTGGCAGGTTCAGGGAAAAGAGGCGTTCTTTAGAGGATGCTTCCTTCAATATCAAATGATTTTTCTGAATAAAACAGTGCAACAAAATTCCTGCCTTAGTTTAGCTAGGACAAAAGATTTGAATACACCTCGTATTCCCTCATTTGCATGCTTTAAACATGTGTAATAATACACAAAGTATAGTGAGGATACAATGAAGCATACAATACATCAGACCTCGATCACCAGGGTTGGTTGGTTTGGCCTCTAGACAAAGACAAAGTCAGTCTAGGTTCCGGGGTAACATGGATCGATTTAAGATCAACAGACCTGACCTACGCTATGTACAAACAGAAAACGCCGGGGTGGTGACATCATAAAATGTTGGGAACTTTTGACTAGTTTGGCTAAAGAACTCAACAATTTCCCGGGTGAAACAACACTTGTCCCTTCTGTCTGATCTCAAGGATTTTTTACTAGGTCCCAGAAACCCAGGTCAAAAGCGCTTCTGTATGGAATATCAAATGAGTTATGGAAGATTTCTTATCTGGAAGCTGCAGAGAGACTGCGCTAGATCAACAGGGTAAATATGGAAAAGGCTTTGTTTGTGGTTGACAATGGTGTGACCACTTTATGATCCAGAATTTATTTACTGGGCAACATTGTGTCTTCTGCAATTCACAAAATACAGCAGGACATGTCTATTTTACAACCTGGGCAGTCACAATTATGTTCCATTGTAATGCTGAGCTAGACGCTGCAAACACTACATTCTGGCCATGTGCCATGGTGTTACATGAACACTACCAATCTGTTTTCTGAATACGATCTAACAGAAAGACAGATCACGCAGAGATGCAAAATACACCATGTTACTCATTGAAATTAGACCAGTTACTTTTTACCGTGGCAGAGACACCATCCACAGACTGGATTATCCATGGTTATATCACCCTACTGGTAATGACTTTCCAGTTCCAATATTGTCTCCAATACCAACAGGTAGGAAGATACAAATCACTAGGGGAAGGTTATGTGCACGAGCATTGGGAATTGTCTTTCAGGTTTAAGTGCAGGAAAGGGGGCACATACCTTTTTCTTAGTGGTGCAGACTGTGAGGTTGCCCTAAGAGGTACCTTAGTGTGCAAGGACATTTCTTTTAATGGGGCAAGTAATGCTTCTGTTGCAATCTTGTCATTTCATTGTTGGCTACTGTGATATGTCCAGTTTTCAAATTGCTCTCGAATGGGAGCTACTTGGTGCTGAATGATCAAGGTTGCTGTGGAATGGAACCTTCACTTGCTTATCTGGTGACAGTTAATTCCTTAGTCACTTGTTGTACACAAGTACTGTTTCCAACGACCCGTAAAATTAGAGAGGCATCACCTTGCCCTTTGATAATGTTTCCAACATATGCTTTGGTTCCCTTAGCAGACTGAACACAATGCTTTTTCAACAGAATGTGGCCTTAACTGCAGCCAGAGAGATATTTGATCTCCAGGTTACAAGGTCCTTGTGGGAGATAGACACTACTCCGCATTAACTTCCCGCTGCATTTTGGGGAGCTAGTCCATCATATCTTTAACATTTCTGATACTAGAGGAATACTAAATTTTTTTTAAATGTATTCGCTCTGTACTGGTTAGCACCTTTCAGACAGTCTTTGGAGTTATTCCATCATTCCTACACTCCATGCTGGGAAGTGTTTTTGGAGGGCTCCCGCTTGTCCTGCTACTTTTGGCGGGAATCCTGATTTAATTTTTTCTGATCCACAATGGACATCCTAGTTCGATTCAGAATAGAGACAGCACTGGTTGTGCTATGATGCCGTGGGCACATGGATTACACGTTTGGCATACTTTGACTTTGAGAATTGGATGAGCACTGGTTCTTGTCTTTTAGGCCTGTTTAGCTTAACTGCATACAACCTGTATTCTACTACCTGCTTTGCGGCAAGGAATGCATTTTAGACATATGCCTAGGATAACAACTGGTTGCGCCCTTGGACACTTATGTACTGCTGGACCCGTTAACAGTCCATGGGTATTCTTGTCCTCAGTGCCTTCCGTTGCTGATGAATGCATTTCTTGAGCCACCCTAGGACGCTTCAGCTCCTAGTATCTCGGACAACGGCTCCAGAATAGGCATACAGGATACAGTCATCCATCAGTGGCTGCTGTGGGAATTGGATGGAATCACCTTTGCTCCATTAATCTGCTTCAAGGTGCGTCTCTGGCATCATCATCTGTGGTTACGGACAACACCAGTGTTGTGTCTGCCACCTGAAACACATGAAATAATTAGCCTTTTCCATGTGGGAACAATTCAGCTTGTTTTATTGGCTAAATTCAACCAAAACATTGTTTTTTTCTTTTCTAGGCACCATGGCTTTTGGAGTGCTTGGGATTTTAAACAGTTTAATGAATTTAAGGCTTTTTAGAATATTTTAAAGGGAAAGCTTGGTTTTGGACCATGTTAAGAGTACTTTTTACCATTTTATTCCATCTTTATACTGGCTTTTTAGATAGCTTATATATATTGACCCTTAGGATGTGGAGTGGGTGTTATGTTCCTGAGTTAGACCCATGTAGCAAGGCAGTTTATTCCTTACATTGTCCTGGGAAATAACGTTTCAGCTATTACCTTTTGCACAAATTTGCATGCATGACAAAGTTGGATTCGTTTAGCTGAAACTGCTTTGTTTATACATCCAGCTTCGCACAATATTGTCACAATGCCCTGAACATCATGTACTAGGCCTCTCTCTGCACGAGGTACAAAGCTGTCCTATTTTCATCCACAGGGCAACAGAACTATCCACATATCCACAACATCACTAATCTAACGCGAATATCACAAAGGCTGCTTTTTATTATAAATAATAGGCATCCCGATAGATTGGTAGAGGAGGCACTTCTGCTGACACCGAGGGTCCCTGCCTGTTGAGAAATCGCCACTGTTAGATGTGGGGGTCTCTAGTTGGCACAGGTAGGCACTTGTTACAAATAGGGACCCTTGCCTCTAGTCAGGGTAAGGGGGTACACTCCTAAAATAACACCTGCTCACCCCCTTGATAGCTTGGCACGAGCAGACAGACTTATCTCAGAGGCAGTGTGTGAAGCATTTGTGAACACATACAGTAATCAAGTGACAACACTACAGATGGACACCACACACGTTTTATATCAAAAATAAGTATTCTTTATATAGTTTTAACACAAGACCACAAACGACAAAAATTTGGCTTAGTTCTTTTTAGATCTTAAAATGCGACACATTGAGTCAATGTACCTTTAGATGTGACATGCAGGGCAACGAAAGTGTTGCAAAGATGGTGATGCATTGATTCCTTATTGCGCTTCCGGGGCGATGCGGCGAGCAACTACGTGATGCGATGAAATTTTGGTGCAAAGAAATAAAGATGTCATCTTCTTCTTGATGTGGCACACTTCTCCGATGTTGCGAGAAGTCTCGACACGATGTGTCAGCTGCAGCGGCGACACCCTTGTTCCGTGATTCGACGACAGCAGCTTTGGCGGCAACACTCTTCGCCGACAATGCAAGACGCTTCCGCTCGATGCGACAGCTGCAGCGGCAACACCCTTGTTCAGTGATGCAACAACAGTGGATCCGACGGAGGCACGCTTCTCTGTGGATGCGAGGCGTTTCTGTGATGCAATGCGACAGCTACAGCGGCGACACCCTTGTTCCGTGATGCGATGACAGCGACTGCGACAGTGACATGCTTCTTCTTCGTTGCGAGATGCTTCCTGTGATGCGGTGCAATGAGACAGCTACAGCGGTTAGAAATATAGGATGTAATAATCAAACTGCCCATTCTGGCCTACGGGGAACAGGTAGCCTTGCAATAGTGAAAATGAAAATGGCTGTAATTCACTATTAGGACATGCCACACACATCAGGGCATGTCATATCTTATACTTACAATGCACCCTGCCCTTGGGCCTACCAAAGGGGTGTCTGATATGAAGAAAAGGGAAGGTTTAGGGACTGGCAAGCGGGTGTACTTGCCCAGTCAGCATAACAGTACCTGACTGCACACAGGCTCTGCAATGGCAGGCCTTAGACACACTTTTACAGGCTGCTTCTGTGGGTGGCACAACCAGTGCTGCAAGCCCACCAGCAGCATTTGTATTACCATCCCTTGGCACTCCTGGTGCACTGTACTAGGGTCTGGCAGGTAAACCAAACCAGTCAATCATGGAATCACTAATCCATACATCAATTTACAATAGGGAGAGCATGTGCACTTTAGCACTGATCAGCAGTGGTAAAGTGCCCAGAGTCATAAAACAGTCAACAACAGGTCAGAAAAAATACAGGAGGAAGGCAAAAAGTCCAGGGATGACCCTGTAAAAAGGGCCAGGTCCAACAACCACGCACCAATCTGGCATTCCATCAGGGGTGTCCAACTCGAGGCCAAGACAGGGCCCTTCACTCCCTCCCATCAGTTAATGGGGTTTGATCATCCCTAGGGGGGATTTTGGCTCTACACCTACACACACTCTAGGTACACCTAGAGCAGGGTTTGCGTCGCAAGAGTACAGTAGATTAACATTTTGCATATATACCTGCAAATATCCATTGATTCAGCACACATGGTAGAAATGTGTCTACTGTTTACTCTGTGGTGCTTGTAAGCTGCTTTATTTGCTTGTGTATCCTAATAATTGCAGCACACATACTTTATGCAAGTTTAACGTTGGTTCAATAAATATTATTGAAAATGTCCCACTCTGTATTCTCTGCATATTTCTCCGAGAACAAGTGAGCACGAGTGACTGAGTGAAAGGTTCTGTACTGTTTCCATGATTTCTGCGGAATCAGGCTTGTGATGTTCAGTGGCTGCCAGAAACTTTTCACTCCTTGGTAAGTTAGGAGGGCTTGCAGTGGCACTGTGAGCTAGCTGGTCCATAGGCCAACATATCGTGCAGGGTGTCCGGAACAAGTCTAGACTCAAAGCCCTTAGTTTATGTTGCTCAAACAATGCGCAGATCCTATGAATTAATAGGAACTACACAACAAGAAAAGAGGTACTCTGACCACATGTTTGAAGAATGGGGGTGTAAAGTTATACAAGTTATGTGTCAAAAATAGATTTTTTAATTACTCGCGATATGCGCGACAATGACACAACCGCCAGCGTGGCCCCCTATGTACTACCGATGTCTTTGCGAATATTGGTGGAAATATAAAAAATATATTAGTGAATCATTAATACACATTGTTATAGAGATATTGAGATTTTGAAATGTTTTTATAGATGTATTTATATAGTGAGTTATCTGCTGTGGTGGTTAGAATTCATTATAGAGTTATAATTTTTTAATATGGTGGTGGCTATTGAATTTCTGATTATGCATTCCTCTTTCGCAATGTAACCATGGGGTTCGCGTCAATCAGTGCAATCTCTGGCCTCACCACGGAAATGGAAAATAGGTTTTAGAGATGGCTGTTCTAGAAATACAGCAAAAGAACATGAGTTTGAAATGCACACTAATAAACCCCTAGTGTGTAAAATACTTTAATATGTGTGCATATGTGTGTTTTTACTTTATGGAAAAGGCGCGACCATTGAGGTTAATGGCAACATCGCAACGTCCTGAATAATGGAAAAACGGAAAATAGGTCTGAAAGATGGTTTTTAAAGTAACTTAGTATGAAAATATGAGTTTAAAAAAGTATATATATAGTAATATGTGTAGGGCAATGTCCAGAATGTAATATTTACATAATGTTTTTAGATATGTTGGTGGTCATTGAATGTCTGCTTATATTTTCTGTGTTTGCGACGTGTCCATGGGTATCACAACATCATTGTGAAAATAAAAAAAGTCAAGAAAAAAAGGTAATTAATGCAAGCTCATAAAATAATCTTGTAGAGCCATTTTAGATAGAAAATATAATTTAAAAATCTTTAAAATTCAATAAAAGAATCATAGGTTAGGAAATAGAATTTGAAGTACCTGCAGACTTAGGAAAGAAGAAAAGGTAAGATGACTTCACCTTTATTTATTGTTGCAAACACCTCTCAAGCACACACCCACAGACTGTTTTAGAACAACAAATCTGCCTTCTACAAAGGATAATGTTTTAGAAGGACAGTTTTAGCCAGTAGCAGAGATGGTGTCTCATTGGATGACTGTTGCCCAAGCCCTAACTCAGGTTATGGAGCATAGCACTGATGCAGGATCAGAGACTGACACAGTAGATACAAGGACAGCATCTGAGGGAGAGGAAAATGGAGCAGAATCTGGAAGTGAGTTTCCAGTCAGTGAAGTCCCACCCAACTGCTCATCTTCTATCAGTTATGAGGGACATGATGATGGCAGTCGTGCTGTCCCTTCGCGAGCGCAGCCTGTGCAGGGGGATGACCATAGCAGGTTAGACCAATCCAGAGAGCAGGCATATGTAGCGGCAAGCACAGACGGAGTACTCTCTTGGCAGTCCCCCAATTTAGTTCAGCCACAAATTACACCCCTCACTGGCAATGCTGGATATAAAGCCGATATGGCCAATCTTTTGCCAATTGACAACAACCATCTCTTTTTGGATGTTGATTTACTTTAGCAAATGTATCAGCAAACAAATTTGTGTGGCAAACAATTTCTGAGGGAGTAATAAGGTACTCTTGTGCTTCATTCTAGGGCACACAGAAGGAATCCTACTTTAGTTGAGAAGTTGAAGATATTTTTGGGCCTTACACTCAAAATGCGGTTAGTGCAGAAACCAACCTAGCAGACCTACTGTTCTACTTGCATGGTTTGTGTAATCCCTAGCTTTGCAGTGTACATGAGCAGAAATTGTATTTGACTATTGTAGCCTGTGCTGCATTTCAAAGATAATTCTGCTGTATTGCCCCAGGACCATCCAGACCATGACAAGTTGTTCAAAATTTTGCCTGTTGTGAAACTTTAGTCTGCCAGGTTTCCATAGAACTATTCTCCTGGAAAGAATATAGCTATTGATGAGTCCTTAATCGTGTACAAAAATGTGGTTGCTGTTCAGGCAGTACTTTGCGAACGAAAGAGCTTGCTAAGGCATCAAGCTGTACATGCTATTTGAGAGCTCTACTGGCTATTTGTACAGCTTCATAGTGTATACAGGGAAGGACCAAAGGTTGTCTGGGAGCTTTGAGGTTATAACCTTTGTGTGAACAATTTTTATATTGGAATACAGCTGTTCAGTGACCTGTATGAGCTGGCACTGTGGCCTGAGGCACATTTCATTCTTGCTGCAAAGCTTTTGCACAACAGTCTGTTAATAAGAAGCTACAGGAATCCCAGAGCACTGCAATTGTGTTCCAACCAACTGTTCGCAGTCATGTTTTTGGATTGGTGTAATGTGTGAGTACTCACTGCAATTCATGAGAGTACTTCCCCGGTCATGGTTTGGGGTCGGATGGTCGAAGTTCACAAGCCCACCTGTATACTTGATTACAACAAGAACATGGGTTGAGTGGATAAGAATGACCAGGTTCTTCAGCCTTACAATGTGAGTCATAAAACTCACACTTGCATAAGAAACTGTTTACCCACCTGATCGAGATGGCACCATAAAATGTATATGTTGTTTATCGTCAGACAATCACAGGAAGACTCTTGTCTTTCCTTGACTTTCTGTTGTCCGTCACTGAAAGTCTTACTGCTACAGAAGCAGCATCCTCAACTTCATATGCTCTGGAGGACATGGCAAAGCTGCAGGAGTGACATTTTGTTAACTGCATTCCTGAAACAGCTAAAAAGACTTGACCATGCAGTTGTAAAGTCTGCTCTAACTGTAGAAAAAGGCAGGGGGTTGTATTTACTATCCCAAGTGTCAATCTCACCCAGCCCTGTGTTTTTCTGATTGCTTTATATCATGTATACTCAGAATCATTTTCTCAGGGCCAGAAAGTACAGTGTGGGGTGTGCCCAAGGGCCCCATCAATGATGCAGCAACCCACCAAGACTGGGCGTGGAATTACATGGACAGAAAAGAAACGCTTCTTTTCAAAGATTATTAGAAAATGCATTTTTTCAAATCGTTTTGCAGATTGCAGAACTACATGTAACCTATAATTTTTTTTAAATATTGTAGCCTATGTTATGCTATGTGTAAAAGATTTATAAACTGAATATTCAGTGCTGACTGTCACGAGATGAGATCCTATGGCATGATGCGAATCTTCACCACTGTGGTCCCTCTGCCTTCTCTCTAAATCATGCCCTCTCGCGCTCAGAGCAGACTGGACTCCAGACTAGAGAAGCTAGGTATGAATAGTTGTATAATTAATTATCCACCCAACTTGTCCAAAAATGCGGTTAAATCTCTCAAACATAGACTGCTCAAAGCTGATACAGAAACCCTTATATCTGACCCTTATTTTTGCCAAAAAAAGGGGCTATTACTAGTGATCTGATCTTTTATACTTAAAGAAGATCCCAGTGGAGAAAGGCGTTCCAATCGTTACTCATGATCGCCTTGGCTAGGAAATTCCCTCCCGGCCAAAGGCTCTTGGCTGTGCCATCACCCACATTCAGAGCAAATGCCACCATATCCATTTACAACAATGGAACTATCCTCATTCAAGCGTCCGCTTGGAATCTGGGTATTTTCAATGACAGTTTCTCCTTCATGAAAAAATCTATTGACCAAAGTGACACTCTTAATTACTCTAGGGACGTTAGTCCCCTAACTATTCCTTAGGACCTCCAAGATCTCTCATTAATGAGCCACAATGACCTGTTGACTTCCCCTCCTACCTTGAACAACACTCATATGGCCTTAGTTCCTGCACATCTTGGCTGCATAGACTTACCCACAATCTCCCGACTTCCCAGACCTGACGGCTTCTACTCTCTGAATGCTGCAGCAAACGATAGGCTTAGCTCAAATGACCTCACCAACACTTCCATCTATTCCCCTTCCTCCTGGCAGTCTCCTAGATAATTCCATTTCTCCACAGCTGACTCTCCCCCCGGAAGTCAGTTCTCCCCAACCGCATCAAAACCAAGAGACGTCACTTCCTTTCGAATCCCCAACTCTTGAACTTTTCTCCCCTTCCACACAAGCTCCTTCCTCACTCTAATTCTGGCTCCACCTTGATGTTCCCTTTTGACCAACAGCACCAGAAATCCTCTTCATGGGGCGGTCCCCCTCCTCAACGTCCCCTTTCTTGGGACACGCCTACCTCCACCCTAATAAACAACCTGCCTCCTCCCCTCCCCAAGAGCTATGATCCCCAATCGGGTCCCACCTCTAGGCTCAAGGAAATAAACCGGGAGCTTCTAAAACTCAAAACTGACATACAAAAACTCATAAACATTACCTCTGAGCTGGCCCTTGATCTATCTTCCAACAAGACCTTGCAGGAGCTCCTACAAATAAACAACCAATACCCTAAACTACCAACTCCTTCCACTATGTTATTGAGTAACCTTTGCCCAAAAGCACCCATTCAGAACTGGAGTACCACTCCCTACCCTAACGCTCCTTCTAGACCCATCAGATCCAACAATCATCTAGCGGAACCTGACATTCTCTCCCTCCTCCAAGCATACAACTCCTCTCTATCTGTCATCCAAGTCTCTTGTGGAACCTTGCAAACTTCACCTCTAAACTCTCCTGGAGCTACTAATCGCAAGCATAGCATAGTGGAGACTATACAAACTATTCCATCTAACCCGCATAGAGCTCCCAGAGTCAACACTAATGCCTTAAACATTGCTAACCTATGCAAGCCCCATTTCACGGTCTTCTCTCACTGACCACAAATCACACCTGAAATGCATGTTGTTTAACTGTAGACCAGCTGTGATGCATGACACGGACCTTGCTGATCTCATCCTAGATCAGGAACTAGACCTCCTAATCCTCACTGAAACTTGGCTTAGCGACTCCTCAGGTCCTATTCTTGACATGCTAGTCCCGCTGAGCAAGAACATTATCAGACTCGATCGAATTAAGAGAACGGAAGGAGGCATAGCCTGTATTTACCACAACAGTCTCTCAGCAAAGCAGTCCCCTTCTGAAACTCTCCCATCCTGTGAATATCTGTACATAGACATCATCAGCAAACATAGACAACCTGCACCTCTTTTACCACCCTCCTGGAAACAACCTTCCTCTAATCGAACAAACTATGGAAACCATCTCGTCCAATCAGGGTTTCTACTGCCCCCAGATCTTCCTTGGATACATCACTCTTCACTGGAATGACCCAAATGATCAGGCGGTAAACAGTCTCAAAAACTTCCTAACTGACGTCAACCTGACTCAATTCTGTGACAGTCCAAAGCACAACTTTGGCTCAACGCTCAATCTAATCATCTCCAATCCCAACTCCATTCAGCTTGAATCGTTTTGTCCCTTGTGACTGGTCTGATCATCTCTATATCACCTTCAGTATCCTAGAAAGATGGAACTACAAAAGATTACAGCCAGTAAAACAAAAACATTGGAAAAGAATGCTACAAAACACAAACGTAAAAGAGCTCATATCTCATTGGAATCTGTCCCTCCCACTGCCTGCTTGCATGTCCGACGTTCACAAACTCACTGAACATTACAACAACTCCATGTTGACAGCCCAGAATGCAATTGCCCCCTACAACTAAAAAGAAAGTCCAACAAAGTCTCAAAACCATGGTTTAATAACAGCCTAAACGCAGACAGACACAACCTGAGACTAACAGAACTCTCTTGGAGATCGACTCCATCTATTGGTCTCCTTAAGATTTTAAGACTGAAAAGGAGTAGGTACAACAAACTCATCAGATCGGTGAAAGCAAGCGTCTTCAAAATCCAACTTGACAAAGCCAAAAATCATCCCAAAAGGCTGTTTGAGCTGATTAAACTTCAATTCATTAACACTCCTATCCAATCACCTCTCATCTTCTGCCCTCAGCCAAACTGCGATGACTTTGCTGACTTCTTCCTTGAAAAGGTGAGCAAGATTGAATCTGATCTAAGATCTGCTCTGATCGATCTAGCACTCTCTCCTGCCATCAGTCATCTAGTTGACAATGTTCTGACTATGCTTGACCAGAACGAACCTGGCCTACTAATACTACTCAACCGCTTATCTGCATTTGACACTGTCAAACATGACAATCTACTGAGCCTTCTGGAATGTACTAAACAAAATGGTCGCACACTGCTTACCTACCAACGTGTTACCCCAATGAACTGTGGTCCCTGTAGTCAGCGTCGGCGGGTACGCCTATGCTCAGTGGTGCATGCAAGTCAGAGTAGCGTTAGCCATCCCTGGACACGTGTTTCGAGGTTGTTGCCTCTCGTCAGCAGGGAGTAGGAAGAGTGTAGGGTTGCTAGTGTAGGCTGTTAAAATCATATCAGGTCTGGTACCTCTCGTAACAACGCAGGTGCGTAACCTAGAGCCCGTCGGCTCTCGGGGCTCAGGGAGCCACTAAATAACTAAACAAAATGGTCGCACACTGCTTACCTACCAACGTGTTACCCCAATGAACTGTGGTCCCTGTAGTCAGCGTCGGCGGGTACGCCTATGCTCAGTGGTGCGTGCAAGTCAGAGTAGCGTTAGCCATCCCTGGACACGTGTTTCGAGGTTGTTGCCTCTCGTCAGCAGGGAGTAGGAAGAGTGTAGGGCTGCTAGTGTAGGCTGTTAAAATCATATCAGGTCTGGTACCTCTCGTAACAACGCAGGTGCGTAACCTAGAGCCCGTCGGCTCTCGGGGCTCAGGGAGCCACTAAATAACTAAACAAAATGGTCGCACACTGCTTACCTACCAACGTGTTACCCCAATGAACTGTGGTCCCTGTAGTCAGCGTCGGCGGGTACGCCTATGCTCAGTGGTGCGTGCAAGTCAGAGTAGCGTTAGCCATCCCTGGACACGTGTTTCGAGGTAGTTGCCTCTCGTCAGCAGGGAGTAGGAAGAGTGTAGGGTTGCTAGTGTAGGCTGTTAAAATCATATCAGGTCTGGTACCTCTCGTAACAACGCAGGTGCGTAACCTAGAGCCCGTCGGCTCTCGGGGCTCAGGGAGCCACTAAATAACTAAACAAAATGGTCGCACACTGCTTACCTACCAACGTGTTACCCCAATGAACTGTGGTCCCTGTAGTCAGCGTCGGTGGGTACGCCTATGCTCAGTGGTGCGTGCAAGTCAGAGTAGCGTTAGCCATCCCTGGACACGTGTTTCGAGGTTGTTGCCTCTCGTCAGCAGGGAGTAGGAAGAGTGTAGGGTTGCTAGTGTAGGCTGTTAAAATCATATCAGGTCTGGTACCTCTCGTAACAACGCAGGTGCGTAACCTAGAGCCCGTCGGCTCTCGGGGCTCAGGGAGCCACTAAATAACTAAATAAAATGGTCGCACACTGCTTACCTACCAACGTGTTACCCCAATAAACTGTGGTCCCTGTAGTCAGCGTCGGCGAGTACGCCTATGCTCAGTGGTGCGTGCAAGTCAGAGTAGCGTTAGCCATCCCTGGACACGTGTTTCGAGGTTGTTGCCTCTCGTCAGCAGGGAGTAGGAAGAGTGTAGGGTTGCTAGTGTAGGCTGTTAAAATCATATCAGGTCTGGTACCTCTCGTAACAACGCAGGTGCGTAACCTAGAGCCCGTCGGCTCTCGGGGCTCAGGGAGCCACTAAATAACTAAACAAAATGGTCGCACACTGCTTACCTACCAACGTGTTACCCCAATGAACTGTGGTCCCTGTAGTCAGCGTCGGCGGGTACGCCTATGCTCAGTGGTGCGTGCAAGTCAGAGTAGCGTTAGCCATCCCTGGACACGTGTTTCGAGGTTGTTGCCTCTCGTCAGCAGGGAGTAGGAAGAGTGTAGGGTTGCTAGTGTAGGCTGTTAAAATCATATCAGGTCTGGTACCTCTCGTAACAACGCAGGTGCGTAACCTAGAGCCCGTCGGCTCTCGGGGCTCAGGGAGCCACTAAATAACTAAACAAAATGGTCGCACACTGCTTACCTACCAACGTGTTACCCCAATGAACTGTGGTCCCTGTAGTCAGCGTCGGCGGGTACGCCTATGCTCAGTGGTGCGTGCAAGTCAGAGTAGCTTTAGCCATCCCTGGACACGTGTTTCGAGGTTGTTGCCTCTCGTCAGCAGGGAGTAGGAAGAGTGTAGGGTTGCTAGTGTAGGCTGTTAAAATCATATCAGGTCTGGTACCTCTCGTAACAACGCAGGTGCGTAACCTAGAGCCCGTCGGCTCTCGGGGCTCAGGGAGCCACTAAATAACTAAACAAAATGGTCGCACACTGCTTACCTACCAACGTGTTACCCCAATGAACTGTGGTCCCTGTAGTCAGCGTCGGCGGGTACGCCTATGCTCAGTGGTGCGTGCAAGTCAGAGTAGCGTTAGCCATCCCTGGACACGTGTTTCGAGGTTGTTGCCTCTCGTCAGCAGGGAGTAGGAAGAGTGTAGGGTTGCTAGTGTAGGCTGTTAAAATCATATCAGGTCTGGTACCTCTCGTAACAACGCAGGTGCGTAACCTAGAGCCCGTCGGCTCTCGGGGCTCAGGGAGCCACTAAATAACTAAACAAAATAGTCGCACACTGCTTACCTACCAACATGTTACCCCAATGAACTGTGGTCCCTGTAGTCAGCGTCGGCGGGTACGCCTATGCTCAGTGGTGCGTGCAAGTCAGAGTAGCGTTAGCCATCCCTGGACACGTGTTTCGAGGTTGTTGCCTCTCGTCAGCAGGGAGTAGGAAGAGTGTAGGGTTGCTAGTGTAGGCTGTTAAAATCATATCAGGTCTGGTACCTCTCGTAACAACGCAGGTGCGTAACCTAGAGCCCGTCGGCTCTCGGGGCTCAGGGAGCCACTAAATAACTAAACAAAATGGTCGCACACTGCTTACCTACCAACGTGTTACCCCCAATGAACTGTGGTCCCTGTAGTCAGCGTCGGCGGGTACGCCTATGCTCAGTGGTGCGTGCAAGTCAGAGTAGCGTTAGCAATCCCTGGACACGTGTTTCGAGGTTGTTGCCTCTCATCAGCAGGGAGTAGGAAGAGTGTAGGGTTGCTAGTGTAGGCTGTTAAAATCATATCAGGTCTGGTACCTCTCGTAACAACGCAGGTGCGTAACCTAGAGCCCTTCGGCTCTCGGGGCTCAGGGAGCCACTAAATAACTAAACAAAATGGTCGCACACTGCTTACCTACCAACGTGTTACCCCAATGAACTGTGGTCCCTGTAGTCAGCGTCGGCGGGTACGCCTATGCTCAGTGGTGCGTGCAAGTCAGAGTAGCGTTAGCCATCCCTGGACACGTGTTTCGAGGTTGTTGCCTCTCGTCAGCAGGGAGTAGGAAGAGTGTAGGGTTGCTAGTGTAGGCTGTTAAAATCATATCAGGTCTGGTACCTCTCGTAACAACGCAGGTGCGTAACCTAGAGCCCGTCGGCTCTCGGGGCTCAGGGAGCCACTAAATAACTAAACAAAATGGTCGCACACTGCTTACCTACCAACGTGTTACCCCAATGAACTGTGGTCCCTGTAGTCAGCGTCGGCGGGTACGCCTATGCTCAGTGGTGCGTGCAAGTCAGAGTAGCGTTAGCCATCCCTGGACACGTGTTTCGAGGTTGTTGCCTCTCGTCAGCAGGGAGTAGGAAGAGTGTAGAGTTGCTAGTGTAGGCTGTTAAAATCATATCAGGTCTGGTACCTCTCGTAACAACGCAGGTGCGTAACCTAGAGCCCGTCGGCTCTCGGGGCTCAGGGAGCCACTAAATAACTAAACAAAATGGTCGCACACTGCTTACCTACCAACGTGTTACCCCAATGAACTGTGGTCCCTGTAGTCAGCGTCGGCGGGTACGCCTATGCTCAGTGGTGCGTGCAAGTCAGAGTAGCGTTAGCCATCCCTGGACACGTGTTTCGAGGTTGTTGCCTCTCGTCAGCAGGGAGTAGGAAGAGTGTAGGGTTGCTAGTGTAGGCTGTTAAAATCATATCAGGTCTGGTACCTCTCGTAACCTCTTCTGGAATGTCGGATAGGGCTCTCAGGCACTGTACTAAAATGGTTTGCCTCTTTTCTCAATAACAGAACGCAGAGAGTCAAATCCAGTCAAACTCTTTCCAACTCCAGTCCCTGCACTCTAGGGGTGCCCCAAGGGTCCTCGCTCTCCCACATGCCTTTCAACCTATTCATTGAACCTCTTACTTCAATCCTCAAAGCATCTAACATCCAATATCACATGTATGCAAATGACACCCAATTGTACATGAAAATCTCTTGCCCTGAAGATGTCAAGATACTCAACGGAACCCTGCACAAAACCCAAAATTGCTTAACCTCCAACCACCTCAAACAAAACGCCTGTGAAACGGAATTCTCCTCATCTCACCGACCAAACAAACCCCCATTGTGGAGAAATATTTGAAAAACCTCTCCACTCTCAACTGCATACCACACATCACAGATGAAGGATAAAAATCATTTGTTCTGTTTATTCACACCATGTAAAGTTAGCACAATGTATCTATGACGGTTTTCTAACCACACAAACACATATTGATATGATCTAGAGGAAGAGTTATTTCTTTTCATTTCTCCTACACGACAAAAGGGCCGAAAACCAGACTGTAGCCATCTTGGTTTGTGATAGACCACGTTTCAGATCACGTGGTTTCCTTTGCCTACCATCTTCATGATTTAGTTCGTACCAGCCCAGAGACAGGTTAGTTGTATTTACGGCCGAGGCCCAAGGTCACATCTGCTGTAGGGAGTATCAAGCAAATTCCTTTAGGCCCTGGGACGGGAAGGGAGTCACCCTGCCGACCTCCTCTGTATAGATAGCAACTCTTTGTGTGAGACTGAAACTGAACACTGTATGACCTCATTTCAGGAGCCCTGGACTAACTGGTATTTTTCCACTTGTAAGGCTTTGTATGCTGAATCTGTTATGTATATAAGTGTGGCTTTGTCAAGGAGCCAGCAGTCTTCCTCGGCGCACCTGATGGGTGAGGATCGATGAGGCTCCTCTATATAGAGTTTTTGCTTTGGCCAATAAAACGTCTAAACCTTCTCCGTTGCCAACTGACTATTATTTGGAAAAATATTGCAGGCCACCGGTAAGTGTGGCCCTTGGGATTTGTTTTGAGTACTTCAGTTGGCGACTCTGGTGGGACCCCGTGAAAGGGTCTTTACCACCCCCGTATTCGGGTGGTAGGATTGAGGGCGTCCTGGTTGGGCGGGTAGAGAAGAGAGATTTTATTTTTTCCTTCTCCCTGACTTTTTGGCACTTCCACTCCACACTCCCGATCAGTGTTTCCTCTGCTGCTAGTAGCCCTTCACCGGGGTCCTACGGGCTTAACCCAGGAGCTGACCGCGTTGGTCCCAAGAAGTTGGCAGCGGAGAACGAACATCTGTACCTGGGTTCACCCGGTGAGTAAATTGTTTGTTTTGACGCACACTTTGAGCGGTGCATTTGGAACAGTTAACTGCATTTTGATTTGGGGGTCATGAGTACCCTAGGAGAATTACGGAGGTCTTGCAGGCTGGTCCGGTAGGGACTGACTGTAGAGACTCCACGGATCTTTTGTGATTTAGAGACACTGATCAGATGCCTAGTTGTTACCTGTGTGTAACACACGGCCGGATTGTATTCAGAAAAGCCTGTGGCTGTAATTGGGTAGCCATGAGACATACCTGAAGTGATGCTCGCACCACATCAGAACAGTCTCAGTGGTGAACCAAGGAGGTCATAGGATGGTATGTAGTCCAGTCCGTGGTCGCACCTGTCTGACTGCCTCTTGTCAGTCTTTTTGGAAGACTGCTCGTTGTGATTCTGTCGGTCCGGTATTTTGAATAATTCTCCACGAACGGGAGTCGACGGGCTCGGTTCGTTTGTTTGGATGCATCAAGTTTGATTAAATAGGTTGAAGTTGAACTGCAGAAAATGTTATATAGAAAAATCAGTATGTGTTATATGTGATACGAGAATTTGTTTGTACGTTATTGGTGTTTTTCTGCTAACTAACATGCTGTGCTTCAGTAAATTAAATTGTTTTGGTTGTTGTTGTCGGACTAGTGGCTCTCGTCTGGCCGAAAGCCAGCCTGCCCCTCCGGAAGGCCGTCCTAGCCATTATATGTACATAAAACATGGAATAGCTCCTTTATTGTTTAATACTCTGTGGCATAAGTATACCAGAGGTAATGAAGAATTGCAATGGCCTAAAACGGGTTCTTTTGATGAAAAGTAAATTGCCTTCTTACAGGATCAGTTGTTTTCTAGACGCAGTAGGCAATCTATGTTTGAAGCGTTAAACACCTGGCAGAAGGAATCGAAGCGAAGGCGAATGAGAGAAGAGAAACTAGCTAGAGTCAAAGCAGGGCAAACCATTACCCAGAAGGCTGTTGCCTACGACAGAGCCCGAACGGAAGAAGGGATTGAATGTGTAAATCGTGAGTTTAGATTGCAGGTCGATAAAAGTTATGTGGCTCGGCCTGACGCTGAAGATGAAATAGGAGACCTGTTGGACATGCGTCCACCACTCCCATATGTTCCGCAACGGTTATATTCGGCAGCACCAGTTGCCCCGGTATCAGCCGTTGCGGGGCCAGCCGCTCCTGCGCAAGTTTCAGCTCTGTCAATAGTAGCTCCTACTGTGTCAGCGCCTCCAGCCCCTCCCCTCCTTGTGCCTCAAACCAATTTGTCCCGGTTGTCCTCGTCTGTCTCAGAGATTATGACTTTATTGCCCAATTTGTTGTCATCTGCGGCAGCTGAAACTCTTCAGCTGTCACCCGGGTCAACCCATTCTCCTCATGTGTTGACCTCTTCCTCAGCGAGTGCGACTCCTTTACCAGCTGTTTCCACTCCGGTACATCCGCCCGGTTTCCTTGATGGAAAAAAGCTGTTTACCCAGTCAGCCTTAGGATCAGAGGAAAGGGAAACTATTGCACAGCAAGCATCACAATGGATGCGACAGCCTATTTATACTTTGTCCGTCATATGGAGCACTGTGAAAGACTATGAGCCCGTGATGCAACAGCATGCGTTAGACCACATGGCTGGACGCCTCATAGAATTATGGGAACAGGTTCATGAAGGGGGGAGGGCTCCAGCAAGATTGTATGATATTCATGACCAAGCACATAAATTTCAGTTAAGTCCGGAGGAGGTGTACAGAAATATTAGAACAATGGTTAGTTATAGAACTCGACTTGAAACTGCTGTTCCCGCGGGTTCCACACATTTCCCAATGCGTGAAGTACACCCTATTTATCATCCAGAAATTACTGAAATAGTAGATGCAACGGGGGTGGTTACCCCCTCGCGGGTAGATGCTCGTTTTCAGGAACAGTGGGTGTCCACCCCGTGGAAACGCAGTGAAGTGCTGTCATTAAAGGCTCATTTGCCTGATCCCAGGAAAAATCCTACAGCATATTATAAGGAACTTACTGAAGCCGCCTCATCGGCAGTGATGACATTGGCCGATATAGAATTATTCTTTGCTCTATTAGTACCAGTGGATATATGGCGTCAGGTACATGACCAAGATCATGTGACTGAATTTGGGGGAACATGGGATCAACTGAGAGATTGGGATAGAGATCGCAAACCAGGAGATAAGCCCAGGGCTGAAATATTAACGTTACCTGACAAAATAATTACCTACATGCATTCGTTAATCCCTCCTAGAAAAGTTGATTGGGATAAATTGACAGCATGCAAGCAAAAGAAAGATGAGAGTGTGTCAGATTTTTTTTACTAGATTTGAAGGTGTTTTTATTGACTTCAGCGGCCAAGATTTATCCAAGGAGGGTGGTATACGCTTGTTTGTCAATAGGTTTGTAACTAATTTGCTGCCCGAAATTTCTGCCCGACTCCAGGCAGCAGAAAGTACTTGGACAACGTCTACTCCTTCGATTATATTAAGCATGGCTCAATACTATGAGCACCGAGAGAATGAATGCAAGGATAAAACGGAAAAGAAAGCAAAAGATTTGAAAATGCGGGTCCTGTTACAGCAAATTGAGAGAGGCCGTGGGAGGGGTTGGGGAGCACCAACTTTTGCTTCACGAGGGGCGGGCCAAGTACAGGGTGGAGGAAGAACTGATTTGGGAATAAACCAATGCGCCTTCTGTAAACAGGAAGGCCATTGGCGTTCCCAGTGCCCATTGTTGTATGCGCAACACAGCACTATGCGAGGCCAAGGATGAGGACGCGGTTGTGGTAATCGTGGTGGACATACAAGGCAGGAAGAGTCTGGACAAGGTGGGAATAGCCAAAACTATTTTGATCCTGGTCATATTTCTATTGATTCGCCATTCCTTTTAACCTCGCAATGTGGTGAGAATCTATTAGGCATAGACTTATTGAAAAGGTTAAATGCTCGTATATATTGTTCCCCAGATGGTGTCTATTTGACTATTCAAGCCCCTTCGGTGCAGTACTTCTCCAAAACAGATACCTTACCCCCGAATTTGCGAAGATTCCAAAAACACTTTGGGCTACCGGAGACACTGATGTGGGTTTGTTGAGGATACCCCCAATTTCAACTACCTTGAAGCTAAATGCTTGTTTACCAAAAATACCGCAATATAAAATTATAAAATTGCCCCTGCGGGTGAACGAGCCTTGTTGTCCATTATTCAGGATCTGATCCGCACTGGGGTGGTGGAGGAGACAGCCTCCAATATGTGTAATAGTCCCATTCTTCCTATTCTTAAAAGGGCTCCCATAGATCAAAATCCTGATTATGAAGAAACATATCGTTTTGTGATTGATTTGCGAGAAATTAGCAAGATTGTGGTGCCTCAGTATCCCGTGGTGCCTGATATCACCACCATACTAACTATGATGCCCCCCACAGCTAAATGTTTCTCTGTGATTGATTTAAAGAATGCGTTCTTCAGTATTCCCATTCATCCTAATAGCCGATATCTTTTTGGATTCTCATTAGCTGGTGGCAGCTTCAAATTTTGTCGCGCTCCCCAGGGCTATACAGAAAGCCCTAGTATTTATAGTCAAGCGATCAAAGCCCTATTGGATACTCTAATTCTGCCCGCTGGTAATGTATTGCTACAGTACGTGGATGATCTATTGGTGGCTTCAGATACTGAACAGGGTTGCTGGGATGCTACAGTTAAATTGTTGCAGCATTTGGCACAACATGGTAATAAGGTATCCTTGTCCAAATTTCAATATTGTCGACCGGAGGTGACTTATTTAGGTCATCTCCTGTCGAAGGAGGGTAGATGACTAACTCCTGATCGTATAACAACTATATCTAACATGCCTGTTCCTTGCACGCAACGTGATGTCCGCGCTTTTCTTGGCATAACCTCTTATTGTCGCCAGTGGATTCCTAACTTTTCACTTCTGACTAAACCTCTTCTATATTTGACGACTAAGGATGTGCATGAACCTTTACCATGGACTGTTGAATGTCAAGACGCTTTTGTCTCTCTGAAATCTGCTCTTTGTTCTGCTCCTGTGCTTGGCACTCCTGACTACCGGAAGCCTTTTTCACTCTACATGCATGAGGTGGACGGTTGCTCGCTTTCTGTGTTAACACAAGGATTTGGTGGTAAGCAAAAACCTTGTGCATATTTTTCAGCGGTGTTGGACAACGTCGCTAGAGCACTTCCCAGTTGTCTAAGGGCCACGGCTGCTGTTGCGGTGGCAATTCGACAATCAGAAGGGCTCGTCCTGAATACTGACCACACCGTGATGGTGCCTCACGCTGTGGATGTATTATTAAACAGGACCAAGACTCAGCACTTAACTAGTGCACGTCTTACAGGGTATGAATTGACCCTGTTTGCACCCCACGTCACTATCAAAAGATGTACCACTCTGAATCCTGCCACGTTACTACCCCTCCCTTCGGAAGAACAAAATCAGGATATACACGACTGTATATTTCGGACAGAGGAAGAAACTAAGGGACGGATAGACCTGACAGACTCTCCCTTATCTGAACCACAAGGGGAGTTATATGTCGATGGCTCATGTTTTAAGTTGCCTAATGGCACTACCACATCCGCCTATGCGATCACCACTCTCCAGACTGTAGTTGAAGCAGCTAAAGTACCTTATCAATCTGCCCAGGCGGCCGAATTAGTAGCATTGCTTCGAGCTTGTGAATTGAGTGAAGGTTTGAGAGTAAATGTCTGCACCGATAGCCAGTATGCTTTCGGTGTAGCACAGAACTTTGGCAGGCTATGGGCAGAGAGAGGTTTCTTTACTTTGCATGGTCAGAAGATAAGGAATGGCCCACTGGTTCTGAGATTATTGACTGCTCTGACTTTGCCAAAAGAAATTGCTGTTGTTAAATGTAGTGCCCATAAAGCTGTGATCGATGCTGTAGGCAAAGGAAATTCATTTGCTGACAGAATTGCTAAGGAAACTGCCCAGTCTAACACCACCTCTATGTTTGTAACCAGTTCATCGAGAGGAATGGTAGAAACAGAAATATTTAATAGCACCATGGACAGTGTTAGAGAAATACAACAAGAAGCGACCCCTGAAGAACTAGTACATTGGCAAGAACAGATAGGGAAACTAGACGAAAATGGATGTTGGATTGACCTGTCAGAAAAATGCAGATGGTTACTGCCAAATGCATTTGTGAATGTCATAGTATCCATGGCACATGGTCCTGCACACATAGGTGTAAAAGGTATTTGTGCAGTACTAGATCCTGTGTGGTATAATACCAATATCAATAAGACTGCAACACATTTGGTTCAGAACTGTGTGATCTGTTTACAGCATAACCCAGGAGGTAGTGTCCCTGTTCTGAAAGGTAATTTTGCACCTCCTACCTTGCCTTTTGAGGTGTTACAGATGGACTTCATTCAGTTAGAACGGGTCAACAATCTCAAATATGTCCTAGTAGTGGTGTGTGCATTTAGTAAATGGGTGGAGGCATACCCCACCAAGGAGAATACCGCTCTAGCCACAGCCAAAGCTTTAGTAAAGGAATTTTTTCATCGGTATGGTTTGCCACGCGTAATTTGGAGTGACAACGGAAAGCATTTTAATGCCAACCTTTTTGAGCACATTTGTAAAGGCTTATCTATTAAGCAAAAATTGCCCGCTGCCCGCCACCCTCAATCAGCGGGGTTGGTAGAAAAGTATAATGGGATTCTAAAGTTGAAATTGGCTAAATTGCAAGACACTACAGGGTTGAAATGGCCTGATCTCTTACCCCTAGCTTTGTTGTCCGTGAGAACCACTCCTCACTCTCGTTCTGGAATATCACCGTATGAGGTGATATTTGGTAGGCCTGCTAATATCTGGGGTGTACCGAGACTGAAATCCTTTAGAGACATTGAATACCCTATGTTAACAGATTATCTTTACGCATTAACTAAAGATCTTCGTTCCATTCACCAACAGATATCAGCAGTATTGCAGCCCCTGCCGGAGGGTCCTGGACATCGTCTTGAACCTGGACAGTGGGTTTTGATCCGGAACTACCAGCAAAAATCGAGTTTGGACCCACGATGGACCAAACCCCATCAGATACTCCTTTCTACAAGAACGGCTGTTAAGGTTGAAGGGAAGCGGCACTGGATCCACGTGTCACACCTAAAAAGAGTTCCTCTCCCATTGCCGGATGACCAGCAGGATCAGAGTGAAGGGCTAGTGCATGACGGCGAGCAGCTCATTGAAGATTTACCTTTCTCTGAAGCCCGAGGAGAAGTGAACGGGCGAGAGGGAGGTGCTGTGAGTTCAGAAACGCCTACAGCAGCTGGCTCAACTATCAGCTCTGCTCCCGGTAATGCTGCATCCGATCAGAAAGATCACACATCCAGTATTTTGTTTGATCCTACCGTGCCCATTCTTTTTTCTGATCCCAGAACACCTGGTCATGTTCGCTATAACCTGCGGCCCCGACAAAAAGCAAAGATACCAGGTTCAGTCTAGAGAAAGAGAAGAAAGACTTGAGTAAATCCTGGTATAATCAGAGAACACTGGACTGAACTAGTTGAGAGCTCGCAACTTTCACTAAAGCTCTGTTCAGAAAGAAAATAGAGACATTTATTGGTTAGTGGGGCCCAGGTGGAGTCTTTCAGTAAGAGTTGTGTCAAGTACAACTCCAACGCGAGAAGTTTTTGTATTTTTTCCTTTTTATTTTATTTTTATGAACGATAGGAGTCTGCCTGTGAGGCTCTGAAATGGACACAGGAAAGAAGCACCCTCTGGCAGGTTGGACTGCAAGTAGACTTATTCCCCTTAGATTATATTCGAACTTTTAGTAAGGATGTATCCTTTTGATCGCTTTGTTCCCGAAGAGGAGCGACCTATAGCGCCACGTCCTTTGCACCCGTATATGCCTATGTTTTCCACTTGGAGTTTGCATATCAAGATAGTATTCATAACTATAATAGCTGTATCACTAGTGACATGTTTAGGTGTGTTCATTTATTTAGAATTTCGTCACCCTGTGCACACCCTTATAGCTTCTACTCCTGTTCCTGAAGAGCATTGTTTCCATACTTTTGCCCTGCATAATGAGAGACATCGTCAGACATATGCAAAGAATGCCTTTATTGAAATGTTGCACCAGACCCATAGTTCGACTAAAGCTACAAATTGCTGGGTCTGTGGCCTCCTCCCCTCGGTTATGCACAAGCATGACCTTTTTATTTCAATGCCCTTGTCATATCTAGGCAGTTGTGAAGCCTGGTTTAAGTTATTGTCAATTATATATACGCACTATACTGTTGATGAGCACAGATTTACAGAAAAAGATTATGAAATGATTCTAGCATATATAGAAGTACATCAGGGATTCACTCCAAATGAAGATGGTACAGATGGTACTCTAGACCCAACTGCTTGCATGAATGAGTATACTGAATATGCAAATGACACTTGGTTAAGGGATGAAGTATTGGATTTTATGTCTTTCAATTTCACTGAGTATTTTAAACATTTTCAGGAACGAAATGTATCAGATGATAAGGTCATCCCGGTCCCTGTATTGAATGCGTCATCTTCCTTTTGTATACATGGTACTGGTCATCTATCAGTTGGTTTTAGTAAATGCAATTATACGTACAGATTACGAACATTCAGCAGCCCACCAATGCTTACTCCTCCGAATGTGTATTTTGTATGTGGGGAAAATGCATATACATGGCTCCCTAGAGGATGGTCAGGTAGATGCTATTTGTCTTTCTTATACCCACCAGTCTATATAGCCCCTTCTGACTATCATAAGACCCATTCACTGAACCGGCGGGGTTTAGAAAAGAGAGCTACTACTGAGGATGCTACTGATCAGACCGATACCCCTGCACAACACTTTGTGGACATAATGAAAGGAGTCCTGCCCATATGGGGACCCATTTTGACCAGTAAAGAAATCAGAAGATTATCTAGAGTAGTAGAGGGAGTAGTGAATATCACTGCAGGAATACTGACTAACATAACTGTTGAGCTTCAAGCGACCAGACTTGTAACGCTTCAAAATCGTATGGTTTTAGATGTTATCTTAGCTGATCGTGGAGGAGCATGCAGAGTGATTGGCAGCTCTTGCTGCGTATATATACCTGACTCCGCCATTCAAAAACTGCACCGATTAGCATCTGAAATTCATACAGATACCGGTACCTGGTCCATTTCTAGCTGGTTCTGGGGCCTCCTTACCACTTGGGGATGGAAAATGTTCATGATGCTTTTAGGTATAACGGGCTTCCTTTTCACCTGTTGTGTCTGCATACAATGTGGACCTGCCTGCTGTTCTTATTGCACTAATCGTCTTCTCCTTGTCCTTCCCGAATCTAAACCAAACCCAGTAAAGATAGGCACCCAGTTAGTACAGAAAGAAATATACGACATGATGCAGATAGATGAAGGTATCTTTGAAGATTAAGTTGATATGTTAGCTACATTGTGCTAAAAGGGCCAGTCTGAAGGATAAAAATCATTTGTTCTGTTTATTCAAACCATGTAAAGTTAGCACAATGTATCTATGACGGTATTCTAACCACACAAACACATATTGATATGATCTAGAGGAAGCGTTATTTATTTTCATTTCTCCTACACGACAAAAGGGCCGAAAACCAGACTGTAGCCATCTTGGTTTGTGATAGACCATGTTTCAGATCACGTGGTTTCCTTTGCCTACCATCTTCATGATTTAGTTCGTACCAGCCCAGAGACAGGTTAGTTGTATTTACGGCCGAGGCCCAAGGTCACATCTGCTGTAGGGAGTATCAAGCAAATTCCTTTAGGCCCTGGGACGAAAAGGGAGTCACCCTGCCGACCTCCTCTGTATAGATAGCAACTCTTTGAGTGAGACTGAAACTGAACACTGTATGAACTCATTTCAGGAGCCCATGAACTAACTGGTATTTTTCCACTTGTAAGGCTTTGTATGCTGAATCTGTTATGTATATAAGTGTGGCTTTGTCAAGGAGCCAGCAGTCTTCCTCAGCGCACCTGATGGGTGAGGATCGATGAGGCTCCTCTATATAGAGTTTTTGCTTTGGCCAATAAAACGTCTAAACCTTCTCCGTTGCCAAATGACTATTATTTGGAAAGATATTGCGGGCCACTGGTAAGTGTGGCCCTTGGGATTTGTTTTGAGTACTTCACAGACTCTACAAAATCGCTGGAAATAGTGCTGGATAAGAACCTAAACATGCAGGCTCACATCAGCGCTCCACCAAAGTACGAACCTCCAACTGAGCATCCTAAGGAAACTCAAACCCTACCTTCCCCAAGATGACTTCAAATCTGCGGTGCAAGTGTTAGTCATCTCATGGCTGGAATACAGCAGTGCTATGCTCTGCGGGATACCGAAACACAGATTAGCCCCCCTTAAAGCATCTCTGAATGCGGCAGCTAGGCTCATCACTGGCTCCAAGAAAACCAACCATATTTCTTTGGACCGGAAATCTCTTAAATGGCTTCAGTTTGAGGCAAGGAGTTAATTAAAACGTGCATGTATGACCCATAGAGCACTGCATTTCAACACTCCTCTGTACCTGGCAAATAAGCTCGAACTGTCGGTGGCTCCCATTCCTCAAGGAACTCCAGTACCTTGCTGCTCAAACCAAAGAAATTAAAAAAAATGAAAACCTACAATCGTACATTCTCAGGTTTTGCCCCGAGAATCTGGAACTCTGTTCCAGCGGAAACAAGACTGATTCCTTCAACACTTGCCTTCAAAAGGAAAGTGAAAGCGCTACCGATGAGCACGGCGCTGAGCTAGAAGCTTTTCTCTTTTTGTCTCCTATCGTGTACAGCTGGTTAATTAGCTACTTGACACTTGTACGGCTCCAATGCCGGCCTCTATTATGTCATTTTGTACTTTATGTTATTTCTATATATCATTACTTTTATCCCAAAAATTATCTACCTATGTTTTCCGAGGCTCGCATGTAAAGCGCTCTGATACCCACTAGGGTCATGTTTGGGCTATTTAAAACTTTAAAAAATAAAAATTATAAATGTACATCACTTTGCCCCAGTGCAACACCCAGGATTTAAGTCAGTGACCCTGCATTTATACACAGACATCTGAAGTCTGTAGCAATGAAACTGAGATTTTCCACCAAAACAATGCATCTCCATATATTACAGGGCTGCCTAGTTTTCAGCCTGCAAACTAGTACCATTTTCGTATTTGCATTGTGTGTCTTTTTAATAATTTATGTGACACCTCGAGTGACACTTCATCGTAAAATGTATTGACCCAGGCAGCGAAACAGCCCTAGCGGCAAAAAGTATTATCTTCAGCAGTACATTCAACTACATTCAAGCATTAACATTGTAGCATGTAGTACCAGCAACATACCCAGCAGTAAAATGATGCCAGAGAGATTGACAGAAAGCAAACTGACTGCCCCAAAACTCTCAGGTTTACCATTTCCATGTATAAGGAGTTCACCACCAATAGGACATTTCTTTGCACTCTCTTGCCTGAAGTCCTGAATTTATAATAAATTAAAAATTATTGTTGGTACCAGACTGCAAATAAGAAACCTGAAATGGACATCCTCGCACTCACTAATCCAAGCCAACCCTGTTATGCCTCTGTTCACAGTTCCCAGACTTTTTCTACGCACTTCCACACTCCACTCAACATCAGCTTTCACTTATGAGCAGACCTGCCTTGATGACAGTATACGCTTAGATGGCTATATAAAGAAAGCCCACAATCAGAAGATTGTCAACAAATGTACCCGTTCAGCATTGTTTTCTTTGTTTTCTGATACTGAGCTTTTATTTTACAGCCATTTCAGCTTATTTTATGAGCAGGGGAGAACTGACTATAAAACAAAAAATCTCAGAATCACAAAATAATGTTGCCTGGCTACCAGTAACTCACAAATACAATGGGGAGACCCTGTGTCCCTCAGAACCTGGGTATTTAACAGCCAGAACTACAGCGTTTCCGTAGGGTATAAGAATGATTTCTTCAAATAAACATAGGCAATTTAGATAGTATCATTCAATTTTGATGCCAAAGGAACACAAACCAAACCAAGAATTCAAACGAAACTTCACTTCATAAATATCAGTTACTCATTTTACTGAAGATACAATCAGAATGTTTATTTTAGTTTCTAAGGCTGTCAAAACAAACAGTGACATATAGTACAGTGAAGTAAGTGCTCAGTGACTGTGGTGATGTGAACGCATTATATACAGGTGTGGGTATAAATTAGTTACAAACCATCAAACTGGATTTCCAATTGAGGGAAAAAAGGGTCAGAACAAAATAAATCAATGTCTCCGGTAGAAGGCAAAAAGTGCTTATTATTCTAAACCATGAGACTTGGTGTAGCTGAGCCAACGTGTAACGCTGACGTTTCGACTCTGACAACAGCCTAATTCATAGATGTCATGGCGGGTCTTCTTGAAGGCTAGGGGGTAGTAGACAGCCTAAAAATAAAAAGATTCTATCAGGGCGTGTGTTCCAGAACTACAGTGTCAATTTGCCAATTGGCAACACCATCAAGGTGAGTTACTCACCCAAATTGAAGTATGAAATCCCTCAGGGTAACCTCTTCCAATTGAGGCTAGCAGGTGCCTAAAGGGAATAGGGGAGGGGAAGATTAATCTACCCATTCATTTTTTTTTTTTTTTTTTTTTGAAAACCTTTATTGTGCACATTTATGCCATCTTACAACGCACATTCCCCGTCCATATGGCAAAGCAGTCAAATAAAGTGTACATTTCCAGAGATAAGAACACAGCCATTTAGCCGGCAACCCGGAGGTCCGGCGGCATTATTCAGGATGACATGCGCGCGGAAGGGGGGGTGTGTGCGTTGTGAAGGGAGCAGGCGCGGAATGTTATGTATGTGCTTTTTAGTTTTAGAGGTGTCTCAGGTGCAGGCTATCAACGGTAGAGGATGGCGCTGTGATCTAGCCCACTCCACAGCTATGCCGGCTGCCACCCAGGCCCCAAGTCAGTGACCCAGCGGACGTCACCATGTCCCCAGAATGTAGAGGCCTCCGGGTGGACAAACGCCAGCAACGCGCTCAGAGTGCGGGCCGCAGCGCGGCAAGGATAACCCAGTATAGCTCACAGCTACACATATGGCAGCGCATAGAGTTGGCGAGCCTGGTATGCAGCATCATAGTCCTTATCTATCCCGTGTATGCATAGCAAGAGTATGTGCTAGGGTTAAGGTCATAAACTCAAACAGGGCTGAGGGGGAGTGAAGAGGGAGGGGGGGTGGAGATCGGTCTGCGGCAGAGCAGGAGGGTCATTGGCTGTCAGGTTGGGCTCGGCAGGACCGCGCGATGTGCGTGGGGGGTCGCAAGTCAGGAGAGGGGAACAAAAGAGACAGAGGGCCTTCAGGGCAACATATCTCAGGGATTCAGGTTATCCCCCTATCCCGGCAAGCCCCCTGGAATGTCCCAAGGAGAGTGTCCCAGAGGTGTGCGATGGGGAACTTCCGGAGCCCTGCCGTTTCCTCGCGAAGGAGCACCGCGCTCTCCGCTTGCGCCCAATTAACAAAGGAGGCTTTCCAGTGGCGTACTTGCGGGGAAACTGCTGCTTTCCAGTGCTTGGTAATCATGCGTTTGGCCGTGATAAGACCCATGTCCCAAAAGCGTGCCTGCACCTTATTGTCTTTTGTGCGCCTGTAGAGTCCTAGAATGCAAGTTTCCCATGTGTGCGGGAGCCGCCCATCTGCACCGTGCGCGAGCAGTGACAGCACCGCGCCCCAGTAGGCCTGTATCTCCGGGCAGTGCCATAGCATGTGTAAAAGGTCCGCTCCCGGCAAGGAGCAGCGCGGGCAGGTTGCGTCTGTCCTCGCGAAATATCTGTTAATTTTATCAGGGGTGAGGTATGCGCGCTGCAGAATGTAGTACTGTATAAGCTTAAAGCGGGGGTTGCGTGGGATGTTTGTTGGGCCGGCCAGTATCATCACCCATTCCTTGTCCGTCCAGTCTCTTCCCCTGTCCGCCGCCCAGCGCTCCCTTAATGCTATTGTGGATGGCTGCGAGAGCGTCTGTAGCGCCTGCGCCAGCCAGTGCACGATGTGCGCGCCATGGCCCATAACGTGTAGGTATTGCATAAAGGTGTGTGTCGGAGGCTCATCTGTCATGTCACCCCAGGAAGCCGTGAGTGTGCGCAGAATGGAAGCATGTAGGAGGAACTGCCCCGCCGGGAGGGTCGAGTCTTCAGACAGGTTGGCGAACGTGAGCAGTGCGCCATCAGCATATAGATCGCTCAGCGTGTCCACCCCCGCTTGGTCCCAGCCAGCTAAGCGAGTCTCCGTGAGCTGCCCCGTCGGGCTGGGCATGCCCAAAAGTGGTATGCTAGGGGCATAAGGTTTCGTAGCGCGCGTGAGACGAAGGCTCCTCAGAAAGCATCTGCGCGCCACTGCCAGGTGGATCTGGGAGGGGCAGGGTGCGCGGGTTATCGGATGGAACAGCGCATTAACGCGCGTTTGTGTCCATGTAGCCGTATGTGTGGCCGTGTCTTCGAGGTGTTTGCCGCTCAGCCATCCCGCCACCCATTGCATCTGCGCTGCGAGGTAGTACAGCTCCAGATTAGGAACCGCCAGACCCCCCGAGTCTGTGGGCATATATAATTTAGTCAGCGCCACTCGTGGCCGTCCCTTGTTCCAGATGAGCGAACGGAGCAGTGCCTCTAGGTCTCGAAAGAGCCTGACGGGCACATACAGAGGCATGTTCGCGAAGTAGTAGAGGAGGCGAGGTAGCACAATCATTTTGGCTAGCGCCACACGGCTGGGCACGTTCAGGGGTAGGGTATTCCAAAAGCTAATTTGCGCTCGGATAGAAGCGATCGCTCGGCAAATGTTCCCTTCCAAGACATCCGCCGGTGTGCGGTAGATTTTGATCCCGAGGTATCGGAAAGTGGTGGGATGCCACTGTAGTCTGTCTCCCCCCAGCCGGATGTCACATTCCTGTACATCAGGGTTAAAGGGGTACGCCCCCGACTTGGCCCAGTTAACCCTGAGGCCCGATATCTCTTCAAAAGTGCGGAAATCGCCAGCGAGGGAGGCAGGGATGGCGGTTATGTCCCTGACGTACAGTAGCAAATCGTCTGCATACAGTGACACAGCGTGTATTCCATCCGCCAGCGGGATTCCCCACTCCAGCCCGTGTGCTCTGAGGGTCGTGGCCAATGGCTCCATGGCCAGTGAGAACAGCAGTGGCGACAACGGGCAGCCCTGGCGGGTGCCCCTGCAGACCCGGATGGTGTCCGAGATGAGGCGACCCGTGCGAACCCGGACCGTCGGTCTGCCGTAGAGCAGGCCAATCATAGTCTGGTATCCCCCCCCCAGTCGATATTTCTCTGTAACCGCCCGCAGGTACGGCCACTCCACAGAATCGAAAGCCTTCTCTAGATCCAATATGAGGCATCCCGCTCGCGGCCACTGCCGTGTAGCGTACTCCTGCACCCGGAAGAAGCGGCGTATGTTAAAGGAAGTGTGGCGCGTGGGGACGAAGCCGTTCTGGTCACGGTGTACTAAGGTGGGCACATGGGGGGCCAGTCGTCTAGCCAAGGTAGAAGCCAAGATTTTATAATCTGTGTTCAGGAGTGCCAATGGGCGATAAGAGCCCACCCGTGTGCCATCTTTGCCCGGTTTGAGAATAGAGACCAGCGTGGCTTCATTTAATGTGGGGGGCAGGGCGGCAGTCTCCGCTGCTGCGGTGTACATCTTCAGCAGCTCCGGAATGAGAATATCCGAACCGGCCTTGTACATCTCGGCCGGCAGTCCATCCGGACCCGGCGTTTTACCATTTGACAGGTTAAAGATGGCTTCCCGGAGCTCATCAGGTTCCAGGGGGGCACCTAGTTCGTCCTGTTGCGCAATAGTCAGGTGCGGCATTGGCAGGGGGGAGAGGTAGGCAGCAATAGCCATAGGAGGAGCCGCCAAGCGGGAGCGATACAGCCCTGCATAATGAGTCGTGAAGGCTTCGTGAATACCGGTTTGCGTGTACACTATGTCCCCCCCTTCCGTCTGTACAGCCGCCACTGGCGTCGAGCGGGTCTCCTGGGAGATGAGCCACGCTAAAAGTTTGCCAGGTCTGTCGCCCAGGTGATGCGTCCTCGCCGAGTGCGCGGCATAGTTTATGTTCCGGAGCCGCTCTAGGAGACGTGTGTGCTCTGCGCGGGCCTCATGTAGCGGACCCCCGTCGCCAGCCACAGCCCCCTCCTCCCGTGGCAGTATGTCCAACTCCAATCTGGTCAGGTCCCTCTCCAATTGGAGCCTTATGTGTCCCTGTGCGCGTAGGCAATGTCCCCTGAGTACCACCTTAAAGGCGTCCCATTCCGTCTGTGGAGTTGACGCCGTGCCAGCGTTGTCCTCGAAGTACTGCGCAATGCATGTGAGCAGGTTATCTCGGAAAGCCGCGTCTAGTAGCAGCGCAGGCTGCAAGCGCCAAGTGGGGACAGGAGGGTGCGGGTGCGCCCAGGCCAATGACATGAAGTGTGGGTTGTGGTCCGAGTGCGTGCGGCCCATGTATTGTGTGTCCGTCACGTGGGGTAGGAGGGCAGCGGAAGCCATGAACCTGTCCAGGCGGACGTGCAAGTCGTGAGCGCCGGAGTAATAAGAGTACGTCCGCGCCCCCGGGTTGCGTTGCCGCCAGACATCATGTAGGTCCCACTGCGCAGCCCACTCCAGCAACGCTTTTGTGGCTCCCCGCGTAGAGGCATTAGCGGGGGGTGGGAAGGAGCGGTCCAGCGCTGTATCTAGTGTGCAATTGTAATCGCCCCCTATTATCCACGAGGTTGCGTGCCATGGTGCCATGACCTGTGAGATTCGCGCCAGAAAGCCGCCCTGATCTACATTGGGGGAATAGAGGGACACTAGCGTGAGAGGCTGGCCATCTAATCTGCCCTGCGCAGCCGCATATCTGCCCTCCCCATCTACCGCCACCTCCGTAGTTACCCAGGGGGTCCCAGGGCGGATCCATATCAGTGTGCCACGCGCATAGGAGGAGTACTCCGTAGCGTAAAGCTGCCCCCGCCATCGTCGGCGCAGTGCTTGCACCTCGGCACCGTTCAAATGGGTCTCTTGGAGTAGTGCTATGTTGATGCGATGGCGCTTTAGGTAAGAGTAGATTTGATAGCGTCTGGTTGGCGTGTGCATTCCCCTGACGTTCCAGGTGCATATGTGTATATCAGTCATGTCAGCTACTCGTGCCTGCGTGCCATCCCTCCTCCCAAGGTGCGGTCCCCCGGTCAGAGACCCCCCAGCTCCTGCAGCCCGTCCCAGCCGTGCAACTGTCATAGGTGTCATATTCGCAGTACCATGATCTCCAACAGGGTATTGGGGTAGGGAACAGGGGGAATACAAAAAGCCTTAACATGGCAACAAAGTCCAAATACCAAAAGGTCGGCCACACAACAGGTCGCCGTCCAAACACTCAAGTGAGCTCGCGAACTATACAGTCTAAGGGGGTGCTTGTGGTTGCGTTCAAACAGGAAACAAAACAATGCAGTTACGGGCGTGCCCAGTGCCCCTCCCGGGTGCTGCACGCAAGCCCCCACTGGCCAGCGGACGCCCAGCGCCTCCCATGTCATGCCGCGGCAGCTATACGTTCAGGTATCAGTCTGGGATGTAAAAGAGTATCAGGGGGGGGTGTGAGCCCCCTCCTCCTAGGCAGGTCAAATTGCTGCGGGCCGGCAGCGGGTCGCGGCAGAGTGCTCCCCCGCGTCCGCAGCGGAGGTGCATGAGCCGCAGACAAACAAGTAGGTAAAGTACTTACAGTGGCCAGCGCCGCATTTCGGTTCCCCAGGGCAGCGGCAGTGTGAGCGTTGTCAGGTCCAGGACAGCCCCAGGGCCAAGCGGGGCAGTCAGGCAGGAGCCCTGGCGGGTTCTCATTATGTAGGGGGCAGCAGTCAGGGCCAGCCGCCATCAACCAAAGAGATCCACAGTCTGGGGTGTGACCTCCGGGGGTCCCCCAGAGCTCTGCGTATCCGGCAACCCATATATTGCCTCGTCATCTGTAGAAGACGCTACTGGGCTGGCGCCCGGGTGGAGCGACGGCGCCGGGGAGTTGCTGATTTCCGCCACTCTGCGTAAAGCATCTTGTTGTTCTTGTTGGATCAGATCCGCCGGCGGGGAGTGGCGCACTGCCTCCCCGTGCAGTTTAATCTACCCATTCATGATGATGATTCATCTCGTAGAGTCATGATTTTAAAGTTGTAGCTGAAGTCTTAGTTTTCAGCTACGGGAACAAAGTAAATTGTCCTCCCTGGAAGGCGTTCAATTTCTGTAATTTAAAAACGGGTAATATCAGGTTGACATGCAATATGTGCCATCTCTAAAATTAGTGCATTCCACAAGAAGCTGAACAGTTGACTCTTTGACTAGGTTACTCCATGCATCATCCCTAACTGCTCTTGCATCAGCAATAGGATACCATCTTACAAAAAAATCATAGCATTCTAGAGACCTCAGCACCTAACACCACACGGATCGGTAAAAGGTTTGACCTGCTTGCCATGTTTGTCCTCCATCAGAACTTAGTAGACGTTTACTTTGCTGTATGGTAGGTGCATTACAGTTACAGCGTTGCATATAATGGTCGATTAGACATATGCCACATTCTCACAGATTACCCTGTATGTCAAAAACGACTGTTCTTCATAATTATGGCATTTTCTTTAGGTGACTATGGCAGTATTCTCCAGCATGTTTGCCTTAGTTTCAAAGGTAGATATGCTCACTCACTTTGAGGAATGACACCTCAGAGGCATACTCCGACACCCCCAACTTGCATCCACAAACTGGAAGGAGTTGGATGTACCACAGCAAGTGCACTAAAGACGCATGCAAGACATGTCTTCCTGAGTCTCATGAGGCTTTCATGAGAGCCATTAGTAAAGGTTCACTAGGCAGGCATTTGGTAATTTTCCAACAGAAGGAGACGGTTTTTTGACATGTTGTAAAATGCAGTGAAACTGATTCCATCCTGGGGCTTATGAATGTGATGAGCACTTGCATGGCAGTGCTATGTTGAGAGAGTGCACTGATCTGTTGGACTGTGCCTGAGGCTGGCAGTATGAAAGTCTTGTGTGCGGTACATGAATGGCATGTGAATGGACCATAAAGTTGTTGGTGCCTTGAAGTGGCTTTATGACTCACCTTCAGAAGTGTTGGTTTCAATATTCAGATATTTTGATAAGCATTTGTGCTTTGAAGCCAGTATTTCAGGAGGTGCTAAAACCAACCAGTGTAAGTGGTAGAGTACTATGAACAAATTATTGCCAGATTTATATCTGTGACTGTTAAATGACCCTTAGTAAGAACTACTTGTTTTATTCTTGTATTTTTTTGGGTAGCTGTGGACTTGGAGTCCGAGCTCATCTGGCACGTAGGCAAACATCCACATTTTTTAAACCTAGACAACCAGGGGAGTTGAGGAGTGCATGACTTGCATGGATCTCACCAGGTAATATTACGTAGAAGCCATTGCAATTGTCAAACTTTGTTAAGAAATACATATTTTCATCACTTTTCAGTGACAAAAATCCATGGAATTTGCATGGAGCCACAGGTTTCCTACCTCCCTGAGTTTCCCCGGGTGTCCCAATAAAAATTCTACCTCACTTGTGAGGATGGTTTAAGTGCACGCAGGTGCCACCCTTGAAAAACCAGGTTGTTTTCTGATAGATAAGTTTGATATCTACACAATTTGCTTTGGCCCTTTCCTGCTGTGGGCCCACCCACACAAGTGAGGTAGCACATTTATCGGGAGACCTGGAGGAATGCTAGGTGGTAGGAAATTTGTGCTGACCCAGTGATCCCACAACTTTCCCACACAGAAATGTGCTGAAAATATGATCTTTTAGCTAGATTTTATATTTGCTGAGGATTCTGGGTAAGAAAACATTGAGAGGTCCTTGCAAGCCACACCTCCTTGGACTCCCCAGATTTCTAGTTTACAGAAATGTCTGAGTTTGGTAGGTTTCCCTAGATGGCCACCAAGACTGGGAACAAAAACGCAGGTGTCTCCCTTGCAAAACCGGTTTGTTGTGATAGATAATTTTGATGTCTCCACAATAGGTTTTGGGCCGTTCCCTGTTACAGGAAACTTAACTCACCCACACAAGTGAGGAACTGGTTTTCTCTGGACACTTGGGGGAACACTGAGTGGTTGGAAATTTGTGGATGCCTGCAGATTCCATTACTTTTTCTCACAGAACCGCAAGAACATTTGTATTTTAGGCAAAGTTTGAGCTTTGTAGGGGATTCCGTGGAAGAAAAACCTAGTGAGAGCCACTCAGGTCATATCACCCTGGATTACCTGGATGTCTAGTTTTCGGAAATGTGCTGATTTGGAAGGCTTACCTAGGTGCCGGCTTAGCTGTGAGCCAAAATCCTCTCCTATCCACATTGCAAAAATAATTGTTTTTCAGTGGCAAAATGTTTTGTGTCTACATTGCATTTGGTGCTCTTTCGTATTGCGGGCACTTCGTCTACAGGGTATTCTGGATTAAAGAAACTGATGAGAGCCTTGCAAGTCACCCCACCCTGATGTCTAATTTTAAAAAATTTGCTGGTTTGGTAGGTTTCCCTAGGTGCTGGCTGAGCTGAAGTCTAAACACCACCGATAGCCACCTTGTAAAAAAAAATGCATTCTCTGGGTGAAATATGATGTCTCCTAGGTCATATTTTGGGGTATTTTGTGTCACAGGCTGTAGTGATGATCGTTATCTACCTATGTACAACGCTAAGTTAGCATAACCGCGTTAAATGTTAGAAAGCCATCTTGCCGCTTTTGCTGCTTTTGAACACGACACTGTAGTCACATGTTATTAGAATTGAGAAATGCTTACTCGACTTTGCTTCACATGAGAACTGTCTGTTGTTAACATCTTGAACAGTGAATAGCGACCTTGGTCTGTACACAGTGTAACAGAAACAGTCTGGATCGCTAGACGGTGCATGTTGTTGAGTTCAGGTTGATCGGCCCACTAGTTTAGCCATAACACGCACGCAGCTGCAAATACCTGAAAGTCGAATGCTTTTAATATTGCAGTGTTGCATGTTTTTCAACACATTCGGAAGAAGAGCGTTCCTAGGAGCAGAGCATACCTGATCCTGTGATGTGAACTCTCTGAGCTGATCTATACGGTATGGGGTTCCCCAATCAAGCCTAGAGACCTTTTATTAGTCTAATAATACTATTAGTGTGTTATAGAAAGGAAGGTGGCCGAGAGCCACTGTCATTTTAGTATGATTGCTCCTTTCATTTTCTATGGTATTGTAACTATGCTGATGGTTTTGATTTTAATCGTTTGTCTGCTAATGTTAGCCAAACTGCTGCATATTAGGACACGAGGGGGCAGATTTATGACGACTGGCGCATCCCTGCATATCAGCAGGGATGCGCCAGTTATTATGCGCCACAGCTGCGCCACCATGGATGCGCCGCATTTATAATGCGGCGCACCATGGGGCAAAAACGGCACAGATGCGTGACGCATCTGTGCCGAAAAGTGGCGCATTGCTGGAGTTGCGTCGCAAGCGCGACGCAGCTCCAGCAATGATCTGGGGGGCCCTATCTGTACAATGCTGCGTCAATCCTTACGCCTGCTTCAAGCAGGCGCAGGGTTTTGACGCAGCATGGGCCTAAAAGTGACTGAGTGAAATCTTGTAGATTTCACTCAGCCACTTTTAGGAGGCGTTCCTGCGCCGGAACGCCCCCACCTGCCCTGGAACGCCTACATGTGGCGCAGGGCTTTACAACGTGACGCATCTGGGAGATGCGTCACGTTTGTAAATGCCCCACACCATGGCGCAGGATTTGCGCCGCTGCTGCGTCACAAAAGTGACGCAACAGCGGCGCAAAAGTGCCGCAAGTGCAACATAAATCTGCCCCGAGGTTTATAAAATAAACTCTTTAAACCTTTCCCGTGTCTCTGTTTATTCTGTTGTGGACTGGTACGAGAATAATTACGAAAAGGTGTTTCTGATTCCCACCATTCCTGAGAAATATACTAAGTCGCTTGTTCTGGGTTGTCTATACATTGGGACCGCCGAGCTAAACCTCGGATAACGAATGGGACACTGATGCTGGCCGGATAGGGGTTCTGGGTTCTGAGGTGAGTTTTTGGTACACCGCAATTCACTGAGGGCCTGGGTTCCTGCGCATAATTCTGCACATAAGCGGAATCCCTGCAACATGGCGCACCTAACGTTTGGTCTATTGATTTGAGACGCCTTAGTGGTGCTTGTATTAGTCCACAACACCCTCACTCTGGTTTCCAGATAACGGGAGTGACGGTTTAACCTACCTGTGTTTTGACTAAATAGGTTCATTCAAGCTTGATCATTAAAAAGGTTATTTAATCTGAACCCTAGTGCTACTGATATATTGTAGATTTACTGTTAGTGTCCTAATGGCGGTCGATATTCCGGCTCATAGCCGGGCACCCCTGAAACGTCATTTGGCGAATTATGGGGTGCCAGATGATGGTATGGCTGTGATTTTTGTAGTGAGTGCCGATGCGTTGTTTCCGTTTGAGTTGTTCTACTCTTGGGTTACTTTGCCGGCAATAAGTGATGACGATGATATGTACCACAGTTATACTCACATGGCGTTACCAGCCAACTATACGCCATATAGGACTCAAGAAATTCCTATTTCTGCCTGGCAGCATAACATTTGGTTTAATGGCGCCCTTCCCCATGTGGTGACACCGGCGAGAATGGTCCCTTTGTCAATCCCAGGGGCCACGTGGCCGGTGTTGGCCGGATTTACGCCTCATCCCGTTACCTGCAGGTAGCGGTGGCTGAGTTGCGCGTTCTGCACACTGCCCTGATTACAGTACATAGGGCTCTAGTGCAGTACGTGTCACACAACGTGCAGGTGGTCGCTACTGCTGTTGCGGGACAACCGACGGACCACCACGTGGTGGTTATTAGTCCTGTTATGGTCAATTCGGTGGTAGGCAAGCGACCCCAGAATAGGGATGATTTCCCTTATTGGCTTGCTGAGAAATGTGATCAAATAGAAGCGGTTTATCCGCGAACATCTCCTGTGGAGAAACACAGGATCCTTACCATTGCTTTGTCTAAAGACTTAGTCCCGGATATGGCAGATTGTGAAAACTGGGGTAAGGTCTTTGCAGCGACATACTCGAAGTGCTATGGCACTCCGTCTCTGTCGGTACTGCCCTCCGTTATAAAACGTGTTCAGGAGAATCATGGTGCGGAGGCTGCTATTGAATTAGGTATGCGGCTTGTCGGGGTCTTTGATGTGGTTGCTACCATGATATTGGGCAACCTCAAAGGAGATGCTATGCAGTTCCAGGTGCTTAATAAATTAGACGCAGTGGACGAAGACGACAAGCCGAGGGAATTCGCAAAGATTATTGCGATGGCCTATAAACAGGTTGGTCGTAGCGCTTTAGGGGTTAAGCCAACTGTGAAAAATCCTGATTCTCAGCAGACAGAGGTAAATTCGTCTGGTAAGGACGAGCGCCCTAGCTTTCCTAAACAAAGTTGGAGGGCGAAAAAACAGGAAAAACAGCAACAGAAACAGGGGTCCCGTCCTGCCTCTCCTGTTCAGTCAAGTAGTGAACGCACTTATGATTTGCACGATCGTGCTACTATTAAGTCACCTGATAGATTTCAGGTTTCTGAACAACGCTCTCCTCGTTCTTCACAGGAAACATCGGCTTCACAATCCGGTGGCGGAGGCGCTGGGAAAAGTCGGGGTGTACCGCAAGCACGTGAGCAATCCCAACAGACTGACGGCAAAGGCAAGCAAGAAGACTCTGCATGTCAAAGACCCCCGTTTCAGAAGAAGAAAGTTGCTGCTCTGACAGCGAGGTATGCCTCAGATGGTACGGACGCAGCTTCAGAACCTAACATGGGCGCTAACGCTGCTGGACAGCGCGGCGGAAGTTACAGTAGTGCGACAAGCACTGCGTCCATATCTGGTGGCGACAGCAACTGATATATTTGTGAATATTGAAACTGCTGACACTCGTGCGTCTCCCCCTGATAGACTATATAATATAGTTCTTCACATTGAAGGTGACATACAATATACAATTCAAGGTTTTTTTTGGGATAATCTGACCACTACCTATGATATTTTGTTGGCGGAGGCAGATTGGCCCCCGGCTTTCGTTTTGGCTGCCCCTAGAGGGGAGGAGGTAATCCTCCCGTCCTTTGCGCACACTGTGCCTAAGGTCCTAGCTGATAAGTATGCCGGGGAATGGGCTCAGGTGCAAGCACCTGCGTTATATCGGACTCAGGTGGGCTGGGATAAATTTTCCCCCGGCCATGAGATTCCGTTGCAGACTACGCCCCAGCCACAGGCCCAATACCCCATGCGTCGTGAAGCTAGATCTCACGTAGCATCTATCCTTGAACAATTGGAATATCAGGGAGTAATCGAAACATGTGTGTCACCTATGAATAATCCCTTGTTTACTGTGACGAAGCCTGACGGGTCGTACCTCCTAGTTTTGGATTACCGGCACCTTAATTCTCATTGTCGGACCTGTGCAGTACAGAACACCCACAGTTCGGCTCTCGTCGATAGTCTCGTGAGAAAAAGGTTTAAAACCACACTTGACATTTCCAATGGCTTTTACAGCCATAACCTGTCCTCTCTTAGCAGTGAGTGGATGGCTTTCACCTCTGGTGGCAAACAAAAACAATTCAAAAGATTACCGATGGGCTACAAGAACAGCCCGGGAGTCTTTGCCGCTCGCGTGGTCTCCCTCTTGGAGGGTATAGACCCGGATGCGTACTCGTACGTGGATGACATTTATCTCACGGATGACGAGTTAGACCCGCATCTGCGGCGCGTTGATCGCATTATTGTTTTGTTTGCAGACTTCGGTTACAAATTCAATTTTGCGAAGTCGCACATTGCAGAGTATACAGTGTTGTTCTTGGGGTACAAACTCAACAATGAAGGTCGAGGATTGGCTCCGCACTTTCTAGAAAAGTGCGCATGCCTCCGTGCTCCTACTTCACTGAAGAAATTACAATCCCTGCTGGGTTTTCTGAATTTCGGTCGAACTTATATCCCTGATTATGCCCAGCGTATCAAGCCGCTTTACGCCTTGGTACAACCTACTTTTTCCAAATCATGTTGGCTGCCTGAGCATTCAGCTATATTGCAGCTATTGCAAGCTGATCTTCTTGCTTCTAAGTACTTACTGACACGTGATAACCACACTAACCTGGTCATAAGAATAGTGCCCGGCGCAGTTGGTTTCACATACTTAACGTTCAATGAGGGCGACACCGTCCCCATTGCTTACAAATCTCACTTGTACACTTCAGCTGAACTACGTTTTTCCGCTGTCGAGAAAGTTCTGACAGCAGTGCAGATGGCGATTCTGAAAGAACGAGCGCTGTCGCAAGGGAAACGCATGTTGGTGGTTACACCCTATCCTGCCCTAGAGGCGGTGACGAAAGCAAGTGTACCGAATTCTAAAGCTTTGCATCCGAGGTGGATACAATGGGCCACTTCCTTGACCTCGCCGGATGTCACTTTTATATTTGACGCGGCACTTCAGACTCAGGAGTTTTTGCAGTAGGAATTCGTTCATCCGGCTCCTCTGTCCTTGCGCCCGCTCGAGGATTACCATTGTGTCATATACACTGACGGGTCTGCGCAACCCACAACTGGATCAAAGCACGCCTATTCAGCGGCTTGCGCAATTGTAGTTGGTACTTTCGTAAATGGTGAATTCCTGTCCGATGTCGTGCACACGCAGTCATTGGGTGATTGTACCGCTCAGTTGGCGGAGCTTCGTGCTCTGGTGCTTGCACTGGAGTTTGCTGATCCCAGAATCACTACTCTTATTGTGAGTGACTCCTTTTATTGTGTTCAATCTTACAACGACAATCTACATTTTTGGTCTCAGAATGACTACCATGATTCCAAAGGTAGCACTATTAAGCATAAGTTGCTTTGGGTTCGAGTGGCAGATCTTAAAGAACGTCTGCCCCTCGTGAATGTAATTCACACTCTTGGTCACCAACGAGTTGGTGTCCATGCTGTCGGCAACAGCTTAGCTGACGAGGCAGCTAAAACAGCAGTGGCAACAGACTTAGTAGCAGCAGTTACAAGATCCAAAAGTAAGATCGATGATGACATCTTGGCAGCTATTGCTGCAACAGAGCAGGGCACAAAGCCACCGAAAGGTTTCCCTGCTCGTTACCATTAGCGCTTAAGTCCTGATAAAGTCCCATTAGTGAGGATTAATGACGTTGGTGACAGATTGATTCCCAACGCGGACTGCAGACCTTCTTTGATATTAGCAGCCCACGAGGGCATGGCGTCCGCGCATGCCGGCGTTGCGGCTACTGTATCTTTGCTACAACAACGTTACTGGTGGTGCGGTTTGTATAAACAGGCCAGGGCTTATGTTCTTAATTGTGACATTTGCCAGCAGATTAAACCTTCTTCTGCGGCACGCCCACCACAAACTCAGTTGTACATATCTAGTAAACCATTGGGTTGTGTTTATTTAGATCACTGTGGTCCTTTTACCTCTGATACTGCTTTCAAATACATCTTGGTTGCAGTGGATTCGTGCACACGTTTTCTGTGGGTATGGCCACAAAGGAGTGCTGATTCTCGCACTGTCATTAAGGATTTGCGTGTCTTTGTTGGAAGTTTTGCATGTGGTACCTTTCATTCTGATCAGGGCCCGGCGTTCGCCTCTAAGGCGTACAAAGAGGCCATGAGAAATTTGGGGGTCCAAGTAAAATTTTCGTCTCCATACCGGCCTGAGGGCAATAGTGTAGTGGAGCGAATGAACCGTGACTTAAAGCAATCTTTGACAGCCAGAGTTTTGGGTACTGGTCGGAACTGGCTTGCCCACTTGTATGATGTGCAACGTGCACTTAATAATCTCCCTAGAAGGTCTCTGGGTGGGCGGACCCCATACATGATGCTCTTTGGTGTTCGAATGTTTGTTCCGGACCTTGATGGTCTAGACATGGCGGCGTCAGCCGCACCCTTTGACGTAGATGAACACTGTGCTGTATTGCAGACTCTACAAGAAGCCATAAACAGTCTAGCGAAGGAACACGTACCCTCCTCATCTGAAGCTGAGGTTCAGATTCCGGTAGTCGGCTGGCTACCTCGAGTTGGTGATCTGGTCCGTGAGAAGGTGGAGAACAAGAAGGAGTTCGGCCCCTCTTATCGTGCACCGGTTCCAGTGCTTGGAGTGCAGGGTATAAGAACTGTCATTTTACCTCCTCTTCCTGGTCGAAAGGATAACAGGTACATTTCGATTGACAATGTCAAACTACAACGAGTGGCTGATTCTTCTTAGTATGACTCGAGATGCATGCTGTTACTGGTCCCTTGTTGCCACAAACACCGAGTGGCGTGCTTGAAGAAGTTGAGTATGCTTATCCTGCGGATGTTACCTTGCCTGTTTTACAATCCACCACAGTTGCCCTCTCACAAGGCTCTTTTGATTCACGTTCAGTGACTTCCATTGCCCCGTCCAAGGTTTCGATTTTTGTGGCTTGGTTCAAGAGACATTTTTTGATACCCCCTTGGACTTACATTTGGCTGGTGCTCATATGTGTTTTTTTGTTTATGTCCATTGGCTTTGTGGTAGTATTTTTTAGACTTATCAATGGACACTACCTGAATGAACGTTCTATAATTCGACTAATTAATGGAACTTTGGCCCCCCACTCCTCATCACACATAATGAAGAGGGACCAGACTTTTGTGAACATTACTGCCTGGCCTGTACGTGATGGGATCGCTTGGGATGCTGTTAAATTTCAAATTCATGGCCCCACTGAAGTGATTAATGTGCCAAATGTATTTCGTGTTTCTATGGGTGATGTAGTTAAACAGAACATTCACACAGATGATTGGGATGTTCAAGCCATAGAAGCGCTGTTTTCTGATTTGAAATATTATGCTGCGTTTGATGCTGAGGATTTGTATTTAGATACTGCTAATTATGATGAACAATTTTGTTATCAACATTTTGGCACATATTTCCTGCACAAGGCAAATACGTTTAGGAATTTTGTAAATTTTACACAATGGCCCTAGGATGGGCAGCTCTGCCACGTTGGTGTAAAAATTCACTTATTTTTCTGATTTTGGTGTAGCTCATCCAGCGTCCTTTTATTTTAAGGTTGCGCCTGATGCTGCTTCTAAAATTAGACTGACACACACCAAATTATTGTATTCCAAGTCCTTTATGGACGAGTTGGCAATTGGCGGGTATGATCTGTGGAAAGCTACTGTCGATCTTAAATCGGTTTGGGGTTCCAAACGATGGCAAGTACAGGGAACAGAGGCTTTGCATCGTGCCTGTCTCATCCCGAATCATATGTTATTTTTAAATTCCTCCATTTTTCAGACGACCTGTTTTGGATTGGCTACCTCTAAAAAATTAAATTCTCCCTCAATGCCAGATCTGGGTGCTTATCCCAATTGGGGTAATCATACGGATCTATCCCTTGATATGTTGCAGACACAGGTTTCCAAAGCATCCTTCAATATTTCTACGTTGAATCCGAAGGGGTGGTTGGTGTGGCAAAGGAGTTCGGACTCCTGTCAACATAGGTTTCTGGATTTGAAGCAGGGGTATACACAGGTTCGTGTGGACCCCCGTTTCGAATCCTCTCACACTGTAACTACCTACTCAGTAGGGAAGTTATGCCAGTCTTGGTTGCAACATTCCACTTTAGCGTCTGTTAAACTACATTTAGCGCGATTAAATGACAAAATAGATTTGAATGATTTTGTTAATGGTCCTGCAGTCGGCAGACCAAAGCGATGGGTGTATGCTGTTTATAACGAAGTTTGGAAGTTGTCGCAAATTGAGGCTGCTTCCAGATTACGTGCTATAGATCAAGCCAATATGGAAAAAGTGCTGGCTGTTATAGATAATAGCATTAACACCCTGTCTTCCAGAATCTATTCTTTAGATAATATTGTTTCATCTGTGGTAGACATTGTGCAGGATGATTTGTCTGTTTTGTATCATGGTCAAAACCAATTGCGATCTATTATGCAGTTTGCATGGACATTGCAAACGTTGAAGGCAGGGAAAGTCCCTTGGGATTACATGAATACTTCATCCTTATTCCTTCCCTTTAATTTGACTGTGAAACAGCAATTCATGTCCATGAAAGATGCTGCATATTCATTGCTGCACATTGAAAAGTTAGAACCTTTGCCTTTCTCTGTTGCCGAACTGAATTCGGCCGTGTGGCTAGTACATGGGTTGATCACTTTACCGTTTCCCTTGTTTAAGTTTAGTTCGTGCATGAAACATTATGCTTTAGGCAGGTACGAACAGTTAGGTACTGCCTTCTTACATGAAGTCTGGTTGCTCCCTTTTACGTACCGATGTGTGAGGGACGACAAGGAGGTTTACTTGAAAGGTGAAGAGTGCACTTCCGCACCGGATCACTCTGTTGTGTGTAGGCACATTCAATTGCATGGTGCTTGTAATGTCCATGCCCCTAATTTAGCTTGCGTCCTGAAAGGGATTCCAGTGCCAGTTATTACTCCATCTTTTACGCTGCTTGCTAACGGTAGTTATTTGCTGTTAAATAATGAAGCTTGCTGTGGGATGTTAGTGGGTATTCCCTACATCGTGACTGTGTCACAGAGGGTAGTTTGCTGTAATAACGTCCTTTTCCCACCCCCGCATGGCCGGCTGGATGTCTCCATTTGGCCTTCGATTCCGACCTTGAAAGCAGAGTTCAACAAGATGAGCAGAATAAGGGCTCTTTTGTCTCAGAAAGAAGTCGCATTGACTTCATCCCAGGAAACATTTGTTCTTCACGTAGCTAACACCCGCACTGAGGTGCAAGCGCTTTTAAATACTGATCTCCCACTTCATTTTGGGACCTTGATACAGACTATCTTTAATGCCTCTTCTACAAGTGGCATAGCTCATTTTTTGAAAACTCGTGGGCTCTGGCCTCGTGACCTCTTTTCAAACTATTTTTGGAGTGATCCCGGCCTTTTTTCATTCTATTTTTTCCAGTGTCTTCGTAGGTCTGCCTTTACTTCTGGCCCTCGTAGCTGGAATATTCTTATTGTTCTGTGCCTTGCGTGGCACAACAACATGTCCCGGCTGAACCATCTTCGTATCCAGATGATTGAATTCTATGGCGCCTTACCGCTGGCGACTCTGAGCGTGGCCTATGGATTGTCTTTCCGGTTTGCCTACTTTACTTGTGTGCAGCCTGTCTTTCACTGCCTAGATTGTCCGTTCCAATGGGCTCTGGATTTGTGTCTGTCAAACCCGGTGTCTCCTGATCCGGATTATGATCGGCTTATGAGCCCCTTAGTGGCCCACGAGTCGGACTGTTCTGGTGTCGGGATTATGGCCTGTGCTGCAGCGCATGGAGTTCTTGGTAATTGGGACATCGGAGATGCAGCGATTGACTTCTTAACGAACAGTTATCTTGAGGTGCACCCCGGTTGTCCTCGCCAGGTGCTGGAGGCTCCGATGGTTGAGGAACATGTTTGTTCTTTCCCCGTCCTGAACTGGATGGCAGATAATTTTGCGGAACGTTCCAATGATTTCCTCTTGGAAGCAGTTGCAACTTATTGTGCCTATACATTAATGGATTGACTTTTGAACTTTCTTTCAGTCTTCAGTCCGTCATCGATTTTTGGTCTACTACATGGTTTTATTTTTTTCTCTGCGTTTTAACTTTTTCCATTGATTTTTTCTTTCGAACTTTTTCACTTTCCTTATATGGACTTATAGTTCATGCCCTTGGTTCCGTTCTGTCAAACTTGAACTCTGCGCTCTGTCCATGCGCCCCTAGTGGTTAGTGGTCCGATCATGGGGGGGGTGTAGTGATGATCGTTATCTACCTATGTCCAACGCTAAGTTAGCATAACCGCGTTAAATGTTAGAAAGCCATCTTGCCGCTTTTGCTGCTTTTGAACACGACACTGTAGTCACATGTTATTAGAATTGAGAAATGCTTACTCGACTTTGCTTCACATGAGAACTGTCTGTTGTTAACATCTTGAACAGTGAATAGCGACCTTGGTCTGTACACAGTGTAACAGAAACAGTCTGGATCGCTAGACGGTGCATGTTGTTGAGTTCAGGTTGATCGGCCCACTAGTTTAGCCATAACACGCATGCAGCTGCAAATACCTGAAAGTCGAATGCTTTTAATATTGCAGTGTTGCATGTTTTTCAACACATTCGGAAGAAGAGCGTTCCTAGGAGCAGAGCATAGCTGATCCTGTGATGTGAACTCTCTGAGCTGATCTATACGGTATGGGGTTCCCCAATCAAGCCTAGAGACCGTTTATTAGTCTAATAATACTATTAGTGTGTTAGAGAAAGGAAGGTGGCATAGAACCACTGTCATTTTAGTATGATTGCTCCTTTCATTTTCCATGGTATTGTAACTATGCTGATGGTTTTGATTTTAACCGTTTGTCTGCTAATGTTAGCCAAACTGCTGCATATTAGGACACGAGGTTTATAAAATAAACTCTTTAAACTTTTCCCATGTCTCTGTTTATTCTGTTGTGGACTGGTACGAGAATAATTACGAAAAGGTGTTTCTGATTCCCACCATTCCTGAGAAATATACTAAGTCGCTTGTTCTGGGTTGTCTATACATTGGGACCGCCGAGCTAAACCTCGGATAACGAATGGGACACTGATGCTGGCCGGATAGGGGTTCTGGGTTCTGAGGTGAGTTTTTGGTACACCGCAATTCCCTGAGGGCCTGGGTTCCTGCGCATAGTTCTGCGCATTAGCGGAATCCCTGCAACAAGGCCCAAGGTCCAGCCACACAAATGGGGTACCATTTTTATCAGAAGATGCATGGAAAAACAGAATAGTAGAACATTTGTTATTACCAACTGAATATCTCTAAGTTTGTGCCTTTTCAAATGTAAGCAATTGTGTAACACAAAAGACATTTTACAAACTGTCCTCTGAAACACATGCCAGTAAGGGTGCCCAAGAACTGAGAGATGTATAAAAAAAACTGCTGTTCCCAAACTTAGTACCTAGTATACATTTCAGAAATACTGAGTTTTCCTTCATACCCTTTTTCCATTTTTTATAATTTACCATATGAATTGCTGTATAGTCGGTACATAATGAAAAACCATTTTAAGGTGCATCTTAGCTGTTGACTCTGAGTATACTCGCAACAAGAAGGGTCCAGTAGACGTAACGGTATACTGCTTTTGAAAATCTGCCATAGTAATAAGAAGTTACAGATGAAAATCTAGACACAAATGGCTGGGGTTTTTTTCAATTCAATGTCAAGATCTTTTATTTCGACTATTACGTTTTATAGGAAAACCTTGGAGAGTCTACACAAATTACCCCTTGATAAATTCAGATTTTTGTCAGAAATGTCAGAAATGTATAGCTTTCTGGGATCCACCGTGGGTTTCACACTTGTTTCTACTACAAGCTAGAAGGAGGTTGAAAGCACAAAATAATAGGAAAAACGGGCTATCTCCCAGTAAAATGACAAAACAGTATTAAAATTGTGGGGACAGATTTACAAGTCCCTTGCGTCATTTTTGCATAATTTTTAACATGCGAAAAGTGACAGAAGGGTGACGCAATGGGGATTGTAAATAAGCCCGGTGGTTGTTAATTCAAGTCTCCATGTTCCTAAAAGCTGGGAAGATGGCGATTTTAGCACTGCAAGCCCTTTGTTGATGTAATTTGCAGGAATAAAAGTTTTCTTCTGTTTCACTTTTTCGACATTTTATCCAGATAAACCAACATTTTACTATATTTTGGTTAATTTCTCAGTCACCTCCAGGGAAATACACAAACCCTGGGTACCTTTTGACCCCACAAGATGCTGGTAAAAACAGGACGGAAGATTCTCATGGATACCTTATGTAGAAAAGGTTATGGAGCCCTAGGCACAAACTACCTCAAATCGCCATAAAAGGGCTCAGCACTGGGGCACAGGACGGGGGGAAGTGGGGTTTCAAGGCCCAGCAGTTAAGTGGTTATTATAAATGATTTAATGGTGTTTACACAATAATGACAGTGATTACTGCTCATAGTATAGATGTTTTATTATTAGTGCATTTACACAGCATTATTGGTTTAATGATTGCATTTATGTGAGAGATTATGATTTTAACATATGGATTGTTGCTCTTGAAACTTGAACAATACCAACAGACTCACTTGATATGTCTGTGTGTTCCGGACCCTTTAAGGGGTCAAAGGTGGTTACACAATGTCACCAATGGTATTTGTCATCTGGCATTGTACATATTTGTAAATTATTGCATAATATTTAGTAGTGTGTGTGGAATAAATATGCTACTCCTTTTCCAAAAGAAAGAGTACTGACTGAACAATCATCTATTGAGCGTTATTATTGCATGCCATTGAATGGTGATTACTAATCAACCACCTTCCCTGAGTGGGCCTTGGTCTGCCTCACTACTCTGAGTGCGTCAAGTGACACTGTATTACTTGGCCAGGGCACACAACTAATTACCCAATTTCCTACATATTATCTCGTTAGTATTCTATATTGAGTGTGGTGTGCATATAGCCCGTTTCAACTGATTGGTTCTTCTGCAAATCCAGTAGGCAATCACATCTTTCTTCATGGGCATCTTTCCCATGATAGCAATTATAGTCTGCAAATAATTGGGGTGTACCTGTCCATGATCTGCTGGTCCAGCCATAAGAACTGGTGTAGAGGTAATGGCACGCATTACAAACTGCACAAATGTTGCTTAGATATGAATTTAATTGGAAAAAATGAAAAGAGGCTTTTGGCAAAACAGAAACAAGGTGCTTTATTTAAACACAGCAGCTGGGAGAGCAGCAACAGATGTGTGTCTGAAGTAAGCCTGAGCAGAGCTCCGCAAAGTGACCAAAAAACTCTGCCGCGCTACACGGAGTTCCGCAAGCAGCAGAGTGCGCTTGGTCATGCTTGTTCGCATTGATTTTCAGCTCCGAGTGTTTGTCATGTGCTGAAGAATCAACGCGAATGGCACCATGCGCAGCACAAGAGGGCGCTGCTTCTTTTCTGCCGCTCAAGTAGATTTTCTACACGAGCGACAACTTTCTCAATGCGAACAGAAGGTTTCTCAGCATGAGCCTGCATTGAGAAATTCGACCACCCGCGTTGATTGATCTCGCCGGGAAGTGGATTTTTCTCGCTCACACTTGCCAACTTGATGTTGGGGAGTGCAATCAAGGAAAAACCTCGTCGGGAGGCGGATTTTCCGCACACGTGCTGGCCAACTTGACATTGGGGAGCGTGAACGATGAAAAAAACTCTGCATGCTCTGCGAAGTGTGGAAAACTACGCAAACTTTACGAATGGAGTGAAGTTCACCACCCGGGCTTAGTATGAAGACTGTCTTAATGTGCAGAGGTTTTGGTTTGCATTAGATACAGTTCTTGAAGTATACCAAACTGATTATACATTTTTGTAGAGCACATAAATCTGGGCCTAGTCATGAACCATAAATTCAACCATCTGATTAGGGGGCAGAGGTGGCTTTCGACATTATAGAGACCCAATGTGGGCCAGTGTGTGTGTCTGGATGTTTAGTATGGGGAGCACGTGATCAATGTGTGTAGTGTGCATGCTGTGTTCTGATTGGCTGAGTGTTCCTAACTACATATGGCATCTGACTTTGTGGTATTTTGGGAACGCATGCCCCTTTGACAAAACACATTTTATTGGGGTAAATCTCCTCTGACCTTTTGTGGTGTCGCTGCCTATCTGTGGGATCTATGTGAGTTTTCTTGTTCTGTTTGTCTTCAGGCTAAGTGTATCCCAACCTAAGACCGGTCAATCGGCAGGCTTAGGTTTGGGTCGCAGGGCCTGTCTGACCGCCTATCTATGACATGGGGTTGATGGGGAGGTTGATGGGGAGGTCATCTCAGGTGAATTCAACAGCAATGATATGAGTTTGTGTATTATGTGTACATACAATATGGCGGTCATTGATATTGCGTTTTCCAACATTCTCAGTATTATGCATACATTTGTCATAGCGTACATCGTCATTATATTTACTGGTATTGACATTGTTATGTGTGCGCATAATATGGCATACATTGCCATTGCATTCACCGATATTAACACAAGTCTCCTGTAGAAGACTGCTGTTTAATTGAAAATCCTTACAATATCAGAGAGTGCTAATGTATTAGGACTTGGAAAGAATGTGTAACCAGTTAGTACTGGCCACATAGCCCTTTTATTGCTCAGGGGTCCCAAACAGACATTCCTGAGCATATGTGGTAACTGACCAGCAAACCAGTTTTTGTGCTACTGGTAAATCACAAGGCATATAGAGTGCAGGTTGTGCTACAGCTTTATAAGCCTAAAACTACCTTGAGGTAGCGTCTATAGCCTCAAAGTCCCCCTATAAGTAAAACATCTCAAAGGCATGTGCCGCATGAGCATCTACCACAAAAGTAACTGCCCCGAAGCTTGGGATGCTGAGAAACTGCTTCCGGTATTTTGCACTTAACAAAATAGGGGCTGCCATAAAAACAAATGGACCGAAGTAAATCAGATTCAAATAATTAGAAAACTTACAGATGATGAATACCCTTTTAAAAGTAAAGCTTGTCAAACCTAAGGCAATAGGTGCTCTCTTAATCCCATCAGGAGGTAACCATAATTACTATGAAAGTCTGCGTAATGATTTAATGATGGTTCACTTGTGTATGCATATTAAAATAAACTACTCAAGGTTTTCACAAAAAACAATGTTCCGCATTTTGGTGCCAATGTTGAGCAAATTATGACTCTGGCTTAGCTCTGCAAGGTTTGTTTTTACAACCACTGGTGAAACACTTGAACTTAGTTCAATGCACCAACTATTTAATGTGAAAGATAGGTTATTATAGTCCTACAGGACTACACACAATACAATTATTGTGAAGTGGCAACAAATGCTTTTGGGTTACTAACAGTCCCTAAACAGGGATCAAGGGATGCAATGATAATTTCAAAAGCCAATTTCTATTCTTTACGATATCACACACAAACTGCATTAAGAAAAAGACATTTTAACAAAAAGCATTACTTTCAACAATCTTATCCTGATGCTTAGTACATTTGAAAGAACCACACCAATTATTATTAAAACAGCACAAATGCCTGCTGCAATCAACGAGAAAAAATTGAACATTTCTACGATAGTTAAATGTTTTCTAGCAACCTAACACTCTAACACCTACCTCTATGCACTACACTAGAAAAGTATGGAGGAGCATAACTTGCATCTAGAGTTTATTAGGGAGAATCAAAAACCCACATACCTGTTTTCAGCAAAACTCAGTGCTTAATAGAATTTGGGAAGGGAGTGGGCCCGATTCACAGAAGTAATCTGAGACAAGAGTCTAACTTTACAACTTTCGGTATTCACAAAGGGCATTTATGAGTAGTAAAGTTAGACTTTTGGTCTAAGTTTAGACCAAAAGTCCAACTTAGACCAAAAGTTTTACTTTACTACTACTAAAGTTAGACTTTTGGTCTAAGTTTAGACCAAAAGTCAAACTTGGAACAACAGTCTAACTTTACGACTACTAAAGTTAGACTTGTGGTCTAAGTTTAGACCAAAAGTCTAACTTAGACCAAAAGTTTAACTTTTAACTTAGACCAAATGTCTAACTTTAGTAGTAGTAAAGTTAGACTTTTGGTCTGAGTTAGACTTTTGGTCTAAACTTAGACCAAAAGTCTAACTTTAGTACTCGTAAATGCCCTTTGTAAATACCGAAAGTCAAATAGTTAGACTTTCATCTCAGACTACTTCTGTGAATCGGGCCCATTGTTCCCTGTGAAAGGAAAACATTCCTTGCATCAGCTCCTCTCCTCCTTGACTTGCCTTGGTATCTGCTTTCAGCATTGAATAAGATGCAGCAGCATCACGCAGTCGAAAAATATTCTGACAGTTTCTCACATAAATATCAGGGGCAAAGGACTTCTCATAACAAGTGGTGAATTGTCGGGCCTTTTATCCTTTTTCTTACCTAAGAAAGGAATTTGTGACATAACCTTAGGAATGTTTGACATAACCTATGTGCTTCAAGATGCTACTCTTAGATGCATTTTTATAAACAAATAAGGTAAAAACATGATAATTCAGCTCAATCTGTTTAGATATTGTTCTTGTCTGACCTTGATATAGAGATAACAAGGCACTTGTCCCTGACTGATGTCACATCAGTTGTTCTTATAGATATCATTGTTTGAGTGACTTGACACTTTCACAGGTTATTGGAAAGGTAAGGACAGGTGACATCAGCGTCAAAGGCAGATATATCGATGATTGTGCACAAATAGAGAAAATGGAGTCTTGGCCTCCTCAAGATGGAAAAAGCCTTATGGACTTTACTTCCATGTGCATGGTCGGAGACTGGCTACTTGCCACCAAGCTTTATTTAACAAGACTGCTCCATGTAGAATAATCTTTGCTCTAGCAGCACGTGATAGCTGGGGAATGGAGTGCTCTGGCTGAGCTTTGTTCAGGGAGAAAATAGTTTGCCTAGTATTAGTTGATGTGTGTAATGGTGGTCTGACCTCTTGATGGGGATATTTGTTTAGGAGTACAACTCTGTATAGAAGAGGCATGGCCGAACAGTACACAGTATGTATAAGGGGGGACAGTATTCTACATGCTGACCTTTGTGCAGGGAGGAATTTGAATGTAAAGGGGGCTTGTCCTAGCAATAGGTGATGTGTCTAGCAGGGGGACTGGTAATTTGATGCAGAGCTTTGTTTAGTCTGAAAAGTGTATGTAGAAGAGGCTCAGCCTACTAACAAGTGATATGTGTGTGATCAGGAACTGGCCTCTTGATGCAGACATTTGTTTATGGGAAAAATTCTATGTAGAAAAGTCTTGGACTACCAAATGTTGGCATAAGTGGTGTGGGACTGACCTCTTGATACTGAGTTGTGTTTGAGAAGACATCTCTATGTAGTAGAGGCTCAGCCTACTAAAAGGGGTTGTATATGGTGGGGGATTGTCTTCTTTATACTAAGTTTTGCTCAAGGGACAGCTGTATGTAAAAGTGACTCAGCCTACTAATAGTTAATTTGTCTAGTTGAGGACTGGGCTTTTCAAACTGAGCTTTGTTTAGAGGCACAGCTGTATGTAGAAGATTATATCCTACTAGAAGGTGATGTTTAATGTACAGGACTGACCTCTTCATAGTCAGCTTTGTTTTGGGAGACAGCTTGATACAAAAGAGGCTAAGTGTACTAAAATGTTGTGTATAAGGTGAAGAACTGATCCCCTGATGCAGAGCTTTGTTTAGGAGGACAACTATATGTAGAAAAGACTCGGCCTACTAAAAGGTGATGTCTGTATATGATGGAGGGCTGGCCTCTTGATGCAGAGCTTTGCTTAAGGAGGCTGTTCCATGTAGAAGAGGCTTGCCTCACCAGCACTTGTTAGGTGTGTAGTGGGCCTGGAGTCTTCAGGTTGAGCTTTGATCAGGGAGGAAATTCGTGTAAAAGGGCCTTGGTCTAGGAACACGTGATGTGTGTAGTGAGGGGCTTGCCTCCTAATGTAGACCTTTGTTTAGTGGTACAGCTGGATGTAGAAGAGACTCTGACTACCAGTACATGATATGTAAGGCATGGAACAGGAGACTTAAGATATATGTAAAAAAAGGCTTTATGTAGTAATTGGTGATGTATCTAGTCGGTGACTGGCCTCTTGATGCAAAACTTTGTTAAGAGGTTCTACTATATCCAGAAGAGGCTCGGCCTTCTACAAGGTGGTGTGTGCGGTGGGGGGCCAACCAATTGCTGCATAGCATCGTTTAGTGAGACAGCTCAGTGTAAAAAAAGCTTTCCTGAACAGTACATGATATGCATGGTGGGGTACTGGGGTCTTCAGGCTGAGCTTTGTTCAGGGAGAAAATTATATCTAAATGTGCTTATCCTTGTAATAGGTGATATGTCTAGTAAGGCTAGCCTCTTCATGCAGAGGTTTGTTTAGGGATACAGCTGTATTAGAGGAGGATTGGCCTACCAGTACATGTCATGTATCATAAGAGACTGAAGTCTTCAGGCTGACCTTTAGGCAGGGAGCAACTTTCTAAAAGAAGCTTGGCCTACTAAAAGGTGGTGTGTGGTGTGGGACTGGCCTCTTGCTCATGAGATTTGTTTAAGTAGACTGCTCTATGTACAAGTGGCTCAACCGTCTAAAAGGTGGTATTTATTATGGGGGGGACTGGCCTCTTGATGCTGAGCTTTGATTAAGGGGAAAATTGTATGTAGAAGAATAATAGTTAATGTGTCTATTAAGGCTCAGCCTACTAAAACATGGTGTTTAAGGTGTAGGACTGGCCTCTTCCTCCTCAGCATTGTTTCAGAAGACAAATACATGCTTCAGCCACAAATACATGCTATGTGTGGTGATGAACTGAAGTCTTCAGGCAGAACTGTGTTCCTGGAGAAAGTTGTATGTATAATGGGCTCATCCTACTAACAAGTGTTGTTTCTAGTGAGGGACTGTCCTGTGATTGCTCAACGTTGTTTAGGGGGACAAAAGGCTTGGTGTACCCATACATACCATTGTGATAGTAGACAGGAGTTTCCAGGCCATAATTTGTTCAGGGAAATAGTAGCTTGCATAATATTCTCAGCCTAGTAATAGGTTATATGTGTACTGTGGGACTGGTGTCTTGATGCAGAACTTTGTTTTGGGGGGACAAATGTATAAAGAAGAAGCTCAGAGTGTCATAAGTTGAGGTGTGTGTGATGGGGGACTAGCCACTTGTTACAAAGGTTTATTTAGGGAGACAGACCCATGTAGAAGAGCTTCGGCACACTAAAAGGTGGCATATGTGGTGGGGACTGGCATCATAATTCTCAACTTTGGGTAAAGAACAGCTGTACATAAAAGAGACTTGTCCTTCTAATAGGTGTTGTATGTTGTGGGAGTACAAGCCACCTCCTGCAGAGCTTTGTTTATGGGGATAGGTCCATGTAAAATAGGCTTGGCCTACCAATGCATAACATGTGTGGTGGAGAACTGGAGTCTTCAGGCTGAACTGTGTTCAGAGAGAAAATTGTATGTAGAAGGAAATCTGCCTATACTTGAAGTCTCTAATGAGGGACTTATATGTTGATGCAGAGCATTTTCTGTATAGACAACTGTATGTAGAAGTGGCATGGCCTACCAGTGCATGATATGTGTGCTAGGTGACTGAACAACTCAGACTGAGCTTTGTTCAGGGAGAAAGTTGTTTGTAGAAGAGGCAAGACCTAATAATACCTAATGTGTCTAGCAGGGGGCTGGCCTTTTCCTACTGAGCTTATTTTAGAGAGAGATTGTGTATAGAAGTGGCTCAGCTTACTAAAATATAATGTGTGTTCTACTGTACAAAATGAGGACATTCTTCCACAACAGAAAACCCCATTCTAGTTTTGAAAGGCTCTTTAACACACACCTTTCACACTGGACTGAGATCTTCATAGAGAGACCAGTACCCCAGAACAAACACAAACTACACCTTAATCAAGCCTCCTCAACAAACAGCTTTACATCTGAAAGACCTCTTCACTGAAAGGTCAGTCCACAACCACATATATCCCCTATTATTTGACAACGTTTTTTTTACCTATATGTTACACCCTGAACAGAGGCTACCATACAAATACTAACACCCCACCACACCCATTACCTGTTAATTAACAATGTCTCTTCCACATGGCACTTTTCCTCTGACCATAGCTCATTGTGGGGATAACTTTTCAATACAATAAACATCAAGTATTAATATTTTCCGGAGCCTCTTCTACATAACATTTTACTCTGAACAGACCTATTTGCAGAGGCCAGCCCTCCTCTAAATAAATTACCTAGTGAGTGGTCAACCCCTTGTACATTACATTTTAGTTGTGGATTCGTTTTTCCACAGACAGCAAACTATCTTATCATTACAAACTATTATGTTAGAACTATGTAGAACCACACAGTCAATAAGTGCAAAAGACTGCTAATATATATTTCTGATTGAAATCATAGAAGATGTGGTAATATGAGAATATTTGTTTGAATACAAGATTTCCCAGGATGAATATATAATAATGCCCGTCTGAGCTCTCTTGTTTTTCTTTTTTAAATTCCATACTTGTTTTAATTTTTGTTTGAAAATGCCCACTTAGGCATCATTGTATATGAAGCAATAGAGCCATACACTGTGACAAAAAATTATATGACCCGTCCACATAGGCTTGCTATTCTGTGCAGTATATTTTGCATTTTGCTTGCTGTATTGAATGTCATATAATTTTGGATATTGTGGTACACAAAATGTATTACATAATGTTTTACTGTTACCATCATGATACATTGGCTGTTCTTGTATCACTTAAATATGTCAGGTTGCGGGTGCAGGAATTCTGTTCAATTATCAAATAAGATGGTGAAATATAGCCACTGCGAAACAGATTTGAGGAATTTACAGAATGCTTAAGTCAAAGCCGCTATTAATGCCTTTTCTTAACAATGGCACCCATGTTAACATCAATTTGAGAGCGATTATTCTGCTTCGTATAGTCCACTTTCCATTTTTATTGTTCCCTACACGAAGCGAAGGGAAATATGAATTGGTTAACTCTGTGTGCTCGCCCCAACCTTTGATCAAAGAGACGCCAATCTCCAAAACGTGTTGGGAAAAGTTTGTTTGTGTTAAAATATTCCTGAATAAAACTATATTCTACTATATGGCAGAGGAGACTTGTGGATTAATTGGAAGCGAGAGAAAGCACCAGATTGTGTTTGGATATATATATTATATATTATCTACTGGCGGTCACCAGTAGATAGTTATAGTTAGGACCTACTTTCCATAGGAAATCCGCAACATTCTATTCCCAATAAGTCTGGTGCCGATTAATGAATCCTCGCGAAATTTTCCAAACTTTTGGCCAACTCCGCTCCGCTCCCACCCTGAAAGTTTTGCGGTGATCTGTCAAGCGGGGGGCGAGAAAAAAGGGGGGTCCCAAAACGCGTGCCTTTTGCATAAATGGTGTAAATCCGTTCAGTAGTTCCTGAGAAGATCAAAATCACATATATATCTGGGCGGAGCCTAACCACACATCTCATCGTTGATTGGCATAAACTGGTAACACGTAAAACATTTAATTTAAAAAGGAACACAATGAGGGGGTTCATTTTGCCATAGAAATTATGATTAGTGCTGAAGAAAGAAAAATTTGTGCACATTTTGAGTGACTTCTCAAATCCTCTTCTATTTCATTAACAAATTCTGACATGCAGACTGAAACATGCACTTTTAATACCAGCAGCAGACTTCCGTGGTGAGCAGTAGCTTTACTACAGTGATCTAATGAGCAACTAGAGTGCTAACATTCAGAATTTATGGCAAATGTGTGACATATCTGAATACCTTCTTGATGGAATCAAAGTAAAAAACTGAAAGCATTTCCTGCTGAGTAGACTGCAATAAATGAGGAAATTAGGAAACTTCATAACAAATAAATCTCCCGAGATGGCCACCAGAGACAAAAGAGCCCAAATGCAGCCCAAATATCTCCCACTTATTTTTAGTTTTTTTGCAGTTTTGTATAGTGCAGACTTGTCAGGTATTGGAGTGCTTTACATGAGCATTGGTTACATCACACAAGATCAAATTCATTTTGGTTGTAGACATGGGGAGATTAGATGATTTGACCAGAATCACAGAATGTTGAGCTGAAGCAGAAACTCCAACCTGGTTCCCCAGTTGCAAAGTCTGCAGCTCTAGAAGTAACACCACATCCTCTCCCCTAAGTGCAACATTTAATGAAGTGGTCAACTGGATAAAAAAACATAAAGATAACAAATAATTTAAAAGTGCTTTGTCGCTATTTGAAAACTCCACAAATATGTCCTCATTTTAGTTTTTTAGAGCACTAACCATAATTATGATGCAAATAAGACCCTCTCATATATGTAATTTCTAAAGGAAATGCTCTAGGTATTACAGTTTTGATTACATCAAGATGACGTCAGGCGTTCCACACTTTTGTAATAAATATAGAATGTTAGCAATCTAGTTGTTCATTAGGATACTGTTGAGAGGCAGAGGCCAGGGGCACGGACTCTGAAAATTGAAGGCAGGTAGGAGGGTGCAGAGGCAACAATTTGACCACACTGGGCAGGCAGGAAGGGCAGTGAGAGCACAACAGACTATGGAGGGCAGTGGAAAGGGGGGCAGGGGCAACAAACCTACAATACAGGACTGGCAAGAGAGGCTGTGGCAATATAATAGACCATTGTGGGCAGAAGGAAGAGGCAGTGGTAGTACAACCATACATGCCAACAGACCCCATTCAGGCAGGAAAGGTCCAATGTTTTTAAGCTCAAATGAGCTTTATTTGATCTGTCTCTTGTCTACAATCTCCTCTTTTTCAATGTAACTCAAAGGGGAAAATCAATACCCCAGTTTTTTTTCAAAATCTCCCTCTTACTAAGTTCAAAATGTTCGCACGTATGGTACATTGGATCATGGAAGGAAATGGGGTAGGGACATGGAATTGGATAACAGAGGACAGGAGGGACATGGAGAGGTGCACCAAACTGACCCTGCAGGGCAGGCATCAGGGTTTGCAGCCGCACAATACACCACACAGGGCATGCGGGACGGGAGTGCAGCACAACAATCCATAGAAAGCAATAGGGAGGGGACAGGACCATGCACATGGACAACAGAGAACAGAGAGGAAGGAGGCAATGGTAGCTAGCTGACCATAACGGACAGACAGGAGAGAAAGCTGCAGCATAACAGGCCATAAAGGGCAGGAGGGACGGATCAGTGGCATTACAATGGAACAGACAAGCCAGGAGGGAGGGAATAGGGGTCTGCACATGGAAACAGAGGGCTGGGGGCAAGGGGGAAGGGCAGGAGCAGCAAGATGACCATGGAGGTCAGGCAGGATGGTCACTAGAAACAAGACACACCATGGAGAGCAACAGTGAGACTATGATGGCATACACACAGACCATGGAGGGAAGGTGGGAGGGGCTATGGGGCAGCTAGCTGACCACACAGGAAAGGTGGGAGGGGCAGTGGCAGCACAGAAGATCATGCATGGCAAGCGGAGGGGTTAGTGGCAGCACAATGGCTATGATGGGCAAGACGGAGGGTGCAGGGGCATGCACAAAGGACCATGGAGGATAGAAGGGAGGATCAGGACCTGGGCACAGACAAGAGAGTTCAGGGGAAGGGGCCTCACAACAGACCGCACGGGGCAGGCAGGAGGAGCAGTTGCAGCACAACAGACCAGGGAGGGCAGAAGGGTGTGGCAGAAAAATGGACCATGGAGGACAGGATTAAGGGGATAGGGGCATGGCATGTGGACAGGCAGGGTGGAGGTGGCAGGGACAGGTTACAGTCATCTGACAATGCTAGGCAGGTGGGAAAGGAGTGGCAGCTCAACAGAACACTCAGAGTAGATAGGAGTGTCAGGTCCATGGAACATGGTGGGCAAAAAGGATGGAGCAGGGGCATGCACAAAGACATCGGAGGGCAGGGGGAAGGAAAATAGGGGCAGCAAGCTAAGCACAGAGGCTAAGCAGGAGGTCAATGATGGGTCATAGAATTGGGCAATGGAGGGCAGGAGGAGTGGACTAGTGCATAATGCTAAATGGAGGGCAGTGGCAGCACATCAGACCATGCATGGCAGGAGGGAGGAGGCTAGTCCATGGATTGAGACAACAGAGGATAGGGAGGAGGTGGATAGTGCAGCAAGCTAACTGTTGAGAGAAGGTGGGTATTAGGAACTTTATTGTTTTTAAAATGTGTGTCTGTGCGAACTACTTATAATATGAATAAGTATGCAGCATAATCTCACTTTTATCTAGAAAGAAAAGGACGTTTGTCACTGTGACTCCGGGCTCACTTGGCAGAAACACCCCCTGACCCTCCACCCCCATCACAAAATGTAATGACCGTGAAAATGGTAGGTGAACGCAGTCTTATATAGAACATAGTTCTGAGAGCACGATTGAAAATTAAAACTAGATATAGTGTATGGTATAAACTATGCACCAAAAAGTGTGATATAAGATGAACCGGGCGTGAAATATAATATGCAATACATTGTGCGCAATGACAGATTCATTGGAGAGCGCGAGATAGCACAGGCACTAGCGCGTGCTATGCGATATGCACCTTGGAGTGTAATATGCACAGGGCAGTGTTGTGTAAACTAACTAGTCTCTAAAGTTGTAATATAAAATATGTGCTGGGGAGTGCAACATTGCATATGCACTGTGACAAAGATATGGATCCCAGATTGTAATATGTATGGCATAGCGCTGTGCGTTATAACATAGGCATCGAGGAAGGCACGTTAGATGGGGCAATATAACCAGTGTGAAGGCAAGTGTGGCATGACATATTCACGGGGTGGTATTACAGTGCACATGGGCTAGATAGTGTCATAGCATACGCACTAGCTGGTGGAATACAACAGAGAGGTGTGTGGCACTCGGCAGGCACTGGTGGGTGTAACACAGCATTGGGCTCAGCCAGGAGTGCGCTGTGACTCTCAAGTGAGGTTTGTCTCCTTTCCAGAGAGTAAAATAAAAAGTATTACACATCCGGCGGTGGATGTGTGTTTTATTAACCGTGAGGGGGGTTTCTTGCATAGTTTTGGTCGAATTTTTGTCGATTCCCATATGAATGGCTTGGTGTGCGTGTGTATTAAATGTGCCCGTCAATAGCTACCCATGTTTGTATAAATGAACGACAAGGGTGTCTACTTAGAGAGTACCCACCAGCGGGGGCGCCGGGATTAGGCACGGTAGGATGTCAGACATGTCAGAGCTTCACTAGCAGTGTGAATACATTCTACGTGGATTCATTGTATGCATCGTCGCCTTTTAATGAATATCACGCAAATCGTCATGGTGATAGGTACATACGGTTTGTCCAGCATGTCCTAGGTGTTTCTATAAATATATATATTTTTTCAAATAATAAAAAACAAAGGCGGCCCCGGGGGATGGGGTCCCTGGGGCCATAAGTTGCTGAGGAGGGGGACAACGCAGCCCCCCTCCAAAAGAATAAAAAAAAAAGGCCATGCCCCTTGGGTTGGGGTCGCCGGGGCCAATTAAGGCCTTGGAAGGGGGGCCACGCGGCCCCCTTCCAATTTTTTTTTTTCAAAAATAAAAATTAGGGGGCAGGGCCTGGGGGATGGGGTCCCCAGGGCCAATAAATTAGAAAAAGAAGGGGGGCCACACAGCCCTCCTTCTTAAAAAAATAAAAGACCGGCATCGCGCCAGAGTCCATGCCCCCTCCTTGCAGCACTCTGCAAACGCGTCCCAGTTGTAAGTTGGGGAATTAATTCCCCTTCAATAATGAGGGTCCCTGAGGGCCAACTAGCCCAACAGGTATCTCCAGTATGCGCCAGAGAGCTGTGTTACAGACAGGTGTTCTGAGGCCGTGCCCCTTTTTACACCGCTCTGCAATGGCGCTTACTGGATGTACCTAGTGGGCTATTTTGCCCCTAGGGACCCTCAGGATTCAAGGGAACTTAATCTCCAAACTTAAAACGGCCACAGGGCGTGTTTACACAGTGGGGAATGTAGGGGACGGGGCCTGAGGTGACGTGTGCAAACAAGCCCTATGGCACGTTTTTAAGGTGGCAAAATAATTCCCCTTCAATCCTGAGTGCCCCTGGGGGCTAACTAGCCCACCAGGTGCTTCCAGTAAGCGCCACTGAGCTGCGTTGCAGAAAGGTGGTCCAGGCCGTGCCACTTTTTACACCTCTCTGCAACGCAGCTCTGTGGCGCTTACTGGAGGTTCCTAGTGGGCTAGTTGGATCCTAGGGACCCTCAGGATTCAAATGAACTTAATCTCCCAACTAAAAACGGCCACAGAGTGTGTGTACACAGTGGTGAAGGGCAGGGACGGGGCCTGAGTTAACGTGTGTAAACACGCCCTGTTGCGCGTTTTAAGTTGGGGAAATAATTCCCCTTCAATCCTGAGGGACCCTGGGGGCCAACTAGCCCACCAGGTGCTTCCAGTAAGCACCACTGCGCTGCGTTGCAGAGAGGTGGTCTAAGCCGTGCCCCTTTTCACATCTCTCTGCAACGCAGCTCTGTGGCGCTTACTGGAGGTACCTAGTGGTCTAGTTGGACACTAGGGATCCTCAGGATTCAAGGGGACTTAATCTCCCAACTTAAAACAGCCACAGGGCGTGTTTACACAGTGGGGAAGGGAGGGGATGGGGCCTGAGGTGACGTGTGCAAACATTCCTTTTGGCGCGTTGTAAGAGGTAGTTTTAATCCCCCTGCCCTATTATATACTAGGGGCTTACAGAGGAGGTCATGCTAATCACAGGGGGACCCCAACGCATAGTGTTCCCTAGTGTATGTAGGTGTTTTCACTGTATTCTGAGTGTCTTTTAACATAGCACTGGCTCTAGGACTGGTTAGTCAGACTCAGTTACCACCAGTATACGTCTGAAAAAGTTGAGGGTACAGGATGATTTTGCAACAAGGCTTCTCTCTGCTCGTCTGTTTGTTCTTTCTGCACGTTATCCTTCTTCCTGCCCTTTTCTTTGTCTTTGAGGACTTCTGTTGCTTCTTTCTGCATTTCTTTTTTTTCTTTCTGTGCGTTTTTTCTTCTTTCTTCACATGTCCTCTCTCTGTAGGCATAGTTACAAATTAGCATTTAAAAAACCTCTGAAATTAACTGAAAAAACCATAGGTTTCAGGCATGTTATAGTTAGGAATTAGCGTTGAAAAAACCTTAGAAATTCACTGAAAAAACCATAGGTTTCAGGGGCGTTATAGCTAGGTAGACTTTTCACACGTACAAAACCATTGAAATTTCCTCGTTATAGTTAGTTCAGCTAACTATAACTCGCGCGCCCGCAATGCACTGCTGATGACATCACATATTACATCACTCATGACATGGTAAGTGACATCACTCATGATATCAGTGATGACATCTCAAATGACATCATCCTTGTGATAGAGTGGCAGACCTCCTCTCACCCTAATTTAACCTTTGATACACACATTCAAAAATAGAAACTAACATTTTCAAAACAATGGACATACCAATACCAGTTACAACAACCTATTCAGTAATTCTAAGATCCACATACACATCCACTCATTCACCAAAAGTCCTATACAGTCACTCATACATGTACTCACTCATCATATGTACTCATACACCTATACATCCTGTTACACAACGCCACTCATCCATAGAGTTACTCACACACATAGTCACTCATGCTAGTAAAGAATCAAACATCCATTTACTTGCATATACAGTTGTACACACACCACCACACTTACTTCTACAGAAACTTACACATACTTAGTCTTTTAAACAATCACTTATAGAAACACATACTTATTCATACAGAAACTCTTCCAATCCCTCACTCTCACATATACTCACTTATATACACCAATAGTCACATATACTAGTTTAAAACATATGTAGTTACCCATAAAGACACTATTTAGACAGTCATTCACTCACTAACACACCCATGCACACACTCATCCACCCACACAGTCCTGCACACATGCTGTCTTCAACACATACAAACAGTGAGTCACTCATTCATGCACCTATGCACTATGTAATAACCCCCACCCACCCATACAGACACTCAGACACTCATACTGATTCTCAAAAAACCAACGAATAACCTATATAGACACTCATGTAGCTACTCACCAACCCATGCATCCACTTATACATAAAGTGACAGACTGATACAGATATTCACATAGTTAAACATTACTCACTAAGCCATGTATTCACTAAGATACACTTAATCAGTCAGTTATACAATCAACTTTTCAAAAACAAATCATCCATTTAGACACTTATATACCCATTTATACTTCCGTCTACCTTGAGATTTACATATATAAAACATATTTAATTTTCAGAAAAACACACATTCACTGGAAGATGTCATCAGTGATGTTATCAGTGATGTCATTTGAGATGTCATCAGTGATGTCATCAGTGATGTCACTGACCATGTCATGAGTGATGTAATATGTGACGTCATCAGCAGTGCATTGCGGGCGCGCGAGTTATAGTTAGCTGAACTAACTATAACGGGGAAATTTCAATGGTTTTGTACGAGTGAAAAGTCCAGCTAACTATAACGCCCCTGAAACCTATGGTTTTTTCAGTGAATTTCTAAGGTTTTTTAAATGCTAATTCCTAACTATCACATGCCTGAAACCTATGTTTTTTTAGTTAATTATATATATATATATATATATATTACCTACTGGCGGTCGCCAGTAGGTAGTTATAGTTAGGCCCTATTTTCCATAGGAAATCCGCAACATTCTATTCCCAATAAGTCTGGCGCTGGTTGACGAATCTTTGCGAAATCTTCCAAACTTTTGGCCAGCTCCGGTCCGCTCCTATCCTGAAAGTTTTTTGGTGATTCGTCAAGAGGGGGCTGAGAAAAAAAGGGGGACCCAAAACACGTTTTCCCTATGCAATTTCCCATAGGACCTGTTGACTCAGCTACAGCCCGAACTGCTGAACGGAATTACACCGAATTTGGCAAAGAGGTAGTCCTCAGTTCAGACTCGTGCCTTTTGCATAAATGGTGTAGATCCGTTCAGTAGTTGCTGAGAAAATTAGAGTTAAAAATAGATATATCTATGGCCTCGGAGGATCCGCGCACCCTATGCGCACCCTAAGCGCACCCTCTGTGAACCGAGTGTGCACCCTCCCGATCACACGCTGAATGCTAATTGGCTGTCAAGTGTCTGTCTACATTCCAAACCAGGAACTGTTGGCAGCCATTTTGTGCCTCGGTAGAAGCAAGGCTGATTAAGTAAGGGAAATAAGTGTCTGAAAGATGTAAAGGGGGCAGGGTAGAAATACTCTGACCCTCTAGTGTTGCTTAGGGTTTTTTTTTAAATGGCGCAATGCGCGCAGGGTGCGCAGATCCGCCCGAAAAAAAAAAAAACGAAGCGCGGGCTTCCGCGCTTTGTTAATAATTAGCCAAATCCGGGGGCAAAATCTTTATAAATGAATGGGGGAGGGGGGCTGCGTGGCCCCCTCCTGGAGCCCTCAAGGGCCCTGGGGACCGCCACCCCCCAGGGCCGGCTCCTACAGTGTCCTGGGGTGCCCACCCCCAGGACACTGTTGTTTGCTATGAGAGGGCGGGAGTCTCCCGCCCTCCCATAGCAAACTTCGTTAGGATTTTAAAAGAGAGAGCAGGGAAACCTGCTCTCTCTTTCAAAATCCATACGATATTGCTTTTCCACACGGGAGCTGCATGTCAGCAGCTTCCCATGTGGAAAATCAATGCCGGCTCCCGAAGGACGCGGGGAGCCGGCTGGGACCGTGGGGGCATTGGGGCTCCCCCCACGGTCTCCAATGTTTTTTTATAAGCCCCGGGGGATGGGGTCCTCCGGGATATGAAAAAAAAATTACAGTAAAATTAGGAGTCGCGCATCTTAACGCGTTGGGTGCACAATTTCTCTCGCGTTGGGTGCGCGGTTCCTAACGCGTTGTGTGCGCGGATCCAAGAAAAAAAAACTGACATTTTTGGGAGATAAACATCAATCTTAAGTGTTTTGTTCTTGAGTGGCTCTTAAAAGAGCCGTTGTGTTCATTGAGAGTTTTTGTTACCTATAAGTAAGTACCTATACAGAGTCTAAAGTTGTTGAGGAAGACTCTGTTTCCTTTATCATTAAAGTGTACTCCACCTCTCCTATACATCTCTTGCATATGGAAGCGCAGATTGTTATTGTAAATGGACCCCATTCTATAGTCTCGGAGAAAAGCAGAAACAGATTTATTCACATGTTTTCTAGCTTTCTCAATTTGTGGACAAAAATGATTGGACCAGTTCCATTTCTGCCTTTGGCATATGTTAGAATACACAAAGGCAGTTTTGGGAAAAAGTGAAATCAATTCTGCAAAGATGTCCTTCAGAAGCATTTCCAGACCCACCCCAGTCAAAGTGCCTAGGTCATTGCCACCACAGTGCACTAATATGAGGTCAGGGTGTTGGATATGCATAAAGGATTTTACCAATGGCATCAATTGGTGCCACTTTAACCCTCTCTGTCCAATCCATGTAATGTCTATAATTGGCAAACCTAGGTCTTTGTGAATGCCTTTGTTTTCTGCATACCTTTGACTCTAGAAAATATAGCTGTGTCCCACAATCCACACTCTAAGCAGCTTGAAGGGAGGTCTGGATGCACTCAGATGGTTTCTGTAAATGAAATGGCAGTTTGAAAAGTAAGATTTTTCTAAAATGGTGGCTAAGATGCAGTTTTGAAAAAAGACAAGAATCATTGGTTGTTTGACAACCTTCTACACTGAAAGGTATGGTGCATGTTTCTGTTTTTTAAACGCATGATTCTTATTGGTTAACAAAAACTGAAAGGAACATTTTATATGATAAGCTGATATGTTGAAAAGTCAAGCAAACTTGCTGTTTTGATTAGCAACATTGTGTGCTGAACTTGTGACCTGTGTGCTCAGTTCAGTGTTCCATGGCCTGTTTCTATGGTAACAGGCAGAAGGCAGATTGGGGGTAGGGTTCAAATTTATGTCATTTGGAAAGGGTTTGAGGGGCAGATCTATGTCGGAGATGCGCCACTTTTACGCCGCCGTTGCGTCACTTTTGTGACGCAGCGGCGGTGTAAACCCTGCGCCACGTTGCGCCATATTTACATCGTGACGCATCTATGGAGATGCGTCACGATGTAAAGCCCTGCGCCACGTAAAACCTGCGTCAGGTTTCACGTGGGCGTGTCGACATAGGGGGGGGCGTTCCGTCGCAGGAACGCCCCTGAAAAGTGACTCAGTCAAATCTATAAGATGTGACTGAGTCACTTTCCCAACGCTGATGCGCCAAAACCCTGCGCCTGCTTGAAGCAGGCGTAAGGCTTGACGCACCATGTTAGGGATAGGGTTGGTTGGAACAGTGCTGGAGTTGCGTCGCGCTTGCGACGCTACTGAAGCACTGCGCCAACCTTACGCCATTGGATGCATCACGCATCTGTTTATTCCTGCGCCATGATGCGCCGCATTATAAATGCGGCGCATCATGTGTGGCGCAAGGGTAAACTTGCGTGACGCATCATTCCTGGCGCATCCTTGCTGATTTGCAGGGATGCGCCAGGCAACATAAATCTGCCCCGAAATGTTTAACCAATAGAAATGTGTGTTAGCTTTTGAATTTATGTGGGAAGGAATGTGATTTGATGTTTACATGTATATGTGTGGAAAATGAGAGGGAAACTTTGCCATTCTTTGGTTTTGCTGACAGGTGCACAGTGCAGAGATTCTGTATAAGAAAATCTGGCATGTGACTGATATACTTCTTAATCTACAAAACAACTTGAAAGGTGAGTTATTTAATTGTGTGGGGATGTATGTGGTCTATTTTGATTTTAATCAGACTAATGTATTTCTCCTGCTAAAGTGCAGGGAGCACTTTTTTTTGTCGACAATCTTATTGACAGTGTGTGTGCATATAGAAATCATTCTGTGATAGGCATTTGTGTTTTTCATGTGTTTGCAGACAGATAACTGTGCTGTTTTTATATTTTGGTACAATTAGAAATCAGTCATTGTTTATGAATTTGCAAAATGAGTCATGTTTCTACACTAGAATGTAGTATTCGTAGATTAAGAAATGTGTTTTGGTATAGTGCAAGGGATAGTGTTGTTTGTCTAGAATCACACAGTGAGTCTGTGTGCATTTCGGAATCATTTTGAGAAAAACATTTTGGTACTAGTCTGTAGTAGTAGATTTTCTGCAATGTGTGCAGTCACCTTGGATCTTGTAGACTAGTAAATGTATTTTGTACAAGGGATAGTTGTCTGTCTACAATCACACTGTGAGTCTGTGTGTATTTGGGTAAGCATTGTGAGAGAAGCATTTGGTAAAAATATGTATTTGCTTGCAGATAATTGTTTTAAAACCTGTCATGTTGTCAAGTTTTACTAGCATTAAAAGCCAGTCTTTTCTTGTGCATTGATAAAATGAGTCAGGCTTTGACACTAAAGTGTAGTACTTAAATATGTAGATTGTGTGCAGTCCCCTTACCCCTTCCACAGTAGTGAATGAGTTTTGGTAAACTCCTAGTGATAGTGTTGCTTGTCTAGAATCACACTGTGAGTCTGTGTGCATTTGGGAACAACTGTAAGAGAAGCATTTGGTAACATCATGTATTTGCTGACAGATAACTGTTTTAAAACCTGTCATGTTGTCAAGTTTTAGTAGCATTAGAAGCCAGTCTTTGCTTATGCATTGATAAAATGAGTCAGGCTTTGACACTAAAGTGCAGTACTTAAATATGTAGATTGTGTGCAGTCCCCTAACCCCTTCCACAGTAGTGAATGAGTTTTGGTAAACTCCTAGTGATAGTGTTGCTTGTCTAGAATCACACTGTGAGTCTGTGTGCATTTGGGAACCACTGTGAGAGAAGCATTTGGTAACATCATGTATTTGCTGACAGATAACTGTTTTAAAACCTGTCATGTTGTCATGTTTTAGTAGCATTAGAAGCCAGTCTTTGCTTATGCATTGATAAAATGAGTCAGGCTTTGACACTAAAGTGCATTACTTAAATATGTAGATTGTCTGCAGTACCCTTACCCCTTCCAGACTAGGGAATGAGTTTTGGTAAACTCCTAGGATAGTGTTGCTTGTCTAAAATCACACTGTGAGTCTGTGTGCATTTGGGTAAGATTTGTGAGAGAAGCATTTGGTAACATCGTGTATTTGCTGACAGATAACTGTTTTAAAACCTGTCATGTTGTCAAGTTTTAGTAGCATTAAAAGCCAGTCTTTGCTTATGCATTGATAAAATGAGTTAGGCTTTGACACTAAAGTGCAGTACTTAAATATGTAGATTGTGTGCAGTCCCCTTACCTCTTCCACAGTAGTGAATGAGTTTTGGTAAACTCCTAGTGATAGTGTTGCTTGTCTAGAATCACACTGTGAGTCTGTGTACATTTGGGAACCACTGTGAGAGAAGCATTTGGTAACATCATGTATTTGCTGACAGATAACTGTTTCAAAACCGGTCATGTTGTCAAGTTTTAGTAGCATTAGAAGCCAGTCTTTTCCTATTCATTGATAAAATGAGTCAGAGTTTGACACTAAAGTGCAGTACTGAAATATATAGATTGTGTGCAGTCTCCTTACCCCTTCCACAGTAGTGAATGAGTTTTGGTAAACTCCTAGTGATAGTGTTGCATGTCTAGAATCACACAGTGAGTCTGTGTGCATTTGGGAACTACTGTGAGAGAAGCATTTGGTAACATCATGTATTTGCTGACAGTTAACTATTTTAAAACCTGTCATGTTGTCAAGTTTTAGTAGCATTAGAAGCCAGTCTTTGCTTATGCTTTGATAACAATGAGTCAGGCTTTGACACTAAAGTGCAGTACTTAAATATGTAGATTGTGTGCACTGCAGTACCCTTACCCCTTCCAGACTAGTGAATGAGTTTTGGTAAACTCCTAGGATAATGTTGCTTGTCTAAAATCACACTGTGAGTCTGTGTGCATTTGGGTAAGTCTTGTGAGAGAAGCATTTGGTAACATCGTGTATTTGCTTACAGATAACCGTTTTAAAAAATGTCATGTTGTCAAGTTTTAGTAGCATTAAAAGCCAGTCTTTGCTTATGCATTGATAAAATGAGTTAGGCTTTGACACTAACGTGCAGTACTTAAATATGTAGATTGTGTGCAGTCTCCTTACCTCTTCCACAGTAGAGAATGAGTTTTGATGAACTCCTAAGGATAATGTTGCTTGTCTAGAATCACACTGTGTGTCTGTGTGCATTTGGGTATCCATTGTGAGAGAAGCATTTGGTAACATCATGTATTTGCTGACAGATAACTGTTTTAAAACCTATTATGTTGTCAAGTTTTACTAGCATTACAAGCCAGTCTTTGCTTATTCATTGATAAAATGAGTCAGGCTTTGACACTAAAGTGCAGTCCTGAGATATGTAGATTGTGTGCAGTACCCTTACCCCTTCCAGACTAGTGAATGCGTTTTGGTAAACTCCTAGGATAGTGTTGCTTGGCTAGAATCACACTGTGAGTCTGTGTGCATTTGGGAACCACTGTGAGAGAAGCATTTGAGTACTTGACATCTTTGCATACGCATAACTGCTTAAAAACCTTTCCTGTTCTCAAGTTTTTGTAGAATTAGAAGGCAGTCATTGCTTATGTATTCACCCAGGAACTGTCCTTGCAATACTGTAAACATTCAGTTAATATCCAAGTACTAATGGAGTGAGGCAGGCCTTAGTACATAGACTACTACAAACCCCTATCCACTGTGCATGCAGGCCTCTAACCACCTACACACTTGTCTTTTACACCTTCAAAATCCCAGTCAGTATTTATACAATTTCCGCAAACACCCTGTTACTCCCCTTACACTTCTCCAGTGACCCATTGAGTACCATGTACTAATCCATTTACTGCGCCAAAAGCCATACACTTATAAATTCGCTGAGGCACTCTCCTTGTACTTCTCTAATGATTCAGTCAGTACCCTGGTACTTATGTAGTGAACCCGGTTTTAGCACATGGACTACTTCAAATGACTATCCATTATGCATGCAGGCCTCTAACCACCTACAGAATTATCTTTCACACCTTCATTTGCCTAGTCAGTATCTATATACTCCAATAAACACCCTGTCACTCTCCTTGCACACCTCCAGTGACTCATTCAGCAGCATGTACTAATCTATTCACTGCGCCAAAACCCAAACACTTAACAGATTTTCCAGGCACTCTCCTTGCAGTACTCTAATGATTCAGTCAGTACCCAGGTACTCATGCAGTGACCCATGCCTTAGGCCATGGACTGCTTCAAATGTCTGTCCAGTATGCATGCAGGCCTCTAGTCACCTACACACTTGTCTTTGACTTCTTTAATTAAGTAGTTAGTATCTATATACTTCAATAAACATCCTGTCACTCATCTTGCACTCATCTAGTAACTGATCCAGTACCATGTACTAATCTCTTCACTGCGCCAAAACTGAAAAACTTAAAAGTTTTACCCAGGCACTCTCCTAGCAGTAGTCTAATGATTCAGTCAGTTTCCAGGTACTCATGCAGTGACCCATGCCTTAGGCCATGGACTGCTTCAAATGTCTGTCCAGTATGCATGCAGGCCTCTAGTCACCTACACACTTGTCTTTTGCTTTTTCAATTAACTAGTCAGTATCTAGAAACTCCAGTAAACACTCTTTCAGTCCACTTCCACACCTCTACTGACTCATCTGGCACTATGTAATAATCTATTCACTGCACCAAAACACAAAAACTTAAAAAGATTAACCTAGGCACTCTCCTTGCAGTAGTGTAATGATTCAGTCAGTACCGAAGTAATCATGCAGTGTCTGAGGTTTTAGCTCATGGACTGTTTAAACGTCTATCCAGTATGCATACAGGCCTCTAGTCACCTACACACTTGTCTTTGACTTCTTTAATTAACTAGTCAGTATCTATATACTTCAATAAACATCCTGTCACTCATCTTGCACTCATCCAGTGACTGATCCAGTTCCATGTACTAATCTCTTCACTGCGCCAAAACTGAAAAACTTAAAAGTTTTACCCAGGCACTCTCCTAGCAGTAGTCTAATGATTCAGTCAGATTCCAGGTACTCATGTAGTGAACCATGCATTACCACATAGACTGCTTCAAATGTCTATGCAGTATGCATGCAGTCTTCTAACATACTATAGACTTGTCTTTAACAGCTTGTATTCCCCAGTCAGTATCCATGTACTTCCAGCAAACACCCTGTCACTCCCCTTGCACTCTTCCAGTGACTTATTCAGCACCATGTAGTAATGCATTCACTGCGCCAAAACTGAAACACTTATAAATTCAACCAGGCATGCTTCTTGCAATAGTCTAATCATTCAGTCAGTACCTAAGTACTAATGGAGTGAGGCAGTCCTTAGCACATGGATTGATTCAAACGTGTTTCCACTATGCAGGAGGTCTCTAAGTACCAACACAATTGGTTTTCAGACCTTCAATTTCCCAGTCAGTATCTATAAACTCCAATAAACACTCTGTCACTTCAATTGCACACCTCCACAGACTCATTTAGCACTAAATACTAATCTATTCACTGCACCAAAACCCAAAATCTTAAAAAGATTCACCCAGTCACTCTGTTTGTAGTGCTCTAATGATTCAGTCAGTACTCAGGTAGTTTTGCAGTGATCCAAGTGTTACGCTATGGACTGTTTCAAACGTCTATCCACTATGCATGTAGGTCTGTAGCCACCTACAAACTTGTCTTTCACACCTTCAATATCCCAGACAGTATTCATTCAGGTCCCGTAAACACCCTGTCACTCCCCTTATACTTCTCCAGTGAATTATTCAGCACCATGTACTAATGTATTTACTGCACCAAAATACAAATACTTATAAATTAATTCATCCTGGCACTCTCCTTGCAATACTCAAAACATTCAGTCAGTATCTAAGTACTATTGGACTGAGACAGGCCTTAACATATGGATGGATTCAAACATGTATCCACTATGCATGTAGGTCTCTAATCAAATACACACTTGTCTTTCACACCATCAATATCCATGTCAGTATTCACACACTTCTAGCAAACACCCTGTCACTCACCCAGTGTGTCTCCTTATAGTACTGTAATCATTCAGTCAGTTAGCATGTAGTGTTTTAGTGAGGCAGGCTTTAGGGCATGAACAGCTTCAAAGTAGTATGCACTATGCATGTAGTGTTTTAACCATTGTCACACTTGTGCTTCAGGGCTATAGTTTCTTAGTCAGTTTTGATATAAAATGTGTTTCTACAGTAATAGAATAGTATAAACTTGAAAGTTATTAATATACATTTATTTGTGATTCTTTCTTACAGATACTGTTTTTCAACGTTAAAATAGAGAAATCATGCCAATAAAAAAAGAAAAAGAAAAGAACAGAGACAGGAGAATTACTTGAAGAAACATCAACCACAAGTATTGAATAAACAAGATAATGTGGCTAAAATGAGAAAATCTTCTGGTAAGATCACAAAGCAATTTATTGAAAATGTTTGTAGGACCAAACAGAATGTACAGAATGCTGAAACCACTGAGAATGCTTCAACTAGAAAAAAAATTCAAAATAAGAGGAAAAGCAAAAAAGCAAATGGTCAGTCAAAGGAGACAAAGTATGGTGAAAGAAGGCAAAATCAGTATAAGGAATTACGCAAAAAAATATTTTACAAGAGAGTAGTACATAATTTGCTGAAAGATGTGAAGAAATATAAACAGAGAGCTCTATTTTTATAAAAAGAAGCATTTTGAAAACATTGTTGAAAAGGCTTTTGAAGTAGAAGGAAACTTTTCATATTAGTATTAAACAGAATTCGATCACTAGATAAACCAATCCATTTAATGAAGGCCAAATGTAGGAGGAAAAGAGTAATTAATAGGAAACAAAATGTGATTTTTTTAGGGAGAATGGAAACACAGTTCCAGTTCAGAGCCTTTCTTTAATGAAGAGAGTTATTTACAGAGCAAAAAATTATTGTATGCAGTTGACACCAGTGGTAGAGGTTATGAGGTTAGAGATGGTTGTCCAATTGAGAAAGAGAAAGTGGTTGAAAGAAATGCAGAAGAAATGATAGCTGATGAAGTTCTAGGGAGACGTCCTAAACACCATGTGTACACTTGGGATTGCAGTAGTATTTGTAGTGTACGACAGGAATCTATTGATACATTTTGTAGTTTTTTACGAGGATATAGTAAAACAAGTGTTAAACAAAAGATTAAGGTGTTGCAAGGACTAGACCCTTGCAGAGTGAGAAAACATACTGGTTTGCAAGGTCATTCTCCGGCTTGTCTTTCTAGGAAAGTTTGTCAAAGTGTTTTTCACCATTTCAGGAGGCTGGCAGTACATCATACTCAAATGCGGAAGTTAGTGAGAAGATTGTATTATGCAAAAAGTCCAGCACTAAAGTTAAATGAGTTGAACAGTGTTCTTTTGCGTGAGTCAGTATCAGATGTGAAGAAGGTTTGTCATGATATTGAGTTTTGTTACTTTTGTCCTCAGCAAGAGAGTGCAGAAACTGACACATTAGTAGAACAAAATGTTGAAGACAATGGAGAACCCGTAATTACAAAAAAATTTGATGATGAAATAACAACGTTTAAGGTAATTTTAGGTGAAAGACCAAATGTTGCTTGTATTTGTTGTCAGTGAAGTCACTATAAAAATCAGACTAGTGGTGTCAATCTGTATTTAAAAAGTGAAATATAGGATAATGATAAGTGGATGGAATTTGCAACTTATTTGTTGGTAGAGGATTGTTTTGATTTGGGATCTGAGCAGCGTATTTGCAAATATTGTTATAACAAATTAGATGAGAATAAAAGGCCTGCTAGAGCTGTTCATAATAATCTAGAGTTGGTTGCTATTCCTCCAGAGCTGATAGATTAGATTTAAATATGTATGAGTCTAATCTCATTCAAAGTGTTGACCCATTTCAGGCTATTGTTCGTATGGAGCCTAAAACAGGTAAATTACCTCCATCAGAGTTGCAAAGAGGATTGAAAGGAAGAGTTGTGTATTTAATGTTAGATTTAAGGAAAAATATTGAAACTATCGGTGTAGACCATGCAGAAAATGAGCCACTAGTCATTCTAGTTAATGGTGTTCCTACTAAGAATAAGAAAAACAGGCTAGAGTTAGTGGATGTTAGAAAAGTGCAAAAGGTATCATTGTATCTGTTAAAAAATAATGATTACTATAGAAATGTGTTTGTAGGAGAAGAAGAAATATATTTAGCAGAAGATACTGAAACATTAAGTGGACAAATTGAAAAAGTGGACATGTCCAGATGTGAAGAAATCTATGAACGTTACAGTGTACATCCACTTCATTCCAAAGAGGTGATGATGAATACGATTGAGTTGTTTCAAATGAAAAAAGCAACAGGAAGTCCCATGAGTGTATGGGAAAAGAGTTTGGAAGCTCGTTGTTTCCCGCAGTTGTTTCCAACAGGAAAAGGTGGACGATATGATGAACTTCCTGTGCAGATTCCTGCATCTGAATATCGGACAACAAGATTATATGCAGAAGATCCAAGATTTTGACAATGTATCCCTTATATGTTTCATCTTCTGTTTAAAAGTGACTTGTCTGGACTTTCATATGCAGTAAATCACATTTTAAAATCTGGAATGCATCTGCAAAATGTAACTGCAAAGGATTTTATGGATAAAGTGCATCAGAGAGATTATCATTTAGAATCTCAGTTGATTAATCTGATGGCATGTCAGCGTGGGACTAATGAATATTGGTACCGTCGTCATGGAGAACTGAAATATATGCTACGGAACTTGGGAACTCCTACATGGTTTGTTACACTAAGCTGTGCTGAGTATGCTTGGGACGATTTACTTGAATTTCTTTGAGAGGCAAATTCCAATATAAAAAATATTGAATACAAGACACCTGGAGAATTGTGCTCCTTGGATCCTGTTAATATATGCAGATATTTCAATCATAGATTTGAAGCTATGATGTCTTTCGTCTGCAATAAAAAGAATCCTCCTCTTGGAGAAGTTGTGGATTTATTTTGGAGAAAGGAGTATCAAGCAAGAGGTGCTCCTCATATACACATGTTGTTATGGATCAAGGATGCCCACAAATCTGGAACAGATTCAGATGAAACTGTTTTGTCTTTCATTGAAGATGATGCCACATGTGCTGTACCCAATAGCAGAGAAGATAACAACTTAAAACAACAAGTCTTACGATTCCAAAGCCATAGGTGTGGAAAATACTGTAGACGAAAGTACAAGTCAAAGGATAAGTTCTATACCAAATGTCATTTTGGATTTCCACGTCCTGTATTATCCAAAGGAAGAGTGAACAGTTTTATGTCAGCTATGCAACATACCATCCCAAGAAAGTCACCTACAACTTAAGAAAAAGCGAAGAATCGAAATACATAAATGACTACAATCCAATTATTGTATCCATGTGGAACGCTAACATGGATATTCAGTATGTTACGGACAATTCCATTGCTGTTGCTCGATATGTAACGTCATACATTACTAAATCAGAAAAGACTGAATTGAAAGAAATGTGGGAAGAGATTTCTCAGGAGAAGACTCTAAGTAAGAAATTATACAGTTTCAGTTTGAAGATGTTATTGCATTGTGAAATTGGAGCATATGAATGTTCAGATCGGTTATCATCTGCAAGTCTATATTCCAAAAGTAGAAGAATCATTTGGTTGAGTCTAGGTCTTGCAGGAATACGAAATTGGGTACTGAAATCAGTTAAATAAATTGAATATTTAGCAGAAAAAGAACCAGACAGTACATATATTTTGAAAACGAATATGTTGGACACATATTACCCAAACAGAAGTCATCACCTTGAGAACATGTGTCTCTATGAAGTGCTGCAAAACTACACTTTTAAACGGAATACTACAGAGAACATCAATGATGGAAAATATGCAGTGATTGGTTCCGAAGGATGTCTGGTGAAACAAAGGAAATGAAATATAATTAATCACAGGAAACTGAGTTGCAACACTGCTGACAAAAGGGAATTTTACTATTCAGCCCTTTTGCAAATGTTCAAACCGTGGCGTTCAGAATTGGAATTACTTGGAGATTTTCAGAGCTATGAAGATTCATTTAATGCTTGTAAAGATAGCATACAATGCAGTGCTTTTGCAAATTATGTGAAAATGTTGAATGATGAAATTGATCAAGAAGCTACAATTGCAGCTGAGATTGCTAGAGACAGTTCTCAAGACAGTCAAAGTTCTGCTGCACTGAGTCAAGAAGATCCCCTTTGACAACCAATTGTTGAAAATGAAGCAGCGACTGCCAGTAATAAGGTGGAAACAGCAATGTATCAAGCTCAAGAAGATGTAATACAGTTAGGAAACTTGGAAGAACAACTAAATGTTGAACAGAAACAAATATATCAACAAGTGAAAGAGCACATTGACCATGGATTACTTCATGAAAAGAAAGGGTGCTCATGTACATCATTTCAACCTATGTGAGTGGTCAAGCTGGAACAGGAAAACGTTTCTTAATTAAAGTAATTACAAGTTATCTGCAGAAAACAACTGAGTCGCATTTGTCTTGTGTTGTCACTGCTCCAACTGGGTTGGCAGCACATAACATTAAAGGAATTACTTTACATCGTTTACTAATGCTACCAGTAGAGCATGAGAACAAATTGGAATACCACAAGCTATCTGGAGAAGCTTGTTGTGAAGCTTCAAGAGTCGTGAAGAAAATGAAACTTCTAATTATTGATGAGGTGAGCATGGTCTCAAACTTGATGCTTGCCTTTGTGCATTTAAGAATGCAGCAAATTCTTAAGATGACTCTCTTATAGAGTCAGTCACGCACCTATAAAATCATCCATTCACATACTTATACACCCACTCATTCTTCCATAGGCCTTTCCCTATATATATTAAACATATTTAAACTTTACAGAAACACAGACTCACTGGATGACGTCATCAGTGATGTCATCAGTGATGTCATTTGAGATGTCATCAGTGATGTCATCAGTGATGTCACTGACCATGTCATGAGTGATGTAATATGTGACGTCATCAGCAGTGCATTGTGGGGGCGCGAGTTATAGTTAGCTGAACTAACTATAATGGGGGAATTTCTAGGGTTTTGTACGAGGGAAATGTCCAGCTAACTATAACGCCCCTGAAACCTATGTTTTTTTGGGTGAATTTCTAAGGTTTGTTAAATGCCAATTCCTAACTATAACGTGCATAAAACCTATGATTTTTCAGTGAATTTCAAAGATTTTTTAAATGCCAATTCCTAACTATAACGTGCATGAAACCTATGGTTTTTTCAGTGAATATATATATATCTAGAGTTGCAATTGGGCATTTGCCCATCACATATTGACAAACTTTCAATTCAGACACTAATTCGCGTCTACTCTAGCCCTCGGCAACTATTCCTCTATTTTGTGAGGTGCTATGCATGGAAATGTATACGTTCAGTTTTTAAGTCGTTCTTGGCAGTGATATTGTTTAACTGGTTTAAACTCATGCTATAAGTTATTCCCCACGGCTCTGGCAGATTTTCCAGCATGTCTACAGTCTAATTACATTAATCCAATTACTATGTCTTCACTGGATATAGGATATGCTGCCGACATTCATTTATTAATTCTGTCTAGTCGGTTTTCATTTACATCAAGATCTCGCAACTATGAGATAATGTATTTAACTATGTCAGTTTGTGTTGTATCAGTATTGGTGACCATTCCAAGATGGATGCCAAAAACAAGGTCGGATGTAGGCTTTTTCAAATTGAGTGCCTTTTCTATGTCTTTTGTTGATATATGCACGTCATGTAACACTGTAAGAATCGTGTGATCAAGACACTTTTGGTGTCGAAACGTGTAGCGGTTTACAGGAATAAAACCCTGTGGTTGGCAATGGACTTCTGAGTGTGCATCTTTACTTCGAGTAACTTTTGGATTATTTATATACCGGCTTGGGTTTCTGCCGGCGGATGCACCACCTGGCAACGGGACTGATCCCGGAAGGACCCGGATATGTTTATTATACATTGGAGGGATCATATGGCGGCCGCATCAAAGAAGAAAGAACTTATCGATGAATGGAGAGTGTCGGGAACGCTGAAGCTGTACAATATGAAGGTGAGCCTGTTTTCCTGGCGACGCTGACTTGGGAGGGAGGCGTTCGTACACTTGTGGCCGGGCGGACTTCCTGTTTGGCGGTAGCACCGGGGCATCAGATTTAACCTTCTGGAGTATGAGCCAGTGGCGGTAAAACAGATTTAGAGACTAGATAATTATTTTATGGTCGCGGGAGTGTTCGCACCAGCATCCGTAAATCTGTAAATTACCCACAGAACTTTTGATATACATTTGGCACCAGGAACTGCCTACAAGAGGCAGGGAAGACATTTGGCAACACAGGGATTTAAAGGAGCGGTGGTCTAATACCGCACATTTCCTTTTCACCATGACGTGTAGAACTTTGGTGCACTACACAAAACTTTTTTCTTAACACAGCAGAATTGACATGGATGTTGAGGATGAAAGGCGGAAGGAGGCGCAGACACTATTCGCTCGAGCACCAGGAAAGGGTACGAGTGCAAAGCCAGTGGCAGATAAACCTGAAGGGAGCATGTTGAATATCAAACTGAGACGGTATGAGAAATTAAAAAAACAAGAAACCTCTAAATGGTGGGAGGCGATCTCCCTTATGATACCACGGGGTTTAAGGATTTACATCACCCCATCACACGAATCACCCAATCCACAGATGCTTGATGAATGGGCTGCAAATTCAGCAGCCAGCTCAAAGAACATGCTGAGCATACTGGTGAAATACGCATGGGAAGACCAAGAGGCAATCATAAAGGAACTGAAAGAAATGGAGGAAGACTTCAACAAAATTACAGAACAAGATAATATCAAAAAATTTAAGGATGAACTTAAGGGAAGACTGAAAAAATATGAGGATGACATCAAATTCCGTAAACAAAGGAAATTACATAGAGACTGTGGTGACTATGAGAGTGGCCAGATTTTAACTTATAGCCCTAAGTATGACCATTTATACAGTCAAGAGAATACCTGAGAAAAAGGTATCATTGATTCTGTTGTCCTAGCAGACACACAAGAAAATGTATTAATAAGCGATTCTGATACCGAAGGCTCCATACAAACAGCCAGCATGGCCTCTGATGTGCAAATTACAACCAAACCTGCGACTTTTTTAGACGAGTTCTGGGTGTTGAGAACACGACGACAAAGAGAACAGGCACAATCAACACCACAAACATCACAAAGAACTCAAGGACAAGGTCGGGGGAGAAGGAGAGCAAGAGGCAGGGGCGCTTTAAGAAAAGACGTCTCAAATGGAAACAAAGGAGACTTAAACAAAGAGCCAATGGGAACCAGGCGTGGGGGCTACAGAAGAGCCGAATAAATATGAATAGTACAATGGTAAATCGAACTATTATTAACCTCTCATCAAGCTCACTAACTGAAACTGAAAAAATTACCTTATGTCTAGGATTGACCTTTTGTCCTACGGAATTGTTTAATTACACTAATACTAGGGTAGACATTTTCAAATTCATCCGCAAGTTGAAACTGGAGAAATGGCACTCTTTATTTAATAACAGACCCACAGAAAATATGACAGTAACATCTGGTGAAGAAAGAATTTTTCCTGAACTAACTGTGGGAGATGCTAATGTATTGCAAACTGTGTACAGCTTGAGCAATGTATTAGCAGAAGAGGAGGAGGGTATGCACTCACAGGGCCTTAGTACTGATAGAGCAGCATGTACTCCTTTCAAACCTAAATCGATTTTTTGTCCGGTTCTTCCTCATGACTCGATAGATACCTTTCACAAGGTGGTCACCAAAGAACTTAACAAACATAAGTATAAAACAGTGATGGGTAACAGTGTGAGGTTTAATTTATCCACAAAACAAAGGGATTTCATTACCTCTCTTGCTGAAGACAAGAATGTTGTCATTAGGCCATCTGATAAAGGTGGCAATATTGTATTCTGGGGGAGACAATTATACATCGAAGAAGTATGAAAACAATTGAGCGATGTGAATTTCTATGGTAGTAGCAACACTACAGAGTACAATTTGAGCATAACTGGTACATGGGAAAGACTAGCTCTCTGGCAGGAGGCAGGTCTGATTACGTGGCCAGAATATTGTTTTCTTAAAAAAGACTATCCTAAATTACCTATATTGTACCTTTTGCCAAAGCTACACAAGGATTCAACAAAACCGCCGGGTAGACCCATTGTGTCATCAATAGGGAGTGTGAATGAGAATATATCTTAATATATTGATCACTTTTTGAGAGAATATGTGACACTCCTACCTTCCTATACTAAAGACACCAAGGATTTCCTTAACAAAATAGAGAGGGTGAAATGGGTTAATGATTCTATATTGATTACCCTGGACGTAAGTTCATTATACACCACTGTTGATCATGACCAGGGTATCGAGGCCTGTTTTCATTTTTTGAAAGAGAGGGATATAGGTTACCTTGAGCACACGCACATGCTTGTAGGGATGTTGAGGATATGTCTCACCAACAATATCTTCATGTTTGATGGAGGCCTCTACAGGCAAGTGCATGGTACCGCTATGGGTTCATGCTTTGCACCAAGCTTTGCAAATCTGTTCCTGGGCAAATGGGAGGAGGAGATTCGGAATGATGAAAATCTTAAACCAGACTTTAACTTAGTGAAGGTCTGGATTAGGTATCGATGATCTTTTCATTGTTTGGAGTGGTACTGAACTCGAAGCAAGGAACTTTATTCTGAAGCTTAATTCCATTCCATACAACATTGTACTCACTTCCAATATGAGTAAAGAAAAGCTTGAATTTCTTGACACTCTGGTCACAGTACAGGAGGATAGACTAGTCACTAGTCTCCATAGAAAAGAAAATGCAGGGAACAGTCTCCTTCATGCCCTCAGTGCTCATCCAGAAGCTCAGAAGTGGAGTATTCCTTTTGGGGAATTATTGAGGGCAAGAAGAAACTGTAGCACTGATGACATGTATAATCGTGAACAAGAGAAAATGCTTATTAGATTCAGGGAACGTGGATATCCAGAATGGGCTCTTACTAGGGCTCTGAATAAAATTAAAGAAACCACTAGATCTAGTACCCTGGAAGTCAAACAACAAACAACTGATGAAGTTGTAGCTAGGGTGATTACTACATTCAACCATGACTCTGTAAAAGTTAAAAAAATACTTGCCGACAACTGGAAAATCCTTAAATCAGATAACGTGATAGGTTCCAGTATAGGCGACAGAACCTTGTAACATATCGTAGGGGTAGAAGTTTGAGGGACATCTTGGTAAAAGGCGATATTTCAGAAATTCCTAACAGAAACGCCCGTAATCTCAAAGGCTTTTATCCGTGTGGTCACTGCAGGGCGTGCAAATTCAGCCACATGGTTAAGGACTTTGAGGTCCCAGGGTCAAGACGAAACAGAACTATAGGGCAATTCCTGACATGCAGTACCAGCTTCACGATATATGTCTTGGAATGCCCAAGTAAATTGAGGTATGTTGGTAGCACAACCTGCATGGTTTAAAAACGTGTTCAGGAACATCTGCAGGCCATTACCAACATAGATCTGCATTACCCCATAGCCCGCCATTTTCAGGAGAAGCATCAATCCAATAACTTTCTTCTTAGATTTTTTGCCATCGATCAGGTCAACATAGGCAAGAGGGGTGGGAATAGGGAATTATCCCTAAGGAAAAAAGAATCCAAATGGATCATAGAATTAGAAACTAGATTCCCGGGAGGGCATAACCTCGATGAGGAACTAGCCAGTCATCTACATGAAGATTAGGAGTTTTTTCTCGTTCTAACTGTGTTAAGATATGATTAATTTTACAGTATTTCTGTAGTAAACTTAAGAAGTCAATTTTTTAACGTAATTTTAATCTGGCCCTTTGTCTTGTTGTATTTCACAGGAGGAAAGAAAGGGACCCATCGTTTGCATTTTTGGTCGACACTTCACGAATACCCTACCCTTTTCTTCACCAGGATTACCTTTGCACTTTTCATCAAGACAAGAGACAATCATAAGTACTTTTTCATAAGAGTTTTTGTAATGTTTCATTATTATGGGATGTTTTGTTGTGGTGACACTTTTTTGTTTTTGTTGTGTATGAACTATAGAAAGGCCTCTTGATAGAGACACTGTGGCTTCTGTATTGCTGTAATCCTACATCTAGCACAACCATATGGGGAGTTGCAATTGGGCATTTGCCCATCACATATTGACCCGGATCTGTTTAAAAAAAATAAAAAAATATATATATATATATATATATATATATATATATATATATATATATATATATATATATATATATATATATGTGTATATATGTATATATATATATATATATATATATATATATATATTCACTGAAAAAACCATAGGTTACAGTTAGCTGGACTTTTCACTCGTACAATACCATTGAAATTCCCCCGTTATAGTTAGTTCAGCTAACTATAACTCGCGCGCCTGCAATGCACTGCTGATGACGTCACATATTACATCACTCATGACATGGTCAGTGACATCACTCATGATATCACTCATGACATCTCAAATGACATCACTGATGACATCTCAAATGACATCACTGATGACATCATCCAGTGAATGTGTGTTTTTCTGAAAATTACATATGTTTTATATATGTATATCTCAAGGTCGATGGAAGAATAAATGGGTATATAAGTGTCTAAATGGATGATTTGTTCTTGAAAAATTGATTGTATAACTGACTGATTAAGTGTATCTTAGGGAATACATGGCTTAGTGAGTAATGTTCAAATATGTAAATATCTGTATCAGTCTCTCACTTTGTGTATAAGTGGCTTCATGGGTTGGTGAGTAGCTACATGAGTGTCTATGTAGGTTATTAGTTGGTTTTTTGAGTATCAGTATGAGTGTCTGAGTGTCTGTATGGTTCGGTGGGGGGTATTACGTAGTGCATAGGTGCATGAATGAGTGACTCACTGTTTGTATGTGTTGAAGACTGTATGGGTGGATGAGTGTGTGCATGGGTGTGTTAGTGAGTGAATGACTGTCTCAATAGTGTCTTTATGAGTAACTACATATGTTTTAAACTAGTATATGTGACTATTGGTGTATATAAGTGAGTATATGTATGAGTGAGAGATTGAAAGAGTTCCTGTATGAATAAGTATGTGTTTCTATAAGTGATTGTTTAAAAGACTAAGTATGTGTAAGTTTCTGTAGAAGTAAGTGTGGTGGTGTGTGTATAACTGTATATGCAAGTAAATGGATGTTTGATTCTTTATTAGCATGAGTGACTATGTGTGTGAGTAACTCTATGGATGAGTGGCGTTGTGTAACAGGATGTATAGGTGTATGAGTACATATGATGAGTGAGTACATGTATGAGTGACTGTATAGGACTGTTGGTGAATGAGTGGATGTGTATGTGGATCTTAGAATTACTGAATAGGTTGTTGTAACTGATATTGGTATGTCCATTGTTTTGAAACTATTAGTTTCTATTTTTGAATGTGTGTATCAAAGGTTATATTAGGGGGAGAGGAGGTCTGCCACGCTATCACAAGGATGATGTCATCAATGATGCAATTTGAGATGTCATCAGTGATGTCATGAGTGATGTCACTGACCATGTCATGAGTGATGTAATATGTGACGTCATCAGCAGTGCATTGCGGGCGCGCGAGTTACAGTTAGCTGAACTAACTATAACGGAGGAATTTCAATGGTTTTGTACGAGTGAAAAGTCCAGCTAACTATAACGCCCCTGAAACCTATGGTTTTTTCAGTGAATTTCTAAGGTTTTTTAAATGCTAATTCCTAACTATAACGAACCTGAAACCTATGTTTTGTTCAGTGAATTTCAAAGGTTTTTTAAATGCTAATTTCTAACTATGCCTACAGAGATAGGCCATGTGAAGAAAGAAGAAAAAACGCACAGAAAGAAAAAAAAGAAATGCAGAAAGAAGCAACAGAAGTCCTCAAAGACGAAGAAAAGTGCAGGAAGAAGGATAACGTGCAGAAAGAACAAACAGAAGAGCAGAAAGAAGCCTTGTTGCAAAATCATCCTGTACCCTCAACTTTTTGCTGCAGTAGAGCACAAAGGAATGAAATGACAGTCTCTGCCCTTGCTGGATGTACATGTTTTACTGAGAATGTCAGACTTCATTCTCACATGACTGAGAAAGATAATGTGAATTTACAGAAAATATGCTCTCAGTTTAGCTTATAGATCACCTTACAAACCTCTGTGGGAAAAGCATGAGAAAATAGTTTTCTCTCAAACATGATTCATGATATCACAGCAGAAGGCTTTTTCACATGGTAAAATCACCTTAGAACACACCACAATTCCTAAAATGAGTATGGTACCATCAACAAATAATTTATAATGTAACTAAAGTCTTAAAAGCTTCTATTAACTGCAATGCTTTTTAATGAGGTGCTATCATGTATATTGGTCCCAAGATGGCTGCCAACACTTCTTGGATGAAGTGCTGACAGCCAATCAGATCTCACGATGAGATGTGGGGTTAGGCTTTGCCCAGATATATATGTGATTTTACTTTTGATTTTCTCAGGAACTACTGAACGGATTTACACCATTTAAGCAAAAGGCATGAGTCTGAACTGAGGACTACCTCGTTGCCAAATTTGGTGTAATTCCGTTCAGCACTTCGGGCTGTACCTTTGACTAAAGGTCCTATGGGAAAATGCATGGGGAAAATGCATTTTTGGGACCCCCCTTTTTTCTCAGCCCCCGCTTGACGAATCGGCCCGAGACTTTCAGGGTAGGAGCTGAGCAGAGCGCCCCATTAGTTTTGAAAATTTCACGAAGATACGTCAACCGGCGCCAAAGTTATTCAAAATAGAATTTTCAGATTTCCTATGGGAACTCGGTCCTAACTATAACTATCTACTGGCGACCGCCAGTAGATAATAGATTGCGGCAGAAGCAAAAATAAATAACTGAATGCACGAAATAAGTTCTTGTTTTGAGAAAAAACAACAGAAGGAGTATCGTGATATGTATATATATATATTCACTGAAAAAACCATAGGTTTCAGGGGCGTTATAGTTAACTGGACTTTTTACTCGTACAAAACCATAGAAATTCCCCCGTTATAGTTAGTTCAGCTAACTATAACTCGCGCGCCCGCAATGCACTGCTGATGACGTCACATATTACATTACTCATGACATGGTCAGTGACATCACTCATGACTTCACTGATGACATCTCAAATGACATCACTGATGACATCACTGATGACATCATCCAGTGAATGTGTGTTTTTCTGAAAATTACATTGTTTTATATATGTATATCTCAAGGTCGATGGAAGAATAAATGGGTATATAAGTGTCTAAATGGATAATTTGTTTTTGAAAAATTGATTGTATAACTGACTGATTAAGTGTATCTTAGTGAATACATGGCTTAGTGAGTAATGTTTAAATATGTAAATATCTGTATCAGTCTCTCACTTTGTGTATAAGTGGCTGCATGGGTTGGTGAGTAGCTACATGAGTGTCTATATAGGTTATTAGTTGGTTTTTTGAGTATCAGTATAAGTGTCTGATGTCTGTATGGTTCGGTGGGGGGTATTACGTAGTGCATAGGTACATGAATGAGTGACTCACTGTTTGTATGTGTTGAAGACAGCATGTGTGCAGGACTGTATGGGTGGATGAGTGTGTTCATGGGTGTGTTAGTGAGTGAATGACTGTCTCAATAGTGTCTCTATGAGTAACTACATATGTTTTAAACTAGTATATGTGACTATTGGTGTATATAAGTGAGTATATGTGAGAGTGAGAGATTGAAAGAGTTCCTGTATGAATAAGTATGTGTTTCTATAAGTGATTGTTAAAAAGACTAAGTATGTGTAAGTTTCTGTAGAAGTAAGTGTGGTGGTGTAACTGTATATGCAGGTAAGCGGATGTTTGATTCTTTATTAGCATGAGTGACTATGTGTTTGAGTAACTTTATGGATGAGTGGCATTGTGTAACAGGATGTATAGGTGTATGAGTACATATGATGAGTGAGTACATGTATGAGTGACTGTATAGGACTGTTGGTGAATGAGTGGATGTGGATGTGAATCTTACAATTACTGAATAGGTTGTTGTAACTGGTATTGGTATGTCCATTGTTTTGAAAATGTTAATTTCTATTTTTGAATGTGTGTATCAAAGGTTATATTAGGGGGAGAGGAGGTCTGCCACTCTATCACAAGGATGATGTCATCAGTGATGTCATGAGTGATGTCACTGACCATGTCATGAGTGATGTAATATGTGACGTCATCAGCAGTGCATTGCGGGCGCGCAAGTTATAGTTAGCTGAACTAACTATAACGGGGGAATTTCTAAGGCTTTGTACGAGTGAAAAGTCCAACTATAACGCCCCTGAAACCTATGGTTTTTTCAGTGAATTTCTAAGGTTTTTTAAATGCTAATTCCTAGCTATAATGTGCCTGAAACCTATGTTTTTTTCAGTGAATTTCAAAGGTTTTTTAAATGCTAATTTCTAGCTATGCCTACAGAGATAGGACATGTGAAGAAAGAACGAAAAACGCACAAAAAGAAAAAAAAGAAATACAGAAAGAAGCAACAGAAGTCCTCAAAGACGAAGAAAAGTGCAGGAAGAAGTATAACGTGCAGAAAGAACAAACAGAAGAGCAGAAACAAGCCTTGTTGCAAAATCATCCTGTACCCTCAACTTTTCCAGATGGATACTGGTGGTAGCTGAGTCTGACTAGCCAGTCCTAGAGCCAGTGCTATGTTAAAAGACACTCAGAATACAGTGAAAACACCTACATACACTAGGGCACACTATGTGTTGGGGTCCCCCTGTGATTAGCATGACTTCCTCTGTAACCCCCTAGTATATAATAGGGCAGGGGATTAAAACCACCTCTTAAAACGCACCACAGGGCGTGTTTGAACACGTCACCTCATGCCCCGTCCCCTCCCTTCCCCACTGTGTAAACACGCCCTGTAGCCGTTTTAAGTTGGGAGATTAAGTCCCCTTGAATCCTGAGGATCCCTAGGGTCCAACTAGACCACTAGGGAGCTCCAGTAAGCGCCACAGAGCTGCGTTGCAGAGAGGTGTAAAAAGTGGCACGCCTGCACCACCTCTCTGCAACGCAGAGCAGTGGTGCTTACTGGAAGCACCTGGTGGGCTAGTTGGACCCCAGGGTCCCTCAGGATTGAAAGGGAATTATTTCCCCAACTTAAAAACGCGCCACAGGGCCTGTGGGCGTTCTGAGTTGAGAGATTAAGTCCCCTAGAATCCTAAGGGTCCCTAGGGTCAAACTAGCCCACTAGGTACCTCCAGTAAGTGCCACAGAGCTGCGTTGCATGGAGGTGTAAAAAGGGGCGTGGCCTCAGAACACCTGTCTGCAACGCAGCACCTTGGCGCATACTGGAGATACCTGTTGGGCTAGTTGGCCCTCAGGGGCCCTCAGTATTGAAGGGGAATTAATTCCTCAACTTACAACTGGCCAGGGGGCGCGTTTGCAGAGTGCTGCAAGGAGGGGGCGTGGCCTCCGGCGCGATGCCGGTCTTTTATTTATTTATTTTTAAGAAGGAGGGCTGTGTGGCCCCCTTTCTTTTTCTAATTTATTAGCCCTGAGGACCCCATCCCCCAGGGTCTGCACCCTAATTTTTTTTGTTGAAAAAAATTAATTTGGCCCTCCCAAGGCCTTAATCGGCCCCGGGGACCCCAACCCCCAGGTCATGGCCTTTTTAAAAAAAAATTATTCTTTAGGAGGGGGGCTGTGTTGCCCCCCTCCTCAGGCCACTTATGGCCCCGGGGACCCCATCCCCCGGGGCCGGCCTTTGTGTTTTTATTTTTTTTTTAAATTTATATTTATAGAAACACCTTGGACATGCTGGACAAACCGTATGTACCTATCACCATGACGATTTGCGTGATATTCATTAAAAGGCGACGATGCATACAATGAATCCACGTAGAATGTATTCACACCGCTAGTGAAGCTCTGACTTGTCTGACACCCTACCGTGCCTAATCCCGGCGCCACCGCTGGTGGGTACTCTCCAAGTAGACACCCTTGTCGTTTATTTATACAAACATGGGTAGCTATTGACGGGCACATTTAATACACATGCACACCAAGCCATTCAAAGGGGATTCGACAAAAATTCGACAAAACTATGCAAGAAACCCCCTCACGGTTAATAAAACACACATCCACCACCGGATGTGTAATACTTTTTATTTTACTCTCTGGAAAGGAGACAAACCTCACTTGAGAGTCACAGCGTGCTCCTGGCTGAGCCCAATGCTGTGTTACACCCACCAGTGCCCGCCGAGTGCCACACACCTCTGTGTTGTATTCCACCAGCTAGTGCGTATGCTATGACACTCTCTAGCCCATGTGCACTGTAACACCACCCCGTGAATATGTCATGCCACACTTGCCTTCGCACGGGTTATATTGCCCCATCTAACGTGCCTTCCTCGATGCCTATGTTATAAAGCACAGCGCTATGCCATACATATTTCAATCTGGGATCCATATCTTTGTCACAGTGCATATGCAATGTTCCACTACCCAGCACATATTTTATATTACAACTTTAGAGACTACTTAGGTTACACAACACTGCCCTGTGCATATTACACTCCAAGGCGCATATCACATAGCAAGCGCTAGTGCCTGTGCTATCTCGCGCTCTCCAATGAATCTGTCATTGCGCACAATGTATTGCATATTATATTTCACGCCCCGGTTCATCTTATATCACACTTTTTGGTGCATAGTTTATACCATATACTATATCTAGTTTTCATTTGCAATCGTGCTATCAGGACTATGTTCTATATAACACTGCGTCCACCTACCCTTTTCACGGGCATTACATTTTGCGATGGGGGGTGGAGGGTCAGGGGATGTTTCTGCCAAGTGAGCCCGGAGTCACAGTCCCAAAAGTCCTTTTCTTCCTGAATAAAAGTGACATTATGCTGAATACTTGTTCATATTTTAAGTAGTTCGCACAGACACACATTTTAAAAACAATAAAGTTCCTAATACCCACCTTCTATGAACAGTTAGCTTGCTGCCCCATCCACCTCCTCCCTATCCTCTGTTGTCTGAATCCATGGACTAGCCTCCTCCCTCCTGCCATGCATGGTCTGATGTGCTGCCACTGCCCTGCATTTAGCATGATGTACCAGTCCACTCATCCTGCCCTCCATTGCCCAATTCTATGGCCCATCATTGACCTCCTGCTTAGCCTCTGTGCTTTGCTTGCTGCCCCTATTCTCCTTCCCCCTGCCCTCCGATGTCTTTGTGCATGCCCCTGCTCCATCCTTTTTGACCACCATGTTCCATGGACCTGCCACTCCTATCTACTCTGAGTGTTCTGTTGAGCTGCCACTCCCCTACCACCTGCCTAGCATTGTCAGATGACTGTAACCTGTCCCTGCCACCTCCACCCTGTCTGTCCACATGCCATGCCCCTATCCCCTTCCTCCTGTCCTCCATGGTCCATTTTACTGCCACACCCTTCTGCCCTCCCTGGTCTGTTGTGCTGCAACTGCTCCTCCTGCCTGCCCCGCACGGTCTGTTGTGAGGCCCCTTCCCCTGAACTCTCTTGTCTGTGCCCAGGTCCTGACCCTCCCTTCTATCCTCCATGGTCCTTTGTGCATGCCCCTGCACCCTCCTTCTTGCCCATCATAGCCATTGTGCTGCCACTTACCCTCCCGCTTGCCATGCATGGTCTTCTGTGCTGCCATGGCTCCTCCCACCTTCCCTGTGTGGTCAGCTAGCTGCTCCTGACCCCCTCCCACCTTCCCTCCATGGTCTGTGTGTATGCCATCATAGTCTCACTGTTGCTCTCCATGGTGTGTCTTGTTTCTACTGCCCATCCTGCCTGACCTCCATGGTCATCTTGCTACTCCTGCCCTGCCCCCTTTCCCCAGCCCTCTGTTTCCATGTGCAGACCCCTATTCCCTCCCTCCTGGCTTGTCGGTTCCATTGTAATGCCCCTGATCCGTCCCTCCTGCCCTTTATGGTCTGTTATGCTGCAGCTTTCTCTCCTGTCTGTCCATTATGGTCAGCTAGCTACCATTGCCCCTTTCCCCTCTGTTGTCTGTTGTCCATGTGCATGGTCCTGTCCCCTCCCTATTGCTTTCTATGGATTGTTGTGCTGCACTCCCGTCCCGCATGCCCTGTGTGGTGTATTGTGCTGCTGCAAACCCTGATACCTGCCCTGTAGGGTCAGTTTGGTGCACCTCTCAATGTCCCTCCTGTCCTCTGTTATCCGAGTCCATGTCCCTACCCCAATTCCTCCTGCCTACCATGATCCAATGTACCATACTTGCGAACATTTTGAACTTGGTAAGAGGGAGATTTTGAAATAAAACTGGGGTATTGATTTTCCCCTTTGAGTGACATTGAAAAAGAGAAGATTGTAGACAGGAAACAGATCAAGTAAAGCCCATTTGAGCTTAAAAACATTGGACGTTTCCAGGCTGAAACGGGTCTGTTGGCATGTATGGTTGTATGACCACTGCCTCTTCCTTCTGCCCACAATGGTCTATTATATTGCCACAGCCTCTCTTGCCAGTCCTGTATTGTTGGTTTGTTGCCCCTACCCCCCTTTCCACTGCCCTCCATAGACTGTTGTGCTGCCACTGCCCTTCCTGCCTGCCTAGTGTGGTCAAATTGTTGCCTCTGCACTCTCCTACCTGCCTTCAATTTTCAGAGTCCGTGCCCCTGGCCTCTGCCTCTCAACAGTATCCCAATGAACAACTAGATTGCTAACATTCTATATTTATTACAAAAGTGTGGAATGCCTCAAGTCATCTTGATGTAATCAAAACTGTAATGCCTAGAGCATTTCCTTTAGAAATTACATATATGAGAGGGTCTTATTTGCATCAAAATTATGGTTAGTGCTCTAAAAAACTAAAATGAGGACATATTTTCTGAGTTTTCAAATAGTGACAAAGAACTTTTAAATTACTTGTAATATTTTTGTTTTTTATCCAGTTGACCACTTGATTAAATGTTGCACCTAGGGGAGAGGATGTGGTGTTACTTCCAGAGCTGCAACTGGGAAACCAGGTTGGAGTTTCTGCTTCAGCTCAACATTCTGTGATTCTGGTTAAATCACTTAATCTCCCCATGTCTACAACCAAAATGAATTTGATCTTGTGTGATGTAACCAATGTTCATGTAAAGCACTCCAATACCTGACAAGTCTGCACTATATAAAACTGCAAACACACAAAAAATAAGTGTTTTGCACACTTCTGTCATTGGGCTACATTTGGGCTACATCTGGGTGATATTTGGGCTACATTTGGGCTCTTTTGTCTTTGGTGGCCATCTTGGGAGATTTATTTGTTATGAAGTTTCCTAATTTCCTTATTTACTGCAGTCTCCTCAGTAGGAAATAATTTCAGTTTTTTACTTTGATTCCATCAAGAAGGCATTCAGATCTGTCACACATTTTCCATAAATTCTGAATGTTAGCACTCTAGTTGCTCATTAGATCACTGTAGTAAAGCTACTGCTCACCAGGCAAGTCTGCTGCTGGTATTCAAAGTGCATGTTTCAGTCTGCATGTCAGAATGTTTTTATGAAATAAAAGAGGATTTCAGAAGTCAAAATGTGCCCTAGTTTTTCTTTCTGCAGCACTAATCATAATTTATATGGCAAAATGAACCCCCTCATTTTGTTCCTTTGTAAATTAAATGTTTTAAGTGTTACCACTTTATTCCAATCAAGATGGCTTCAGGTGTGCCATACTTTTGTCATAAGTAAGACTGTTAGCGCTCTAGTTGTTCTTTAGAGCACTCTGGGAAGCTGCAGTAGAACACAAAGGAATCAACTGACAGTCTCTGCCCTTGTTGGATGTACATGTTTTACTGAGAATGTCAGACTTCATTCTTACATGACTGAGAAAGATAATGTGAAATTACAGAAAAACATTAATATATTTTTGCTTTATTAAAATCAGTAAACCATTGAATGCTGTGCAATAATACTGCTAAAGGAAAACTTGTCAAGCGATATTATCGCGTCCCTGCCCCCCTGCACCCCTCCCCTTAACCCTGACGGCAATTCTTTTATTTCTATTCCCCTTTTTTTCCATTTTTGTTGGCTGTGTATTTATTCCCACAAAATACGTACATTTCAAACCATACGTAATGTACTAATTTACCGTCACCCTTGGCTGTATATTTATTCCCACAAAATACGTACATTTCAAACCATACGTAATGTACTAATTTACCGTCACCCTTGTAAAAACGTATGGGTGGGATATAAAAGGTGTCAGCCAGCGTGCCTCCTGCCATTTCCCCCTCACTTTTGCAGCTGGCCAGACGTGAGCCCTACGTTCCTAGCGAATCGGTAAGTTGTATCGAAAAAGAAACAGCAAAGTTGGGAGCTTCCTTTAATAATAAGAATTGTTTTTTCACCAAATGTACACTCTTTGCAACATTAATCAATTGTGTAATGTATATTTGTCGGTGTGTTTACGCAGTTATGGGCTGAAAGTTAATAGCTCACTATTCTATATTAGGACTTTAAGTTATAAATTGCAAGTCACCAACGGATGTCTCTTTTGAAAGCATTAATCTGCAGATCTGTTCCCATCCTATGCACTCTGTAATCGACTTCGTACATGTTCTTTGCAGCAGGCATATTAACCCTCTGCACTAACTTCACCGAGGTCACAACCTCAACTATACAAAACACGGATCTTTTCGCCAAATGTACCCTCTTTGCAACATTAATCAATTTTGTAATGTATATTTGTCGGTGTGTTTATGCAGTTCTGGGCTGAAAGTTAATAGCTCACTATTCTATATTAGGACTTTAAGTTATAAATTGCAAGTCACCAAAGGATTTCTCTTTTGAAAGCATTAATCTGCAGATCTGTTTCCATCCTATGCACTCTGTAATCGACTTCGTACATGTTCTTTGCAGCAGGCATATTAACCCTCTGCACTAACTTCACCGAGGTCACAACCTCAACTATACAAAACACGGATCTCTTTCCAGGATGGTAATTCATCACGCAAGTTTCCTACACATTTCTGTGAGGCCTGGTAATTGCCGGCGGAAAGAAACGCTGCAGCAGGTGCTTCGAAAGAGACAATGTTTTTTTGCCCGTAAGCCAAAGGAGTGAAAGTGTAGGAGTCACATGTCACCCATACTGGTAGGCAGTAGTTTAAGAGTGCTTGGTGTGGAGAAGCACAAACGCAGAGTCGAAAAAGAAACAGCAAAGTTGGGAGCTTCCTTTAATAATAAGAATCGTTTTTTCACCAAATTTGCCCTCTGTGCAACATTAATCAATTTTGTAATGTATATTTGTCAGTGTGTTTACGCAGTTCTGGGCTGAAAGTTAATAGTTCACTATTCTACATTAGGACTTTAAGTTATAAATTGCAAGTCACCAACGGATGTCTCTTTTGAAAGCATTAATCTGCAGATCTGTTTAAATCTGCGGTATGAAGGCTCCGGACCCGCGATGTTAAACTCACGTTGCGATGGCAGCGCGTGAATCTGAATTCGTTGTAATGGGTGTTTCCCCCATGAAGCGGTGGTAGCGCAGCGCGCCTGCTTGCGATACGCTTTTTTGACGTCCTCATCTGAGGCGCCGAGGCGGGCCAGGCCTATGCTTTTGTACTAATTAATCTACCCACGCACGGTTGCTAAAAATATAAATAAAAGAAAATCGCAGCACCTCCGTCACAATATCACACAATTCAAGCGGGCAAAACTGCTTATTTTACCTGAATGCTTATTGCAAGCCTCGTGGCGGCCACGGACTACTGCTTGCAGAGGCTGAGTGAAGTTTCACTCCCCCAGCCAATCACTGGCTAGAGCCCAGTCATGGGCTGCTAGCCAATCAGATGCCGCCAAAGGCTCTCTGCAAGCTTCGGATTGGCTGTGAGCCCCAGAGTGCCCACAGCCTGTTGTTTTAACGTGATTAAAACGTGATTAATGTCTACATGTCACTCGGACATAAATAGACAATAAATCTTCTTGCCCGTCAATATAAACAACATGGTTCGGGCGTCTGGCGATATGATTCCCCCACCCCTGCCTCTGTGGGAAAAGTATGAGAAAATAGTTTTCTCTCAACCATGGTTCGTGATATCACAGCAGAAGGCTTTTTCACATGGTAAAATCACCTTAGAACACACCACAATTCCTAAAAATGAGTATGGTACCATCAACAAATGATTTATAATGTAACTAAAGTCTTAAAAACTTCTATTAACTGCAATGCTTTTTAATGAGGTGCTATCATGTATATTGGTCCCAAGATGGCTGCCAACACTTCTTGGATGAAGTACTGACAGCCAATCAGATCTCACGATGAGATGTGTGGTTAGGCTCCGCCCAGATATGTATATGATTTTACTTTTGATTTTCTCAGGAACTACTGAACAGATTGACACCATATATGCAAAAGGCACATGCCTGACCTGAGGACTACCTCTTTGCCAAATTTCAAGTAATTCTGTTCAGCCGTTCGGGCTGTACCTTGGACTAAAGGTCCCTATGGAAAATTGCATGGGGAAAATGCGTTTTGGGACCCCCCTTTTTTCTCAGCCCCCGCTTGAGGAATCCCCCCGAGACTTGCAGGGTAGGAGCGGAGCGGAGAGCCCCACCTATTTTGAAACTTTCGCGAGGATTCGTCAACCAGCGCCAAAGTTATTCCAAATAGAATGTTGCAGATTTCCTATGGAAACACGGTCCTAACTATAACTATCTACTGGCGACCGCCAGTAGATAATATATATATATATATATACACGCAAATATATATTAGTATGTAAATATATATATTACCTACTCGCCTGTAGGTAGTTATAGTTAGGACCTATTTTCCACAGGAAATTCGCAACATTCTACTCCCAATAACTTTGGCGCCGATGGACAAATCTTTGCGAAATTTTCAAAACTTGTGGCCTGCTCCGGTCCGCTCCTATCTTGAAAGTTTCGGGTTGATTCGTTAAGCGGGGGCCGAGAAAAAAGGGGGTCCCAAAATGTGTTTTCCCCATGCAGTTTCCCATAGGAAACTTTAGACACTGCTACAGCCCGAACTGCTGAACGGAATTACACCAAATTTGGCAAAAAGGTAGATCTTGAACCAGATAGAACCCTTTTTGTTAAATGGTGTAAATCTGTTCAGTAGTTCCTGAGAAATTCAAAATGAAAAAAGTTTCGATATCTATGGCCGCGCAGGATCCGCGCACCCTCCCGATCACAAGCTTTTTGCTAATTGGCTGTCAACACTCCAAACCAGGAAATGTTGACAGCCATCTTGTGCCTCAAGAAATCAGTGAAACAAATGCGCAAAATGCAAAAGAGGGGAAGGGTAGAAACACCCTGACCCCCACGCCTGCTCAGGGGTTCCCACAAGGACCCCCACGGCCCAAAAAACAATAAAAAAAAAAATCGGCAAAATGCGCGACGGATCCGCGGATCCGGCCGCGAAAAAAAACAATGAAGCGCAGGCTCCAGCACTTTGTTGCTATTTAGCCCCCGGGTGGGCCAAGTCCTGGGAGCAATATGTTAATTGGAATGGGGGCATAGAGGGGCCCCCCAGCCCTGGGGACCGCTACCCCTGGGGCTTTTCTAAAATATGTGCGGGGGGCTCACAGCCACCCCCAAGCCCCAGGGACCGCCACCCCCTGGGGCTTTAAGAATTTATTTGCGGGGGGTCACCCCCGGGGCTTGTGTTGCATTTAAAAAAAAAACCTGTGTGGGGGCTCTCCCCCCACATGCCCCGGGGACTGCCAACTCCCTGGGCAATTAGGAATGTTGGGAGGGGGACCGTGCGGCCCCCCTCCTATAGCCCCATCAACCCCAGGGCCGGCTCCTGCAGTGTTCCGGGGTTTGCTATGGCAGGGCAGGAGCCTCATGGCTCCCACCCTGCCATAGCAAACTCTTCTGGTTTTTGGAAGCGAGAGTAGGAAACCTGCTCTCTCTTCCAGAAATCAAAAACCTGCTCTCTCTTCCAAAAATCATCAAAGCTGATTGCTTTTCCACATTGGGAGCTGCATCTTAGCAGCTCCCCATGTGGAAAAGCAATGCGGGCTCCCGCAGGAGGCGCGGAGCCGGTGGGACCATGGGGAGATTCCCCAACAGAGAGGGCCAGCCCGGGGGATGGGGTCCTGCGGCTATTGGTGGCCCGGGAGGGGGGCCACGTGGCCCACCTCCCCAATTATAATTTATTTTCAAAAATAAAATAAAGGAAAGGCTGGGCCCGGGGGATGAGGTCCCAGGGGCCAATTATGGCCTTGGGAGGGGGGCCACGCAGCCCCATTCCAAATTTCTTTTGAAGAAAAAATTAAAAAGGGGTCAGGCCCTGGGGGATGGGGTCCCCAGGGCCAAAACATTAGGAAAAGAAGAGGGGTCACACAGCCCCCTTCTTAAAAAAAAAGTTAAAAAAAGACCGGCATAGCGACGAGGCCCCACCCCCTCCAAGCAGCACTCTACAAACGCGCCCCCTGATGCGTTTTCAGATGGGGAACTAATTCCCCTTGAACACTGGGGTTCCCCGGGGGCCAACTAGCCCACTAGCAACCTCCAGTTTGCGCCAGGGGGCTGCGTTGCAGAGAGGTGTTATGAGACCACGCCCCTTTTTACATCTCTCTGCAATGCAGCTCTGTGGCACTTAATGGAGGTACCAGGTGGGCTAGTTGCACCCCAGGGACCCTCAGAATTCAAGGGGAGTTAATCCCCCAACTTAAAACGCACCACGGGGCACGTTTACACGGTGGTGAAGGTAGGGGGCAGGGCTTGAGGTGATATGTGCGCAAACACGCCCTGTGGTGTGTTTTAAGTTGGGGAATTAATTCCTCTTCAATCCTGAGGGTCCCTGGGGGCCAAGTAGTCCACCATGTACCTTCAGTAAGTGCCACGGAGCTGCGTTGCAGAGTCTTGTAAAAAATGGGGTGGCCTCTGAACACCTCTCTGCAACGCAGCTCTCTGGCACTTATTGGGGGTACCTGGTGGGCTAGTTTGCCCCAAGGGACCCTCAGGATTGAAGAGGAATTAACCCCCCCACTTAAAATGTGCCACAGGGCGTGTTTGCAGACATGTGACCTCAGGCCCCGCCCCCTTCCTTCACCATCGTGCTAAGGCGCCTCGTGGCGAGTTGGAAGTTGGGGAATTAATTCCCCTTCAATACTGATGGTCCCTGAGGGCCATCTAGCCCACCAGGTAACTACAGTATGCGTCAGGGAGCTGCGCTGCACACAGGTGTGCAGAGGCCACGCTCCTTTTTACACCTCTCTGCATCGCAGCTCTGTGGCGCTTACTGGAGGTACCTGGTGGGCTACTTTGACTCTAGGGACACTCGGTATTCAGGGGACTTAATCTCCCAACTTAAAACGTCCACAGTGCGTGTTTATACAGTGGTGAAGGGAGGGGACGGGGCCTGAGGTGACGTGTGCAAACACGCCCTGTGGTGCGTTTTAAGTTGGGGAAATAATTCCCCTTCAATCCTGAGGGCCCCTGGGGGCTAACTAGCCCACCAGGTGCTTCCCATAAGCACCACTGTGCTGCGTTGCAGAGAGGTGGTCCAGGCCGTGCCCCTTTTTACACCTCTCTGCAACGCAGCTCTGTGGCGCTTACTGGAGGTACCTAGTGGGCTACTTGGATCCTAGGGACCCTCAGGATTCAAGGGGACTTAATCTCCCAAATTAAAATGGCCACAGGGCGCGTTTAGACAGTGGAGAAGTGAGGGGATGGAGCTTGAGGTGACGTGTTCAAACACGCCCTGTGCGCGTTTTAAGTTGGGGAAATAATTCTCCTTCAATCCTTAGGGCCCTTGAGGGCCAATAATTAGTCCACCAGGTGCTTCCAGTAAGCGCTACTGCGCTGCGTTGCAGAGAGGTGGTCCAGGCTGTGCCCCTTTTTACACCTCTCTGCAACACAGCTCTGTGGCGCTACCTAGAGATACGTGGTGGGCTAGTTGGACCCAAGGGACACTCAGGATTCAAGGGGACTTTATCACCCAATTTTAACATGGCCACAGGGTGTGTTTGCACACATGCCACCTCAGGCCCCCCCATCCCTTCACCAGTGTGCAAACGCGCCATGTGGCGCGTTTTAAGAGGTAGTTTTAATCCCCCTGCCCTATTATGTACTAGGGGTTTACAGAGGAGGCCATGGTAATCACAGGGGTACCCTGACGCATAGTGATCCCTGGTGTATGTAGGTGTTTTACCTGTATTCTAAGTGTCTTTTAGCATAGCACTGCTTCTAGGACTGGTTAGTCAGAGTCAGTTACCACCAGTGCCCATCTGTAAAAGTTGAGGGTACAGGATGATTTTGCAAAAAGGCCTCTTTCTGCTCCTCTGTTTGTTCTTTCTGCACGTCTTCCTTCTTCCTGCACTTTGCTTCGTCTTTGAGGACTTCTGTTACTTCTATCTGAATTTCTTTTGCTTCTTTCTGTGTGTTTTTTCTTCTTTCTTCACATGTCGTACCTCTGTAGACATTGGTAGAAACTAGCATTTAAAAAACCTTAGACATTCACTGAAAAAACCATAGGTTTCAGACACATTATAGATACAAATTAGCATTTAAAAAACCTTTGAAATTCACTGAAAAAACCATAGGTTTCAGGCACGTTATAGTTAGAAATTAGCATTTAAAAAACCTTAGAAATTCACTGAAAAAGTGGTATTGGTATGTCCATTGTTTTGCAAATGTTAGTTTCTATTTTTGAGAGTGTGTATCAAATGTTATATTAGGGTGTGAGGAGGTCTGTCATTCTATCACAAGGATGATGTCATCAGTGATGTCATTTGAGATGTCATCAGTGATGTCATCAGTGATGTCACTGACCATGTCATGAGTGATGTAATATGTGACGTCATCAGCAGTGCATTGCGGGCGTGCGAGTTATAGTTAGCTGAACTAACTATAACAGGGGAATTTCAATGGTTTTGTATGAGTGAAATGTCCAACTAACTATAATCCCCCTGAAACCTATGGTTTTTTCAGTGAATATATATATATATATATATATATATATTTATATATATATATATATATATATATATATTACCTACTGGCGGTCGCCAGTAGGTAGTTATAGTTAGGACCCTGTTTCCATAGGAAATCCGCAACATTCTATTTTGAATAACTTTGGCGCCGGTCGACGAATCCTCGCGAATTTCTCAAAATAGGTGGGGCGCTACGCTCCGCTCCTACCCTGAAAGTCTCGGGGGGATTCGTCAAGCGGGGGCTGAGATAAAAGAGGGTCCCAAAACGCATTTTTCCCATGCATTTTTCCATAGGACCTTTAGACAGGGCTACAGCCCGAACGGCTGAACAGAATTACTAGAAATTTGGCAGAGAGGTAGTCCTCAGGTCAAGGAAGTGCCTTTTGTAGGTTTGGTGTAAATCTGTTCAGTAGATTCTGAGAAAATAGCCTTTAAATCAATATATATATCTGAGCCAGCTTACGGTACGCTTACCGTAAGCTTACCGTACGCGTACGGTGGCGTGCGTGAGCGTGATTCTGATTGGCTGTTACATCTAAGTAAACATTCGAATCGGTCGAAACCAGGAAGCGGCGGCCGCCATTTTCTCTCTCGCACTCTGAGGGGGGGCTGTAAACAAAGGCAAAAAACATATAAAGGGGCTGTTTAGACAGCGCCCATGCACATAGCCATGTTAGTTGAGTCCTCAAAGATCCCCCAAGGCCAAAAACGGTAAATTTTTATTTTTTGAAAATTTCGCCGATTACGCTTACCGTACGCGTACGGTGCGCTTACGCTAACAATTTTAATAAAAAAAAAAAACACTCTCTGTGCATGGCATATTATTGTCATCACTTACAAATTAAATTTAACAGATTACCTATCACAAGGAAGCGCATAATATGTCCTCCATGTGCGCACGGTGCGTAACGTGGGCACGTACGGCACTAACTGCGTAAAGTGGGCGCGCGGTGCGCGAAGCGCACCGTGCGTGCACGGAACGAACTGCGTTAAGTGGGCGTACACGCCACGAATGGCGTAAAGTAACTTAGCATTAAAAAAACCGTACAAATTCACTGAAAAAACCATAGGTTTCACACACGTTATAGTTAGGAATTAGCATTTAAAAAACCTTGCAAATTCACTGAAAAAACCATAGGTTTCAGACATGTTATAGTTAGCGGAAATTTTACTGATAAAAAACCAATGAAATTCCTCCGTTATAGTTAGGGCAGGCAACTATAACTCACGCGACCGCAATCTTCTGCTGATGACATATGTGTCTTTATGAAAAAAAAATATTTGTAATATATGTATAGCTAAAAATGTATGGAAGAAGACATGGGCAAATAAGTGTCTAAATACAGTATTAGCATCAGCAGAGGATTGCGGTCGCGTGAGTTATAGTTGCCTGCACTAACTATAACGGAGGAATTTCATTGGTTTTTTATCAGTAAAATTTCCGCTAACTATAACATGTCTGAAACCTATGGTTTTTTCAGTGAATATATATATATCTTCAAAGGGAAACACCATCTGTCAGCCACGGAAGCGCGCAGCACACCTTCCATCCTTATTTGCATTTCATTCCTTGATTAATCCCTCCATAATTAATAACACTTTGAAATATTGAACTGCCAGCAAAACGGACCCCACTGAAGGGGGAGAATTGGTTCAGCACAAAGACTTACATTCCCACAATGCATTGGGAATTACTCACCTGGGAGGGCAAGGCCCACTGGAGGGATTAATCAAGGAATGAAATGCAAATAAGGATGGAAGGTGTGCTGCGCGCTTCCGTGGCTGACAGATGGTGTTTCCCTTTGAAGAAGAAGCGTGAGCTTTGAAACGCATCGGGATGAAAATCATCGAAAAGCCGGAGCCGATCTCATGAATAAATTGGTTTTGAAAATCTGTTTCTCGTGGAGTGGCGTCCTTAAGCTTGAGGGCAACTTGGGTTGATTTATGAACATGGCAGCCCCGCCGTGAAGGATTGCACCGCCATAAAAGGAATATGGGTCTGTAAGGTGGGAACTATGCCTAACCTGTTTGCAGCATGAGAAACTTTGACACTGCGGACCGGCCTGACTTCTCGAGGCCCACCTGAGGGCTAAAACAATATAATTAATAACACTTCGAAATATTGAACTGCCAGCAAAACGGACCCCACTGAAGGGGGAGAATTGGTTCAGCACAAAGACTTCCATTCCCACAATACATTGGGAATTACTCACCTGGGAGGGAGAGGTCCACTGGAGGGATTAATCAAGGAATGAAATGCAAATAAGGATGGAAGGTGTGCTGCGCGCTTCCGTGGCTTACAGATGGTATTTCCCTTTGAAGAAGAAGCGTGAGCTTTGAAACGCGTCGGGATGAAAATCATCGAAAAGCCGGAGCCGATCTCATGAATAAATTGGTTTTGAAAATCTGTTTCTCGTGGAGTGGCGTCCTTAAGCTTGAGGGCAACTTGGGTTGATTTATGAACACGGCAGCCCCGCCGTGAAGGATTGCACCGCCATAAAAGGAATATTGGTCTGTAAGGTGGGAACTATGCCTAACCTGTTTGCAGCACGAGAAACTTTGACACTGGGGACCGGCCTGACTTCTCGAGGCCCACCTGAGGGCTAAAACAATATAATTAATAACACTTCGAAATATTGAACTGCCAGCAAAACGGACCCCACTGAAGGGGGAGAATTGGTTCAGCACAAGGACTTCCATTCCCACAATGCATTGGGAATTACTCACCTGGGAGGGCGAGGCCCACTGGAGGGATTAATCAAGGAATGAAATGCAAATAAGGATGGAAGGTGTGCTGCGCGCTTCCGTGGCTGACAGATGGTGTTTCCCTTTGAAGAAGAAGCGTGAGCTTTGAAACGCGTCGGGATGAAAATCATCGAAAAGCCGGAGCCGATCTCATGAATAAATTGGTTTTGAAAATCTGTTTCTCGTGGAGTGGCGTCCTTAAAGCTTGAGGGCAACTTGGGTTGATATATATATATATATATATATATATATATATATATAAATCTCTTTTAGGCATAGTGTGACGAATAAATTATGCAAAAAAAGAAGCAGAGATCTCTGGGTAGTTCTCAAGCTTAGGTGGAAAGCAGCTCCTGTATAGAGCACTCTCAACACCAGCGGCACTCTAGATCTGCTCACCTCAAATGTCTGCTTTTCTATCAAAGTCTTTAAGCATAGGATTAGCACAGTGCTATCCACGCAGAGATAGTTATGCTAACCTATTTTGGGGTGGTGGGAGCAGCAGATGTCCAAAGCCTACAAACAATATAACCACCACATTATATTGTGGTTACGTTATATTGACGATCTTTTTATCATTTTGCAAGGCAGTCAGGAACAAGCAAATGATTTTGTTTAATTTCTCAATAGATATGACATTAATCTCAGGTTTGAAGGCAATATGAGTGACACCTGTCATTTCTAGGACCACCATCAATCCAACAACTCCCTCCTTCTCTTCTACGCCATTGAGCAGATCAATATGGGACACAGAGGCGGGAGCAGGGAATTAGCACTGCGCAAGAAAGAATCCAATTGGATCCTTGAGTTAGAAACCAGATTCCCTGAAGGTCACAATCTGGATGAGGAGTTAGCAACTCATTTGCATGATGATTGAGAAGTCCCTATGCATGCAGTTATGTCGCTCCCTGTTTTTAATCTCTGTTTCCTCACTAGAACAGTAGACAATTGTTTTTTATCATTGAATGTATTAACTATTTTTATTCACAATAGGTGTAGTCACAAACCCTCGGTTCATTGTTTCCTTGTTGTCTTTTTCACAGGAGGAAAGTAAGGGTCCCACTGCACATGATGGACACTTTACGGGTTCCCTACCCTTTTCTTCCCTGGGCACGGGTTTGCACTTTTAGATAAGATAAGGAACATTTTATTCACTTTATTACACCTTTTACGAACTCTGAGTTGTCTATCACATGTGGTTTATATGTTGATTAGTTTAGACTGCTCTTTAATCTGCCACTTGGCAAATTTATGTTTTGCATTTGTTCTCTTCGCCATTTGGAAACCATCACATGGTTGTTCTCGCAAACACCTATTCCCACCATGCCATGCTGTACCTACTCAGGTCCTCATCGTCATGTTAGTACATAATGGCAAGGAACTTGAACTGCTTGATTTACACACTGTGACTCTCTTTATATTGTTTTTACACAAGTATTGCTCCGCATTTCATTGTCTTGACCACTATCACGTGGCCATTTACATATTTATGTTCTCTGACAATGTCTGTTATAATCATGTGGTTTATATGCTGGCCAGTTTTGACTGCTCATTAATCCGCCACTTGGCGAATGAAATTGTGTTTGGTATTTGTTCTCTTTGCCACTCGGCCAATTTTAAACTATAACATGGCTGTTCCCGCAAACACCTACTCCCACCATGCCATGCTGTACCTACTTAGGTTCTTACCGTCATGTTAGTACGTAACAGCAAGGAACTTGAACTGCTTGATTTATACACTGTCACACTATTCATATTGTTTTCACACAAGCATGGCTCCGCATTTCATTGTCTTGACCATCTTCATGTGGCCATTTACATATTTATGTTTTCCGACAATGTTTGTTATAATCAATGACCACAAAACCTTCTGTAGGTTTTGAGTGTTTCCTCACCAGAAATATGCATTTCATACGGTATTGCACATTACAAGATGGCCGCCACTGCAATTGCACAATTAAAATAAAAATAATCTTGCTTTTAACACCTTTTGCACCCCATTTGTGCAACAGCACTATGACTATTTCCGGCAATATTTGTTTAAACCCATGACCAAACAAGAAGTGCCATAACAGCGTTTGCAAAAGTGTTCTTTTACTTGAAGCATGCTATCATGTATCAATTACACATTTGAATATGGCCGCCATTGTAACACGCCCATTCCAAACATTTGTGAGCAACAGTCCCTTTTTCATGTCACTTGTCTATGTAATGCACGTTCATTCATTTGCTCAGCATGTGATCAAGGCAGTTTCTGCCGAAACACGTTCCAACTGAGGAATATAGTAATTTTGCACAAGCACAGGATCGTTTGAGTGTGCGCTGTATTGAACTTTGTTTTGGATATCACTGTCCAGCTGTGGTTCCGCCGGCTCTGCGCACCACCTGACCACAGGCACGATCCCAGGAGGAATCCTCTTTTTTGGTGATATATATATATATCTATGTATATCGTTTAACAGAGTTTGTCCTATGCTTGAAGACGCACTCAATAACAAGCCGGACCCCATCCTTTTCAAGAGAGTCCTTTATTTAGCATAAACGGCATTCAGTTCCAAAGTTTATGAGGCCCTACGCGTTTCAAAGCTCCCGCTTCTTTTTCACGGGCCAGCAGTTGGGAAAGTCAGCAGAAAAACGAGATAGTTCAAAACCCCTCAATAAATAGTTGGATTGCTCGCCCCCTGGTGGGCTTGCTTCGGTGCGTTGGTCAAAAGCATCCAGGGATTTGTGGTCCTATCCCGTTCAATGAATCCCTCCAGTGGGTTCTGCTAACCCCAGCGCAATCATTGCAAATCACTTTACCCTTCAGTGGGTTTTCGGAAATGAATCCGTTTACCAATTACGCTCTAAACCTGTTATTCCGCTTTGAGTGATTTCGGTATCTCGCTGCAGCCCATGATTCCTTTTCAATGGCGGTGCAATCTTCCCGACCTGGACTGGCCGGTATTTGTCGTTAAACAGAGTTTGTCCTATGCTTGAAGACGCACTCAATAACAAGCCGGACCCCATCCTTTTCAAGAGAGTCCTTTATTTAGCATAAACGGCATTCAGTTCCAAAGTTTATGAGGCCCTACGCGTTTCAAAGCTCCCGCTTCTTTTTCACGGGCCAGCAGTTGGGAAAGTCAGCAGAAAAACGAGATAGTTCAAAACCCCTCAATAAATAGTTGGATTGCTCGCCCCCTGGTGGGCTTGCTTCGGTGCATTGGTCAAAAGCATCCTGGGATTTGTGGTCCTATCCCGTTCAATCAATCCCTCCAGTGGGTTCTGCTAACCCCAGCGCAATCATTGCAAATCACTTTACCCTTCAGTGGATTTTCAGAAATGAATCCGTTTACCAATTACGCTCTAAAGCTGTTATTCCGTTTTGCGTGATTTCGGTATCTCGCTGCAGCCCATGATTCCTTTTCAATGGCGGTGCAATCTTCCCGACCTGGACTGGCCGGTGTTTGTCGTTAAACAGAGTTTGTCCTATGCTTAAAGACGCACTCAATAACAAGCCGGACCCCATCCTTTTCAAGAGAGTCCTTTATTTAGCATAAACGGCATTCAATTCCAAAGTTTATGAGGCCCTACGCGTTTCAAAGCTCCCGCTTCTTTTTCACGGGCCGGCAGTTGGGAAAGTCAGCAGAAAAACAAGATAGTTCAAAACCCCTCAATAAATAGTTGGATTGCTCGCCCCCTGGTGGGCTTGCTTCGGTGCGTTGGTCAAAAGCATCCTGGGATTTGTGGTCCTATCCCGTTCAATGAATCCCTCCAGTGGGTTCTGCTAATCCCACCGCAATCATTGCAAATCACTTTACCCTTCAGTGGATTTTCAGAAATGAATCCGTTTACCAATTACGCTCTAAACCTGTTATTCCGCTTTGCGTGATTTCGGTATCTCGCTGCAGCCCATGATTCCTTTTCCATGGCGGTGCAATCTTCCTGACCTGGACTGGCCGGTATTTGTCGTTAAACAGAGTTTGTCCTATGCTTGAAGACACACTCAATAACAAGCCGGACCCCATCCTTTTCAAGAGAGTCCTTTATTTAGCATAAACGGCATTCAGTTCCAAAGTTTATGAGGCCCTATGCGTTTCAAAGCTACCGCTTCTTTTTCACGGGCCGGCAGTTGGGAAAGTCAGCAGAAAAACGAAATAGTTCATGTCACTTGTCTATGTAATGCACGTTCATTCATTTGCTCAGCGTGTGATCAAGTCAGTTTCTGCCGAAACACGTTGCAACTGAGGAATAAAGTAATTTTTCACAAGCACAGGATCGTTTGAGTGTGCGCTGTATTGAACTTTGTTTTGGATATCACTGTCCAGCTCTGGTTCCGCCGGCTCTGCGCACCACCTGACCACAGGCACGATCCCAGGAGGAATCCTCTTTTTTGGCGAGATATATATATATCTATATCTATATTCACAGAAAAAACCATTGGTTTGAGGCACGTTATAGTTAGGAATTAGCATTTAAAAAACCTCAGAAATTCACTGAAAAAACCATAGGTTTCAGGGGTGTTATAGTTAGCTGGACTTTTCACTTGTACAAAACCATTGAAATTCCCCCGTTATAGTTAGTTCAGCTAACTATAACTCGCGCGCCCGCAATGCACTGCTGATGACGTCACATATTACATCACTCATGACATGGTCAGTGACATCACTCATGACATCACTGATGACATCTCAAATGACATCACTGATGACATCACTGATGACATCATCCAGTGAATGTGTGTTTTTCTGAAAATTAAATATGTTTTATATATGTGTATCTCAAGGTCGATGGAAGAATAAATGGGTATATAAGTGTCTAAATGGATGATTTGTGTTTGAAAAATTGATTGTGTAACTGACTGATTAAGTGTATCATAGTGAATACATAGCTTAGTGAGTAATGTTTAAATATGTAAATATCTGTATCAGTCTCTCACTTTGTGTATAAGTGGCTGCATGGGTTGGTGAGTAGCTACATGGGTGTCTATATAGGTTATTAGTTGGTTTTTTGAGTATCAGTCTGAGTGTCTGCATGGTTCGGTGGGGGGTATTACGTAGTGCATAGGTGCATGAATGAGTGACTCACTGTTTGTATGTGTTGAAGACAGCATGTGTGCAGGACTGTATGGGTGGATGAGTGTGTGCATGGGTGTGTTAGTGAGTGAATGACTGTCTCAATAGTGTCTTTATGAGTAACTACGTATGTTTCAAACTAGTATATGTGACTATTGGTGTATATATGTGAGTATATGTGAGAGTGAGAGATTGAAAGAGTTCCTGTATGAATAAGTATGTGTTTCTATAAGTGATTGTTTAAAAGACTAAGTATGTGTAAGTTTCCGTAGAAGTAAGTGTGGTGGTGTGTGTATAACTGTATATGCAAGTAAATGTATGTTTGATTCTTTATTAGCATGAGTGACTATGTGTGTGAGTAACTCTATGGATGAGTGGCATTGTGTAACAGGATGTATAGGTGTATGAGTACATATGATGAGTGAGTACATGTATGAGTCACTGTATAGGACTGTTGGTGAATGAGTGTATGTGTATGTGGATCTTAGAATTACTGAAGAGGTTGTTGTAACTGGTATTGGTATGTCCATTGTTTTGAAAATTTTAGTCTCTATTTTTGAATGTGTGTATCAAAGGTTATATTAGGGTGAGAGGAGGTCTGCCACTCTATCACAAGGATGATGTCATCAGTGATGTCATCAGTGATGTCATTTGAGATGTCATCAGTGATGTCATGAGTGATGTCACTGACCATGTCATGAGTGATGTAATATGTGACGTCATCAGCAGTGCATTGCGGGCGCGCGAGTTATAGTTAGCTGAACTAACTATAACGGGGGAATTTCAATGGTTTTGTACAAGTGAAAAGTCCAGCTAACTATAACACCCCTGAAACCTATGGTTTTTTCAGTGAATTTCTGAGGTTTTTTAAATGCTAATTCCTAACTATAACGTGCCTCAAACCAATGGTTTTTTCTGTGAATTTCAAAGGTTTTTTAAATGCTAATTTCTAACTATGCCTACAGAGATAGGACATGTGAAGAAAGAAGAAAAAATGCACAGAAAGAAACAAAAGAAGTGCAGAAAGAAGCAACAGAAGTCCTCAAATACGAAGATAAGTGCAGGAAGAAGGATAACGTGCAGAAAGAACAAAAAGAAGAGCAGAAAGAAGCCTTGTTGCAAAATCATCCTGTACCCTCAACTTTTTCAGACGGATACTGGTGGTAACTGAGTCTGACTAACCAGTCCTAGAGCCAGTGCTATGTTAAAAGACACTTAGAATACAGTGAAAACACCTACATAGGGAACATTATGCATTGGGGTCCCCCTGTGATTAGCCTGACCTCCTCTGTAAGCCCCTAGTATATAATAGGGCATGGGGATTAAAACTACCTCTTAAAACAGGCCACAGGGCGTTTTTGCACACGTTAACTCAGGCCCGTCCCTTCCCTTCACCACTGTCTAAACACGCCCTGTGTCCGTTTTTAGTTGGGAGATTAAGTTCATTTGAATCCTGAGGGTCCCTAGGGTCCAACTAGCCCACTAGGTACCTCCAGTAAGTGCCACAGAGCTGCGTTGCAGAGAGGTGTAAAAAGTGGCACGGCCTGGACCACCTCTCTGCAATGCAGCTCAGTGGCGCTTACTGGAAGCACTTGGTGGGCTAGTTAGCCCCCAGGGGCCCTCAGTATTGAAGGGAAATTATATCCCCAATTTAAAACGTGCCATAGTGCGTGTTTGCACACGTCACCTCAGGCCCCGTCCCCTCCCTTCACCACTGTGTGAACGCGCCCTGTGGCTGTTCTAAGTTGAGAGATTAAGTCCCCTTGAATCCTAAGGGTCCCTAGGGTCACACTAGACCACTAGGTACCTCCAGTAAGCGCCACAGAGCTGCGTTGCAGAGAGGTGTAAAAAGGGGCTTGGCCTCAGAACACCTATCTGCAGCGCAGCTCCCTGGCGCATACTGGAGATGCCTGTTGGGGGCGCGTTTGCAGAGTGCTGCACGGAGGGGGCATGGCCTCCGGCACGATGCCAGTCTTTTATTTATTTTAATTTTTTAAGAAGGGGGGCTGTGTGGTTCCCCTTCTTATTCTAATTTATTGGCCCTGATGACCCCATCCCCCAGGGCCTGTCTCCTAATTATATTTTTTTGACCCCAATCCCCAGGGCCGGCCACTGTTTTTTATTATTTTTAAAAAATATATATTTATAGACACACCTAGGACATGCTGGACAAACTGTACGTACCTATCACCATGACAATTTGCGTGATATTCATTAAAAGGCGACTATGCATGCAATGAATCCACGTGGAATGTATTTACACCACTAGTGAAGCTCTGACATGTCTGATGCCCTACCGTGCCTAATCCCGGTAGACACCCTCGTCGTTTATTTATACAAACATGGGTAGCTATTGACGGGCACATTTAATACACATGCACACCAAGCCATTCAAAGGGGATTCGACAAAAATTCGACAAACTATGCAAGAAACCCCCCTCACGGTTAATAAAACACACATCCACTGCCGGATGTGTAATACTTTTTATTTTACTCTCTGGAAAGGGGACGAACATCACTTGAGAGTCACAGCGCGCTCCTGACAGAGCCCAATGCTGTGTTACACCCACCATTGCCTGCCGAGTGCCACACACCTCTGTGTTGTATTCCACTAGCTAGTGCATATGCTATGACACTCTCTAGCCCATGTGCACTGTAACACCACCCCGTGAATATCTCATGCCACACTTGTCTTCGCACGGGTTATATTGCCCCATCTAACGTGCCTTCCTCGATGCCTATGTTATAACGCACAGTGCTATGCCATACATATTACAATCTGGGATCCATATCTTTGTCACAGTGCATATGCAACGTTACACTCCCCAGCACATATTTTATATTACAACTTTAGAGACTAGTTAGGTTACACAACACTGCCCTGTGCATATTACACTCCAAGGCGCATGTCGCATAGCACGCGCTAGTGCCTGCGCTATCTCGCGCTCTCCAATGAATCTGTCATTGCGCACAATGTATTGCATATTATATTTCACGCCTGGTTCATCTTATATCACACTTTTTGGTGCATAGTTTATACCATACACTATATCTAGTTTTCATTTTCAATCGTGCTCTCAGGACTATGTTCTATATAACACTGTGTTTACCTACCCTTTTCACGGGCATTATATTTTGCGATAGGGGGTGGAGGGTCAGGGGGTGTTTCTGCCAAGTGAGCCCGGAGTCACAGTCACAAACGTCCTCTTCTTCCTGAATAAAAGTGAGATTATGCTGCATACTTGTTCATATTTTAAGTAGTTCGCACAGACACAATGTTTTAAAAACAATAAAGTTCCTAATACCCGCCTTCTCTGAACAGTTAGCTTGCTGCCCCATCCCCCTCCTCCCTATCCTCTGTTGTGTGAATCCATGGACTAGCCTCCTCCCTCCTGCCATGCATGGTCTGATGTGCTGCCACTGCCCTCAATTTAGTATGATGTACCAGTCCACTCCTCCTGCCCTCCATTGCCCAATTCTATGCCCCATCATTGACCTCCTGCTTAAACTCTGTGCTTAGCTTGCTGCCCCTATTCTCCTTCCCCCTGCCCTCCGATGACTTTGTGCATGCCCCTGCTCCATCCTTTTTGCCCACCATGTCCCATGGACCTGCCACTCCTATCTACTCTGAGTGTTCTGTTGAGCTGCCACTCCCCTCCCACCTGCCTAGCATTGTCAGATGACTGTAACCTGTCCATGCCACCTCCACCCTGCCTTTCCACATGCCATGCCCCTATCCTCTTGCTCCTGTCCTACATGGTCCATTGTACTGCCACATTCTTCTGCCCTCCCTGGTCTGTTGTGCTGCAACTGCTCCTCCTGCCTGCCCCGTGTGGTCTGTTGTGAGGCCCCTTCCCCTGAACTTTCTTGTCTGTGCACAGGTCCTGACCCTCCCTTCTATCCTCCATCGTCCTTTGTGCATGCCCCTGCACCCTCCTTCTTGCCCATCATAGCCATTGTGCTGCCACTAACCCTCCCACTTGCCATGCATGGTCTTCTGTGCTGCCATGGCCCATCCCACCTTCCCTGTGTGGTCAGTTAGCTGCCCCTGACCCCCTCCCACCTTCCCTCCATGGTCTGTGTGTATGCCATCACAGTCTCACTGTTGCTCTTCATGGTGTGTCTTGCTTCTAGTGCCCATCCTGCCTGACTTCCATGGCTATCTTGCTGCTCCTGCCCTGCCCCCTTGCCCCCAGCCCTCTGTTTACATGTGGGGACCCCTACTCCCTCCCTCCTGGCTTGTCTGTTCCATTGTAATGCCCCTGATCCGTCCCTCCTGCCCTTTATGGTCTGTTATGCTGCAGCTTTATCTCCTGTCTGTCCATTATGGTCAGCTAGCTACCATTGCCTCTTGCCCCTCTGTTCCCTGTTGTCCATGTGCATGGTCCTGTCCCCTCCCTCTTGCTTTCTATGGATTGTTGTGCGGCACTCCCGTCCTGCATGCCCTGTGTGGTGTATTGTGCTGCTGCAAACCCTGATGCCTGCCCTGCAGGGTCAGTTTGGTGCACCTCTCCATGTCCCTCCTGTCCCCTGTTATCCAAGTCCATGTCCCTATCCCATTTCCTTCCATGATCCATTGTACCATACTTGCGAACATTTTGAACTTGGTAAGAGGGAGATTTTGAAAAAAACTCGGGTATTGATTTTCCCCTTTGAGTTACATTGAAAAAGTGGATATTGTAGACAGGAGACAGATCAAATAAAGCCAATTTGAGCTTAAAAACATTGGACGTTTCCTGGCTGAATCGGGTCTGTTGGCATGTATGGTTGTACTACCATTGCCTCTTCCTTCTGCCCACAATGGTCTATTACATTGCCACAGCCTTGAAGGAGGGTAGATTTTGTATCACAGGGGGCCCCTGGCCCGTTCTGTCCACACCTGAAGTATGAGACCCTTGTCCTTGCCCTGCCAGCCGCATTTGTAGGCCGTATTAAATTGACCAGCGGGTCCTGTGTTGCTATATAATTATCCTGAGACATCCTTACCACTCAGCCAGCATAAAACCCCTGTGTAGGCCCTTCTGTTCAATATGTAGGCCTCTTTGTTAAATTGACCATAGCTCTGCAATTTTAGTGTATAGCAGTCTGAAGGCAGGTCTGCGAGGCCTTCTGCTCCAAACTAGTAGCCCCCACCCTACCCGAGTGCTCCGTGCTCGGTATCAAAGTTCAACATCCCCCTGAAGCTGTCGACATACAGTAGGCTGCATCCTGGACTGGTACTTGCTTCCTGGGCAGGTTTCCCGCTTTTAAGGAAGTGGCAACCGCAGAGCGTCAAGTTAGGAGAACTGAGGAGATTTTATACATGAATATATTGAATTCCCGTACAATACCCATTATTTTCTGCTTGCTCTATGGAACTTATGATAAGCGATTGGCCTGAGAGACTGACCTTTTCACCCAGTCCATTGTCAGCATTAAGTGGGTAAATGACGAAATGTCTGGTAAAATCTGCAGACGAAGCTTTTGGGTAGCATACGTAGGTAGGTGTAGCGTGCAAAGGAGCCCACAAAATGATATAAAAAGGGAGCACCCACAGATATCGACGGACTACCTCGCCGTCTGTATGTAGGTTAACAGGCTGTGCAGGTTTTCCCCAAGAGCTGGGAGCTCTTGTCTTCCTTTGCTTAAAATGTCTTGCTCTGCTTTGCTTGAAGTATCTTATTCTATTTTACCTATATGAAATGTCATGTTATGTTTAACCATTGTTCTCTTTACTTTTGCATTTAAAAGATTTTGTATTGTAATTGCAGGAATGCTTGCTCTAAGAGTAAACGTGAGTGTTCTTAGGTAACATTTTCCTTGTTGTAACTTGTTTTTCATGATGCATTTATAGATGTGTTTTCTCTCTCTCTCTGTCAGTACATTAATTGAGATACAGAGAATATCATGACAGCTGTATGATTATCTGGATTCTGTATTTTGTACTTTATGTCTCTATTCTGCGGTTTCTTTGAAGTTGCATCTTCTCATTAAACTGCCATTGTATTCTGCCTCCAATTCCATGTCTCATATGTCTGTTTTCTTCATTTTTGGAGCAAGCGTTCCTAGGCACTCCTGCTCAAATTAAGGTGCCCCTTTTGTCCCTGACTCACTCTCCTGCTCAGTTCTGTGGTGGCTCCCGGGGCTCTGGGGACCGCCCCTAGCTTCCTTGACCCGTAATAGATCTTCCCTCCAACAGCCTCTCTTGCAAGTCCTGTATTGTTGGTTTGTTGCCCCTGCCCCCCTTTCCACTGCCCTCCATAGTCTGTTGTGCTTCCACGGCCCTTCCTGCCTGCTCAGTGTGGTTAAATTGTTGCCTTTGCACCCTCCTACCTGCCTTCAATTTTCAGAGTCCGTGCCCCTGGCCTCTGCCTCTCAACAGTATCCTAATGAACAACTAGATTGCTAACATTCTATATTTATTACAAAAGTGTGGAACGCCTGACATCATCTTGATGTTATCAAAACTGTAATACCTAGAGCATTTCCTTTAGAAATTACATATATGAGAGGGTCTTATTGGCAATAACATTTTGGTTAGTGCTCTAAAAGACTAAAATAAGGACATATTTTCTGCGTTTTCAAATAGCGACAAAGCACTTTTAAATTATTTGTTTTCTTTATGTTTTTTTATCCAGTTGATCACTTGATTAAATGTTGCACTTAGGGGAGAGGATGTGGTGTTACTTCCAGAACTGCAGACTTTGCAACTGGGGAACCAGGTTGAAGTTTCTGCTTCAGCTCGACATTCTGTGATTCTGGTCAAATCACTTAGTTTTCCCATGTCTACAACCAAAATGAATTTGTTCTTGTGTGATGTAACCAATGCTCATGTAAAGCACTCCAATACCTGACAAGTCTGCACTATATAACACTGCAAAAACACAAAATAATAAGTGTTTTGCACACTTCTGTCATTGGGCTATATTTGGGCTATATCTGGGTGATTTTGGGCTACATTTGGGCTCTTTTGTCTCCGGTGGCCATCTTGGGAGATTTATTTGTTATGAAGTTTCCTAATTTCCTCATGTACTGCAGTCTCCTCAGTAGGAAATGCTTTCAGTTTTTTACTTTGATTCCATCATGAAGGTATTCAGATATGTCACACATTTGCCATAAATTCTGAATGTTAGCACTCTAGTTGCTCATTAGATCACTGTAGTAAAACTACTGTTCACCATGGAAGTCTGCTCCTGGTATTAAAAGTGCATGTTTCAGTCTGCATGTCAGAATTTTTTAATGAAATAGAAGAGGATTTGAGAAGTCACTCAAAATGTGCCCTAATTTTCTTTCTTCAGCATTAATCATAATTTCTATGGCAAAATGAACCCCCTCATTGTGTTCCTTTTTAAATTAAATGTTTTAAGTGTTACCGGTTTATTCCAATCAAGATGGCTTCAGGTGTGCCATACTTTTGTCATAATGAAGACAGTAAGCGCTCTAGTTGTTTTTAAGAACAGTCTTGGACATTCTGTCATTGGGCTATATTTGGGCTACATCTGGGTGATATTTGGGCTACATTTGGGCTCTTTTGTCTCTGGTGGCCATCTTGGGAGACTTATTTGTTATGAAGTTTCCTAATTTCCTCATTTACTGCAGTCTCCTCAGTAGGAAATACTTTCAGTTTTTTACTTTGATTCCATCAAGAAGGCATTCAGATGTGTCACACATTTGCCATAAAATCAGAATGTTAGCACTCTTTTTGCTCATTAGATCACTGTAGTAAAGCTACTGCTCACCAGGGAAAACTGCTGCTGGTATTGAAAGTGCATGTTTCAGTCTGCATGTCAGAATTTTGTTAATGAAATAGAAGAGGATTTGAGAAGTCACTCAAAATGTGCCCTAATTTTTCTTTCTGCAGCACTAATCATACTTTTTATGGAAAAATGAACCCCCTCATTTTGTTCCTTTTTAAATTAAATGTTTTAAGAGTTACCACTTTAATCCAAGCAAGATGGCTTCAGGTGTGCCATATGTTTATCATAAGTAGGACGGTTAGCGCTCTAGTAGTTCTTTGGAACACTCTGGGAAGCTGCAGTAGAACACAAAGGAATCAACTGACAGTCTCTGCCCTTGTTGGATGTACATGTTTTACTGAGAATGTCAAACTTCATTCTCACATGACTGAGAAAGATAATGTGAATTTACAGAAAATAAGCTCTCAGTTTAGCTTATAGATCACCTTCCAAACCTCTGTGGTAAAAGCATGAGAAAATATTTTTCTCTCAATCATGATATCCCAGCAGAAGGCTTTTTCACATGGTGAAATCACCTTAGAACATACCACAATTCCTAAAATGAGTATGGTACCATCAACAAATGATTTATAATGTAACTAAAGTCTTAAAACATTCTATTAACTGCAATGCTTTTTAATGAGGTGCTATCATGTATATTTGTCCCAAGATGGCTGCCAACACTTCTTGGATGAAGTGCTGACAGCCAATCAGATCTCAGGATGAGATGTGTGGTTAGGCTCCGCCCACATATATATATGCTTTTAAATGCTATTTTCTCAGGAAATACTGAACAGATTTACACCAGACCTGCAAAAGGCACTTCCTTGACCTTATGGCTACCTCTCTGCCAAATTTCTAGTAATTCTGTTCAGCCGTTCGGGCTGTAGCCCTGTCTAAAGGTCCTATGGAAAAATGCATGGGAAAAACGCGTTTTGGGACCCCCCTTTTATCTCAGCCCCCGCTTGACGAATCCCCCCGAGACTTTCAGGGTAGGAGCGGAGCGTAGCGCCCCACCTATTTTGAAAAATTCGCGAGGATTCGTCGACCGGCGCCAAAGTTATTCAAAATAGAATGTTGAGGTTTTCCTATGGAAACGTGGTCCTAACTATAACTACCTACTGGCGACCGCCAGTAGGTAATATATATATATATATATATATATATATATATATATATATATATATTATCTACTGGCGGTCGCCAGTAGATAGTTATAGTTAGGACCGTGTTTCCATAGGAAATCCGCAACATTCTATTTGGAATAACTTTGGCGCCGGTCGACGAATCCTCGCGAAATTTCGAACGGGGGAATTTCTATGGTTTTGTACGAGTGAAAAGTCCAGCTAATTATAACACCCCTGAAACCTATGGTTTTTTCAGTGAATATATATATATATATATATATATATATATATCACGATACTCCTTCTGTTGTTTTTTCTCAAAACAAGAACTTATTTCGTGGATTCAGTTATTTATTTTTGCTTCTGCCGCCATCTATTATCTACTAGCGGTCGCCAGTAGATAGTTATAGTTAGGACCGAGTTCCCATAGGAAATCTGAAAATTCTATTTTGAATAACTTTGGCGCTGGTTGACTTATCTTCGTGAAATTTTCAAAACTAATGGGGCGCTACGCTCCGCTCCTACCCTGAAAGTCTCGGGGGGATTCGTCAAGCGGGGGCTGAGAAAAAAGGGGGGTCCCAAACTCGTTTTCCCCATGCATTTTCCCATAGGACCTTTAGTCCGAGCTACAGCCCGAACGGCTGAACAGAATTACTTGAAATTTGGCAGAGAGGTAGTCCTCAGGTCAAGGATGTGCCTTTTGTAGGTCTGGTGTAAATCTGTTCAGTAGGTCCTGAGAAAATAGCATTTAAATCAATATATATATCTGTAAGCGCGCTCCGTGTGCGCACAGTGAAAAACCAGAAAAAAAAATAAAAAATAAATACATAACTTAGCATTTAAAAAACCGTACAAATTCACTGAAAAAACCATAGGTTTCACACACGTTATAGTTAGGGATTATCATTTACAAAACCTTGCAAATTCACTTAAAAAAACCATAGGTTTCACACATGTTATAGTTAGCTGTACATTTCACTCGTAAAAAACCAATGAAATTCCACGTTATAGTTAGATCAGGTAACTATAACTTGCGACCGCAATCCACAATGTGTAATTTCAGATGTCATCATTGATGTCATGAGTGATGTCACTGACCATGTCATGAGTGATGTAATATGTGACGTCATCAGCAGTTTATTGTGGGCGCGCAAGTTATAGTTACCTGATCTAACTATAACGTGGAATTTCATTGGTTTTTTACGAGTGAAATGTACAGCTAACTATAACATGTGTGAAACCTATGGTTTTTTAAGTGAATATATATATAAATGTATATATATATACATATATCGAATCCTCCTTTCGTAGAACCAGCCGGTACTATCAAAAGACACGGACACAAATATGCTGGTGCAAAATAAAGTGCTCGGTTTATTCCTCCACGCACATATCTCGGTTCTGACGCGTTTCAACCGACACAGCGGTCTTGATCACATGGTTAGCATGGACTGAACGTGACTTTTTAAAAAGTGCCGTGCATCCACTTGCATATAGACATAAACAAAATACTATCACCCGGCTATAGTTGACATCTTTGTAAAAGCACAGGGACCAATCCCATCAACATATATATCCAGGAAATGCATTGTGATATGAATTGTATACATTCAACAGTATGCTTCAGTCCAGGTATAAGATGTGCAAAATAGCGCAAATTATGTGCAAATTTAGCAAGACAATATTATCTGTGCAAATACAGCAAAATGTGCAAATCTGCAGAAATCATGTGCAAATTTAGCAATTTATACCTGTGCAAATACAGCGAAATGTACAAATCTACAAAATGATGTGCAAAAATTGCAAAACATTAAATTGAGACCTATTACTTATCGTAAAACACAAATCTGAAATTACACTTACACCTTATCTGGATAGATGTTAGAAAATATGCTCAGCCACTTAATGTCTAAAAAATCGCACTGGATAACGCACATAAATAACGTAATGTTATAAAAAAGACAAACTACAAAAACTAAATTTTATAAATATATATTATCGCAGAGGAAGCTAATATACTTAATTACCCTAATCTATATACAATTATCCGCAATGCAGTAAACAAAAGGAAAGAATGTTTCAATATATGAAAGTCGCATATTCTTACTCTTCATGAGATATGATGACAGCATCTCATGTATGTGCATATCTGAGTGTGTGTGTATGGCGGAAACAACATCTAATTTACATATACAGCTGAATCTCGTAATGACCTTCTATGTCATGTGGCAACCATATGCTTTCATAAAAAGTGGTGTAGATCCTCACCATTATTTAAACCTCCTGGAATACGTGTATCTAACTCCAATATGTATTTGCATTCCAATTGCCTCAAAACTTTTTCCCGGTTACCTCCTCTCTTAAGTTTTGGTACTGAGTCTATGATGAAATAGCTCAAGCAGCTCAGATTGTTGTTATGGCAAGCTTTAAAATGCCTAGCTACCGGGTACGTAGGATCGGAGTTAACTATGGCTCGTAGATGCTGCAGGATTCTATTAAAAGCTTGCAGTTTTGTGCTCCCAACATACTTGAGTTCGCATGTGCATTGCAATACATATACCACATAATCAGTTCGGCATGTGTAATGTCCTTTAAGATATCTAGGACTGTCACTGAACGGTGTGGTATAATGGTGAGTATTGGTTCCAAATTTACACGCTCTACAGGAGGAGCATTTAAAAAATCCTTTAGCTGGGGCCAGCCAGGCACCACTGGCTGATATTTCCGGACTACTGGATACCAGTTCGTCCCTCATAGAAAATGCTCGCCTGTATGTGACAGTGGGATTGTTGGGAAGCACTGCCTTTAGGGTAGGATCAGTCAGCACAATGGGCCACTCCTTACAGATAATGTTCTTAATTTTTTTAGCCTGTCTACTGTAAGTAGTAATAAGTCTCATTTCACTTTCAACAGGATCATTCCCAGGGATGTTACTGGTGACAGCTAGAGTTTCCTTATTTGTTGTATTTTTAGACACCAATAGGTCATTTCTATTTCTAAGATTTGCTTTCATCATTGCGTTAAGCAAACTTTTTTCCTCATAGCCACGCTCTAGCAGCCTATTTTTGGCATCCAACTGATGTTTGTCGCGCGCTGCTATGGTACTACATGCTCTATGGATGCGCAAAAATTCCCCATATGGTATACTTTTTATGGTATGTTTTGGGTGGAAACTTTCTGCATGTAACACCGTATTCCCTGATGTACTTTTGCGGAATAGACTCGTCTCCAACTTTCCGTCTTTCAAGTTGACTGTTACATCAAGGAAGTTTACAGTACTGGTGCTCACTTCCACTAAAAATTCCAAGTTCAAATCATTGTCATTAATATCATTAACAAAACTGAGTGCCTCTTGTTCAGTACCCTTCCAAACGACAAATATGTCGTCTATATACCGCCACCATGATATAATATTGGTGGATCATTGTTCCACATGACGGGTCATGAGGACATGCTTCTCCCACCAGCCTACATGTAAACATGCATAGCTCGGAGAGAAGCATGCCCCCATAGCCACGCCTCTCAGTTGTTGAAATGTCTCATTGTTACATTGGAACATGTTGTTATTTAAACAAATACGGATCATATTCACCAGCATGATATTGTGTTTGTAAAATTCTATTTTTCTTTCACCCAAAAAATATTCTACAGCATTCAAACCATCATTATGGGCTATGCTAGTATATAACGCTGTGATGTCCATAGTCATTAGAACAACATCCAAAGGTAGAGTGAGGTTATTGAGCTTAAGTAGGAAATCCATAGTGTCTCTTATGTAACTAGGCAACTTCACTACCAACTCTTGAAGAAAAAAGTCAATGTATTTCGAGGTATTCTCAAACATGCCATTGATTGCCGACACTATGGGTCGCCCCGGAATTGGGTCTGATGCTGTAACTTTTTTAGTTCATCCATTATGCAGTCATGAAATACGTCTACTGCATCACGTGGCATCATCTGCATGAAAGTTGAAATTGGTTTGAAGGGACTTTTGCATGGTGCGGAAATATTGATCCCTTCACGCTCAGCTACCTCTTGTGTAGCAATTTCAGTTTCCTGACTCCTGCCAAGTGCATTTAAGATGTTAATCGCATGCATATCAGATACCACCAGTCCTTTAGTGTTACTGTCAGACATCGACATACTTCTTGTGTGCATATCCAATTCAGCCTCAATATTAGCCTCATCGCTAAGTTTGTTTTTAATGGTAAAATACTTTTTTAATTTGATCTTCCTAATGAACTTGAACACATCAACTCTCGTATGCACATAGTTAAAATTACTCTCTGGGCAAAAAGAAAGGCCTAATGAAAGCAATTGTTGTTCCGCCGTGCTCAATTCCACATCCGTGAGATTGATAATAGTATTGTCACTTACTTTCTGTATTGCCTCCATTGCTGTCGCTGTTGATTTCGCCCTCTTGCACTTCCTTCTTTGCCGCCTTCTGACATTCCGCTTTTGGCGGGTTGTGCTTGCTGCTGTCGTGGGCGTAGAGTCTGTTTGCGTTGCATGCGAACATACTCCAATTCCTCTGCCAAAGTTAAAAGCCCGAAATCCCCCGCTTCATTGCCTGAGCTTGGGTTGTCGGAATCCACATCGCTGGTGGTTGCGCTAGTCATAGCGCTGGTATCCGTAGACAAATTATTAACGCTCCAGTTTCCGTCTTTTCTCACATTCACTCACGGCCGGGTGCTCTATAGCGTGGTGACGGACACCATGCAACAATTCAGGCTCGGGGCAAAAATACCACCACTCACGAGAACATTTTTATCCCAGATTTTATTGGGATTTTTTCGAACACGACAAGACGCATTTCGGCTGCTGCCTTTTTCAATAGTATATATGCCTGGAGTTCCTTCGCGTTCCGTCTAGGATTCTTTGCACAGCGAAAGTCATAGCACCACAGCAAGGGTAATGAGTTTAAATATAATTTATTTTTCACACCACAGTGCAAAATGAGCAAAACAGGACGATCTACGCGTTTTGGCTTCCACTAGCCTTCTACTATATATATCCACGACCAGTTTCAGCTCACCAAATCTCCTTGCCGGGCACCAACATTGCAGATTCAAGCTTTCCGGTAATGTTTTAATTAATTAATTCTGGGCTATGACACGTTTCGGCAGGGTCCCCTGCCTTGATCACACACAGAGCCTTGATACCATTTTTGTTTTTAAACCCATTAACAACATACTTCACAATACGAAAAAGTTCATTTTCAGAATTCACATTTTGAGGTCAAGTAAATGTAACTTTTGCATTTTTATACTTTTATACATTTTTTTGCAATTTTTTACCACAATTGTTTTCGCTGTTTTTCATTCCCAATTTTGATTTAACTCCACTTTTATAACCAGCAGAGAGGTATCAATTTGTTAAATCTCCCTAGCATTGGACCCATATATGTTGGATTGAACTTAGTTATACATCAACTCAAAACAGGAGTGCGTGTTGTTGTATTTAAGTCAATATCGTGTGTATCAGCTGACGTATGTATCAATGCAGGCCTTCATCCCACAGCGTAATTTTAATCAAATGGAGCATTATAATCTAGATCTGGAGCTAATCCAAAATCAGTGTATAAGGGGTGACTCATACAAGAGTCACAGAATAAACCTTATGCACTATGACAGTAAAGTGCAAGTGCTGCTAACACGCGTTCAGCGTATAAGGTGCAAGTGCTGTATGACATCAGTGTTGGAGCACTGATGACGGATTCCATTGTCTGTGAAAGTTTTTTCCATATTCCATTATCGCCTACTGGCAAGTATTTACCGTTTCATATCTCAACCTGTTTCTCCAACCATGGGATTGTATATGTAATCCCTGTACACAAACATCAATCTATGCTTTCTTCTAATTGCAAAGTTACCACAGAAAGTGCTAGTGCATCAGTCAATATTGCTTGTATAAAGTGTAAATGCATTACTGGGATATGTTCTTGAACTAGCAGCATTATCCTTACTAGGTAAGTACCAAGTGGGAAATCTCAACTGTAGTAAAGTGCATGTGCTTCAGTGCAAATAATAGATAAAATATAGATGCAGTTTTTGGAAAAAACAGTATTGGGATAGCAGCATTAAATAAAGGTGCTTGTATAGAAACAGTTAAAGTTTTCCACGCCAAATTCCCTAACACACTCTATAAAACTTGTACTCTATAAAAATGTTAACACTATGGGGCAAGATCTTAAAGTCAAATAGTTCATGTAATAAATATCTATCCATAACATAAAAAAGGTAAAAGCATCAAAATGGAGTACGGATAAAACTATCTTAATGTATTTTAGTGTTGCATTTTATCTGGAGGTAGATCGATTGGCTGTACATTTTTATACTTCATTCTAGATGGACATGCAGATCTTCATGAAAATTGCAATCAAACATTAATATATATCGGGACTCCAACTGCCTCAACTTTCCTTCAGGATTCCCACTTCACCATTTCTCGGGAACGGAATCAACTACAATAAATATCAGTTCCTCAATCTTGCCTGCATGGACATCATTGATGTGTCGGGCCACTGGATATGACTGGTATTTTTTTTCCACTTCTCTAAGGTGCTGAAGAATTCTAATATGGCAAAAACCAAAGGAAATGATGGATGGAGTGTTGAACATTGCAAGCACTCACCCCCAGTCAACTGATCTGGGTTTAATCCACCACCGTTCTTTAGCCCACTCTGCCACCCCAGTTCAGACATGGCCATATGCAAATCAGTCTGACCCTGTGCCTCATGGGAACAGTCCAGCCCGAACTGCCAAGCCATGTCTTCCCTGGACCGGAAACAAGCTTCCTAGGACCGGTTTCTGGCATTTCAGCCGTCTTCAGCCAGGCTTGCTTGAATCCAGTGGCAAAGTGAGCAAGGGACTCACGTCTGAGCATACCCTGCCAACTTATGGCGAACAAAGCAAAAACCAAAGGAAATGATGGACGGAGTGTTGAACTTTGCAAGCACTCACCCCCAGTCAACTGATCTGGGTTTAATCCACCACCGTTCTTTAGCCCACTCTGCCACCCCAGTTCAGACATGGCCATATGCAAATCAGTCTGACCCTGTGCCTCATGGGAACAGTCCAGCCCGAACTGCCAAGCCATGTCTTCCCTGGACCGGAAACAAGCTTCCTAGGACCGGTTTCTGGCATTTCAGCCGTCTTCAGCCAGGCTTGCTTGAATCCAGTGGCAAAGTGAGCAAGGGACTCACGTCTGAGCATACCCTGCCAACTTATGGCGAACAAAGCAAAAACCAAAGGAAATGATGGACGGAGTGTTGAACATTGCAAGCACTCACCCCCAGTCAACTGATCTGGGTTTAATCCACCACCGTTCTTTAGCCCACTCTGCCACCCCAGTTCAGACATGGCCATATGCAAATCAGTCTGACCCTGTGCCTCATGGGAACAGTCCAGCCCGAACTGCCAAGCCATGTCTTCCCTGGACCGGAAACAAGCTTCCTAGGACCGGTTTCTGGCATTTCAGCCGTCTTCAGCCAGGCTTGCTTGAATCCAGTGGCAAAGTGAGCAAGGGACTCACGTCTGAGCATACCCTGCCAACTTATGGCGAACAAAGCAAAAACCAAAGGAAATGATGGACGGAGTGTTGAACATTGCAAGCACTCACCCCCAGTCAACTGATCTGGGTTTAATTCACCACCGTTCTTTAGCCCACTCTGCCACCCCAGTTCAGACATGGCCATATGCAAATCAGTCTGACCCTGTGCCTCATGGGAACAGTCCAGCCCGAACTGCCAAGCCATGTCTTCCCTGGACCGGAAACAAACTTCCTAGGACCGGTTTCTGGCATTTCAGCCGTCTTCAGCCAGGCTTGCTTGAATCCAGTGGCAAAGTGAGCAAGGGACTCACGTCTGAGCATACCCTGCCAACTTATGGCGAACAAAGCAAAAACCAAAGGAAATGATGGACGGAGTGTTGAACATTGCAAGCACTCACCCCCAGTCAACTGATCTGGGTTTAATCCACCACCGTTCTTTAGCCCACTCTGCCACCCCAGTTCAGACATGGCCATATGCAAATCAGTCTGACCCTGTGCCTCATGGGAACAGTCCAGCCCGAACTGCCAAGCCATGTCTTCCCTGGACCGGAAACAAGCTTCCTAGGACCGGTTTCTGGCATTTCAGCCGTCTTCAGCCAGGCTTGCTTGAATCCAGTGGCAAAGTGAGCAAGGGACTCACGTCTGAGCATACCCTGCCAACTTATGGCGAACAAAGCAAAAACCAAAGGAAATGATGGACGGAGTGTTGAACATTGCAAGCACTAATATGGGCCATGTGGATTGTGCTGCCCACATATATCATTGGATAAGTGCATTGAAGCACGTACACTACGTAATCGCTTTTACAAATTAAAAAGCGTGGAATTTTCCAAGGTTTGTTCATTAGGGGCAGATGTACCTCCTTCTTATTAACTCCATGTTTACAAGCATTGCATTTAAGGCACTTATTGAAATAACGTACACCAGGGTATCTGAAACAGCAGGCGCTTTATTATCTGGTGACACAATGTGCAGCATCTTACATCTCTAACACATGTAATGCATGTAATGCCTACCTGACGCAAAGCAAGGCAGTGCATTACTTTGTATTTACTAAACCACACAACATCACTCAAATTGACTTTGCTTGGCTTAGTAAATGCCAAAAATGGGTTTTGCAACAGGTTGTGCCACAAAAGTGATGCTCCCCTGGCCCAAAATGTAGGCCTGTATTTCAGCTCAAATTGCTAAGGTGTCCTTGCTTTACAAAGATCCACCCACTCAGTGTCCTAATAAACCTTAAGTAGAGTGGATAAAATGTTTTATCACAGCACTAATCACCTTTTGGAATACAGAAAAGCTTATAGTTGGAATTTGTTTGATAAAATGTGTTATGTAAATAAACGGTGCAAGGTGCAACGGAATACTTTGGCTGAAATTAAGATGTCAAGTCAAAATTCCTGCCCTTGCACTGTGAAATTTCAAGTTTTTGGGCCCAATTATTTCCCGCATGTTTTGTCTAGATTGCAGGCCTGAATCTGCACAGAAATTTCTCATAAAACGGCTTTCTAAAGAAAACTATTCACCTTGAGATAGAAAACTAAAAGTTGGTACAAACATTTATTTTTGTAATAGTAATCATATAGGAGCAAGACCCCAAGTGGCTCTTGCCTATGACGTTATACAGTCTAATCAAAATCGAAGTTGGCCGACGCATATCAAAAAATTATTTTCAATCTTCCGATTTGCATGAAATTTAACAGAAACTTTCATGTGCACATGTCAGCCCATATCATGCACATGCCCACGTTGGATCTAGACAGTGACATCATAATTATGAAACCAAAACAGCCATTAAAATTATGTAGAAAACTTTAAAATTGAAATCTGTAATAAATTTGATGTAAATATTCATACTTATTGACATTTATCAACATCCATTAATATATATTAAACATTATCCATGTAGCTTTCTTTTTTTTCAGCTTCAACATGTCTTCTGCAATGCCGTAAAATGAGTCATATGTCGAAACAATACCTTATTGCAACAACCACATCCAGTGGTCAAGTTGTCCAGCACAATGATGTTGTTGTAACAATTTGATCCCACTATGTTTTTTGTCAGGAAAGCACTTCAAAAAGACTTATTAGCCCAGCAAATTGACACACGCAAACATTATAGGTTTGGATACAGTGTTGTAGACCATAACTTGAATACATTTTAACAATTGAAATAAGTACCTATGAATATTGTACTAGAATGGCTTAATGATGTTTCTAGTATTGAGCAGAGTTTAAGGGCTAAAATGCAGTGTGACATAAATTGCGTTTTAACAAGTGTGACTATGGGGCCGATTCCGATTCCGGCCGCAAAACGAACCGACCGACACGGACCCGGACCGGATACAGACCGACACGCAACAGCGCCGTACGACCTGTGCAGTACGATGCAACGTGTGTGAATTACAACCAACATGTACGGAATACAAGCCGTACAACCGAGCCGTAGGGAAAATAGTGATCTGGCCGGAAAACTGATGCGATTTTCACCGACATGAACCCGGAATGAACCCGACCGACCTGTACCCACGATGTCCGATCCGTGGAGTACGATGCAATGCATGTAAAACCAGACCAAGCCGCACGACCGACACGCACAGACAACCGGGCCCACAAGCAATAGAGAACTTCTCGACTGACACATAGAAGATAGGCAGCGTGAATGAGGCTGAGAAGCCTGCACGAGCCAACATCAGCGTCCGTTTCCGTCAGATGAACGTCTCCTTCATGCCTACAAAACCCAAAAGAAAAAAAGAAAAAAAGGACCAAACAGGCAATGACAAAGCCAATAAATATAAAATAAAAAAAACTGGGACAGAGACACACCCACAACTCCAACTATATAAAGGACTACAATCACTACCATCATCCCTTGCAAACAGGAGACACTGCCAGCAGCCAACACCATTACACAGCAACCACAGACACACTCGCAACTCACCCATCACACAACCCACACACCATCAGCACCTCATCCAACATCACACACACATACAGCCAGCAAAACCAACACCAACCCACCCTCGCTTGCACCCTCACACACACATCCCTCACCACCACCACCCATCACCATGCCCCCAAAGAAGAATCCAAAGTTCACAGATAGTGAGTTAGAAGTGCTGGTAGACGAGATCATCAGAGTAGAGCCACATTTGTTTGGTACATTGGTCCAAAGGACCCCCATGTCACAGACAACCAAGATGTGGGCGAGGGTTGTGGACAAGTTGAACGCTCAAGCACCAACAAGGCGCACAAAGGACTATTTCCAGAACAGGTGGTATGACGTGCGCAGGAGGGTCAAGAAACTCATCGCAACGGCGGTGGCCCTCCTGCCAAACCAGTCTACTTCAGGACCTGGGAGGAGAAAGTGCGGGACATCCTAACACCAGAGAGCGTCCATGGGCTAACAGAAATACCGGAGCCTGGTGAGTACACAAACAACATACCCAAGATTGTGTGGCAAGGGGACAGTGAAACCATACACCGCAAGCAAAGCTACACTAACCAATAGATAATCATACCAGGATGTGTGTGCCAGTCAGACAAACACAATACCTGCCATCTCATAGTGACTTGGAACTGTGTCATAACATGCACCAACCTACAAACAAATAGAGCAAGGCAGTGCCACAAAGCTAAATAGACACTGCCAGACAGTTTGCCACCGCAAACACACTACCTCACAGTGCAGCTGACTGACAGGAAGGAATTGTGGGGAAGTAGGTGAAGTGAGTGTAGCCAGAAGCATGATGGGGTTTGTAGTCACAGATAATGCTCCCCCTCAAAATTGGCCCATCCAGACCTCTCTGAAACATGCCCACATCACAGGGAGTAGAAAATGACTGACAAGATGGCTGACACTGGGTCCTGCTGTGGGGAGCACAAGGCCCTGCTAGGGCATGTGCGTAAATCAGAAGCAGGACACCACTGACTGACATCCTGAAAGACAACCTTGCATGCCCTCCAATGGAAGCACGTTTCATGGTGGCATGTCTGGCCGGGTGGGAAGGATGACTGACAGCTCTGACCATACTTACCAGCATGTGGAGATACACACACCCCTCAAGACAAACTCCACACAACTCACCGGGTAGCATGCATTGAGCCACACCTCTGTGAAATATCAGTAAGCATACACTGAACCATGCTCGCCTCACAGGGAGTGGGAAGGAACTGACAAGATGTCTGACACTGGGCTCTGTTGTGGGGAGCACAAGGCCATGCTGAGAACTGGGCACCAACAAACACCAGGACTACACAGTCAGCCATCTTGCCTTTGCTGTCACACCCCCTCACAGGGAAGCAGAGTCAAGAGGAAGGAAGTATGGACATGCTGGGAAGGAGGGTGTAGCCAGGAGCATGATGGGAGTTGCAGTTACAGACAATCTACACCCACCCGCATGGTCCAGCAAGTTCTAACTGAACCATACTCGCCCCACAGGGAGTGGGAAGGGACTGACAGGATATCTGACACTGGGCTCTGTTGTGGGGAGCACAAGGCCATGCTTGGATATGGGCAACAACAATATCAAACTCTGTCCGTGACAAGCTGGGAAAAAACAGTGTACAGGCAGGCATCTGTTCGTAAAGTAGAAAATGTCATGTTTGTGAACCATCGATGCATGTAGAAACATAACTCACATTGTGTGCCTCTTCCAAAGACAGGTGGTGCTGGGCACCCAGCACCAAATGAAGAGGATTCCCAGTCCCAGACTCTGGCGGACACTGAGCTCTCTGGTTTGACTCTGTCTCTGTCCTCTTCGTATGACGACGACCAACCTGGCCCCTCCAGTGTGAGTCATCATGCAGCACCAGCAGCATCAACAGATGCACCCCCTGTACCCACGCCTCCAGCACGTGGAAACCGACAGGGCACCCCCGGCAACACGGACAGACCAAGGCCACTGAACACCCACAGCACAGGGACACAGACCCCCCCGGAAGCTACAGCAAACACCACCCAAGGGGTCCCAGTGTCACCTGTGCGTCCCGTCCCTGGTCCTGCCCATGTGGATAGCGGTGCTGGGAGGGGTGGGAGGCAGAGGGCGCACCTTGCAGAGGTGTCTGGACTGCATGATGACTCCCACCTGGCACGCATCATAGATGCGTACCAGGATAGCACCAGAGGATTTGGCCAGGTAGTGGTGATCCTCAAGGACATGCAATAGGAGCAGGCTGCCCACCATGCCCGTGGAGGCCAAGTGGGATGCCCTTACTGCGGTGCATTAGGACATACTCCAATGCCTCCGCCAGATCAACACAAACTTGTCCACACCTCCCTGTGTGGCCACAACATCTGTTGCAACTCCATCTGCCAGCGCTACAGGGAGGGAGGAGGACTCTGGCAGAGAGTCCCCTGCGCCGCAGAGGACTGCACCTGAGGATCCCCCCCCAGGAAGAAGAGGGGTCGTCCGAAGAAGGACATGTGAGAGGCAGATGTCCCAGCACATCCCCCAGGGCCGCTAAACCTGTTCTGGACAATGTTCTTTGTGCGCAACACGTTCACCCTGTCCAATCACCCTCAACTCGCCCACATGAAATGGAGGGTTCATGTTGGGCCAATGTAGCAGATGACTGTGGACTTTACTCTGTATATTTCATCTACCAGCACATCCAACTCTAATGTGAACTTTGGATTCCAAGACCAATGTACAGCACCCACCATCCGGTGCACTTTCCTCACACATGTTTGAAAATAAACTCACCAGTACACCATACTTGCCTCTGTTGTGATTCCAACTTGTCATGTGTCATGGAGATGTCGATCTGCTACACAACACAGTGCATGCCAAATACTGCAACAATGTGACCAACGTACCACAACACATACTCACCATGACCATGTTACTCATCCCACACAATGATGTTGACCTGAAACACATTGGCATGCACAGATACAACACCAACCCCAGTCAGTGGTAACAAGTCCACAGGTGAGGTAAGCAGATGTCAGTCAGATGTGGGAAGACAGACATAACAAAGCGTAGCACAGGTTCTTTACACATCAGCAACATGTTTATTCCACAATAGTTGCACGGTAATTCTACGTAACAGTGGACACACGCTCACAAAGTGTTGGAGAATTGAAGTCCAGGGATGTGTGGTACATCAGTTGATGGGAATTGACCACTTCCACACTTTTGTTGGATTCTGGGTGTTGGGGGTCAGTGTTGACCAAACAACAGGCAAAGTACCCTGGGAAGGACAGACACATGACACAGTCAAAAGCACATCAGAACAGGAGAGAAATGCAATACACATGCACAAAACATGTCGCAAGAAACCTTCACAAAACCAGTTTAGCAGTACTACCCTATTGTGGAGTACACACCACCTGAATGGACACATCACTGCACGCATCCAGTCGAGTGGCACAAAGACACACTCAGACAGCAACAGAGCAGCCACAACACATTCCAGGCTACCTCCATACATTGACATAACAACCCTGGAAACTCACATTCAGGTGAAGAAGTTGTTGATGAGCTGTGCGCGAACGTCACCCTCATCCTCATCATTAACCCTGGGCGTAGTTTGCAAAGTAGCGCTACGCGTAGCTATGCAAAGTGCACTTCGCACTATGCGAGCTACGCGTAGCACTTCGCTAACTGCAAAGTACCCTGTTTACACTGTGCAAGATGCCGTTTTCAATGATTGCAGAGTGCGGTCAAGCACCCGGCACTGTGCAATCATTGAAAACGGCATCTTGCACAGTGCGAGCTGTAGTTTTCTGCCGCTCAAGTAGATTTTTACTCGAGCGGCAGATTTCTCAACGCGGACTGGTAGTTTCTCATCACCAGCGGTCGCGAGCATACGCGACCACTCGCAATGAGAAACCTGACCTCCCCGCTTTGAGAATCTCGCCGGGAGGTTTATTTTCCACGCTCGCGATCGCCAACTTGATGTTGCTGATCGCGAACGAGGAAAAAGTCTCACCGGGATGTCATTTTGCTTTCTCGCGGTCGCCAACTTGACGTTGAGGACTGTGAGCAAGCAAAAAATGACCGCTGCACTATGCAACGCTACGCTACGCGTGTTTGCACTGTGCTACGTGCAATTCGCGTAGTGTGAAGTAGCGCAAACTACGCGTGCATAGCGTAGTGCTTTGTCCAGGCTTACTCATCATCACTGGCATCTTGGCCCAGGCCGGGTACCTCCACAGGTGCCGGAGGTTGGTCATCATCATCGTCATCCTGGATGAGAGGCCCCACCTTCCGCAATGCCATGTTGTGTAGCATGCAGCATACAAGGATTATTTTGCACACCTTTGCAGGTTCATATGGGAGGGCCCCTCCGGTCTTGTCCAGGCAGCGAAAGCGGCTTTTCAGGAGGCCAAATATCCGCTCAATCACCCTTCTGCTCCGACCATGTGCCTCATTGTAGCACATCTCGGCTGGTGTCACAGGGTTCCTGAGGGGTGTCAGCAACCACGGCATGTTGGGGTATCCGGAGTCACCTACACACACAAAAATGAACAAGTAGCTGAGTTTAATAGGAGTGCGGAATACAACATTGACAAACACAACCAATGAGAAACAGTCAGTACACACCAACAAGCCAGGCATGCTGAGCTGGCATCTGTGACATCAGCGTTGCAATGCGACTACACCTCATTATGTAGGCATCATGCGCCGAACCAGGGAACCGTACACACACATGTGTGATAGACATGTCAGCAAGACATACCACCAGAGCATTGATGGAGTGGTAGTGCTTCCTGTTCCGGTATGCCTGCTCATATGCCTGTGGTGGTATCAGGGCCACATGTGTCCCATCAATAGATCCGATGACGTTCGGCATACTCCCCAGTGTATAAAAGGCATCCTTTATTTCAGGGAGTTCAGCTGGGCTAGGGAACTTGATGTACAGGTCTAGGAAATGCAACATCCCCTCCAAGACATTGCGTAGCACCCGACTAACCATCGTTTGCAACATACCACTAGCAATAGCCACAGTGTACTGGAAGGTACCAGTAGCAAAGAAGTGCAGGGCTGCCATCACCTTCACCTCGGGGGTCAGTGCTGTAGGGTATGTCTGGCCAGGTAGCAGATGTGGCGCCAACTGCTCTGCCACAGATATAAGAAAGGCTGGACCCCAGGGAGCTCACTTGCCTGCACTACATGCTACTGGACCACATCCCTGCTACCACTGCTGCTGTCCTCTGGCTGCATCCTCTGACTCCTGCTATGACATGTACTCTGGAGAGGGCCCCGGCCTTCACTGAGGATGAGAACCAGGCCCTGATGGACGGGCTCCTTCCACAGTACAGCAAGCTCTATGGGAAACCAGGGGAACAGGTGAGTGTGCAGTCCACTGCCTTCCTAATTATGCATGTTGTCTGACTAGCAGTACTAGCAGTGTGTACACCAGTGGCAAGCAGTCTCACTGACTACTTTCATCCCCCAAAGTGTGTAGGTACATGTAATGAACAGGTGTCCTGCTGCTAAAGTGCATTAGTGCAAGCTTAAACTATCCAGGCATTGGTAACATGTCAGACATGAAGGTGATTTGTTCTTCCCCATGGTTGCACTACCTGTGTAACTCATTTCCCTTTGTGATTATGACATGAATATCCAAATGTGTGCAGCACAAATCTGGGACATTTGTGTGAATGTACTTGTCATCCTAACAGGTTGATGCCCACCATGGGTGCATGTGCAATGTCACCTGTCCATGTGGGATTCACAGATGCACATTGTTGCAGTTCAGGGTGTGTGGTGTTGAGGGTGGACTGATGTAAATGTTTGCATGGATGGTCCCCTAGCTCCCGTTTGTCCATGGATGAGGGGCCATGCTGAGTGATTTGTGTTTGTGTATGTGTATGTGTGATGTACGTTTGTGGAACAGGACACATTACTGGGTTTCCCAGTTTGTACGACATCTGCCTTTGTCATCACAGTGGAGGTGTCATGCATGCTTGTGTCACCCCAATGTCTGGTCACTGGGGGTAGTGCTGTTGTGTGTCAATCTCTTCCTGTGCTCGTTGGTGTTCATTCCAGCTTGTGTCACATGTGTCTGTTGTGCTCCCTCTCATCTCACAATGCCTGATTGCCCACTAAGGGTGTCCCAATGATGGTTTACTTTTGTATGGCACTGTGTCCACATCTGTGTCACTGTGGTTCAACCCCCCTCATGTGTTGTGTAGTTGCCTGGGGATACTGAGACACACATACACACAGACACACACACATGTTGTGTCAGATGTGCAGTGTGAGGTTGCCTGTTTTTGATTGTGCTTCTCCATCAGTGCATTGATATTGCTGTCGTGGGCCATTGTCTGGATGCTGTTTCTGTGATTTTCCCTGCTGTCCCAGTGAGTCATATCACATCATTGTGCACATTCATCCTGGTTGTTAGGTGCCATTGCTGGCATGGAATGGGAGTTGGTGAGCTAACACCTACAGTCTACACAGGTTGTTTTGATTATTGTGTCTATTTTCGGGATGTGTGCATGCTTTGTGATGGTCACCTCTGCTCTTCTGTCATTGTACACTGTATGCATTGTCAGCCCTCAAGTGTGGTGCCTGTCTGCACATGGCCGAGAGTGTGTTATGTTTTCACAGCACTGTTAGCCTCACCACATCTCTGTGGGTATGGGACACAACCACTACTTCGCCCCAGAAGTGTTTAATGTGTTGGGAGCAGGGATCATACATGCTGTTTGTTATTTGCAGCTTTGACCATGATGACACTTACCTTTTTGTCACTGTGATGAGGGGGGGTTTAGACCCCATCACCACAATGCTCAACATCTGCTGCAGTTTGGAAGCCCACTGTAGGACCTGGGGTCGCCAGGCCCTAGGGGGGTAGCTTGGCGCGAGCAGGTAGGCATCCAAGGCTTAAGTGTAAAGTGACCATACAGCACACACATCCACTGAGACAGGAAACGCACGCAATGACTGACACCACACCAGTGAGGTAGAGTAAAAACCAATTAGCTTTATCTAGATCAAAGTCAGGTTCTCAAAGCATTTCGTTAGGCCGGTTCATTAGAACATTTCATTAAAACACTAGACCGGGCATCTTATTAAAGTATCTCACTGAAGCGCTCAATATAGCAGTTCCTTAGAGGCCTAAATATGGCATGTAATCAAAGCGCTACACATGGCTGGTAATCAAAGCGCTGAACATGGCCACATTCAAAGCGCTACACCCGGTAATTAATCAAAGCGCTAAACATGGCAAAATCAAAGCGCTAGACATGGCAAAATCAAAGCGCTAGACATGGCACGCAATCAAAGCGCTAAACATGGCAAATAATCCAAGCGCTGCCCATAGCCTTTAAGCAGAGCATTGCACTCAGCATTTCATTAAGGCATTGAGCCTGGTATTTCCTCAGGGCTTTAAACTTGGCATTCAATTAAAGCATCCAGCAGGGCCTGAACCATGGCCTCTCCTTAGGGCATTAACCAGGGCCTGCGAGACAGGTGCTCCACAATTAAATCGAAATGAGGCCTTCTGTCTGGTGCTGTGAGTAGTCTCTCCTTATGTCCCCAAAACACTCCTCTCGCTATGCATTCACTCAGCCCCTCGCGGGGCAAGCGTTGACTCGGCCACAGGCCGGTTTTCTCCCTCCCCCGGGGGAGGGGCGAGTCCAGGGCCTCTCCTTGGCCTTCCGCCCTCCTCCCCAGAGGGTTACCTTAATCTTCGGCCCCTCGCGGGGCCCTTGCAGCGGTCTCCGGCTGGGCGGGGGCTCGCGCTCCTTGGAGCCCCGCCCAGCTGGAGTCCGGGCCGAGGGGAGGAAGCTTGGTGAGGGGCCCTGCGGGGCCGTCCAAACAGCGAGGGTTCGTGGGGACCCCAGCGGGTCTCCCGGTCGGCCTGGGAGCCCCGCTCCGTGAGGGGTTGGCCCCGGGCCCTCTGAGGGCTCCGGGGGCCCGGAGACCAGAAAAGAGGACTGTGGCAGAGGCGCGCCCACGGCCGCTGATGGCAGCGCGGCCTGCAGGGGCACGGCCTCTACCCTCTCAGAAGGCGGCGGGGGCGCCGTTGAGCAGTCCGCCCCCGTCACGTGATGCCAGGTGCCGGATTCGAGGCCTAGTGAGGCCTTCGCCGAATTCCGGCGGCCCTCTCCTTCCTGAGGGCTGCGTTGGTCAGGCTGCGACAGCAGCGGCGGGGCCCCGGTCTTCTTCTTGGGCCCCGGGGATGGCGGGGCGATCTTCAAGGCACAGGGCCGCAACGGTGAGAGATTTTTAAGGCTTCCCCAGCAGGGCAGGATAGGGGGGACCCCGGCAAAGTCAGGGAGCGCAGGGGATGGCACAGCGCTGGTACCTGGTCGATCCCCCAGCAGTTCTGTGGTAAGGTTGGACGATCTTCTTCGGCGCTTGTTGGTTCCTGCGCCCTTAGTGGCTAGTTTCTTGAGGGGGGGGTAGGTTGAGTTGGTGACTGAAGAGAGTTTTTAGTCAGTCTCGGTAGGTCGTCCCTGGGGTCCCCTCCCACTGGGCTAATTCAGTGTTCCTCACGCAACTTAGAAGGCAGCACCTAAGCCCTGTCACTTCCAGTGGTATAGGTCCCTGACTAGGCCCTACCACCTAAATCTCCTGCGTAGGTTCCCCCAGGTCTGCGTCGCCCCAACTGACTGAAAAGTTTCCCTCCTTTCCTTAAGTATCCCCAGGTCAGGTGACGACTCACTAAGGCGGCAAAAGCAGACCCCACCCTTATTCTAGATGGTTCCAGCAGGTTCCAGGAGCTTGCCTACTCTAGCTATGGAAGTAAAAGGTGGGCTGGTGTTGCAACAATGTTGTAGGGTCCCAGCCAGCTCCTGGCAACTAGGGTGCTACTAAAAAGACCACTCCGCAGTAGCAGGGGCCTGTGGCAGCCATGTTGGGAGAAGAGAGCACCTGCACCTTAGCATTGATTAACAATGGGAAGGCGCTCGGAGACCTAAGGCCAATGAAAAAGAGGGTGGAAAAAATGAGGCAAGAGCAAAAACTCAGAGAAAGACCACCCTAGGGCTGACAGGTCTAACACCCACACTTAACTTTTGTTCTACACAGTGAGGGGGTGTTCTTTTTACATTGACACAGTGCTATGGTGATGCTTGCCTTGTGTAGGGCACACTCACTAGTTGGTCACACATGTGCTGTTACTTACATTGTATGCTCATAGCCATAATCACTGCTGTGGGCATTTGTCACAGACTACACACTGTTGTCATGATGTTAAGGGGGATGTATTTTGCTGACATACCTAATATTGGAGTATGATGGATGTGTGGCGAATTACCAATTCTATGAGTGGAGGTGGCAGTAGCGATGGGCAACAGGTCACCTATGGCTGGGGCTGGCAGGGGTGATGAGCAACAGGTCCCCTGTGAGTGGGGGTGGCAGGGGTGATGGGCAACAGGTCCCCTATGAGTGGGGGTGGCAGGGGTGATGGGCAACAGGTCCCCTATGGGTTGGGGTGTCAGTAGTGATGGGCAACATATGCCCTATGGCTGGGGGTGGCAGGGGTGATGGGCAACAGAAGCCCTATGGCTGGGGGTGGCAGTAGAGATGGCCACCAGGTCCCCTATGAGTGGGGGTGGCAGGGGTTATGGGCAGCAGGTCCCCTATGGGTGGGGGTGGCTGTAGTGATCGGCAACATATGCCCTATGGCTGGGGGTTGCAGAGGTGATGGGCAACATAAGCCCTATGAGTGGGGGTGGCAGTAGTGATGGGCAACAGGTCACCTATGGCTGGGGGTGGCAGTAGTGATATGAGTGGGGGTGGCAGGGGTGATGGGCAACAGGTCCCCTATGGGTAGGGGTGGCAGTAGTGATAGGCAACAGGTCCCCTATGGCTGGGGGTGGCAGGGGTGATAGGCAACATAAACCCTATGAGTGGGGGTGGCAGGGGTGATGGGCAACAGGTCCCCTATGGCTGGGGGTGGCAGGAGTGATGGGCACCAGGTCCCCTATGGGTGGGGGTGGCAGTAGTGATATGAGTGGGGGTGGCAGGGGTGATGGGCAACAGGTCCCCTATGGGTAGGGGTGGCAGTAGTGATAGGCAACAGGTCCCCTATGGCTGGGGGTGGCAGGGGTGATAGGCAACATAAACCCTATGAGTGGGGGTGGCAGGGGTGATGGGCAACAGGTCCCCTATGGCTGGGGGTGGCAGGAGTGATGGGCACCAGGTCCCCTATGGGTGGGGGTGGCAGTAGTGATGGGCAACATATGCCCTATGGCTGGGGAGGCAGGGGTGATAGGCAACATAAGCCCTATGAGTGGGGTGACAGGGGTGATGGGCAACAGGTCACCTATGGCTGGGGGTGGCAGTAGTGATGGGCACCAGGTCCCCTATGAGTGGGGGTGGCAGGGGTGATGGGCACCAGGTCCCCTATGGCTGGAGGTGGCAGTAGTGATGGGCAACATATGCCCTATGGCTGGGGGTGGCAGGGGTGATGGGCAACATAAGCCCTATGAGTGGGGGTGGCAGTAGTGATGGGCAACAGGTCCCCTATGGGTTGGGGTGGCAGGAGTGATGGGCACCAGGTCCCCTATGGGTGGGGGTGGCAGTAGTGATGGGCAACATATGGTATATGGCTGGGGGTGGCAGGGGTGATGGGCAACATAAGCCCTATGAGAGGGGGTGGCATTAGTGATGGGCAACAGGTCCTCTATGTCTGGGGGTGGCAGCGGTGATGGGAAAAAGGTCCCCTAAGGGTGAGGGTGGCCGTAGTGATGGGCAACATATGCTCTATAGCTGGGGGTGGCAGGGGTGATGGGCAACATAAGCCCTATTATTTGGGGTAGTAGTAGTGATGGGCAACAGGTCCCCTATGACTGGGGGTGGCAGTAGTGATGGGCAACAGGTCCCATATGAGTGGGGGTGGCAGGGGTGATGGGCAGCAGGTCCCCTATGGGTAGGGGTGGCAGTAGTGACAGGCAACAGGTCCCCTATGGCTGGGGGTGGCAGGGGTGATGGGCAACATAAGCCCTATGAGTGAGGGTGGCAGGGGTGATGGGCAACAGGCCCCCTATGGCTGGGGGTGGCAAGAGTGATGGGCACCAGGTCCCCTATGGGTGGGGGTGGCAGTAGTGATGGGCAACATATGCCGTATGGCTGGGGGTGGCAGGGGTGATGGGCAACATAAGCCCTATGAGTGGGGGTACCATTAGTGATGGGCAACAGGTCACCTATGGCTGGGGGTGGCAGTAGTGATGGGCAACAGGTCCCCTATGGGTGGGGGTGGCAGGGGTGCTGGGCAACAGGTCCCCTATGGGTGGGGGTGGCAGTAGTGATGGGCAACACATGCCGTATGGATGGGGGTGGCAGGGGTGATGGGCAACATAAGCCCTATGAGTGGGGGTGGCAGTAGTGATGGGCAACAGGTCCCCTATGTCTGGGGGTGGCAGCGGTGATGGGCAACAGGTCCCCTATGGGTGGGGGTGGCAGTAGTGATGGGCAACATATGCTCTATAGCTGGGGGTGGCAGGGGTGATGGGCAACATAAGCCCTATTATTTGGAGTAGTAGTAGTGATGGGCAACAGGTCCCCTATGGCTGGAGGTGGCAGGAGTGACAGGCAACAGGTCCCCTATGGCTGGGGGTGTCAGGGGTGATGGGCAACATAAGCCCTATGAGTGGGGGTAGCAGGGGTGATGGGCAACATAAGCCCTATGAGTGGTTTGGCAGGGGTGATGGGCAACAGGCCCCCTATGGCTGGGGGTGGCAGGAGTGATGGGCACCAGGTCCCCTATGGGTGGGGGTGGCAGTAGTGATGGGCAACATATGCCCTATGGCTGGGGGTGGCAGGGGTGATGGGCAACATAAGCCCTATGAGTGGGGGTGGCAGTAGTGATGGGCAACAGGTCCCCTATGGGTGGGGGTGGCAGTAGTGATGGGCAACATATGCCGTATGGCTGGGGGTGGCAGGGGTGATGGGCAGCATAAGCCCTATGAGTGGGGGTGGCATTAGTGATGGGCAACAGGTCACCTATGGCTGGGGGTGGCAGTAGTGATGGGAAACAGGTCCCCTATGAGTGGGGGTGGCAGGGGTGCTGGGCAACAGGTCCCCTATGGGTGGGGGTGACAGTAGTGATGGGCAACATATGCCGTATGGCTGGGGGTGGCAGGGGTGATGGGCAACATAAGCCCTATGAGTGGGGGTGGCAGTAGTGATGGGCAACAGGTCCCCTATGTCTGGGGGTGGCAGCGGTGATGGGCAACAGGTCCCCTATGGGTGGGGGTGGCAGTAGTAATGGGCAACATATGCTCTATAGCTGGGGGTGGCAGAGGTGATGGGCAACATAAGCCCTATTATTTGGAGTAGTAGTAGTGATGGGCAACAGGTCCCCTATGGCTGGGGGTGGCAGGAGTGATGGGCACCAGGTCCCCTATGGGTGGGGGTGGCAGTAATGATGAGCAACATATGCCCTATGGCTAGGGGTGGCAGGGGTGATAGGCAATATAAGCCCTATGAGTGGGGTTGACAGGGGGATGGGCAACAGGTCACATATGGCTGGGGGTGGCAGTAGTGATGGGCAACAGGTCCCCTATGAGTGGGGGTGGCAGGGGTGCTGGGCAACAGGTCCCCTATTGGTGGGGGTGGCAGTAGTGATGGGCAACATATGCCGTATGGCTGGGGGTGGCAGGGGTGATGGGCAACATAAGCCCTATGAGTGGGGGTGGCAGTAGTGATGGGCAACAGGTCCCCTATGTCTGGGGGTGGCAGCGGTGATGGGCAACAGGTCCCCTATGGGTGGGGGTGGCAGTAGTGATGGGCAACATATGCTCTATAGCTGGGGGTGGCAGGGGTGATAGGCAACATAACACCTAATATTTGGGGTAGTAGTAGTGATGGGCAACAGGTCCCCATGGCTGGGGGTGGCATGGGTGATGGGCAACAGGTCACCTATGGCTGGGGGTGGCAGTAGTGATGGGCACCAGGTCCCCTATGAGTGTGGGTGGCAGTAGTGATGGGCACCAGGTCCCCTATGGGTGGAGGTGGCAGTAATGATGGGAAACATATGCCCTATGGCTGGGGGTGGCAGGGGTGATGGGCAACATAAGCCCTATGAGTGGGGGTGGCAGGGGTGATGGACACCAGGTCACCTATGGCTGGGGGTGGCAGTAGTGATGGGCAACAGGTCCCCTATGAGTGGGGGTGGCAGGGGTGATGGGCAACAGGTCCCATATGAGTTGTGGTGGCAGGGCTGCTGGGCAACAGGTCCCCTATGGGTGGGGGTGGCAGTAGTGATGGGCAACAGGTCTCCTATGGCTGGGTGTGGCAGGGGTGATGGGCAACAGGTCCCATATGAGTGGGGGTGGCAGTAGTGATGGGCAACATCAGCCCTATGTGTGGGGGTGGCAGGGGTTAGGGGCAACATAAGCCCTATGAGTGGGGGTGGCAGTAGTGATGGGCAACAGGTCCCCTATGGCTGGGGGTGGCAGGGGTGATGGGCAACAGGTCCCCTATGGGTGGGGGTGGCAGCAGTGATGGGCAACAGGTCCCCTATGGGTGGGGGTGGCAGTAGTAATGGGCAACATATGCTCTATAGCTGGGGGTGGCAGAGGTGATGGGCAACATAAGCCCTATTATTTGGAGTAGTAGTAGTGATGGGCAACAGGTCCCCTATGGCTGGGGGTGGCAGGAGTGATGGGCACCAGGTCCCCTATGGGTGGGGGTGGCAGTAATGATGAGCAACATATGCCCTATGTCTAGGGGTGGCAGGGGTGATAGGCAACATAAGCCCTATGAGTGGGGGTGACAGGGGGATGGGCAACAGGTCACATATGGCTGGGGGTGGCAGTAGTGATGGGCAACAGGTCCCCTATGAGTGGGGGTGGCAGGGGTGCTGGGCAACAGGTCCCCTATTGGTGGGGGTGGCAGTAGTGATGGGCAACATATGCCGTATGGCTGGGGGTGGCAGGGGTGATGGGCAACATAAGCCCTATGAGTGGGGGTGGCAGTAGTGATGGGCAACAGGTCCCCTATGTCTGGGGGTGGCAGCGGTGATGGGCAACAGGTCCCCTATGGGTGGGGGTGGCAGTAGTGATGGGCAACATATGCTCTATAGCTGGGGGTGGCAGGGGTGATAGGCAACATAACACCTAATATTTGGGGTAGTAGTAGTGATGGGCAACAGATCCCCATGGCTGGGGGTGGCATGGGTGATGGGCAACAGGTCACCTATGGCTGGGGGTGGCAGTAGTGATGGGCACCAGGTCCCCTATGAGTGTGGGTGGCAGTAGTGATGGGCACCAGGTCCCCTATGGGTGGAGGTGGCAGTAATGATGGGAAACATATGCCCTATGGCTGGGGGTGGCAGGGGTGATGGGCAACATAAGCCCTATGAGTGGGGGTGGCAGGGGTGATGGACACCAGGTCACCTATGGCTGGGGGTGGCAGTAGTGATGGGCAACACGTCCCCTATGAGTGGGGGTGGCAGGGGTGATGGGCAACAGGTCCCATATGAGTTGTGGTGGCAGGGCTGCTGGGCAACAGGTCCCCTATGGGTGGGGGTGGCAGTAGTGATGGGCAACAGGTCTCCTATGGCTGGGTGTGGCAGGGATGATGGGCAACAGGTCCCATATGAGTGGGGGTGGCAGTAGTGATGGGCAACATCAGCCCTATGTGTGGGGGTGGCAGGGGTTAGGGGCAACATAAGCCCTATGAGTGGGGGTGGCAGTAGTGATGGGCAACAGGTCCCCTATGGCTGGGGGTGGCAGGGGTGATGGGCAACAGGTCACCTATGGCTGGGGGTGGCAGTAGTGATGGGCACCAGGTCCCCTATGAGTGGGGGTGGCAGGGGTGATGGGCAACAGCTCACCTATGGCTGGGGGTGGCAGTAGTGATGGGCACCAGGTCCCCTATATGTGTGGTAGGCAGGGGTGATGGGTAACAGGTCCCCTATGGGTGGGGGTGGCAGTAGTGGTTGGGAAATTTCTTATAGGAAAATCGAAGACATTGGGCCCATAGAGGCCATGTCTTTTCATATTAAATTTTCCATGAACTCCTCTATTGCAGGACTCTTGGTCTATAGACCCCCTAATACCGTGGCCAAAATTGTTTGATAGTATTGCAAACCTCTCTTTGAGGTACTCTAATTTCACCGTTCTTGGTGATTTTAATGTCAATATGGACAAGGTGAACTGCCCGTCAGCTATTCTATTAGAAGATACCCTTAAAAGTCTAAATTTGACTCAAAAGGTATCATATCCAACTCATGCAGCTGGCCATATTTTAGATCTCCTCTTTACTAATGACCCTGCTATTCAGGTGGAGGAGCCCCTACTTATGACCTGGTCGGACCATATGTTGGTCACATTCCGGCTGACCTGGAGGGTCTGTGACAGCCATAGAAGGTCTATCACAGAGAAGAGGAGGAACTGGAGGAAGGTTATTCCTGAATCTATGGGTGGTGAATTATATAACACCCCCCCGAACTCTCCAGCGATCCCAATCTCAATGCTCCTCTTTTAAATGCTTGGATCAATTCAGCCCTTGACAAATTCGCCCCGATTTGATCGGTCAAATTGTCCAGGAGTAAACCTTCGGCGCCCTGGTTTAACATGGAGCTACGTAGGGAGAAAAGTTTGTGTAAGAGGCTTGAGCGTGTTTGGAGAAGAAATTATGAACCCTCAGCTAAGTGTGAATATAAGGCAGCACAGAGGAAATTCTACACCGGGAAGCGCAGGACTATTAGGGAATACGTGGCAAAACAGATTATGGACTCTGACAACTCCCCTAGAGAGATTTTCAAGATAGTAGAAGGCTTTATGAAACCTCAGGCCTTGAAGAGCACGATTCCCCCATCGGTGGCTCTCTGTGAGGAACTAGCTGTTTTTAAAAAAAATAAAATTTCTACCATTTACTTTGCCTTTCCTGTATCAGGAACGTCAGATGTTGCAACTCCTGACACATCAGATAAATGGTCAGCTTTTTGTCCTTTTGAGATGGAGATGTCACTGAAGGAACTAATGAAAGTTAAATCAGGCTCTCCTCTTGACTCCTGGCCTGCCAGATTATTTAAGCTATTAGCACCTAGGCTTAATGGTATCCTGAATTCAATCTGGAATACCTCTTTGGAGACGGGGATCTTTCCATCTAGTTGGAAAAAGGCCTTTGTTCGGCCTATCTTTAAGAAAGTGGATGCCAATCCAGCAGAGCCAAAAAAATTTAGGCCTATCTCTCTCCTGCCGGCTCCTGCTAAAATCTTAGAAAAAGAAGTTCAGAGACAACTTTCGGACTTCTTAGAATCAAATGACCATCTTCATGATTCTCAGTCTGGGTTTAGGACAGGATATAGTACAGAGACAGCCCTTCTGGAGGTGGCAGAATCAATTCGTGAAACCTTAGACCAAGGAAGCTGTGCAATGTTGGTGCTGCTGGATTTGTCCGCAGCCTTTGACACGGTTTCCCATAGGATCCTCCTGAATAGATTTTATCATTTAGGAGTAACAGGGACTGTTTTGCGATGGTTTCACTCATTTCTTGAAGGAAGATCGCAACAAGTATTTCTGCACCCCTATGTCTCCAGTTCTAGTCCTATGCCTTATGGAGTCTCACAGGGGTCTGATTTAAGCCCTACACTTTTTAATGTCTATTTGACTCACCTTGCGGCAATTGTAGAACAATGGGGAGTGAAGGTTGTCTCGTATGCAGATGACACTCAACTTGTGTTCTCTTTTAAAGATCAAAGCGAGACAGCCTTCGCTAATTTTAGACAGTGTCTTTTAAATATTTAATCATGGATGACAGATAGCTGCCTAAAGTTGAACACTGATAAGACGGAGGTCTTATTTTTTAATCAACCAATTCCTCCACGTATGGAGCTATGGTGGCCAGCTGAGCTAAATCCGCCCCCGCTACCTGTGCCCTCGGTGAGGAATTTGGGTTTCAGGTTTGATTCGCAACTCACAGGTAAGGCACAAATTACACATGTCTCCTCCCAGTACTTTTGGAAACTTAAGGCTTTGCGTAGATTTCTTCACTTAATGCCGATGGATTGCAGGAAGTCAGTGGTTTATGCCCTAATTACCTCCCAACTTGACTATGCTAAATATTGGTCTCCCAGAGTATCTGATGAGGAGACTACAGCGTATTCAAAATGCAGCAGCCAGGCTGATTAGAAATGTGCCACTGCGATATCACATTACCCCCCATTTACGCAGCCTACACTGGCTTCCGGTGAGGAGAAGAGTTCAGTTTAAAGCTCTTGTATTGGCTCACAGAGCAATAAGAGGGGTAGGTCCTCATGATCTGCAGCGGAGTCTCCAGAAATACCGTCAAGTGAGAACACTCAGATCTAACAGTTGGAACCTTTTGGTCACCCCTCGTTTTAGGAAGGCAAGGACGGGCGGCCGTGCATTCTCTGTTAAAACATCTACATTATGGAATATTATGCCTAATGATCCGAGAAATATAGAGGCGGAAATGCCTTTTAGGAAGGCTCTTAAAACCTTTCTTTTTGGTCTGCCATAAATACAGTGATCCTTCCTGGTCTCTCCTCCCTTAGATAGGATGCTAGTGCCGGGACACTTCCGTTGGAAGTAGCCACGCGCTCTATAAGTGTTAATAATAATAATAGTGATGGTCAACATATGCCCTATGGCTGGGGGTGGCAGGGGTGATGAGCAAACATAAGCCTGTGAGTGAAGGTGGCAGGAGTGATGGGCAACAGGTCACCTATGGCTGGGGTGGCAGTAGTGATGGGCAACAGGTCCCCTATGGTTGGGGGTGGCAGTAGTGATGGGCACCAGGTCCCCTTTGAGTGGGGGTGGCAGGGGTGAGGGGCAACAGGTCCCCTATGGCTGGGGGTGGCAGGGGTGATGGGCAACATAAGCCCTATGAGTGGGGGTGGCAGGGGTGATGGGCAACAGGTCACCTATGGCTGGGGTGGCAGAAGTGATGGGCAACAGGTCCCCTATGGTTGGGGATGGCAGTAGTGATGGGCACCAGGTCCCCTATGGCTGGGGGTGGCAGGGGTGCTGGGGAACATAAGCCCTATGGGTGGGGGTGGTAGTGGTGCTGGCCTTACAAACCCTATGGTGGCCTGTTGTTAGTGGCCAGGATGTGGATCCCCTGTGTGTGTGTACCATTTTGCAGATATGTGTCGTTTGTTTGTGTGGTAGGTGTCTGACTTACCGCCTGCATAGATGTAGAGTACTGGTGTGACCTGCGCGATGGGATTCATGATGTGTTTGTGTCGTACACGCTGCTTGTTGCTCCGCCTCGTGCCCGCTGCAAGCTGGTCCATCTCGTAGCCATGGATTGAGTTGTGGTGCGAATCGTAGCTGATGTGCTTATTTTCCGGATGCTGTGACGTGCCGAACTTGGCGACCCGTCCGGCGCGTAGGAAGTACGCATCCTACTTGTCAGGCCGGAAACTGCTATGGATACTGCTTCCGGGCGACTCGGTTCAGCGTTAGGAGTTACGGCTCGGACGGAGAATAGAGCTTGAATCACAGCCCATCAGACACCTACCACATAAACAAACGAAACATACCCTCGAAATGGCACACACACACAGGGGATCCACATCCTGGCCACTAACAACAGCCCACCATAGGGGTTGCATGGCCAGCACCACTAACACCCCCATCCATAGGGCTCATGTTGCCCATCACCCCTGCCACCCCCACACATAGAGCTTATGTTGCCCATCACCCCTGCCACCCCCACCCATATGGCTGATGTTGCCCATAACCCCTGCTACCCCCACTCACAGGGGACCTGTTGCCCATCACCCCTGCCACCCCCACCGATATGGCTGATGTTGCCCATCACCCCTGCCACCCCCACACATAGGGCTGATGTTGCCCATCACTCCTGACACCCCCACCCATAGGGACTATGGTGCCCATCACCCCTGCCACCCCCACCCATAGGGCTTATGTTGCCCATCACTACTGCCACACCCAGCCATGGGGCTTATGTTGGCCATCACTACAGCTACCCCCACCCATAGGGACTATGTTGCCCATCACCCCTGCCACCCCCACTCATAGGGGACCTGTTGCCCATCACCCCTGCCACCCCCACCCATAGGGCTTATGTTGCCCATCACTACTGCCACCCCCAGCCATAGGGCTTATGTTGCCCATCACTACAGCCACCCCCACCCATAGGGCTGATGTTGCCCATCACCCCTGCCACCCCCACTCATAGGATGGGTGATGCGCAACACATCCAGCATACTCCAACATCAGGTATGTCTGCAAAATACATCTCCCCTAACATCATGTCAGCAGTGTGTAATCTGTGACAAATGCCCACAACAGTGATTATGGCAATGAGCATACAATGTAAGTAACAGCACATGTGTGACCAACACATGAGTGTGACATACACAAGGCAAGCATCTCCGTAGCACTGTGTCAATGTAAAAAGAACACCCCCTCACTGTGTAGAACAGAAGTTAAGTGGGGGTTTCCAAAATGCAGCAGATGTTGAGCATTGTGGTGATAGGGACTAAACCCAGCTCATCACACTGACCAAAAATGTGAGTGTCATCATGGTCAAAGCTGCAAATAACAGACAGCATGTATGATCCCTGCTCCCAACACTTCAAACACTTCTGGGGCAAACTATTGGTTGTGTCCTATACACACAGAGATGTGGTGAGGCTAACAGTGCTGTGAAAACATAACACACTCTCGGCCATGTGCAGACAAGCACCACACATGGGGGATGACAATGCATACAGCCTACAATGACACAACAGCAGAAGTGACCATCACCAAGCATGCACACATCTCGAAAATAGACACACCAATAAAAACAACATCGGTAGACTGTAGGTGACAGCTCACCAACTCCCATTCCATGCCAGCAATGGCACCTAACAACCAGGATGAATGTGCACAATGATGTGATATGACCCACAGGGACAGCAGGGAACATCACAGAAACACCATCCAGACAAAGGCCCACAACAGCAATACCAATGAACTGGTGCTGATGCACAAACACAAACAGGCAAACTCACACTGCACATCTGTGCGTGTGTGTGTGTCACAGTATCCCCAGGCAACTACACAACAAATGAGGGGGGCTGAACCACAGTGACACAGATGTGGACACAGTGCCATACAAAAGTAAACCATCATTGGAACACCCTCAGTGGGCAATCAGGCATTGGGAGATGAGAGGGAGCACAACAGACACATGTGACACAAGCTGGAATGAACACCAACTAACACAGCAAGAGACTGACACACAACAGCACTACCCCCAGGGAACAGACATTGGGGTGACACAAGCATGCATCACACCTCCACTGTGATGACAAAGGCAGATGTTGTACAAACTGGGAAACCCAGACATGTGTCCTGTGCCACAAACGTACATCACACATACACAAACACAAATCACTCAGCATGGCCCCTCATCCATGGACAAACGGAAGCTAGGGGACCACCCATGCAAACATTGACATCAGTCCACCCTCAACACCACACACCCTGAACTGCAACAATGTGTATCTGGGAAGCTCACATTGACAGGCGACATTGCACATACACCCATGACAAACACAGGAATGTTGGGAGGAACTAAGGTGCAAAGACACATCACAAAAGGACAGTTCACAACCCTGGGGAATGACAGACATACTGCACAGTATGCGGTACATGGCCATAACCTCAAAGCTCACGTAACCTTCAGAATCCCTGCCACAGTCCCAGGACAATGCAGATGCCAAGGAGAACCACAAGGCACACATGCTGACACCTGCGAGCATCGCAACCATGAACCCGACAAGTGGGATCAGTCACACACACATACAAATGTCTCAATCACTGAAAACTACCACCTAGGGACAACTACATGATTTAGCAAATAAACAGGTGCCTTGAGGAACCCTGACTGTGGCCCATCTGTGTCTGACAACATCATCACCACTCAGAATTGACAAATCCCAATGATGATACACCAATTAACAATAGTGTGTCATGCACCCACACATCTGGTAGCCCATTGGAAAAGTAGTGGGATGAACCCAGTACCACTCAGCAAGCATCAACAACAGGAACATATCAAGGGAACATTGCCTGTGTATGAACAGGGATGTGGACACACCCACACATGCTCATACAACACACACCATGGGCCCAGGCCATGTCACTGGACAACACACTTACTTGAGGGGACCCAACTCCTGTGGGATCCCAGCTGTGCCAAACATATTCACGGCAAGTCCCACTCATGTCTGCAGAACACTTGGTCAGTCAGCCATCAGTTACCACACAATGAAGCTCTGGTCACAACTGCCTAGGTACGTGAGTCTCCCCTCAGTCATCTGCACATACCCAAAACATATGTCTAGCAAGTTGCACAGAGGACCCAGTTGCTCCTATTACAATGATGCCCACCCCTGTAGGTCCAGTGTTGATGAGCACAAAGTGTGTGGAAGTGACAAATTGGACAATGTGAAGCACATCATATGTGCAGGGGTGCAAGTCACAGATGTGACCATGTAAATGAAATGCTCAAAGAGAGATGTCCACAAATAGTTGATCCTGACACACCCAGGTAGCTGCAAAGGATGACATGGAAACCCACCAGAATAGGATACATATCTCATGGACCACAGGGAGTACCTTACAGCAACACATCAAAATTCAACATTGTAAACAAAGCATCACAGGTGCAAGGGCATGTTAAACATCATCAACATAATGTACAGTGAAATCTAGTTCCCAGGGAGAAAGAAAAAAGCTTTATTCAGCATTTTAAAAGTTAAACGTCTGTGCAAACAAAAGGCCAATGGCCAGTCCATGTCCAAATGCCAAGGAGTGAACTAGAGTGACAACTGTCACACCTTGCTTGCCTACACTGCTAAGGACCGGGGTCATCCCCTCAGAGGGGCATACATGGGGGCAGGCCAGGCACCGCAGGGACAGGATCAGGGCGCAGCAGAAGGAGGCAGTGAAGAGGTGGGGGATGCAGGCGAGACACTTGCAACTGCAGTGGAGCTGACTGAAGTGGTGGGTGCTGTCACACCTGTGGGGCACAAGTCAGATGGTGGGGGTGCTGGCACAACTCCAGTGGGCAGGTCAGATGGAGTGGATTGGCTCACCACTGCAGTGCCCAAGTCAGATGGGGTGGTCAAAGGCTCCAAAGCAGTGCCTACATCCATGGGAGCGGAATTGGGGACAGGTGAGGTCGGCAGGGCAGGGGGGGGACACGGTCCCTACATCAGTGGCACTAACTGTCTGACCAGGTGTGGAGGAGCAAGTGCTAGGGGGGGATGGCCTTAGCATTTTGGGTAGGTATGGTATATATGTGGGTGGGGGAACCCGGGGCAGGGAGTGGCAGGGGAACCTCTGGAGTGCTGGCCTGGGGGATGGAGGACGGAGACTTTGCCTTGGAGCTGCGTGGTGGCGGGGGGGTCTTGCTCTTCTGGTGCCGTGGGGACTTGCGGGTGGGGTCTCTGTCTGACTGCACCTGGGGGAGGGTGTGCAGGTGTGAGGGGCACTCCTTCTGTGTGTGGGGACTTCCTCTTCCCCTTGTAATCAGGATCTGCAGGGTCAGTGGGGAAGAGGCCAAGGTCACAGAGGAAGAGCTTCTGGGGAGATGGGGTTGCATGTGAGGCAAGGAAAGGGGGCTGGGAGGGAGAGGTCTTGGAGGACTGTGGAGTGGTTGTGGATGACTGTGTGTGTGTCTGCAAACCAGCCCCTGTGAGTGTGGAATCAGTCCCCTGCACTTGATTGTGTGCACGTCTAGACCTTGGTTTGGGGGTTTCTGTGATTGGAACAGGTAGGGTGCTAGGAATCGTGGGTGGTGCAGGGGTAGGAGGGGTGCGGGACTGTTGGAGGAGGGACACTGCTGCCGTCAGGGAGGAGGCCACAGACTGATTGGTCCTCTGTAGGGCAGACAGGCCCAAGGAAATGCCCTCCATGAATGACACCAGTTGTGTCAACAGACCTGTCTGTGCATGGAGGACCTTCAGCATCGACGTCTGTCCTACATGGATCTGTCGAAGTAAGTCCACAGACTCCTCACTCAGGGCAGCAGGGGACACAGGGGCAGGGGGTGTGGTGCCTGGCACAAAGGAGACATGCTCACAAACACGGGAGTCCACAGGGACCTCTGGGATGGGAGTCAATGGGAGGGGGGTGGTCGTGGTGGCGGTGGCGGTGCTGGGGGCAGGGACAGCCTCACTAGCTGAGGTTTGGTGGCTGCTGACACCCGCCTCCACAAGGGAGTCATCCTCAGAGCTGCTGTGACCCTCAGCTGTGGGGATGGTGCTGACGACTCGTCTGTGTGGCTCCACTTGCCCTTCGTGCCACTGGGTCCACCCGACTCCTCTCATTCTGTCCCTGTAAGGTTCTGTGGCTCCTCCTGGTCCGTGGAGCTGTCTCCTCCTGTGGCCGTGGATGTATCTGGATAGGAATAGGAAGTAAGAGAAAAACATCAGTCACCTGCACCGACTGCACACACCACAGTGAGTACATCACTTCACAGGGAAAGCCCTGGCATCATCAGCTGAACACAGCTCAAAATGCCAACACTGTTTAGGATAAGACAACTGTCATTCTCAACATCAACCATGGCACACATATCCCTCCTTGACTTTCACACATATGTCCGTTGCATGTTGGATGCCAACACCCCAATGTGCCAACATGCACCACCCACACATTAGTTGTACATGCAAGTGAACATGTAGGAGTATGTCACTATACACACAGCACATCTCTTGCTACTGACTCAGTACAGGTGTCCGGATGAAGGGATGGGCAGAGACTCATTTCTCATGCTTGGGATGCATGCCAGCAGCACACACTATGAAGTACTCATGTCCTGATGGGCAATGCCACAATGGGGTGCATGGTGGACACTTGAACACAATGCAGGATCACTCATAGCAAGTTAAATGCCATGGCACTGGGATGCCCTGAAAGTCAGTCAACACTGTCTCCTGTCACAGGGGCAGGGCATCCAGACAACAACAATATGCACTGACTCACAATCCTAGCTCAGGGGTAAAGCTAACTCTGCAGATGACTGGCGCACTTGCCCATCCCATGCAAACAACATATCCAGGACCCAGAAGACCCCACTTCATGCAAATCATACATATGAGTCTCAGCAAACACAAATCCCTGTACATTAACACATCACAGTGCATGTAACCCAGCTTCATGAAGGACACAGTTGCATAAACCATTGTGCTCTGTCAGATGATCACACACCTATATGTCGCACAGGTCTTGTCTCTCACAGTCACATCGCTGATGTCATGCTGACCCTCTGAGTCATGGACAACAACAAGCCACAACCTAATGACACAGAGGCACACACCTGAGGGCACATGTCACTAAGCACAACCTGCAATTGATACACAGGAGTGAGATTACAGAGTGTTTCTAAATGCCCTTGAGGGGGCATGACTGGCCAGGACTACGTGAAACAGTGTTTGGCCATGGACAGTAGTCAGGTGGTAAGCAAGTGTGACATACTTGATATACATGCTCCTGAGGCCCAAAAATTGGAGTCCGCTGCTGCATGGGTTTGTTCGGAATACCCCAGCCACATGTGGCGAGTCAGACCAGCAATTGGTACACATCTCAAGGGCACACACAGATCACATGTCAGATCTCAGGCATTGTGTAAACAATTGCCCCACCCATGAAACACACAACAGATGCACGGGAACTGATGCTGACCGGTACCTGAAGCATAGCTGACTGCAGGGACACAGTGCCCTAGTGACACAAGCAACAGACTGGAGGGACCACACCTGTGGAACAGATGAGGAAGGTGCATCACACAATTGAGGGACCTGAGCTTTGGACTACAAGACCTACGTAATGTGGAAGTGTGACCAGGACAAAAGACTGCTATTTGTATGTCAGACATAGTTCACAGATCAGACATGGACTCACCGCCTTCCTGCTGCTGTCTGGCCTTCAGCTGCCTATCCAGGTCCGGGAAGACCTCCGCCAGGATACGGAGCATGTGGGGAGTCAGGGTCGGTGTCCACCCCTCCTGCGTGGAGGTGACAGCTTCAGCTGGACTCTAGCTATCCTCCGGGTCCAGCCCCGAAGGTCCTGCCACCTCTTCTGGCAGTTGCGGATCCAGCGCTTGTAGACCCCCACGGAACGAACATCCCGGGCGATGGTCAGCCAGATCTCCTGCTTCTGGTGTGCATCAACCTGTGAGGAGGACAAAGTGAAAAGTACATTAACACACATGCCCCAGATTTGTGCAGCACACATTTGGATATACATGTCATCATTACAAAGGGAAATAAATTACACAGGTAGTGCAACCATGGGGAAGGAAAAATCACCTGCATGTCTGACATGTTAACAATGCCTGGATAGTTTAAGCTTACAATAATGCACTTTAGCAGCAGGGAAACTATTCATTACATGTACCTAGACACTTTGGGGGATGAAAGTAGTCAGTGAGAATGCTTGCCACTGGTGTACACACTGCTAGTACTGCTAGTCAGACAACATGCATAATTAGGAAGTCAGTGGACTGCACACTCACCTGCTCCCCTGGTTTCCCATAATGCTTTCTGTACTCTGGAAGGAGCCCGTCCAGCAGGGCCTGGTTCTCCTCCTCAGTGAAGACTGGGGCCCTCTCCAGAGTACGTGCCATAACAGGAGCCAGAGGATACAGAGACAGCAGCAGTGGTAGCAGGGATATGGTCCAGTAGTATGTAGTGCAGGCAAGTGAGCTCCCTGTGGGCCAGCCAGCCTTATATCTGTGCTGCAGAGATAGACTCTGTGCCAGGTGTCCCAAGTGACAGGTCCAACACGGTTGCATTCTATGACTCTGGCCGATCCATTTAAAAGTACGACTCGTACACGCCTTCCGCATCGTTCAAATCTTCACCTTCATGGAACACTTGAAATTGCAACATTGTTGTAGGCATCCAACTGAATTTCCAGTGCACAACTCGTACAAGTTTTGAATCCGCATCCGTCTCCATGACAGTCCTGAGCCAATGGGTGCACCCGGCTCGTTCAACTGACTGTACAACGCGTATTTAGAATATAACACATGTACCCGTCTCCATACGATTCAATGGCCAAGGCGTACGCCTGTCTCGGACCATGCCTGTCCGACTCGTATGCATGATAGTCACCCGCGTCGGACCTCATTGCATTCAATGACAAAGCATACGCACGGCTCGGACATGACCCGTGCAATGCGTACGCATTGTCACCCGCGTCGGACCTCATTGCATTCAATGACAAAGCGTATGCACGGCTCAGATATGACCTGTGCAATGCGTACGCGGTGTCCCACGTCGGACCTCATTGCATTCAATGACAAAGCGTACGCACGGCTCGGACATGACCCATGCAATGCGTACGCATTGTCACCCATGTCGGACCTTATTGCATTCAATGACAAAGCGGTCGCACGGCTCGGACATGACCCGTGCAATGCGTACGCAGTGTCACCCGCGTCGGACCTCATTAGTGTGACTATAATACGGATGCAACACACATATACTGGCCAGGGACACCTGTGCACACCTACCATACTATAGCATTGGCCACACAGTGTCCCATGGCATGTAAGGCTGCATTCCCTGGGTGTTTGGGGGGGCCACATCTGGTTTTTGGCTGGCACTTTGTGCAGCCACTCCCAGGCTGTGCACGTGTACAAAGGGGCAGAATCCTTTGTGTGTTTGTGCACATTACCACTGTGATGTGCAATTGGATAGTAATGGGCATGAGTCACGCCATAGTGTCAGGTTGGATATGTTTAGGACAGGTCACATACACCCTGAGTCCTGGGGGTGATGGCATGTACGTCACAGTGAGACCTGTAGCCACAATACTGATGTGCACCCACAGTCTGTGTGCATGTTGTGTCTCAGATGTGTCTGATCAAATATTCCCAATGGGTGACAGTCTCCACATCCATGTGGTATATGCATCAACCTTGATGGGGTGTGTCTAAGAGACGTACATATAGGGCCAGCAGGAACAACAGTGGCCACTATCTGTGGGACCTACGCTTGCCTTGTGGTGTGTACGTGCTACGCCATGTCCATTGCTGTATTGATGTGGCAATACAGGGAGCCTGTGTTTCTGCATTGCAAAGATCTGTGATGCCTGGGAGACATGAGGCCTCAATTGTCACTGTGTAGTGTTTTTGGAACGTTGCAGCAGCACATAGGTTGGGTGACACAGCCAGATGATTGGCCATTGCACTACATGGGACTCATGTGGACATGTGGAATTGAGGTGTGAGGTGGTGGTCTTGTAGGTGACATATGTGTCCATGACCAACAGCACACACCTCAGTACATTGCGTTATGTCATGAACTAGCACGTGATAGTGATCATGGTCATGGCCACATGGGTGGATGAACTGACAATCTTCCTGTGTGCTTCTCTGTACTGCAGGGCACCAGCTGTCCATTGTCCGTTCCCAGACCTTGCAACCATGCAGGAACGCGACTGCATCAGACGGTACCGCTTCACCAGGCAACTGATTGCGGAGTTGGCAGAGCAGTTGGCGCCACATCTGCTACCTGGCCGGACATACCCTACAGCACTGACCCCAGAAGTGAAGGTGATGGCAGCCCTGCACTTCTTTGCTACTGGTCCCTTCCAGTACACTCTGGCTACTGCCGGTGGGATGTCGCAAACGATGTTTAGTCGGGTGCTACACAATGTCTTGGAGGAGATGTTGCAATTCCTTGACCTGTATATCAAGTTCCCGAGCCCAGCTGAACTCCCTGAAATAAAGGATGCCTTTTACACACTGGGGAGGATGCCGAACGTCATCGGATCTATTGATGGGACACATGTTGCCCTGATACCACCACAGGCACATGAGCAGGCATACCGGAACAGGAAGCACTACCATTCGATCAATGCTCTGGTGGTCTGTCTTGCTGACATGTCGATCACACATGTGTATGCACGGATCCCTGGTTCTGAGCACGATGCCTACATTATGAGGAGTAGTCGCATTGCAATGCTGATGTTACAGATGCCAGCTCAGCATGCCTGGCTTGTTGGTGTGTACTGACTGTTTCTCATTGTGTGTTGTATTCCGCACTCCGACAAAACTCAGCTACTTGTTAAGTTTTTGTGTGTGTAGGTGACTCCGGATACCCCAACATGCCGTGGTTGCTGACACCCCTCAGGAACCCTGTGACACCAGCCGATCTGCACAACAATGAGGCACATGGTCGGAGCAGGATGGTGATTGAGCAGACATTCGGCCTCCTGAAAAGCTGCTTTCACTGCCTGGACAAGACCAGAGGGGCCCTCCCATATGAGCCTGCAAAGGTGTGCAAAATAATCCTTGTCTGCTGCATGCTACACAACATGGCGGTGCGGAAGGAGGTGCCTCTCATCCAGGATGACGATGACGACAACAAACGTCCGGCACCTGTGGAGGATCCCGGCCTGGGCCAAGATGCCAGTGATGATGAAGATGATGGTGACGTCCGCTCCCAGCTCATCAACAACCTCTTCACCTGAATGTGAGTTTCCAGGGTTGTTATGTGAATGTATGGAGGTAGCCTGGAATGCGTTGCTGTCTGAGTGTGTCTGTGTGTCACTTGACTGGATGCATGCTGTGATGTGTCCATTCCGGTGGTGCGTACTCCACAATAGGGTAGTACTGCTAACTAGTGTTTGTGTAGGTGACCTGCAACATGTTGTGTGCATGAGTATTGCATTTCTCTCCTGTTCTTCTGTGCTTTTGACTGTATCTTGTCTGTCCTTCCCAGGGTACTTTGCCTGTTGTGTGGTCAACACTGACCCCCAACACCCAGAAGCCAACACCAATGTGGAGTCGACAATTCCCATCAACTGATGTACCACACATCCCTGGACTTCCATTCTCCAACACATTGGGAGCGTGTGTCCACTGTTACGTAGAATTACCGTGCAACAAGCATGGAATAAACGTGTTGCTGATGTGTAATGAACCTGTGCTATGCTTTGTTATGTGCATTGTCTGTCTTCCCACATCTGAGTGACATCTGCTTACCTCACCTGTGGACTTGTTCCCACTGACTGGGCTTGGTGTTGTGTCTGTGCATGCCAATGTGTTTCAGGTCAACATCATTGTGTGGGATGAGTAACATGGCCATGGTGAGTATGTTTTGTGTTGCAATAGTGGTGTGTCTCCCTCACATGTGTCACATCCCCATGACTCACCATACATTGGTCACATTGTTGCAGTATTTGGCATGCACTGTGTTGTGTAGCAGATCGACATCTCCCTGAACATGACAAGTTGGAATCACAACAGAGGCAAGTATTGTGTACTGGTGAGTTTATTTACAAACATGTGTGACGGAAGTGCACAGGACGGTGGTTGCTGTACAGTGCTTTGGGAATCCCAAGTTCACATTGGAGTTGAAAGTGCTGGTAGATGAAATGTCCAGAGTAAAGTACACAGTCATCTGATACATTGGCCCAACATGAACCCTCCATGTCATGTGGGCGAGTTGTGTGCGATTGGACAAGGTGAACGGGTTGCGCACAGAAGAACATTGTCCAGAACAGGTTTAGATGCCCTGGGGGATGTGCTGGGACATCTGCCTCTCGCATGTCCTTCTTCGGACGACCCCTCTTCTTCCGGGGGGGGATCCTCATGTGCAGGCCTTTGCGGTGTAGGGGACTCTCCGCCAGAGTCCTCCTCCCTCCCTGTGGCGCTGGCAGATGGTGTTGCGACAGATGTTGTAGGCACACAGGGGGGTGTGGACAGGTTGGTGTTGACCTGGCGGAGGCATTGTAGTATATCCCGATGCACCGCAGTGATGTAATCCCACTTGGCCCCCATGCGGGCATGGTGGGCCACCTGCTCATGTTGCATGTCCTTGAGGATCCCCACTACCTGGCCAAATCCTCCGGTGCTATCTAAGATGCATGCCAGGTGGGGGTCATCATACAGTCCAGACCCCTCTGCAAGGCATGCCCTGTGCCTCCCACCCCTCCCAGCACCCCTCTCCACACGGGAAGGACCAGCGGCGGGACACACAGGTGACACTGGGACCCCTTGGGTGGTGTTGTTGTTGGTGTTGGCTGTAGCTTCTGGGGGGTCGTGTGTCCCTGTGCTGTGGGTGTTGATTGTCCTTGGTCTGTCCGTGTTGGCGGGGGTGCCCTGTCGGTGCCCAGATGCTGGAGGCGTGGGTACAGGGGGGACAGATGTTGATGCTGCTGGTGCTGCATGATGGCTCACACCGAAGGGGCCAGGTTGGTCGTCGTCATCCGAAGAGGACACAGAGATCAGTGTCCACTAGAGTCTGGGACTGGGTATCCTCATCATTTGGTGCTGGGTGCCCAGCACCACCTGTGTTTGGAAGAGACAAACTATGTGATTTATGTTTCTACATGCATCGTTGGTTCACAAACATGACATTTTCTACTTTTCAAACAGATGCCTGCCTTTACACTGCTTTTTCCCAGCTTGTCACGGACAGAGTTTGATATTGTTGTTGGCCATTTCCCAGCATGGCCTTGTGCTCCCCACAACAGAGCCTAGTGTCAGACATCTTGTCAGTCCCTTCCCACTCCCTGTGAGGCAAGTATGGTTCAGTTTGATCTTTCTGGGCCATGTGGGTGGGTGTAGGTTGTCAGTGACTGCGAGTCCCATCATACTCTGGGCTACACCCCCCTTCCCAGCATGCCCATACTTCCTCCCTCTTGACTCTGCTTCCCTGTGTGGGGATGTGACAGCAATGGCAAGATGGCTGACTGTGAAGTCCTGATGTTTGTTGTTGGCAATTTCCCAGCATGGCCTTGTGCTCCCCACAACAGAGCCCAGTGTCAGACATCTTGTCAGTCCCTGCCCACTCCCTGTGAGGCGAGTATGGTTCAGTTTGATCTTTCTTGGCCATGTGGGTGGGTGTAGGTTGTCTGTGACTGCCAGTCCCATCATACGCTTGGCTACACCCCCCTTCCCAGCATGCCCATACTTCCTCCCTCTTGACTCTGCTTCCCTGTGAGGGGGTGTGACAGCAATGGCAAGATGGCTGACTGTGAAGTCCTGATGTTTGTTGTTGGCAATTTCCCAGCATGGCCTTGTGCTCCCCACAACAGAGCCCAGTGTCAGACATCTTGTCAGTCCCTGCCAACTCCCTGTGAGGCGAGTATGGTTCAGTTTGATCTTTCTTGGCCATGTGGGTGGGTGTAGGTTGTCTGTGACTGCCAGTCCCATCATACGATTGGCTACACCCCCCTTCCCAGCATGCCCATACTTCCTCCCTCTTGACTCTGCTTCCCTGTGAGGGGGTGTGACAGCAATGGCAAGATGGCTGACTGTGAAGTCCTGATGTTTGTTGTCGGCCATTTCCCAGCATGGCCTTGTGCTCCCCACAACAGAGCCCAGTGTCAGACATCTTGTCAGTCCCTTCCCACTCCCTGTGAGGCGAGTATGGTTCATTTCGATCTTCTGTGCCATGTGGGTGGGTGTAGGTTGTCTGTGACTGCGAGTCCATCATACTCTTGGCTACACCCCCCTTCCCAGCATGCTCATACTTCCTCCCTCTTGACTCTGCTTTGCTGTGAGGGTGTGTGACAGCAATGGCAAGATGGCTGACTGTGAAATCCTGATGTTTGTTTGGCTACAAGTCCCAAAGTGAGCCCCTGGGCTTCACACAGCAGCACCCAGTATGGGCTATCTTTTGCTGATATTTCAATGAGGTGTGTGTCAATGCATTGTACCCGGTGAGTTGTGTGGAGTTTGTGTTGAGGGGGTTGTCTCCCCATGATGATAAGTCTGGTCAGGGCTGTCAGTCCTCCTTCCTATCATGAAACGTGCTTCCATTGTAGGGCATGCAAGTTGTCTTTCAGGATGTCAGTCAGTGGTGTCCAGCTTCTGATTTGCACACAAGCCCTAGTAGGGCCTTGTGCTCCCCACAGCAGGACCCAGTGTCAGCCATCTTGTCAGTCATTTTCCACTCCCTGTGATGTGGGCATATTTCTGAGAGGTCTTGATGGGCCAATCAGGAGGGGGAGCATTATCTGTGACTACAGGCCCCATTATGCTTTGGCTACACTCACTTCACCTGCATCCCTACTATTCCTTCCTGACAGTCAGCTGCATTGTGAGGTAATGTGTTTGTGGTGTCAAACTGTCTGGCAGGGTGTATTTGGATTAGTGCCACTGGCTTGCTCTATTTGTTTATCGGTTGGTGCATGTCATGACACAGTTACCAGTCACTATGAGATGGCAGGTATTGTGTTTGTGTGACTGGCATACACATCTTGGGCTGATTATCTATTGGTTAGTGTAGCTTTGCTTGCGGTGCATGGTTTCACTGCCCCCTTGCCATACAATCTTGGGTATGTTGTTTATGTACTCACCAGGCTCTGGAATGTCTGTTAGGCCATGGACGCTCTCTGGTGGTAGGATGTTCTGCACCTTCTCCTCCCAGGTCCTGAAGTAGACTGGTTTGGCAGGAGGGCCACCGCTGGTGCACTGACTCAGGGAGTGATCTTTTTCAATGAGTTTCTTGACCCTCCTGCGCACGTCATACCACCTGTTCTGGATGTCGTCCTTTGTGCGCCTTGCTGGTGCTTGGGCGTTCACCTTGTCCACAATCCTCGCCCACATCTTGGTTTTCTGTGAGATGGGGGTCCTTTGGACCAATGCACCAAACAAATGTGGCTCTACTCTGATGATCTCATCTACCAGCACTTCTAACTCACTATCTGTGAACTTTGGATTCTTCCATTGAGGCATGGTGATGGGTGGTGGTGGTGAGGGATGTGTGTGTGAGGGTGCAAGTGATGGTGGGTTGGTGTTGGTTTTGCTGGGTGTATGTGTGTGTGCTTTTGTATGAGGTGCTTATGGTGTGTGAGTTGTGTGATGGGTGAGTTGTGAGTGTGTCTGTGGTTGCTGTGTACTGGTGTTTGCTGCTGGCTGTGTCTCCTGTTTGCAAGGGATGATGGTAGTGATTGTAGTCCTTTATATAGTTGGAGTGGTGGGTGTGTCTTTGTCCCATGTTTTTTTGTTGGTATTTATAGGCTTTGTCATTGCTTCTTTGGTCCTTTCTTTGTCTTTTTTCCTTTGTGTTTTGTAGGCATGAAGGAGATGTTCATGTGACGGAAACGGATGCTGCTGTTGTCTCGTGCGGGCTTCTCCACCTCGTTCACACTGCCTGTCTTCTGTGTTTGGTACGTGTCGTCCGCGGCGGTCTCTATTGCTTGTGTGCCGGGTTGTCTGTGCGTGTCGGTCGTGCGGCTTGTTCTCCGTGCGAGTCGGTCTGGTTTTGCACGCATTGCATCGTACTGCGCAAATCGTACATCGCGGGTACGGGTCGGTCGGCTTCATTCTGGGTTAGTGTCGGTTGGTAATATTCGTGTCGGTTTTCCAGCCGGATCACTATTTTCCGTACGGCTTGTATTCCGTACGTGTCGGTTGTAATTCACATGCGTTGCATCGTACTGCACAGGTCGTACGGCGCTGGTCCGTGTCGGTCGGTGTTCAGCCCGGATCCGTGTTGGTCGGTTCGTTTTGCGGCCGGAATCTGAATCGGCCCCATAGTTTAACAGTAGGGAAAGTGTTGGGTGGCAGAGAGATAAAGGTTACTATTCCCACTCCAGTAAGTACAACAGCAGAGAAAGTGTTGGATTGCAGAGGGGTACAATTTACTATTCTCGCTTTAATGAGTATAAAAGTAGGGAAATGGTTGGGTAGCGGAGGGATAACATTTACTATTCCAATTACAGTCAGTACAACAATAGGGAAAGTGTTGGATTGCGGGGTGGTCTAATTTACTATTTCCATTCCAGTGAAGGCAACAGAAGAAAAAATGTTGGATAGTGGAGGGATAAAATCCCCACTCCCGTCAGTACAACAGCAGGGAATGTGTTGGAATGTGGAGAGGTAAAATTTACTACTCCCACTCCAATAAACGCAACAGTGGGGAAAGTGCTGGATAGCAGAGGGGTGAAATTTACTATTCCAACTCCAGTCAGTTCAACATTAAAAACAAACAAAATAGCTTTGCCAAAAGAAAAATATTTTAAAAACAAAGTAAATAAAAAAATATATAAATATGTTGAATAATTAAATATCAATATTTTTAATATCAAAAAAATGTAAAAATTAAAACAAACTATAATGTTAAACATATATCACAATTACCTACAAATATGATTATAAATAAATTACAAAATTTATTTTCATACAAATAAATGTTTTTATTTAGAAATTATTTATTAACAAAAACATTATCATATAAATTTAATTTAGATACTTCCCACCCTATAACACCACAAAACTCACAACCTACACCTAAAAAGTTATTTGCACTATTAATATAAATATTCATCAAAATATTAATTTTCATTGTTTAAATATTCATTATTAATTCATTTTAATTAATGTGCTTCCCACAATATACCCCCATAACACAACACAATTAATTAATACATTAATAATTATTATACATTTAAAAAAAATAATTGTTTAAAAATGATTTACTTCCCAACCCATACACCTACAAAACACACAACCCACATCTAAAATATAAAAAACAATTGTTTGCACAATTAACATAATTATCAATTAAACAAATCTTATTAATTAAAAAAAATATATAATTCATCAAAATTAATTACCTTGCCACTCTTTAGCCATATAATCCCCACAACCCTCAAACAAAACTAAAGTAAAAACATATTTTATTAGACAATTAAAATTAATTTGCAATTAAACAACTAATAGTATTTAACAACAAATTATAAACTAAGTTAAATAAATTTTCTCCCCACACTTTACCCCTATAAACCCAAAACCCACATCCCCAAAAAGTAATTAAACAATTAACATCATTAATTATCAATTAATTAATTAATATTAATTACCAATTAATAATTAAAATACATTAGTTCCCACTCTTTACCCCTATTAACCCCAAAGCCTTCACTTAAAAAACGTACACAATTATTGTAAATAATTATCAATTAGTTATTTAATATTAATTATTAAAAACAAATTATTAATTAGTTAAAAATAAACTACTTCCCACCCTTTACCCCTATTAAACTCACAAACTTCCCCTAAGAGAAATTACACAATGACCATAATTTATTATCAATTGATTAATTAATATTAATGAACAACTAATTAATAATTAATTAAAAATAAATTACTTCCAACCTTTACCCATATAAACCCAGCAAGTGCACCTATAAAAATTACACAATTATTATATTGAATTATTAACTAACCAATTATTATTAAATAACACAAAATTAATAAATAATTTTAAAATAAATGACTTCCCACCCTTTCCTCTATAAACCCCACAACCTGCACCTAATTTCTTTTATTAAATTACCATAGTTAATTATCAATTAATAATTTAATATTATTTAGCAACTAATTGTTAATTAATTAAAAATACATTTTCCCCACCTTTTACCCCTATAAACCCCACAACCCACGCATAAAACGTACCCCAAAAAAATTAAAAGCACAATTAGCACTAATAAATATCAATTAAATAAAAATAATAAATAAAAAATAAGCATTAATTTATTATAATTAAATTACTTCCCACCCTATTCCCGTATAAACCCAGAACCCACTATGGAAGTAACAAAACACAAAATGTAATTAAATTAAATGTAATAACTACTAAAAATGTAACACATATATTAAAAAACATAAACAATACTTATACAAAAAAATGACATGACATACATTTAAGAAATATAGTAAAAAACACTAATTAAAAAAAATCTATATTTTAAACAGCCTCATTTCGATGTTGGTCGGAAAAGCCCCAACGGTATTCGGATTTTGACAATCTGAGTCAAAACTTATGTTTCCGACCGACCGATTACAAAGGTAGGTAACCGTTCGGTCAGTCCAACTCCGTTCTAGCTGGTGTTTGGAGACTCCAAGTTAGTCAGAGACAAATCGTACAGCTATATTGACTACGTTTCCGACTGATGTATTATGATGTCGGATTTGGACAGCCTTTCCGACTTGGGTGCCAATTCCGATCCGGTAAAAAAATTCCCCGTCCGACTCGTATCCGGATTTTTTTCCGTCCGAATCGTCAAAGTAGCGTACAGACTGCCAAGTACGATTCGAACGGAAAAAAGTCCATACGAATCGCATTGGGAAGATTTCCCCACACGTCCTCGGGTCGGGAAAAGTCACCGACACGTCCCCGGTCGAAAAACCCACCGTGCGTAAAAATAAAGTCCGACAGCGCAAGTACGATCCCTCCCGTCCTCCCCATTTCACAACCGTACGCAAAAAACACCTTCCGAACCGAACTCCCATAGCAACCATGGAGACATGTGCCCGCATACGCGCCGAACACCCCACCACCCCCCCGCCCGCGTATGTACGCACCGAACCCCCACCCCAGCAGTGCATGTACGCCCCGAACCACCACCCGTGTATGTACGCCCCGAACCCCCACCCGTGTATGTACGGACCGTACCCACACCCGTGGAAGTACGGCCCGTACCCCCACCCCAGCAGTGTATGTGCGCCCCGAACCCCCACCCCAGCAGTGTATGTACGCCCCGAACCCCCACCAGTGTATGTACGCACCGAACCCCCACCCCAGCAGTGTATGTATGCCCCGAACCCCCACCCGTGTATGTACGCACCGAACCCCCACCCCAGCAGTGTATGTACGCCCCGAACCCCCACCCGTGTATGTACGCACCGAACCCCCACCCCAGCAGTGTATGTACGCCCCGAACCCCCACCCGTGTATGTACGCCCCGAACCCCCACCCGTGTATGTACGCACCGAACCACCACCCGTGTATGTACGCACCGAACCCCCCCAGCCATGTATGTACGCACCGAACCCCCACCCGTGTATGTACGGACCGTACCCACACCCGTGGAAGTACGGCCCGTACCCCCACCCCAGCAGTGTATGTCCGCCCCGAACCCCCACCCCAGCAGTGTATGTACGCCCCGAACCCCCACCCGTGTATGTACGCACCGAACCACCACCCGTGTATGTACGCACCGAACCCCCCCCAGCCGTGTATGTACGCACCGAACCCCCACCCGTGTATGTACGGACCGTACCCACACCCGTGGAAGTACGGCCCGTACCCACACCCGTGGAAGTACGGCCCGTACCCCCACCCCAGCAGTGTATGTACGCCCCGAACCCCCACCCCAGCAGTGTATGTACGCCCCGAACCCCCACCCGTGTATGTATGCACCGAACCCCCACCCGTGTATGTACGCACCGAACCCCCCCAGCCGTGTATGTACGCACCGAACCCCCACCCGTGTATGTACGGACCGTACCCACACCCGTGGAAGTACGGCCCGTACCCACACCCGTGGAAGTACGGCCCGTACCCCCACCCCAGCAGTGTATGTACGCACCGAACCCCCACCCCAGCAGTGTATGTACGCCCCGAACCCCCACCCCAGCAGTGTATGTATGCCCCGAACCCCCACCCGTGTATGTACGCACCGAACCACCACCCGTGTATGTACGCACCGAACCCCCACCCCACCCGTGTATGTACGCACCTAACCCCCAGCCGTGTATGTACGCAACGAACCACCACCCGTGGAAGTACGGCCGTACCCACACCCCACCAGGGAATGTACGGACCGTACCCCCACCAGTGCATGTACGGACCGTACTGACGCCAAAAACACACGTACTGAACCAGGACAAACCATATTTACACAAGGAGAGTCAATTAGAGTTTCCCCACACCACCAAACATGCCCAACAACCCACAAACATCACATACACTGACCTGCAACTGCCAAACTGCCAAACAGAGGCCCAAAACTCAATCACTCCTCATAACACACCCACACAAATTTCAAACACAGCCACACCCACAAATGGACCAATAAAAATGGACCACACACACAAACCATGAGCCTTTGCAACATACCCACTGCTGCCAGAGCCCAGAGACGACCCACACCACCATACTTGAACCTCACACTTGCATACCTTCACACAACCACCTACACAAACACCCCCTCATCACATTCACACACACACCTCCACTACCACACCCACATACCCACAACCATCCACACCCACACCCCCACAACCATCCACACCCACACCCCACGCCATGTCCACCACCAAGAATCCAAAGTTCACAAAGGAGGAGCTGGAGATCCTTGTCGACGAAATCCTCAGAGTCGAGCCACAGCTCTTTGGGACATTGGTCAGACAGACCAGCATATCCGAAAAAACGGCCATGTGGCAGAGGATTGTCGATTCTGTGAATGCTGTTGGGACCACCAGAAGGACCAGACACGAGTGCCAATCCAGGTGGTACGATCTGCGGAGGACGGTCAAGAGGAAGATGACTGACAATCACAACCAGGGGAACATCACTGGAGGAGGGCCCCCCCCCAGACCGGTACAATACCATCCCTGGGAGGAGAAGGTGATGTCCACGCTGGCGGTGGAGGGACTACACGGACTACCAGGACTCCCAGACCCTGGTGAGTACACAAACAACTCACCTCACATGGGGGGGATGCCATACACAATCAATCATGCATGCCACCCCCCTCAAGCCACCACCGGACACAACAACACTCCACAAACACACACATGCCACTAGCGCCTCCATGCCCCATGCATCAATCAGGGCCATGCCAAGTCACAGGCCACACAAAACACCAACACAACAAAGGATGTGGCCGATGCTGGGAGTGGGGGCATCAAAACTAACATTGAGCAACTCACAAGCACACAACAATGCCCTCAGCCCATATGGCCCAGGGCACAGCCATACAAACTGTGTGTACCCACACAGTACTGTCTTGCCTGCAAATGGTGGCTGCCATGCAGGATGACATGAGTCTGAAGGCACAATTTGCACATAACAGCAGACAATGAAGATGCATCGCTCTGATAGAGTCTCAGCACACACCGCCACAGCAGCAGCCTACACTCAGACACACTGCCCAATGGGTGCCCGGAGAACAGGAACTAACTCACATGAACAAGCCAATGGCCATTCAAAGACCGGCTAACTGTGTGTGCCCAGGAAGCTGGCCTGAGGTGACAGAGGGTGACAAATAGAGGGAGGGAGAGGGGGAATGAGAGGGAAGGAGACAGAGGGGGACACAGGGAGACAGACAGAGGGAGGGAGTAGGGTGACAGAGGGAGACCGACAGAGGGAGGAGGGTGACAGAATGAGGGAGGAAGGGAGACACAGGGAGACCAAATCACCCTTGGGTGGTGTGGCCATGTCCACTCGTCAGCCGGTGGACTGTGTGCATGCAGACAAGGTCTGGCAGTGCCTCAACCCCCCCTACCGTAGATGAAGACCGGTCCATGTGTCAATCTGTGCACGAGTCCATCCGTGCTGCAGGCACAGACCTAACCACACACCCAGTATACCCACCCACTGTGTCGGTAAGAACCCTGTCACAAATGCTTCAGTCACCTACCTGCAACATCAAAATGCCTTGGCAAAACACCATTTGGCCACGTACAGTGCAACACGTAAGGCGCCTCTGCATGGCTCGCTACGCCCACACACCACACTGCTGACTGTGTACCCAAATAGATGCATCAACTAAGATTGTGTCACACATGCGTAAAGCCCTGACAGCTGTGGCCAAGGGACATACCCATGCACAAGTGCACTTTGAGAGGAATGCAAGACAGATCCAACTACCCAGAGGAAGAGTGCCAAATCAGAAATGCATGAAACATGGATGCCACATGTAACACTGTTAACATTGTCTCTCTCACACACAGGTCAACATCGACGATCACCCCCCAACACTGGGGGGGAAGTCTCACAGGACCAGGCTCTGCGGGATGAGGACCCCACCGCCAGCGACGACTCTCACCACTCCGTGGATGACCCAGACCAACCTGGCCCCTCTGGTGTCCAACCACCTGCAGCACCTGCGTCAGGTACAACTGTGCCAACCACCACCCCCATTCCTGCCACATCCCAGGAGACGTCCAGGAGCCCTGCCCGCACACGACCACCCAGCCAGTCTGCCCAGGAGGGACACGGTCCTCCGGGCACCCAGGAGGAGGCAGGCGGCAACGCAGATGCCATCCCTCAGGGGTCCCGGAGACCCGATGCGCCCACAACGGCAGGCCAGGTGCACGTGGGCAGGGGTGGCGGGAGTGGAGGACGGCGGAGGCGCGAACCTGACCAGGGAGCTCAGGACCCGGTAGTGTCCCAGGTCAGCAACATCCTGGATACAGACCGGCGTGACACCAGGGGCATGGACCAGATTGCATCCACCCTCAATGACATCAAGGGGACCCTCCAGGAGATGAAGACCCTGCAGGCCCAGCAACATGCCTGTCAACTGCAACACCAAGGAAGGATGGAGGATAGACAGGCTGAGCTCGTGGCGGTGCAAACCCAAATGACCGGTGTACTCCGTCGGATTGCCGACAACATGGGCAACCCTCCCTGTGGCACCAGGCGAAGGCCATTACCAGACACAGGGAGGGATCAGGAGGAGGAGGATTCATCCGACGGAGCGTCACAGACATCGTCACGGCCTGCTTCCGAGGGTCCCCGCAGGAAGGTGGGTCGTCCACGAAAAAGACTGTGAGAGTCAGCAGAACATCACCATCTCCCAGGTCACCTGGCCTGGCACCTGGCCCTCTGGCCCAATAGCAGCACATGACATCCTCTGCCACATGGACTTGCAGGTCACTGTCTGACCTATGTTGACGAAGACTGTGGCATGGACTCTGACATTTTGCTACGGCAAGGATACCAACTCCCCCAGTGAACTTTGGATTCTACACTCCCGCTGTGCACCTCTTGTCATCCCCACAAACCCGTACCCCACCACAAATAAATTAATCACACTTACAAGATGATGCCGTGATTCTGCACTATTACAATACATGTGTGTGTCGTAAAGTCAAAGCATGCCTGATCTCAGAATTAACTCCAACCATCCAAACCGTGGGGTCTCAGTCTTGCCCAGGACACACATGGGTCCCAACGTATCATCTGATACAGACATGGAGTACCATACTCACCTGTGCTGGGCCCAACCAGCTGAGTGGTTCCCGCACAACTGTGGCTACAGACACATTCAGGGGAGCAACAGTCATGCGCAGAGGTCAGGGATCATGTGGAGTGACCTGGCTTGCCGCTCCCAGGTATGTCTAGACATGTGTCCCTACCATGTCCTGCATGCTTGCGTCAGGCGGATGTTGAGAATGGTGGCTAGGCCAAGGTTGGATGCATGGAGATGCCAGAATGCAGTTTTGGATCACAGTGCCACATGGTTGTGTTGGGGTTGTGTGCTGCATCATGAGTGTGGGCGTGGATCGAGAAGGTCATCCTGCAGCTGGCTGTGAATCATTCCCCCCATCCCGTTTGGACGTTGATGTGGCCTGGTTGCCCGATGCAGTAGCAGAGCTGTGCAGATGCACTCCGGATATGGACAAGTATCATGGGAGTCGTAAGGCACATGTCCGTAGACTGCAGGGTAGGATTCGACACGGATGTTGTAGTTGCCCTGGGGGATGGTCTCTCTTGCCTTGAGGTGGATGGAACTGTGCATCTTGTGCATAAGACAGTTTCCACTCCCTGACAAACCGCTAGCATCTTGTCACTCTACACATAGACACATATGCACCACCTCTGAAAACTATGCCAGACATGCCGCACGCACAGTGGCAACAGGCCACCATTGACAGGGGAGAGGCACCTTGGAGACAGAGGGACAAATTTATTAGTCATGTGTGTTGGAATGACAATGATACTCTGTCAACACATACACAGGTCATGTGGATGAACATGTGGGAGCAACACTGGCACCCCCCATTGCAACACAGATGCTGGTATTCCATTGAACTGGCACACAAGTGACGGATAACAGCTAAACACCCCCTGCTGCCATGGAGAGGCTGCTATACACCATTGAGGCCCTGATGGGGCAATCACACACCATGTCAACCCGGTGCAACCTGTATGTTTCCGAGGCCAGTGTTACACACATTGATGGCCTCATCACAATCCCCAATCCCCTGACACATGACAGTCACCAAGTCTGACCATGGCTCCAGGTGAAGCCTGCCCCATGTCATGTTCCCCATGTAGGATCCACATGTATGCAAATTGACCACACATGAACCGGAGAAGTGCACACAGACTACAAACAATTTACACACCCAAAACGCCGTGAGGCATCCCTTACCCTAAGGAGATTTCCAAACTTGCCCGTGCATGTGACGCAGAATCAGCACATGTTGCTGTGTTCATGAGGAGTAGCAGGAGCACAACAATGCCACCAGCAGACAGCATGCCCATGGACCTGTGGAAGAGAGACACACAAGGAGTCAGCCCAAAGGAGCACATCCGCAAGCATGTACTCAACACGTATCATGTTGTCAACATGACAGGTGACAATGATGACTCTCTGACAACATCCTTCCATTGCGCCATCACTCGAGTGACACTTCAATACACACCACTGACTCACTTGGCAGACATGCAGATGGACACACACAATGCAACACATGCCACACACGGCCCAATGCGTGCACACTCAGACACTGGAACTCACCACTAAGCAAAGAAGTTGCGTATGAGACGACTCCGCATGTCCTCCACAGCCTCCTCCTCCTCCACATCACTTGCCCCGTCACCAAGGCCTTCATCCTCCACGGGTGGATGGTCCTGGTCATCTTGATCCAGTATGAGTGGAACAGCTTCCTCCACTGCCATGTTGTGCAGCATGCAGCAGACGATGATGATCTTGCACACCTTCACCGGGGCATATGGGAGTGCTCCGCCAGTCTTGTGGAGGCACCGGAATCGGCTCTTCAGAAGTCCAAACGTCCTCTCAATGACTCTCCTGGTCCGCCCATGGGCGTTGTTGTAGCGGTGCTCGGCAGCCGTGCTGGGGTTGCGGACAGGCGTCATCAGCCATGGCATGTTGGGATAGCCAGCGTCCCCTACAAGGAAACATCATGGACAGAAGTGTGTCAGCACAGGCAGTGAGATTGGAAGATGATGCCAAACACTGAACTGCCAGAGTCTACCCACCAACAATACATGCTCGCTCGTTCCGCAGCTGCTGCATCATTTCAGGCAGCCTGCTACGCCTCATGATGAAGGCATCGTGTGCTGATCCTGGAAAGCGAACACAGAAATGTGAAATCACCATGTTGGACAGACACACCACAAGGGCATTAATGGAGTGATAATGTTTGCGATTCCTATACACCACCTCCTGTGCCTGTGGTGGTACCAACGCAACATGTGTCCCATCTATGGACCCAATGACATGGGGCATCCCTCCCAGGGCATAGAACTCACGCTTGACATCTGTCAACTGCTCACGAATTGGGAATTTAATGTACTCATCCAGGTGAACCAACATGGCCTCTAAGAAATCATGCAGAACACGGCTGAACATCGTCTGGGACATGCCCCCGACGTCAGCAATGGTATGTTGGAACGTACCCGTGGCAAGGAAATGTAGGGCTGCCATCACCTTCAACTTGGGTGTCAGTGCACTGGGATACCTGTGGCGCGGGAGGAGTTGTGCTTCCAGCCGGCCAGTCAACTCATCAATCAACCGTTGGCTGAATCTGTAGCGGCGTATACAGTCCCGTTCATGCAGGGCAGCCATGTCTGGCATACGTCGAGGGAGAGGCGGAGCCCTGCAGTGAAATGGAAGGAACACCGAAGAGTGAGCACTGTACAACGACATTGTGAATGCACTGAGCACATGTTACACAGCCAATACACAAATGCCACATTCTGAGTCAGGTCTGTGCCACATTTCCTGGACACGTACGCCAGTCAGGTGACACTCCTACCAAGGGACAGCCACTAACGGAGTGGGGCAAGCTCACGATGACATGGCATGAGACTAGCTGTGGGCCAGTGTAAGTGAACATGCACACGCATCACAGGATTCACAGACATCCACACATGTGCAGAAGTAGTATGCGTATGGTACAGACAGGTTGGTGGATGCGATATGCACTGGTCACATGTCATAGGAAAAGGACAGGCCACACACATTGCCTTGGAGGAGTACATGTCGAGACAGAACATACATAGAGAGCATGTGGATATGTACTTGTTTTGATACTCCGTGTAGTTGCATACATACACACCTCATGGCAGATCACATATGTGGGCTGGTGTGCGGAACAGTGTGCCATGGCCATCTACACACAGACACATGTTGGCAGCAGCAACATTGGACCACACACCTACAGCAAAATCATGGAAACACATGCCACACACATGACATGGTTGCAGCGTGCAACGCAGCCATACACATGTCATGTGTAATATTCCGTGTACCTGGCATCAGGGGACAGGTGCGGGTGTCCGTGACTGGGACATGCAAGTGACTCATGGCTCCACTAGTGTGTACGACATGCACACATGTCAAAGGAGTGCAGGGGATGTGTGGTACAATGCGCACCATCACACACGACATGTGTACACAGCTCATCGTACATATGCTTTGCCCACACCTCAGGGGTAAAGTGCCACATCACATCCTGACACACCTGTGTCACACACATGTGGTATTGCACAGACAATGCATTGGTGTCCACCCTTGGCAAAATCTGACCGCTCCATTCCTGTCTGTGTGCCGCCTGTCACCACTGACAGGTGTGAAACGCACCGTACATACGCTCTGAGTGCGTGTATAGGGTCCCTGGGCCAATATGGGCGCTGGCGTATGCGTACGCCACAGTAGTATGGACTGTACACGCGCTTGTACGGTCCGGATCACAATATGGGCGCTGGCGTATGCGTACGCCACAGTAGTACGGACTGTACATGCGCTTGTACGGTCCGGATCACAATATGGGCGCTGGCGTATGCGTACGCCACAGTAGTACGGACTGTACACGCGCTTGTACGGTCCGTACTACTGTGGCGTACGCATAGGCCAGCGCCCATATTGTGATCCGGACCGTACAAGCGCGTGTACAGTCCGTACTACTGTGGCGTACGCATACGCCAGCGCCCATATTGTGATCCGGACCGTACAAGCGCGTGTACAGTCCGTACTACTGTGGCGTACGCATACGCCAGCGCCCATATTGTGATCCGGACCGTACAAGCGCGTGTACAGTCCGTACTACTGTGGCGTACGCATACGCCAGCGCCCATATTGTGATCCGGACCGTACAAGCGCGTGTACGGTCCGTATCACTGCTTGTGGGGTGCCCTAGGGCGTGGAACGCACCGTACCTGTGTGTAAATGTATGAAAACACATAGGGGACACATGAGGGACAAGTATAAGGGCCTAAATGCATGATGGTTGCCATGGAGATTGAGTTAGATTTTTGAATTTGAGCACCAGGTGCCCAGCAGAAGTCAGTTTGAAAGAATCTACATTGTTGCAAAGTGGATGTTGACTTGACATCATCATCAAAACTGAAACCATGCAAAGCCACACACTGGGGTAGGTTTGAAGGGATTGGATGAAACGTAGGATGCAAATGTGACTGACCAATCAATCTGTACTCCTGTACATGAACAGGCCAGCCAGGCATATATAAGGCAGCCAGGTCCCATGAGAGAGCACTTGCCTGCACATCCATTCATCCATGACCACTGCTGCTGATAGTGATTCCTCTGGCACCATGTCCAGGACTGTGGAGAGGTCACAGCCATTCACCCAGGAGGAGAACCTTGCCCTGATAGATGTGATCCTCCCACAGTTCCAGAGCCTGTATGGTCGACCAGGGGTTCAGGTGAGTGCAGACTCCACTAGCTTAGACTGTGCCCCTTTTGTGTGACAGTGACTTCTGGCATTGTGTCCATGTGTGACAGACATGCACTGTTGTTTAGAGTGGGTCCCAGGGTGTGGAAGGCCTCATGTCACCCATGCAGAGCATGCTGTGTTTCCTGTGTGCACTCCTCACTTGCATAGTGCCTACTGTGACAATGAATGCATGGTGCATGCCACATTCTGCCTGCATACTCCTCCTGGGGATGTTGTTTCCACAGTCCTGATGTGATCCTGTGTTCCCCCCAGTGTGACAGGTGTCAGTACCCATGGATGTGTGTTTGTTCAGTGTACCTGTGCTGTGAGTGTCCAAAGGCCGTGTTCGTCCCCTGCACATTGGTGTGTGTGTAAGTCCCCTGTCATGTGGGTGAGTGCATATGGGGAGTGTTGCACACAAGCAGCATGAGGGATGGATATAGCCTGGCCATCCGATGTGAGCAGGGAGCAGTGCTGTGTGCATGCCGTGCTGAGCCAGCCCCACACCTGTGACACCCCCCGTCTACTGGCACATGGGCAGAGTGAGGTGTGTACCCGCAGTTGGCAATGCCATGTGATTGTCCTGTACCTGTGTGTGTCTGTGTACTCTGCTGAGGTAGCATCAGTGTGCTGGGGCAGGTGACTGCTGTGAGGTGCTGTACATAATCCTGGTGTAGCCTGTGAGGCACAGTGTGATCCCTGGTCAGTGAGTGTGTGGTACCCCTCATGCCACCCGTGTACTTTCAATGGCACGTAGTGCATTTGGCCTTCCACAGTGGATTATGTCCCTATGACAAAGGTGCAATTTGTTGCATGCATACCATGGCCTGTTCATAAAGAGGATTGTTCTATATGTGTGTCTCTGTGTCTTTGCTCATGTGGATTAATGTATTCTCACTTTTGCATCCTCACAGGTAGGCGCCATTACCAAGGGGGAGATCTGGAGGGAAGCCGTCAGTGCCGTGAGGGGTACAGAGGGTCGGAGGCGGAGCCTGTCTCAGGTGAGGAAACGCTGGCAGGACATCCGGTGCTGGACGAGGAGGATTGCACGGCTCCTGCTGGGAGACTCACCTGAGAGCCGTAAGAACCGCGGGCGCCGTCGTCTGACCCACATCCAGAAGCGTGTGCTGGCGGTGGTCTTCCCCGATATGGACAGGCGCCTACAGGAGAAGCAGCAGCAGGAAGGGGGTAGGTACATGTGTGTCAGTTGTGTGTCCCCAGCCAATGTAAGTGCGCAGTTGCATGGATACACTGCCAGGGTTTGATTGTGCAGTGCGTCAACTTGTCCCCAAAGTAGCCCGGTGCTGTTCTCACTCCCTCCCTTCCCCTCCTTGCCATGTGTTCCCTGGTCTGTGTGTAGCCACTCTTGCACAAGGTTATTTAGGCAGGCAGTTAATGCTGGTGCCCAATGCTAGCAGCATCATGTGTGGGGGTGATGTGTCACAGGTCTGGGGACCTTGCGTGTGCCATGGCCAATTTCAGTCATTGTGGGGTCCATGTCACTTGGCAATGTTTGTGAATCACGACATAGGGGTGTGTCTCCAAAGTGTACAGCCTTCCAGCATGCATGTCCAATTGTGTGCCCTCTGACATGATGTGCCTGAGTGGGAGGCCTGCTAAGTGCAGGGACGGTTGCTTAATTTGCAGTCATGTCCATCCTGGACCATGGAGGAGTGTGGGCACTACTGTGCCCTGGGGCACCTCTTCCTAGGTATCATGTGCGTCATCCAACAATATGGACATTCACTGTGTCTTCGCCAGGGGTTGGGTAGGGTGGCATTGTACCCTGGGCTCAACTGTTATGACCTACAGGTTGCTACATGTGTCCACTGTACAGGGGGACCCATTTTGCTTATGCATACTCACAGTGGGCATTACCTGTGTGTGTTGTTAAGACAATCTGATGATGTTTGCTTGTCAATGATGTGTGGACAGGCGCACCAGGGGCAGTGTGTGTACAGTCATGAATTAGTGGAGGCCATGTGTTTTCATCCCAGAGTAAGAGGTGTACATACTTTCTCCGTCTCAATGAGATTGTCTCAGGTGTGGGTGGTTTTTGCGTACAAGGCCTACATGTCAAAAGCTCCATCCTCCTTGCTGGGTTTGGCCTGTGTGTGATGTTTGACTGGACATACGCTCAAGGTGCAGTGACCCAGTCATGTTTGGCATGGTTTCATGTATTGCCTTTGCAGCATGTGCCAAGAGTAAATGGATATGATTCCTGCTCATCCCTTTTTGACGACGCAGTGTGGTGCAGATGCTGTGCACATTTGTTCCCAGAGGCTGGCTCCTCTGTAAAATTTGAAGTGAAGTGATTTGCTGTTGTGTCATGCTCTCCATTGTTTCTCAGTGGCATGGTGGGTCGACAAACTGTGTGTTCCATGGCCTACATGTGTACATAGTTTTGTAGGTGTAACTCCTGTTGCTTTTCAGGCTATGCAATGTGACCTATGTATATTTGACTCATGTGACATATGTGTACAGGTGTCTGATTATCTCCTGTCTCTTCACCTTGCCCACAGCATCGCCGGGGGACACGGAAGGAGACACTAGCACGGACCGGGAGGAGGGATTGAGCACCAGTGCCAGCAGTGCTGTCCTGTCTGGCACATGGAGTGGCACGGAGGCCGAGGGGAGTGAGGCAGAGGACCTGTTGACTGCCAACACAGACTATGACGCAGACGGGTCCGAGGCTGAGCTCCCAGAGGTGGCGGAGTCTGCCCACCCAGCTGAAGGCAGCCCTCCACATCCCCCCGCCACCTCCGTTTCCATCAACGGCCTCCCACGTGCTCGTGGCCCTTCCCTCCGTGCTCGGTCCCCACATGTCTCCTTCCTGCCAGGCACCGCACCCCCTGCCCCTGTCACCACTGCTGCGGTGAGTGCGGAGTCTGTGGACATCCTGAGGCAGTTGCAGGTTGGTCAGACTGCGATGCTAAATGTCCTCCATGCCCACACCCAGGTGCTGACCCAGATGGAGGCATACATGGAGGGCATGTCGGCTGCGCAGTCTGACCAACGGCAGTTGCTGAGGTCCATAGACTCCACACTGATTGCAGCACTGGATCTCCTGCAGCGCTGCCTACCCCCCCTACCCCTGCACCATCCACAATTCCCACTCCCGTGCCTGTCCCACGCACATCCAGACGTCAGCGTGCACGCACCCCAACAGACACAGGCACCACACCACCAGGGAAGTCGAAGCGCACACCTCCTGTCACGCACACACAGGGTGAGGAAGGCACACCCACTGGGTCGGGGGGAAACGTACAACACGCAGCCACAGTGGGAGTCCGCAGTCCACACAACCCACTCCCTCCAAATCCACTCCCCTTAGCTCTCCTGGCCAACAGTCGGTGACAGCATCATCCACTGCAAGTGTGCCCCCCAGCCCCAGGATGACACCACCCCGCAAGCGGTGGAGGCGGGACCCGGCCAGGGGAGTTGAGTCCCCCACCCTGTCCACACCCTCCCCCAGTGGCGCTGCGACCCATCCCTCTGCCCCCCCCCTCCTTGGGGCCTGTGGTTCGATTGGGTGTGGGGGAGTCGCTGGGGGAACTTGCCGACGTGTGCAGCGCCATTCTGTCCTCCACCTTTGGCGCTGGCACCCCCCCTGTGGCAGAATCATCCCTCCCTGCACCCACAACACCTACCCTTGCCCCTCCTGTCCCTGCGGTGCCTGTTTCCACCCTCCCCCCTGATGCCCCCTCTTCTGTGGATGAAATGGACATGTGAACTGTGCAGGCAAGCTAGGGGACACACGTCCCGATGTGTACCCCCCCGGACTTTGCTGCTGGCCTGGCCCATGGCCCTTGTACATAGTGGACATTTTCTCAGAGATATTTTCCTGCTGAATAAAGCATTTTCTTTTGGTTTTGCACACTGATGCTTTCCTGGACTTGCTGTTGGTGCTGGTGCTCCCTGAGTTGGGGTGGTGATAATGTGTTAGGGGTCTGTGAAATGTTGGAGTGTGCTGCTCATGGGGTGTACCCTGCCATCTGCGTGCCATCACAAAGGTCTCTGCCAATGGTATTTGGTCATGTTTGCTCTCACTGTATGGTGACATTGTCCCAAGGTGTGTTCCATCCTCTGTGGAGCAGGCCATTTTCCCTGCAGGGTGTCTCCCAAATGCTGTGCTGTGCTGTGTCTACATTTCCTGGATGTGTGAGGGTTGCCTTTCAATATAGCCATGCTGGCTCAGCGATGGCTCCACCTGCATCTGGGGTATCACCCTTGTTGGTCACTGAACTTGTTGATGGGGTATATTGTCCTATGTCTGGGCACTGCTGGGAGGACTCTGCACCCACCCCTCCTGTCTCAGGGCACTGCTGGGAGTGTTAGGCACCCACCCCTCCTGTCTCTGGGCACTGCTGGGAGTGTTAGGCACCCACCCCTTCTGTCTCTGGGCACTGCTGGGAGGATTCTGCACCCACCCCTCCTGTCTCTGGGCACTGCTGGGAGGACTCTGCACCCACCCCTCCTGTCTCTGGCCACTGCTGGGAGGACTCTGCACCCACCCCTCCTGTCTCAGGGCACTGCTGGGAGTGTTAGGCACCCACCCCTCCTGTCTCTGGGCACTGCTGGGAGTGTTAGGCACCCACCCCTCCTGTCTCTGGGCACTGCTGGGAGGACTCTGGACCCACCCCTCCTGTGTCTGGGCACTGCTGGGAGGACTCTGCACCCACCCCTCCTATGTCTGGGCACTGCTGGGGGTGTTAGGCACACACCATTCTTATTGCAGGTTAGGTGCGTACATACACGGGTGGGGTGGGGGTTCGGTGCGTACATACACGGGTGGGGGTTCGGGGCGTACATACACTGCTGGGGTGGGGGTTCGGTGCGTACATACACGGGTGGGGGGTCGGGGCGTACATACACTGCTGGGGTGGGGGTTCGGGGCGTACATACACGGGTGGTGGTTCGGTGCGTACATACACGGGTGGGGGTTTGGGGCGTACATACACTGCTGGGGTGGGGGTTCGGTGCGTACATACACGGGTGGGGGGTCGGAGCGTACATACACTGCTGGGGTGGGGGTTCGGGGTGAACATACACGGGTGGTGGTTCGGTGCGTACATACACGGGTGGGGGGTCGGGGCGTACATACACTGCTGGGGTGGGGGTTCGGTGCATACATACACGGGTGGGGGGTCGGGGCGTACATACACTGCTGGGGTGGGGGTTCGGGGCGTACATACACGGGTGGTGGTTCGGTGCGTACATACACGGGTGGGGGGTCGGGGCGTACATACACTGCTGGGGTGGGGGTTCGGTGCGTACATACATGGGTGGGGGGTCGGGGCGTACATACACGGGTGGGGGTTCGGGGCGTACATACACTGCTGGGGTGGGGGTTCGGTGCGGACATACACGGGTGGGGGGTCGGGGCGTACATACACTGCTGGGGTGGGGGTTCTGGGCGTACATACACGGGTGGTGGTTCGGTGCGTACATACACGGGTGGGGGGTCGGGGCGTACATACACTGCTGGGGTGGGGGTTCGGGGCGTACATACACGGGTGGTGGTTCGGTGCGTACATACACGGGTGGGGGTTCGGGGCGTACATACACTGCTGGGGTGGGGGTTCGGTGCGTACATACACGGGTGGGGGGTCGGGGCGTACATACACTGCTGGGGTGGGGGTTCGGGGCGTACATACACGGGTGGTGGTTCGGTGCGTACATACACGGGTGGGGGGTCGGGGCGTACATACACTGCTGGGGTGGGGGTTCGGTGCGTACATACACGGGTGGGGGGTCGGGGCGTACATACACTGCTGGGGTGGGGGTTCGGGGCGTACATACACGGGTGGTGGTTCGGTGCGTACATACACGGGTGGGGGGTCGGGGCGTACATACACTGCTGGGGTGGGGGTTCGGTGCGTACATACACGGGTGGGGGGTCGGGCGTACATACACTGCTGGGGTGGGGGATCGGGGCATACATACACGGGTGGGGGTACGGGCCGTACTTCCACGGGTGGGGGTACGGTCCGTACATACCCCTACCCACGCTCTGCGTGCCTGGGTACGGCCCATACCCATGCCTTTGGTGGGTGGGTACGGTGCGTCCCCCCATTGTTGCGGTGCCGTGGGGTCCGCACCGTACACAGGCCTTGGGGACGTGGCTACGGGTCGTACCACGCGTACCCCTACATGACCCCAGCAATGCTGGTACGAGCCGTACCAAGGCCTTTCTGACGTGGGTACGGGCCGTACCGCCATTAATGGAGTGACGTAGGGGGACGCGTGGTACGTTCCGTACCCACACTCTTGCGGCCTGGGTAGGGTACGTACCGGTTTGCGTGACCATCCACTTCCGTTGTGGCGGACGCTTGCGTTGCTGGCCTCGCCCCCACCCCCTGGAAGTGACCAGGCCCTGATGGTCAGGTATGTCCAGGCCATGTGTGATTTGGTACCATGTGTTGGTGTTGTGTGTCCTGCCCCTGCCCCCCCCCCCTTTGCCCCTGGTTGTTGTGCTGACCTTCTGCGGCGTCTGCGTCGGTTCCTGTACGCCAGGTGGACTGCTAGGAGGGCAGGGATGGCACGTAGGTTCGGGTCCATGTCTGTTCGTCGCGTCCAGCTGCTCCTTGCGTGTGTCGTCCTGATTTCCCGGCAGTTTTTGGCAGCTGGTAAATATTTTCCGTGCGGGATGACGTCGGTTCGAATCGTACTTCCTGGTTCGTGAAACGTAGGCTGGATGCGTACCGACGTCAGGTCGGCGCTATTCATGATCGGAATTGTGTTTCGATTCTGTTCGGTCGGTGTTTTGTTCGATTCGTACGGAAATGGTGTTTCCGTAGGAATCGTACTTGCATTTTCGGATGGATTTCGCACCGGGTACGAGTCAGACGGAGAAAAGGCTCCGTCCGACGGTTCGTACCGGGTTTTTACCGGATCGGAATTGGCACCTTGGTTTGTCCGACATGGAACGGCTGTAAGAAAGTGACTTTGGGGGCCCATAGTAAACCTCCCTTCAACTGTAGGCCTCTGGTTGGAGCCCATTGGGATACCCTCGTGACCCCCCTTTGCAACCATGCACAGTGTGACAGGCACCATGGTGGTGACTACCACAGGGTGCAAGGTTTTCCGCAACCACCACTTTCTTCAATGGGAGCCTGTGTTCTCTGTCAGAACACAGGCTCCCATTGAAGTCAATAGAGGTCCGACCGAACGGTGTTTAAAACCATCGTAATTGGTCAGTCAGACTCCCCACCCCGAGTAGGTCAGAAACGATTCCGACAATGAGTCGGTCGGAATGCTTTCCGACCGACATCTTAATGAGGCCCAATATTTCTGCAAATGATATTAATGACTACTATATTTTAAAAATCAATATTACTTACTTAAAATCGATATTCTTGATCAACATATTCTTGCTCACTATATTTTTGTGTCACTATATTTCAAACATGACAAATGTGTCAGTCAGTGTTACTGACTCGATATTTTGTCTGCATACCGTTCAAAATGCAGCACTTATTGGAAAATTGGCTAAGGGTGATATGCATTCACAGGATGCTGAATACCATCATAAATGTTTAGTTTGGTTCCATAACAGATCACACAGTGTATGAAAGTATAAAACAAATCACGTAGTGAGACCTCAGTAGAAGGAATGGCTATAGCCATGCTTTTATCTTATCTGAAAGATTTGAAAATGGGATAAGTTAAAACCATTTTGTAACTCTGTGACTTAGTACACCTTTACACAAGCAGAGGAAAGTGACTCAATTCCACTGCAGGTAAGGTTAATTCGACAAGACTAAAAGAGAATTCACAGAAATGCAAGGGTGCCGATTACGATCCTGGAAAATAATTCCCCGTACGACTCGTATCCGGTCTTTTTACCGTACGAATCGTACAAGTGCCGTACAAACTGCCAAGTACGATTCGCATGGGAAAAAGTCCATACGAATCGCATTGGGAATTATTCCCCACACGTCCTCGGGTCGGAAAATGTGTCCGACACTTCCTCGTACGAATTACCGTACAAATGTGAAAAGTGAAGTCCGACCGCGCAAGTACGATCCATCCCGTGCGTCCGATGTTACAACCGGATGGAAAAAACACCGTCCGCACCGAACTCCCATAGCAACCATGGAGACATGTGCCCGCATACGCGCCCAACACTCCCCCCTGCCCTCCTATGTATGAGTCGAATCCCCACCCGTGTATGTACACCCGTGTATGTACGAGACGTACCCCCACCCGTGAATGTACACCCGTGTATGTACACCCGTGTATATACACCCGTGTATGTACGAGACGTACCCCCACCCGTGCATGTACACCCCCGTACGTACGGCCCGTACCCCCACCAACGTATGTATGGAGCGTACCCCCACCCCAACCGTGTATGTACGACCCGTACCCTCACCCGCATATGCATGGAGCGTACCCCCACGCCAACCGTGTATGTACGACCCGTACCCTCACCCGCGTACGTATGGAGCGTACCCCCACCCCAACAGTGTATGTATGACCTGTACCCTCACCCGCGTGTGCATGGAGCGTACCCCCACCCCAACCGTGATGTACGACCCGTACCCTCACCCGCGTATGCATGGAGCGTACCCCCACCCCAACCATGTATGTACGACCTGTACCCTCACCCGCGCACGTATGGAGCATACCCCCACCCCAACTGTGTATGTACGACCCGTACCCTCACCCACGTACGTATGGAGTGTACCCCCACCCCAACCGTGTATGTACGGCCCGTACTCTCACCCGCGTATGTATGGAGCGTACCCCCACCCCAACCGTGTATGTACGGACCGTACCCCCACCCCAACCGTGTATGTATGACCCGTACCCTCACCCGCGTATGTATGGAGCATACCCCCACCCCAACCGTGTATGTACGGCCCGTACCCTCACCCGCATATGTATGGAGCGTACCCCCACCCCAACCGTGTATGTACAACCCGTACCCTCACCGGCGTATGTATGGAGCGTACCCCCACCCCAACCGTGTATGTACGACCCGTACCCTCACCCACGTACGTATGGAGCGTACTCCCACCCCAACCGTGTAAGTACGGCCCGTACCCTCACCCGCGTATGTATGGAGCGTACCCCCACCCCAACCGTGTATGTACGGACCGTACCCCCACCCCAACCGTGTATGTACAACCCGTACCCTCACCCGCGTATGTATGGAGCGTACCCCCACCCCAACCGTGTATGTTCGACCCGTACCCTCACCCGCGTATGTATGGAGCGGACCCCCACCCCAACCGTGTATGTACGACCCGTACCCTCACCCACGTACGTATGGAGCGTACCCCCACCCCAACCGTGTATGTACGGCCCGTACCCTCACCCGCGTATGTATGGAGCGTACCCCCACCCCAACACCAGCACCTTCACCCAACATCGCGCATGTACGAGTCGTACCAAGACAGACACAAGGACAGCACTGTACAACAAAATTGCCGAAGTACACACCGTACACACGCTAAAAACGCACGTACACAACCAGGACAAAGCAAAACAACACAAGAATACACTATTCGAATGGCACAAAGCCACAAAACATGTCCAACAAGCACAAATACAACACATTCACTGACCTGCAACTGCCAAAATCCCAAACAGAGGCCCAAAACACAACCACTCCTTATAACACACCCACCCAAAGTTCAAACACAGCCACACCCATCAATGGACCAATAAAAAGGGCCCACAGACACAAACCATGAGCCTTTGCAACAGACTCACTGCTGCCAGACCCCACAGACAACCTACAGCACCATACTTGAACCTTTACTACACCTTACACTTGCACACCTTCACACACCCACCTACACAAACACCCCCTCATCACATTCACACACACACCTGCACAACCACACCCACACACCCACAACCATCCACACCCACACCCCCACAACCATCCACACCCACACCCCTCACCATGCCCACTAACAAGAATCCAAAGTTCACTAGCCGAGAGTTGGAGGTCCTTGTCGACAAAATCCTCAGAGTCGAGCCATACCTCTTTGGAACATTGGTCAGACAGACCAGCATTTCCGAAAAAACAGCCATGTGGCAGAGGATTGTCGATGCTGTGAATGCTGTTGCGTCCACTAGAAGGACCAGGCATGAATGCCAAGCCAGGTGGTACGATCTGCGGAGGAGGGTCCGAGCCAAAATGACCGACGACCACAACCAGGCCAACATCACTGGAGGAGGGCCGCCCCGCAGACCCGTACAATACCATCCCTGGGAGGAGAGGGTGATGGCCATACTGCCAGTGGTGTCAGTGGACGGATTAGAAGGACTCCGAGACCCGGGTGAGTACACAAACAACTCACCTCACATGGGGGAACGTCATCCACAACCAAACTCACAATCAGGCACGCAACCACCCCAAGCTATCGCATGACTCAACCACACTCCATGAACACGCACATGCCACTAGCGCCACCATGCCCCATGCACCCAGCTGGACAATGCCAAGTCACAGGCCACAGAAAACACCAACACAAGACACGGTAAGCCGGATGGCGGGAGTGTGTGCCCCAAAAATCACATAGTGCAACTCAGAAGCAGACAACAATGCCCTCTGCCCATATGGCCTAAGTCACAGCCAGACAAACAGTGTGTCCCCACACAGGAAACACTTGCCAGCAAATGGCGGACGCCTTGCATTAAGACATGGGGTGAAGGCACGTTTTTGCACATGACAGCAGCTAATGAACAGCCAACACTGTGAAAGAGTGGCAGCACACACCACCACAGCAGCAGCACAGACACAGACACTACACCCAATGGGTGCCTGGAGATCAGAAACAAACTCACATCAACAAGCCAAGGGCCATTCAAAGATCTGCAAAAAGTGTGTGCCTAGGAAGCTGGGCTGAGGTGACAGAGGGTGACACACAGAGGGAGGGAGAGGGGGAGAGAGAGGGAGGGAGACACAGGGAGACGGACAGAGGGAGGAGGCTGACACAGGGAGGGAGGGAGAGGGGGACAGAGAGGGAGTGAGAAAGGGACACACAGGGAGACCAATTCAGCCTTGGGGGGTGTGGGAATGTCTGCTCGTCAGCAGGTGGACTGCGTGCATGTAGACAAGGGTGGCCAGTGCCTGAATCCCCCTCTCTTCTCCATGGCAAAACACTGGGCCATGTCCCAACCTGTGCACGAGCACAACGCCAGCTACCTGCATCATATAAGTGTGTGGAACAACTCCATGTGCCCACGTACAGTGCAACACGGAAGGCGCCAATGCATGGCTCCCCACACCTGCTCACTCCACTGCTGACTGCAGTCACAATTGACGCAGCAAGTAAGACTGTGCCACACATAGGTAAAGTCTCAAAAGCTGTGGCCAAGGGACATACCCATGCACAAGAGCACTGTGAGTGGAATGCAAGACATATCCAAATTCCCAGAGGAAATGTGCCAACTTAGAAACGAATGAAACATGGATGTTGCATGGAACAAAAATAACATTGTCTCTCTCACACACAGGTCAACGTCGTGGATCACCCCCCAACACTGGGGGGGAAGACTCACAGGACCCGGCTCTGCGGGATGACGGACCCACCGGCAGCGACGACTCTCACCACTCTGTGGACGACCCCGACCAACCTGGCCCCTCTGGTGTCCAACCACCTGCAGCACCTGCGTCAGGTACAACTGGGCCAACCACCACCCCCACTCCTGCCACATCCCAGGAGACACCCAGGATCCCTGCCCCACCACCACAATGCAGCCAGGCTGGCCAGGAGGGACACGGTGTACCGGGCACCCAGGAGGAGGCAGGCGACAACGCTAATGCCACCCCTCAGGGGTCCCGGAGACCCGATGTGCCCACAAGGGCAGGCCAGGTGCAAGTGGGCAGGGGTGGTGGGAGTGGAGGACGGCAGAGGCGCGAGCCTGACCAGTTGGCTGCGGAACCGGTATATTCCCATGTCAGAAACATCCTGGAGACATACCGGCAGGACACCACGGGCATGGCCCAGGTTGTGTCCATCCTCGAGAAGATCAAGACCCAGCAGGCCCAGCAACATGCGGAGCAACATGCCTGTCTACTGCGACACCAAGGGCGGATGGAGGACAGACAGGCTGAGCTCGTGACGGTGTTCACGGGAATTCACCGTACACTCCGTCGGATAGCCGACAAAATGGGCAACCCTCCCTGTGCCACCAGGCGTAGAAGATCACCACCCACAGGGAGGGATCAGGAGGAGGAGGAGACATCCAACGGAGCATCCCAAACATCGTCAGGGCCTGCTTTTGAGGGTTCCCGCAGGAGGGTGGGTCGTCCACAGAAAAGACGGTGAGGGTCGGTGCAACAGCACCATCTCCCAGGACACCTGGCCTGGCACCTGGCCCACTGGACCAACAGCAGCACATCAGCAAAAGACATCCTCTGCCACATGGACTTGCTGGTCACTGTCTGACCAATGTTGACAAAGACTGTGGCATGGACTCTGAGGATTTCCAATGGCAAGGACACCAACTCCCCTAGTGAACTTTGGATTCCACACACCCGGAAAGCCCCTCATGTCATACCCCCCCCCACGTACCCCAACAAAAATAAAAAGTTACACGATAAAGAGATGATGCCTACATTTTGCATTATTACCTTACATGTGTCTTGTAAAGTCTAACCATGCCTGAGTTCTCATATGACTTCAACCATCCACACTCTGGGGCCTGAGTCTGGCACAGGACACACATGGGTCACAATGTATTAGGCAACACAGACATGGAGCACCATACACACCCGTGATGGGCCCAACCAGCTGAGGGGGTGGCCGCACAACCTTGCCGACAGACATATTGAGTACAGCGACAGCCATGCGCAGAGGTCAGGGATCATGTGGAGTGTCCTGGGGGGCACCCAAGTATGTGTGGACAGGTGGCAGAACCATGTCCTGCAAGCTTGAGTCAGGTGGATGCAGAGAATGGTGGCCTGGCCAATGCTGGATGCATGGGGATGGCACATGTCACAATACCCACACAGTCATGGACATCATGCACAATACACAGTCAAATCCCACACAAACAGCTTGCATCTTGCTACTCGACACATAGACACATAGCCACTATCAGGGAAAACCATGCCAGACATGCCGTATGCACCGTGGCAACACACCAGCATTGACTGAGAAGAGGCACCTTGGAGGCATAGGGACACCTTTATTATTCATGTATTCGGGAATGCAGAGGCAAGTCGGAGTACACATACACAGGTCATGTGGAGTAACATGTGGGTCCAACACTGGAACCCCCCTTCTGCAGCACAAATGCGTGAAAGCCATGGAACTGGCACACAAGTGTCGGCTAACAGCTAAACACCCCCTGCTGCTCACGGAGAGCCTGCCATACACCATTGATCCTCTGATGTGGAAGTACCACACCATGTCAAGCCAATGCAAACCGTATGTGTCCGAGGGCAGTGTTACACACATTGATGCCATCATCTCAATCCACTATCCCATCACAGATGACTGTCAACAAGTCTGACCATCTATTCAGGTGTACCCAGCTCCATGTCATGTGTCCCATGGTGATGCGACATGTCTGCAGAGGAACCAAACATCGACAGGGGCAGTGTGCACACATCGTAAACACCTGCCACACCCAATACACCCCTGATGCATCCCTTACCCTAAGGAGACTTCCAAACTTGTCCGTGCGTGTAACGCTGAGTCAGCACACGATGACGTGTCCATGAGGAATAGCAGTGCCCCAACAATGCAACCAGCAGACGGCATGCGCAAGTACCTGTGGATGAGAGACACACAAGAAGTCAGCCACAAAAAGCACAGCCACTTGCAGGTGCATGTACTCGACACATGTAAGGATGACAACATGCTAGGTCACAATTATGACTGGGGAAATACACTCATCACTGGCACCATCACTCGAGTGACACATCCACACACACCTCTGACTCACGTGGCATACATGCAGATGGACACACACATCGCAACACATGCCACACGGGGACCAATGCGTGCACACTCAGACACTGGTACTCACCACTAAGCAAAGAAGTCGCGTATGAGCCGACTCCGAATGTCCTCTTGTGGAACCACATCCTCCACATCACTAGCCCCATTGCCAAGCCCTTCGTCCTCCACGGGTGGATGGTCCTGATCATCTTGATCCAGGATGAGTGGCACAGCTTTCTCAACTGCCATGTTGTGCAGCATGCAGCAGACCATGAAGATTTTGCAGACCTTCGCCGGGGCATATGGGAGGGCGCCGCCGGTCTTGTGGAGGCATCTGAATCGGCTCTTCAGGAGGCCAAATGTCCTCTCTATCACTCGCCTTGTCCGGCCATGGGCGGTGTTGTAGCGGAGCTGGGCTGGCGTGCTGGGGTTGCGGAGAGGTGTGATCAGCCATGGCATGTTGGGATAGCCAGCGTCCCCTACATGGAAACCACATGGACATAAGTAGGACAGGAGAAGCGGTCGTGCTGGAAGTCTACGCAAAATACAGGACAGACAGAGTGTACCCACCAACAACACATGCTCGTTCGTTGCGCAGCTGCGTCATCACTTCAGGTGCCCTGCTACACCTCATGATGTAGGCATCGTGTGCTGATCCTGGAAAACGAGCACAGACTTGTGAAATCACCATGTTGGACAGACACACCACAAGGGCATTGATGGAGTGGTAGTGCTTGCGATTCCTGTACGCTACATCCTGTGCCTGTGGTGGTACCAAAGCCACATGTGTCCCATCTATGGACCCAATGACATGGGGCATCCCTCCCAGGGCATAGAATCCACGCTTGACCCCAGTCAACAGTTCAGGAGTTGGGAAATGGATGAACTCATCCAGGTGAAGCAACATGGCCTCTAAGAAATCATGCAGCACACGGCTGAACATGCTCTGGGACATGCCACCAACATGAGCTATGGTATATTGAAAGGTACCCGTGGCAAGAAAATGTAGGGCTGCCATTACCTCCAACTTGGGTGTCAGTGCCGTAGGATACCTGTGCAGCGGTTGCAGGTGTGGTGCCAGCCTTGCCGTCAGCTCCTCAATCAACGGTTGGGGGAAGCGGTAGCAGCGTATACAGTCATTCTCCCGCATGTCAGCCAAGTCCGGAATTGGTCGGGGAAGAGGCGGCGCTCTGCAGGAATTTGGAAGTGACAAGGAAGAGTGAGTGCACTACAACAACATTTTTTTTGTACTGAGCACATGTTAATCTGTCAATACACATATGCTACATACGGAGTCAGGTATGTGCCACATGCCCTGGACACGTATGGCTGCCAGGTGACACTCCTACCAAGACCCAGCTACACACGGAGATTGTGAACCTCCACATGCCATGGCATGGGATTAGCTGTGTCCCAGTGTAAGTGAACAGCCAGACGCAACACAGGAGTGACATACATCAACACATCAGCAGAAGTAGGATGTCGATTTCAGAGACAGGTAGCGGAACACTAGAGCCACAGGTCACATGACATTACACTAGGACAGCCCACACACCTTGCCAATAAGGTGTACATGTAATGACTCACCACACATACATTGAGAGGATGCAGACATGTCCTTGTTACGCCACTCCGTGTCCCATGCATACATACGCACCTCACATCCGATACCACATGTGGCCTGGTGTGCGTAACAGTGTGCCATGTCCATCTACACACAGACACATGTTGGTTGCTGCAACAGCTGATGCCTTTGAGGGAACACAAACATCAAGCTAATGGGAACACACCACACATACATGACATAGACACATCGTGCACCGTGGGTAGTCACATGTCTGGTGTGGTAACCCCTGTAGCGGGCATCAGGGGACACTTGCGTGTGTTGTTGACTGTGCCATGCCAGTGACGCTCATCCCAAGTGTGCAGTATGACATGCACACATGTCAAAGGAGTTAAGGGCATGCCTGGCACATATTGCACCGTCACACATAACATCTGTACACATCTCATCATACATCTATAGCCTTCTCGACTCAGGAGTAATGTGCCACATCACAGCCTTTCACACCTGTGCCCCACACATGTAGTACTGCCCAGACAATGCTTTGATGTCCATCCATGGACAAGTATGTCAGCTCTATTCCTTCCTGTGTGCTGCCTGTCACCACTGTGATGTGTGAAAGGCACCGTACATTCGCTCAGAGGGCCTGTGTACGTTCCCTATCACTATGGGAGTGCTGCCGTATGCGTACCCATAGTGATAGTGAGCGTACGCACGCGTGTACGGTCCGTATCACTATAGGTACGCATACGTGAGCACACCCATAGTGATAGTGAGCGTACAGGCGAGTGTACGGTCTGTATCACTATGGGTGTGCTCGCTTATGCGTACCCATAGTGATAGTGAGCGTACAGGCGTGTGTATGGTCCGTATCACTATGGGTGTGCTCGCGTATGCGTACCCATAGTGATAGTGAGCGTACACACGCGTGTACGGTCCGTATCACTATGGGTACGCATACGCGAGCACACCCATAGTGATAGTGAGCGTACAGGCGTGTGTACGGTCCGTATAACTATGGGTGTGCTCGCATATGCGTACCCATAGTGATACCAACCGTACACACCCCTGTATGCTCACTATCACTATGGGTACGCATACGCGAGCACACCCATAGTGATACGGACCATACACATGCCTGTACGCTCACTATCACTATGGGTATGCATACGCGAGCACACCCATAGTGATACGGACCGTACACACGCCTGTACGGTCCGTATCACTATGGGTACGCATACGCGAGCACACCCATAGTGATAGTGAGCGTACAGGCGTGTGTACGGTCCGTATAACTATGGGTGTGCTCGCGTATGCGTACCCATAGTGATACCAACCGTACACACCCCTGTATGCTCACTATCACTATGGGTACGCATACGCGAGCACACCCATAGTGATACGGACCATACACATGCCTGTACGCTCACTATCACTATGGGTATGCATACGCGAGCAGACCCATAGTGATACGGACCGTACACACGCCTGTACGGCCCGTTGCTATGCATTTGGGGTGCCCTAGGGCCCCGGAACGCACCGTACCTGTGTGTGAAACTTCAAATTACATAGGGGACACATGAGGGACAAGTATAAAGGCCTACATGCATGCTGGTTGTCATGGAGACCAAGTTTAAAGTATGATGTTTTTGCTGCAGGTGCACACCAGAAGTCAGTTTGAATGAATCCACTTTGTTGCAATGTGGTTCTGGAGTTGACATCATGCTCAAGAAAAAAAAGCAATAAAAACACACTGACTGTGCTAGGTTTGAAGGGATTGGAGGAAACATAGGATGCAAATGTGAGTGACCAATCACTCTGTACTCCTGTGCATGAAACAGGCCAGCAAGGCAGATATAAGGCAGCCAGGTCCCATGAGGGAGCACTTGCCTGCACATCTTTGGATTCTATGACCCAGCTGCTGCTCCTGATTCCCTGGAACCATGTCAAGGTCTGTGGAGAGGGCACAGCCTTTCACCCTGGAGGAGAACCTGGCATTGCTGGATGTGATCCTCCCACAGTACCCCCTGCTGTATGGGCGACCAGGGTATCAGGTGAGTGCAGAGTCTACTGGCACAGACTGTGTCCCTTTTTTGTGACTGTGACTCCTGGCATTGTGTCCAGGTGTGACACACATGCAATGTACTGTAGGGGGGGTCCCAGGGGGGGGAATGCCTGGTGTCTCCCAGCCAGAGCATGCTGTGGTGCATGTCTGCCGTCCTCACTTGCATTGTGTTTACTGTGACAATCACTGCATGGTGCATGCCACATTCTGCCTGTCTTATCCTCCTGGGGATGTAGCCTCTACAGTCCTCATGTGATTATGTGGTCAGCCCAGTGTGACAGGTGACTGTACCCACAGATGTGTGTTAGTTCTGTGTACCTGTGCTGAGAGTGTCCACATGATGTGTTCGTACCCTGGACATCGGTGTGTGTGTAAGTCCCCTGTCATGTGGGTGGGTGCATATGTGGAGTGTAGCACCCGGGCTGCATGAGGGATGGAGATACCCTGCCCATCTGATGTGAGCAGGGAGCAGTGCTGTGTGTCTGACGTGCAGAGCCAGCCCCACACCTGTGAGCCCCCCCGTCTAGTGGCACATGTGCAGAGTGAGGCTTGTCGCTGCATTTGGCAATGGCAGGTGAATGTCCTGTGCCTGTGTGTGTCTATGTACTCTGCTGAGGTAGCGTCAGTGGCCTGTGGCATGTGACTGCTTAGAGGTGCTGCACATAATCCTGGTGTAGCTTGTGATGCACAGTGTGAGCCTGGATCATTGATTGTGTCGTTGCCCTCATTCCACCTGTGTACTTTCAATGGCACGTACTGCTTTTGCCCTTCCCCAGAGGATCATGTCCCTATGACAAAGGTGCAATGCGTTGGATGCATACTATGCCTTGTTGTAAACAGCAAATTTGTTCTAATATGTGTCTCTGTGACATGTGCCAGGTGTATTGATGTAGTGTCACTTGTTCATCCTCACAGGTAGGCGCCTCTGCCAAGAAGCAGATCTGGATGAACGCCGTCAGTGCCGTGAGGAGGACGGAGGGTCGCAAGCGGCGCCTGGCCCAGGTGAGAAAACGCTGGCAGGATATCCGGTGCTGGACACGGAGGATCGCACGGGTCCTGCTGGGGGACTCACCTGAGAACCATAAGAACTGCGTGCGCCGCCGTCTGACCCACATCCACAAGCGTGTGCTGGCGGTGGTCTTTCCAGACTTGGACAGGCGCTTACAGGAGAAGCAGCAGCAGGAAGGGGGTAGGTACATGTGTGTTTGTTGTGTGTCACCAGCATTTGTAAGTGCACAGTTGCATGGATACACTGCCAGGGTTTAAAGGTGCTGTGCAGATCCGGTTACCCACAGTATAGCGGTGCTCTCTTGCCTCCCTTCCCCTCCTTGCAATGTGTTCCCTGGTCTGTGTGTAGTCACTCCTTCACAAGGTTATCTAGGCTGGCACTTTATCCACGTGAACAATGCCTGTAGCATCATGTAGGGGGTGGTTGGTGCGGGTAAAACCTACATGTCAAAACCTGATATCTCCTTGCTAGGTCTGGCCAGTGTGTGATGTTTGTCTGGACATACACTCAAGGTGCAGTGAGCCAGTCATGGTGGGCATGTTTTCAGTATTACCTATGCAGCATGTGCCTCAAGTTCATGGATATGGTCCCTGCTCATCCCTATTTTCGGCAACGCTGTGTGGTGCAGATGCAGTGCTGGATTGTCCCCAGAGCCTGGCCCCTCTGTCAAAATCCATTTCATGTCATTTGCTATTGTGTCATGCTCTCCATAGTTTTTCAGTGGCATGGTGGGTCAACCAACTGTGTGCCCTACATATGTACCTTGTTTTGTAGATGTTACTCATCTTTCTTTTCAGGCTATGCACTGTAACCTATGTTGATTGGACTCATGTGACAGGTGTATGATTAATTGCTGTCTATTCACCTTGCCCACAGCATCGTCAGGGGACACGGAGGGAGACATCAACACAGACGGAGCGGAGGGACCGAGCACCAGTGCCAGCGGTGACATCTTGGCTGGCACATCAAGTGGAACTGAGGCGGAGGAGAGTGAGGCCACAGAATATGAAGCTGACGGGTCCGAGGATGAGCTCTCCGAGTGGGCGGAGGCTGCACCAGCAGCTGACAGTGGCACAACATCTCTCCCCGCCCCCTCCATTGCCATCAGCCGCCTCCCACTTGCTCGTGTCCCTTCCCAGCGTGCCCGGTCACCACATGTCTCCTTCCTGCCAGGCACCGCACCCCCTGCCCCTGTCTCCACTGCTGCTGCCAATGCCGAGTCTGTGGACATCCAGCGGCAGTTGCAGGTTGGTCAGGCTGCGATGCTTAATGTCCTCCATGGCCACAGCCAAGTGCTGAACAACATGGAGGCATACTTGGAGGGCATTTTCTCATCGCAGGCTGACCAACGCAACTTGCTGAGGTCCATTGACTTGACACTGACTGCAGCAGTGGGTCTCCTGCAGCGCTTCGTCCAACCCCCTACCCCTGACCCATCCACACTTCCCACTCCCATGCCTGTCCCACGTACACCCAGACGTCAGCATGCACCCACCACAACAGACACAGGCACCACACCAGCAGGGAAGGTCAAACGCACACCTCCTGGCACGCACACACAGGGTGAAGTAGGCACACCCACTGGGTCGGGGGGCAAACGTAAGACACGCAGCCAGAGTGGGAGTCCGCATTCCACCAAATCCACTCCCTCCAAATCCCCTCCCCTCAGCTCTCCTGGCCACATATCCAGCAAAGACTCCTTCATGGCCGCTCTGTCCCTGAGCCCCACAGTAACACCACCCCGCAAGCGGTCAAGGGAGTCCCCGGTCAGGGTGGTTGAGTCCCCCCCCTGTCCACACCCTCCCCCAGTGGCGCTGCGACCCATCCCTCTGACCCCCCCCTCCTTGGGGCCTGTGGTTCCTTCGGGTGCAGGGGAGTCGCTGGAGGACCTTGCTAAGGTGTGCAGCGCCATCCTGGCCTCCGCCTTTGGCGCTGCCCCACCCCCTGTGGTGGAGTCCTCCGTCCCTGCACCCACGACGCCTACCCTTCGCCCTCATGTCCCTGCGGTGCCTGGTCCTTCCCCCCCACATGATGCCCCCCCCCTCTGGAAGACGAAGGAGTCTGACTGTGCAGGCAAGCTAGGGGACACGCGTCCCACTGTGTCCCCCACCTGGATTTGAACTTTGGATTGCCCTATGGGCATTGTACATTTTGAACTTTCAAGGGACAAACAGATTTTTGGATGCTGAATAAAGCAATTTCTTTTTCCTTAGTACACTACTGTCTGTCTGGTATTGCTGTTGGTGGACCTGCTCCATTATTGTGGGTGGTGATAATGTGTTGGGTGTGTGGGAATTGTAGTCTTGTGCTGGTCATAGGGTGGATCCTGGTATCTGTGTGCCATCCACAAGCTGTTGGCTACATAACTTTGTTCATGTAAGCAGTTACTGCATGGTGACATCGTCCCAAGGTGTGTTCCTCCCTCTGTGTAACCTGACATCTTCCCTGCAGGGTGTTTCCAATATGTGGTGCTGAGCTGTGTCTACATCAGCTGGGTGTGTGACGGACTCCTTCAACTTTGCACATGCATGCTGAGTGATGTCTCCACCTGCATCATTCCTGGCATCCTTGGTGGTCACTGTACTTGTGTATGTAGACTGTTGACATGACTTCATGTGGACATGTTCTCTTTTAGGCGCTATGCATGTGTGTACTCCCAGCCTCGCACACATGTGGTACATGTGCTGCAGGGTCTTTGTGCACCTGACTGACATTTGTGGGCATTGTATCTGTGGGTACTCCACCCTTTGCGTTCCATGGGCACTGCTGGGAGGACTCTGCACCCACCCCTCCTGTGTCTGGGCACTGCTGGGAGGACTCTACACCCACCCCTCCTGCGTCTGGGCACTGCTGGGAGGACTCTGCACCCACCCCTCCTGTGTCTGGGCACTGCTGGGAGGACTCTACACCCACCCCTCCTGTGTCTGGGCACTGCTGGGAGGACTCTGCACACACCCCTCCTGTGTCTGGGCACTGCTGGGAGGACTCTACACCCACCCCTCCTGTGTCTGGGCACTGCTGGGAGGACTCTGCACCCACCCCTCCTGCGTCTGGGCACTGCTGGGAGGACTCTGCACCCACCCCTCCTGTGTCTGGGCACTGCTGGGAGGACTCTACACCCACCCCTCCTGTGTATGGGCACTGCTGGGAGGACTCTGCACACACCCCTCCTGTGTCTGGGCACTGCTGGGAGGACTCTACACCCACCCCTCCTGTGTCTGGGCACTGCTGGGAGGACTCTGCACCCACCCCTCCTGTGTCTGGGCACTACTGTGAGTGTTAGGCACCAACCCCTCCTGTGTCTGGGCACTGCTGGGAGGACTTTGCACCCACCCCTCCTGTGTCTGGACACTGCTGGGAGGACTCTACACCCACCCCTCCTGTGCCTGGGCACTGCTGGGAGGACTCTGCACCCACCCCTCCTGTGTCTGGGCACTGCTGTGAGTGTTAGGCACACACCCCTCCTGCGTCTGGGCACTGCTGGGAGGACTCTGCACCCACCCATCCTGTGTCTGGGCACTGCTGGGAGGACTCTGCACCCACCCCTCCTGTGTCTGGGCACTGCTGGGAGGACTCTACACCCACCCCTCCTGTGTCTGGGCACTGCTGGGAGGACTCTGCACCCACCCCTCCTGTGTTTGGGCACTGCTGTGAGTGTTAGGCACACACCCCTCCTGCGTCTTGGCACTGCTGGGAGGACTCTACACCCACCCCTCCTGTGTCTGGGCACTGCTGGGAGGACTCTGCACCCACCCCTCCTGTGTCTGGGCACTGCTGTGAGTGTTAGGAACACACCCCTCCTGCGTCTGGGCACTGCTGGGAGTGTTAGGCACCCACCCCTCCGGTGTCTGGGCACAGCTGGGAGGACTCTGCACCCACCCCTCCTGTGTCTGGGCACTGCTGGGAGGACTCTACACCCACCCCTCGTGTGTCTGGGCACTGCTGGGAGGACTCTGCACCCAACCCTCCTATTTCAGGATATGTACGCTTAGAACATACATGGGTGTGGGTTCGCTCCATGCATACGCGGGTGAGGGTACGGGTCGTACATACACGGTTGGGGTGGGGGTACGCTCCATGCATACGGGGTGGGGGTACGGTCTGTACGTACACTGTTGGCATGGGGGGTACGCTCCATGCATACGGGGTGGGGGTAGGGTCCGTACGTACACTGTTGGCATGGGTGGTACGCTCCATGCATACGCGGGTGAGGGTACGGGTCATACATACACGGTTGGGGTGGGGGTACGCTCCATACATACGCGGGTGAGGGTACGGGTCGTACATACACGGTTGGGGTATGCTCCATGCATACGGGGTGGGGGTACGGTCCGTACATACACTGTTGGCATGGGGGGTACGCTCCATGCATACGCGGGTGAGGGTATGGGTCGTACATACATGGTTGGGGTGGGGGTACGCTCCATGCATACAGGGGTGGGGGTACGGTCCGCACATATCCGTACCCACGCTGTGGAATGCTTGTGCGGGCCGTACCCAGGCCTTTGCCACGTGGGTACAGCCGTCCCTCCATTGTTGGGGTGACGTAGGTGTGGGCGTGGTACGACTCGTACCCACGCTCTTAAGGCGTGGGTACGGGACGTACCTGTATTGTTATGTTACCGGTTCGCGTCGTCAACCACTTCCGTTGTGGCGGACGCTGGCTTTGCTGGACACGCCCCCACCCCCTCGTAGTGACCAGGGCCTGGGGGTCAGGTATGTCCAGGGCAAGTGTGCTCTGGGACTTTGGTGGGGGTTTTGTGGCCTGCCCCTTCTCCTGCCCCCCCCCTTTCCCCCCTCCCTTTGTTGTTCTGACCTTCTGCGGCGTCTGCGTCGTAACCTGTAGAGGAGGTCGACTGCTATGAGGGCCGGGATGACACGTAGGTTCGGGTCCATGTCTGTCCGTCGCGTGCAGGTACTCCTTGTTCGCGTCGTCCTGATTTCCCGGCAGTTTTTGGCTGCTGGAAAATATTCTCCGTGCAGGATGACGTCGGTGCAAATCGTACTTCCTGGTTCGTGAATGGCAGGCTGCGTGCGTCCCGACGTCACGTCGGCGCTTTCCCGGATCACATTTGTATGTATATTTTCGTCGGTCGGTGTTTTGTACGATTCGTACGGAAATAGTATTTCCGTGCGAATCGTACTTCCATGTTTGTATCTTGTTACGACCGGGTACGCGTCGGACGGAGAATATGCTCCGTCCGACGGTTCGTACCCGGTTTTTACAGGATCGTAATCGGCACCAAGATGTTTGAAGGCATACAATGAAGAAAGAGATGTCCTGTTAGCTTTTGAATATGAAGTAGTATCCACATTAGCATTTGCCTGTGACAAGTCAGATTCTGACACCATAAATTTTCCTCACAAAGCAAACATTGTAAGAAGGGGCATGATGTAGAAATCTGAAAGCTTAAATGGAACATTTGGGGATGATTGTAGAAACCCACCAATTCCGGAATCACTTCTAGCCCTTGTTAAAATTATACTTGATGGATACAACATAAGGGATCAGTATTCCTGTGAAACAGCCACTATCAATATAGCATTGTCTATTTCTGAATTATTGATGTTTAACAGTGTGAAGAATTCAAGTACAGGCTCTTATTCAGTTCCTAGACATAACAGCAAAAAAGAAACTCCTCTGTCCATATACATTGCTCTTTCTATCCACATTCAAAAGAGAAATCGAGAATTCATAGACAAATTCCATAAACAAGGTAATTGTATTTCATATGATAAGGTTTTGCAAATATCTGCTGACTTAGGAAATAGCATTTGCACACTGTATCAGAGTGAACAAGTTGTGTCCACCAAAACTGAAGTTGAAAGTATTCACCAATGGAAATATTGATCACAGCCCTAGTTCCATGACAGCTAAAAATGTGTTCCATGGAACAGCAATAAATCTGACAAAACACACAGAACGAGGACTAGTATAAATAGATTGTGGTCTTGTGGTGGTGTCTAAGGTATGCAAAGAATGCATTTATTGGGGATGCAAAACGTTGCGCAGAAATCAATGCAAATGCTCAAAGGCAAGCCATCTGTGCAATAGCCTTTGCTTTTGAAGTGGAAACTGTTATCAAGATTAAGGGGCCAATTACGATGGCTGGATGAAAACCCTTCCGTCCACCGTGGTCTCGGTAAGAAACCGCCTGCATGTACCGCGGCATTGCCACCAGTCAGATTAAGATGCAATGCATGTAAAGTCCAACCGCGGCGGAAGAAATACACAAAAGACCGTCCGTAACCGTCGGAAAAGCTGCAAATCCAACCTCGGCAGAAGGGGAAGCTGTTCAATGGACTGAAAAGGCCACATCTGCCGCTGAATGACCGTATGGCTAATTAAGATGAGATACCGGAGCTGGCGGATTGATCATTGCTGTTCCGACCACCGCGGTCGCGCTCAGACAAAATGAATGGCATTCGGAACAAACTTCACTACAATGTTCAAAGTGTGCCTGTACTCTCCGCAGCCCTCAATCACATCAGACATGCCCCAATGATACACCACAAATGTATTTCGGAAATGAAAGCCATGGTCGGCATGGAGGATGGACCTGGTGGACATCACTCATGTGGACACACCCACATACCACAGAATAAAACCAACCCCTTCCTGGACCAGCATCCTTTGCAAAGCAGGTGCTCAGACAGAGAGAGATAGAGAGACAGGACACCATTTTGTCACACAGCACAACATCACACCCACCCAGCTACACACACCACCACTTCTCATCCACAAACCTGACACACCTCACACATCAAGACTTAAACAATGTGGATAGACCCACTATGTGTATGCAATTAAATCACTGTGAGTAGTAAGAACATGAACCCATTAGGTGTTCTTAAAGGACCCCTCACACACCAATCTGGTTGGTGTCATGCCTCATCATTGGGGTCCCAACCGGGGGCCGTGTGCCTCCCGGTTGTGCTACAACGCCTGATTACAGTGGAGCTGGTGTTGTGCATAGATGTGATGTGAGGTGAAATATTTACAGTTAAAAATATCTCTGAGGATCCTTGCCTATAACTTTAATAATGGCGGCTCAGGATACGGTTAAAAAACAGTATGTGTTGTGCAACTAATCTGGATTTATTTACCGTAAGTTGCTTTATGTGTGGTCTACAGTTTCAGCCCTTAAAAAAAGGTGAAAAGGGCTTTCTTCAGGACCAAGTGGGTGAAAAGTGAGTGGCAAAAGTGAATAGTGCCACGTGAAACCTTTTGTAATACCTACACACGTGCTAAGGTGTGTGGTTAGAAGTGTCTGCGTACTTACTGACACTTGAAAATAACTGTAGGGAAAAGAAGAGACATAACTGAACATATAATTTTTCGCAACAATAAAATGCAATCTTAGTGGCAAAAGGTGTGTTGTAGTCAGGTGTCTCCATGACTACCACAGTGATTGTAGCCCATGCGTGTGGCTGCATGCAGGTGGTACTATGCATGCTGCGTCAAGAAACATGATAGACAGCAAGGGCAAATACACGGTGTGCGCACATACAGTAGGGAACTCTGGGCGCTGATCTTAGAATTACATTGTGGCGCTGTGTGGCTCCTGTTGGTGAAAAGGAGGCCATATACAATAGTGAAAAGCACCCTGTGCAGTCTGCGGGATAAGCAAATTTGAACCTGGAGTTTGTAGGACTGGGCCACTAATACTGAGGCAGGCGGTCCTAGACGCGCTGTGCGCTTGTGGCCAAGAGTACATACAGTGAATAAATGCACCTAGACCAATAGTGGCTAAAAAACTATCGAGACAGTGATAAAAACAGTTCTCAAAGCATGCACGGAAGTAAATTTGTACTTACAATGTATGGGGCAAATATGCGGGAAAATCGGGGCTCGGGGCTCGGGTTCATCCATGTAACCGATCTGTAAATAAAAAAGGATAATCGCTGTGAATGCAGAGTCCGATAGCGGACTCTGTTGGAAAACCCCTCGGAGCACGCCTGATCTTACTGGTGCTGGGAGTGCCGAGGGCAAGCAGCTTATATTGCAAGTCTATAATACCCGGTGTGTGTGAAAATACATGTCCGGGTCTGGCAATGACAAAGCAGAGGGTAGTACGTGCATGCGCAAGCATGCGTAGTATGGTTATGTCATGGTGACGCTAGCGCTGGGTCACAATGGCGGCCATCTTAGGGAGGTGTTTATAGTTAATGCGCCTACTGTACAGACACTCTTAAAGGGTACCGATCTCTGAGATATCAAAGGTGCTTACGGCGATTAAAGAGAAAAGTACACATGTTCCCGCCTCACTTGAACTATGTCAGACTAGTGGGAACTCACGGGGACTAGAGGTACTGAGTGACTGTATCAATACCGTTCATGGATGGTATGCTAGAAAAGGAAATACATCGCTGCCTGCCTGTTTTTGTGATTGCGGCTGTCAAAGTACAGCAGGGGGTGCAAACCTCGAGTTAGTGGAGCACCCTTTGGTACAACTGGAGAGTAGGGGAAAAAAGGTATTGTGTCCCTGCCTGCCTGTTGTGTGTTTGCGCACAACCACAAGGGGCTGCAGAACTCCAGTTGGTGGAGCACCTAATGGTACAACAAGAGAGTATGGGAAGAAGGTTATTGTGACCCTGCCTGCCTGTTGTGTGTTTGCGCACGACCACAAGGGGCTGTCATAATACAGCAGAAGGTGCAAAAAAATATATAACATAAGTAAATAAAGTTAAAGTTAGTTTGTTCAGCCAAAGGGTCCAACAGTGTACAGTTCATAGCAACACAGAGGTACACTATAGATCAGGTAACTGGTGTAGGCGCTGCATTAGGCTCTGCTAAGGCTGTTCCAAGGTATATTGTCATTCAATCCTGTTTTGTGACTGGATAAGCGATATATTCATCTCTGTTATTTTAGGAATAGCTGCTGTTGGATGTTAGGCATTTTGGGGTCCAGGGTTTCTATGATGACCCAACGCATGTCATTGGTGGTATGCCCTGCCTCCAAAAAATGATTGGTCATTTTGGTCATATTCTTTTTGCATCTTATTGTGCTCCGATGCTCGCAGATTCTGCATGGGCATAAAATGCGGTATATGGCGTGCGCCTTTTTGCAGTTGGTGTGTTGTCGTAGTTTCCACGTTTTTCCAGGTTCCAGATGGAGTTTTTTAGTGGTTTCAGTCAGGTGACAGACACTGCAATAGCCACATGCAAAATGGCCAGTTACTCTTGGGAGCCCCCAAGCGTTGAGGACAGTGTTGTCAGGTCTGTGTTGTGGGACCGGCCTTGTGGATACCAGTGCGTCTTTGATGGAAGGGGGGTCCCAATTGAGGTTGACAGTCTTTAAGATTTTCCAATGTTTTCTGACAATGTTTGAGATTTTGGTGGAGACTGTATTGTAGGTCGTGACAGAGGTCAGAGGAGTAGGTTGGGGTTCTCGTGGGTGTTTTTCAATGAGAGCCTCACGATCCTGGTTCCTGGCCCGTTTTTTGCTTTGTTAGTGATGTGTTTGGGGTACCCCATGTCTTGAAGTTTAATACTTAAGTGTTTCGCTTGGTTCTTGAAGTCTGTCATGCTACTACAATTTCTACGCAGCTGTAAAAATTGGCCGTAGGGGAGATTTTCCCGGAGGGGCCTAGGGTGGAAGCTGGAGAAATGTAGGAGCGAATTCCGTGCAGTAGGTTTGTAGTGTGCTTTGCTTTTTAGATGACCATCTTCAGCCCAGATGTCTAGGTCTAGGAAGGTGGTTTTATGGTGGTCAGACACGTGTGCGAACTTGAGGTTTTGGTCGCAGGTATTGAGCCATTGGCAGAAGCTGTTGAGTGACACGGTGTCTCCTTCCCAGATCAGTAGGATATCGTCTACATATCGTTTATAGAACTTAATTTCCAGGATCTGTGATACGTTGTTGGAAAAAATGTATTTTGACTCAAAATCGTGAACATACAGGCCTGCTACGCTGGGGGCGAAAACGCTCCCCATAGATGTACTGTGTTTCTGGAGGTAGAGTTGTCCCTCGAATTCGAAATAGTTGTCTTTCAGCACGAGTTTGGCGCATTCCCAGATGAATCTCCTGGATGTGTGGTACTTCCAGTCAGTTTGTTCCAAAACTGTCTCCAGGACGCCCAGTGTGTCATCTTGTGGGAGGCTGGTGTAGATGCTTTCTACTTCGAGGCTCACTAAAAAGGAGGTCCCTGGATCGTAGGCCAAGTTGTTGAGTAGTCTCAGGAGATCTTTTGTGTCTTGGAGATAGGTGTTGGTGGATTGGACCATAGGTTGGCGAAAAAAGTCACAATACCGGGACAATGGTTCTAATAAAGAACCTATGCCTGATACAATGGGGTGACCCGGAGGGGGTAGTTTGTTTTTGTGAGTCTTTGGTAGTACAGAGAAATATGGTATTTTACCCATAGTGGAGGTGAGGAACTTGGCTTCATTGGGTGTGATTTGTCCCGTTGTTTCAGCTTCCTCAACTAGGGAATGGATGCGTGCTCTCAGGTTTTTGCTTGGGTCGTGATTTAGCTTTTCATAGTTTTTAGTGTCGCTAACGAGTCTTTCACATTCTAGTCTGTAGTCTTCTCTGTTCAAGATGACTGTCCCTCCGCCTTTGTCGGCGGGTTTGATAATGATTGATTGGTTGGATCTCAGGGATTGAATGGCAGCACGTTCTGCTGTGCTGGTGTTCTGGAAAGTGTGGTCCTCGCTCAGTGCTTCAATGTCCTTGGAGACGGCTTGTTCATAGAGAGCCACCTCGGGTGGGATGGCATTGGGAGGGGGCATGAATGTAGATTGGGCTCTGAATTGTGTGTCCCCTTCTTGATCAGCACTGGTTGGGGGAGGTGAGTGTTCAAAGAAAGCCTTCAGCCTGAGTTTCTGGAAGAAGGCAGCTAGCTTGCAATGTAGTTGGAACTTGTCTAGTCGGGCTGTGGGTACGAAGCCGAGTCCCTTCTCTAGAACTGTCAATTCTGTTGATGTTAAGGTATGGGATGAGAGATTAGTCATCAGGCTCATCTCATGCTGGGGCCCGGTTGTGGGTCTTTGGCCTTGCTCCTCGTCAGTGCTCCCTCTTGCTGGTTGTCTCCCCAATGGACATGGTTTCCTCGTCGTCTTCTCCCCCTGTTTTGTGGACCGCCTCCTAAAAAAATGAACTGTTGGTTTCGGTTCAGGTAATGGGGTGGTGGTGGGGGTGGGGGCCCAAAGGGCATGTTCCAGCCATATCCATATTGTGGGTGCATCAGCGGGTATTGGACCGGGTAGTGGGTATTTGGACAAGGTGGCCCTGGTGTCCATGGTTGTTGCCAGGCAATGTTCCTGCCTCTTGTTGCCTTTTCTTGTAGCTACTTGAACTGGAAGTGCTACTCCCAGATTAATCATCATCTGAGGATCCGCCTGATGTGTCACTCCTTTTGGGTGTTTTATAATCAGTGTCTGCATAGGGGTATGTCTTCAGATAAGAACATTTTTTGAGGTGCTTTTGGAATTTGCTAATTTTGCTTTGTGTTAGATTTTCCTTATACTCGTTTATCTCTTTGTTGGTCTCATCCAATCTTTTTTTGAAAGTGGAGAATAGTTCTGATGCGAATGCTTTTTTTCTTGGTCAGGGATTCCCAATCAGCTGTTTGGGCTATTGATGTTGCCACATTGAAATCTGCCATGAGGGGTGGGTTAGCTAGGATGTTGTTGACATCATCCAGTGTAAAACCCAAGCCCTGATTCTCAGCCATGTTGTAACTAGATTCTGTGCAGTTTTTTAGAATGTCAGTTTTTCGAGGAACAGGGTTGTGTTCGAAAAAGGGTAGTTTTTTTCAACAAAAGGTACGTTTACTCTCGCAGCTGTGTGCTGCAAAACGACTGTACAAAATCAAAGGGAGAGCTAGGGAGAAAGTACAGGGGTACGTCCCTTCCCCAAATCAATAAAAGACTTAAACAATGTAAACGGACCCACTTTGGGCCGGTTCCGATCCGGGTCGGAAGGGCACCGAACGCGATCTGGCCGGAAAAACTACGAGCCGTTTGCGTGTTTTCCGGCCGTCTCGTACAGCTGTAGCAAGGACGATGTGAGCTACGTGAAATTTACCGACCGAGTCATTTCTGGGTCCAAACCGCTCCGTACGTCTCGGTCGGAAGCTAACCGTGGCGTGCAATGGATGTGATTCACGACTGAGCCAGTACGATGCACTCGTCGGACAGCCTGTGCGAGCCGGAGTGTCCGGCTCGCAAAAGCTCCCGGAGTTGGACTTTGAGGGTCCGTATCGGACCCCCTGACACCCGCAGCCCTATGACTCGGACACAGGGGGAGACCTATGGGTCTTCCCAACACAGGCATGTACAGTGCGGATGGCACCAACGCGTACCCACTGTAGGGGGTGCACTTGTTCGAGATGTACCCCTTCAGTCAATGGGAGCGCATGTATGTGTCGTACAACTGGCTCCCATTGACTTCTGAGGGAGTCTGACCGAACTGAGTCCGACAGCATACGTGCGCCTCGTACTCGCGCGGTCGGATTGTAGGGGTCCGGCTCGGTCAGAAAACACTCCGGATCCGACTCGGTCGGAGTGCTTTCTGACCCAGATCGGCATCAGCCCCTATGTGTATGCAATTAAATCACTGTGAGAAGTAAGAACAAGGACCCATTAGGTGTTCTTAAAAGACCCCTCACACACCAACCTGGTTGGTGTCATGCTTCATCATTGGGGTCCCAACCCATGGCAGTTAAAAATATCTCTGAGGATCCTTGCCTATAACTTTAATAATGGCGGCTCAGAATATGGTTAAAAAACAGTATGTGTGGTGCAACTAATCTGGATTTATTTACTGTAAGTTGCTTTATGTGTGGCGGTCTACATGTTTCAGCCCTTAAAAAAAGGTGAAAAGGGCTTTCTTCAGGACCAAGTGGGTGAAAAGTGAGTGGCAAAGGTGAATAGTGCCACGTGAAACCTTTTGTAATACCTACACACGCGCTGAGGTGTGTGGTTAGAAGTGTCTGCATACTAGGGGTGGGCAGAATTTGCTAAATTAACTTTTGCAAATTATCGCGAAAATGCTAAAAATCTCCGCAAACACGCCGGAAATATCTCGAAGACGCGGAAGTTTTTTTCCCGCCTGTTCGCGGTATTTTTTGCGTGATCGCGGGTCGCCAACTTACCCATGCGGTTGCTCAAGGGCGCGGCCATCTTGTTTTCACTTGTCTAGCCCTCTCGCGATGCTTACTTCCTGTTCCGGGTCGCGCAATGCATGTTCGCGCCCGTTCGCGGTCGAGTTGAGGGGAGGTGGCGCTGCACAAAGAAAATTAGTGCAGCCAACTCCTCCTCCCCAAATAAGGCCCGTGCCTGCACCCCTTGTGGGCGCCGTGCGGCTCTGGCTGCGCCGGCGAACAGCCCTACCCTTGGACATGGTTCTGGGGACGGGGCGGGAAAGAAAAGGTAAAATAAATAATGGAGTAAAGGAAATAAATAGCAGGCAATAGAAAGAGAAAAAGCAGCTAAAAAACAAAAAAAAGTAGAAAAAAACCAAAAATATAGAAGCAGGAAAATAGTTAGAGAAATAATAAGTAATAAAGAGGTTGTAATATAAAACTCATATTCACCAGTAGCTCGAGCCATTGAGTCCAATCCGTTGGGTCGTCGTCTTGTACTACTTTTACTCTTATTGATCTTGAGGCTTTGAAAATTCTCAGCAACAACAGCCCTACCAGATTTATTACTATTTTGATATGATACCCTATAGGACATACTACTGTTGTAGGGATTTTGCACATACATTTGCACCAGAAAATAGGATGTTGGTGATGGTAGGTTGGACCTTCCTTGCACACCTCAATCAAAAATTCCGCACCCACCACAATTCCACTGCTTGACTATAGTACTGTCTTGTCATAACTATTAGGTCTCGGAACCCTCCCCCCAAGATACCCAACAAGTAGACAACCCAGAACATAACACACCCAACCTCTCAGTCGTGGAAGCAATTCACATGCACACCCTTACTTTAATTTGCTCACTCGTGTAAGTTAGTACACACCAAATACCACCAAGTCTATGTAAGTTCAAAATGTTTATTTCAATTTGAGAAGGTCTGTACACTGTTTTCTTAGCAGCACCAACCGGAAAATCAATAACATTAAAACAATATACATTGTTACACTTATACAGTTGGGAATTAAATCATGATAACTGAACAGTGGTGGAAGGCAGCACCACCATCCCATAGCAATTTAGTTTATATAAATTTATGAAAGAAGATGTGAGTGAAGGGACCCCTCACCTTAGAAGAACCTAGTACTGGTAGTTGTTGCATCATTCAGAAGCTCTGGTTCGTAGAAGGGAATCTTGCGTCTGTAATGCGAAAAAAGAAATGGTGTGCGTTAGTATATTGCAACTTGCAAGCATTTCTCAGCCGTGCCAAAAAGTGTAGCATCTATGGATAAGCAATATGGACTAACAGTAACAGTAGTACACCAGTACTTCCTAAAATAAGTGGCTTGTTAATGTTTGTGGACCGCTTGTACGCAGCGCGTAGACTAGACAGTAGCAGTGTGAGGCAGGTCATGTGGGCTCAAAGGTGTCTTAAGAAGCTGCAAGGTAAAGGTAACGTCACATTTGCAAAAATAAAAGCCACAAAGGTAAAATGGTAGCATGGCTAGGGCTAACTAAGCAAAGGCTACAATGATCATGTATAACTATTCGTGTCTACTCTACTACTACCTGATTTGTACTAGTGATGTATGTTAGTATTAACTCATTTTTCAACCTTGCAACTGATCAATAGGGGGAGGTGGATATGACGCCTAATAAATGTGTAATGTTTTCTAGGCGCACTACCGACCACTAGTGCCGGGGCCAGCGAACAAGGCGACGCGGAGGGAGAGGATGCGGCAGTTGCTGCCGATACCGACGATGGAGCGGTAGGGGGAGTGGCAGAACCAGTGGCAGGCGGTGGTAAGTTAGATTCATAATCCTTAACTATTGTTGAACTTGTTAGCACACTCACTGCAAGGGTGTACTGTATGTATATGTATACTGTACAGTTGTGACTTAGGGCCCCATTAGGATGGTGGGCGTAATGCCCCCGCCGGGCCGGCTGGAATTCACTGGCGACACCGCAGGGGCAAATCTCCGCCATCCCTGTAGAAATTATTCAGACCCCACACATGTTGACCAGGCGGAAAAGGGTTCAATATGCAGGTGGTGTCTCTCTGAACACACCGACAGCCATATAATCTGCATTTTGGACTGCCTTTGCGTGGCGGCATTGCCGTCCGCCACGGAAAGGCATGCAGACATTGCAGGGTATGCTTGGGTGCCCCATGGAGGGTACCTACCTTTGCTATGGTACCCCCCCGCCTTTCCAAGCAAAACGTGGCAGGCTCCGTGCGGGTCCCGTCATGTTGTGCTTGGAAAAGCAGCACAACATGTATTTTTAGCATTGCTTTCGGCACCGCCAACCAGAATGTAAAAAAAACAGGATGCGCCAGCTACTCCTAAACTAAATCGAAGGGAGTTGGCCGCCAAGGCACGGCGCCGGAAGCTGGAGGCAATCCAGCCACCACCCTCCAGCGGTACGGCGCCACCGTCTGGCGGCTGCCCGCCACCACCGTGCCATCTCCGGTGCCCCCCCCACTGTGGCTGCAACTGCCGCACCCTTAGATGCCGCGTCGCCCGTTTAGAGGGCGAGATGCGCCAGATGCGTGTCCTCCTCGAGTCCCGACCCACCAGTTAGTCCCTGTCATCCTGTTCTGCCCCTTTTTTAATTCTTGTTCTTAACTCGTTTGGGCGTTACAGACTTTTTTCTACTATGGACAGTGGTTGGGGTTAGGGAGGGGGGTGGGTCGGCTTTTGTGGGTTTAGTTTATTTTTGTTAGGGTAAATTAAATATATTTTTCTATGTTACATGCAATGTTGTTAATGTTTTGTAGGTGGGGTAACTGTTTAACATCACACTGTTTCCTTGCTGGTGCATGGCCGCCCATAGCCTGTGTTTGATTTCAATAATTGGCTGACTGTATAAGACACAAACAGATAGATGAGAGACACACCTCACTCATTGACTGGTCCTTCTAGTACTTTCAGTCTGTCCTCTAGTCTATGCATTCTTTGTACTGGTGTGTGAAAACGAAATCATTGACATATCCATTATTAATTCTGCCTCCCCCAAACTTGTCTCTTACCAGTGCTTGATGTTTATGTCCAACAGTGTCACAGCACTGGCTGGATGGTGAAGATGCTTTCCTTTTTCATACATGCCATGATTGGGGTGGTGGTGGTGGTGGTGGTAGTATAGTAGTAGTAGTAGACACTGGCAGGGCGGCAGCATTTCCCAAAAAAGAAAAGGAGACAGTCAATCGCCTTTGAGAGACTGTTAGAGGAGTAGTTGAATGAAGTACAGTACAGAACTTACCGAGCAACAATAATATGCTCAAATATTTGACAAAAAAACTGAATGGTGGTTAGGAGGATAGCCTACTAGACAGAGTTACAAACTATAGTTGTGTCGAGTCACTTGACTATGCCTACAGTCTAACAGTTAGTGCTGTATATGAGGAATGACAACAAACAAATCCAATCAATGCCGGCAATTCATGCTGAGGTATATGTTCCTTTGTTAAATAAAATAACCTCTGAAATATCCTACTCATGGGTGGCCAAGCAGAAGAAGATCATCGCTCTGCCTTGAAATTGAAGTAGTGTTGCTTTCACCACATCCGCCCCAGCAAGTGTGTGATTAAGTATTGGTGTACATTTAATTTAGTTACACCTCGACAATAAGTCACACAGCCCGGGGGAAGAGGGTTAGGGTTTGTTGAATGGATGGGAAGAGGGGTTTTTGGGAAAGTTTTGACATAGAAAAACAGTATGCATACATAGACAAACAAACGACAATCATTGAAGACTACCATATCCATATGTTAAGGGAGAAAAAGGCAATGCATGCATGATGATGAGAGACCCGGATTACATACACTTCTAGTTCTTGTTTTGTTGTTCCGGCCTTAATACTTTAACACATAGGAAATAGAAATTTTAAATATTGGTAGGGAAGAAACGTAAACACAGAGCAAACCTAATGATGATAACACCTCCAAAAACACACTGTTGTAAAGATTGTATACAAGATATTAATCAAATTATTTAAAAGAAGATAAAAGTGGATACTGTTACTGTCTTATCCCGGTCAAAAATGTGGACTGGATTTGCATCTCGGCATTCCTCTTGCTCCTCTCGTCCATCAATCTTGGGTGTGTCGCCTCGCCACTGCCCGGCTGGAAAAAAAAAGGTGATGGATTGGTAAGGTAATTAATATGCATTGTAATGTTTTACAAAGTTTAGGGCAAGGCCCGGCCTGTAATTGTAGATGGAAAACCAAAGGGGATATTGAGAAAGAAAGTTAAAACAAATGCACAAGTGATGGTGTAGTGCAACAAGAACACTTTCCAAGGTGGCATGTATGCATCATCTCTACTCTAGTCTGTTTCCAGCATTGACCTTCAACAGTAACAGGAGAGAGCAGGCCCACAGTGCTTAGTATTAGCACATCCTACGTTAACACTTTAGAGTCCTTTTTTTTTCTCTCAAAGAGTTGGACAAACGCAAAGCACATTATCCATTCCAAACATAGCATTTTACAGTTTAAGTTAGTAAAATCAATGCAATGCAGTCATCCCACCGCTACACTCTATTCAACTTCTACACAGACATTTGGGTCTGCTGTGGTTGTTGTTGACGTGTTTACCTTTAGGCTTTTCCGTTTTATGCCACTCCTGAAACATCCTCCTGACTTCATCATCATCTCTGATACTTTTACTGACTGACTGTGAAGATCGGCCTGCAGTATAAGTAAAATTTTTATGACACAACAAGAGTAGAAATATAAATATTACTGACTTGAGTCATTCTTTATTGTGTACAGAAAGATAGATTACTACTAGTACACTTTGACATCACTTTGTGCACAACAAACAAACAACGCAAATACAAAGACCAATAGCTCAGAGTCAGGTGTCCAATGCATGCCATTAATTGTCATCATTCATTACCTGTTCCTTCTCATCTTAAGTTAACGGGCCATCTCTTTCGTCATCATCATGATGGATGGTGCTGTTGTGTCACAGTCATTTGCATTGCGCAGATTGAGTGAGTCCCCTTCCTGTATTGAATTAACCCCTTCCCCGCTCATGACGGAACCACTCCGTCATGAGCCACGGGTGCCGTGTGCTCATGACGGAGTGGTTCCGTCATGCTGCGGCTGTTGGCCGCCGCTCCGCCCACGCTGCGCTGATTCCTCGCCTGTGCGGGCGATTAGCGCAGTGGGCGGAGTCATGACGGAACCACTCCGTCATGAGCACAGCTCAACCGTGGCTCATGACGGAGTGTCTCCGTCATGAGCACAGCGCCACCGCGCTGCCCCCCAACCCCCCCCAGCGCTGCGGCGGAATTCCCGCCACAGCGAAGGGGTTAAAAGCAATGTATCACCAAGATGCAGGAGAAGTACACATTTCTTATTTGCAAAAAGGGGAAAATTGAATTCACCTTGAGTTAAGTTTAGTGTGTTCTGTAAAGTTGATTAGTGGCAGTGCACAATTACATAAATTCATGCGCAACAAACACAACAAAATCTACATCATTCAGTCTGCGACTCTGCGGCCAATGCATGGCATCAATCATTACCTGTTCCTTCTCATCTTAAGTTAACGGGCTGTCTATTTCGCCATCATCATCATGGACGGTGCTGTTGTGTCACAGTCATACGCATTGCACAGATTGAGGGAGTCCCCTTCCTCTATTGAATTAAAAGCAATGTATCACCAAGATGCCGGAGAAGTACAAATTTATTATTTGCAAGAAGGGGAAAATTAGTGTGTTCTGTAGAAAGTTGATTAGTGGCAGTGCACAATTACATAAATTCATGCGCAACAAACACAACAAAATCTACATCATTCAGTCTGCGACTCTGCGGCCAATGCATGGCATCAATCATTACCTGTTCCTTCTCATCTTAAGTTAACGTGCTGTCCATTTCGCCATCATCATCATGGACGGTGCTGTTGTGTCACAGTCATACGCATTGCGCAGATTGAGTGAGTCCCCTTCCTGTATTGAATTAAAAGCAATGTATCACCATGATGCAGGAGAAGTACAAATTTCTTATTTGCAAGAAGGGGAAAATTAGTGTGTTCTGTAGAAAGTTGATTAGTGGCAGTGCACAATTACATAAATTCATGCGCAACAAACACAACAAAATCTACATTATTCAGTCTGCGACTCTGCGGCCAATGCATGGCATCAATCATTACCTGTTCCATCTTATTTTCAGTTAATGGCCAGTCTCTCTCGGCTCTGAAAGGAGGATAGCTATAGTAGTCATCTGATTCATGGTCCACTTGTTTTGGAAGGACGAGGAAAGTTTGAATTTGTTGTTACCATCATCCAATCATCATTCATGAGGGAAATGGAATTGAGCAGGAGATTCAGTATGATCGAGCGGAGGAGCTGGATTCGGAGGACTGTACTGTCAAATGGCAGACACCTGAAACTTGTATATTGAATTAGAAGAGTAGAAGACGGTGATAATGGATTTGTTGTGATTCACAAGTTTATAACCGGAACGACAGACACATAAACAAAGGGGGAAAAAATGGAGGAAGACAGTAAGTGCGAGCCTAATTGTCAGGGAAGTATAGTTCGTCCCCAAACTCTGGGGGTTCTTCCAGTAGTAGGTAATCATCTGACACAATACTTCCGTCACCTGAGCCGCTGTCCTCATCTTCCTCTGTTGATTCATGTATTGTGTAATTCGGTGGTATGAAGTGCTGATTCATTTTGATCATTGTTAACCTCTCCACGTTTTTTGGAGATAGACTGGTCCTTCTCAATGTTACAATAGAACCAGCAGCACTGAAAACATGTTCGGAAGAGACACTTGCGACAGGGCAAGCCAGATAGCTTATCGCCAGCCTGCTGAGCTGTGGCCATTCAGATCTTTTCCTATACCAATACTGCAATGGGTTTTGATCAACGTACACCTCTGTTGGGTCGTCCAGATAGGCCTGGACCATCCGCTCAATGTTCAGGGTTGCTGCTGGTAAGCTTTTGTGCTGTTTTTTTCTGTGCATCAGCACTGTGCTTACAATAGCCCATCTTTACATACCAATCCTGTAATGATAATGATTGTACTCGGCCTAATGATCCAGTTATTGTTTCTGTAGTCGATAGTGATGGTGAGTGTTGTGATTGTGAGCCAACTGCACTGCCCTCAGCCGACGAAGTTGCACTTGATTCTGCATGGCCTGCTTCAGTATCAGTACTTGTTGTGGGTTGATGTGGCGGGCTTTTAATTAGCAGCCCTTCGTTTTCAAACTTAATGGCTGCTTCAGCTATACAACTTTTGTAGCGGGCAACATCATTGTCGGAAAAAGCAAGGAATGTCTTCACTAGTCCTAATTTTGCACGTGGATCCAGAATTGTGGCACAAATGTAATGTTCTTGTGACAAAATTTTATTTTGTATCCTTACATTTTCAGTTAAGCGCCTGGATAAGCTCTCCACCAAGTCATGGGCTTGCCTTCTGTCCTCTACACCTTTGTAGGATTCAGACACATTATTCAGCTCATGCTCTAGCATTTGCAACAATGGGATAGCTTGGCCCATTGTACAGTCCTACTTGCTGACTTCACGTGTGAAGACCTCAAAAGGAGACAGCATCTCAGTCAGGCATTTAATTAGGGTCCATTGCTCCCTCTGAAGGGTCATGCCTTTAACACTAGCATCACTGCTTCTGTACCAGACATATTCATGGAGGGACCTCTGCTGTTCGTACAGACGATCAAGCATGTAATACGTTGAGTTCCAACGTGTTGCCACCTCCTGGATGAGTGCCTTGACTGGCATCCTAAATTCACGTTGGATGATCCTCAGCTGCTTCCGAGCTTTAAAAGAATGGCTGAAATGAGTGCATATTCTTCGGCAGATGGCCAGTAAATTGCTGACTATGGGTTCTTTTTTCAGAAAGTCTTGCACTATAATGTTTATGCAGTGTGCCAAACACGGAACCCTGAAATAGGAACCAAGTTCCATGGCCTTAAGTACATTACTGCCATTGTCTGTGGCAACAAAACCAATACCAAGCCCTCTGGGCAGCAGCCATTCCAAAACCTTGGTGCGAAACTCTTCTAAAATGTTTTCAGCCGTATGAGATTTCTCCATGGCGAACATGGCTACAGTTGCATGTTTCCGAGTACCTTCAAAAATCGCAGCTGTGTCAACAACACCTCGTGCAGATAGTTTATCTCTAACCCCCACAAAAGAGATCCAGTGTGCAGTGATGCACATGTAATCTGTGGCTTGGCAACTGCTCCACATGTCTGTTGTCAGGTGGATATTGTGCTCAGCACTCTGCTGCAAACCTTGAGCAACCAATTCCAGCACATCATGATGTAGTGCCGGAACAGCAATTCTTGCGAAATAGGACCGGCTGAGAACTTTCCATTTCGGGCAGATGGCAGACACAAATTCAAGGAAACCCACCCCTTCCACAAATGAAAAAGGAAGAAGGTCCAGCGCTAACATTTTAGCCAGCTTCGCATTGTACAATCGTGCCGTTGGGTGGTTGCTTTGGAACTGCCCCTCCAACCTAAACATGCTCTCAATGGTAGGCTGGCTTACTTTCCTTAGTGGTGCTGTTTTCATTAACCCACTAAGGCTCAACGACACAGATTGTCTCATTGAGGTACTCGCCGGTCGCCTTGGTGTCTCACCCACACTCTGAGTATGGCTCTTACTGCGGTGCCACTCAGATGTTACTGAGGAGGATGTGGGCGTTACCACTGCAGTGACTGCACTACTGGAGACAGGGCTAGAAATGCCTCCCTGTTCTTCACCTGCCACCACAATAATATCGCTCCCTGATTCTGAATCCTGACCAACTTCAATGGGTTTAGTTTTTCTACTTTCTTTTAACTTAAGTAGGTGATCCTCCCACACGATAGTGTGGTGTATTTTTAGATGACTTGCTTGTCCTCCGGTACCATAGTTTGTACCAAGCTTACCACGCCGAACACCTTGCCGACAAATTGAGCATATAGCAACGTTCTCCGCCTTGGCGCTAACAGAAAAGAAGTCCCAAACTGGGGAGGAGAACTTTCTGGCACTGCTGGATGTGCCACTTTCAACACCAGATGAACTTGAGGGGGTGCTTGAAAATATGTGACCCTGTCCACCTACACTGTGACTTTTACTACCACTTCATACTGAGATGGTTGAGCTGGATGTAGGTCCCTGCCGGGCCTTGGAAAATATGGCAGCTGGAGGAAGTGGTGGTGTAACCTGTGTTGGTGAGATCCGTGCTACATCCCGCTCAGTAGCAGCCTTTCTGGATAGGGTGAGAATGTCGGTCTCCAATCCCTTTGGGGCAGGAGTAATGTGCGTGATGACTGGCTCGTCTTCATCAACATCATCACCCCCCTCTTCTACATCTACCTCCATAACTCTAAGTTTTTCTGGGACCTTCCTTTTCAGAAGCATTGTCTTGTGGCGTATATCACTCTCAGACCGAGCTGGTGGGACCCAAGTGTCATCACGATCATCAGAAGCGGGGCTTGAAGAAGAAGATGATGGACTAAGCCTCCTTTTCCTTGCTGGTGGTCTGGAAGACAATAGATCTTCTGAAACAGTGGTTTGACTTTGCTCCACTTTGTCTGCAGGAAGCTCGATTTCCTGAAATGCCCCTACGTCAGGAGCAACAACTACTATGGTGGGCTGTTGCGGCGGCTGCTGCTGTTCTTGTTGCGGCGGCTGCTGCTGTTCTTGTTGCGGCGGCTGCTGTGCTCTTGTTGCGATGGCTGCTGCTGTTCTTATTGTGGCGGCTGCTGCTGTTCTTGTTGCGGCGGCTGCTGCTGATCTGGTTGCGGCGGCTGCTGCTGTTCTTGTTGCGGCGGCTTGACACTGATCTGCTGAGTTTGCGCCTGCGTTGAACTTGATTGTGTACTACTTTGCGGTAATGACATTTCTTCAACATCGCTGCTCGTTAGTAGACTGGCTACCTCTGCGACACTAAAGCCCTTGGGCCTAGGTTGGTGGGGTTGGAGCGCTGTGCTGCTCCCAGCTTGGTTCCCGGACAACGCTTTGGTGCCAAAAAAAACATTGGCCGGCACACCACCAGTTGTGGTTAATGGCACTTCCTTTTTCTGTTCCTTCTTCTCACCGGCAACTTTCTTGGTACTGGACCTGGTACCTTTCTTTGGGGCCATCTTCTTCAGATGTGAGGCAGGATGCAGATGCACAACAAGTTCTGGTCTCACGTGGACGTGATGCGCAGCAGGACTTCTGTCTGGCTGGCAGTACAACGGGTAGCCGGGTGATGCTGATGACACCTCCTACTCTGTCTTTTGTGAACCTAAAAGCAAATAAGACAGGAGAAGAACATCAGTGAAATGTTGCATTTGTTGTTGTGGTTCAGTAACTTAGTACTGTACTAGTGCAAACAAAAGATAGTCTAGCCATTTATGACTTTTTTTTTTAACTAGAGCTATGTTATACTACTGTGTACAGCCACACACTACACTCTCAGGAAGGATAGGAAAGTTAATAATAACCACCAAAATAAAAATGTAATGAAAGTGGGGTGGACCATTAAATTATTTGAGCATCTCAGCATCCATGGAGATGCTGCTGGCAAAGGGGGTGGATGGATTGAAGCTGTAAGCCAAATAGCCAATAGGAAAACCATGGCGGCCTATGGCAAAAGCAGGACACTAATAACTCACAGTCCAAACACCAAAAAAGGCCACCACCCACATGGACACTCACAAATCACAAACAAGCCGGGGGCCTGGGAAACACCAGGAGCTGACAAAAGGCCTATAAAAGCAAGGTAAAGGATGCATGCTAAAGCACACTGCTCTGCCTTTTTAATGCAACAAAATGGAAATACGAACATTCACAGGCCCCAAAAAGGTCTGCAGGGTGCATGCATTGCACACCAACACACCAGACACATACAACAAAAGCATGTCTTTAAGACAACCAACATCAGAAAGGCCACCCCAAAAAACACACTTCCCCAACTCAATCCAATGCCATCCATGCCCTAAATGATGTCTAAATTCAACAGATCACCCAGAAAACACTTGATTAATAAAGCTGTGGCTACCTGCTGTGATCCTGGTGGATGAAAAAGCAGGCCTGTTGGCAGACAAGGACAGGCAAGCTTGCAGGCCTAGGCTTCAAAATGGCCACCAGCCACATGGCCAGGCCCAACAACATCACAAAGGCCACCCCAAAAAACACACTTCCCCAACTCAATCCAATGCCATCCATGCCCTAAATGATGTCTAAATTCAACAGATCACACAGAAAACACTTGATTAATAAAGCTGTGGTTACCTGCTCTGATCCTGGTGGATGGAAAAGCATGCCTGTTGGCAGACAAGGCCAGGCAAGCTTGCAGGCCTAGGCTTCAAAATGGCCACCAGCCACATGGCCAGGACCAACAACATCACAAATGCCACCCCGAAAAAACACACTTCCCCAACTCAATCCAATGCCATCCATGCCCTAAATGATGTCTAAATTCAACAGATCACACAGAAAACACTTGATTAATAAAGCTGTGGCTACCTGCTCTGATCCTAGTGGATGAAAAAGCAGGCCTGTGGGCAGACAAGGCCAGGCAAGCGTGCAGGCCTAGGCTTCAAAATGGCCACCAGCCACATGGCCAGGCCCAACAACATCACAAAGGCCACCCCCAAAAAACACAATTCCCCAACTCAATCCAATGCCATCCATGCCCTAAATGATGTCTAAATTCAACAGATCACACAGAAAACACTTGATTAATAAAGCTGTGGCTACCTGCTCTGATCCTAGTGGATGAATGAAAAAGCAGGCCTGTTGGCAGACAAGGCCAGGCAAGCTTGCAGGCCTAGGCTTCGAAATGGCCACCAGCCACATGGCCAGGCCCAACAACATCACAAAGGCCACCCCCAAAAAACACACTTCCCCAACTCAATCCAATGCCATCCATGCCCTAAATGATGTCTAAATTCAACAGACCACACAGAAAACACTTGATTAATAAAGCTGTGGCTACCTGCTCAGATCCTGGTGGATGAAAAAGCAGGCCTGTTGGTCGACAAGGCCAGGCAAGCTTGCAGGCCTAGGCTTCAAAATGGCCACCAGCCACATGGCCAGGCCCAACAACATCACAAAGGCCACCCCCAAAAAACACACTTCCCCAACTCAATCCAATGCCATCCATGCCCTAAATGATGTCTAAATTCAACAGATCACACAGAAAACACTTGATTAATAAAGCTGTGGCTACCTGCTCTGATCCTAGTGGATGAAAAAGCAGGCCTGTTGGCAGACAAGGTCAGGCAAGCTTGCAGGCCTAGGCTTCAAAATGGCCACCAGCCACAAGGCCAGACCCAACAACATCACAAAGGCCACCCCCAAAAAACACACTTCCCCAACTCAATCCAATGCCATCCATGCCCTAAATGATGTCTAAATTCAACAGATCACACAGAAAACACTTGATTAATAAAGCTGTGGCTACCTGCTCTGATCCTAGTGGATGAAAAAGCAGGCCTGTTGGCAGACAAGGCCAGGCAAGCTTGCAGGCCTAGGCTTCAAAATGGCCACCAGCCACATGGCCAGGCCCAACAACATCACAAAGGCCACCCCCAAAAAACAAACTTTCCCAACTCAATCCAATGCCATCCATGCCCTAAATGATGTCTAAATTCAACAGACCACACAGCTTGTAAAATGAAATACATTAAAAAACCAAACAAAAGGAACAGTTGCTTCATCATGCACACACCCATGAGGCCATGCCCATGGCTAGCTCGGGCCTACTACTACTACCCACAAAATAAAAAAATAAAAAAAGGAATGATGATAATTAATTATCTAAAATAAATTGTAGTTACAACAACTGCAATGCCCACAATCAAACAGACACAACAACAATTAACTTGTAAAATATCCTATTCCAAAAATCCTCAAATCCAATTGCAATGATGCAGCAGACAAAAAGAGTGATCTTTCCAGCTCCAAATCCAAAGGCAGAATGAGCAGGAGATGGACAAAGCACTGAGAGGAGCCTGCTGGACAGGAACAGGAAGTTGGAGATTCTGTGTCACTTCCTCCCTCTCTCCACCTTTTAAAAAAAGGACTCCTTGCACAAAAAAGGACAGCCAAATATCAATGTAAGGAGTTGTTTTCATCCAAAATCAGCATTTTCAGAAGGTTTCATGCTGCTAGAGCTGATATTCCTCTCCAAATTGAAAATTTTACATATTCGAGTTCTCGAGCTTCACATTACTTCCGCCGGCGTGTCGAAAATGACATGTTTGCGTTCTCTTTGTCCCTGTCGCGTTGGATCTGACGTGTTCGGGGTCTCTTTCTCCTGTTCGCGTTCAATTAGACGTGCCCGCGTCCTCACCCTCTCGCTCGCGATGTAGAATGACGTGTTAGAGATCTCAATCTTCTCATACTCTCGCGGTGCATGATCGGGAGAAGAAAGACGTGATCGCGCGACAAATGACGTGATCGCACGACAAATGACGTTAATGCGGCCGCGAACTGTCGCGAGACAGCGCAAAATGGCTACCAACAATCCAACATCTCGTGGAGAACGCGACCGGGTCGGTAAAACTTGTCGGCGAAAGCGGGGATTTAGGTAAGGCGATCGCGCGCACGCTATAATGTATTATTTTACAGCGCGAGCAAGAAACAAATTATCGCTAAGCTGCGAAATGGGAAAAGTTTGACATTTTCGCGCTTTCCGCGGAACGCGAAAATGCCAAAATATCGCATTTTCCGCGAACGGAACGGAATTTTGGCCCAGGCCTACTGCATACTTACTGACACTTGAAAATATCTGTAGGGAAAAGAAGAGACATAACAGAACATATAATTTTTCGCAACAATAAAATGATATTTTAGTGGCAAAAGGTGTGTTGTAGTCAGGTGTCTCCTTGACTACCACAGTGATTGTAGCCCATGTGTGTGGCTGCATGCAGGTGGTACTATGCATGCTGCGTCAAGAAACATGATAGACAGCAAGAGAAAAAACACGGTGTGCGCACATAGAGTAGGGAACTCTGGGCGCTGATCTTAGACTGACATTGTGGCGCTGTGTGGCTCCTGTTGGTGAAAAGGAGGCCATATACAATAGTGAAGAGCACCCTGTGCAGTCTGCGGGATAAACAAATTCGAACCCGGAGGTTGTAGGACTGGGCCACTAATACTGAGGGAGGCGGTCCTAGGCGCGCTGTGCACTTGTGGCCAAGAGTGCATGCAGTGAATAAATGCACCCAGACCAATAGTGGCTAAAAACTATCGAGACAGTGATAAAAACAGTTCTCAAAGAATGCACAGAAGTAAATTTGTACTTACAATGTATGGGGCAAATATGCGGGAAAATCGGGGCTCGGGGTGTGGGTTCATCCATGTAACCGATCTGTAAATAAAAAAGGATAATCGCTGTGAATGCAGAGTCTGGTAGCGGACTCTGTGGGAAAACCCCTTGGAGCACGCCTGATCTTACTTTTTTGGTAGTCCCACACATCATCATCACCACCTTGCACCCTGCACCTTTCATTCATATGCACCATGTCCACTCAAAATATGCCCACATTCTCAGATACAGTGTTGAAAGTGATGGTAGACCAGATAATTAGGGTAGAACCACATTTGTATGATAACCTGGTCCAACAGACCCAACTTGTGCGCTGCAAAAATCAGATGTGGGCAAGGATCTACAACAAAGTCAATGTAGTAGGGACCACCCTACACACACAGCGTGACATCAAAAGGCAGTGGACTGACCTCAAGGCCGGGGTCAAGCTTCGGGCCCAGAGGAACCACAGGGCGGCCCAAAGAACTGGTGGCAGCCTTCCCATTCCAAAACTAACCTTCAATGAATGGGAGGAGAAGGTGCTAGCTAAACTGCATCCAAAGAGTCTCACAGGAATCAAGTGGGGAGTGGAGGCTGGTAATTACAAACAAAATGATCACATCCCACTGTAATGTACTGTTGTGCACAACAAGTGAGCCTCAATTGCCAGACCAAATCAAACTCATGTAGAATGCAAGCTTTCAATGTGAACGTCTCACAAGGCCAGCATTTTCTTCCTCTGCTTCACCTCACAGGTAGGTAGTCAGCTCATGAACCCTGGCCTCCTTCCCAAAAAGCATGGAGCACCCTTCCCACCCCAGAGCCATGTGGCAGCCATCACCGTTGACAGTGCCTCCTAACAGTTAGGTATCCATCTTACTGGGGAGGGGGTCGTTGACGTTGAGACCTGACAGCAAGACAACAACACCCACAAGGCACTCTGTACTCCCTCCCAAACAGAATAGAGCACCCTCCCCACCCCAGAGCCATGTGGCAGCCATCACAGTAGACAGTGCCTCCAAACAGGTAGGTAGCCATCTTACCGGGGAGGGGGCTGTTGAGACCTGACAGCAAGACCATAACTCCCACAAGGCACTCTGTACTCCCTCCCAAACAGAATAGAGCACCCTCCCCACCCCAGAGCCATGTGGCAGCCATCACAGTAGACAGTGCCTCCAAACAGGTAGATAGCCATCTTACGGGGGAGGGGGCTGTTGAGACCTGACAGCAAGACAACAACTCCCACAAGGCACTCTGTATTCCCCCCAAACAGCATGGCACACCCTCATCACACCATAGCCATGTGGAAGCCATCACCCTCCTCTGCTTCACTTAACAGGTAGGTAGTCAACCCATGCACCCTGGCCTCCCTACCAAGCAGCATGGAGCTGCATGACCACACATCCCGCCCTTGTCAGCCAACTCTGTAAAGCTCCATATTTTGTAGCCAGTGCACACACAGCTAATCCCATTGAGAGGACACATGAATAACAGTGTCATTGATAAAGTCAGATGTAACTGCAAAACCCAAGAACCCAATGGCCAAAATCCAATGTGCAAGTCCCATTGCCCCAAATCAAACAGGTTCACATTAACACAACACATGCATGGAGACTCAGTCAAACATCACAAACAACAGGAGGTAAGCACAAAAAGCACTACGGAAATCATTAATTTTCAGCATAGTAGACAGATACCCATATATAAGTCACAAATATCCTAGCATAAACTGAAGTGGATGAGCAACAAGTTGGTACCAGAGGACATGTCCTTGGAAATACAATATCTGTACATATGAAATGTTGTTTACGCCATGTCACATCGCTAACGAGCAATGTATGCACCTCTAAATCATGTTTGACTGCTGACAAACTGTTTTGAATGCCAGTAATGCCAATGTCAAAAGTCTGGTCATTTCACATGATATGTGCAAAACATGATCATCAAAGTTGTGCTGTGTACTGAAGATGCTGACAATCTAACCTCTGTTCAACAGGCGACTCGCTAGCAACAGCATGTGACCGTGACATGAATGAGCCAAGCCAGTCTCCCCTCAGGAAGGTGAACTTGCGGATGCAGATTCCATGTTTTTTTCAGATGAGGAAGACAGACCCGGCCTCTCCGGCGTGCCCAGGCAAGCTCAGTCCCAGGACCTCACTGTCCCCCCCCCCAGCACCACAACTCCCACAACAACTGCAACAACAATGCTGACCCCTGTAACAACAACTAGTGTGGTAGCCACCACCACCATCACCAGCGCTGCCTCTAACACTGCCCCTGTGGCAGTTGTTGACAATACCACCAGGCAGACTGGGGACCCTGGGGACATTGTGTGGCGGCAGCAACAGGCAACGCCACAGGTCGGTGTCTGCATGGCAGGTGGGAGGAAAACTGGGGTACAGTCACAGGAGGACAATGAGACTGATGCCCTGGCCACCGTGGAAACTGTACTTGGTGCATACCTGCAGAACCAAGGACAGATGGGCCAGGTCCTTGAAGAAATGCGTGAACTTCGCCTGCTGCAGAGGTCCATGGACACAAGTTTGGGTCAAATTGCTGAGTACATTGGCCAGCTTGTGGGTGTTCTGAGGGACATGCATGCAGCTCAAATAGCTGCCCACAACCCCTGTGGCCAGCCGGATGCTAGTCACAACATCTCCGCATCGGCCACAGGGAGGGGTGAGTCACAACACAGTGAATCCCCAGACACCTCTGAGCATGCAGAAGGTAGTCAGCTCATGAACCCTGGCCTCCTTCCCAAAAAGCATGGAGCACCCTTCCCACCCCAGAACCATGTGGCAGCCATCACCGTTGACAGTGCCTCCTAACAGTTAGGTATCCATCTTACTGGAGAGGGGGTCGTTAACGTTGAGACCTGACAGCAAGACAACAACTCCCACAAGGCACTCTGTACTCCCTCCCAAACAGAATAGAGCACCCTCCCCACCCCAGAGCCATGTGGCAGCCATCAAAGTAGAAAGTGCCTCCAAACAGTTAGGTAACCATCTTACCGGGGAGGGGGCTGTTGAGACCTGACAGCAAGACCATAACTCCCACAAGGCACTCTGTACTCACTCCCAAACAGCATGGAACACTCTCCTCACACCAGAGTCATGTGGCAGCCATCACCCTCGACAGTGCCTTCAAACAGGTAGATAGCCATCTTACGGGGGAGGGGGCTGTTGAGACCTGACAGCAAGACAACAACTCCCACAAGGCACTCTGTATTCCCCCCAAACAGCATGGCACACCCTCATCACACCATAGCCATGTGGCAGCCATCACCCTCCTCTGCTTCACTTAACAGGTAGGTAGTCAACCCATGCACCCTGGCCTCCCTACCAAGCAGCATGGAGCTGCATAACCACACATCCCGCCCTTGTCAGCAAACTCTGTAAAGCTCCATATGTTGTAACCAGTGCACACACAGCTAATCCCATTGAGAGGACACATGAATAACAGTGTCATTGATAAAGTCAGATGTAACTGCAAAAACCCAAGAACCCAATAGCCAAAATCCAATGTGCAAGTCCCATTGCCCCAAATCATACAGGTTCACATTAACACAACACATGCATGGAGACTCAGTCAAACATCACAAACAACAGGAGGTAAGCACAAAAAGCACTACAGAAATCATTAATTTTCAGCATAGTAGACAGATACTCATATATAAGTCACAAATATCCTAGCATAAACTGAAGTGGATGAGCAACAAGTTGGTACCAGAGGACATGTCCTTGGAAATACAATATCTGTACATATGAAATGTTGTTTACGCCATGTCACATCGCTAACGAGCAATGTATGTACCTCTAAATCATGTTTGACTGCTGACAAACTGTTTTGAATGCCAGTAATGCCAATGTCAAAAGTCAGGTCATTTCACATGATATGTGCAAAACATGATCATCAAAGTTGTGCTGTGTACTGAAGATGCTGACAATCTAACCTCTGTTCAACAGGTGACTCGCTAGCAACAGCAGGTGACCGTGACATGAATGAGCCAAGCCAGTGTCCCCTCAGGAAGGTGAACTTGCGGATGCAGATTCCCTGTTTTTTTCAGATGAGGAAGACAGACCCGGCCTCTCTGGCGTGCCCAGGCAAGCTCAGTCCCAGGACCTCACTGTCCCCCCCACCACCACAACTCCTACAACAACTGCAACAACAATGCTGACCCCTGCAACAACAACTAGTGTGGTAGCCACCACCACCATCACCAGCGCTGCCTCTAACACTGCCCCTGTGGCAGTGGTTGACAATACCACCAGGCAGACTGGGGACCCTGGGGACATTGTGCGGCGGCAGCAACAGGCAACAGACCACAGGTCGGTGTCTGCATGGCAGGTGGGAGGCAAACTGGGGTACAGTCACAGGAGGACAATTAGACTGAGGCCCTGGCCACCGTGGAAACTGTCCTTGGTGCATACCTGCAGAACCAAGGACAGATGGGCCAGGTCCTTGAAGAAATGCGTGAACTTCACCTGCTGCAGAGGTCCATGGACACAAGCTTGGGTCAAATTGCTGATTACATTGGCCAGCTTGTGGGTGTTCTGAGGGACATGCATGCAGCTCAAATAGCTGCCCACAACCCCTGTGGCCAGCCGGATGCTAGTCACAACATCTCCGCATCGGCCACAGGGAGGGGTGAGTCACAACACAGTGAATCCCCAGACACCTCTGAGCATGCAGAAGGTCAGTCCCCTGCCAAAATCCTCTCAGGTCTCTGTACCTCTCCCTGCACAACTTTGGTGAAATATTTCAGCTACATTTCAAGTAAGCATGTAAACTGAACTACATTTACCAGGATGCTGAGGGGTGAACTGTGCTGGGGGGTGAAGCAGTGTCCTCTCATCCACCAACAATCATCAACAGGAACATGATGTAAGTTGTAAAACTCGCACAGCGCTGCACAATATAACCCTTAGCAGTGTGCCAGCATCCAAACACATCCTGTTAAATGGCCGTTGATACATTGTCGCCTCCACTAAGTCAAGTACAGTTACACAGGGGTTGTAATGTATCATGTGAGATTGTTGCATGTTTTTAAAAAGGAACAACAGTCCCAGCCAACATTCCCACGCTAAATCTCCTTTTTCCCAGAAATTATCTTATCCGGAATAACCACAACCGCTGCGGTTTACGGGCAGGCGTCCCGTATATAGTAACAGTTTCACGACCTGTTACTTGCTGTAGCAATGTTCTTTTTACTCCCCCATATGGGATTGTAGATAGTTAGTTGTGGCCTCACATTCCCACTATGAAAACAGACTTCAATGAGTTTAGCAGGTTCTAAGCGCTTTTGTTTCAACAAGAAGTCGCTCTCACCTCAGCCCGTGAGACCCTCGAATTGCAGGTGGCTCGAACATCTAGTGAGATTCAGTCACTGCTAAACAGGACTCTCCCACTTCAATTTGGGGAATTCATTTACCAAATATTAAAAGCGTCTGATACTGAAGCCTTGCACATGTTTTTTAAACTTGTGGGCTATGGCCTTGTTACTTCATTTCAGACTATTTTTGAAGTACTACCGGGTGTCATTCATTCAATATTCCCAGTGCAATTGGCGGTTTACCATTACTCCTTCAGCTGTTCTGCAGATTGCTGGTTCTCCTACTGCTCTCATGCAATGACTGCCCATCCTGTGGTCCAGGCCCACCCCGGTCAGTTGCAAATGTAACGTGAATGAATGCAGCTCATTTTGGGATGTTTGCCATTAGCTGTGCTTCGCATCAGTTATAGGCTAACCTTCCGCTATGCCTATTTCACCTGCTTGCACCCTGTGTTCTACTGTCACTAATGCCCCTTTCAATGGCCCATGGATGTCTGCATCTCTTGCTGACCTGGATTATGACCTATGGGTGAGTCCTTTGTTGGCCCATGACCAGGACTGTTCTAGTGATAGCCGTTTATGGGATGCCTTTCAACGTGGCAGACGGGCTGCCAGCTGTGCCTGTGCATTTGCGCAATGTCTCCTGTGCCATGCCTACATCAAACCTTTTCCAGGTTGTCCTGAAATGCTCCTTTCATCCACGGGGTGCGAGGAGCACATCTGTTCCTTCATACTACTGGATTGGATGGAGGTCTTTTTTGCTGAAGCTGATTCTGATCGTCTTTTGGAATTGCTTGCGTTCGAAGCTGCAAGTGCTTTGTTGGATTCGTAACTACTTACCAGCATCCACAACTGTTTGGAACTAATTCAATATAGTTTAAGCTTATCTCTCCTTCTTCAGAAATGTCCTTTCATTTTATCAAAATTTGGCCCTGCCTGCATTCACTTTGACTTTGCTTACCTTTGCGGTATGTTTCGCTTGGTACCACAGACCTGAGCATGGGGATGCTGTTATGTGGCTGTTGTGGACATTGTCGTCTAGTATGAGCACGACATCCATTACGCAGCTTTAGCACACATTAATACATGTCTTTGCTATTTTGCAAGTAGCTTCGTTCATGTCTTTCATGAGAGAACTGTCCCCAGAGTTTGTTCTCTGGGCAGTCCGGGAGTACAGTCTGAATATCATGTCCCAGGTCGTAAAACAATGTCCCTTGTTATTCTGTTCTGGGCAGGCCCTAGTACCCAGACTCAACAAACTCTCGCAGCTGCTAGAGACTACGGGTGCCTTTTTGACTTAATGGGGAAGTGGGATAGGTGCCCCACACTGGGAGAGGGATCCTTCCAGAGAGAAGATCGACACAGCACATGTGATATACATTTCACCATCTATAAGCTGAGAATGGGGTCTGCTGACAAAGCCTAGAGATCTTGGGATAAATAATAAGACTTCTTCTAGCAAGGGGAGGGGGATAGGCTTGTAGGTCTTCCTCCTGAAGGCTTATTAATATGCCATCTCCCTTCATGACATATGGACATGTGTCTATGCTGACTGTTTTTGTATTATGCATTATTCTGCTTGTTGTGGCACATAAACTGCATGTTAAGACACGTTAGTTGAAATAAACATTTGAAAATGTTTCTTGTCTTCAACTGATCTGATTGTGGACAAGGATAAGAGTGAGGGCAACAGGGTGTGTCTTGTCACCGCAATTCCTGAGAGATCTGAGAGTGTTGTGTTCTGGGTGTATAAGCGCTTGTTTCACTGTCAGTGAGTAGGAGAGCTAGTGAGGCACTATAGCGATTCGGTCCTGGGCTTATGGGTGCTCACGTGGTAGGATGACTCAGTCCCTGCCTGCCCAAGTCCTATAATCCTCCACATAGTTCTGTCTGTGGGCAGAATCCCTGCAACAATCTGCCAAGGTGGGGAGACAACAGCAAGTTGCACAGACACAGTCATAGTTTCTCAATGCAAACTTACACTCAATGGATGTAGTTGGCGAGGAGCTGTTAACGCAGGTCAAGACCTTCTTTCTCACCACTATCATCGTCACTGGGTATGTGTGGGTTTGCAGCAGGGGGCTGCTGCTGGTCATCATCTTCCTTAATCAGAGGGATCTCTTCGCACATGGCCAGGTTTTGTAGCATGCAACAGGCGACTATTATCTGACACACCTTCTGGGGTGAGTAGAGAAGTGCACCACCACTCTTGTCCAGACACCTGAATCTAGACTTTAGAAGTCCAAAAGTGTGCTCCACCATACGACATGTCCTCCCATGGGCATCATTGAAGTGGACTTCCCCGGACGTAGTTGTATTCCTCAGTGGGGTTAGCAACCACAGAATATTGGGATGCCCTGAGTCACCTACTTGTGAGACACACAGACAAACAATGTAATAGAAATATGTTAGGAGAGCAGTATGTCACACATACATCACACTCATTGACACATCCCACTCACCAACAAGCCAGGCACGCTCTGGGTGAAGATTTGTTGTCAATTGTAGTATGCTGCTGTTTCGCAGAATGTATGAGTCATATGCCGAACCTGGATACTTTGCACACACATGTGATATGATCTGATCTGCTTGGCATACCACTTGCACATTCATGGAGTGGTAATGTTTGCGGTTACGATAGATGTGTTCACATGCCTGTGGTGGAATTAGGCCAATGTGGGTACCATCAATGGATTCCACAACATTTGGGATGTGTCCAAGATCATAAAAATCGCCCTTCACAGCTGTCAATTAATTTCTCCTTGGAAAGTGTATATAGCTGTCCTTGTAGGTCATCAATGCAGACAGGACATCATGCAACACCATGCTGAACATAGGCTGTGACATCCCACCGGCACTGGCCACAGTGTACTGGAAAGACCCAGTGGAAAAGTAATGCAGTGCAGCCATCACTTTTACTGTAGCAGACAATGCAGCCAGATAAGTTCTGTTGGGCTTCAAATGGGGCTCCAACTGAGCACATAGCTCTCGCAGTGTAAGGCGATCCAGGCGGAATTTCTTTATGATATCAATGTCCTCCATCATCGCCAGGTCCTGGACAGGGCAATAGATAGGTGGTCTCCTCCTATGTACTCTGGCAGGGGACACATGTAAAGTATGAGTAGGAGATGAGATGTGTGAAACAGCTTAACCAAAGAATCACACAATCACAACATTAACAGGACTCTTGAACATGTGACATGCACAAATGACATGCATACAGACCTTGATTTCCTTCACTCACTCGACATACTAACTACTACAACATCAAAATAAGTTGATGTGTATGAAATATGGTACACTACTACATCAAAGTGTGAACAGCCCTGTGGGTAGGTGGCACAGCACATGTGGTTATGAGCATCAATGCTGAATTGCATGTATATGCTGTCACTGCACGACCTCATGCTTCATTCACACAATACACAACAATATTACAAAATGAGGCCGGTGGGTGTCAGCTGGACAACAATACATGAATATGCAGCACAGTAGACAGGCGAATATGAACATTATGGGGTCAGTCCCATGTGACTTTGTGAGGATTTTGCGTGACAGACATTGCCATGTTTACCAAAATGATACACAAATACATATGGATTGTGTATACATGCACACATGGCTGAAAAGGACCGATGATGTCAGCCAGAGCGATGTTTGTTTGTAACACATGTGCACTCCTCAGACGTGAGTGAAAACATATGCAGGCTATGGCAGCTAGGCACACTGCATGCCACAGCAGACCGTGTGTTGATAGTGCTAGAGCTTACTAGTATGTCTGATTTGCGTACAATGAACACATCTAAATGTCAGCCAACATCACTGGCCATTCATAAGACAACCCGTGGCCGAGAATTCAACAGTCAAATAGCAAGGGATATTCAAACAGTGTTCACAGGTTGAATATTTCAATACATAACATTAGTACAGGGTGAGAGGCCTTTGACCTTTTTGACTCCTTAACTCATTTAATTCCATAGTGGCCACAAGACATGACAAAGAATGTTCTTTCACTCTCCTTTTCTTGGACATGTCATGTGTGTGAAGACTTAAGTCAAAGGTCACACTTTATTATACCTTAACAGGGTGCAAAAATCACTTTTAGCAAATGTATTCGGATGAGTGAGGAAAAGAGCTGACATCCACAGCGGTGACACGCATTGCCCCCAATTGAATGATGCAGGATTGTGGTCGCAGCTTCTTGACCTCCTCAGTGCATCACTGCCAATGAGTAATAGCCATCAGCCAATGGGAACCGCCTGCGGGTTACATTTTTGAAACACGCGGTAGGCGTGCTCCGCCACTGCGTGGCCCGGCATTGGTCCCAATTGAATGATGTAGGATTGCGGTCGCAGCTTCCTGACATCTGCGGTGTATCACCGACAATGAGTAATAGCCATCAACCAATGGGAACCGCCAGAAGATTACATTTTTTAGACTTGTAGTAGGCGTGCCCCGCCCCTGCGCGGCCCGGCATCGGCCCCAATTGAATGATTCAGGATTGTGGTTGCAGCTTCCTGACCTCTGAGGCGCGTCACCGCCAATGAGTAATAGCCTACAGCGAATGGGAACCACAAGTTGCTTACATTTGTGAAACTCGCGGTAGGCGTGCTCTGTCATTGGCCCCAATTGAATGATGCGAACCAGTCTGGACAATGGTATCAGCAGAGCAACACATGAACGAGCCTAGGGACCTATATATATGCCTGTGAACTGTCCACACCTGTCACTTGCCTAGAGACACAGCTGCCTGCCATTTCTCACCACGAACTGCTGCTGTACCTAATCTCTGGAACCAGTCATGGCTCGTACTGAGAACCTGAGGGCCAGTCTGTTCACCACAGAGGAGCTGGAGGTCCTGGTGGACAAGGTCTATGGTGCTCCAGAGGTACTGGTAAGTGAATGCTAAACTTACTTAGGATGCTCTGAAGGCTCACAACATGTTACTGTACAGTGCCCTGTGCCTCAAACAGCAAGTCAATATTGGTGCTTTCTGATTTTGTCGTCTGCATTTCCTAAACATGAAGTACTACTTGATACACTTGAGTATGTGGGGAAGATGGCACACTGGTCAATGTTGCAGCTCCATAGGTGCAAAACATCACACATGTGAATCTCAGAAATGATGATGTATGCGTGTTGAGTCTGTGTAGCCAAACAAGTTCAAGTGCATGGTGTTGAGCCTTGTTCCCCCTGAGCCATGAGTGCATGCAATGACGATTTTGCCAGAATGTGGTTTATCAGTAGTACAGTTACAATGATGACTTCATGAAATCTCTTTTAGGACACACATTCCCTGTGCCATGTCCACCATGAGTTCATTTTGTGTACATAGGTACATTAGTGAGATGGTGTCGATTGGGCAGAGGTTAGTGATTATTGGGTGTGCTCATTCTACAGGGATACTATGGAGATGAGCCCAGTATACACAAATGTAGGGCCTTTCACTGTCTAGATTAGTGTGAAATAACCTCTCGCATTTGATACATGTACAGTGGACATGCCATCCTTTTTTTGGTGTCTTTATGTGTAGACTCGCTCATGTGTATGCACTGTGGACTGACACACAATGCACCACTACAAAGTGTTACAAATGTCTCCTCTTGTCTCCCATACCTACAGCTCAAGGTCCATCAGTGGAGGGCCGTCACCCGGAAGGTGTGGGCCCCAGGGGTCTCTAACCTTCAACACAACCACTGCCACAAGAGGTGGGGTGACATCTGCCGCCTTAGCAAAAATGTTGCCGAAATGACGCTGCTCCTGGTTTCTCAGACTGGTCGGTTGGCACGCCGGAGCATGACCCCACTATTGACTCACATCCTGGCAGTAACACAGCCAGAGCTGGATGGACGCCTGAGGGCCCAGCAGCAGCAAGTTGGAGGTGGGTATAGTACAAAGTGTGATGTTGCGCTTGAAAGACTGCACAAATCCCAGCCCAGAGCAAGGCAGTGACCTATGAGTTGTCTCTAGTGTGATGTCATTGCCTCTCAGTTGACTCAGTGGTGAGTTCAGAGATTCTTTGCCTGTACAACGTCTGGATTGTCATGTGGCCAGGTAACATCAGCATCAGTGTCAGTCTCTGAGGCATCAACTGGAAGTGAAAATCGGTGAGCATCATGTCAGGGTGATTTTCAAAATTGATGTTATGCATTTCCATGTAATTGAAACATCTACAGATTGCTAACCAATGTTCAACAGTAGTTGTGTTGCAGGACATACATTAGTGGATGTAAGGATGCCACATGACTTAACAATAGTTTCCTTTAACTTACTATGTGTGGGGTTCTATCACCTCAAACTTCCAGTGTGACACACACAGTGAATTCAGATGTGTGGCTCTCTTAGCTGACGGCATGTAGATGTGCCTACAGACAATAGGATGTGATGTTGAGATGCCAACACATGCCTAGCCATTTGGCAGTATGAACACAACATGGAGCATGACTGTCCAATAATCATGCTAATATGCATCAGGTGATCATATAAATATTTTGACTTATTCAGACAGTATATGGAGAGTCAAATGTGTGCCCTGAATTCAAGCATTTCGGTTAGCATTGCCTGACATGTTTGTGATCCAGCCGCTTCACTGAACAGTGTCTCTGTCTCCTACAGAATCTACCGAGGCCAGAGAATGAGAGGAGCCCGAAACCGTTGGTGAAGCTACTGTTATGTTTCCCTAATATAGGCCCGGGTAATATCATACACCTTCACCTACATTACCTCCCTTACACTACACAGTAACACACCTTTTAGGGTTGAACCTTTACCTAGTTCTATTCCTGGGCATAGAAGGAGGGTTTCTCCCTGAACAATAGTGTATAATTTCATCAATAGACTCACACAGAATGAATGAATATTCATAAGGGTTCTTAGAAACCAGGCTGGGGCTACACCACCTGCAGAATATCTACGTACAAGGTTCATCCCATACGTCATCCTCAAATCCAACAATAGCTAACACAAGAAACAAGGGACAAAGGAACCCTAAATACTTTCTGCATAAATGCAGCACATATTGCTAGTGTTAGTTAGAGGGAACCAAGACTTCTAGGCCGACACAGTGACCAGAGATGCTGAGGCTCCTGCATGCAGACGCTCCAGCTGACAGTGGTCTAACACATCCCTTGCGGGGTGTCCAACTCGAGATAAGGATGGGGTCCCTCATTCTCTCACTTCATGTAATAGGGTTAGACTAAATCCTAGAGGGATTCTTGGCTTCACACCTACTCACATGCTAGGTACACTTAGGTACATCTAGATAGGCATCGTAGGAGTACGTACTTTCTTTTATCATGCATTTTATATTCATGTATGCATTTATGATTATTGCAAAATGGTAGCACTGTACTATCCTTTTATAGTCACTGTACTGCTAATCATATATATATGCTACTGTCTAACGTTTGTTTCAGCACCTCTATTTTACACTAGAAAAGCAACTGGGCAATGCATTCTTATTGTAACACGCCCAGCTGTTTCTTCTGTGTACCTCTCTGAGACAGAATAAGTAAGTACGAGTGACTGAGCGAAAAGTAGTACATTGTTTTCACGATCCTGAGGGATCAGGGATATCATGTTCTAAGGTTGCTAGAAACTATTCTCTCCCCGATAAGAGGAGATACTAGTGGCACCGTGAACTAGGTAATGCCAACAGGCTAACATTTTCGGTGGGCGTGCTCAGAATCAGTTTGCCACCAAACCCACAGTTTATGTTATCCAAACGCGCAGATTCTGTATAGGGTATATATAGGAACTACACGACATGGCGCCACCAACGCTGGTTGGGTACTTATTTAACAGTAGAATCTGAGTAGTTCAGTCGTGCTAATTCTCAGAGACTCCTACTCACAAAACCCCAGCGACGTCTGGAGTGGGTGGGCACAACTCCACCACAGCTAAATAGACAAAACATCCTATTTATTAGCTGTTGGTTAATGAAGCTTGAAGGACGCTGTGTTCCTAAAAGTATGCAAATAAAACCTTATCTTAGTTCCCTTGAACAAACAACTTCTTTATAAAAATGACTGAGGGTGAAAGTAACACAGTAGTAGAACTGAACCTCTCAGCCGGAGAAGAAGATGCAACTGCAATTCAAATTGCACCTAAATTCAGACATATAATCACCCTGAAACTATTAGAAAATGGTTTATCAGCTAGGGGTGGCTTAGTAGCTTTCGTGATTGAGGCACACAAATCAAACAAAACAGAGGTATTCTATCTGTGGGTTACATTTAAGCCTGGGCAAAGCACTACGCTATGCTCGCGTAGTTTGCGAAGTTTGCGCTACTTCGCACTAAGCGAATTGCACGTAGCACAGTGCAAACACGTGTAGCGTAGTGCAGCAGTAATTTTTTGCTTGCTCGCTGTCCTCAACGTCAAGTTGGCGACCACGAGCAAGCGAAATGACATCCCAGCGAGACTTTTTCCTCGTTCGCAATCGCGACCGCTCGCGATGAGAAACTACCAGTCCGCGTTAAGAAAGCTGCCGCTCGAGTAAAAATCTACTCGAGCGGCAGAAAACTACAGCTCGCACTCTGCAAGATGCCGTTTTCAATTATTGCACAGTGTCGGATGCTTGTCCGCACTGTGCAATCATTGAAAACGGCATCATGCACAGTGTGAACAAGGTACTACGCAGTTCACGAAGTGCTACGCGTAGCTCACGTAGTGCGAAGTGCACTTTGCGTAGCTACGCGTAGCGCTACTTCGCGAACTACGCCCAGGGTTAGTTACATTACAGATGCAAGAACACAGACATTTCACTACTATACAGAATGAGATGCACCAGTGGAATATGGTCCGTTATAGGACATAGAGGTACCAGGAACACTTATACTGGTTTAAGGGCACCCTACCCCACATAAGAAACAGAGTAAGATTAGGCCCGCTCGGAGGAAAGGGGGCAGCATGGCCGATATTAGCAGCCTACACACCATATCCTGACATTGAAACAATGCCACAAGGAGACTTACTCATACAACACAAAAATTGAATTAAAATCTACAGAAACTTGCCCATGTTTGTCATGAGGACTTTGACAGTACAAACTGCAACAGTTGCAACAAATGGAACTCAATCTCAGGGTACAGCAACTAAAAAAACACCACAAACGTTACATGCGGTAATGGGCAAAATACCCACGAAACATGAACAAATGCCATTTTGGGTAACTCAGAAAATAATTCAGCTCAAGGCAGTATCCCCGAATACTACCCCTTATGAAAAACAGAGAATGCTAACAATCTGCTTGCCCATGGGGATAACACCACAAGTAGAAGACTGCACCACTTGGGGTACAGCCTTTGCTGCAATTTATCCCAGGACTCATGGTATTCCTTCATTCGCGGTGATACCGGATGTATTAAGACAAATACAGAACAAGTACGGAGCAGAGCTTGCCCTGAACTTAGGGATGAAGTTACTAAATAACTATGACCAGGTATCAGCCATAATACTAGCTAATATTAAATGGGAAGCAGCTTTGGTGGTAATCTGCCAACGCCTAAGGGAGTTCAGTTCCGTTAGATCAGCAACACGAACTTCCCAAAATAATTGAAACTGCATATATAGAATTAGGCAGAGACTGTTTGGGTGAAAAAGCTTTAAAACCGCAACTGATAGGAAGTCCTGAAAAAGACATTTCCAAGCAGACACCTGCTTCTTCAAAAAAGAAGTGGGATAATAAAAAGCAACAAAACTTTAAGGGAAACATATCTGAATCCCGAGATAGATCTCCTCCACAGCAGCCCTCTGGAAAGAGGCACAATCTCAGGAATAGGGATAACATTAGGAAACCTGAGAGGTATCAGGATACTTATACACATTCCGCTTGTTCCTTTCAGGGCTTGACGAAAAACTCTAAGAGAGAAGGACAGTGAGAACACAAAGAAGAGTGTACAAAGTCCAGAGACAAACAGCACGCTCAAGACTACACTTCCAAAAGAGAAGAAAAGCCAAAATCAAAACCTAAGTTTAAAAAGAAGAATGTTGCAGGCCTGAAGATCAGACATGTCCAGAATTCTGAGGACACAACTTCTGAATGGGAAATGGGCTCAGACGATGCTAGACAGTGCGGAAGAAGTAACAATAGCTCGCCAGAACCTGATGGAATTTCTGGTGACAGCAGACTTGAATTATTACATCACGGTGGAAACACTAGACACGAGAGTAAGCGACGAGCGTCTCACATAAGTTATATGAAATAACACTCCAAATGGAGGGAGACAAGCCCAGGAAAGTTAAAGGTCTATTTTGGAAAAATCTGTCATCTGGTTATGACATCCTATTAGCTGAACAAGATTGGCCACCAGAATTCGTTATGGAGTGCACTAGGGGAGAAACAGTAATTTTTCCAGCCTTCTCCGACCTCGTTCCCATTCATCTTAAACACACATACATACGGGAGTGGGCAGTTGCCCTAGCTCCAGCACTGTACAAAAATCATGCCGGATGGGATTAGGATTCAACCCACCACGTGATCCTGTTAAAAGTTTCACCAAATGCACAGGGACAGTATCCAATAAAGCAAAAAGCTAAAAAACAGGTCAGGGAGATCTTAGATCAACTTGAATACCAAGGGGTGATTGAAAGATGCACCTCATCAATGAGCAACCCTTTGTTTCTAGTATCAAAACCGGACAACTCACATTGTCTAGTTTTAGGTTACAGATATTCAAACACATGCACAAGGACATTCGCTGTCCAAAACGCAGAGAGTGCCACATTGATGAATAACATTGTGCGGAAAAAATACAAAACTACACTCAATATCTCAAATGGATTTTTCTGCCAAAATATAGCACCTGAAAGCAGGTATTTGACCTCATTCTTAGCGTTGGTGTCACAGCAATTTTGTCACCTCCCCCAGGGGTATAAAAATACCCCGGGGGTATTTTCAGCTAGAGTAACCTGAGTTACTCCAAACTTTTGATGAGAAAGCATTGTCCTATGTGGATGATATTTATCTGATGGACGATGACTTAAAGAAAGCACTTGACCAGGGTGAGCACCGTAACTCATTGTGCCCCTAGAGGAACACTCGACTGAGGCGGAGCAGAACCTCAAATGCTGTCTGAAAGCTGTTTTTCATTGGATGGATCTAAACCATCTAAAATGTAATTCCAGCAAGACCGAGATCCTCCCTATGGGAAAAAATGTCAATTTTTGTCCTAGCCTATGGTGGCCTGAAGACACAGCTGTTCCCCCCCAGACTGTAACAACTGCAAGGAACCTTGGAGTCCTGTTTGATACTGATCTGTCTTTCGACCAACATGTGAGGACTGTGGCCTCCCGTTGTTTCGGAATCATCAAATCTCTAAAAAAGTTTTTTGACTTTTTACCAATAGACTCTAGAAAAACCGTCGCAGTGGCCCTAGTTCTTGCTCGCTTGGACTACTGCAACGGTCTTCTGGCTGGCGCCAAGAAAGCTACACTTAAAAAACTCCAAAGCGTACTTCACTCTGCAGCCAGATTAGTTCTGAAGTTACCCAGAAAATCTTCAATATCCGCTGCTTTAAAATCTTTACATTGGCTCCCACTGCACAAAAGAATATTTTTCAAGATTCTTATTGTAGCATTTCGGGCATTTAATCACTCCGGCCCAAAATATCTTATCAAGCGTTTCCCTCACTACAACCCTAGCAGATCCCTGCATTCCTCTAAGGACAATCTAATTCTTCCTACTAGGTTCTCTTTGAAAACCAAAGGTGGCAAAACCTTAAATGATCTTGCCACTAAAGCTTGGAACAGCATGCCCAAATTCCTGAGGTCCTTAACCCAAGAAAAACACTTCAGGAAAGCACTAAAAACTTGGATTTTTAATCTTCCCGACGACTACACCATGGCAGCCATCTAACCTTTCTACCTTTAGGAAGTTACTTGATCTTCTACCTGGAAATCAGCGCCAAGATGCTCCTTCCGGAGCGACCGCTGCGCTCTACAAATACCCCCACAAATTACAAAAATTACAAATAATTATGGGATTCGCCTCTGAGGACTATAAATGTAATTTAAAAAAATCAAAAATCGCCCACCTCAATGTCATGTTTAGGGTATGTGCTTTCAAGTGAAGGGAAACGTCTGGCAGCTAACTTTTTAGAAAAGTGTGCGCTGCTCCAGCCTCCAAGATCATTGAAAAATCTACAATCAATACTGGGATTCCTAAATTTCGGCAGAACATACATTTTGGATTATGCAGAAAGAGTAAAACCTTTCTACAACTTAATAAAGCCTGACTTTTCAGTTAGACAATGGACACAGGAACACACAAACATCCTATGTTCACTACAAGAAAACATGATAGCTTCAAAACACTTACAGACGCGAGTAGACGTATGCAAATTAGTGATCCGTGTAATAGCGGGTCAATACGGATACACTCACTTAACCTTCAATGAAGGCGAAACAATACCAATCGCTTACAAATCACACCTGAGCACAAACGCAGAAATGCGTTTCACTTCAACAGAAAAAATCCTGATAGCAGTTCAGACCGTTGTAGCAAGAGAAAGAGCACTGGCTCAGGGAAAATGCATAATTGTTGTAACACCAGTACCAGCTTAAGAAGATGTTACAAAGGCTAGCATTCCAAATGGAAAAGCCTTACATCTGAGATGGATAAAATGGGCTAATTCTCTTTCTGCAATGGATGTTGAATACAGATTTGATACAAGTCTAAAAACACAGGCATTTCTGCAATACGAACAAGAATATCCTCTACCTAATGAAATCTTGCCTCTAAATCAGTATGAATATATTATTTACACTGACGGGTCTGCTCAACCGGCAATAGGGAGTAAGCAACAATACAGCGCAGCATGTGCTATAGTTAAAGGTCGATGCGGGATGGTAAGTTCCATCCAAGTTGCATCAAAACGCAGTCTCTAGGAGACTGCCCAGCTTAGATGGCAGAGTTAAACGCACAGATACTAGCACTGGTGAATACGGATCATGAATTCCCCACACTGATAGTGTGTGATTCTTTTAACTGTATGCAATCATACACTGAATATTTACATCATTGGGAACAAAACGGGTTCAAAGATGCAAAAGGTGGCACAATTAAGCAAAAACTCCTATGGGAACAGGTAGTTGAGTTGAAACACAAACTACCACGGGCTCACATGATTCATACACTGAGTCATCAACGTGATGGCGTGAACGTTGAAGGGAATTCATTGGCTGATGAAACTGCAAAGGGGGCTTTGCTCACGGCTTCCATAGCTGAAATCACTCGTTCGAAAACAAGGATAGACGGTGAGATTATAGTTGCTGTCATTGCTTTGCACAAAGGCAGTTCAGCAGTACCAAAGACATTTCGACTCAAGTACTCCTACAAGTTAGATGCAAACAACATTCCATATGCTTAGATTCCTGGAGTGGGGGATAGAGTAGTACCAAATATGGATCGCAGACAAGGGTTAATTATTGCAGCACACAAGGGTTTGGGCTCTGCACATACAGGTGTTACAGCGACTATTTCATTTTTGAAACAGCGCTATTGGTGGGTACGTCTAACAAAGCAAACTAAAGGCTACATCTTGAAATGTGACATCTGTCAACAGATGAAAGGCTCCACCATAACACGCCTGGCACAGACACAGTTACTAAAATAAGACAAACCTCTCTCTTGTGTGTGTCTAGACCACTGCGGCCCCTTAAAATTCGATGGAGCTTACAAGTATATCATGGTTGCAGTGGATTCATGCTCAAGATTCCTATGGGTATGGCCTCAGCGCTCAGCTAATGCACGAACTGTTATCAAAGATTTGCGAGTCTTTAAAGGGACATACGCAGTTGGCATATCACATTTTTTTTAAACCCATTTGGGCTCCCACAACCTATAGTTAAGCCCTCGATGCAAACTAAAAATAGAAAGAGGACCTACTCCCCAGAGAAGAAGAAGGTCCCAAGCTGGAAACTAAAAAGTGTAATAGAACTTCTAGTACATAAGCAGAAGCTTACTAAGCCAAAGAATCGTCCATCTTGGAATGGGACTGACTGCTCCCATTCACACCAACAACAAAATTACAAGAAAGATGCCAAAAGAAAACCACTCCAGCTATGTCAAGTCTCAAAGCCAAAAGTAAACCATTCCAGCTATGTCACGACTATGACTAATCTACCTAATCTCTCATATCACAAACATACCCTCCCCGCAACTGCCATTGAGAATTGTGAGAGCTCCTATCAATCATGGACCTCGCATCAAACTGCTCACTCGACAACATCCTAAATTCTGATGGCTGCAATGCCCATAAAATCAACTACCCACCTAATCTAGCAAAAAAGCTACCAAAGCCCTCAAACATAGACTTGTCACACACCACCCAGAAACACATATGCGACCAATACTTCTGCACATCTAAATGGGTCATAACTAATGATCTCATATTCTACACACAAAAAGAACCCAATGGAGAAAAACCCTCTGCGCGATCCTCGCTATACCTACATCTAGGAAAACAGTGCACAGCCCAAGGCTTTCGGTAGCCCCTTCAACTGCACTCAATGCAAAATTAACCATCTCCATCTTCAACAATGGGATCATTCTCATACAGGCTTCTGACCACAACCTAGACCTCTTCAACAAATTCTGCACCTCCATCAAACAGGGGGCAACTAAAAATAAGACAGCCCCCTTGTCTGACCACTCCAAATTTTCTCTTGCCCAGCCCCATATTTTATCTGCCTACAGCACAGCCACCACAGACTGCCCTCCCCCCTCCCCACCTCTCTCCACCACACCTACCAGACCACACAATGCCATTGCAACCATACACCAGACAATTCGGAGACATCCACCCATGCTACCCCCTCAACAGATGCAGTCCTCACATTTCCAATACGATCTTGAGAAACACATGGACAATAACGTATCCACGACATCAGCCACTCAAGAAAAGCTTGAATTTAAACCCAAATCCAAACCCAAATCCCCATCCATTCCACCCTCCTCCCCTCTTGGCCGTCACCTCAACGAGACTCATGGAAAACACACTCTTCAGTACACCATACCCCAAACCCCACCATCCGGTAACTATGCTGTGATTGAGCCTACACTGGGGGAAATTACACAGGTACTACAACAACTAAAATTTTAAATACAGAAGCTAACAAGCATCACTACTCAACTAACCCATAACATGACGCCATCAGATACACCTGCAAGTAATAGTCTGATCCTTCATGACAAATGCTTACACCATATGGACCATCCATTAAAATCAATCAACTCCCGAACATCCCAGCGCACTAGTTGGCGATCCGCTCCTTTACACAAAGCACCCTTCAGACCGCCCAGGACCAAGACCAAGAACTCCCTATCTGACAATGACATCCAAGACATTCTCCATATATACAAGAATACACACCTTGACTTGTCACATAGCCTCAATCCCATCTCAACAATTATTTCAAATCCACACAGAGAACCGATACCAAATACCAGAGAGATAAACAAGTCCAACCTCAAACGAGTACCCATCACAGAGAAAACCACATCGAACACCAAACCCCACCTGAAATGCACACTCCTAAATTGTAGATCGGCCTGGAAATAAGCAGTTGACATTGCAGACCTTATCCTTGCCCATGACCTTGACCTTCTCCTTCTAACGGAAACTTGGTTAAAGAACGATTCTGCACCAATACTGGACATCCTAATCCCCCCTTGCTATGACATCGTAAGAGCTGATAAACCGGAAAGAACGGAGGAGGCATAGCCTGCATATACAGCATCAACCTAGTGGTAACTCAATCACAATCTATCGGCCTTGACACATGCGAGTACCTAGGCATAAACATTGCGAGCAACAACAGTCCCCTATGTAGATTACACTTGGTCTACCACCCTCCGGGCAACAATCTTGCATTCACCAAACAAATCATGGAAATCATCTCTTCCAACATGGGGCAACACTGCCTCCAAATCATCCTCAGTGACTTCAATCTTCACTGGAATGACCATAATGACCCCACAGTTAACAGCCTAAAAACCTTCCTAACTGACCTCAAACTTGTCCAATTCTGCGATAGCCCAACTCACATACTGGGTGCAAAACTGGATCTGGTCATTGCAAGGCTAAACTCCATCATACTTAAATCGATCATCTCTTGTGACTGGACGGATCACCGCAGCATCTCCTTCCTAATCACTGAACCAACGAAGACACATAAACTCCAACTTAAGAAACCCAAACATTTGGAAAGAAATACTCGTGACATTAACTGCAATGACCTAACATCCCTCACCAACAATTTTCTATTGCCACCAGCGGACCTCACAGATGTACATGAACTCACAACCCACTACAACAACTCGATGACTAACATTCTCCACACAGTGGCGCCCCTTCAACTTAAAAGGCCCTCCTCTAAAGACTCCAAACCTTGGTACAATGGGAGCCTAAATAATCAATGCTGCAACCTAGGACTGCCCGAAAGGACCTGGAGAGCTGCACCGTCCCTAGAGCACCTTAAACAACTAAGATCAAGGAGGAGGAATTACAACAAACACATCAGAATCTCCAAAGCTAATTTCTTCAAAGATCAACTAAACAATTCTCGAAATCGACCAAGAAAACGATTCAAAATTATTAAACTTCAATCCGCTCAACATCACACCGACTCCTATGTAGGCCCCAACCCGCAACCCAACTGCAACACTTTTGCCGCCAACTTCTTAGAAAAATCCAAAATGATAGAAAAAGAGCTCCTTACAGCAAATGAACAACTCTTATTGTCGCCTCCACCCAATCCCATCGGGCCACAATCGGCACAAATACCTATCCAGCATGATCTTACCCTAAAAAACAATGCAACCTGGAACACTTTTAATATCGTTAACGAAAATTACATCCTCAAGTTAACAACAACACTCAAACCGGCAAACCACTTCTGCGATCCGCTTCCAGCCACCATCTTCAGCAAGATCAAAACTGCTCTTATACCCATCTGGACAAAGATAGTGAATGCATCTCTATCGCAAGGAACCCTTCCAAGATGCTTAAAAGAAGGACAGGTAACCCCTATTCTTAAAAAACCCACAGCTGACCACACAATTCCAGATGACTACCGTCCACTATCCACTATTCCTACACTAGATAAACTACTGGAGAAGTGTGTCCACTCCCAGCTATGCAACCATATAGCCCTATTCCACCTTATTGACCAGTTCCAATCAGGCTTCAGGCAGAATCACAGCACGGAAATGGTCATGACCTACACCATGAATGACGCACTCAGAATACTAGATCAAAATGAATCCTGCCTCTTAATCCTCCTAGACCTATCATCAGCCTTCGATACGGTCAAACATATCAATCTCCTAGACCTACTTGAACACAGAATGGGTTTATCAGGAGCTGTCCTGAAGTGGTTTGCCTCCTTCTTAGACAACCGAACTCAAAGAATCAAGATTAACCAATCGCTATCCTTGAACACACCGGTCACCCTGGGAGTCCCTCAAAGGTTCCGGCTTATCTCCTACCCTCTTCAATCTATTCATGGAACCCTTAACCGAAATTCTGAAACTCTCCAATATCCACTACATCATGTAAGTGGATGATACCAAACTATACCTAAAAATATCAACGCCGGATGACATCCGCCTACTCAACACAACCCACATCTGGCTAACAAAAAAACACCTCAAACTCAATGCTCACAAAACTGACTGTGTCCTAATCTCCCCACCACAAGGACAAGGTGACATAGTAAATTGGATGAAACACCTAACAGCCCTCAAATGCAAACCTTACATTATCGATTCCACAAGATCACTGGGAATAATACTAGACAAGAATCTCAACATGAGGGAACACATCAGCACAGCCACCAGAGAGCCAACTTTCATATGAGCATTGTCAGAAAACTAAAACCTTTCCTCAACGACAACAACCTATAAATAGCCGTTCAGTCATTAGTACTACCCAGAAAAGACTATGGGATACAACCTTATGTGGACTGCCGAGATGCAGTCTGGCTCCTTCAAGAGCCTCACTCATCGCAGCTGCAAGACTCGTCACTGGATTCAGAAAGAACAACCACATCACCCCAGATCTAAAGAAACTGAATTGGCTCCTTTATGAGGCAAGAGCACAGCTAAAAATTGCATGCATGATGCACAAAGCCCTCACCTCAATACACCAAAGTATCTGGCCAATAAGTCGAATTATCAGGCAATAGCAGAACTCTGAGAAGCACCAACACCCTGCTATTGAAACCAAAAAAATGTAAGAAAAAGAAAACCTACACACGCACTTTCTCTGGCCTAGCACTGAGGATATGGAACGCCCTGCCCCAAACAATCAGAATGAACCCTCCACCACCTCCTTCAAAAAAGATGTCAAACTACTTCTAATGAATAAAACTCTCTCCTAATCCCACCCCTGAGGCAAGTTTATACCAACCAGAAGCTGCTCATCTACCAAGATACGTGATGATCTCTAAACGAGAATGACTAACACAATCCTGACCTTCAACGAGAACTTACAACATACATGATCTCATCTTAGATACTGATTTATATGTGACTAGCGGTCAACTTTTCTTTTGCTGTAACTTATGTAAAGCGCTCTGATACCCTCATCGGGTCTAGTCCGCTCTATATAAAGCTTTATAAATAAATACAAAATTCTGACTGAGGCCCGGCATTTAGCTCTCAGGCTTACAAAGAGGCCATGAAAAGTATGGGCGTACCATTGCGGTACTCCTTTCCGAACCATCCTGAGGGAAATTCGGTTGTGGTAAGGAAAAACCGGGACTTAAAGTACTCTTTAACAGTTGGGTATTAGGCAAGGGCGGTAGTTGGGTCAATCACACATATGGGGTACAACGAGCTCTCAATAACCAGCCAAGAAGTTCTCTAGGGGGTGTCACTCCATATGAGGGCCTATTTGGGACGAGAATGTGGATACCTGATCTTGATTGCGAAGGCACAGTGGCGGATGAGAAACCATTTGACATCTATGATTGTTTGGCTATTTTACAGGATCTAAATGAATCCAGGACACAACAAAGTACCATCCACCAGAAACAGACCGCCACTGGGGAAGTCAAGGCAGTCACGGCAAGAACTGTCTGGATCCCAAAAGTCGGGGATCTGGTCAGAGAGAAAATAGCAGACAAAAAAGAATTGAGACCATCATACAGAAAGCCTGTCCCTGTCCTAGCACTTCAAGGAGCAATATTCAATTTAATTCAATATTGGCTTTATTCGATTTTAGACATTTTAAAATCATAAAAGCACAGACATACAATAAAAACAGTTAAAATATGTTAAAAAAGAGTTATATAAAAACGTTAATCTATCTCACTGTGCAAAAAAGTGCATTCAAGTAAATCAAATTATATAAGTGTTATAGCAGCAATCACAAACAGATTTTAAGCAGTTAGACTTTTTCTAATTCTCATAATATTTTTCAGGAAACCAGACATAATACTTATTAAGAGCATGTTATCTAGGAATTGTAGACGTAAAAACGCTGGTCTACATTGTCTCAGGCCAATCCGTTTTAAAAAGGGAAGGATCCATCTTGTTCTTTCTTTTCCGTAAAGTTTACAGAACAAGATCACATGGAGAGTTATTGTGTAGATACATTGTCACAAGGGCATTCAGGTAGCTCTCTAGTCCAGTCATTTGTTTCAGGATAGCTGACCAGTCAATGAAAATTGTTAAACCTGAAGCGGGTTAAAAGGTATCTATCGTAGCCCCCCATGCAGCATACGAGATACAGTTGCATGCCATAAAAAGATAAAGTCATTTGATGTTGAACCACCATTTGCTTATTAGACTCTTTTAAAAATCTGAGTAGGTCCAGGTGAGCAGAACATCTTATTTTAAGATCCTTTCTAGAAATGGAATTCATTTTCTCAGGGGTGGAATAAAACTCCGGATGGCCGATATCACTCAAAAAACTTCTTACATATTGTAACCATGCGATCTTATTTACATGGTCCAGTTTCAGTGAGTCCTTAATTATTTCTTTATTCAAGGACATACTATCGGAAGTCCATACACGATGCCAGAGCAAAATAGGTTGCATTTTTATGATGTCAGAGACATAGGGAATACCTAATTCGCTATGGCAACTAAAGACCGGGGAGCTTGCTGGTACGGTTAAAATATATCTTAAAAAAGCATTTTCTACACGTTGAATTGAGGACATATCATAAAAGCCCCATATCCCCGCCCCAAATATTGCTATGCTTAAGCATTTGGCCTGATACATTTTGATTAATATATCGGGGGGTCTTTTTCCCATTTTCTTTGTGAAGTTAACGAGGGCAGCAGTCGCCTTCATGAATAGCAAACTCCTACTTTTCACCGCTGGGCCCCATGATCCTGTATTAGTGAATAAGACGCCCAAATAGGAAAAGGAGTCTGTGCATTCTACTCTTTTATCCCCCAAGGGGAGGCTATTGCTTTTAACTCTCCTTTTCCCACAACTCATCATAAAGGTTTTTTTTTCATTTAGTTTTAGGCCTACTTTATTCATAAAACATGCGTAAGTTAAAAGTGCTTTCTGCAGACCAAATTGTGTACGGGCCATTAAAACCGCGTCATCAGCGTACAGGAGGGCAACTATCGGCCGCTTATTAGCATATGGGGGATCCTGCGCCGCTTCTTCAAGCTCCTGTTCCAGGGCGTTGGTATAAAGATTAAAAAGATGCGGCGCTAGAACACACCCCTGTCGCAACCCCCTGTCCACTGTGATCGGTGCAGTATATTCCCCGTTCATACCATAGCGCACCTTAGCTGTTGCCCCCGAATATAATTGTGATAAAAACTGGATCAAAACCGGGTCGACATTTAAATTAGTAAGAATGCTCCACAATTTATTATGGATCACGCAGTCAAAGGCGGCTGTTAGGTCCACAAAGGCCAGGTGGAGTTTCCCGGCCTTTGCCTGCGTGTACTTCCCGATTAAAATACTTAAATTCAGGGATTGTTCAACTGTCCCTAACCCTTGTCTAAAACCGTATTGCACATCACTAATTATATTGCTGTCATCAGCCCAGGTTTGCAATTTATTCAAAACAACTCATCCCATGACTTTCATTAGTGAATCGAGTAAAGAAATCGGACGGTAAGAAGCCGGGTTTTCTCTGTCTCCTTTCTTGAAAATTGGGACGATGACAGACTCGGCCTATGTTTTCAAGAAACCATTGAGGCAGCTTGCTTGTAGTACCTGGGTTAACAAGGGTGACCAAAGTAAGGGGGTGGTTTTAAAAAGGTCAATAGGAAGGCCGTCGGGTCTGGGGGCCTTACCCCCCTTACTTGAATTAATGGCCTCAATTACCTCTTCGAGTGAAATTTCTAAATCTATAGGAGTGAAGGAGTTAGAAGTTACCGCCTGTGGAGTTAAAAGATCGGTGGGAGTTACATCAAATCTCTGTATGCTATATACCTTAGAGAAATGGTCCATCCAAGCCTTTTCATCTATTGCAATTGAGATGGACGCAACATCATTGGATTAAAAAAATGGCGCATTCACTGCCCGCCAAAACCTGGAACAATCTTTACCAATTGACGCTTCATATAAGTTCATCCATGCCTCGTGTTTCAATACATTCTTTCGTTTTTTTCTCGCTAATTTGTAAGATGTTCTACATTGCCTAATCTCATCATGGTCTCTTTTTGGCTTGTGTAGGGCCTCTTTTAGGCTAGAATATGCCTTTGTACATTTTTTGTCGAACCATCCATTTATGGCATCGCGCCTGATACAATTTCCAACTTTTAGGGATTCTTGAACAATAGAGGTAATCTGTAAAAAGGCGTTCAATATTAATTCATTAGAGGACTCTTCCTGCAGGCACGTCAAAATCGGGTTATTGGCCTTAGTGATAATTTGCTTGTTCAGTTTCATCATATCACATTTGTCCCATCTCAGTTTATAACCATTTTGGCTAGAAAGGCGAAGGCCCTGGATCCAGGCCAATTTGTTGTCTGTACGCTGGGCTACTATATTTGGTAAAATTAAATCAATGCTTAGTGGAAGATGGTCACTCAAGACGTTACCATGAGTTTTAAAATGTCCTACCCAATTTGAATAGCGGTTTGGCACAATGATAAAATCTATTAGGGATTGACAACCCCTACCTACAAAGGTATAATTAAAATCGATACCAGGAGAGCACAGATTATTTGCAAATCCAAAATCATGAGAAAATAATAGTTCATTAAACTTGTCGCCCCGCTCTGTATGTTCAAAGTGAGCTAAGTGGTCGTCCTCTGAAATTGTTAGGCCACAAGAGCCTAGCCCCTGTTTGGAACACAGAGTAACATTAAAGTCACCCCCCCAGATTATGATCGTGTCTTTATCCTTCGGGGTACTCAAATTGCCAAATTCATTACTTAATTGACTTAGGGTCTCCCCCAAGAGGTCCTTCTCGATGTTATTATAGAAATTCACCACAATTAAAGTGCAATTTGTAGCCAGATTAATCTGAACAAGCTGATAGAAATGTGTGCATTTCAGCGTTATTATTTTTTGTGTATTCACTAAATTTGAAATATATATACTAAGGCCTCCCTTGTGTCTGCCATGATTCGAATGGATGGCCGATTTAAAAAACTTCTTGTACCCTTCTAAGTGTAACATCTCCATCAACCTTTTTTCCTGGAGGCACAGGATACCAAATTTTTTAATAAAATTATACCAGGCTGGATTGTGTATTTTGTTCCTCAGGCTGGCAACATTCCAAAATAATACTCGAATAATTTTCTGGTTATTTAATTCGGTCATATTAGTTACTCCTATGCTAGTGTCAGGCTGGACGTCTAGTTCCATACCCGTGCGCTCATCATGGGTTGGAGTACTAGGCAAGCTTGAGTTTAAATAATCAATCATGCCAGTCCCCCCTCTACCCTCTAAACCTTTGATTTCCCAATACTCGGTCCTTTCTGGGCTCGGGGTGATATTACTTTCATGCCTGCTCCCTTCCTGGTCATTAAAGATGTTTAATTTCCCAGTACCCGCCTCCTGTTTGGTTTTGGCATTAAGTCAATCGTTCGCGTCTAATGGATATAAAGATTCAAATCTGTTTCGTGTTTCCAGGTTATAGTTCATTCTGGTAAATTCTTGTGTACTACATGGCATATCAGATTGCATGTTGAGCCAGCTTGGGCGATAGAAGAAGCCCAAGTGAAGGATATTTATACCTAATTCAGTAAATAACATATCCTCTGCTCTATTCAATACTTCCCTAACCAGGGACGATGAACCAAGAGATAGAACTACACAATCACCACAAAAGGTTTTTTACTTGTTCCTATCCATGGTACACGTTTTACCATTTTAAAAGACCTGAACAATTCCGCCGAGAGACCTAATTTTTTTCCCAGGAAGTGTATGACCTTATTTTTTAACGAGGACCATGTTTCGTATTCTCCTAGCTTAAGGGCTGGGACATTTGACAGAACAACAGTAAGCGGGGCTGCAGCCGGGGGTAAGTTAAGATTATATCTCGCTTTTTGATTGTGTAGGTGTTTTGAGGAAGCAGTAGTTGATCTTGGTTGAGTGTCATGTATGAGCCTGCCTCCCTGTTGTGTGGCCACTATACTTTTCCCCGGGGGTTGTATCTTAGCTCCATTACTAATATCACTGTCATGTTTTTCTATTACAGGATTCCTTTGGGTCCCCTCCCTGGATCCTGATTTAATAGCCAGCTTATTAGGAATGACTTGAGGGCTAGTTAGCGTGTCTGGGGCAATAAAGTTTCCCTGGCCACGCGGGTTCCTATTTAGAGTAATAGAAGTCTGGTTGTTCAGGATGGTTTCCAGTGTTTTTTCAATCTGTATTAATCTAGCTCCTAGACTATCAGTATATGCTTTAAAATGACTTGTTAGTTCATTAAGCATATTTTCCAATTTACTAGCATCAACGGGATTTACAGTTATACTTTCAGTTTTTGAAGGAGCAGGATTATCTTTATTTTTCTGTTTATGGCAATTTCTTATTTTCCCCAGGACTTTTTTAGGCACTTTTTTGGGGGGGCTTTTGTGAACTATTACCTGAGGATAATCTTTTACTACAGGGAGTTTTAAGTTAGCGTGCCTTTTAGGTTCTGATACGATATCACTGTTCTGGTCACTGCCTAAAATATCTTCGATATCATCGTTAATTACTTGAATACAACCATTTCTATTCAGGCTGGTGCGCTGAATTTCATGGGGGGATGTCTCGTCTAGCCCATTTCGAGAGATTATCTTGTAATTAGGTATTCCTTGTTTGTTAGCATGAACCCCCTTCACTTCTATGTTTAGTGACTCTTCTACAGTTAAAATCTGTTTGTCTATTGCGCCTACTGCACCTGTCAAATAATTTAGCAGAGACATTTTTATTTGCTTAGGGTTAGGGCCCTGCCTATCTTGCTTATTACAGGGTCATTTTCTTTTCCCCATTTATTACGTCAATGAACAATCAGCACCTTAAAAGTAAAAAAAAAGAGAGTGCAAGAAAATAAGCCACCAGTTCAGAATAAAAGCTTAAAATCAAATAGGTCCACAATAACAGCACTCCACTTGGATACCAGTCTCTTCTTCCAATAGTCTGATCCTTAATTGGATTAAAAGGAAACAATTGCACAGTACCTTATGTCCTTTTGAACGCAGATAGGAGCAGCTTATTGAACCAGGACCGGTCGATAGGGAAATGGCCCAGCCCAGCATCTTCCAGTCTCGGACGGGCGCAGATGGGACCGCCCTTGGCCCGGGCATAGCCCGGGCGCGGCCCTGGCACGCCCACGCGCGGCCCGCGCTGGGGGAGTGCAAAGGCCCTCAAGTGCGCGCCTCGGCGCTGGAAAGGGCATCTGCGGCGTTCACGCCGCGTGGGCTGCTGGGGGTGGGAGTCCGCTGTCCCGCTATCCCGCTCCAGAAGCCTGCAGTTCCTCCAACGATTCCCCAAGGAGCAATAACTGTGCTTTTGCCGCCTCTTGCCAGAAAAAAGAAGAAAAGATTTGTCTCAAGAGACTTAATCAAACCACACTATGTGGCCGATACTGAACGGTAGGCCTTGTGGTCTCCACTGTAGCAGACGCCCTCCTCTCGCTACAATCCAAGAAGACTCATCATGTGTGGGGAGCCTCCTGTACGGAATGAAGGACTATGCAACAATGCTATGGAACTCGTTCCCCTTGAACCCGAAGTTCAACTTCAAAATGAAACTCAAAATAACAAAGAAGTTGCAATTAGACCAAATACGTATGTCTACGTCAACATGCTTTGACAAGAGCAAACTACGATTTCAACAAATCCCGATGCAATTCCTACAATTAATCGAACTGCTTCTGCCTGCTTCATTAACTTTGATATTTTTTCTTTGGATCCAAGTGAACCAGAAATGACGCCAGCCCAACAAACATGCAAGCAACAAGTCAAGAACCTTCTGAACTTTCTCAAAAAGACTTACCTGGTATCGCCTTGGTTAGAACTCTGAGTAATTACTGGGATACTATTCTTTCTTTTCTGGCTAGGCTTAGTTATAACTTTTAGCATGCTTATTAATGGATGATACCTTCAACAAAGCTCCGCACCCCAAAAAATTAATTTAATTCTGAAGCCACCTCAGTCCTCACATCGTGAACAAAGAGACTTGTCATAAGTGAACATTACAACAGTTCCTATACCAGACTGTATAGTTTGAGACAAGGTTAATTTAGAGATATTCGGTCCTACTGAACTTTTACAAATTTCTCATGTATTTAAAATTTCATTGAGTGATATCATTACCCCCAGTACATTTTCTGATGATTGGGACTCTGAAATTGTTAATAACATGTTGCCTGATTTAGAAAAAACTGCAGCATTTCCGAACACTGTGGAGAAGTGTGGCTCAATGATTAGAGTGGCAGACCCTGATGCAGAGGTCCAGCCTGGGACCAGGGTTCAATTCCCCGCCTCGGCGGGTCTAGGGCTCAAAAATTCCACGGACCTGATAATTCTCGCCTTGGTGCCTATTCCAATCATGGAGTCCCACTCTGCAACTCTGGGCAATAGCTTGCTTAATCTCCACAACGGCCCCCACAACACTAAGGATGCCTGGCCTCCACCTTGGGGGTGCCCAGGAGTGGATGCCTCACAGGGAAAGCCAGGATGGGTTCCACAGCGGTATTCGTACAAGCGCCTTGAGACCCTTGCGGGTGAGTAATGCGCTATACAAGTATCAATTTACAATTTATAACACTGTAAAGTTAGAAGGTACTTCAGACAATGACACTTTGTACTGTTATCAACATTATGGCCATCATTTCTTACACAAATCAAAATCACCTAGAAATGTTTTTGAGTACCAACAGTGGGAACATTGCCCTACACTGCCAAAAAGTAGTTCGCAAACATTTGCACAGGAATTTTCTTACTTTTCAGGGTTTAACACCACTGACCCGACGTCATTTTATTATAAAGTTACGCCGACATCGGCACTGAAAATTATGTTGACAAACACCAAACAGATATACTCTGCTTCCTTTATTGCCCAATTGTCTTACCAAGGATTTGACCTATGGAAGGATGCAATATACTTAAAATCAGACTGAGGTTCTAGGGACTGGCAAGTCCAGGGAACAGAAATGCTATTTAGAGCATGCCTCATTCCACAGCAGATGATTTTTCTAAATGACACTGTGCAACAGACATCATGTCTTGGACTAGCCAAGAACAAGGACCTGAACACACCTCGGCTTCCAACACCAACACAGATGGAGGGGTGTCAAAATTCAACTACACAGGAAGGGGCAACAGTAGATGACATTTTACAGTACAATAGATCAGACCCTAATTGGAAAGAATGGTTGGTTTGGCCCTTAGTCACAAACAGATGTCAGACAAGATTCTGGGGTACCACCGAAGGGTTCAGTATCCATAGGCCAGACCCACGCTATGTACAAAGAGAACATCCTGTGGTAGTGACATCCTTCAGTGTTGGGAAGTTGTGCCTTGATTGGCTAGAGACCTCAACACTCACAGAAGTGAAACACTTAGCGTTACTCTCACAAAAAAAAGGGATTTTGAGGATTTTTTATTAGGTCCCAAGAAACCCCATCAGAAACGCTTCACATATGCTGGCATTTATGCTGCATATAATGAAATCTGGAAAATATCCCAACAAGAGGCCGCAGAGAGAATACGGGATAAAGACCGTATTAACTAAGAGAAATCTCTAGCAGTGGTGGACAATGGGTTAACAACTTTGACCTCCCGAATATATTCCTTAGGCAACATTGTATCTTCTGTGATAGACATACTGGAACAAGATATGACGATGTTACAACACGGGCAATCTCAGTTACGTTCTAATATGTTATTAAGCTGGATGCTGCAATCGTTGCGCCCAGGCTATGTGCCTTGGCGTTTTTATCAACAGTACGTCTCTGTTTTCTGAATACAATCTAACAGATAAACAGGTACAAATTGCACAAAGGGGAGCAAAATATACAATGCTGCGTATTGAAAAACTGGATAGATTACCATTTACGGTAGCGGAATCACCATCAACCGAATGGCTAATCCATGGCCACATAACTCTACCGGTCAATACTTTTCAATTTCAGTATTGCCTTGAGCAAAAGCAGGCAGGCAGATATGAAAAAATGGGTAAGGATTACATTAAGGAATCTTGGGAGTTACTATACAGATTTCAAGTGGGGATCGAGAAGTGTTTCTAAGTGGTACAAACTGCAAGAATGCTTTAAGCGGTTCTCTCATGTGTCAGGATATTTCCCTGCATGGTGCTTGTAATGGTTCTGTAGCAAACTTGTCCTGCCACAGGGAAGGGACTCCAGCGGCTGTGATTACTCCGGTATTCCAGCTTCTCTCAAATGGGAGTTACTTGATGCTGAACGATCAATGTTGCTGTGGGATGGTTCCAGACAGTGCCTATCTGGTCACTGTGAACTCCAGGGTTACTTGCTGTATGCAATTATTGTTTCCCCCAATGAATACAGTCAGTGAGGCGCCATTATGGCCTTTGTTGAATGTTTCCTTTATACAGTTTGATACTTTGAGCAGACTGCGAGCCATGCTTTTACAGCAAACCGTCACCTTAACCTCTGCTTGAGAGACCTTCGATCTTCAAATCGCAAGGACTTCGACTGAGATACAGGCACTTATACGTACAAACTGCCCCTTTCATTTGCAGAAATGGTGTGTCGTATCTTTAATATGTCTGATATGAGTGGTATTGTACACCTACTTAAGACCATCGGATCAGGTTTTCTAAGCACCTTTCAGACAATCCTCAGAGTTATTCCAAATTTCATACACTTCGTATTGGGAAGTGTTTTTGGAGGTCTTCCAATAGCAGGTCTCAATAGCAGGTATCCTGATTGTCATTTTTCTACTACGCAATGGACTGCCCAATCACCAACGAGATGGCAAAAGCACTCCTGGAGTGCAAGTACTGTGAGCGTATGGTACAACATCTGGGCACACTTCGCCTACGGGAACTGCGCACCTCTTGGTTCCTATTGTTAAGACCAGTCTGGATGGACTGCCTCTTACCTGTTCTTCGATGCCTGTTTTGTGGTGAAGAATGCATGTTGGATCTCTGTCTGACACTTGCATTGGACACCCCTGCAGACTTGAATACCAGGCTGGAACTCCTGAGGGTCCATGCTCGGCAATGTCCCCAGCGAATTCCCATATTGATGGCTGCATTCCTCGAGAATCCGCAGGTGCCTTTTACAACTGGGTTAAGTATCAGCTCTTCCAATAGCACTCAGGTTTCAATGCCAGCACCGGCTGCCTCTAGACCAGCTATTGGCAGCTTTGAATATCATCTGTGCTCCATTGACTTACTCTACGAGATGTTACAAGGACCGTCCCCCTGCAGCGGCAAGCAACGACGATGTTGCGCCTCCCAGCCAGGACACAATATATAATTGGCTCATCGTGTGCTGAGAAATAATTAAGTTTTTCTTTTTCACCAAAACTCAAATAAATTTGGAACATTTCCTTTAAATTGTCACTTTCGCTGAAAAAGCATGGCCTCCTGATGCTTGTAGTGGTTAGACCTATATAAACAAACTCCTCTAGGACTTTGGCTTAAGTAACAATTTCCCAAAATGCTTTAAAAAAAAAAATCAGTTCTGAGACTGTTTTTAAACAATATTTTAAGACAATGTTTTTATAAAGCTCACTGAGCATGCCCTACTACCTAGTAAAGAGAGAAGTTTGATGGCATGTTATCATTGTTGACTATTCGGAAGAGGAGTGGGTGTTAGCTTTCATATAGGTACCCTAATATTGACCCAGGAAATATCACACACCTTCACCTACATTACCTCCCTTACACTACACAGTAACAAACCTTTTAGGGTTGAACCTTTACCTAGTTCTAGTCCTGGGCGTGGAAGGAGGGTTTCTCCCTGAACAATAGTGTCCTATAACTTCATCAATAGACTCACAGAGTATGAATGAATATTCATAAGGGTTCTTGAAAACCAGGCTGGGGCCACACCACCTTCATAATATCTACGTACAAGGTTCATCCCATACATCATCCTCAAATCTAACAATGGCTAACACAAGAAACAAGGGGCAAAGGAACCCTAGATACTTTCTGCATAAATACAGCACATATTGCTAGTGTTAGTTAGAGGGAACTGAGGCTTCAAGGCCGACACACTGACCAGAGACGCTGAGGCTCCTGCATGCAGACGCTCCAGCTGACAGTGGTCTAACACATCCCTCGCGGGGTGTCCAACTCGAGACCAGGATGGGTTCCCGCATTCTCTCACTTCAGGTAATGGGGTTAGACTAAATCCTAGAGGGATTTTTGGCTTCACACCTACTTACATGCTTGGTACACTTAGGTACATCTAAATAGGCATCGTAGGAGTACACGCTTTCTTTTATCATGCATTTTATATTCATGTACGCAGTTATGATTATTTCAAAATGGTAGAACTGTACTATCCTTTTATATTCACTCTACTGCTAATCATATATATATATGCTACTGTCTCACGGTTGTTGCAGCACCTCTATTTTACACTAGAAGAACAGCTGTGCAATAAATTCTTATTGTTCGACGCTCAACTGTTTCTTCTGTGTAACTCTCAGAGACTGAATAAGTAAGCATGAGTGACTGAGCGAAAAGTAGTACATTGTTTACATGAACCTGAGGGATCAGTGTTGTCATGTTCTAAGGTTGCCAGAAACTATTCTCTCCCCGATAAGTGGAGATACTAGTGGCACTGTGAGCTAGTTAATGCAAACAGGCTAACATTTTCAGTGGGGGTGCTCAGAATCAGTCTGCCACCAAGCCCACAGTTTATGTTGTCTGAACACGCAAATTCTGTATTAGGTATATATAGGAACCACACAACATTACTGCTCCCCGGGAGTACAGCGACACTGAGGGGACCAGCACATTGAAGGGGGACAGGAGTGCCCTGGAGGAGTCTGCTCCAGAAATGCCTACCTCCACTTCCTCACACTCCAGCGGTGACTCCTCAGTGTTGTCGGGCAGAGGAGAATTGACCTCTGCTTCATTGTCCGCCATATCCCGTCCTGTGTCCACCCTCCCTGATGCTCCCCCAACTGGTACCCGTGTCCGCTGCCCTAAGAAGGGTAGGGTATCTTTCCCCACAGGCACGGCTGCCCCAGCCCCTGTGTCCCCTGCTGCCCTCAGTGTGGAGGCCATAGACATCTTGCGGCAGGTGTCTGTGGGGCAGACTTTGCTCCTGAATGCCCTCCAGGATCATGGCAACAAGTTATCACAGGTTGGTGCGTTCCTGGAGGGCATTCATTCTGACGTTGGTGGCCTGCACAGGACTGTCCAGTCTTTGACCTCCACACTGAGGAGAAGTGTGGCTCAATGATTAGAGCGGCAGACCCTGATGCAGAGGTCTAGCCCGGGACCAGGGTTCAATTCCCCGCCTCGGCGGGGCTTGGGCTCAAAAAAATTCCACGGACCTGATAATTCTTGCCTCGGTGCCTATTCCAATCATGGAGTCCCACTCTGCAACTCTGGGCAATAGCTTGCTTAATCTCCACAACGGCCCCCACAACGCTAAGGATGCCTGGCCTCCACCTTGGGGGTGCCCAGGAGTGGACGCCTCACAGGGATAGCCAGGATGGGTTCCACAGCGGTATTCGTACAAGCGCCTTGAGACCCTTGCGGGTGAGTAGTGCGCTACACAAGTATCAAATTTACTGACGGTAGCCATTCTGTAGTCACTGGCTCACAGTCTGGCTCCTGTCCCTTCCACTTCTACCCTGCCAGTGACCCCACCTGACCAGAGAACACACACACCAGAGCACTGAGGCACAAAGTCATCCCCATGCTGCACATGACAACAGCAGTCCAACAGGCAAAGACAGGAGACATCATCCCCAAGGCACACAAGGAACACATATGCCAGCCCCACCACAAGCACATTACAGGACACAGAGAAGCTGAAACACCAAAAACATGCATACGCATTGCAGACCTCACATTCCTCACCCTCAAAGAGCCCTTCAAGATCCAGAGCTGATCCTGAATCAGCACACGAAGTTCCCCTGGCTGCCGTGGGCCTGTTGCCTGCCACAATTGCCCCCCAGTTCAGAGGGCTGTTGTGCCCAAGACTTCCACTCCAACCCACCCACCCCCTAGGAAGCATGGACAGAGAAGCAGTGAGGGAGCAGTAGCTCAAAAACAGGGGAGGCAGGGTAAAAGCCCACCCCCCAAAGCCTACAACCAGATCGGAAGGTTTTTCCTGGAAGGATCCACATGCACCTACTCCACTTTCTGGGATGAAGCAAGATGTTGTGGCCACGTGTTAGACCTGGCACCTTGGCGTGAGTCTCCCTTCCACGTTTGCGAGTCCTCCCTATTTAAAATGTATATGTTGGTTGGATTCCATGATTGGCTTATTTAGTTTACTGTCAGACCCCAGTAAAGTGCACCAGGAGTTCCCAGGGCTTGTAAATACAAATGCTGCTGGTGGGCTTGCAGTACTGGTTGTGCCACCCACAGAAGCGGCCTAGTAAAATGTGTCTAAGGTCTGCCATTGCAGAACCTGCATGCAGTCTGGTACTGTCATGCTGACTGGGCAAGTGCACCCACTTGCCAGTCCCTAAACCTTCCCTTAACTTCATATTAGTCACCCTTATGGTAGGCCCAAGGGCAGGGTGCATTGTAAGCATAAGGTAGGACAAGCCCTGATGTGTGTGGCATGTCCTAATAGTGAATTACAGCCATTTTTGTTTTTCACTATTGTAAGGCTACCTGTTCTCCATAGGCCAGAATGGGCTTTTAAAATTGTTACATTCTATGATCCTAACAGACCCAGGGAACATGGTAGAAATTCGAGTTTAGTATGCCTGAACTCAGAATAATAAAATACATCTTTTAGTAAAGTTTATTTTAATATTCTGTGTTTGCAAATGCCACTTTTAGAAAGTTGGTATTTGCTTGCCTAACCATTTCAGCCCGCCTCTGCTATGATGTGTATCTGCCTGTCTGGTTTGTGTGAGTGACAGGGCTGGGGAATTCCAGAGGGGCAGGGCTAGGTAGCCTGGTGGTGAATAGAGAGATTGACATCCAGATGGGTGGGAGGAGTACACCTGGACTCTGAATAGGGCTGTGCTCTGCCTCCACAATGCTGGCTCCACCTCCTGTGGAGCGGCTGATGTCTCTGCCCTGCACCCTGAATAGAAAGTCAGAGTCATGTCAACAAAGTGCTCAGGAACTGGTTTGGACTGGGCAAAGGCCCCTCTACCCCAGAGGAACAAAGGGGTATAAGTATTGGGACCCTGCTCCCAAGAAATTAGATCCTGCTTGACAAGAAGAACCTCTGCCTGAGGAGAAAGAACTGGGAAAGCTGTAAGGAGGGGTACTGTCCCTGACCTGGGGGATTGGCCTGCAGTGGTTGCCTTGCTGCTGAAGGAGAGGAGAAAGACTACAAAGACTTTATTTCAACTTGTGCTTTAAAAGATCTCCAAGGGCCTGAGAAGAGCTGGCCTCCTGTTAAGAAGTCCCAGGAACAAAAGGACTTCACCCCCAGCTTCCCCCTGAACTCTGCTGTGTGAGTTCTGCCCCTCCTAGAGTGCTGGGACCAGTTTTGGGGCCTCTGGGAGCTGTTCCTGCTGTTGGGAAGCTGGCAAAGAAGAAAGAAATCAAAGATCTCCACTTTTTCACGCACAGCCGGCTTAGCGAGAAAATTTCAGTCGCACCGCTCGTTAGCGTGCAGAATTTTATCGCTGAGGACATCGTCGCAGAGCCTGCTGCCGCTGAGCCCGATCAGCCCTGGGAAAATCATCGCACCGCAATTTGATCGCTACCAGCCAAGATCCACGCTCTGCCTGTTAGCGGGAAGAATTCTATCGCTGCGAACTTCGTCGCAGAACCTGCCGCTGCTGTGTGAAATTGTCGCAGAACAAGCCAAGATCATCGCACTGCTCGTTAGCGTGAGTAATTTTATCGCTGCGAAAATCATCGCAGACTCAACCAAGATAACCGCTGGTGAAATTGTCGCATTGTGTCTTAGCGAGTAAATTTCTACCGAATAAGCTACACCTTGATTTTCAACGCTGAAGTGCCGCTAGGAACTTTTTATCGCATCGTAAGGTACTGTGGGTTAAAATGGACGCTAAGGTGAATGATTTTGTCGCTAACCTGAGAACTCTTTCTACAATCATATTCTTGAACTGTGTATGTTATTTTTGTCGTTATTTGGTCTTGTGCTAAGCCTTTATATAAAAGATCACTATTTTTGATCTAAATCTAGTGTGGTGTCCATTTGTGGTGTTGTCACTGGGTTTCTGTATGTGGTCACAAATGCTTAACCTATAATGCGCTGAGAAAAGCCTTGTCTGCTCGCGCCAAGCTACCTAGAGGGTGAGCAGGGGTTATTTTAGGAGTGCAACCCCTTACCCTGACTAGAGAAGAGGGTCCCTGCTTGTCACAAGTACCTACCTGTGCCAACCAGAGATCCCCAATTCTAACACCACCTCACCTATCCCCTATCCCATGGCCCAAGGCACTTGGAGGCTATCGTATCCCCAAGCAAGTGAGGCCTAGCCCTCTACATGCAACATCAGCCACTGAGCCTCCCCACTGTATTTCACCACCTCCCCGTGCGACGACTCCACTAGGTCCAGCCAGCCCTCAGGCTCCCACATCCAGGGATCCCTCTTCCTCAACCAGTTCTCCCCCTCCTAGGTCCAGTACTCCGACTAACCTAGACAGTCACCCCCCACCCAGTTCCAGTTCTCCATAAATTTGAAGCAGAGTCCCCTTCCCACCCCATTCCTCCCTGAGTGGTGCTTGAGCTACCCATTTCCTGGCCCTATCCTGGTGATATTCCCATGGCTGTGGACTGTGTTTCAATCATCTGTGTGGAATTTCAAAGCACACATGTGCGGACTTGAGTTTGGACTGGCTGTTGCCCTTAATGTTTTGCACTTTACATACTGATACTGAGTTTATGTAATAAAAAATATATTTATGTTCTGAGCATTGTCGCTGGCCTTACTAATGAATTCCGCACGCAGTTCTTGCTCTATAGGCTTCGTCCGCCACCCTTGTTTAACAAAAAAACGTGTGGCTCCTGAAACACTGCGGCAGTCAGAAAATGGCCTATGTTAGCCCATTGTAATATTGCGGTCGCAATCACCGCATCAGGAGACGTTTTCCACCACCACTGCGGATTCACTTCCCTCCACCATCGTAATGAGCCCCTAAGACAGTGTACAAACTTGAATCATCATTGTTTCGTATTATAGAAATTAATGTTAATAGGGTTTAATATAGTCTTGTATTGTTTAATTACAATGGAAACATTATCCACATGTTCATAGTTTGTGCTATAAGGATACAAATTATGCAAATTATAGTTTACTTTTGCTGCAGTGTGTGTTACTTTTTCCTGGCATCCATATTGGTAGCAATTTTGGTTTTATAATTATGATGTCACAGTCTAGATCTAACATGGGCAGGCACATGACATGCACTAATGTGTACACGTGAACTTTTGTGCCAAATTTGGTGCAAATTGGAAGACTTAAAATTATTATTTGATATTTGTTTGCCATCTTGAATTTCAATAAGACTGTATGATGCCATAGGCAGGATCTAATTGGTGTCTTGCTCTTATATGGTTACTATTACAAAGACAAATGTCTGTACCAACTTTCAACGTTCTATCACAAAGTAAACGAGTTTTCATTTGAACAGCTATACTATCATTCAGAAATAGGAATTTGTGTGCAGAAACAGAAATACACTCAATGAAATCTTAATTTGGTAAAGTGGTATACCTCTTCAACACACCACAACGCCTGACTCACAATCAGCTACAATGAGATATTTTCTCCTTTACTAAAATAAAGGAAATGAGGAAATGCTCCTTTGAGATGAGACCCACATTCCAAAGCAATTTCATTTACTGTCTCATGTAAAGTGGCATCCTTATCCCACATTTCAACTGCCAAAATTCCTTTCTGCAAATATTTTTGCATATGTTCAGAAATGAAGGTGTTTTTATTAATTACATTATGCTAAGGCATAAACATTGAAAGGTTTAAACATGTCAGTACATTTTACCTGCAATTCTTAATTATGATGTATAAAATAAAAATGATCTGAAATATTCGACATTCTCAAAATGACATTTTGCACCTGCCTTCACAATTCACAACCTCTGAGAACTGCCTCAAATTTACAGATGTATAGCGAGCACCTAAAATAGCTACTTTTTATATAGGTACATTCCATGCGGTAAGCTGTTTTGTGAAAGCCGCAACTGTTAATCCATTCTGTCGGTGAAGATAGACTTTGACTTATACTACCCAATGCATAACAAAAGCTGTTTGAAAAAATATAGGCTCCAACTGAAAATTTAATCAGTTTTAGGTCATCTTTGAAATGCATTTGTTATGCACTGTGAAGCATGTTCAATGCAGAGTGTAATACATTTATGTAACTATTAAATGTATTCAAAAGGGCAATTTATTCAGTTTCAGTCCCAATTAAAAATTGTGGAAAGGAACATGATGTTTTTCAGAACTCTTATGTGAAGTGAAATGGAAAAGTGTGCCCAATGAAAAGTGGGTGATTCAGAATAAAATTTGATTTCATCAGTATGCTCCAAACACGTAGTATATTATGCTATTCTGTGTAGTGTAAGGATCATGTAGATTATGCACAATCTGAAAAGATGCACCTTGTGCAGGCTTAATACAGTTAACATAGGGTTTATCAAATACATTTGCCTGCAGATGATGTAGATAGTTATATTATGACAGACAATAGAAGAATGCTACATATTGCTGGAAATACATAAAAGGCCGCCCATTTCTTCACCAGTAGTCACTAAGTAATATCCTTTTGTACAAGAATCTTGCTTTGATAATGCCAATCAGTTGTTTTCAAAGTACGTCTTCATAGAGGGTAAGTTTTGAATTTGGTTGTGTAGATGTGTGAGTGGTTGAGTGGGTAAATATAAGAAATAATCAATTGATCAATGAATGAGTGTAGAATTAGTTGAATGGATGAGTGAATGCGTGTAAGGATTGATGAATGCATAGATAAGTGCTTGGGAGAGTGAATGCATTAGAGATGCAGGATGGTTGAATTAATTTGCTATTGTCTACCTTTATATTAAACTCTTTATGGCCTGGGAACCTACCCTCTCATCCTGCTCACACCTTCACCAAGCCACTTTTTGAGCCATCATGCTTCCATCGTATGTACTCCTAAAATATCAGTCTAAGAGTCCATTTATCCACATCCATAATTCAATCACATAATTATCTGCTTATCTACTCACACTCTGTAACCCACAGTCATTTATTACCCCTTCATCTGCGTGTTATTACATGCATGTACTCATGTAGTTTGCAATTGTATGCATGCCCACATATGTCCTGTCTTTATTTGTCAAATGTGTTGCTTGAATGGAAAGCGTTTTCAATAAGTCTGTGGGCGGGTGTGTGCCTAAGTGTGTGTAGGTGTGATCTGTGTGTCCATTTATGGTCCTTGGGCTCTTTTTGTGCTTATGTACATGTATATCTGAAGGTCAGTGTGCATTTGTGTCTTTATGAAGGTTACTCTATGTATTCATGCAAACCTTTAAGAGTTTTTCTTTAATTGTACATTGAATATGTACAATGTGTGAGAGTGTGCCTGTATGCATGTTGGTATGTGTTTTCACATACATATATATTCGAATATGCAACGTTACAACAAATGCTATACAACGCATTCGATTACAACGCTGTCGCTACAACAACCGCATTGTTACATCACATACCATTACAACGCAAGTCATTAAAACGACTTGCTGTAGGGGGCACTGGATGTTGGAATAGTATAATGTACTATTCCAACTCCAGTCTGTGCAACAGTAGGGAAGATGTTGGATTTTAAATCCAACACCTTCTGCCCCCTACTGCAAGTCGTTGTGACGATCCCTACAGCAAGTCATTGTAACAACTTGCGTTTTAATGGTTTGCGATGTAACAACGCGGTCGTTGTGACAACCGCATTGTAATGGAATGCGTTGTATCGCATCCGTTGTAAACGATGTCTCCCATATAGTCACTGAAAAAAACAAATATTACAGGGACATTATAGTTATGCTGTCATTTCACACATACACAACCAGATAAATTCAGCAGTTATAATTAGCTGAGATAACTATAACTCATGCCCCTGCAATGCACAGCTTATGTCCTCACATATTACATCACTCATGCCATGATCAGTGGCATCGCTGATGACATCACTGATGCCATCATCAAGTGACTGTGCGTGTTTTTACAAATGTTTTTGTGTGCTAAATATATATACCAAAGTGTATTGGTGAATCAGTGTGTGTATAAGTGCCTGTATGGATGATTCAGTGGGTGCATGACTGACTGTATAAGTGAGTGATTAGGTGTCTCAGTGAAGTTATGGGTGAGTGACTTGTGTGAATGTCTGTATCTGTCAGTTGGTGTCTAGGTGGTTGTATTGGTGTGTGAGTGGGTATGTGAGTTTCTGTATGGGTAAATGATTAGTTGTCTGAGTACATTTATGAGTTTCTCAATGCCTGTGTGGGTGGGTGAGGGTGGGTGTAACTGCCTGTATGGATGAGTGAGTGCATGAGTAAGTGGCTCTATGGGTACATGAGTGTGTGTGTAAGGGGTGGATGGGTGAATGAGTTTGTGTACGGTTGTGTGGTGAGTGAATGGATGTGTCAGTGGTATATGGGTGAGTAACTGCATATGTGAAAGGCAGTATAGGTGAGTGTTGGAGTATATGAGTGAGTGAGAGTATGTGTGACTAAGTGATTGCGAGAGTGGGCGCATGGGTGAGTGTGTGCTTGTGTCAGTGACTGTAAAGGGGAGTGAGTATGTGTTAGTCTCTGTATGAATAAATGAATGGGTGTGTGTATATTACTGCATAGGTGAGTAAATGGCTTTGTGATTGACTCTATAGGTGAATGACTAGGTGTGTCAGTAGCTCTAGGAGTGACTGACTGTGTGTGAGTGGCTGTGGTTATATATGAGTGGAAATATCAGTGGCTGTATTAGAGAGCGAGTTGGAGCTTATACGGAACGTCTCCTGGTGTATTGCCATATTAGTGAGCGAGTTGGTGTATGAGTGGATGTGTTTGTAGACCTATGAATGCTGGTTTAAGATGGCTGCCCAGACAAGAGCAACTAAAGAGAGCTCCCAGGGTCAGTATCATTCATCCTTAAATATTCTGACTATACTCTGCCATCCACCTTCCCAAATAACAACAAAAATAGGAGTTAAATATCAAAACTATTTCTGCTGGACTCTCTGCTCACCTGCTGGCATTGAGAGTCGAGGCTGTCTCTCTCCATCCTCCATCCTGACGACGAGCCGACCACTAGAGGTGAATAGTCCTCTGGCCTTCCTGCTACCCACTGGCTGTGCCGTCCTCGTTCATGCCCTCACCTTCTGCGTTGTCTGCCTGAACCATGGGCACAGTGCAGCCGAGCCCCCGACGACTCCGCGCCCCATATCCGGCAGCTACTCATTGGCTTGCTTTTTGTCACATCAAACCGTGGGGATAGTGCACAGTCTAGCCAGGCCTCCTGATGACTCTGCATGACCCAGACGAGCTGTCCCTCCCCACCAGCTACTCATAGGCTTTGTCTTTGTCATGCCCATCTACCCCACAAAGCACCTAGCCCAAGAGGGTTCCATTGGCCTGTGGGATTTGTTATGACCAAGCCGCGGGGTTGCAGACTCCCAGTGCCTGCAGCCATGTGGTGTGGCACTAAGCCGGCTAGCTGTTCACCGGTTCATAGTCCAACACAGCGAGCCTCAGTAGCATAGGTGAGTCTTGGATGGTGGCAGTGAGCTTAAACGGAACATCTCCGGTGGATGGGGCAGTCACCCACTCACAGGAGCCCAGCTTGCGGTCTTCTGCCTCGCACCGTCTCATATGCCATCCCTTTCCCTGCGGCTGGCATCCTGCAGTCTCCAGTGGCTTGGGGGTGTGGAGGGCGATAAGGTGGTCAGACAGGACAATCCTGGTTGAGTTTTTGAAGCACAGTTGGGATACACAGTTCTCCTCGCTGCAGGTGCTGAAGAGGAGCGTGTATGGGTCCCACCACTGAGATTTCCATTATCCACATCCGGTGGTGGGGACTGATCAGACATCAACTCAGCGCGCAGTTCCTATTATTATTTTTATTTTTGTATTTCATTTGTCCAGACTCTGTTCTTTTCCAAACAACTATTTTGGGACCCCTCTTTACTAAATCTCTTTACTTCCTCATCTAAGATGGAGGCCCTCCCTTCAAGCAAAAGTGAAAGAGGACTGGCCTGTCCCGACTCACACCAAAAGAAGAAGGACTTAGTCAGGCAAAAAGGGAAATAGGACTGAGGGTACAACACCAAAGCAGAAACGTCCTGATCTAAAGTATCAGCCATCTTGGAATAATACTGACTGATCGCACCCCGAATGCAATATCTGCAACAAAACTGTAAGTAAGCAGATCCCTGACCCCAACTGAGTGGAATAACCACTTTCTAAAGGTTAGGCTTAGTCTGCCCCCAGTTTGCCATTTTTCCGACAAGCTACCCACATCTATCACATTGTAAGCATCACAACTGAGGACTCCCACCTGAATTATAGCTTAGGATGAGCTGTCACTGATACATGCATTCACTTTACGAATACCCACCTACCTATTGGTTCAGCAGAAATCATTAGATTCACACTTGCCTTTGCCTACTATGAACATTGCAACCCTTTGAGGCTCAAGATAGCTCCCACCAGACATGGACCCCGGGTCATACTTCTCACTCGACAACATCTTAGAATCAGACAGCCGCAATGCCCATAAAATCAAATGGCCCACCAAATCTATCAAAAAAGGCCTCCAAAGCCCTCAAACATCGGCTTTTCAAATTGCACCTAGAAACACTAATATCTGACCCATACTTCTGCACATATAAAGGAGCCATAACTAAGGATCGTATATTATACGTACAAAAAAGAGCGCAATGGAGAAAAACCTTCTACTCAATGCTATCTATCGCTACATCCAGGAATACCTCACTCAGCCTAAGACTCTCAGTAGCTCCCTCACCTGTCCTCAATGCAAAATTATAACATCATCTGGAATGGGATGCACACTTTTGCTGTCTATTATATTCGGATTAATTCCTCATTTGGCGTGCAAACAGGTGCGGTGCCAGCCCATGACACCCACTTGAAGATAGCATATAGAAAAGGGGCGTGTTTGCACCCCAACCTGTTGCACAACCCCGTTGTGCCGAGTTGGCTTGCCTTATAACTTTGTGTTCAACAATCTCATCCTTGATATCAAACTGTTTTGTTTCTAATTTTTTAATACTTTATATGTTTCGTCCACACAGAAACTTATATTGCAAATTTTCCTAGCTTCTAATGTTCACGATGTATCCATCCGGACCTCTATAACATGAACACGACTAAGGCAAGGTTCGTCGATGGCAGTGTTTATTCATCACTAATATCTGACCCATACTTCTTCTGCACATATAAAGGAGCCATAACTAAGAATCGTATATTTTACGTACAAAAAAGAGCCCAATGGAGAAAAACCTTCTACTCAATGCTATCTATCGCTACATCCAGGAATACCTCACTCAGCCTAAGCCTCTCAGTAGCCTCCTCACCTGTCCTCAAGCAAAATTAACCATCTCCATTTTTAACAATGGGATTATACTCATGCAGTCACCTGACTACAACCTTGACTTATTCAATGAATTCTTCCCTGTCATCAAACAGGAGGTACCTAATAATAAGACAGGCCACTCTCTAGACCACCCCAGATCTTCACTAGACCAGCAGGAGCCCCACGTTTTGTTTTCTCATAGCTACAGACAGCCCACCCCCTTACCCACCACCACACCAATCAGAGTACACAATATTTTCTCGGCCACTCTTCTGGATGATGTAGAGGCAACCCTGACTCACCAAACTAATTCATACCCTCTCTCATCTCCTAGTACAACCATAGAGGGACACAATGACAAAAGTACATCCACCACAACTTTCCCACATTTGAGCCCAGATTACAAGCCCAAAAACCCCACCACACATATCTCTCTTCCTCCTACTCTTACCAACAAAAACCTGAACAACAACAAAACTCAAATAAACCACATACCTCCGTACTCTATGCCCCAGCCTCATGTTTCCACTCCTAGATTGAGTCCAGACTGGGGAAATTACACAGGAACTACTGTAACTCAAATCTGACCTATAGAATCTAAAGAGAATCACAAATGAGCTGGCCACAACAGGTGGCCCTCAAAGATACCTATGAGTAGTAGGCTTATCCACTCTAATATTAACATATACCATTCACACCTACAAATAAACACTTACAACAGGTCTACTACCCTCCAGCCACAAGATGGTGATTAATACCCTACCACAACTCTTCCTCAAGACCAGCCAGGACCAAGGACTCGCTATCAGACAATGACATCCAATCTCTTCTCCTCAAGTACAAGTCTGCACACAATGACCTTCCACATAGCCTGAATCCCATCCTAACAATAGCTCCAAACTCACCCTGAGAACAGAGACCAAACCCTAGACAGGTAAACAAGGCCAACTTCAGACCAGTACTCATCACAGAGATAACCTCAACGAACACCAAATCTCACCTGAAGTGCATGCACCTAAATTGCAGATCAGCCATGAAATACGCAGCGGGCATAGCAGACCTCATTCATATGCCTTCTCTAGTCCTAGTCCTCCTAACAGGAACATGACTTAAGAACGACTCTGAACCAATCCTTGACATTTTAGTCCTTCCAGGCTTAAGCATTATGAGAGCAGACAGACCAAAAAGAACAGGATTGGCATAGCCTGTATACACTGCATTCACCTTATGGTAAATCAGTCACAAACCATCGACCTTTTCATGTGCGAATACCTATGCTTAAACATAGTGAGCAACAACAGTCCTCTATATATATTACACTTGATCTAATACCCTCCAGGCGACAACTAAGCCTTGGCGAAGTTCGCGGAGTTTTGCTACACGAAACTTCGCGAAGTTATAAAAAAACTCAGTGAAGTTCCAAACGTGGTGGGGTGGAGTGTGCACTGCTGTTTGCGCTGGTCTGTCTGCTGCTCGGGTAGAAATTCTACCTGAGCGGCAGCTCGCCCTTGCAAACTTACCGTTCGCGAGCGCAAGCAGGGCTTTGGCTGCACTACGCAAAGCTGGGTTTTCTTGCACTCCCCGAGCTACGTGGAGTGCGGAGTGCAGAAAACTCGACAAACTCTGCGAACAGAGCGGAGTTGAACGCCAAGCCTACCGACAACCCTGCATTGATTGAACAAACCATGGAAATCATCCCTTCCAGCGTGGGGAAACACTCCTCCCAAATCTTCCTAGGAGACTTCACCCTTCATTGGAATGACCACAATGACCCCGCAGTTATAAGCCTAAAAACCTTACTAACTGACCTCAACCTGGTCCAAATCTGTGACATCCTGACACACAACCTGGGTGCAACACTGGATCTTGTCATTGCTGGGACTAACTCCATCAAACTTGAATCGATCATCCCGTGTGACCGCACAGACCACCACTGCATCACCTTCCTCATCCCCGAACCAACAAAGACACATAAACCCCAATTTAAGAAACCCAAACAGTGGAAAAGAAACACTTGTGACTTTAACCCTGACAATTTGACAACACTCGTGTTACAGTAAACAAATGATGGACAGAATGCTGACAATGCAAACATTCTCCCCCAGTCAAAGGATCTGGGTTAAATCCATTGTTCTTTTGCCCACTACGCCACCCCAGTTTGGACCCAGACATATGCAAATCAGTCTTGAACCTGTGCCCCATGGGAACAATCCAGACCAAAATGCCAGGCCAGGTCATCCCTGGACCGGAAACAAGCATCCTGGGACCGGTTTCAGGGTAAGTCACCCTTCTTCAGCTAGGCTAGCTTGAATCCAGTGGCACAGTGAGCAAGGGACCCACATCTGGGCATACCCATCCCACTTAGGGCAAAAAGTGTTACAGCAAACAAATGATGGACGGAATGCTGACAATGCAAACATTCTCCCCCAGTCAAAAGATCTGGGTTAAATCCATCGTTCTTTTGACCACAACGCCACCCCAGTTTAGACTCAGCCATATGCAAATCAGTCTTGACCCTGTGCCCCATGGGAACTGTCCAGACCGAACTGCCAGGCCATGTTCTCCCTGGACCGGAAACAAGCATCCTGGGACCGGTTTCAGGGTATGTCACCCTTCTTCAGCCAGGCTAGCTTGAATCCAGTGGCACAGTGAGCAAGGGACCCACGTCTGGGCATACCCATCCCACTTAGGGCGAAAAGTGTTACAGCAAACAAATGATGGATGGAATGCTGACAATGCAAACATTCTCCCCCAGTCAAAAGATCTGGGTTAAATCCATTGTTCTTTTGACCACTGTGCCACCCCAGTTTGGACCCAGCCATATGCAAATCAGTCTTGACCCTGTGCCCCAAGGGAACAGTCCAGACCAAACTACCAGGCCCGGTCCTCCCGGGACCGGAAACAAGCATGCAGGGACTGGTTTCAGGGTATGTCACCCTTCATCAGCCAGGCTAGCTTGAATCCAGTGGCACAGTGAGCAAGGGATCCACGTCTGGGCATAACCATCCCACCTAGGGCGAAAAGTGTTACAGCAAACAAATTATGGACAGAATGCTGACAATGCAAACATTCTCCCCCAGTCAAAAGATCTATGTTAAATCCATTGTTCTTTTGCCCACTATGCCAACCCAGTTTGGAAAAGACCCAAACGTGGGTCCCATGATCTCCATGCAACTGGAATCAATCTATCCTGGCTGAAGAGTGGTGAAACCCCGAAACCAGTCGTAAGATGCTTGTTTCCAGTCCAGGGACGGCCTGGCTTGGCAGTTCGGGCTGGACTGTTCCCATGAGGCACAGGGTCAAGACTGAATTGCATATGGCTGGGTTCAAACTGGAATGGCATGGTGAGCAAAAAAAACAATGGATTTAGGACCAGATCTCTGTACTGGGGTGAATGTATGACATTGTTCTGCATTCTGTCCATGAACTGTTGTTTTTGCATTTGTCAACCAGAGTGGACCAGAAACCTACCTCAAACTTAACAGGCTCAAAACCAAATTCTTCCTAATTTCCCCACTACAAGGACACAGCGACAATGAAGATTTGATGAAACACCCAACTGCCTATAACTGCACACCACACATCATAGATTGCACAAGATATCTGGGAATAAAACTTGAAAAGAATCTTGCCATGCAGGAACACCTCAGCACAGCCACCAAAGGTGCAAACTATCATATGAACATTCTTAGAAAACTAAAACCCTTCCTCCCCACCGATGACCTCAAATCAGCCGTGCAGCTATGAGAATACAACCTTTTGTAGTTTACCGAAATCCTGACTCACTCCACTAAGAGATTTCCTCAAAACTGCAAGACTTGTCACCAGCTCCAAAAAGAACAACCACATCACCCCTGATCTAAAGGTACTAAAATGGCTCCCTTATGAGGAAAGAACACAGCTAAAAATTGCTTGCATGACATACAAAGCCTTGCACTTGAACATGCCAAGGTATCTAGGAGATAAACTGGAATTACCAAGCAGTGGTAGAATGTCGAGAAGCACCAGCACCTTGATACTGAAATCTCAAAAATTTCAGAAAAAGAAAACTTACAACCGTACTTTATCCAGGCTAGCACATAGGATCTGGAATACCCTTCCCGCAGAAATCAGAATGAACCCTGGAAGCACTTCCTTCAAAAAAAGAAGTCAAACTGCTTTTAATGAACAAAACTTTACCCTGATCCGGACACTTGATTTAGCTGAATACTAATCAGATGCTAATGCTAATTCTAATTCCTAACTATAACGTCTCTGTAACCTTTGGTTTTTTCAGTGAATTTCAATGATTTTTTAAGTAGCAATGGTGTTTGTAGAATGGTGGGGAAGGGAGAGGTGCACTAACCAGCTCTCAGGAATCCCACTGTGTAAGACTTACAGAAAGTACCAGGAGGGCTTCTTGGTCCCCAAGGTTCCTTAGCATCCAAGAAACCTCTTAGGAAATTCACTGTGTGGGACTTGCTGGAGATAACAGGAGGGGTAGTTGGCCCCCCAAAGACTCTCAATAGCCAAGGGAACTTTATCCATAAAAAGTAGTGTGCCAGGAGGCATGCTTGCAGAGAGGTGTTGAGAGGACGTCCTTTATGATTGCTCGGGTAGTGCCTGTGTGATTCTATGAGGGGAATTGCCAAGGACATACTGCGAATATCGGATGTTTTTGACCAGTGTAAAACACATATATAGACATATTTTACATAAAGTTTCAGTGTTGCTAGTTAGTAAGATACTAATTTAACTTTCCCCTTTGTATTTATTTGTCAAAATATCTGCATCAAAAATGTACATTTCTTCTTCACTGGAGGTTGCAATGACATCAGTAGTCACAAATACAAATGTAAAACAGATATATAAACATATTTTATACAAATTTTGAGTTTAGATGTTTTGTAATCTAGGGGCACACGCATTAAGCAACTTTGCGATCGCAAACAGAGCGATTCACAATAATCAGCACTTTGCGATTGCAAAATGGCCTTGTGCTATGCATGGACGTTTTTGGATTCACAATTTAGGTGATCACAATAACTTGCGATTCCCTAATGCACATGCAAGAAGCCTTTCTTAAATGCGAACTGTGTATTTAGGAAACGCTAATTAACATCAATTTGAAGTTGATGTTAACCATCTGTATACTTTGAAAAATGCACTAAACTGAATTTTTCAAAGTGTCATGTGGCACACACATGCCTCCAGGGCATGTGTGTGACTTATATTAGCAACATTTTTTGTTAGGGATTTCTCTCCGTGCACCCATGCCTTTGCATTACCTAATTTGCGATTACCAATTAGGTAATCACAATTTAGGCTATGCATGACCATTTCCAACTTTGGGCCTTGAAGGAAAGAATGAAGTCATAATGGCAAATAGCGATTTCTTAGTTGGGATTGTGAATTTTAAGGAATCGCAATTAGAGAATCGCTATTTGCACCCTGTTTTGATGCATTGCATTTTGCAATTACCAAATAGCGATTTCTTAAAAATCGCTATTTGGTAATTGCAAAAATTAAGTTTGATGCAGTGCCCCATAATTGTTTAACTTTATTTTAACAACCCATTTAACAACTACAACAATTTGAAAAAATAACTTTCAACACCTGAACTCGCGAACAGAACATAACTACAAAACACTCATCAAACTACTCATTCTTACCCAAACTTAACAGTAATGAAAAACTGCTCCAAAAGAAGTGCAATGCACACTCTGTGAAAACACCCACTCTTGAGGGATAAACAAAAATTATTCATGTGGGATGACATCCATGTTCTATCATTTTAAAACCGAACATAGAAAACGTCTCCAACCATAAAAACAACAAAACATATTTACAACATTGCGAAACCAAAAAAAAAAATATTTTAAAACAAAAAAGAAAATCATGTCACCGGGAAATAAAGGAATATCATTGGATAATGCACTTTTCAACTAAAGCAATAAGAGCACGCCCATTTATCTACCTATCTTGAACATTCTTAAAGAGATCATATTGAGCAGATTTGCGCAATGCACAATGTGTCACAAGACATTGTCAAGGGAAACTAATAAAAATATTTTTCTGGACTATGTCCATGTTTTACCATCTAAAAACATACCATAGCAATAGTGTCAAAGCAGCAAGAAGACAACACAAAGCTGAAGGACCCTGAAATTCAATACAAGCCACAACAACACTGGGGCAGAGAGTCCCTTCAGAGGTCCAATCTCAAATTCCAAATTTGGCTCCAAAGTTGTCCCGGATGGCATCATACTGCATGGATTGTGGAGTTGTAGTGAGTGCTGGAGAGCAGTCCATAAGAGCCCTTTGCAATGCTGCAAAGAATCATAAATGTTGATTTATTTTATTTGTTTGGCCCTTCATAGATTTCCTACATTAGCAGGCATGTTATTGTCTTACAAAATGGATATCTAATATTTATATGTGTTGTTCATTTTATAATCTTCTACTTTGTTGTAACAATACTTACATATAACTTGCCATAGGGACAAGCCAAAGCATGTCTCTACAAATATTTACACAGCTAACTTTTGCTAGTTATCACTATTTACTTTTTAAACAGAAGACAACATATCCAAAAATATTCTCGTTTTTTTAGACCACACTGTGTTACATTTTGTAATCTCTTCTGCAAAACTATCAGCTGTAATATCTACGTCCTGTTCTACAACTCCTTCTCTTAACAACTCTTCTTTTCCATAGAATCCTGCTGAGGACCAAAGAAACGAAACTGCATATCATCACAAACCTTTTCTACATTTGCCACAATACCATGCAAAAAAGCTCTATTCAGAATATGCAATGTTACATCGCATGCGCTACAACGCATGCAATTACAACACGGTCGTTACAACGACCGCGTTGTTACAATGCAAACCATTACATCGCAAGTCAGTTCTATGACTTGCTCTAGGGGGTGCACTGGAATTAGAAATAGTATAATTTACTATTCCAACTCCAGTGTGTGCAACAGTAGGGAGAGTGTTGGAATTGTAAATTATACTATTCCTTAATTTAGCAAACCCCCTACAGCAAGTTGTAGAAACAACTTGCAATGTAATAGCTTGTGTTGTCACAACGCGGTGTAACAACTGCATTGTAATCACATGCGTTGTAGCGCAGCCCATGTATACGCTGTTTCCCTTCTATTCATTTCTCCTAAACATAAAGCAGGAGTTTTAACATAGGACAGCATCCTAACTAAAGTTTACATTGTTGAGTGGTGTACAACTAACATCCTGAAATGATGAAAGGTACTTTGGCACATTCTTTTTGATAAACAAGCTAGTGAGTGCCCCTGCAATTTTGTATGCTTTCTAATCTAAACCTTGTAAAGTACTTATTATGTGTTTTAAACTTCACCTTGGAAAGCTACGTAGAAATTTTCCTAATATATCAACGGATTGCTGTCAGACACTGCAAACACTACTACAATTCCATTTCTGTTCAGGTGTCTGACTCAGCCTTCCTTGTACCTGCTCTCCAATAAGTTGTTTCTACATTTGTAGATTTTCAAAACATAAGGGAGTTACCCGATTCAGAGAGAAGGGACAGGGTATATGCAAAATCAACACTAACTAATTCTCTTTACACTTACAATGTTTACTACCATGAGAGATGTTGTTTACAAAACGGTAGTAAAAAGGACCAACCGGATCTCTATTCTCGGATTGTATGTGGAGGCCCCTATCTACATTTGTAGATACCATCACCTCTTTCATTACCAATAGAGTAAACTGATCTATTATCCTGAAGATAGCTTTCTTCAATAAAAAAGACTCTGTATTAGAACTATATGCATTCACCACAAAAACCGTACAAAAGTTAATTCCATTCATGAAACTTTTTTTTTCTGGTGCTTTTCTTAATGCACAACACAAATTTTTTAAGAGCCTTCATTATATCATAATCAAAATGAAAAGCTTCTTCTTCAAAGCAAAGGCCTTATCAACTACTTTGGTCTTTCTGTTTCAGTGCCTCGCTCCTTCCTCTATACTTCTTCATATTTCTCTGGTTAAGGTGTGTCTATCTTTGTTACATACTTTCCTGTTTTTGTTATATAGATTTTGCCCACTGTTATTCTTTCTAATAGTTTGAATTTTATTTTCATTTTTTTGTAATCATTAGAAATGTCCACATATATTTTTAAGTAATGGTTTTATTGTCTTACAAGTAGCTCTTTTTTCTTTCACCACTTTTTCTCCATTTTGCCACTTTTGTGTCTCAGTTTTGCATAAATACTGTAGTTAATTCTGTTCCTTTTTCCTCCAAGCTTTTGTAGGCATTATGTATGAATAATAGAAAAACATTTTTTATGTTATGTTACAGTTTTAAACCTACAAATCAACCTACCTACATAGCTACAAGCACTTACTTCAATGTACCAATCCCAACCAAAAATGCAAAACTTTATTTATCACTTACCATTGAATATTATAGCTCCCTCTCCTACAACACAGCTGCACCATATCCCAGTTCTCACTTACACATGCTAATAGACCACTTCATGCCTTTTGTACTAATTCTTTTAATGAAACATCAACCAAAGTGAAAAAGTACATACAGTGTCTCAATACTGTAAATCCGAAAACACAACATATGAGCTATTTCTGTGCATCTCTACCACTGTGTAACTGGTAGATTTAGTGTTTCAATACTTTTTAACTTAGTTGCGTCGGATTTAAATTTTGAGAAACACTGTGTATAAAAATCTACACATGAATCGGTAATATTCGTTATTACCGAATCGGTAATACCGATTCGGTAATAAGGAATCACCTTCCCATTCATTCCTATGGGCCTGGAGGCCCATAGGAATAAATGGGAAGCCATTCACTATTATCGATTCGGTAAATACCGAATCGGTAATAGGGGGAGCATAATCAAGGGTGGCAGGGTGTCACATTGACACCCTGTTGCACCCCTGAATCGTGCATGTGTTCACATGTGGCGCACATACATGCCCTAAGGGCATGTATGTCTGCCACATGGCACCTTGAAAAAAGCAAATTATTGCTTTTTTAAAGGTATTCGGTATTTACCACCAACTTGTAGTTGGTGGTAAATAACGAATCCTGAATGCAAAAATGCACTCATTTGAGTGCCTCCTACATAGCTTTTAAGGATTCGGTATTTTACCGGTTCCTTAAAATAAGGAATCGGTAAATTACCGAATCCTTAAAACCTGCCTCCTACATTAGAAAGGGCTAAATACCGGTCGGTAACGGGTAAATTACCGAGTTTCGGCCGTTACCGACCGGTATTTAGCTACCTACATATGGCCCTAAAAGTTGTAAAAACATGTTTTTTTGGTTGAGTACAAAAATACTAAATGGATAATTGGATAGGTGCAGAGATAGTGCCTAGGTGATTCTCCTAGAATAAAGGTAGTGCCTGCATGATTCCCTGAGTATGTAGGAATTACATCAGTGGTTCCATATCTGCATAGATAGTGCTAGTGTATTCACATAACTATATTGCTACAATCTGGAAAATTGGATGAACGCATGGATGTTGCCTGAGTAGTTATTTGAGTGTATAATTAGTGCCTGTGTGATCAGAAGAGTGTATGTGTAGTACTTCGGTGATTGAATAAGTTGAGATATTACACTTGATATATAATTGCATACATGCCTCTCTAAGATTATACATTGCTCTGTTACTCAGCATGCACATGGATCAGTAAATTTTTAAAACTGAAAGCAACAATTCTCACTTTTTTGAAAGCACAAAACCTTTTCTTTATGGCAACCTACATAATTTCACAAATAATGCTTGTGCCTTTAAAACACACATTCAGCATTACTCAAAGAAAAACTACATGCCATGTGAAGCCAGCACACAAATTCTCCAAAGACATTCTGCACCATTAACCTTTCCCAATGTTAAACAAAGCATGTTGAAAAAAATGCACCACCCACACTCTATACATGAAATTTTCAACAGTCTTGAAGAACATAGATCACCATTTAAACATATGTGTGATTTCACATTAGATATTCACCTTAAGGCCATCTTTCTAAAACTGTATAGTTGTCTGCATTTTTAAATGAACTCAACAGTCTCATTGTACTTATAACTATCTGCAACTAGAAAAGCCATATCTCACCATCGAAACATATGAAAACCGGTCATATAAGTTTAAAAACCCATTGACAAATACTTTCTAATATACACCTAACAAGTATTACAACTTTATAATTTATATACAGGCACAGCACATTTTCTTATGTTTTATTCATGACTACACTACTTCTATTCAATAACGTGACTAAAAGTACCTCAGTTACCAAAATGCAAATAACATTGATCTGTTTGTTCTGCACATGAGTCTTAGAGATTTAAAACATAGTAATTTTTAAAGGTATTGGCATTACTCATGGTAACTTTCAATAGTACTAATATCTTAAACACATACCCTTTGCCAAATACAGTTCATCTGGTATTTGTTTTTCACATCAGTGTGATACTCCTTTACTCAAACTCCCATATACATCTTCATTTCTAATGTACATTTTTTAAATAATTAAAAAGTTACATTCATACCAGTGAATTGAGTTTGTAGATCATACAAAGCAACCATAACATGTCGATCTCTTCAACTTTCCACTCTATGATCATGAGGAAGGCAGAAAATGAAATCATGTCTTTCATTTTAGACTATTCTATCTGCATTTATGAAAGGTTAGAATCTGTTAACCCCTACCGTCTCTCTCAAAACGAGGTTTGTTTCTGCATGTTTGCGATGATTTTATGATGGTCACGGAGTAATCATGAAAAGAAAATGGGAGTGTAAACCAATATTTAGCTTTCGTTTTTTTTTATTTAAATACTACACTACAGTTGATTACCTAGTCATGAGTTGGACATTAAAGTTTGCCTCTACTTAAATTGTGTCATAACTCTTCAACTTTAAAAACAAATTCTGTCTCTTTAACACCCTTACCCGCAATACACCCTTAGCTCAGTGTAACCTAGCATCCCAGTGGATCTAGTAGGTCACAAGTGCACAGCACATTCAAGAAGCAACATGCTACTTCCAAATAAGATACAGCAGGTGTACTTTACTCCACAGATTCCAAAGCATATCCATGTCTGTATTACATTTCTTTTTGTAAACAAAAGCCAATAATAGGACTTTTTGCTAAGGCATCCAACACACTACCTAATTTTATTCACTTTCATGCTGACAACGTCCAATAAAATATATACCTTTTTTTTCTTTAAAACACCTCCATTTTGACTGCTTTTCATTTGGAAAACTACCACATTCAGCTCCATCCTTCCTCTGACCGCTATTGCTCCTTCACTTCAAAATGCTTAGAGTATGGATAGTGGGCCCCAGCTATATGTATTGGGCTAAAGAGGCTGCAAAAAAGAGGTATTGACACCGACTTGGGTTTGCCAAATGCGAAGATAACTTGGTTTAGCCAGAGATGGTTCAATGTTTCATCAGTTGCTGGCTTTGGTTAAATCCACTGTGGTTTCCCAAGCTCCTCATCTCATGACTGTGCACTGAGGTGGCAATGACCTAGGCTCATTGACTGGTGTAGGGCTGGGAATCCTAATGAAAGAAACCTTTGCAGAACTGATATCACCTTTCCCTCACACTGTCTTGGTGTACTCTAATATATGCCAAAGACAGAAATGGATGCAATCAAATGACCTCTGAACACAGATTAACAAAGCCAGTAAACACATTAGAAAAACTGTTACCGCATTCCTCAGAGATCATCCCATCTGCTGTATCTATAACAACAATCTGCGTTTTAACATGAATGGAATTTATAGAAATGATAAAGTGCACTTTACAGACGAAGGCAACAGAGTGTTTCTAACCTGGAACTCTGCATCCAGTCTTATGTGTAGCTGTCATATACACACAATCAACACAAAGTCTCTTGACAGACCCACCCTAGTATGCAAAATATTGTAATTAGCCTTCAAAAGATCCTTTTTGTTTAGTTTTTGGGGATCTTCACAACAACGTTGCAATGTTTGCTGATACGTTGCGAGAACAGAAAACAAAAGCAGACATTCAACAGCCACCAGTACATTGTAAAAATAATACCAGGTTGTTTTGTGAAAGGTAATTTTGATGTCTCCTCAATACGTTTTGGGCCCTTGCCTGTTGCGGGTACTTGACCCACCCACGCGAGTGAGGTATCATTTGTATTAGGAGACCTCGGGGAATGCTGGGTGGTAGGAAATTTGTGGATCCACGTAGATTCCAGAACTTTCTCATACAGAAATTTGAGAAAAAAGTGATGTTTTCAGCTAAATTTGAGGTTTGCATGGCATTCTGGGTAACGGAACCTGGTGAGAGCCAGACAAGTCACCCCATCCTGGATTCCTCTGGGTGTCTAGTTTTCAAAAATGTATAGGTTTGCTAGGTTTCCCTAGCTGCCGGCAGAGCTAGGGTTCAAAATCTTCAGCTAGGCATTTTGTCAAAAGAGCATCCGTTTTCACTGTGAAAATGTGGCATGTTCATGTTGCATTTTGGCCTGTTTCCTGGCGCAGGCACTAGGCCTACCCACACAAGTAAGGTACTATTTTTCTTGGAAGACTTTGGGAAACGCGGAGTTGGTGGAATTTTGAGGATCCACGCAGATTCCAGAACTTTCCACCACAGAAATGTAAGGAAAATGTGTGTTTTTTTACAAAGTTTTAGGTTTGCAAGGGATTCTGGGTAACAGAACCTAGTGAGAGCCACACAGGTCACCCCCATCCTGAATTTCCCTCAGTGTCTAGGTTTCAAAAATATATAGGTTTGCTATGTTTCCCTAGGTGCCGGCTGTGCTAGGACCCAAAATTCACAGGTAGGCACATTCCCAAAAAAAAGTCAGTGCCTTGTGGGTATTCTGCCGCCCTGAGGAGGAGGGAAATCATGGGCTATTGCCCTGATATACCCCCGAGGGTGAACAGAAAGACTGTGGCTATTCTTTTGGGGAGATGGGGCATTGGGATGACCATTTTGGTCAGTCCCCACCCCTGCGTATAAAAAAGCCAGCACATTTGATGGGGCATAGTGGGCTTTTTGCCCCCCCGGGGGCAGACCAGGGGCTACTGCCCCCTTCTGCCTCTTGGGAGGGGCAAAAAGACGTGTGGCATCTTTTTTGGGGAGGGTGGGGGCATTGGCATGTCCATTCTTGGCAGCCCCCACCCCGAACTTTATAGGTGCTATTGCCCCATCTGCCTCCCAGGGGGGTGCAGAAAGACTGTAGCATTTTTTATTTAGGGTGGCATTGACATGCCCATTCATGGCAGCCCCCACCCCTACCTATATTTAAAAAAAAAATCCCTGGTGCTTAGTGGGCTTTCTGCCCCCGGGGGGCAGATCAGGGGCTATTGCCCCCATCTGCCTCCTGGGGGCAGAAAGTCTTTTGTTTTCTTTGGGGGTTGGGTGGGGGCATTTGCATGCCCATTCCGGGCAGCCCCCATCCCAGGCCTATAAAAAAAAGAATCCCAGGCATCTAGGGTGCTTTCTGTCCCCCCGATGGGGCAGATTGAGGGCTACTGCCCCCATGTGCTCCCAGGGTGGCAGAAAGACTGGAATTTTGTGGGGGGGCATTGGCATGCCCTTATTGGGCAACCCCACCCCTAAATTCATTGGGGGAAAAAAACTGGTGTCTAGTGGGCTTCCCAGGGGGGGCAGAAATACTGTACCTTTGCTGTGGGGGGTAGGGACATTGGCATGCCCATATTGGGCAGCCCCAACCCCTAATTATATATATTTTTTTAAATTCCTGGTATCTAGTGGGCTTTCTGTCCCCCTGGAGGGCAGATTGGGTGCTTCTGCCCTCATCTTCCCCCCAGGGGGGGCAGAAAGACTGTTATTTTGTGGCCAGGGTGATGGGGGCATTGGCATGTCCATATTGGGCAGCTCCCACCCCTAATTAAAATGTAAACAAAAATCCCTGGTATCCAGTGGGCTTTCTGCCCTCAGGGGGCAGATTAAGGGCTACTGCCCCATCTGCCCCCCAGGGGGGCAGAAAGACAAAAAATTCCCATTTTCATACGACGGAGCAAAGGCCCTTGCCCAAGGGGCCACTCCCCCCCTCCCTGGTGCCTAGTGGGGGGGTTCCTGCTTGGGATTCGCCCTCCTGGGGCGATCCCCAAGCAGGGATCCACCGGGAAGGGGTACCATTGGAAAGGGGAGATTCTCCCCTTGTTGTGTGTCGATTTAGATACCGTATATAGGTTTCCCAAATTATGTCCTTATATAGGCACAATTCGCATTGCCCATATTTAGGCATAGAAATCCTACCCTTATTTAGACATTATCCATGCTAACCAAATACAGGCATGGCCACCTACAGCCGTTCATCTACGTCACAACAAGTTCTTGGAAAACCAGACTCTTAAGCCTTTAGGACTTCCCCTTGCTTGGATATTGATTTCTCCAAGAACTCATTTATTATGCATGAACATATATATTCCTTAGGGGTTCATTCATGACCTTCTTCTGCCCGACTTATACGTCAATACTGGCATTCCTAAACACCTTCAAGGTATAAATATACCTTCACTTGCCATGGTAAACCACGGTTCGGCAGCCTACTTGCACGACGTGGCTCGCCACGGCAAGTTCGGAAGGAAGTGAAGTCCCTGCCTGACACACTGATGAGAAGCTGTCATCCTCCTCACAGAGAATCCATCTCCAGTGTTTCTGACTCCCCTTGCGGGGTGTTAAAGATCGAGACTCGGAAAGAGATTCCAACCTCACTCATTCTATGGTATGGAGCGGACTAGAACCTGGAGGGACTTTTGGCAAATTTGGGCAAATCTTGGCAACTATAGCCAAAAACTAGACTATAGACAAACAGCACCTACTTCTCACCTCGTACTACACTTAGGTTAGGTACACTGGGTTAGAACTAATTAGAAGCATCAGATGAGTATTAACATTTTATCCTGTGTTATTTATGTATGTATTTTCATGAATATCTGTCATAGCTATAAACCATGCTATTGCAGTATTATTTTATCTTACTGCTAACGCTGTACGTATTATACTTTGCATTCTGTCTTACGATTATAGCAGTTCATTTCTCTTGCACGAGAAATAAGACTGTTCAATAAATCCTTTTTATTGAAACGCCCGTCTATCTATTTCTGTGTAACTCTGTAGAAACGAAGCATGTATGATTGACTGAGTGAAACTATTATCTATTGTTTCCACGATTCTGAGATTGTTCCGATTCTAAGGGAAACAAAGTTGTCATGTTCATGCGGTTGTCAGAAACGAATTGCTTAATGTTTATTCGAGAAGTTTCTAGTGACCTCTGAGTTAGCTGGCGCACACATGTAATTACGTTTAATGTACTCGATAGAGACATATTGACCTCAGTCCTACGTCAAAACTATAGTGTATATTATTCCAATGCGCAGAGCCTATCAGGATTATAGGAACTACACTACACCCTTTCCAACAATACCTCTCCTGACTTTCTACGTGCCCAGTCCCCTGAGCACGTAGAAAGGGAAACTGAAATGAGCCTCTTGGCTCATTTCAGATTCGGTTACACTGAAATGACGTCAGCGCGACGTGCGCGCTAATCGTCATTTCCGGAAATCCAGAGGGGGCTCAGGAGCTGGGGAAGCTCTTTAGCTCTTGAGGCTCCTGGGGGGTAAAGGGAATCCCTCTGGTGCCCGCACCAGAGGAATTCCAGTGCCATGGCGTTGGACGCGCAGGTACCATCCGACGCACAGGAGCACTGATGCTTCGGACGGCTCCCACGCGTCCGACGCATCGAAAGGGTTATCTATAACTACCTAATGGCAACTGCCAGTAGGTTTTATATATATATATATGTTCACTGAAAAAACTAAAGTTATAGGGATGTTATAGGTAGGAAAAAGAATAAAAAATTGCTTATAAATTCAAGGAAAAAAACAAAGGTTACAGGAATGTTGTAGTTATGCTCAAATTTCACTGGTACAAAACCACCATAATTCAGCAGTTATAGTTACCTGAGCTAACAATAACTTATGTCCCCGCAATGCACTGCTTATGACCTCGCATATCACTCATGCCATGGTCAGTGACATCACTGATGAAATCACCATTGACATCTTAAATGACATCACTGATGGCATCTCTGATTACATCATCCATTGAGCGTAGGTGTTTCGTAAATGTTTCTGAGACTTAAAGATATATATAAAGCTACGGCATAAGTTAAATTACTATTCTTTCTGTACTAGTAATTAGTCATACTATTTTTACATATGTGTAGGAAAGTGTCTCTTCTGACATGGTTAGCCCACAATTTTTGCTTGATGCCTGATGTGATTTCGAACTGTAAGTGCATTGGGTCCCTGCTAATCAGGTTCCCACTTCCAGTTCTCTTTCCCAAAACTGGACCATGATTGGCACAAATTCAATCACCCCTGTAAGTCCATAGTAAATGGTACACCTGGTACATAGGGCATGGGTACTGAAGAGGGTCCACTGATGCTGCAGCACAAATTGTGCCATCCCAACGACATTGCAGGCTGCATGTCTTGGTGCAGGAAAAACCAAAGAGTCCATGTGGTACACATCCCAGTGTGCCATGACCACATATACGGCATGAAGTATTGGTAAGCCACCCATACAGCAGGCTTTACAACCTAAACCCAGGGTTCACTATACCCCATGTTTAGACATATCTGCATGAGCAGATATGACCCTGCAATATCAGAGCCATTCTTAGATATTGTAAGTGCACAGGAAAGCCAAAGGAAGTAAATGGGCTAGATACTTGCCATTACGTGTTTCCTAGCCACATTATGGCTTCACTGTACCCTAAGATGTTTGGTACCAAACATTTTATCTGAATAAATCCTCACTGATGCCATTGTTGAATATATTTATAAGTGCACACAGGAGACCCTGTATAGGGTCCCCTCAAAACCTAACAAGCACTGTTGTGGACTATGACCAGTCATACCCATCCTGACACCACCAGACATGTTTATGAACTTATAGGCCTCAGAAGCCTGAATCAAACCCTGATCTGGGCAGAGTTGCTTTATACCTCACCCAGAACAGAATGGTCTCCCATAGTGAGAAGCTGCAACGGTGGTGCCACCTTTGAAGTGCAACCCAGGCAACCCAGGCTTCCGCAGATAGTGGGGGAAGCCAACCCACCATCCTGCTCCACATTTGGAAGGAGAACAGGCAGGAAAATTAGTTAGATCCACATTCAGACAGCACCGCCGCTAAGGTGTGGCAGACAATGTAGACACTACTTGATATGGTGTGAAAATAACCTATGAGGGCTAGGAGTCCCCCATCCCACAGGAAGTTGTCACTTATAGGTTGTAGACACCCTAAAGGTTAGTAGCCCCTTGTCTACTACCTGTCTCCCCCTTTAATGTTCCAAAATGTAGTATTTAGGTGGCATCCCTGGACCTTGAACCTTAGATTCAATGGGCAAGAAGAAGATACGGACAAAGAAAGCTTCTGCCCGAGAACTGGATGCCAAACATTGCCTGCTGTCTCAAGGACTCAAAAATTGTGGTTGTGCTATTATGTCCTGCTACTGGGAGGACTCCAAGAACCCCAGAACCCTTGCAGCATTTGTGAAGTCATCAGAGAAACTCCCTAGGAGTAGAGGCTTGACACCCCAGTACCAGCAGGCATTGAACCACAGACTTTGGTTTACTGACTTGCTACTCCCCAGAAATTCTAATGCAGCATCTGGACCAAAGGTGGTACACCAACTCTGAAGGTTCAGATCTGTCCCTCCACCAAGGATACGGACACCAGGACCTAACGAAGCTTTGCAGCACCAATACTTGGTGTACCAGACCTTATAGAAACTGCACCAAGACAACGAGTCTCCTACAGACTTCAACAGCCCAGGAAGCAAGCACCTATCAAGGGAAGTCAAGGGCCCTGAGACCCGCATTGCAGAGGTCCCAACTGTCCCAAAATCACCTCTCCAAGTTGCCTGCTCCAGACCGCAAGGACATCTTGACGCATGCTGAGCGACTGAACTTTCTGCTCTGCACCCGGCCCTACCAGCCCCGGTAACGATGATTCAGCTGTGATATTGTGGTCTTGAGAGCCTGGAATCCTGCTCCCTCTAGTGGGCCCCTGCGAACTTACCTGTAAGTCTCCTTGTGCAGTGTGTTTTCAAGAGGCCCCCTCACCTGTAGCGCATCAGCTACCAACAACCTCAGCACCCTGCTCCCGGCTGAATCCGAGACGCTCCTGAAAAGATCCTGTCGGAACATTGGACCTGACTGTCCTAATTTCCAAAATCCTCGAGGTGACCCTTGATAGTCAACTGTATGATTTGATGTGCATTTTGTGTTTCCTTATTGACTTAAGTGGTGCATAATTGTGCACAAAAGTGATCTATTTTGCAAACTATAAAAAAAATATAACTTTTAAAGTACTTACTGTAGTACGAAGTTCTTGGTTTGAAACCTTATATAAAAATTATTCTTATTTTTGGAAATTGGTCTTGGATTTATTCTTGAGAGTGTGTATTATTTATTGCCTCTGTGATTATACCAAATGCTTAGCACTACCCTCTGATAAGCCTAACTCAACCACTCTACCACAAATAGAGGATTAGTATTATCTACTTTTGCCTCTCTAAACCAATAAGGGACTCACTGGACTCTCTGCACAGTATACTCCATTATAGTACAGTGTATAGAGAGCCAGCTTTCTACACATTTGGAACAGTGGTGGGGTCTATGACTTTGCGTTTGATGATACCACTCTGTCAATAAAAGACCACACAAATAAATCCAAAAATTGCCTTCAGCCAGTTATATTTTTCGATTGGTCTATTTGTCTACATTTTAAAATTAACTGTTAGGGCCTTGGTTAAGTACCTGTATCCACTTGTTCGAATTTTAGAAATCTTACTTTAGTTAGGAAAAGCAAGGTGTTAAGGTTTTTTATTTTAACTTTATAAAAAGATCCCAATTATAGTAAAAATAATGAGTGATACCTTATAACCAGGTTCAGGAGGTCGACCTGTTGCCTTACATGGATCTGTCCTATGCCAGGTGCAGGGCACGCTGTAAAGGTAATGGTATTAAGACTGGCTCTCTTGCTAACAAAGCAATGCCTAGAAGGCTTATAGCAGAATTTGAGAGAGACCATCCAGATCTAGTAGCTCAATCTGAAGATGAGACTACTGATGAAAATCCTTCTGAGGGGGTCGCTGAGTCTCACCACTCAGAAACAGATGAAGAGTCCTCAGAGGAGGAACTCATGTTGGAAAGGTTGGCTAGGAGATTGCACTTAGAAGCTCAACTCCTGGACATAGAAATACAATGAAAGGAGAGAGTCATAGGACCTATACCTGGTGGCAGCACTTTTGTAAATAGAGAGAGAGAAGATTCCTTTGACTCAAAACTCCCTAAAGGGATTTTGTCTAAATACTCAAATGGTGTTGACATTCCCCAATGGTTCACGGCTTTTGAAAAAGCCTGCCTAGCTAGGAATGCAGCCAGAAAAAAATGGGCTTCTCTCTTGTGGGAACCATTCTCAGGATATCCTGACATTGAATGAGAAAGGTGCTGATTTATATGATCTGATTAATTGTACCCTGATTGAGGGTGTGAGACTCACCACTGAAGAATACAGAAGACTCCAAAACCCAGAGTCAGACCTAGGTGGAAATTGTTAACTTTTCAGTGAAAACACTGGGTGGTTGGTTAACTGACAAAAAATGTGCATAACTATGAAGGGCTTTACAATTTAATTATGAAAGAACATCTGCTGAGTAATTGTTATAATGAGAAGTTACATCAGCACCTGGTAGACCTAGGTCCATCTTTTCCTCTACAGTTGGGGATGAAGGCAGACCACTGGGTCGAAACAAGGGTGACCAAAACTACCATTGGTGGGGCTGACCAAGAGGCCAAAAAAGGTACCACACGGGAAAGATGGTGAACAAAATGATATAAACAGAAATGAGTCTTCGGGTCCCCAAAAACCTGCACAGGAGTGTGAGCCCAGGAACATTTCGTAGCCCAATGGGTAAGAAATGGGATCACAAGAAGGCTTGGTGTCATAACTGTAAGGGCCTTGAACACCGGACTGGGAAACCTAGCTATAAAACCAAAAAGAATGCCACTAGCACACCTGCAGTAAATGCAGTAGTGAGTCTCTAGATGGGACCACGGGTGAGCTGTGACCATGTAAAGGTGCTTACTGAGGCAACTTTAGTCTCAAAGGGAGGGATGGATGTAGCTACTCTTTCTGTCTGGCCCAGTACCTGGAGAGATACAGAAAAGAACCAAATATCAATGGGATTATGGTGGAAGCCATGAGAGGCACTGGTGCCAGTATCACCATGGTGACTGAGCAACAGGTGTTCTCCAATCAATATCTGCTTTGAGAGACCTATACAGTACTCAATGCTGACAATCAGGCTAAGGTGCATCCAATGGCATTGGTGTACTTAGATTGGGGAGGGATTTTGGGCCTCAAAAGGGTAGTGGTATCTTCTGCTATCCCTGTACAGTGTCTGCTTGGTAATGATTTGAAGTACTTAGTATGGGCTGACGTAGAAAAGAAAACCCATGCAGCAATGCTGGTAATACCTGAATTGGTGTGTATGAAAACTAGACCACAGTGTAGAACCCAGGGTGAAAAGGAAGTGTTAGAGCCTGAAATGATGGACCAACCGTACAAGAGAAGTGGCAAGGTGTCTAGGAAACCAGCTTCTATTTAGACACCAGATCAAGTCCCCTTTCCGCAGGGAGAAGACTTGCCAGCCCCAGAGGGAATTGAACCCCTGGGGTTTGGGCCTTACAAAGCAGAGCTTTTGGGCCCAGGGGTACCCTCTGGGGGGGAAATCTGTGCCAGGGGCAGAGAACCAGTCCCACTCTTGAAAGCCTGAGGAAACAAGCTGATGATCAGGAAAAGGGAAGTGTCAGTGGTTCTGACAGGACCTATTGGGAGATAGGACTCCTTTACAATGATGCCAGAGTCCCTAAACCTGGTGCCACTAGGAGAGTGGTAGTGCCTCACCAGTTTAGATGATTTCTCCTAACATTAGCCCATGACATTCCTCCAGCTAGGTTTTTTCTCCAAGCCAAAACATGGAATAGGTTTGTGAACCACTTCTACTGGCCAGGAATGTCTCAGAAGGTGAATGATTTTTGTAACTCCTGTGTCACCTGTCAAGCTATTGGCAAGACTGGTAGTCACCAAAAAGCCCCCTTAATTCCACTTCCAGTGGTTGGGGTACCCTTTGAGAGGGTTGCAATTTACATTTTTGGTCCCCTTGACCTTCAAACAGCATCAGGAAAGTGATTTAGCCTGGTGGTAGTGGATCATGCCACCAGGTATCCTAAGGCAATTTCCCTAAGTACCGCCACTGCCCCTGCAGTGGCAACGGCCCTCCTTCATATCTTCACCAGGGTAGGGTTTATTAAGGAGGTAGTTTGAGACAGAGGTGAAACCTTATGTCTACATAATTAAAACACATGTGGACTGAGTGTGGAGTGACCTATAGGTCCACTGCCCCATACCATCTGCACATAAGCAGGCTTTTTGAAAGGTTTAAGAAGACCCCTAAAGGTATGATCTGTGGAGATGGGATGTTTTACTACCATGCCTGCTTTTTGATTACAGAGAGGTGCCACAGAAGGAGTAGGGTTTTACCCTTTTAAGCTTCTGTTTGGACACCCTGTAAGAGGACCAAGGAAGGATGAGAAAGACCTCTCAAATAACTTAAGCAGGATATTGTGGATTATGCTCACGTTTCAGGATGGCTGAGTACATGAAAACAGCCAATAAACCCTTGAGGCCAGCCAAGAGCTCCAAAAGCTCTGGTATGATCAAAAAGGCTGCCATGGTGGAGTTCCAACCAGGGCAGAAGGTGTGGGTTTTGGAGCATGTGGCACCTAGGGCCCTCCGTACAAAGGGACTGGGCCCTACCCTATGTTTGAAAGAAAAGGGGAGGTCACCTATTTGATTGACCTTGGCACCTGTTGAAATCTCCAAAGAGTGATAAACTGCCTGAAACCCTATAATGACAGGGCTGACATGACCATGCTCATGGTCACAGAAGAGGGTCATTAAGCAGAGAGTGAACCTCTCCCTTACCTCCTCTCTCACAACTCTAAAGATAGATTAGTTGAATAAGTGGTCTTGTCAGACACCCTCACTGACCAACAGCACCCTGATTGCATGCAAGTTCTACATAGTTTGCTGAGCTCATCTCCCTGACCAGTGGTCTAACTTGCTTGCATTTGATATGGACTCTGGTGGCAGCCTACCTGTCAAAAATAAAATATACGGGCAGTCTCAAGGAGAGCATTGAGGCTGCACTAAGCAGAACTAAGTAAGATGGTGGAATTGGTTTCTTTGAACCCACAGAGAGCCCCTGGGCCACCCAAGCTGCTTTAGTTGCCAAGCTTCATTCCCATGGTGGAAAGAAAGAAATCAGATGGCCTTTCCAGGTTCTTCCACTTAGACAGTGAAGACTCCCTAGGGAAAGGTTACTTTCATCCTTTTTCATTGGGGGCTGGGGGTTATGTTGGGAAACGCCTCTTCTGACATGGTTAGCCCCCAACATTTGCTTCATGCCTGAAGGGATTTCGAAGTGTAAGTGCACTGGGTCCCTGCTAACCAGGTTCCCAGAGCCAGATCTCTTCCTAAAACTGTACCATGATTGGCACACCTTCAGCCACCCCTGTACGTCGCTAGTAAATGGTACCACTGGTACCTAGGGAATTGGTATTGAAGAGGTTCCACTGGGGGTGCAGCACACATTGAGCCACCCCAAGGACTCCTCCACAAGACTATGCAAATTGCCATTGCAGGCTTCGTGCCTTGGTGCAGAGAAAGCCTAAGAGTCAACATGGCACATAGCCCTGTGTGTCAAGCCCTCATACAATGCATGAGTCACCCCTACCGCAGGCCTTACAGCCCTAAGGAAGGGTATACTATACACCTGTGGACATATCTGCCTGAGAAAATATGACCCTGCAATATCTGAACTATTATTAGATATTGTAAGTGCATAGAGAAGCCATAGACAGTACATGGGCTTACGAGTTTCCTAACCCCATGATGGTTTCAATATACCCTAAAAAGTTTGGTATTAAACATCTTGTCTAATAAATCCTCACTGACGCCATTGCTGGATTTATTGATAAATGCACACAGGAGACCCTTTAGAGGGTCATCCAAAAACCTACCAAGCACTGGTGTGGTCCCTGACTAGTCATAGTCAGCCTGCCATCACCAGACATGTATCTAACCTCATGGGATGAGAGCCTGCACTCTCAGAGGCCCCAACAAAGCCAGCTCTGGGCAGAGGTGCTTTATACCTCCTCCAGTCCAGAATGGTCTTCAAGAGCGGGATACTTCAAAGGCGGTGCCACCTTTAAAGTGCCAACCAGGCTTCCCCAAATAGTGAGGGATGCCAACCCCCCCCTGTCCTGCTCCACATTTGATGGGAGGACAGGTGGGAAAGCTAGTTAGATGAGGAGTATTCACATTCAGCCAGCATCAGCCTTAATGTGTGGCAGGTGACGTGAACCCCTCTCTTGAGAATCCACCATCTTGGGATGGTGAGAAAACAACCTACCAGGGCCAGGGTAGTGCCCCTTCACACAGGAAGTGGTCACTTAGAGGGTTTAGGCACCCTAAAGGTAGGTAGCCCATTGGCGGCTACCTGTCTCCCCCTGTAACGCCCCAAAAGTTTTTATTTAGATGGCCTCCCTGGACCTTGGACCTAGATTTGATGGACAAAAAGAAGACATGGACAAAGAATAGCAGCTGCCCGAGAACTGAGCCCTGGTGCAGAGAAAATTGGCCCAAACCTGCCTGCTGGTTCTATGACTCGACAATCATTGTTGTCTAGTCTCATCTCGTCCTGATCCTTTGAAGACTCCAAGAGCCCCAAAGCTACTCCAGTCTTTGAGAAGTGCCAAGAACCTCAATTGGAGTTAAGGTATCATGCCCCTGCACACCGCAGGCACCGATTCCACTAAACCCATTTTTTTGCCATGCTGCTCCCTGATGAGTATGATGCAGCACCCACACCAAAGAGGTACATCAGCTCCGGAGGGTCAGATCTGTCTCCCCACCAAGTTTGGAGACACCAGGACCTACCGGAGCCACACATTACCAACACCCAGGCTATTGGACCAACTTAAACAAACATGATGGACTCCAACTACCCCAGAAGTAAGCATCCATCCAGGTACATTGAGACCCCTGAGATCTACATTGTGAGGGACCCAGCTGTCCCTAAATCTCCTCTTCAAGATGCCTACTCCTGACTGCGAGGACTTCGCAACACACAGCACCCGGTTGACCTAATAGTCCTGCACCCGGCCCGACCAGCCCTGTGAACGATGGCCCAGCTGTGCTCTCATGGTCCTGAGAGCCTTGCAACCTCTTCACTCCAATGGGAACCACCGGACTTGCCTCCTGTGCAGTGTCTTTCCAGGTGCCCACCTTTGTCATAGCTCACCAGCTACCATCACCCTCAGCACACTGCTCCCGGCTGAATCCGGGACACTTCCGATCTTCCGCTGCTGAAACTTTTGACCAGGTCCTGCTATCAACCTAAAACGAGAAGGTGAACTTCTTGAAAACATTGCCTGTGTTTATATGCATTTTTCTGATTTTCCACTTTGACTTCTATGGTGCACAATTTTATACAAAAGTGTATATTTTCTGTACTCTTAAAAATCGTAACTCTGAATGTATTTACTGTAGATAGAAGTTCTTGGTCTTAAACATGACAAATTGTGAAAGGCCTATTGTTACCATGTGCAAGGCAATTTTATGAAGCTGCGCAAGCCCAGATAATTTGTATTTGGTCAACAAGGATCATTTGTACTGAAGTGGCCAATGAGTAAAGTGCAGGCAGCAACCAGCATGTGTAAGATGGGTTTATTTAGCTTCACAAATTCAGATGATTCCTGTTTGGCCAACAAGATTCTTTTATACTGAAGAGACCAGTCAGTCAAGTGGAGACAGCAATCTAATTGAGTTTAATACAGTGCATAATGCAATGTTGTGTGACATGATGATTTAGGCAAGTTCCATTGAGGAGCAACCAGTAGCTAAAGTTCAGACTGCACTTAGTTTAATTATGATAAAGCGCAAATGCGACAACATGAGGGGGGCCAGGCAAATTGTGAGAGCTAGCTGGTGCCATGTGCATGACGATTTTATTTAGCTTTGCAAGTCCAGATGATTCCTATTTGATCAACAAGGATCTTTTGTACTGGGAAGATCATTGAATAAAGTGAGGGCTGTGATCAAAATGTGCAAGACCGGTTTATTTAGCTTTGGAAGCTCTGATGATTTCTATTTAGGCAACACAATTCTTTTATACTTAAGAGACCGGCGAGTCAAGTGGAGACAGCGATTAAATTGAGTTTGATATGGTGTATGGTGCGATGCCACCTGACATAATGATTTTGACGAACTCTAATAAGGAGCAACCAGTAGCTAAAGTCAGACTGCACTCAGTTAAAGAATGTGAAAGTACAAATGTGACGACATGAGGCAAGTTGTTTTTTGCGTGCTCTAATAGTATGATTCTTTTGAAGTGCAAAAGGGTCTGCTGTGAATTGACCTGAATAGACTAAGTCTACACTGACCCTGCCACTGCGAGCCACACCCAGTGATGCTTCATAGGACTGACATGAATGGCACGGCTTAAAAGTGATGGAAGGTCAGGAAAATTTCCACTTTTAGCAGCCCACAGAGCTCCAGTTTAGTTCCTTAAGCACATCTCTAAAGAATTTCCTACATCAAGCCAATAGCTGCGAGTTGGGTCCACTCAGACATGCAGTAATGGCAGTGCTGCATTGTGTTATGTCCACGGGGGTGTAATATCGGTTTCAGCCAGTAGCACCTTAATCTTTTTAAGGCGGGGCAACACAAATCACATGCATCAGTGATTCCTTTTTGTAGTTACACAATCGGCGCTGTGATCTGAGGATTCAGTTAGATACCCAAATGTATGACCTTTTAAGGGAATTAGATAGCATCTCAGCCTCATGAGTACTTTTTTGAAGGTCAGTTTCATGTGACTGTATGGGTATAATACTTTCCTGTGTTCTTAATACAAAGTCGCACTTAAGTCAGCATGGGACTTTCGTGAAAACCTTTAGCTGTGGGGTCAGATTTTGTTCGAAGAGGTTCTGGGCTCCAAGGGATTCAATTGCGTTTCTCAGGTAGGGCTCCCATTGGAGTTTCTTTATCTTAAATTCCTTATCCTATCATTTCTCTGAGGGATCCTGAAGAGACATCCTTGATCTTTGCAAAGTATACCAAGAACAGGGCTTTCAGCATTTGTGATCATTTATAAAAGCCGAATTCCAGCCACATTTTGGATGACGGTGCAGCGTGAGGCAGGTTGAATAGTCGTCTATATTATGTTGTTATTTAGCTTTATAGCTGCATACACATGCAGTAACACACCCAGGAAGGGACAGATTCTCTTACTTAGATTTGTACAGAGGTACTGACAATCATAGTCAGCATTCTAGACAAGTAGCTGTCTTTAAACATGCATTGGGCCTGCTGCTGCAGAGACTATATGTGCAGTATTAATGCCAGGTTGAGTTAGAATTGACAACTGCTTAGCAAAGCCTAAACTTTCCATCTAGTAGATATAACTCACCCTTAATGTAGGGTAAACATAGGCCAGACGATAGGGCGTTATGACTTTAAAAGGTAAGACATTAGGTTTGACATTTGAGTGACTCACATGCGCACTTTCACACTCATGTGCCCAGCTAAACATCCAGTATCCCTGCCATACTGCAACTTACATACATGTTCGCAAAAGTACAGAGAAACTCACCCAACCAGCAGCCCCGGTCCATGCAGGTAACAGCAGTGGGGTGGTGGGGCCGCTTGCGGGGGGATTTCGAGTGGACGATGCCGAAGGGAACATTTATAATTTATTTAATTTTCCCTCTGCATCATCCCTCAAAATCCCCCCCACGTGGCCCCGTAACCCCACCACTGTTACCTGCATGGACGCGATTGCCAGCCAGTCAAACACGGACAGAGGCACTTGCACATTCAGTCGTATGACCATAGATAAAGTTATGTATCCAGCAGTGATAGAGTCAGTTGCACACACAATTATAAACCCCAATCCTACTAGTACAACCAGTATGTAATCTATACAGCCAGTTACATGCACACAGAGAGATCCATAGATTAAATTACCAAATGTAGTTTTTTGGCGTATTTCAAGTTTTTTCTGCAAACACTGTATAGGTAGGGTAATATATCTGATGCCTTTGGAGGATGTGTGTTGTTTGTTTTCATTTTTGGTATTGCTGATTTAATGCTGTTTTCTCCAGTGTTTACCATCAAGTGGACAGATTGAAAGAGTGGATCGATCGAGAACCGAAGCCATTTTCAAACACTACAGCATCCATCCTTCACATTCTAAAGAAGTAATTGGCGATGCTATTAAATTATTTCAAATGAAGCAAGCAAAAGGAGCTCCCATGAGTGTATGGGAGAAAAGTTTAGAAGCTCGCTCTTTTCCACAACTGCTCCCTACTGGAGAACATGGACACTTTGATGACTGTCCTGTAAAGAGACCAGCATCTGAATACCGGTCAACAAGATTATAATCAGAAGATCCAAGGTTTCTGCTGTATATTCCCTATATATTTCATCTCCTGTTTCAGAGTGACTTATCTGTACTTTCATATGCTGTTAGCCACATACTAAAGACAGGACTTCATCTACAAAATATCTCTTCATAGGAATTCATTGGCAAAGTTTATCGAAGGGATGAAAACTTGTAATATGCCTTAATAAATGTGATGGCATGTCAATGTGGCACCAACAAGTATTGGTGTCATGGTGAACTCAAATGTATGTTGAGAAATATAGAAGCACCTACTTGGTTTCTGACAGCTGGCTAACATTGTTCCTTGGATCCCACCAACGTTTGCAGGTATTTTAACCACAGATTTGAAGCTAGGTCGTTCATCTGCAACAAAAAGGAATCCTCTTCTTGGAGAAGTAATTTATTTCTTTTAACGAAAATAGTACCAAGCCAGAGGTGCTCCACTTATACACATGCTATTACGGATAAAGGATGCACCAAATTTGGGGCAGATAGTGATGAGGCTGTGTTCTCTTTCATCCTTTCATTGAACAGTATGTTACATGTACCATCCAAAAAGATGGTGGTGAAAACACCTTGAGACAAGTTTTACAGTTTCAAAGTCATAGATGTGAAAAATACTGCTGTCAAAAATACAGATGCAAAGGTAAATTTCATACAGGATTTTGTTTTGGATTCCCACAACCTGTCATTTCAAAAGGAAGAGGAAACAGCTTCTTGTGAGCAGTAAGACATAGAGTAACTCGGAAATCACCCAAAAACATGTGCAACCTGAGTTGAACAGAAGCTTCAGAATGATGTACATTTGTTTTATAAAGTGTGTGATTACCAGGCAGTGTCTTAGTGCTGGTGGTTAGCACATCAGATAGTACAGTATAGCGGGAGCGGGGCACTAAAGTTGACCAAATGATTCAGCAAATATTCATGTCTTCAACTGCTGCCTAAACTGCAGCAGAATGGGTTGGGAACGTAGAGTTAGTGGCAATGATTTCCAGAGTTTCCCAGCACAGAAGGAAAATGTCCTTCCACCCCATCTTGCTTTATTAATTCTGGGGACGGTAACCATTTTAGCTTAGCTGGATCTTAGGCGCCTACTGGGAGTGTACCAAGAGAACAATTTCTGAAAGTATGCTGGACCCATCAGATGAAGGAGTGTATGGAGCAGGCATAGGGCCTGATGTACGACCAAGAAAATAGCTCCTCGCAAATCGCGAGTTTGTTGCGACTCGCAATTTGCAAGCTATTTTCTATGTACAACACTGTATTTCACACTGTTAGCGATTCCCAATGTGGTCGCAAATTGAGAGGCTCATGAATATTAATGAGCCTCTCGCAATTTGCGATACCCATTGGGAATGGCATGCCGTCCTAGGTATGGTGGCCTGCTGGGCTCAGCAGACCACCATGTCCGGGACTGCTTTTAAATAAATTGTTTTTTTTTTAAATGCAGCCCGTTTTGCTTAAAGGAAAATGGGATGCATTTAAAAAAGAAAGAAATTAAATGTTTTTGTTTCATTTTTTAAGGGCAGGTAGTGGTCCCTGGGACCATTGCCTGCCCTTAAAAAATATTTTCCACTGCATTTGCAAAGGGGAAGGGGTCCCCTGGGGACCCATTTCCTTTTGCGCCCCATTACCATCCATTTGAAGAGGGTTGTAATATGCGAGTGTTTTACGACCGCAATTGTGGTTGCAAAACATTTGTACATGGGATTGTGCTCGGTATTAGGAAGGGAAAGCCCCTTCCTAATAGCGACCCGCAATTCCCTAAATAGCGAGTCGCAAATAAATTGCGACTCGCTATTTTGGAATGGTACATACCCTATTGGTTTTTGCGTGCGCAAACGGGTTCACAAACCCGTTTGTGCATGCAAAAACCATCGTAAAGCTGGCCCATAGTGCCTTAAAAATGAGCCTCTTCCTGACTGGGAGACAGTGCAAACTATACAATGATTGGGAGATGGAAGTAAACTTGGGAATTTTTAGAAGCATTCTAGCAGCTGCATTCTGTAGAGATCGAAGTTTTTTCACTAGATGCTTATGAGTGCCCAGGTGCAGGGCATTACAATAGTCAATCTTTGAGATAATACGTGTCACCATTACTGTCTTTTAAAAGTCCTAGGGAATGAATGGAAAGATCTTCTTAAGGACTCTAGGCACAAAAAGTTTATTTATGACTATAATTCGGTCATACTGAAAATGTGGAATGTGATCATGGATTTTCAGTTTATTGCAGACAATTCAATTGCTGCTGCTTGCTATGTAACATCATATAATACAAAATCAGAGAAGTCAGAGATGAAAGAGATGTGGGAGGAGATTTCTGCAAATAGGAGTCTCAGCAAGAAATTGTACAGCTTCAGCTTGAATATACTTTCCCATAGATAGATAGGATCCTATATGTGCTCTGATCAGTTAAGTTCAGCCAGTTTGTTCTCAAAGTCAAGAGGAATCATTTGGATATGCCTAGGCCTAGCCAGATCATGGAACAGAGTTTTGAAGTCTTTCCCAGAAATCCAATACTTAGCAGATTTGAGCCAGAAAGCACTGATATTGTCAAAACAAATATGTTGGATATGTACTATCTAAGAAGGAGTCCACATCCGGAAAACATGCGCCTCTATAAAGTACTTCAGTATTACAGATATAAAAGAAATGTAAAAGAAAACATAGAAGAAGAAAAGTACGAAGTATTTGGATATGATGGATGTTGGTCAAACAAGCAGAAGGAAATCCTTTTAACCATAGAAAACTCAGTTGCGAAACTCCGGACAAGAGAGAATTTTTCAATTTAGCAATTCTATAACTCTTCAAGCCTTAGCAAGCTGAAACAGAATTACCTGAAGACTATGAATGCTATGAAGATTCTTTCAATGCTATTAAAGACAGTATTCAGTCTTTCCTATCTACTTTAAAATGGTAAACGATGAGATTGAACAAGAAGACACCATCACTGCTGAAATAGCTAGAGAAAGTTTGCAAAGTAGCCAAAGTGTGGGTCCAATAAGTCAATATCGACTTGGACAACCAATTATTCAAAATGAAGCAGCAATAGCCATGAATGAAGGGGAAACTGCAATGGAATAAAAACGTAAAAAAGATTATGTTCTACACTGTAACATTTACTCCAATATTTACACAATGACCAAACATTCAGTTTCAGGCATTCTAGATCTTTTGGAGATATGTAGTGGATCAGTAATATGTAATCTCAACATTCAACAAGACGCACAAGAATTTATAATGGTTATGCTTACAGTTTTAGAACACAAAAAAGTTAATATTGATGACTTATTCGGACTAAGTTACAAATGGGACAATGCTCATTTACATCTACCACTGAAATAAATGCTGAACAATTCCTGTACTTAACTTTACCAGATTACAAAACAGTGTCATTTGAAGGAATAATTAAAACAGCAAACCAAAATATGAACTGCACCAAATTGTAGAGCAGAGGTTATGTATACGTTGCAAATATAAAGAAGTGGAAAATAACCTATATTAATGCTGCAACGATGTAGAGCAGATGGATCTAAATTGGAAACAGAAATTATGGACTTCAAAGCAAGACAAATATCAATTTTTGGAAGAACTTACACAACAGTGGCTATCATCTTTCATGAAGGACTTAATATAACATCTGGACACTACACTGTCTATTTAAATTGTGGATAGACGGAGTGCAATGTAAATTCAAACCTAAACTGCTGTGCAACCTGTAAAATTCATACCTCTGTTTCTTCAACCAAAGTTCTAAGGACCTCATTTGGTTTCCTGGAGGTAATATCCCTAAAAAGTAGTCTACAAAACAGCACTTGTTTTATCTTTTGCAACGGAGTACATATAACATGTATATATAACATTGTCTAACTAGACTATAAGATTTGACAAGCAAAAGGAAATTATAGCAATCTTTAATTGAAACCAAAAATACCTTTGGTAATACTAAATTGTTAAGTTTTCTTCCTTCAACTAAAGTTGTAGGTACTGTTTCTCCCCCCCAAAAAAATCTTTATAGTACTGTACCTGGTAGTATAATAATAGAAAATGTTTTCATTTTTTTTTAGAACATGTGTGTAGTATAAGAATACAAGTGAAATAAAAGAAGAAAAAAAAGCGGGTGACATAGGGGGCAATCAAAGTAAAAACAACAATTCCAAGTCCAACCTTGGTAAAATAAGCAAGCCAAGAAAAAAGACAATAAATCATAAATAAATGATAAATCAATGAGTGAAGGAGATGACTGTTCAAACACTAAAACAAAATGGACTGTGCAGGATGGTGCTGAGGAGCAGCCAACTCCACCAGCCACCCCCAAACTGGATCCCAAATCCGGCCTAATTGTTTCCTCGAATGGTCATTCTCAATTAGCACATTTTTCAGTCGACTTACATTCAAGAATTCCTGCCACCAAATCTATGGATCAGGGGCCCGCTGGAAAGCAAAATGTTGCCATCACCAGTCTAGGTAACGTAATAGCGTAAAAATATAACCCAAATAGACAGACCGGTACAACTTGTGTATGTACCAGCATGATCAGCTTTGGATCAGCAATGATCCACTCCTAATTTACCAAAGAAAAACTCCCAAAGGAGATTTAATACTGGACAAGATGCAAATACATGAACAGAGTTCGCCCAGTGTGTTCACAGTGAAAGCAATGACTATCCAGCCGGAGCTTCATAGTATAAACACAGTGTGAAGTGTAATACCAGTCATTAATACATTTGAGATGGTGAACCTTAATACTAGAAACATTCAGAGCTGAATGTAACAACATATTGCTATTCCTATGATCCGCATATGTAACTTCCCTGCTGAGCCGAATTCTCCACTTATAAAACCTTTTCTAAAACACCTCATCAATCTTCTGATAAGATGGCAGATAAACTACAGTCACTGATATTCTCCAACACTCACCTATACTGCCTTCGCCCATATACCACTGACACATCCATTTACTCACCATCACAGCCATGGACACTTAGTCACTTATACAGCCCTTCTCTTATACCCTCACTAACCCATAAACCCATTGACTCATCCATGCAGACAGTCACACACCCTCTCACCCATCCACACTCATACACCCATACAGGTACTCAGACAACCAATAATTCACCCAAACACCCTCACATGTAGCCACTCACCAACCCATACAGCCACTTCGACACAAACTGGCAGACAGATACAGACATTCAGACAACCTAGTCAGTGATCCATCCATTCACTGTGACACCAAATCAAATCACTCACTTACACAGTCAGTCATGCACCTACTGATTCATCGATACCTGCACTCATACACCCACTGATTCATCAATACACTTTGGCATATATATATTAAACACTCATAATCTTTTTTTAAACACTCACAGTCACTGGATGATGTCATTAGTGATGTCATTTGAGATGTCATCAGTGATGTCATGAATGATGTAATATGTGAGGCCATAAGAAGTGCAGTGCGGTGTCGCGAGTTATAGTTAGCTCAGCTGACTAGGTGTGTGAGCGGCTGTATAGGTCTGTTATTGAGTGTGTAGCTGAGTCGACCTCATTTGGAAATAATATAGATAACTTGGGTCACATGACAGACCCTTAGGAGCCCACATAGAAGGATTCTAGCTTTGAGGTTTTTGTCTCCTTGGGGTCTAACTGTACTTTATAGGGCTGCATTTTATAAATTGATGTACTATGTTGGAAATCGATTAATATATGTACTTTTGCATGAAATGTGATCGGATTGATTATGTTTTTTATGTATTCAAAGAATATCATGGCACTGTGCACTTTTATCGTTCATCAAACTGAAATAAAGTTAATATTTATCGAGTGTGTAATGTCTGGGTAATTATGTAAGTGCATGAGTAGTGCATTGGTGATTGTATGATTGCTTAAGTAGTGCCTGTATGATTCTATGAGTGCAATTGCTAAGAACACACTGCAATACACGTGTTTTTGACAAACTGTAAAACACATATATAGACATAATTTACATAAGGTTTCAGTGTAGACATTGAGTAAGATACTCATTTAACTTCCCCCTTTCCATTCATTTGTCGAAATAACTAAATCAAAAAAGCATTTTGCTTTATCACAGAAATACCAGATATCTCAATGACATCAGCAGTCACAAATACAAATGACAAAGTTTAAAACTGATATATAGATATATTTTACACAAAGTTTGAGTCTAGCTGTTTAGTAACATATTGGTTTAACCATACTTTAACAACACATTTTTAAAAAACAACAGTTTCAAAACATAACTTTCAACTTCTGAACTCACAAATAGAACATTACTACCAAACACCCATCAAACTACCCATAATTACCCAAACTCATGGGGAATTAAAAACTGCTTCAAAACTAGTGCAATGCACAATCTGCGAACATCACATGACCTGGAAAGTAAGGAATATCATTGTACAATATACTTTTCATTAACATGAATAGGAAGTATACACCCACTCCACCTTCCTGAATCTTTGTTTCCAAAACTTTTTGTGAGCAGCTGGTAGATTTTGGCTGGAGAATTTTTGGGGACTTTTTGTGTACCAAAAATGGTAACACAGCAAGCAGATGGGGATCAGCTACAAGAACAGCAGGAACAGGAATTGGAGGAGGTTGACACAGAAGATATTGAAGATGAGGGGGCCTTCCTAGAAGGGCAAGTTTGGCTTGGGATCTTTTTAAAATCTCATCTGGGGAATAAAAAACTGCTGCAAAACTAGTGCAATGCACAATCTGTGACAAGACCCACTCTAGAGGGACACACAAAAAATACTCATGTGGGACGAAGTCCATGTTATATTATCTTAAAACCTATCATAGGAAACATCTCCAACTGGCAATCAAGCAGAGGGAAGCTGAAGGACCTTCTACATCAGTAGCAGCAGCAACAATGCCCAGCCAGAAAGTCCCTTCAGAGGTACAGACTACTACAACAGACATGGCTCCAGAGTTTTGAAGAATGGGCAAGTATAGCACGGACTGTAGTGTTGTTATAAGTGCTGGTGGGCAGTGTGTTACAGCAATTTGCAATACTGCAAAAAAACATACATGCTATTTGTTTCCCCATTTAAAGTTTTTTGTATGAATGCACATTTTTCGAATTCCTCCTGTCTAAGTTGCCATTCTGTTAATATAAAAAAGTTAACATTTTTTAAACTTTACAAAACCACAAAACAAAAAAAAATGAAAAGACCAAACAGATAATCATGTCACCGAGAAATAAAGGAATATCATTGGAAAATACATTTTTCAACTAAAACAATAAGAAGAACACAGCCATTGATGTATCTAGAACATTCTTTTTTAAGAGGAGTTCATTGTGAGCAGATTTGTGTAATGCACAATATCTCACAAGACATTGTCATGGGGTACAAATACAAATTTCAAACTTTACCATCTAAAAACATACCATAGCAATAGTGTAAAAGCAGCAAGAAGGCAACACAAGGCTGAAGGACCCTCAACTTCAATAGCAGCTACAACAACACCAAGGCAGAGAGGCCATTCAGAGGTCCAATCTCTGCTTCAAGATTTGGCTCCACAGATGGCATCATACTTCATGAATTGTGGAGTTGTAGTGAGTGATGGAGAGCTAAATGTTAATTTTGTTTTATTTTTGGCCCATCATAGTTTTGCTACATTAGCAGGCATTTTATTATCTTACAAAATAGGTATTCCCATACAAATAAATAAACTGCTAACTTTTGCCAGTTATCATTATTAACTTTTTCACTTTCTAAATGTAAGTTAACAGACTGTGTTTAAATCTTCTAGTAAGTACATCGACAATATATACAAACATAAGCTGGTTTTTTAGACTATATGTGTTAAATTTTGTTATCTCTTCTATAAAACTATCAACTGTAATGGGTGTGTCACATTCTGCATCTCCTCCTCTTAACAATTCTTCAGTTTCCCTAGAATCCTGCTCACGACTCAAGAAGCGAACCTTATCTAGGTCTGCCACAGTACCATGCAAAAGTGCTTTATTCATTCCTCCTAAACATAAAGCAAGAATTTTCACATAGTACAGCCTCCTAACTAAAGTTCGAATTGTTGGGTGGTGTACGGCAAACATCCTGAAATGATGAAAAGTGCTTTGGCACACTTTCGGGTACATTTACAAGAACTGCCGCTAAGGAGTTTTGACGTTGCTCAGCGGCAATCTTTTTACCGCTTCCTTTCGCCGAAATCCATCGCCATGTTTGCGACGTATTTACAATACGTCGTTACATGGTGTTAGGCTCAGCTAGCGGTGGTGAAAATCGCCACTAACCCTAGCAGCATAGTGATAAAAATCTTGACGCGAGCATGAAAAAAGTGAAGGCCTGGCAGTTAGCGGCAAAAAAATTCACGCTCGTAAGCACATCATCACTTTTCAGCCTCAAGAGGCAAAAAGGGCTGACAAATACACCACTGAGGAAAAACATTTTTTTTAAAACAGAATGAAGCAACCAGGACCAAGTTCAGCACAGGTCCGCAATCCCCCCAAAACCCCAACAGCCATGATGACCAGCCAGAGTCCCAGGGGAAGAGGAAATGCAGAATCAGGGCCTCATTTATTGAAAGTGGCACATCACTGGGGAAAAACAGTGATGCAGCACTTTACATTGCATAATCCTTGCAACACCATGGTGGCTGATGCCTGGAAGCGCAGATGGTCCCGAGGCCTGGAGGCCTCACTGAGCCTGCGTCTGAGACCTGTAGTGGGAGGCACTGGGGCTGTGGAGTTACTGCATCCTGACAGTGGAGGTGGGCCGTGTCGGGCCGGAGCCTGTGAGTTGCAGCGGTATACATTGAGGCTTTGGCGATTGCCCTTACCTGGTGTCGAAGTCTGGCAGGTCTTATGGAGAACTCAACAAGAAAGTTATGCTGTTCCCACGGGGTGGACAAAGAGAAAGAGGGCTAGAGGAGGGGGGTCCTCCTTGTTGGAACTAGAGTCCTCACACACCCAGCAAGCTAGGTGTCATGCTTCATCATATAGACTTGCTCCTCATCAGGCCGGCACTGCAATGCCTGACGGGCACCCTAAAAGGCGCTCTTTAGCGGAGATCTTTAGTTCCTGCCATTTGGTGCATAGGTGTGAGAGCCCTAAAAACAGTGTAGATGTGGTGCAAGTGAGTGATGTTAAAAAAGGTTGGATAGTCCACATAAACTCTTTATTAGATTGGTAATCCACCTTCTTAAAAACAAATTGAGTGGCTGCTCTCTGGCTCTATGATTCAGTGGAGCTCAGCTCATCTCATGTGAAGTGATCGACATGTTTCATGCATAGCGGTCAATACTAATCCATCGCATTTCTTCAGGACCTATTATATTCAGTACTATCTACACGTGAGGGTGGTGGGCGAGAATGCTCCTACCTGCCACACTCTTTGGATGCGAGCACGGAGTCCCGTCAATCCTAGTGAAACCTATACATGGAGAATGACATAAAGAGACAGGATACAGTCACTAGATAAATTAGTCTAGCAAACCGAACTCTGTGTCCCCTCAAACCCTCATCTCTGGTGTCCATTACGTTATCAATCTTGGATTGTAGTGTGATCCCTAGTTAAAAAGACACACTTAACAGTTAAGTGAGTTTCAAATTTCCTTCCAATAAAAATAGTCGTGAGACCGGACTTAAAAGCAACAACAAAAGAGAGAAACGTTGCAAACAACGTGATCAATCATTCTACAGTAATCCCAATGTAGGGAGTGCAGACTAGCAAGAGAAGACTCACCGAGCTACAGGAAGTAACTCACTCCATTCGGTAATGGTCGGGGCATAAGACACCCGAGAGGTGGTGTCCTATAGATCCAGAAGTGAGGAAGAGTCTGAGATTAAAACATGAGCAATGCAGCACTGGTAATCATGTTCATTGTACAATAAGTGCCGCGGGGCACGGCTGCAAGAGGTGTTCGTGCTGTCAGGAAGAAGGGGGCTCACTCCATCTTTCAATATGCTGTATCCAGACTGGTCCTCGGCATTCCTGCCTCAGCCACATCATGCAACAGCTCCCACAACTCCACTAGCTCACACTCAACAAGAGAATCACCTTCAAGCTCCGCATACATGCCTACAAAGCTGTCCAGGAGGAAGGACCAACACACTTGAACCACTACATCACATTCCACATACCTGCCAGTCAACTCAGTTCTGTCCAACTCACCTTAGCCTCCATCCCCAGGATCCACAAGACCAAAACCGGTAGGTCATTCTCCTACCAAACTGCCAAGACCTGGAAAACGCTGCCCCTCCACCTCAGGCAATCCATGTCGCTGACCCAACTTAAGAAGGACCTCAAGACCTGGCTCTTCAAATGATTCTAAACCCAGAGGGACCAGCAGCACCCCCTGCCTTGAGACCCTTAAGGGTGAGTAGCTGCACTTAACAAGCCCCTGATTGATTGCATTAGCTGAGCTAACTATAACTCGCACCTCCACAATGCACTGCTTATGCCCTAACATATTACATGATCACTCGTGACATGTTCAGTGACATCACTTATGACATCTCACAAAGACATCAGGCTTGTATTGTTGTTTTTACAAATGTTATCCTCCCCTGTTATCTGGTTCAGTGTTGCAAGTTTTTTCTCAGGTGCCCTCAGATTGACGTAAAAGACATTTAAGGACTAGAGAGATTTTCCACCAATTTTAATACATAGGGCAATTCTTGTAATTACTTAACTGTGGTATATCATCTTAAAAGTCTGAAATCTGCTGAATCTGTTTTAGATATTGCACTAAGCCACCTGCACTTTATATGCATATTTTATAATGTTTTTCGCCTGTCTCCGGTAAACAGTTTTAAGATTGTTTTTATACATGTATACATTTCTCCTTTTCTTCGTATTGTAATTATGCAATTTGCTCATTTGTATATGATGTATACATTTTGTGTGCTTTTATGGTATATGTTGACCAAATATAGATCTATTGATTAAATTCGACATCACTTATAACATCATCCAGTGAATGTGAGTGTTTTTAAGAGTTCATGAATCTTAAACATATGTATCAATATGTATTGGTGAATCAGTGGGTGTATGAGTGCTTATATGGATTATTCAATGGATGTGTGACTGACTGTATACGTGAGTGATTAGGTGTCTCAGTGAATGTATGTGTGAATGACTGGTTGTGTGAATGTCTGTATCTCTCTGTCAGATGGTGTCTAAGTGGCTGTATGGGTGTGTGAGTTAGTGTGTGAGTTCCTGTTTGGGGGAATGTTTGATTGTCTGAGTGACTCTATATGTGTCTCAGTGTGTGTTTGGGAGGATAAGGGATTTTGGGACTGCCTGTATGGATGAGTGAGTGGGTGAGTCAGTGCTGTATGGGTTAGTGAGTACATGTGTGAGGGTCTGTATGGGTGAATGAGTGTGTGTATAGCTGCTTGGTTTAGTGAGTTGACATGCCACCGGTAAATGGGCTAGTAACTGGGTATGAGAAAGTTAGTATAGGTGAGTGATTGGTTATATGAGTGACTGTATGGGTAAGTGAGTGAATGTGAGTGGCTTTATCGGTGAGTGTGTGCCTCTTTCAGTAACTATATAGGTGAGTGAGTACATGTTCGTATCTGTGTGAGTTAGTAAGTGGGTGTATGTGTATCTGTATGGGTGAGTATGTGGCCGTGTGATTGACTGTATGGGTGACTGACTAGGTGAGTGAAAAGTTCTATGGGTGACTGTCTGAGTGGCTGTATAGGTTTATGAGTGGATATATCAGTGGATATATTATTGAGTGAGTGGGTGTATGAGTCACTGTATGGGTCAGTGAGTGGATGTGTGTATAGATCTATGAATCAGTGACTGGGAGTGTAAGTACTAGCGTGGGTTTGTGAATGGTTGTGCAGGAGTGGGAGTGGGTATATGAGATTCTATGGTGTGTGAGTGGGTGCCTCAGCGATGCTGTTGATGACATAATTAGTGATGTCATCAGTTATGTCATTTGAGATGTCATCAGTGATGCCATCAGTGATGTCACTGACCATGTCATGAGTGATGTAATACGCGAGGTCATAAACAGTGCATTGCGGGAGTGCGAGTTATATTTAGCTCATAACTGCTGAATGTCACAGTTTTTTGTGAGTGAAATCTGAGCCTAACTATAATGTCCCTGTAACCTTTTTCAGAAAATTTCTATTGTTTTTTTTAAACAGTAGTCAAGTTTGCAGAGTGGTGGAGAAAGGGGGCAGAGTCTCTGACCAGCTCTCAGTAATCCAGCTGTCTGGGACTTACTGGAGGTAAGAGAAGGGGTTATTGACCAACAAAGATCCTCAGCATCCAAGGAGACGTCATCCTCAAAACAGCAGTGTGCCAGGATGCCCGTTTGCAGAGTGGTGGAGAAAAGTGGCATGGCCTCGGACAGCTTCTCAGCAATCCTGCTCTTTGGGACTTATTGGACGTAACAGAAGGGGTAGTTGGCTCCCAGGGAGCCTCAGCAGCCAAGAGGACTTCATCCCCCAACCATCTGAGCACCAGGAGGTGTGTTTGCAGAGCGCTGGAGAAAGGGGGTTGACCTCCCAAGACATCTCAGCAATCCCGGAGTGTGGGACTTACTGGAGATAACAGGAGAGGTAGTTGGCCCCCAATGACCCTCTGTAGACAAGGAGACTTCATCTCTCAACAACAAGTGCGCAAGGAGGCTTGTTTGCAGAGTGGTGAAGAAAGGAGGCGGACCCTCTGGTGACCTGATGCTCTTTTTTTATTTCTTACATTTTTATTTATTCTGGGAGGGGGGCACATGGCACCACTTTCATGGGCCAATTGTGGCCTGGAACCCCATTATCGGGGCCAGGCCTATTTGGAATATGGAAGGGAAGCCATGGTGTCCCCCCACTAGGCTGATTTCAGCCCCAGGGACCCCATCCCCTGAGGCCTTTTAACTAAAAGGGAGGAAGGCCAAACAGACCTCCTGCTGGGCAATTTCTAACCTGGGGTCTTAATCCCCTGGGGCCCGGCCTAACTTGTGGGTACTCTGGTCCCACCCAGGGCACCCACTCCGTTATAGACCATGGGGAGCCTCAAGGCCCCCGTGGGAGCCTCAAGGCCCCCGTGGTCCCTGTCGGCTCCCTGGTTCTGCTGGAGCTGGCTTTGCTATGACACAGAGGGAGCTGCTAACACGCAGGTCCCTCTGTGTCTAAGCAATTGTGCTCGGCTTTGAGCAAGCAATAGGAAAATGATCTTGCTTGCTCAAAGTAAAGCACAGTTTGCTATGGCTTGGCAGAAGTGGTATTTCTTCCACCAACCCATAGCAAACAGCTATATCCTGGGGTGGGCACCCCAGGACAAAGCAGGAGCCAGCCCTTGGTGGTGGTGTTCCCTAGGGCCATCTAAGACTCCAGGAAGCGGCCGCTCTCCCCCCTCCATTGTAGGACACAGCATCCTCAGGGCTGTGGGAGTGCCCCATGCCCCCCCATTTGTTTAACTTTAGTCCAGAGGGGTGGCAGTCCCTGGGACTGCAGTGGTGCGTCATAGGCCCATTCATTTTTATTTTACCTTAGCCCCATCGAGGCGGTGGTCCCCGGGCAGCGGGAGTCATTCCCAAACATTTATTTCCTATTTAGCCCTAGGAAGAAGGCGGTCCCATGGCTGTGGGGGGTAAAGCCACCAGAGTTAAAATTATGTGAATCCCTGGGGAGGTATCAATACCTAGGGATGAGGGGGGGGCCTAGTTTTACATATTATTACATTATTACATTTTCCCTGGAGAAGATGGCAGTCCCCAGGGCTTGGAGGATGCCCAGGCCAACCCCTGCATAAATTGTAAGGAATGCCCCAGGGAGGTGGCAGTGACAAGGCTGCTGGAGGGGCAATACGGGCCTCCTCTGCACTAATTTTGCACATAGCCCAGGGAAGGTGGCGATCCCGGCGTCTGCGGGGAGACTGTGCAGGCACACCTGCACTATTCATTTTAATGTTTGCCCCAGGTAGGTGGCGGTACCTGGGGCACAGTGGTGGAGTGTGTACCCCCACATATTTAATTACAACTACCCCTGGGATTTGGCTCTCCCAGAGGCTTCATAAAAAAGATGTGTAGTAGCCCTCAAGCCTTTTTTATTTTTCCGCTGGTCCATCTGCGAATTCACGGCAAAATTAAATTAAATGTATATATTACTCCTTTATATTTTTGCTGATTCATCAAATGGGGTCACTTTTAAAAGAGGGTCTACGTGTTCATTTGCTAATAACTATGACATCACTTAATGAATCAACATGACATTTGGCAGTTATTTACCATATTTATTCTTCTGTAGATATGGCAACTCTCATGCTGAATAAAGTGCAAGGCAAATTTGAAAGGGAGCGCAATAACATATTTATATGCTAATAACCTTGGCACTCAGTAACAAATCTACGTGAAATTTGGCAGACTGCTAACAAATTAGATAGAAACTTAGGTTCCTGAGTGGGGGAGAAATTGGATAAAAAATCCTTTATTTGCTAGTAACTTTAGTGCAGTTTTACAGATCTGCATAACACTTACCATGTTTACCCTATTGGTGATATTTTTAGTATCATGCAAACCAATCAAAGTTTTTATACATAAAGAGGTGGTTAAAAAGAGGAGAAGATCTGACATTACAGCCAGAGCTGCCAACTTGGGATCATGTTTATGCGTCCGTGAAAATCCATTGTGTGTGGCTTTGGATGGCCTCATAGATATGGAGTAAGGTAAGGCAGAGCAAATTTCTGTGTTGCCTTACTCTGCACTTGGGAGACTTCCATGGGTGTTGCAGTGGGTTTTCCCATGCAACACTCATAGGTTTTGATGCTGCCCCAGATTTACAAGATCATGTAAACCTGGGGAAATGCCAAATCCTTATGCCTCCCAAGGTGAGGCATAATGATCAGAAAGTTCTTTATTTCTCCTCGTTATTTCCTGTTTCTATGTGTACTGTATTCTGTAGCACACATAGAAAGTGGAAACTCCGAGAGTAGGAGAACAGCACAGGGGCATGATCTGATAGGTGACTAGACATGACTGACATATCCAGCAAGTTATCTATACTGGGCCTATCAATTAAGACATAGTCTATTCTTGAGGAATGGCCATGTTTCTGGCTATAAAATGTGAATCTGTGTATGTCACCCCTTTTTGCCCTCCAGGCATCAACTGATCCCAGGTCACACAGCATGTTTTTCATGGCTCTGCTGACTCGTAGAGCCCCTGTGTAATACCTCTGATCAGACCTATCTTTCTGAGGGTCAAAGAGAACATGAAAGTCTCCTCCGATTATTAATGAGGTGACAACTTCCATTAAATTAGATTGTAATCTACAAATATAGGTCGGATCGTCTATATTAGGACCATAAAACGAGGCGCAAGTCACCTCTTGCCCTCCAAAATCCAACACGGCCACTATCCACCTCCTAGAATTGTCAGACTGGGCTGATTTTATAGTACACCCTGCCCCCCGTTTTATCAATATTGCCACTCCCTTACTATGAATTGTCTGTTCAGAAGGACAGAAATATTTCACCCAAGGGCACTTTGCGAATATACTACAGGATTCTACATAGCTTAGATGAGTCTCCTGAATAAGGCAAATCTGGGCAGGAGAAAGCTCCCAATATTTTAATACCAATCTTTGTCTACGAGGGCACCTTAGACCATTGACATTACATGAGATACATTTTACCTCACTAATCATCTTACTTGTGCCTGCCATTTGGTTCCACTTCCCGGGGATAATGGTCTAGTATTAACAAGAGAATGAGGATATATATTTTTTTCATATTTAACCCACTGCTCCCCACCCCGTGCTCCCCCCTCCCTCCCCCCATCCACCCAGTGAACCCCTCACGGGAAACCCTCCCTACTAATGGGCAAAGCCTGTTTGGCCTCAGCCCGCTCAGACACTTACAAAAAAACCAAAATGAGTAAAGTTTACTTAAAAATCAAAACTATACTCTCGCTGATATGAATCCCTCCCTAAACCGCCCCTCCTTATACTCCTACCCCATTCTTGATCTTAACAATAAGGGCATCCACCTCTTCCACTGTACAATATTGGTACATGTGGTTGTTCCACATTACTCGCAGTGCCGCAGGGAATCTCAATTGAGCCTTAGCCCCCAGACTATTCAGTTCTTCCAATATCCTCCCCAATTCCCACTGCCTTGTTGCCGTGATGTGGGATATGTCCGATCTTATTAAAAAGGAGAAGGGGGTTTGGGAAGCCTTAGAAGTTAATGTTCCCTCTCTGAGAGCCAGAGACAAAATTTCTTCTTTCACAGTATATGTCAAAAAATTGACCAGAATCTTCCTGGGCTTCTGCTTAGCCAAGTTCCTCTTGAATGGATCACGGTGTACACGCTGTATCTCCTTCACAAGGTCAACGTTGGGGGAGTTCTTCAAAACTGTCTCTTTCAATAAAGACATTACAAACCCCTTCATGTCTGTTCTTTCCAGTGCTTCTGGAATATTAATAAGCCTCAGGTTATTTTTCCTCGAGTGATTCTCCATGCGCTCAATGTCGTCTCTCATCTCTTTATTCTTGGCTACTAACTTTGTCATGTCTGCCATGGTGCTATTAAGAGCCTCTTTGATTTTAGGTACCTCAGACTCTAATGCTTCAATTCTCAGAGAGACATCCTCTAGTTTTTGGGCTAAGTCCACACAGGATGATTGTATCGCAGCCTGATTGGCCTCTGATACAGTAAATCTACTTGCCATCTCCGAGAATCTACTGGCCATTTCATCTTCGAGAGCCAATAGTATATCTGCCAATGATCTATACCTGGCTCCCATCTCAACAGACTCTTCTGTGGTCCTTTGTTGCTCTTCTTGTTCATCTTGAGGTGCCAGAGGAGAAAACTATTTGTTAGCGCTACTGCAGGATGAATCATAAATGAGGCGCCCTCATGACTTTTGCACTTTCAGGGCATTTGTTGACTTCGTGTCATTCTGTGTGATGTTTGGCATAACAGGCGTGTCAGGTACCTTATTCTGAATAAGACCCACCTGAACTTCTTCACACAAACTGCTGGTATCACCCCCGGAGGTGCCCAGGGTGCCCGATTGAGACCCTCCCTTTTTGGGGTTCCTAGTAGTTGAAGAAGACATCACCTTATAGAATGTCTTCAGCGAGGGATTTATCTTTACCTTGGAGGCGAGTACCCTCTTACCCCCACCTCTGCCTCTACTTCCTTCTGCGACAGCACTGGTATCTACATTCCCCCCTTTATGGTTATAAGGTCTAGTTGAAGTTCTAACTTCTGAGATCGGGGGGAGATTCTGAGGGGGAGGATAGAGTGGGTAATAGCGGTATTAGAGGTAGAGTGGGCGGCTCTAGCCCGCAGAGTGTATCTATTAACTACTGGGGAGGCTATAGGACGTATGGGGGGCACAGTGGCTACAATCTGTGTCCCACTTGTCTCCATACACAAAAGATAAATCAAGCCTGCTTCTTCCTTGCTTTGTTTAAACATACGAGAAATTTCAAGTTTCCCAAGCACATGGACACTGACACACTCTTTGGGATTACCAACCTCATCCAACTCACCCTTCCCTCCTCTCCAGGTGACCACTGCCACCCTGCTGAATCAATTGGCATTTATACCGCCTACCTGGTTGGCAGTCTCTTGATTTGCTTCAGGTTTACTACCTCCAGCCCAGGCACTTGTGTAGATTCCAGTGCTGGCTGTGCTGACTCTGCCGCCTGCAACCCGGATCCGGTTACAGGCAGCACCGCCTCGTCTCCACTCACGAGATGCTTCCTCCCACTGTGGGAATTGATACGGCGTCGCCGGAGTGCCCCTGGGATCCTGGGTCATACAGATCCCTCCGTACGCCGCGCACGCCGCTCTAGCTGAGCTGCTGACACGGGTGAGAGAAAAGAAGCCCTCGAGGCAGGGGAGTAAGGGAGGGGGGGCGAGGGGGGGAAGGTAGACGATTTTCAATGAAGTTGGGTTCCGAGACCCATATCAGTGCACACCTTCAAAAATCTAAAAAATCATTAGCGGCCCGAGCAGAGCTGCGGCCGCGGCCGTTTAGCTTGCGGCAGCTATGTTTCCCCCAAAGTCATAATTTACAACATAGGTGGACGTTGAAAAGATCGATGTTGGCTGACCCCGCGATAGAGAGGGACATTAAAGCAGCCACGTTGGATTATTTTTCTACGAATATTGGTTCGACCTCATTAAATTTCGTGTGGGATGCCTTTAATGCCTACTAGAGGGGCATGTTGTATAGCCGTATTTGTTTTAGGAATAGGGTGGAAGCACGGGAAATGCAGAATATCGAGGGGAAAATCCGACAGTTAGAGCAGGAGAGAGATCTGATCAATCAGGTAGGTTGGCACAAGTTTTGAGGGACCTCGAGAGTGCTCGGCAGGAGTATAGGGGAAGGCTGGATCAAAAGTGCAGAGCCCAATGGATGAGTAAAAACATGCAGAATTTTGAGTACAGCGAAAAGGCAGGAGCACTATTGGCTTGGAAAGCTAGAGTTGAACGTTCACAAAATTGTATCAATGAATTAATTATAAATAAGGATGGGAAGAAGTCAAGTAATATAGAGGACATGCAGGCCTGTCTTCTTTCCCTATTCTCTGAGCTCTATAAGAAGAAAGTGGTCCCTAGTCCTGAGCGCCTACATGCCTGGTTGAAAAGTAAATCTCTGTCTAGGTTAACAGTAGATAGCAGTAAGATTTTAGATGCTCCAATTACTGAGGAAGAGATTAAAGTACAAATTAATACATGTAAGAACAATAAGGCTGCGGGCACCCTAAAGGCAGATTCGTATCGACCAATATCCCTGCTGAATATTGATTATAAAATCTTTATGGGCATTCTGGCAGGGAGACTGGCTAAGTTTGCTCCTAGCCTAATTAATGTCGATCAAAAGGTGTTTGTACCTGGAAGGTACATTGAGGAGCAGACACAACAGCCAATCGGCAATATAGACTCGGCGGTGGCTAGGTTGGACCCCTTGGCCGTAGTCGCTTTAGACGCGGCCAAGGCTATTGACAGAGTTTGCTGGACGTACCTGTGGGAAGTTCTTAGGCAGATGGGTTTTGGACCAATCTTTGTTCAGACCATGATAAATTGTCATCAGGGGGCCTCGGCAAAGATCTTGTTGAATGGCTTGGTGACAGCGAGCTTTAATATCCAAAGAGGAACAAGACAGGGTTGTCCCATCTCACCCCTGCTGATTGATATTTATATTGAGCCATTGGCGCAAGCCATAAGACTAGATGACTCAATTACCCCCTTTAAATCACTACAATATAGTAGCAAGCTGGCCCTTTACGTCGATGATCTGCTGTTATACACAAATAATCCAGAGGGGACGATACCAAGAGTTGAAGCACTGCTAGTTGAATTCGTCACATTATCAGGCTATCTTGTTAATACTTCTAAAACAGAGGTAATGTGTTGGAACATTGATGGTTGGGAGGGACAGGCAAGTGAAGAATTAACATATCTAGGTGTTACCATTGTTAGAAATCTGGACAAAATTCCACAGATCAATCTTACTAGGACTAGTAATGAGATAGACCGTATATTTGCCAGGTGGAGAAATATCCCACTGACAATATATGGTAGGGTCAACCTGGTGAAGATGGTCATTTTGCCCCTCTTTAATACAATTCCTCTGGTCTTTCCCATCAAGGGTATTGATAAAATTCAAAGTAAGATCGGAAGCTTCATCTGGGCCTATAAGGGAGCCAGATTGTCCTGGAAAAAGCTAAGACGCATGCTTGTTGGGGGGGGTTGGCCCTCCCTGACATTAGGTGGTACTTCATAGCTTTCCAGTTCAGAAATATTAGGATGCTACTTGTAAAGCCGGGGGAGTCATCTTGGGGCAGATGTTTCGGTGAAATGGTCATGACAGAGGGTGGCTGTGGGGAGGAGAGCTTTTTGTATAAGTTCGGGGCGCCAACGTTCTTCAAGCGAGTGCGCCTGAAAGTACTTAGGGCTGCCTTGGATATATGGGTCAAGGTGAGACACAGATCGGGGATTGGGTATTACTCTGATTTTTCCCCTATCTGGGATTCACCGGGAACTCCGATCTGCCTGAAGGATAGCCTTGCAGTTCCTATAAAAAGTGCAGGTATCACAATTTGGTCAGATCTGATTTCAGAGGAGGGGGTTCATCCTTGGGAGGTATTGAGGGCCAGGGTTGGAAGTGATTTCTCCATGTTTAAATACTTGCAGCTGACCTCTTGGTTTAACACGGAAAAAGGGGATATAAGTGGTGACTGGGAAACAGAGCATCTCCTGCAGGCTTCCAATCGCAAAAAGAAAGAAGTTTCCCTCTGGTATGGAAAACTTATGGATGCTGATGTTAAAGAACTGCCTCCGCAACATGCAGTTTGGGACCAGTCTTCCCTTGATTTGATTGCAGTAGACCTTTATGAACCCTCTTTGAAACTTCTGTATAAATATGTTAAACCGGCCAGCTTAAAAAAGAATCACTTCTATGTGGTAAATAGACTCTATTATACACCTGCTAAAATTGCCAGGTTTGCCCCCTCATCCTCCCCCAAGTGTCCAAGATGCAACGCCCCGAGTGCCAATGATATACACATCTTTTTTAAGTGCCCTGTCCTTAGAAGATATTGGAGAGAAGTGGGAGATGCCCTCTGTGACATTTTTAACTTTAACATCAGGATGAATATCTCTTTGGTAATCTTTGGAGGAGATGGAATACCTGGGAATAACTTATCGCAGTTACAGAGGGGATTGCTGTTAAACCTGGTACTATTAGCCCGACGTGAGATATGCATGAAGTGGAAAGATCCGGGCCCTCCTAGGGGTGAGGACTGACACAAGGCTGCATTCGCTATGGCTCATTTGGATCAGGGAGGAGGCAGGGAAAGTGAGATGAACATCTGGCAACCCCTACTGTCCTGGGGCCTGAACTCGAGATTGATATAACTTGTACCTGGTGTCCCCCCTCCCCTCCCTCCCCCTCTCCCCTCTCTGTCCCATGATTACACCAAGCCTACATCAATGGGGCTGGTCTGGTCAGACCTAAGCGAAAACAGTGGCCCCAGGGTGCATAGAACAGAATGACGGCCTCCTCTGTTAATGCTTTTTGGTGAGATGAGGATATAAAAAAAAAAAGAAAGTGGAAACTCCTCTTTCTGAGGAGGAAAGTGCCACGTTCTGCACAAAACCAAACCTGCAGAGTACACAAGCACCCTTGCATCATGTTGTAAGGATGAGTGCGCTAGGCAGCGAAAATGGTGCCAGTGAAAGGAGAATGGACAGGAATGTGCCATATTGCATGAATACAGTGCATTGCTGCTCCTTCCCTTTGACATAGGGCAGCAGAGCAAGATGACTTGCTTTGGTGCCCTAGGCAAAATACCAATAAATAAGGCCCGTAATCTCCTCGAGCCTAAAAAAAATATATGTGACCTTCTGTAATGTAACAGGTGCTCATGTAAAGCACTCCAATACTTTCGGGTCAAGTTCTCACTCTATAAAACTACAAAAAAAAAAAAAAAAAGCACTAGTTCCTAACTGAATTCCTACAGGAGTCTTTGTTATCCATTACAGAACAAAACCCGTAAGGGAATTATAGCAATCTTGGACTAAAAGTAAAACCCACTATTTAACTCTGCCCCTGCTTGATAGATTTGTATGAAACTCAATAAATCAAGAGTAAACAGAACATGATAAGGGTCTGTCAAATTTCATGCAGATCTCTGGAATAAAGCACCAACATTATTACCATAGCAAATGCTTTGTAACACCCCCATTTAAATGTATTAGCTTTTATTGCTCTGCACAGTGTTTGGCCATGTATCCCATGCTCAATTATGCAGTTGGAATTAAAGACTTCACTGCTATTGACAGCCAACCTTTTTCCTCACACACTTTACTTCAGAAAACATGCTACAACTACAAAGACAGATGGCAGAAACCTGTCTAAAGAAACCATCAGCAACTATGTTTGCACCTCTACCTGCAACAAACACATGTCCTTACAGACACTTCTTAGCAAACATATATTGTAGATTGCAATTTCACTGACAGTGACACAATATTGTCACTACAATACTGTTGTTATTGCAGTTGCAGAGACAGAGAGAGTTGATAGACATTAATATTTGCAGCTTCACTAAGAGCAAATATATGTTTTCCACAGTGGTCACATGGAAATGGGAAGTGGAGAGTCTACTGTTCTCCAGATCTACTAGTAGTCAAAACATGCCATCCTATTTGCTACATAGCAGTGAAATGGAGCCATTCCATTAACATTTAAAAGGCCACGCAAAAAGTCTGATTTTTTTCTAGCATACATTGAAAAATGCAATGGTAGGCTGCATTTTATGACACTGATAACTAATCAGTGCTGCCATCCTCTATGCTATTTTTGTTGATTGGTTAGCTGCCATTGCAACTGCAGGCCTTTTAGTGCAAAACATAATTGTGAGGACATCTATCGATGATCAGTGAACCGCTACCCCTTGTTTCTCCTGGAATGTTGGGGATGATATCAGTTCAATGTCAGTTGAACTTCAGCCGTTTGACTATATAAAACATCTGTTATGACATGTGTTATCTATCAGTGGAGAAACAGTTGTGTTCTCATAAGAGTATCTGCTGGGGGCAGTTTGGCTGGTTACCAAGATGGCCAGCGCCCTTTAAGGCTCTTTTTCAACCCTGACACTGGATTTCAAAACCCTGCATTCCTGGGTAGTATGCTGACCTAGGCCTCAGATGCCTGGACAGCAAACGAAAGAGAGCCCACAGAGAGACCTGTAGTGTTCCACATAGCATGCCTGAGCGGAGGAACCGTGCATAATCATGGTCGCACGGTACGTGTAGATGTTCATATAGCATGTCTGAATTGAGGGCTAGAGTGTTGCCGCACCGACACATGAGAGGCCTAGATGGTGCACTGTAACCGTGCAAAAGAACAACAGTACAAAGGGTTCCCTCCTTTTCCATACTTCGCCTGCCAGCCTCACCCTCTCCACTCTCCCTATGGACTTGACTACATGATTGCCTACTGCACTTCTACCTCACATGAGAGCCTAAATTACTTCATGTTGGGGCCTGACGAGAGGTCTTATCTTAAAGGCCGCGGGCAACAAGTTTTCCTCTGCCCATTCTCATCACCAGTCAAACAACTTGTATGCAGAGTGCTCCAGGGTTCTGCCTTAAGGCTGGGGCTCTCATTTCCAAGTGGGGAGTTAAGGTAGTTTCATATGTGGATGACAATCAGTTGGTGTTCTCATTTAAAGAACAATCCATCACAGCCTTTGATAACTTTAAGGAATGCCTGAAGGACATTGCTGGCTGGATGAATAAAAATTGCTTTAAGCTTCATGCAGATAAGACGGAGGTCTTGTTTTTCATTAAAGCATCTCCCCTCCGTGAAGCCTTTGGTGGCCAAAGGAGTTGGGCATCCAACCCACTCCCAAGGACTCGGTTAAAACTCTTGGTGTTAGGTGAGAGCAGGACCTTGCCATCATGGCACAAGTCTGGCGAATTTTCGCAGCCTGTTTCGGGAATATGGGATCCATCAGGAACATTTTACATTTCCTGCCTGAAGAGAGCTGCAGGATCATGGTGCATGCATTAGTAACCTCCCAGCTAGACTATGCCAACTGTCTCTACCTGGGGTTGCAGGTTACCTGACCCACAGGTTACAGACAGAGCAGAATCCGGTGGCAAGGCTAATCCATAGGGTCCCTTTACACCAGCACATTTCTCCCCACCTATGAAAGCTTCACTGGCTTCCCTTGGCCAGGAGGCTTGAGTTTAAGCCACTCACCCTCGCTTTTCGAGCCATCCATGGCAAGGACCCAGGCTACCTCAGGTAGAGGCTTAGCTTATATTGCCAGAAGCGCACCTTGAGATCTAAACAGCAGTGTCTCCTCAATGTCCCTCGCTTTGCTAAAATGCGACTCGGGGGCAGGTCCTTCACAGTCAGGATGGCCAAACTTTAGGATGCCCTGACCAACCACCTATGCATGTTAGAAACAAATCATGAGTTTAGAAAGGATTTAAAAACCTGGCTCTCTAGGCAAGTGGAGTAGTATCTTGAGCCGCTCAATCTCTCTAGTCTGGTTTATCAGCACCTGGACAACTCTGCTGAGGTAGCCATGGGCTCTATAAATGACCATTAATTGATTGACTGATTGAAGCCAGGAGCAAATGTGCAGTGGCCATGGAAGCTCTGCCTGGATGACACATGCCTGGGCATAAAATGGATCTGGGCATCAATAAGGTTCGTCGGTCATGGAGGCTGCAGACAAGATTGATTCATAGTATCTGCAGAAGTTCACCCAGGGTTGCAGTTGGAGAATGGATCACGGCAATAACAAGCCAACAGTATGGAACAGAGTGGGGTGACCAGCCCAGTAGTTCCTTCAGCGGAGCTGCCTACTTATCCTGATTAGGTGACAAACACCCCACCTGAATTTTTTTTCAGGTGTCCTCTGCCTAATGCAATGCAATATAAGGCTTGGGCCATAGCTGACCTTAAGTAGACATGCATGAGAGCAGACTACACTGGGACCTGCTGCATCCCTCTGACAAACTGGAAAGAAGACAAACTACCTCACTGTTGACGTCATAAATCGTCCCGGAGAACGAAAGTCCAAAAATAAAGGTAAAGTGACAAAAAGGTCCTGTTTTCAGAAGATGTAAGTGGAAAGTCGACTTTCCAATGGAATAATATAGCAAACAATAGTTTAATTACCCTACTGAGAGAATTGACCTTCATAAGGACCACAATGGATTTATTCTGTGAGGACACCAAATGAACAGCAGGTAACCTTAAATCCTTGTGTGCAGACCTACGGACCTTTCCAACACAACTGGCACGTCTGAGGACCCTAGAGGATCACATGGCAACACTGGAAAGAGGACTGGACAAGGGCCAAGAACAGTGGCTATTGAGGAAAAAGTTGGTGAATACAGAAGTCAGCTTCATGGGAGGGCCAGGGGGTGCTGAGGCTGTCCACATTCCTGTCTGAAATAACATGCTTTGTTTTATTGACTCCACAGGATTTTGAAAGAATCCATTGCATGTTATCACTATGGGACAGAAACCGAGTGACTCGTCGGCCTATAATTGCATGCCTTCCATGACATCAACCGGCCCAGCAGCTTATCTCAGTGGCAAACAGGCACAATGGACCCTTCCCCTACAAAGACTCAAAAGTTACATAGGAGACGACTTCTCCAATGATACCATACTATAAAGGAAACTTTCTCAGTTCCTAGACCACAACTCCGGAAATTGGGCATTCGATATGGCCTCTTAGAACCTGCCATGAGTCTGCTCACTATCAATTGCATCCATAGGGAGTTTGTGGACCTGAATGAGTTGGAACAGTTACCGGTTATATTCCACTCTAAGGACGTGGACATATTCAGTCCCTTTGAGGTACCGACTAACACTACCAGATCTTCAATTGATGGTTGTTTGAATTGAGCAGACGTCCCTGATGACCCTACATCAGAAAGGAGACAACTGGAGACAGTTTAAAAAATGTATAGGCAGGTGGGCCTCTTTTCAGACATCTACTGGAACAGGGACAAGTCCTAACTCTCCCTTAAAGACCTAAATAGTGTTGGAAACAAGACATATGGGGGAGATCATCAGAGCAGAAATCTGACCAGAAGACCAATGGGTAAGATCTAGCTATGCCTGGTATGTGGGGCTAGGAGCAAACATGTGTATGTTGAGGGGAGGGATGGGAAGAGGGCAGCACATAATCCCGGGCTATTAGACGTTTGGTTAGAACCGCACAGACCTGTCGATTTGCCTTAATTGGAAGGGCACTGACTTCTAGATATCTACTAGGGACCAAGAAATGAGGCACAGGGTCAAGACTGATTTGCATATTGTTGGGTCTGAACTGAGGAAGCGAAGTTAGCTAAAGAATTATGATGGATTCAACCCAGATCTGTGACTGGGGGTGAGTGTATGAAACACTTCAGTGCTCCGTCCATCATCTCTTTGTGTTAACTTTCTAAACGTGGCATTCTCAGAATTGTGACTTAAAATCTGACTTTGCTAATAAAGAGGATTTTAAATTAAAATTAATTTGTGCGTAAAAAGTATATTTCTACCTGCTCCCAATCTAAAGTTATCATTTAATAAATGCAATCAGGTAACTCAGTGGAGGTCAGTGAGAGATAGACCTTATAACATTGTAAAATGGGTTTTTCACTGCTTGGGCATGTAAAACTTAAATGCAGAAGTTTTACTTTTTAAACGCAATGTACCCTGCCTGGTGTGCCTTTAGGGACTACCTTAAGGGTGACTTATGTGTATTAAATCAAAAGATTTATGCCTGGCAAAAGTAAAAATGGCCATTTTAAAATTGTATTACAGGCTGCAGGAGCAAGCATGATACATGTTTAAAGGACTACTGGAATGGTAGGCACAATGAGTGCTGCAGGCCCACTAGTAGCATTTAAGTTACAGGCCCTGGGTACATATACTACCATTTACTAGGTACCTACAAGTAAATAATATGCACCAATCAGGTGTGGTCCAATTTGACCATGTTCTTAGAAGCAAGCAAATACACTTTAATTCTAATTTGCCATGGTTAAGAGCTAAAGCCAACAAACAGAAATTCAGCAAACAGGGTGGGTGAAATTTAAATGTTTGGTTGATTACTATGCCAAGGATGTCATGCCTAACAGCCTTAGTAGAAGACTCATCTCTTGTGTGCAGAATCAGACAAACCGAAAAGGGTATAGGTTGGAAGTGTCATTATCATGAATTACACTGGTGGAAGAGACACCCCCACTGGGCCACAGGGACTTTTGCAATCTCCTAAGAAGCAAGGCATTGTCATACTCCTCAAGAAAACACTCAAGTCAGTGCATAACAAATAAAACATGGGTGGATGATGGGGGCAGTACGTCTTTGCTAAAATTAGCAACAGTAGTAGTACTGGACTCCATATATGCACCCAACAAGGACAGGTCAAACTCTCCTATCTTTCACCACTTTTCACGGAATTTGAGTGCACAAGGGTGTTGGTGGGTGGGGACTGGAACCTTTCCCTGGATCCCTATATAGACAGGACAGGTGGTTTTGATTAACCAAATGCTAGAGTCAATGCAATTCTTTCTGACATAATGAAATACTTTGGTCTGACTAACCCATGGCGCCTGACTTGTCCCAGGGATAGGGAATTTACTTTTGTGTCAAGCGTACATGGCTCCTAGTCCTGGATGAACTGATTTCCTTTTGAAACATCCCACTTTAGCTGCACTGAGGAATTGCGGGATACTTGAAAGGAGTTTAACAAACCATATTCCGATAGTCGTGGAGCTAGAACTGTGATTCATGGTCCTGGTGTTCAAGCTCTGGCAACTAAACATGTCTCACTATAAGCTGCAGACAAATAAACAAAAAATGACTGTTAATTTATGCCAGTGCTTAGTAGGGAATGAGGCATCCCTGGTGTGCACTCAGGTCCTGTGGGCAAGGCAGGTACTAATATATGGTTCTCCATAACCTAGAATGTGTGGACAGACATAAGCAACTAGAGAGAGAGAGATCCAGAAGCTGATGAAGCTCTAAATGGATCGCTCTACTACCCAGCTCTTGTGGCAAATTGAAAGAGCTAAGCTTGACCTGAGCACACTTTGTACAACTAAGGTGAAACATGCTCTATTGTTCCTGAAGTAACAGGATTAGGAACAAGGGAAGAAGGCAGGTGGAATACTAACAGCACAGCCCCACTAACATGAGGTACATCATGCAATCATTTTAGAGACACAAATTTGGTCACACACCCAATTATGCCTGGAGTGTTGGTGAGTGTGAGCAAGGAAAATCCAACTCCCAGTGAGATTTCTCAATGTGGGCGGTCAGATTGTTCAACATGGGTGGTCTCAGAAGGTCGCGACCGCTCGCACTGAGAAACCTTCATTTCGTGTTGAGAAAGTTGCAACTCAGGTGGAAAATCTACTAGAGCGGCAAGAAAAAAAGCAGCACTCTTGTGCTGTGCATGCTGCCATTCACACTGGTTTTACAGTGCAGGACAAATACCCAGCGCTGAAAATCGAAATGAATGGCATGACCAAATACACTCTGACGCTTGAGAAACTCCGTGTAGCGGGGCAGAGTTTTTTGGTCACTTTGTGGAGTTCAACATATCGGAACTTCATAAACTCAGTGCAGGCATATCTAACGAATTTGCACATTTTGTGAGTGTCTTCTACAGTGCTGAGGCCCCAGATAGTTCTGAGAGAGAATTACAAGTACTGGAGGGCCTTCGCATTCCCACCCTTTCGGACGCTGGTAGACAATTACTAAGGGGGAAATAGCTCATTGAGATTGTAGACGCCATAGCCAACATACCATGCAATAAGGCTCTGAGAGATGATGTCCCATTTAATTATACCTACTGAACAGGCGGATAGTAGTACCCATACTACGTAGGGTATTTAAGTAGGTGGAAGACTGCAGTGGTTTGCCTGTTCAGTACAAATAGAGATCATCAGACTGATCCTTAAAGCCAAAAAGGACCCCATCGAATGCACCAGCCACTAGTCAATTTTACTTGAAAGTACTGACAAAGACATTGGGACCTGGCTTCAGAAAGTCTTTCTGGGTCTAATCCATTATTCACAGGTAGGATCCCTGCTGGGCTGCTCATCCAGAAACCACATGTGGACATTTACAGATATATATATATATATATATTTATTATTTTATTGAAATTTTGTTCAGACATATACATGTTATAGGCACTTTTGTACAGTGTCATTACACAGCATTGCTCAAATTCACAGCATTACAGATTTTGTGAAACATTTGTTTTAAATAAAAAACAAATATGTTGCTCCAGTGTATCTTGTTCTGTTAAAGAAAGAATGAAAGAAAAATCCATTTAATACATCAGCACAGTTTACACAGTTATGGTGACTGGAACATAGCTAAAATTGTTGTGGGCTAGACAAGTCCAGGGAGTTGTGGCTCCAACATGAGAGGGTAGGGGAGATTGGCCATGATTAGCCCTACCATGTGTTACGAATTAGGCGGGCGTATATATGTAATTGATATTTGTACAACTAGGCAAGTGTTGAGGCAGTAAATGTGGCAACCCTTACAGGGAAACACCTGGTACTTGATTTGAGTCATCAGGGAGGACCATATCTCATCCATCGTGCCAGGTATTGAAATGACCCCATATGTCCCTTGGTCGAGACGCCGTTGGCATCAGTTCCCAGAATAGTGCCAACTGTTCCTGACAGTAGGCAATGTCACGTACCCACGCAGCAACCTGGGGTGCTTTAGGGACGCCCAAGTGTAAGGCTAGTCTATGCCTTGCAAGTAGTAATCAATTGACCTTAGAAGTCATTTTGGTCTTCCTCCAATAACTGGACATCATAAATGTGGACAGTGCAAGGCTTGTGACCTATGTCATGTGGGCACTTCATTTGAACATGCTGATAAAACATATACTCTTCCACACTTTACCAATTGTAATAGTACCAATGTTATATATGCCATCCGATGTCCCTGTGGGTCTATATACGTTGGCCAAACCACCCAGAAAGCCAAAGTGAGGATCCTGCAACACATGAGCAGGATAAGATGTAAGGTACAAGGGGCACCTTTAGTTGAACACTATATGACACACCAGCATGCCCCAAATAACCTTACATGGTGGGTGCTAGAGAGGATCATTCCTAGCGCAAGAGGAGGTTCAGTTACAAGGAGTATGAATTTTAAAGAATGCAGATGGATACATCTGCTTGACTCGATACAGCATAGGTTAAATGAGATGGAGGAGACAACAAGACAAATGGGACAACTGTAAATGCACCCATCTGTCTTTGCATCTTCAGACAATGTAAGGACATGTGACTTGTTTAGAACTGTATGAATTCTCGTTTTTATGTTATCTATTGTGTCTTATCCGATAGATAGAATGATGCTTTCTAAAATGTATGAGCTGAAAGTTATGAAATGTGTTGTGAGTGTAAAGCGATGTTAACAAATACATTACATGTCTAACAATGTGAAGCGGTCTTCAACTGCAGGATTGTACGAATTTGGCTTTACAGAATGATGCACTGTGGGCCTCATGTAGGTAGCCAAATACCGGTTGGTAACGGCCGAAATTCTGTAAATATCCTGTTACCGACCGGTATTGAGGCACTTGAGATGTAGGTGGCTGATTTCTGGATTCAGTATTTACCGATTCAGAAATTAAAGAAATCGGTAAAATACCGATTCGGTAAATACCGAATCCAGAAATGCTATGTAGGGGGCACTCAAGTGAGTGCATTATTGGTGTCTGGATTCGTTATTTACCACCAACTACAAGTTGATGGTAAATGACGAATACCTTTCAAAAAGCATTTTTGTGCTAGTTGTAAAGTGCCATGTGGCAGACATGTGCACACATGCACGAATCAGGGGTGCAACAGGGTGTCAATGTGACACCCTGCCACCCATGATAATGCCTCCCCTATTACCGATTCGGTATTTACCGAATCGGTAATAGTAACTGGCTTCCCATTCATTCCTATGGGCCTCCAGGCCCATAGGAATGAATGGGAAGGGATGCATTATTACCGATTCGGTAAATACCGATTCATAAATACCGATATTTAACGAATCGGTAATAATTACCGATTATTTACCTACATACTATTTACCGATTCATAAATTCCGAATCGGTAAAATTCAGTATTTATGAATCAGTAAATAGTATGTTACCTACATATGGCCCTAAATGTCTTGCTTGAGTTGAGTCTATCGAAACTGAAGAGAAAATATGTGCTGGTTGTATTATGATATCAAATGCAATAGATTTAGATGAGGCCAAAAAGTTTGGGACTTTATACAATGTCAAGGTTGTTTAAAAACATTGAAATATCGAATGTATTTTAACTGTGGAACTATTAATATTGAATTATGGTTCAACATTCGGATTTGATGAGATTGTCTTAAATGTATGTGTAAATGTATGCTGGTTTCTATTGCAGGAACGACACGATATAATGTCTAAATTAAGAGTGATGCATACACAATCATCTTGTTTGGTATACTATATCTAAGTACACAGGAACTCACATTAGATTAACGGAAGTTTTTAATGAGACTCTCTCGCTTTAGTTAACAATGAGTTTCGATATCATAAACTGACATTGTATGCTAAGTCACACGTCTCTGCTTATTATTGGAATGCGCACAAGTCAGGCTTAGAGTTGAGTGATTGAAATACTTATAGTTACATTTTGCCTTTCGCGTTCGGCGGACCATATGGCATTTTTCGGCGCCAGGCAACGATTACCATGTAAGACGCTTTTGGACGTCGTTGCTTGGCAACGCGTAATTGACGCGTAGACACATGCGCACTGGGTATATATGCTAGTTCATTTAGAACGCGTCTCTCTATAGACGCTGACGAGCTAGGACTTTCGCCTGCCATTCTTCGTGATATTTGGAGCAAGGTAATTTTATGATGTGGAACTCTGCTCTGCGTTACCCTTAATACGCCGAAATAGCCGGTATTTAATTGGAATTTTGTGTATTTAACAGATCGAGAATAACATCAGTTTGAGTGACGTTATATCGCCTCAACCGAGTTTAATGAGGTGAGCATTTTGGCCACTTCATTCACGGACACTATTTTAAATTTGGCACATATGAATAAAGAATAATAGGATATAGATACGATTAATTACAACATTTATATCCTTAATTTGAATTCAATCATTTACAGATTGGATCGCTCTGGATCATTCTTTTTCCTGAGAAAGACCAGACGTAATGACATCCTTGTGACTTAGTAACAATCACGACGGCCAATACCAAGGTGAGCTGTAATTGCCACTAGAGCCATCTAAATGTGAATATTGTGATTCTTCGTGATTACAACGAGTACTAGTCATAATTCTGTTCTACTCGTTTTTAGATATATTCAATCTTGTGATCGTAATAATTAACTGCGGAAGGATTGAAAACCCCGCCTTATATTATAGGTGAGTGTGATACCACCTTAATTAACCGTAAGTGTTAGTCTTCCCGTGACACATCTGATTCTAGTTAATTCACTTTTCACAGGCCATCATCACGTTGCTTTCATCCCGATGAAGACCCGCACCAACTTGCTAGTAGTGCAATAAACAGGGTTGAAACGTCGACATTGTTCCTCGGACCAGTAATTAGAGTCTGCGTAAACACTGAATTGTCATAGTTCGCAAGACTACTAGAAATCTTTGTTCGCTGGCCAATAATAATTTAGACCTTTTAAATTACACTGTATATGTTTTGCACTTTGTTCACTGAGCACCAATATTCACTTTGTCACTATTTTTTATGATTTTGTATTGTGATGGCCTTCTCAAATAACCTTTGGGGATAAACGTATAAATGAATGAATTTATATAAAAACTAAAATATTAGAAAATTTGGTTTTTGTTCTTTGTGTCACCTTTTGACTCACTTAGACTTTTGCTGTGTGTTTAGTAAGGCATGGTTTTACCCGACAGAACCATTGTATTTTTGACATAAGTTTGCCCAGGTTCTGAGGGATACTGGGTTACCCCATTGGTTGCCAAAATCATAATTGCAAGTAGTAACGTCATGGCCACCAAACAACGTTTTGCAAGTGTGATGTACTCAATATATCCTAGCAGTGCAACCAGTGGGGTGCTTTCCAGTAACAATCCTGTGACAGATTGTATAGCATCATATACCTCTTTCCAAAATTCAGCAATGGGCAGGTAACTCCATGCAATGTGCAGAAAGGCTGCGGCCTCCCGTTTGCATTTCCAGCAACGTGAATCCGGGCATAACCCCAGTTTGTACAACTTCATGGGGGTGCGATATACCCTATGTATGAATTTGAAATGGATAAGTCTCAGCTTATAGTTCGGGGATAAAGATCTCAGCTGTGAGCAACAAAATGACCATTGCTCATCTAGGGGTAGTTCTTCAAGTTCAGTCCTCCATTGTGTTAGTGCCCTAGGGGCCACCCATGGGGTATATATTTGTGTTGGGTTATATAATCTAGTAATTAATCTACGAGGTGAAGGTGTAGTTAATAGGTGCTCTAGCAGTTTCATTATATCTGGGGGGTCTGGGAATGTCGAGTGAATCGTCTTGCAAGTGTCTCGGAGTTGAAAAAAAAGGAATACGTTCAGCATTTGTATTTGAGTGTCTTCCCGTTGTTGTGGCTGCTCTAAAAAAGCGTCCTGTGGGTACAGGTCTCCCAATGTGGAAATGCCCATGCTATGTGCCCGTGTCATGGAGCCCCTGTCATTAAGAAAGGGGAAATGTGGATGATGCGCCCTTCACAACACCGGACCAGCATATCTCAACGACCGACTCAGCTTCTACATCCCCACCCGCAACCTCCGCTCTGCCGACCTCGCCCTCGCCACAGTTCCACGCATCCGGAAAACCAACGCCGGCGGTAGATCCTTCTCCTACCTCGCCGCCAAGACCTGGAACACCCTCCCTACGAACCTACATCAGACCCAGGACCTGCTAGCCTCCAGACAACTCCTCAAGACCTGGCTCTTCGATCAGTAGCAGCAGCAGCACCCCCCTCTCCCCCCAGCGCCTTGAGACCCTCACGGGTATGTAGCGTGCTTTACTAATGTTTGATTGATTGATAGAGCAAAGGAGTCCCGACACGCTTTCTTAAACCTTCCCAGGCCCAACGCAAGGTTTCTACAGTATTTATTTCATGGGCCGATCTATGATATGGCTGATGTACAGCCACATGCAGAGGGGTGGGGTCAGCCACATCTGCTTCAATTGCCACATGTGGCTGGAGCGGGGTGGGATGGATCCAGAAATAAAGGAATTGGGCTTGTGCACATAATGCGTAAAGTTCTAAGTCAGGCGCACCCATTCCTCCCCCAGAGAGCAGGCGTGTTAGCAGTTCACAGCTAACGCGGGGTTGTTTGCTGACCCAAACCAATGCAATCACCAAAGAGCGTAGGGAGTTAAAAAATGCCTTAGTTATAAAGGTATGGGTATATTGACGAATAGGTCTAAAAATTTAGGAAGTACTATCATCTTGGTGATAGCAATTCTGCCAGCTAGGGACAAAGGTAGAGCAGGCCAGATTTTTTATTTACTCCCCTCCAAGTCCAACAGCCTGCCAAAGTTAATTCGCCATATGTCCTGTATATCCCTACTGAGCCACACCCCCAGGTATTTTACAGCACCATCTGCTCATTTAAGTGGGAACTCCAAGTTGGCTCCCGGTGGGGCCAAAGTCAGAGGTAAAATAGAGGATTTAGACCAGTTGATCTGTATGCCAGACATTCCCTCAAAGTGCAGGACTTCTCTCAGCACGGGGTTAAGGTTCTCATCTGGTTTACGAATATATAACGTTATATCGTCTGCATACATTGAGATTATTAGGCCTCTGTCTGTGAAACCCAGTCCACGAGCGGTGTGGTGCTGGCGAATTCTGGCCGCTAAGGGCTCCATTGCCACTGCGAAGAGCAGCGGCGAGAGTGGGCAATTTTGCCAGGTGCCACAAGTTATACAGAATTGTTTTGATATTAGATTGTTTGCTCTGACTCAGGCTGTGGGCTTAGTATGGAGCAGGGCTATTAGTTTAATAAAATCAGGACTGAATCCTGATCTAGGTAATATCATAAATACGAAAGGCCATTCCATGGAGTCAAACGCCTTGGTTGCGCCTACAAACACTGCAATGGCAGGAAGTTGGCGGTCAAGCCGGTGTACCGTGGCGAAAAATGTGTGCAAATTGTGGGCCGTTGACCTACGTGGAATGAATCCTGATTGGTCTGGCCTAGCAATGAGTGGTAATAGTGGCTGTAGCCTGTTGGCAATTAGTTAGGCTAGGATCTTAGCATCCACATTGATCAGTGACAGGGGTCTATATGAGTCACATAGATTAGATGCCTTATCAGGTTTCAGTAGGGAAATGATTACTGCTTCCCTCATAGTCGGGGGGAGGATTCCTACCTCCAGTGACTCCTGATAGACATCCAACAATCAGGGTGCCAGCTCCTCCGCATAAATTTCATAAAATGTGGTGGTCAGAACATCTAGCCCAGGTGCCTTTTCGCCAGGTAGACTGCCAATAACTTGTGTGATGTCTGCTATTGTAAAAGGTTCGTCCAGGTACTCTCTGTGTGCGTCACTTAACCAGAGTAGTCCTAATGATTCTAGATATTCACCAAGTTCGGGATGGGGTGTAGTTTGAGTTGCTATATATAATGAAGAATAATATTGAGTAAGATATTCGTGCGTAGCCTCTTGCCCTCTAATGGGGGATCCAACCTCGTCTAATATCTAGACTATAAAGGTGGGAGATGTGTGCTGTCTGAGTGCATTAGCAAGGGTTTTGCCAGGCCTGTCTCCCTCCCCAAATCTGAATGCTCGTGTATGCTTCCCCAAGAACCAGCTCTCCCTATCAGCCTCATCTTCAAATTCTGAAGTTTTCCCTCGTAAGACTGGCAAGTGTCTGGGTCCCCGAGTCTGGAAAAACAGTTGCTCCGCAGATTTGATTTCTTGCTCAAGCTGTACTATAGTAGACCGAATAAAACTCAGCACTCCCGCTTGCTTGGATATGCAGGCCCCTCGGATCACAACCTTGAACGCTTCCCACAACGTCGAGTCCACCGATCCTTCATTAGTGGAGAAATATTATGTAATGTCAGTTCTGATCTCTTCTCTAAATACTGTATCCAGGATCGCGTGTGGTGGTAGGCACCAGCTGAATGTGCTGGGTAATGTTTGAGGTATCTTCCAGTGCAGCAACACTGGGGCGTGGTTGGATAACATGCAAGCCAGGTGTAAGGTGTCTATGGTCCATGACGCCACATCGCTTGTAACTAACCAATAGTCTATCCTAGACCAAGCATTATGTTGCTAAGTGATACATGTTCCCTCCCTCGTGGTTGGGTTCCTGCTACGCCAGATATCTATGAGACCATACTCAAGAATAAGGTTATTGAGGTATAGGGCTGCCTTGGGATGTGGGTTTCGAGCAGCACTCAGTCTGTCACAATCATTGTTAAGAGTTACGTTAAAGTCCCTGCCCCAAATTATCATGTCTCCTCCTAACTCCATTGTTTTAGCCCATACCTTGAGGAAGAGATGTGCGTCATTCACATTTGTGCAGTGGATTGCCAATAAGGTGATCTTAGTTGTCATGAGGGTACTGGTTTAAATAAGATATCGCCCGTCAGGGTCTTTCTGTATATGTGTGGTTGACCAGCCCAGACCACGTTTGAGCAATATTTAAATCCCCCTGGCATAGCTGGAGTAGGGGGCCGAATGGATCCCACCCCAAAATCTATTCTTTAGTTTAGGGTCAGAATCGTATTTCAGATGGGTTTCTTGGAACAAGCACACATCTATGCGGTGTCTACTTAAATATGTATGTATCAACCGAGCTTTCCTAAAATCATTAAGCCCACGCACGTTCCATGTGAGGAATTTAGTCTTAGTCATTTCTCAGTATGCAAGATGTGTGAGACGTGTATGAGTAGGAAGATCACACATTGGACACCACAGATTATAGAATAAACCATAGACTCTTTTTGCACAACATGTGAAGGATAAAAATTAAACTGAGCTGTGAGAAAAAAAAATGTTATTCATTTCGTACATATGCTGCCGAATTAAAAGCCATGCGTTTGAATATACTATGTTCCCCCGCTCCCCCCGCTACCCACATCGACCTACCAAACAGGTTATGGCTTGTGCCAACTCCCCACCCTAGAAACACCCTTAAAACAGAACAAAGGCACATGGGAGATCTCCCTGTGGGGTTTGGGACTTCGGCTATAACCTGCCATAAGGGTGACCAGGCTTAGATGTGTATTATGTAATCTACCAAAAGAAGAGCAAACATTCTCACAGTACCATGAGTAGTGGGCCATATACTACTGTAGCCAAAACAACATACAGCATTATTGCAATAACACAGTTATAATTCAACTTGGGTAGTTAGGTGTAGTTTCACTTAAGAGGCAAATCAATCATTGTCACTTAAGTTCTATTAAGATGAAGATTGTTGTGAGGAATGGATTGGCGACTTCCTTGCACATACGTGTTTGGCGAACTTAAGGGCTGATTTAATGTCCGTGAAATATTGCAGGATGCGTTTTGCTGGTGTGGACTCCCTGTGTGCCGCCTGGACAGTAGGCGTGTAGTAGAGAAGAAAAGAAAGTTTCCTTGATGAGTAATGGGGCTTTTGTCCCTAGCTGCTCTGAGAATTGCATCTCTGTTCCTATAATTAAAAAGACGTATGATTATTGGATGTGGCAGGGCACCAGGTGGGGGTCTAGGGCACAATGAGCAATGCGCCACCCCAGCGATCATAACCTGCGAGAGAACTGGCCCAGATGGGTCCCGCAGTAGGTTTTCTATGTATGTTTCCATCTTCGGGATTGCAGTGGATTCTGGCAGCCCAATAATGCGTAGGTTATTGCGCCTGCCTCCAAATCCTCATTTTCGGCTTTTATCACAGCCAACACTTTTTCCATGTTGAGGATTTGCATTTTGGATTCAGCATGGGAGTCCTGGGTATCCGACAACCTGTTGTCTAGAGTATGAATCCGGCCCTCGTGAGCGTCTACATGTTTTTTGACTATATCTAGACTGGAAGCGAGAGCATCTATCTTGTTATCTAGTGTTTTGATACTGGAGCGCACGTCTAGCAAGATAGTGCTCAGGGCTTCTTCCTGTTGCTCCATGTACTCTTTGGACCCTTGCGCAGTGTCCAGCTCAGGGCCCACGTCATTTGTTCTGGTTTGGCGTTTGCTTTCAAAGGGCAGCTTTGCCTGTTTGGGGTCAGCCTTCCCCATTGGATCAGGCGTTGTATATGCAATTGGAGGCAATGGAAGTTATGGACAGCGTTGGAACAATGCAGGGTGTCTGCACTGCTTCGGTGTTCACCTGTGCTTATGAGTGACTAAATCTGCTGTATTTGTTTTGTTCACCTTGTGTTATTTGTGCATGAAGAAAAGTCTCAGGGATGTGGCACCTGCGAGGGTACCCTGCTTATCTCAGTGGGGGGAGGGCCAGCCAAACCTGCAGTTGATGCATGGAACCCAGTACTTATGCACCCGCTGGCGCCTGAGTAGGCCCAGAATGAGAGAGACTCACACTCCCAAAGCAGGACCCCGCACCTAACACTCAGGTGCAGGAGGCATGAAGGGGAAGACAGAGAACTACACAATTCTCCCACCCACCGGGCCCCCAACTCTGCGCACAATCCTGGCAATAGGTCACCGTGGCCCGAGGACCCCTCGGCGCGGGCCTGATCATGCTGCCCACCCCAGCGCAGACCTCATGGCGCTAGAAGCCGATTGAGGTTTGGGCCTGTTTAGTGGGGGCGCACGCAGCCCCGCATACCCTTAGAGCCCCGTCCCACACTCACCGCAACCCATGATGTTGTCGTGTCTTCTATTCCTTCGGCCGGCTCGTCTGAGGCGTTCTGAATCAGCGATGGCTCAATGTGCTCCAACGACCAGTGACCTGATCAGCTCTCCATCGTCAGGTACGGAGCTCAGCCCAAAGGTACATCGGCGTCTCCTCCCGTGATGTCGGAGTGTCTCTCGCCTCATTAGCAGATGCAGGATTTATTTAGGTGCCGGTCTCTGGATCCCCTCCAATTTGCCCAACTCCAAATTCTCTGGAGGCATCGGCCGGCACATTCAGTGTCGCCTAGGGCTTAGGGAGCTTGCTAGTATGATTCCGCCTTCAGTTATTGCGTGGCGGCCATGATGCCTGCTCTGCTAGGCCACAGTGAGTTGAGTCGGATATCTTGGCTTAGGTGCAGTCTCCGACTTTCAAATTTTGCGCAGGCAGCGTGATCGAGATCAGCAGCTGATTGCAGTAATTGGCAGCCGTAGATTCCGTATTTGAGCTGTGATAGTTAAGGATAATTGAGCCTGGTCTGTGGTGCTCCTTAAGAAGGCAGCCATTCCGCAGCACAACATAGCCACGCCCACATTTGCAAATATATTGTGCAGTTACTTGATGATACTGATGACAAGATCCTACTTTCTCTATAACACAAAAAGGTATTCGACCAAGTTGAGTGGGGGTAGCTGTTGTGCACAATGGAGAGGGTAGGATTTGACGCAGAATTGATGGCTTAATTGTGGTGGATGTTCTTTAACCCCATCACACAATCATTTGTGAAGAATATCTGTCACAAGTCTTTCCCATCTGCAGAGGAAAACCCTACAGATGTCCATTGTCCTTGCTCTTGTTCCTCTTGACAATGAAGCCTCTGGTAGCTGTCATCCCACAACAAGATATCATAGAAAAACTAAGCCTGGGTGTAGTTCGCAGAGTTCTGCTGCTTCCATTCTACCCCTCGAGTAGATTTTTACTCGAGCGGCAGCTTTATCAATGCAAATCGGCAGTTTCTCAATGCGAGTGGTTGCGAGCATATGCGACCACTCACAATGAGAAATCTGACCGCCCACATTGAGAAATGTCGCCAGGAGGTTGATTTTCCACGCTCACGCTCGCTAACTTGATTTTGACAATCGCGAATAAGGAAAAACCTTGCCAGGAGGTGGATTTTCCTCGCTCACAAACTTGACGTTGACGAATGCAAGTAAGGGAAAAAACTCCACTCCGCTACGGGGAGCGGAGTTTTTTAGAACTCCACGAGCTCCGCGCAATGCGGAGTGCAGAAAACTCTGCAAACTCTGTGTACGGAGCTGAGCTCACCGCCCAGATTTAAAAAGCAAAATCAACCACTAGGGAGGTTACGCATGTGATGTCCCTCTAATGAATTATGACCCTGGCAGATCAATCTCTTCCCTCAGTTCCTTAATTGATGCCTTCTCTGCCTTTAAAGGATACAGAATCAATTGGCGAAACAGTGAGGCTATTCCCATCACTAGGTGACTGCGTGGTTTCACAGGTGATGGCTTTGGATTTACCTGGAAAACTTCTGAATTGAAATTCCTGTGTATTATTGCGCAATGCGGAGTGCAGAAAACTCTGCAAACTCTGTGTACGGAGCTGAGCTCACCGCCCAGATTTAAAAAGCAAAATCAACCACTAGGGAGGTTACGCATGTGATGTCCCTCTAATGAATTATGACCCTGGCAGATCAATCTCTTCCCTCAGTTCCTTAATTGATGCCTTCTCTGCCTTTAAAGGATACAGAATCAATTGGCGAAACAGTGAGGCTATTCCCATCACTAGGTGACTGCGTGGTTTCACAGGTGATGGCTTTGGATTTACCTGGAAAACTTCTGAATTGAAATTCCTGTGTATTATTGTTAATAGGAAAATTGATAACATGGTCACAGACTACCTGACACCGCTGCTAACCTACATTGAAACTTTTTTTCTTTGAGGGGCCTCCCTACAACTCTTGCTTTTGGGGCAGGTCCAAGTGATGAAGATGGTCACAGACCCACAATTTAACTACGTCTTAGGCATGGTGTTCATTCATGTATGCAAACACCTCCTCCACGCACAAAAACAAAAAAAATAAAAAAGTTTAGAAGTGCAGGGAGAAAACCTCACCACAAACCCTCAAAGTTAGAGGCTGACACAAGGGATAGGGGACTTACATCGGGAAACACATATTTATACTATCTTATGTACCATCAATTGCAACTGGTATATTTCTTAGTGGTTAATACAGGGCAGCTGGTGTGGGCCTCAATAGAACAAATGTTAGTAAGAGCGCCTCCTAGACATGGCATTTTATATACTGAGAAACATCGACCTCCTACCCTTGATGAAGGCAATGTGGTCGGCCTGGAGGGATTCCAATAAAATCCCAGTGGTGGGTGTTGCATTACATGATGGAGGCCTGGTATTGGTATGGTTTAATGGGAGAATAAGGAGTGGGGGGCAGATAGCCAAAATCACAATTCTGGTGCTGTGCCCAATTGTAGCACTGTTCAATGGCTGTGCTTAGCCCCACTTTAACCCAGCACTCACTGAGTCGGAAGTAGTTGGTCACATGGGTGAAATCTATCACAAATTCTTTACTTTCTAACAGCACTCCCAAAGAGACCTAGACACATTGTCAAGTGAGGTTAGGCTTACAATACACAAGCAAAGGCAGATCTGCCCTTATGTCCAACCCTGACTGAGCATTAAGGAAGACTAGAATGAAATATACATTCTTTAAGGTGATCAATGAATGGTAATAGACTCCTTATAAATGTAAAAGAGCCAGTTTAATGTCTTTTGATGGCTCAGTCAGAATGTAGCCAATATAGCATACAGGTCCTGCTAGTAACTCAGCAGATACTGGGTTGATATTTTGCAAACACTATACAACACTAGTCTATGTCCACTTGTGGAGTTCACAAAGCTGGCTATTTTATATGATCTGTCAGATGTGGACATGGCCACTTCTTGGATGAGATGAATGCAAACAGCACTCATAACAGAGAAAATGTGCATGCTTAGGCACTGACATGACACAAAAAGCCCCATGCACCTAGAATGGACAATTGCAAAAACACACAACATGCAGGATCAACTAGAAACATACAACAATGTTTGGTGAGCTTTCATTTTTTTAATCGATCTGTAGTCAGTATATTTTGGGTAACACTCTAGCCATACAGTAAAAGGATTTACCATCAACTACTGTTTGCTGATGATGAAACTCCTGCAGGTGGGTATAGAGCTGGCTGAAAGATAAAAAGTGCCCAACAGCTGTGGACCACTGAGTGGGGAGACAGGAAGGGGAATACAGTTTAGGCACTTTCACAATGGATGGGGGACTTACTGATAGTTAAGAAGTGCTGGAAATACAGGAGGGGGCATATATAGGTAGCCCCATAGACATTTTACCCCAGCTATACATGTGATACGGCACCATAAATCCAATAGACTGTGTGTGAATAATCCTACATGCAGAATGCTAACGGAAGTCTGGAGGTGAGGAGGAGATATGATCTAAATAGGGAGGCCAAGAAGACAGATGCGATGTGTTGATTGGTATTGTAACTATTTCATGCATATTGATGCTTTGAGTTTGATACAGTTATGTGCAAGTTATAGAATACTTACTCTATGTTATAAATTCTGTTTCTCATGTCTGAAAATAATAACAAAATGTTTTAAAGAAATAAGATGATATACTGTCAATGAATGAAACTGTATATTTCACCTTCATATACATTCATATGAAGTGCAACATCAATGAATTTACTGATAATGTAATTTGTGATTTTAGCTGTGATGTCATATGAGGTAACTAGCAGTGCATTCAAGAAAGTATAGTAGTAAAGCTAACAATTATAGTTGAATTTAAGTGTTTCTGAGCTCTGAAGCTCAACTCTAACATCCATGCAACTGCAGTATTTCAGCATGTACTGTTGTTTTTCTAAACAAAGTAATTTTTTGATCTTATATTTTCTTTTTTAACATTTTTAGTCGGACTGTGTATATATTGCTTATGCATAAACATATAGTGAACATCTTGATGTAAAAAAAATTACATGGAGCCGAGATAAAAGTAAAGGGATATAGTTTGGTGGCATTTATTAAATAAATTCACAGCAGAGTGGAATTGGTTTGTACCACACCACCTTAATATCAAGTCACACAATAAAAAATGAAAATAACACCAAGTTTAAACCCAACAAACTTTGAAAGTTTAATATATCTTTAGGTAAAACTGAACTTGCAGTATTAGTAAGTACAATAGTTGTAATGTTTTGTATAATTCAAATAAATTGTACATTTATACAATAATTGTTTGCATGCCAGAAAATGCAATTCAGTTCTTGATTTAATATTTACAATTTACAATATTATTCAAGCAACAATTCAGTAGCATAGGACACAGGCCTGCTGTGTAGTCAAATTGTAATATTTTATGTAGAGATACATTTGCTGAGCAGAACAAGACATGTAGAAACAATTTAAAAAATCAACACTGGTTGGTTGTTCATTTAAAATTGAATTAATTTGTTCAGTACTTATCTAAAAGTCAAATTTGCTTGCAACATTCACAAAAAACAAAAGTAAACATTAACAAAAAAGCATTGCAAAATATCTGGCCTTGAAATTTATCATTCTACTCATATATTTATAATTATACTTGTCATTGGATTAGCCATGAAAACGTGTATATTTAAGTTATGTTGTCTTACTATGCATTAAGTTTTCTTGAAAAATCTGTTGTTGCAATTACAATAAGTCTGCATATTAATGTATGTAAAAACTATTTACAACAAACAAAAATATGTCATATTGTCCATTTGCACCAATTTGGATTTCCTTGGAATTGTTGCAAGTCTTTAAGAATGTATTTAATGTTCAGCTATACAGCCTTAATGCAGTAAAAGCTTAGCAAACATTACATGGCTCTCTTCCATAGTCCCTTTCAACGGTTTGGTGAGGGTGTTTTCTGTTTTAAAAGAGGATATGATGAGTACATGACACAGTGCACTTTCTGTTGCATACTGAACAGAAATCAGTAGTGAACAATACAACTAAATCTGATGAAATCTACAATAAATAGCCCAAATCTCCAGAAATATTATTGTGCTTCATATGAAAAAATAAACTGTTGTTGATTTTCCTGTCCTTTGAGTGATATGAAATGAATGTTTCACTCTCAGAAAAGGTCATGTATTTTTATATCTATTGATTGAATAAGTAAAGTGTGTTCATTATTTGTATCCCTTGTTATTACGCAGGACAAATAAATGAATAGTTTATTATTGTGCTTAGTATCGGAGTGACCCTTAGATAGTTTTGTACCATATTTGCAACAGACAAATGTCAGTCATCCATCACTTGTTCCCAAAGTTCATGCAGGTTAGTGATAAATATAGTGCATGCCTGACGCAGGTGCAAATCATGGCAATGTTTTTAGGGATTCAAGAATACATTGCCATTGCGGAGGACATTCACAAAGTCAGAGAAATTCTTTGGCTTTTCAAGAAGTATAGTTTTCAGTTCATATTACTGGTGTCAAAAGTACCACAATAATGAATCAAATGTGTGTAACAATGTACAATGAGGCAGTGAAACCTTTGCACTTTTGTAAAAGTAATTCCTAAATAGAAAACTACTGTAAGTCAAAATGTTGAGTTGCATCTAATGTTTGTGAATGAGCCTAAGTTTCATCAGGGTTCAGCAATCTTTTTATGGCTAAGATTGAGTCTATATCTTTGAGCTTAGCTTTTTTAATTGAAATCCAATTACATGCCATTTCATTTTTATTATTCTCCTCATTCAACTCAGCCACAGTTTGTAGCCTGATTGTTGTGTCCCAACTGCACTCTTGCTCTATTTTCTGCAAATGTACCTTGGCTTATAATTGAACATAAAATATAGAGAACTGAATCAGCAATTCTAAGAGAGTTGTCACATGTCATTGGACAGCTATGAGAAACCAAAAGGGCTGTTTGCGATCAAAAACCACGAGGCAGACAGCTCCTATTAACCATCTTCAAAATTAAAACAAATAATGAAGAAATGCATAGCCCTGTACTTTATCCAAAATTCATTTTAATTGTTGGTTATCTAAATACACTATAAGAATGAAATTACATTTGTAGTGACTAAATTAACTGTCCTATACTCATTTACGCTTATCCAATAGAAATTACATGCACAAAGTGTTAAAATCAGTTTCCCACATTTTATAGCTCCATGACCTCAGCTTGCTATCCTGTTATTAGCTAACATTAGCAGAGATAATCTAATATAGACTTATAGCCTGTTTTACAAGTTACACCTCCACAAATGTGATGCATATGCTGTCTGCAGTATTATAAGAGAATTATAGCCTATGGAATGTGTAGTAAGAACAGAAAATCAGTTATGTGTGTGATGAAGTATCCATCTGTCAAACTCTAAATTATTAATTTCATGTTACTCCATCAATGAAAACATAAATGATCTTAAAATGAACAAAATTCATGGGGCTATACCTGTTTGTTTGTTTGCTTTACCCACTGTTACATTATTGTTTCAATTCCTATACTGAACTCGATTGAACCTGCAATACATAAGGTGTAATATTCTTAGACAGCACTATGATTAAAATAAAATCTGTCATGTCAGTTCTTTTTCCTCAAGTATCAAGGCTTTGATGGGAAAACTGCTGAAGTGTGTTGTTAACCTTTGTTGACTGTACACAATATTAAAAGGGACTTTGTGTACATAATAGAGGGAGCTCCTTAACAAATAATTAACCTGAAATCAGAACTCAATATCATCTATTTATCATTATAACATGCTTTGAGTAGGACAGATCTTGATAATGAAATTGTACAAGTACACATGTACCCTTCAAATATTTTAACAAAAGAATTCTTAGAAATTCAGAATGCAAATAAATTAAAGATGTTTGCGAAAGTGAAGCAGAATAAACTTTAAATATTTCAGGAAAAGCACACATAACAAGAACAAGGACAAAAAATGTTTTTTGTTTGAGCAAAGCATATATTAAACAAATCAAAATATGAGCCTTTGGTCTTCCAACTGTTTAACTTGTGTTAAAAGAATTTAGTATGAAAGGACAAACATAATTAAACAGGTATAAAGGTGTATGTGAATTTCAAAAACTATTTAAATAAAAAAAATTGCAAAATGTGAATTTCTTTAAAACTGATCATGAGTTAGTGCCCAGGTAAACACTCCCATGCAAAAGACCTTTGTGTATTTTGTAGTCTCTCTAAATGCAAGTGACCAGAGAACACAAAAATGGATCCTATATTTTATAAGTATTATGTCATTTGTTCCAATAACTCTACAGCATAAATGATACCACAGCTCTTTATGACACTACAACATAGAAGTTAGAGCCTTTCATTAAACAGAAAAGGATCAGGTATTAACCCGACATATTGAATTGATCATAGTGAAAGAGACAATGATTATATTAACACTGTGGTTTATATAGTGTTTATCATGGTTTTTCTGATTTATAGCACTGTAAAAATGACTGCTGCCATAACCAATTTAATGGTATGTAACTAATTAACATTGGAAGGATGAAAGGCTAAGTTAGTCACAGTTGCTTCAGACATTTTTACCTGCACCTCACACACAACTGTTGATATTGTGCAAATAATTTAAATATGTCAAAAGTGTTGCTTTTACCTGTAAATGTGAATTCTGCTGAGATGATTTTATGACTCAATGGCATGCTTTTCACACCTTTCACTTTTTCATTTTGTTAGAGTCTGTGTTGTTAGAGTTAATGTTCTCATGCATTTTTATTTATGCAGTGCAATACTGAGGGCATAGAAAACCCAGAGTAAAACACTTAAAATACTAAATAGATATTCAATGGAAAGAAATGTATCTGACGAGGCCAAATTCCAGGAGTGCTAGAACCATTTGCTGCAAGTCTTCTCCTTTCATCCTCGAATTGGCAGTGTGTAACAATTAACCTAATATGAATCAAGACTTACTCTTCATTTCTTCTTTTCAGTTGTTCCTGAATTGTAATGCTGTGCAGACTGCATTAATGGTTAGACATATACTTACTCTATGTCACCATCTTTTCAACACAGAGAATGAGTAAATGAAGTGCATTTTTTTACACTAATAGCCGATTGAGTATGTGTCAGAAGTATTCAAATGACTCTTCAAGCACATTCATTGCCAATAAAATCAAAGTCTAGTCCACCAGGGACCTAGAAAGAATATAACAACGTGCAGACCACTAAAAGGAGAGGGATTAGAGATGAGCATTAACCGAGCACAGCCACTTCAGAAATTCCAAAAAGAAAATACCCAGGGAGAGTAAGGAGTAGGGTGGTTGTACCTGTGATAGGACTATGCTATATGTATAAGCTCCAACTCATGCACAACTGAAAGCTTAGCCAAATGCAAATACTGGTGATCCCTATTACCCTTGACAATACTATTTCTAACAGGTGTATTTATTTTTGGAATTTTCTATATTGGGAATGTAGCCCAAGGGCATTAAACCATTTTACAAAAGATTCAAAACATATTTTGATTATGGATAAAAGAAACCATTTGCATCACAATACATGGTATATGGTAGAAGAGAGCCACAATCCAATCTGTGACACAAAAATGGGATTTACATACACTTGTTGTACTAAAAAGCTTCCACAACCACCTAACACCTCTTTGATGGTAGTCGCTGGTTTGCTTGGACTTGACTGTTACACTGTAGCCTAAGGACGAGATAAATTAGAAAGAGCTGGGTACTGGTGATAAGTCGCAATTATATTAAATGAAAAAGACCTGTTGCTAACCCACTCCCAAGTGACAAAAGACACAAATAATCCTTTAAGGAGAAAAAAGTTGTAAGTCCAAACCCATGGATGAATCAAAGGGTAATCCTTGCTGTATGACTGCATGGTCAGCAGAATCAACTCCATTACAGCATTTGTAATTTAGAAGTGACAGTCCCCTCTTTGCAGAACATATTTTCTATATTGTCTGGGGGTAATTTTGCTTCTTCTTGTTTGAAATATCTGTGGTGTTTAGTAATTTTGAGGCTTGCCACTCCAATAGATGATCAGACATGGGTGATTATAATACATAAATACTTAAGACACTATCAAAACTGTGCAGCTAGAATAAGATCATGATGATGCTAATTTTTTTTAATTTCATACACCCTAAATCCAAACCTCCTCCTAACTGAAACATAGTATTCTGACTAGACTCCACCTTTGCTCATATTTATAATCCAGACAGTTGTTAAAAAAAAAGTCAGTTCAAAAGCTAAATGCCTCAAGAAATTGAAGCATGCATCATCCACAGCAAGGGCTGCACGTTGCAGCTTTGGTTTGGGATACCATTAAATGCTTCATTTGAGGCTGCTGCATTGGGTTTGGTGTCATCAGCTGCGAGACGACTGATATGGAAGAGAACAATATTTGCATAATACGTGTTAGAGAAATCATTTTCAGGATAAAGTGATCCTGAGATGGTTTGATATCCGAGCTTAAATCAAGGCAGTAAAAGTATCCTTTATCTTTTCTAAAACTGCTTAATTCCAGTTTGAAATAGCGAAAGTGGCAACACATTTTGCAATGGTTTTAATGTCAGTTCCACAGTTGGTGCATCTCAAAACACCAATCTGTGCAGGCATCAAGAGGATAGCTGGTGTCCTGTTCTGGGGATATGAGTCTCTTAATAGAGCACAATGTTCATCTGTACTCTACCAAATACCAGCAGCTGAACAATTGACTAATAAAACCTCCACTTTTTACAGTTTTAAACAAATTAGAACATACTCCTAAAGAGGATAAGATGCTCCTCTATTGTTAATAGGCTCATTGAGACTATTCACTTCCGACCCTGTAGGATATCATCCTGAATCAATGCATTTCTGTTGGAATTACATAAATGGCTGAGCTAGCACATATATTATCTAGAAAGCCATGAAAGTGGAGATATTCCTGCCGAATGGAACATTTTGAAACTGGTTGTTTTTCTCCTGTTAAAAATACATCATCTTTGTTGACCTGCTCTATCACCAAACTATTGCATGGATCCTATTACCAAATTAATATTTATTTTAGTAGATAGATGACACAGCACGTCACACTTGAATGGTTTTAATGGACTGGGTACTAAGATTACGCCTACATTTGCCAAAATATATTTTAATATGAGGAGACCTTTGATCATTTGGACTGGGAATTTCTATGGACCACCAAACTAAAATTGCATTTCAATTGACATTTATTGAATGGGTGCAGCTTTTACATAAGACACCTAATGTAGTGATCTCTCACAATGGTCTCCTGTCTGGCCAACAACATACTTCAAGGATGCCCTCTTTCGCTAATCATGTACTTTTTGAATATCGAGACCTAGATTCATTATTTGATTGTGTGTGGTGACATCCATTAAACAAAAGGTGACCTTCAATGTAGAGTTAAGTACAACATTAACAAGCATGCATCTAATTGGCATAGGTTCAAAACAGCAATGTAAAAATGAAATAAACTGTGCAGTAGAACTTTTCTTAGCTGTTGTGAGGATGGACAGATGCACAGTATGAGAATGATAGTTTCCTTTCTCAAGCTGCAGAGACAACACATTGCTCCATGAGCTGCAGTGTTCCACTATGCCGGGAGGTGACCCCGCATGTTCCACTCCCCCAGTCGAAGTGCTATTAACTTGGCTTTTAGCCACAGCAGATAGGTGCACGTGATGAATTTCTGCTGTTTCCAGGGGATATAGGAGTTGATTACAGCCCAGGTGTGAGAGCACTTGCTCAATTCTACTATGTCTTTTAGCCTTGACAGCTTTTTTCTGGTGACTACTGTGAGCTTTTTAAATGTCCACTGTGAGAGGTTTTTCCCCATGCCTCGGTGAACGAAAGTTTGTTTAGTTTGTCTTGGAGATAGTTCTTTATAGGAGGATTCTGAGCTCTCTTAGTCCCGACAGATTAAGCCATTCACAGGGTCTTGCATGGCAAGTCTGAGCGTATGACAAAAATTTAAGAATGAGCTGCTTCTGGCCCAGGACAGCTTTATTATGTTAAGTTTGCGCCTTACTTCTGCTGGTGATGCTCTCTATGGCAGAAGTAGAGTGGCTTTTTTAGGTTTGCATGATGGAATTATCCAGCAGAATGGCCTTCATCCCCATGTTGATTTTGCTCCCATAAGATGATGTAGGTGTGACCTTTGGTTTCAATGCCTGAAGTAAGGGGTCTAGGCTCGGTCCATGAAGTTTCTAGCCAAGGGTTGTGAGGGAAATCAGATGAGATTTAAACATGCCCAGACTATCCAGGCAAATGCCCAGATATTAGAATTCAGTACTGTGCTGGAGCCCTTCTCCACTGAGGTGCCACCTGCCACAACTAACCCTGGGCGGACAACTATGCTACGCTCGCGAAGTTTGCATAGTTTGTGCTACTTCCCGCTACGCGAATTGCACGTAGCACAGTGCAAAATCGCGTAGCATAGCGTAGTTGTCATTTTTTGCTCGCTCGCGGTCCTCAACGTAAAGTTGGTGACCGCGAGCGAGCAAAATGACGTCCCGGAGAGACTTTTTCCTCGTTCGCGATCAGCAACATCAAGTTGCCGATCGAGAGCATGGAAAATAAACCTCCCGGCGAGATTCTCAACGCGGGGAGGTCAGGTTACTCATTGCGAGTGGTCGCATATGCTCGCGACTGCTCGCGATGAGAAACTACCAGTCCGCATTGAGAAAGCTGCCTCTCCAGTAAAAATTTACTCAAGCGACAGAAAATGACAGCACGCACTATGCAAGATGCCGTTTTCAAGGATTGCACAGTGCGGACAAGCATCCGGCACTGTGCAATCATCACGAACAGCACACTACGCAGTTTGCGTAGTGCTACGTGTACCTCACGTAGTTTGAAGTGCCCTTCACGTTGCTACGCGTAGTGCTACTACGCGAACTACGCCCAGGGTTAGCCACAACCTGCTGTTTTCTTCCTGAAGATGACCGTCATCGTTTTCATGCAGTTTATTTCAAGGCTGTTCCTGACACTATAGAAACATAGGGTGGGGAGTTGATGATGAAAGCCAATTTTAGTTTGGCTTAACAGTACAAAGTTGACCGCGTAAAGCAGGTGTGCCATGCATTGACCTACCAGTTTGAGTGGGTGGAAGTTGACTTTATCTTCTTCCTCCGACGGATCAGAGATGTATAGACAGAAAAGCAACGCGGTGAGTATACAACCTTGCTTCAGCCATGAGTTTGTGGGGATCTGCTTTGAGATACACAAGCCATCCCCTAGCTTAATTCACACCCAGTTGTTTGAGTACAGCTGCTCAACTGGTAAGTCAGCCTCCACAGGTTAAGCTTGTTGTTTTAGCTGACAACATACCAATGTTTAATTTGGACTACAGTCAGGGTATAAAAGCTATCAAATTGGAGGTGGACAAATTTAGACAAGTATTCAGACTGCAATTAAATTGGGAAAATTTGCAAGCTGTCCTGGTGCGCGATCGTACACCAAATAATCAATTGATTGCATGAAAAGTGGAGAACCCTGGCGGTAAATCTGAGGAGGAAATATGCTGCAATTTCTAGTGCCAGCCAGAATAAGTTTCGGAAAGAAATTCAGGTACAATTTGAAAAAATTGAAACATCTTCAATTGCTCTTTACTTTGTTGGATAAATGTAACAAAGCAATAACCCTGCCAAAGTTAATTTAGTAATGTTTGTAGTCTTTCCCTGATGTACCTATACATGTATTTTCAAACCTACATAGGAATATTCTATACATAATTTGATTGCGCTAAAAATCTGATTGAGTACTGTTGTTTTCTTAGTAACCTAATCTGCAGGGAGGAAGGGCCTTTGTTCCTTTCTGGGTGTGATATTTCAGGGCAGCAGTGTGAAAGTACTTGTTGGTACTCATGAAAGCTGATTGATTACATTACTCATTGCTACTACCAGGGGATACATGGCTGCTATTGTTAAATTGAAGGTAATATTCACTTTCTGGGATATGTGGTTGAGGCTTTTTAGTGTTTCAAGTGTATGGGACAATGTGGCGCTCCTTGACCTCTTCTCTACTCCAAGTATGTGTCTTCTAAGTGCACTCTGTATTTTAGTTTGAAAACGGATTCTACTTTTCACCAACAGATTATGCGTGCAGGGTTATTTTCTCTTATTTATTGTTATTCTAGATCTCTACTCTATTTTCAGATTTGAAATCTTTGAGAATCATCAAATTATAGATTTTTCTCTGTGTCAAATGAAAAACTGGGAGTGATGAGTCACACCCAATATTCAATACTGTTTTGTCTTCTAGCCCACATTGCTTTAAGGATTTAAGGTTGAAACCAAGAATGTGGATTTATTCACCCAGAAATGGTCTAGGTCTTATAGTGGACTATAATTCTGGATGTATTTTCAACAACTAAAAATGCTTCACATCCCTATCCTAATTCTGCACAAGCTCTTTAAAAAATATTGACTTTTATAAAAGTAAGGATAAACTAAGCCACACAATTCACACATATCAGGAAGGCAAGACTGCCATAGGTTAAGTGGACTGCCAAATATATACAGAAAGATTTGAAGATTATCCTACCCTTAGCCAGTACTAGATTTATATCACGTTTGGCTTTTTCTAATGTCTGTATAATCCTACCTGGAGGCACACTACATGAATAATGCTGAAGTGGAAAAAATGTAAACTCATGACCTGTGTTATTATGCTGTGCTTGGGGGTCTTTCAAGTCTGAAATAAAATGAAATAAAAAGGAAAACAACACTTATTCAAAAAATAATAAAACCAGCAAGGGTTTCAGCCAGTTTACTTAGGAGCTTATTGGGAAAAATATAATACCAAGTGAAGCAATCATGTGTGTTTCACGAGGCCTAAGGAATTAGCAAACTCTTCTTCTTGATTCACCTAGTACAGAGAAATAATTCCTAACCTAATTTCCACACCGACTTTATCAATTCAGTCACTAATCAAGAACTCAATGTAATTCTACGTTGTTTTAACGTGGTTATAATAATAAGCACCCTCACACCTATGCACTACAGGTAACATTCAACTCCTAACCAATATAAATGTTTAAAAATGCCAAAATCCTTTAAGAAATTTAAAAAAGAAACAAGTGACTTTCCAAGCAACAAAACTGAATTCCCTGATGAATGTCAAGTAAAGGTATTTAAGTATTCTAAAATTATGGATGATCTGAATTACAGGTTCCAAAAAGCAAAGATTGCACACATTTGGAGGCTTGATCCAATTTTATTTTCTCTAAAGAGAGATAAAATTGGAAACTACTAACTATATGGTTGTGCATATTGTGACCCTCAACTACAGAGTGAGTGCTGTCCAAACTAATGGAAATTGAATGTTCCTGTTTTAACCCTAATAATGGACTGAGATGAATCCAACTCCAAAAGGGTGATATCAGGGAAAATCAGTTCATTAAGTAACAAGAAGATAGTGTTGAACTAAGCCAAAAAGTAAAAGAAGGTTTCAACGTCAAAGTATGTGAATGGCTCTCTAGGGGTCTTCAAAACAAGTTGACGAGTTTCAGTTAGACCCATCAGTATATCTGAGCCATGCCACCCAGCATTACAAAGGGAGGAGGCTGGTATGGTTTTGGTTGGCACCCATGCAAATGTTGCCTCGTGGTGGGCAAACACCTCTGCAGTGTACTGAATTTTATCATTCAGAGAACAAAATCATCCTATCCATACATAAAGGGTTGTACTGTCCAGCCAATGGTATGCCTCATCACATAACCCCCAGCACCGGATTAATGCAAAATATATGAGTATGAAATAAAAAAGTCTCTTTTTTCAGACTGTATTATGTCACTGACAGAAGGCTATAATTATGAGGTCTGCTAAGTGGATTCAAACAAGCTGAAAATGTGGATGTAGAGCAAATTAAGATAATTAAAATTTAATTTCACTACACAACAATTAAACACAGTTCAGAGTGTTTAAATTCTTAACTGTGTACATGTGATTATTCACTTCCAGTATAAAAGATTATTATTGGTCATCAAGTCTAGCCCAGAGACAATTACCACTATAACTAAAACATAGAACCCACAACAAAGCTCAACCTTACAATATGTGAACTCAGTGCCATTGGTTGCTATTGTTAAAGCACTATCACATTCAGAAACCAATATCAACTTTTGTAAGTTTATAAATATTAATTATACTTATTTAAAATGTGTATTGATATTAATGGAGAATATATTGGTGGGTAATCAGCAGTTACTACAAATGTAAAAGGAAATGCTCTCATTTCAGTTATAGTGATAAGCATATGGACATTTACGACTGATTCCCAAAGGCATTTATGAGTATGTCATGTAGTCCTCCAGTAGTACTAAGTCATGTGCTAAAAGATGCCTTTGTGAATCGAACCCTTAGTCTCCAGAAAAAGATCAAATTGATTTAGATATTGTTTTCAATAAAAAATGGTCAGCTTGCGATTTAGTTTGTGGTGTGCTCTGTACAACAGAATAATGCTTCCACTCTAAGTTCCTTGGTACTGACATTCAATAAAGTAGCTCAGCAGGTTATGGTATTTTTGCATTCCAATCCTTTGAAACACAATTTAGGCTCATAGTCCAGTTGTAATTTGTTTGAACACATTGAGGATTACATATTTGTGATACAATCCAAAAGTTACTAAACTTAGGGCAATTTTCTCTACCTTTCCTGCTCATACATTGTCTAAGTAAGCAATAATTCATGGTCATGAAATGTTACTTTCTCCCTTGTCTCATTGTTAGCATAGAAACTGGAGAAATGAGAGTAGCATACAGTGACCAGCTTGCTTATAGATTGAGTCCACCTGCAGCTTTCAGCACTACATTTATATTGCATTTAGGAGCCACAACGTTCAGCCCAAATATGAACAACTGAACAGCATGAAATGCAACTGTGAAGCATGCTCTACTTTCTACTGGATGATTTGATCGAAAATATCATTTAATCTGTGGTTGTTTCTCTGATTAGTGCTTGAAAAACATTCTTTCCAACAACGGATCTCTTCAATCAAAATGTGTCATTGCTTTTACGGCTAACTTATTTAAACAATAGTTATTCATTCTAGTAATGGACACTCAGTACATTCAGTTACTCTGATAAGTTTTGGCTTCTCATTCGAAGTTAACCTTTACTCTCAACTCAAGTCGAACTTGCAGATTTACAGTGAAAAATAATATACCAACAGATTATTACTGCTAAGGTAATTCAATTTCAGCAAGAAGAGGTCATACAAACTAATGCCATTACTTCAAAATTGTGTGGTATATCCTAAAAACTGCAACCAATGAGTTTGATCCAAGAATATCATGTTTAATGTTTATCCTCTCACATTAGTGATTTACCTATGAATTTCTGTAGCTAATCAGTTGGTAGGGAGTAAGAAGGATACGTGATCCAGTCACCTTCCAATTAATAGTTTTTTATCAAAAAAAGAGAGTGGATCACTTGAACCTGTTATCCAGGGTTTGGTGGTTATTCGGCCGTTCCTTAAAAAACCCTCATTCACGTTTTTAGGTGGATTGTATGGCGGTATATCTTGGTTCTCCGCCTCGATAACGTGACTGCATCATCATCGGGTTTAGTATTGTGCTACCTCCACCTGGAGGAAAACCACTGGATATTTCAGTAGGGATCAGAGATCAAAATTGGACAGAGTGCTCATGTGTCGTGAATTAGTGAAAGTTAAAAAGGATGTTTTTCTCATGCTACCTAGACTTTAATCTTTATTGTTGTCTGGTGCATGGAAAAAGAATAAAAATGGGGGAGATTGTACAGAAAGGGCAGTTAATGTGTCCGCTGTACAGTCAGTCCAATGGGTGGGTCGACATGTTTCAGCTCTTTATGTGCCCAACAGGGTCAGGTGAGCTTTCATCAGGACCAGGGGGTGTTGTCTTAAAGAGGGATATTGTCCACTTTAAAAGTGAGGAGTTCGGAATATTCTTCACTGATCTCCTAGTGAAAGGTTAATACCTAAAAAGCTCCTATTTAGGGATTCCTAGGAAGAATGGCAGCGTGGTCGGGCGGGATTTCTGCTCTGCACGACTTGTGCTGACGCTGTCTTCCTGCTTGATGAGCAGGAAGCAGGAAGACAGCGTCAGCACAAGTCGTGCAGAGCGGAAATCCTGCCCGACTACGCTGCCATTCTTCCTAGGAAGCCCTAAATCGGAGCTTTTAAGGTATTAACCTTTCACTAGGAGATCAGTGAAGAATATTCCGAACTCCTCACTTTTAAAGTGGACAATATCCCTCTTTAAGACAACACCCCCTGGTCCTGATGAAAGCTCACCTGACCCTGTTGGGCACATAAAGAGCTGAAACATGTCGACCCACCCATTGGACTGACTGTACAGCGGACACATTAACTGCCCTTTCTGTACAATCTCCCCCATTTTTATTCTTTTTCCATGCACCAGACAACAATAAAGATTAAAGTCTAGGTAGCATGAGAAAAACATCCTTTTTAACTTTCACTAATTCACGACACATGAGCACTCTGTCCAATTTTGATCTCTGATCACTACTGAAATATCCAGTGGTTTTCCTCCAGGTGGAGGTAGCACAATACTAAACCCGATGATGATGCAGTCACGTTATCGAGGCGGAGAACCAAGATATACCACCATACAATCCACCTAAAAACGTGAATGAGGGTTTTTTAAGGAACGGCCGAATAACCACCAAACCCTGGATAACAGGTTCAAGTGATCCACTCTCTTTTTTTGATAAAAAACCTATGAATTTCTGCTCAATAAAATTACTCTATATAGCCTCATATATAGGCTACATATTAGTGGATCCGTATATGTTATTGACTCTAATTTGCTTATACCATGTTAGCTAAAGTCAGCATTAGACAGGTGAGTACACTGAAGGTATAAAGTTAGATAACATTTTCATCAGTTACAATTGAAGTAGCAAAGCCTTCTCTGCGAGCCAGCGATGTTACAAGCAACCCCATAAAAATACACTACCAGTTTAACTTTGAATAAAAGCAACACAAATGCGTTTCAGTTTTCTCTTGTAAGCTTTATCTGACATTTTGCAATCAATCAATGTGCAGCATACCTATACTAACCTTACCTATTGGGTTCATTTTGCATCAAAACTCAACTATTGTTGTTCAGGGGAAAACACCTGGCTGAGTGTGATTTTAGTTTGGTTCTACCTTGCAGATTCAGCATGCATTCAAGTTATAGGTATATTTTCAGATACATAATCACTAAATATTTAAAGGATGCAAGGGCAACTAATTAAAATGAAGAATCTGTACTATACATAAAATAGATATGACACATTAACTTGGAGTACTGCAGAATACATAGGAAATTGGAAAAAGTGTAATGTATTTGAGGCACACTTGACCCCTACAGCCCATAAACCCATGGTTAATCATGACAACAATGAATATTAGCAAATGTAGCCATAGACTGCATTTTAAAGTAACACATGAATAATGCCCAGCAACATCTTCTAATGTCGAAAGAAATGTATTCGGGAAAGTATTCAGGAAAACAGACTCATTGTAATAACCCTCTTTGCCTGGAAGCAAATAAATGTGAGTCACATCATAATTTCTTTGATTGTAAATTAGGTTCAATACACATTTATGGTCATTTTTGATTGAGACATCAGGTGAATATTAGGCAACACAGTTCCTTTTTGGTTTATATACGAAGTGTGTAATGAGGTATATTCGCTCAGAATCATTCTGTCACTGGTACCCTGAGTTGTGATTCTATTTTTGCACTGGTTTACCTAATTGTGTGGGTAGTGACTGCACTTGAAAATACAGGTAGAATTAGGAAGATATTTTAAGAGACCTGTGCTCCATCAATTTTCTCGAGACTGAAATTATCCTTTTCTTGTATTTACTTTAAACTTGATGGTAATTCTAAAATTGCTACTTTGATATACTTATAATGCAATCAGTAATGCATATAAAATGATAAAATAATGCATATAAAGTAAAAAATGTATGTTATTGTTGAATTTAATAGGAGCTAACTGTATTTGCTTTATCAACATTGTTTACTCCATCAGCATTCAGATTCACTGTCTACAGGTGGTACACTGACCTCACTCAGTGCCCATCTACTCTTAAATAGTTGTGTTCAACGAAAAATGCTTAAAGATTTTGCTGAGGAGAGTGCTGTTGTGATTAGTTGTGATTTACTTGGTACACCTCTGCATCATTTTCTTCTTTATTTTTAAATAATTTAAACATCCCTCTCAGCTTAACTGGGGGTTTGTTTTTACATTTCTGGAAAATATGTATCACAAACATGGGCTATAAAATAAAATATGTGCAAGGGGGTATTTTCACTTTATTCTAGATGGGTCTCAATTCCATTTTACAAATTCAAAAGCTGAAATGCATTTAGCAGAATGACAAAAGCAGATGCGTGTAAGCAATTGAGTTATATAAAAAGGAGTATTGTTGGAACAAGCTTATGTTTCCTTGGAACATCGACAACAGAAGCATACTCATGATTTCATTTGTGTTTGGGTGGGTCTATATGCATACATACCAACTGGTAAAATACATGTGTGGGTTAAAATGTCAATGATTGTGTGTGTTTGTGTGTTGGTGTGTGTGTCTAAATACAGGGTAGATTTGTTCTATACTTTGTATGCTCTCACATTTTCAAAATTCTCCATAGGTTTACAGCATCAAATATAAGTTTCTCCCTCCAATCAATCAATACAAGTATCAAACCTATAGGGATGACAATGGCTAAGTAGAGCATAGTGCTAATTAGTCAAATGATTGCACAGTTCCAAGAGGAGTGTCGAATGCTATATTCATTAAAAAAAAAGTGGCCTTGTGGATTTATGGAGTAACTACACAAATATGTTTGTGCGTGTGCCTGTGTGAGTTTATGTAGATATTTGTATATTTGCATGGCAATACTAAACATAATCATGTGCATCTTGATGCTTTATTTGCATATGGGCATCTGCACCATTGTATTTCTATTTGTGGTAACATGGAGTCTTTTGAATTTATGTAATTTGCATATATTTCATTTTAGTGCCATAGTTGGGTAATACATGACCGACAAATAGGGGACTTGACAAAATCACTTACATTACTTTGGTAAATAATGTAACCTTATAAAATGAGAACAGACAAAAACATTTGCATTGACAACTGAAATGGCAAAACAGCCAAAATACATTACATTTAGAAATGCAAATATCTGTTGCACTAGCATCCTTTGTCTGCTAGATTCCATAAGCATTAGCCTCTATTAATGTGTGTATATGGCTGAGGCCTTAGTCTTGGGGTTGTACTTGACTATTTGCCTTTTGATTTTGGAGAGTCCAACTGTTAAGGATAATGAAAACATCTTCTAAATTCATAAAACCTATTTGGATTGATACATGTAAAAGAGACTTTGTTAGATTTTCAAATGAGTTGTATAATCCTAAACAGGCTAGTGCATTTATTTTAATAGATTGTAACAATGTTGCACTATAATTTAGTCCTGGTAGGTCAGGAGTGATGCCATAACGATTAATGGTCTTGGGTTTATTGTGTTCCCTTTCAATGGGGACATGGGCTGGCAGCTTAACCTAGATCATGTATTGTTGGGGCAGGACTAAGAATGATGTGCTTGTGGATGGATATCAACTATAATGGCAGTGAAAAGCTCAACAGCAATGGACTTGAATGCAACCCAGAGTAATTATCAATGATTGAAATTAAGTGAAACATTTCATCCATTTTTGTGTTGACGAAGAAAAAATGCAAAGTCATCATTACCATTGATGTGATGAAAGAAAAAAAAATATCTGAAAGGAAATTATTGAGTTGGTGATTCAATATTTGAAGGAATGGTGAACAGAAACATAAATGCCATTAATTATTATAACTTACTGGCAGAGTTTTATGAACGAGGCATGGTGCAGTAACTTGTTTTATAGTTCATTGATGGAAAGGGTTTAATTAACAGGTCACAGCCATACAAATACTGTGAAACATCATTGCCATTGCCAAACAAGGAGGACTAATTAAAGAGAGTAAAAATTTGGTACATGTTTACTTTAATTTCAAAATACTGAATGGCTGGACATAACGTGATATGCCCTTGATTTGGAGGTTAATGTGATGCCTTTCTACAAAGTACATAGCCTCTTCAATGTATGTAGGTATGAACCATTTAGATTGTCATGTCTTTGTGGGGTACACTTTGTTTCTAACATAATTCCCATTGCACACATCATAGATCCTTTAAAGCACATTATAAATACACATTTCGGTTAAGTCTTAAAAAAAGAACATTTTAGTCTTGTAGTAGAAAATGTTTTGCATAGAAACGAGTGCCATCATACCTATGTAAAGAAAAACAGAAAATGCACTACGTAGACAAATACAACAGCATGGTAACATTAGGGAGAGGATGGGAGGAACAGAGGAGACAGCTGTGTCTGGAAAGAAAGATAGTTCTTGAAAACACCCGGGGAACGTCCTTTCCCAATTGTTGATATAATTAGTTTATTTCCTATTGTTAACTTTTGTTTTGAAAGAAAACATGCACCAAAACTACTTATTTAAACAAAACATCACAATCTTTCTACATCAGAAAAATATAATGTAGGTTAATATAAGACTTGGAATATAATTTCCCATCATTCTGTGTACATAGTAATTACATAGGAAAGGTGGGTTAAGAGTGACACCCCTTATGTTTGTTAAGAATATACATTAGAAATATAGTAAGAATCATGCCAAAAAACTATATGCAAAATCTGCACACTATTATTGCATGCTTGATTTTTTCTACATGCCAATTTATGTCAATATGCCTATAATCAGACCATAAAAATATCCTAGGTCTTATTTCAGAGCCATTTCTATAATCATCAAAATCGTGATGAAACACTGTCTGTTCAAATTGCTTGTAGTGATAGGAAACTTTGTGCCGATAACCTTCAATGCAAATTTGTGTTGACCATGTTTTGTCATATGCTATTAGGTTACTAGTGATTTCAAAATCAAATAAGAACCTACAAGTCTGCCAGTGTTATGTAAATCTGTCTGAGTTCATTTTCCTTAATTTTGCAGGGAGATTACCATCCATTCTAGACCCTCCTCCTGCCATTTTCTGGAGTTTTGGTGGCAGGTCAGCTACTGATTGGCTCATGGGATCAGAATGCATCTTTCCTGTTTTCATAACTAGTTTTTCCTCTGAGTTGCCAGGAACTGAACTTATCCTTTGAAGCTTCATCGGCAAATCACCCATACTGTATGCTTTTTCTGAAGTTGTGGAGCTCATTCGTAGAAGTTTTTTGGGGAAGTCTTCCCTTCCAGTGATTTTTTGCATTTTTGGAGGCATTTTTGTGCTGATATCATCTAAACTGTTGAGGCAGTCCACTGAGTTATTTCTTTCTTTGCTGTTGTTAACGGCTGGTGCAATTAACGGGGAGGACATTAGAAGCATTTCCTCCTGCTCTTTTACACTGTGCGGTGTCGTAGGAACTTCAAACGTTGCATGGAATTGAGAGTAGTCCACTTTAAAGAACCCCTCCTCCAAGGATATCACGGGAAAGAATCGGTGACCCCACAGGACTTCATCTTCAGTGTATGACGTTCTGGCTTGGCAGGTCATCCCTAAAACAAAAGACAAGGGATCATTGTGAGATTAAGGCTAATACATTAATTACACATTTAACATTTGAAAAATCACATTTTACAGCATTGAGAAATTAAAGAGCTGGTAATGTTTCGATTGTTTGTTTTAGAAATATTAGTGCATGATCCAGCTACTATTTTTATGAGCACAACAATGTTCCATGAAACTGACATTATCATCAAAATATATAGCTATTCAGAAATGCTCACTTTAAGAGGAACATGAGGAGGAAGTGAGGAAATAACTGCGACCATGTTCATTTGAGTGCTATTATTTTGAAAATAAAGTTGGAATATTTTTATTGCTTTTAAATCACTCACTTATATGTACATCCTTGTTAAAACTGATTCTAAGCAGGGCTAGATAGGCCATGCTTAAGCTGTGGAAATCGGATAAAACTGACTGTGCCCTACAGTACCCTACCGGATGAAAATCAGCTGACCCGGTTTAAACCGAGTGTCACTGATTTTCATAGTTGTTGCGCCACTTGGCCACTTGTTGGAGCCACAGCATTACAAACCATTGCCCTGCCTGTGGTGGCCTGGCGCGGAGGTGACAGGGAAAAACACTGCTTCTGCACATGGGGAGCCGAGGTGTGAATGGCCCCACATGGGGGGGGGGGAGGAGCTGTTGTGGTCTGCCGTCTGTCTAACTGCAGCCGCACCCAAGTACTTCAAAGGTCTTTAAAAAGAGCATTTACTTAACGAGGCTTTGTTGTTATTAATAAAGGAGTGGGCGATGGGGAAAGAGGTGGCGTGCTCAAGTTTCTTGCTTGTTTTTTAAATGTGCACGATTCCCCGTCTTCATAGAACTGAGGCAGAGTGTGGCTTACACAAAGCTGGTTCAGGCTTCTGTACCATTGAGTCCCTTGAAGAGATTCCAGACTACATTGGGGTACCTAACCCTCTGAGATTTAAATCATTGGTATGCACCAGGAGTTGTCGCTACCTGTTATGTTATAGTACCATCATTGATTTGTAAAACATTAGTAGATAAACGGGACATCCCGAGAGATCAATTTCTTCAGTATAATAGAATGGTACATGCTTTCCGGCAACAATTGGACGTAGACACCATTCAGCCCGCTACACATGAATTGATGCAGACGTTATACACTATTGGGCGGCACCGGAAAGTGGATTCTGGCTTTATAACCCTATGCTAGAACACACAAGAGTCTCCCTGCAAGGGCTCAGGAACAGATGGGAACTCATGGTGGGTCGGGTCTTCAATGTCAAAGATTGGTGAAGAGCCTTAGAGTAACCATAGAAAGCATGTTGTAATGCTCGTTTTCGATATGTTGAGGTTACCTTACCCCCTGCAAGAATAGTTGCATATATCCAGAGGCCTCTTCTACTTGCCCTAGGTGTGGAAATGAGACAGCAAATTTTCAGCACATGATGTGGTGCTTGCCTGTGATAGAAAATTAATTCTGTACAGTGATAGACAGAGTGGGCCACGCTGTAGGAAAAACTGGGAATGGAGGACCGCCTGCGGGGGATACACCCACTACCCCCCCAAAAAAAATCAGTCACTAAGTTTGTGGAGATTGTCCTACTATTAGCCTTAACTATGAAGTGGAAAGCGGCTGTGTCCCCTTGCTAGAGAAATGGAGGCGGGAAGTGGTATTTTGGAGAGGAGCAGAGGGCTGAGCCCTACTTCCGGAGGAAAGATGTGGTTAATGTAAAAAGCCCATTGCAGAAACCTGATGTGAATTAGTGGCTGTTTTCAAAGAAAATGTGAATAATGGTGACAGCCCATCGTAGACACTGGTAAGAGTCTGAAAACAGAATGTACTAATTGCAAGAAAATTTCACCTAGTGGACCTAAAGCTGCGATCTGAATGAGCGATGAGGAGACATGAGTAGAAAGTATTGGGGAGCGGCCTCAGGTAGAGAGATGACTCCTGTATTTGACTAGCACATAGGAACACCCTTTAGGATAATGTGATTTCTGGTGGCAGTTTGGGGGGGGGGGGGGGGGGTGCTACACTCAGGTGACTATGCACTTATATTTACCAAATATGTGATGTAGTGAGCTTGTAAAGTATCTCTCCAGTGATCTAAGATGTAGTATTTTAGGAAATAATGATTGATACACAGGAGTTAGAAACATGTAAACAGAATATGCAGAAAACAACTGTTTTGAATGAGCAGCTGTACAGTTTGAAAATTTGAGTACAACTTTTTTTAAATGTGGGAAAGCGGCCTTGAACCTCAGAGCACTGTTGATACAGTTGTTTCCTTTCCATGCATATTAATGAACACTGATAATAACTTTAGATTCTTGAGGAAAATATATCAAAGGCTAATCAGTTGGTGCATCTGGTCTAAGAACATCTTATTAGAACCTCACGATAATTATTTTTGCATACTGCACTGTACAGATTCAGGAAAGCTATAAAGAGCTGGCTCTTCACATGTGATGTTCAGAAGAATGACATCAGAAAACCATAGTATAGTCAATGTTAACAAAACCCAAACACCATGCACCTGACAAATCGAATTCATCTGATAAATTGACAAAAGCCATTTGGACACATTTCTTCCTCCTATGTTGCTGACCCTGAACAGACCCTGCTTACTATGTACTTAACAGCTGAGCCTGACCAGAGGCTACTTCAGGATTATTACCTCGCTTAGCAGACACTACTTAATTTCTTCTATACCTCTCAGCTGGAACAGACTCTTCTTTATTTCTGCTCTTGCTCCTACCTCGTAGCGAGTGGGTGCACCCCTTCACTGCCACCTTTTCCTTCTGCCGCTTAAAGATTCACAAAGTAGATATTGCAGTTCCTAAACATTTTTGAGAATTGATATGTTTTTTAATCAAATACCATAATCTCAGTGACATCTCATTGCCCTTTAACGAAACATTGTAGATGCAGACAATGTATGGTGGATTCTTCCTTATGTAAACTAGAAAAATTAGCAAGGGTCGCTGGGATTTAGGAAGAGTTTTGGGGTTACATGGAGGGGTGGAAAAAGTAACATAAATCAGTCTAATTCACTCTTGCACTGTCAGGACAGCATCCTACCAAGTGCAATGTCTCTCACCCTGGCATGTGGCGGGTGCTAGTCTGGTCATGGTGTGAGCCTTGACCCGAATAGGGCTCCCCAGACTGGGCTTGATCACATTTGAGAGCCTGAGCGGAGCTTGGGTTGGGAACACCAACTCAAAGTTTTGGCTTGCTTTGCCCTAGCAGGTTTTGGCAGAATCTGTGCCTTGTTTGCTCTTTCTTTCTCATTCATGGGCAATATTTGATCAGAGGTAGGGACTGTCCTTGTCATAAAAAAATGGTGCATGACTACAATTTGTGTCATCCCTTCCCATCTCCGCCCTATTGCAATATGTGACTCATTGGACAGAGCTTCTGCCTGGCCAACATTGCCATTTGGATTAGAGTCTTCTTTGATTACCCCCACCTTTCTTTGGTGTACATGCACAAAACATCCAGCTACCGCTATGACTTGCCTTTTGCTGTGTAGCTGCCAGTGTGAAATTAGTCCTCATTGGAGTTATAATTTGTGCATCTATCTCTCTCATACCCTAGCCCATGGGTACTCACAAACATTTGCCCAGGGGCCACAAAGTATGGTCTGTAGTGTGACTGAGGGCCGCACTGGTGCCAGCAGGATGACGGTAGCGGGTCTGGGTGGGTCTGGGATTGCTCAAGGAGGTCTAGCATTTATTTGCAGGTTAATAAATGCTTGCCTGTTTATTTAAAAAAAATACTAAATATTAGTGCTCTGCAACTGAACAGCAGCTCATGTTGCTGTTCACCGGGGGCAGTATGTAAAGGTCAAGAGGGCTGCAAAAGGCCCCCGGGCCGTACTATGAGTATCACTGCCCTAGCCCATCACACCACCAGGCATTGTGTCCCATAACACTATAATTGCATCTCAGTGGTCATCACACACAACTTGAGAACACTTCCCATGTAATCTTAAAGCAAAACCAAAACTCTTCCAATCACACACCCTACACTACACTGTGTAGTTTTCTATCTGGGTGGGTGAGAACCTCAGAGGCCCACATTGGGATAATAGGCGCAATGCCTGTTATTGATTGGAAAGTCACATTTTTCACACTCACTAACACTTGAAGATAGAAGAACCTGGATACAGCAATCAGGGGAGTGGGGCCTGCAACCTAAAAGACCAATCAAGAGTTTTGTGATGCCAGAAAGAGGGGACTACTTGGCATCCAAGAGTTTTGGAACATAGGGAGCATTTGGAAATATAGTTAATTCATGTCTTCATAATGATTTCAAGGCAGGTATTATGGGTGCGGTCTGTTAACAATGCAGAGACTCAAATCGAATGGATGGCACCTAAAGAAGGCAATAAAGCCCTATCATAATGGGGTATTTTCATGGCCTCGCCACTGTGGTCCAGATCATATGAAGTCAACTCAAGTACTTTTTGGGGAGACTTAACTAGGCAGCATTGTCATACGTAAAATCCTGCACCTCCGTGTCACCTAATACATTGCCTTTTAGGGTTTTGCATTCACAAAGAGTATTATTTTGCTCAGTGTTATACCATGCAATTTCAAAACCAGGCTAGTACATGTGACTCGTGTTTACATATCTTGACTTCAGTGCCGAATTGCTATAACGGTCCCTGTGAGTTCCCAAACAAAGTATAGCCCGGTAGCTCAGCAGCCAGGGCTATGCTGCAGAATCAATGTTTGCAAACCCTCCAACACAGTCAAGTTTCATACAAACAGCACATCCATTCCCGGGGTGGGATCTCTTTGGAGGGCTAGCGCCTACGCACACTGGGCTCATGAGCCGAACTGTCTCTTCTTCAGAGGGTGTAAGTAAGGTGAACCTCTCTTCCAAGTATCAATTCATTTTAATAGCAATACAAATGGTAGCTTGTTTTATGAGGCAAGTAATACTGCACTTCTGCCATTTCTAAGCGTTGTACAGCACAGGGCTTTAATTGAAGTACACTTGTATTTCAGACACCTCGCAGTCGCAATAGACCTCACGCTCCATTCACTTCAGCAGCCACGGCAGTATTATATAGTGGGAACTTGACCCGGAGCTATATGTGAGCTGGGGGGGCACCATATTTAGATATTGGCTCCTATGGCACAGGCAGCCAATGGTACCCACGCGTAAACAACGCAGAAAATGCAATATATGCTTAGTCAGCCATTCCTTTGAAAGACACCAAATGAAGTGCAAACAGCGCTTCGTGCACACAACACGTGTGAGGGCGCTATATCGATGATACAACGCAATACAACACTCTCTGAGCAGGAGAGGGGTAGCGACTATGGAACTCAGTCTGTAACTTCCAACTTGTTGAAAGACCAATTCACTCTTTCATTTAAAACAAGCATTCTGAAATGCAATCGGTCTCGCATTTACACGAGTTTGAGCTATTGACATTGCAAATAACAATGCCTTTTATTTTTGTTTTCGTTTTTAAAACATAAATAAAAGGTTTTGTCATTTACAATGTGAATAGCTTAAACACGCATAAATGTGAGACCTATTGCATTGCAAATGCTTGTTAAATCTAGCTGCAGAATCAAAGGACAATGGAAAGTATTTCATGACTGTATTAAGCTTCTGAAATGTACAGCAGTATACAATTTCTGAAGAAAAATGGAAAAAAGGAATAATAAAAGCAAAGCGTTCCATAAACACTGGTAAAACACTGTTTCAGTTGTTTTTTATGGCGTGAAAATGAGTAACCACTGTAAAGCATTGTTTTTTTTGAGGTATTGAAATCACTGGAAAACACTGAAAAAACACCACCAGAATTTCCCAAAAATAGAAACTGAAAACAGGAAAGCCTAGCCATGCTGTACAATGGGATATCTGGAGCCCTGAGCGGGAATAACTGATGAATCAAAGATTCAGTTCTATTGCTATTGCTGCATGACGTATTGAAATATTTCACAAGAAAATCTTCAGAAGTCCATTTCTACTGAGACCAGATTCTATATGAAACAAAGAAATTGTTTAGCTGCAATTAAACAAATAAATATAGGAAGGAGCAGTCCAAATAACTCTTACAGATGGATAACATCTTTTCCGAGATTGCTTGAGAACACCACGCACATTAACAAGACTCCATATATCTGTTTGTTAGTAATAAAGGACTTGTAAAGAAACAAAGTAGTTATGCTTGAGTCAATTTGAAAATCGCTTGTTGGATGAATCTACATGAAAATCTCCACGGCATCTTTAATGTGTTTTTTCATTTCCATCTGGGATGATAAACATCTGCAGTTTTTCCCTGGAACATATAGGCCATTCAAGTATTGGAGAAAAGAGCAGAGTGAGAGAGAGTGGGATAGAGACAGAGAAAGGCTAGGAGAAAGAGAGTGAGAGAGTGCCTCCTGATCTGTTATTGTCATTACTCAGAAATTTACCATAGCACTACATCCCACTGCAGAGGGCTTTACTGGTTGTTAAATGCCTTGAAGCTGAGGTATAGACCTGAGCCACATTCAAGTCCTACAAAGAATGACGGGTCTTTGACAACAGGAATACTCACACCCACTTGAATTATGCAGCAGGAGAGGCCCAAATTATGTACAAGGTTTATTAAATTATTCAGCAAAAAAAATTACTTCACTATTATGGAATTTTTACACATGCTAATACAGAAAACTGGTTCCGCTGGACCTCAGGGCAAAGGTATTCAGCTTTATTGATCCCTGCCCTGCTAGGGCCTCTAGGCTTGCCCTACAAGTGAATTACAACTCCCAAAAAAGTTACTATGTTCAAAGGTAAACCTTGAACCGGGGCAAGGTGGTAAATGTATTTAATCAATATTCATGCCCTATTCATGTTTCCTTTAACCTATTTTAATGATCGTTTGCTAATTATATATCTCATTATTTTTCTAAATCTGTTTAAAAATGTTATTGTGTTGAGTTCTTAACTTTAAAACTGTGGTTCTTCTTCAACTTTGAAAGCACTCTTCTGGAGGTTGCCTGCTGCTTGTGCTTTAGCTACAGGAGTTGAACAAAGATTCTCTCAGAAGTTTTTTTCGACAGATCCTGCTTGGGTTTATCGAGTTGGCATGGGTACTAACTTCACAAATTAATAATTCTGTTCCTGATATGCATATATATATAATCACTGAAAAAAACATAGGTTTTAGACACATGTGACACAGTGATGTCACTGACCATGTCATGAATGATGTAATATGTGATGTCATCAGCAGTGCATTGCGGGTGCGCGAGTTATAGTTAGCTGAACTAACTATATCAAGGGAATTTCTATGGTTTTGTATGAGTGAAATGTCCAACCAACTATAACATGTCTGAAACCTACGGGGTTTTCAGTGAATTTCTAAGGTTTTTTAAATGCTAATTTCTAACTATAACGTGTTTGAAACCTATGGTTTTTTCAGTGAATTTCTAAGGTTTTTTAAATGCTATTTTCTAACTAAAACGTGACTGAAACCTATAGTTTTTTCAGTGAATTTCAAAGTTTTTTTAAATGCCGTGACCTGCCACACATGCAGAGGCTCATGGAGGACATACTGTGGATGGAGGTGTAAAGGATGGCACCCACTGCTGAACATGAAATGTAGCTGGGATCTACCATGCCCTTCAGATCCTCATCATGGCATTGCTGCCACAAGGCATGGCGCAGATGAATGCTGCTGCCCCCACACCCTTCACATCTCTGCACCCTGGTGTGTTAGTGCCTCACAGTGCCTCAGGCGTATCCACTACACCCCCTGAAGTATCAGTGATACACAGTGCAGAAGACAGTCCATCACCGTCCACTGATGTGTCAGTGGCACACAGTGCGGAAAACAATCCACCTTTGTCCACTCATGTCAGTGGCACACAGTCCCACAGCTGGTACAGAAAAACCCACAGGTGGGGCAGTGCATACATACGAGGATGAGGACGTGGATGGGTTTGAGATCAGAAGAAGGCACTACCATTCATTTCTGCCACCTGGCCTGTTTATCCTTGGTGCCACACATGGCCCCACAACCTTCCATTGTCCCACATTACACTCTGATGCACTCACCTTGGTCCGTAACATGGCCTGCCATACCCTCTTCAATGACCAATGACAAGGCAACCTCACTGGGAAAAGTACCCTTCCAGTTCCGCAGTACCTGTCATCCCCGGATGGACTCTAGTTCGCCCTCCACGAGCCCATATTGTGAAGTGTGCTTGTCCTGTCCCTCTACCGCTTCAGCTGCTAAACTCCACTGGATGTGTAATAAACATCCAGTGACGCACTGCTGTGTTATGTCTTACCTAATTTATGTATGAATATGTGGAAGAATGTAGAGACAGTGATTCACCTTACCTCAATGATGCTCATCTAATGGGATGCCAGTCACAGTATGCTACATAGCCTATTCTGTTTCTGGTGCTGTAAACACTACAATGGGGAAACACACATTAGTCACTTGCTTGTCCGGACATGTACTGAACCATGCCCAGAGCCCCAGAGTCATTGCAGCTATCTCTGCCGTGTTCCTTCGTATGCCATGCCATGCCATTCCGATTACGTTCTGACGTTGGCCCCACATAGCTATCTGCCGCAGACGTACTCGCTGTTGGTGTGCAGGTCACTGGTCTAGTTGTCAACATGTCACGGCCACTCCCTGATGGCAGGTTTGCACACACACCACACCCATCCAGCACATGCATCACAGGCCATGTGACCACGCAAATATAATGGATTGACAACGTCACATCCTTTATTGCCGGTGGTGACTGGATGGCGGACGCTCCACAGGCCTGAATCATAAAGAGCCCATGAAAAGTTGTGCAGATGGTTAGTCGCACCCTGAGCTGTATGGCTGTCATGGGCCTACCACCACGTGGCGCGGACTTGAGTTGCACAGGGTTATTGCCACTCGAAGCTGATGTGGCTGTCAGTGGCCTACCACCACGTAGTGCGGAATTGAGTTGCACAGGGTTAGTCGCACCCTAAGTTGTATGGCCGTCAGCGGCCTACCACCACGTTGCGCTGACTTGCGTTGCACAGGGTTAGTGGCACCAGAAGCTGATGTTGTCTCCGCCATTGATGACGCAGGACTCACCGACATGTGTGGGATCTGCTGGGCCGCGGAGTGGGTCCACATAATATGCACCAAGCCATGGTGGCGGGACCGGGCCCTGGAGCTTTCACCGGCACGTAGAGTGTCCACTCGTAGATACTCCAGTGGCAGCAGGCAATTATATTGTCATGGATGGGCAGGGGTGGCGGTGTCTCTCTCTCTCTCTCTCTCACTTCCCTCTCTTCACTCTCTCTCTCACTCTCTTCCTTCCTTTCCTTCTATCTCTCACTCTCTCTCCCTTCTCCCTTTCTCACTCCCTTCCTTTCCTTCCCTCTCTTTTGCTCTCTGGCTTTTTTTCCCTGTCTCTTTCTCTGTGTCTCACTCCTTTGATATGCACATTACACACGTCCTTATTTTGTGCTTTATTTTCCAGGCTGTGTCTTCGACATTGATGGACCCAACAGGAGTCTTCCGCCTTGTTGTTTTGTGTTGAGTTTGTTAAATTTCAATAAAGTTTTTGGTTGTTACTTAAGAGCTGTGTGACTCTTTCTTGTTCTTATTACTGTTATTTGGTGGTATCCACCATGGTGTTAAATTTTGGGGCAGTTATCGCTGGAATACTGGTGATATCTGCAGTTTGCACCAGCTTCTGAATAGTGTGTTAGATTTATCTCAACTTTAGTTGCATTAAAGTGCTGACAATGAGATGCAGAGTAGGCATTCCTGTGCAAAAATACACAAGGTGCACCTTTGCGATTTATTCTAAATACTAAAATCCTGTATTGAATTGCACTGTGGTAGTGGGTGCATTTACAGTGTACACACAAAATCAATGAAAAAATCTCCTTGTATTTATATTGATTGGGAATAGTGGGTCAGGTGCTGGATCTTGACGGGATACACTGCCCAGTTCGTTTATTTTTCTGTACACGAATAAACCACATCACAACTTTCACAACGAAAGGCAAAAACTGCAATGCGAAACAAATTCCGGCGATAAACCGCGTTAGCACCAGGGATTTTACACCTGCTTTCTGCTGGTGACGACTACCTGCAGCATGAAAGGGAACAGAGCCAAGAGCCACACCGGAACACCCACCAGTGTCAATGAGCATGATACATGGATACCCATGAAGGCCACAACACTCATCGCAACAACCCCAGGACCCCCAATGCACCCCGAACCCACATTTGAGCAAGTGTTTCCATGTGGTCATTGTGTTAGCATGATGGGAAAGGGCCCTGCAACATCACACTGTGCTGTCTTCAGCAGATGTTACCATGTCACCTCAGTGTTGGCAGTGAGCCTGAACACGTAGCTACGCACGCATCCTCCTGCATGCACAAGCGGCATGTGCTGGTCTGGCGTACACAGGTAGGCGCAGGGGTGTGCCTATCCGGCAAGGGGAACGGGGTGTCTCGGACATGTCAGTGTGCAGGAAGTGTGGTAAGTGTGTCTCTGTGTTCTGGTGTGGCTGCCACAAGGGCCGCAGCAGTCGATGTTGTAAAGTGGCATGCACCACCTCCAAAGGGCAGTGTCATGGTGTGGTTGGAATGCCGCAGGACATACACGAATAGGCATTACAATGGTGTGCCGTAGGAGTGCATGGGATAAAACAGCACAGAGCACAAAAGTGTGGGGGCTCATGGGAGGGAGGAGCAGCTGTTTGGCAATGTAACACACAGTGAACCCGCCCATGTGCCATGTGCTGGGCATCTCCTCCATGATGACCAGGGTCGCAGACTTCCCACAACACCCACAACCGGCCTCTGTACACATCCTGTATGAATGCAGCTGGAGAAGTTACTGTAGGGATGAAAGGTTCTTTGGCTGAGCTATCTTGTGCTAGCACATCTTCTGTTCCGAGAAGGAACATGCAAGTAGCCAGCCCCCCCTGACAGATACGATAATATTTGCATCTGTCTCCCACACTATGCACTGCCCAATTTGAGAACGAGTACACATCCCACACTCAAAAGTCCTTCGTCATTCTTAGCATGTATGAAATGGCCTTCATACGTACTCCCACCACACCCCTGCCCTGTACCCATTGCACACAGACCCAGCTCATTGCACCAAGCTGTGCCATTTTATCCACAAGACTGGCACACGGCAAGCCAGTGCAGCTACAAGCAGAGCCACTGATGCAATGGCAGGGCATCCCGAACACATGGTTGACTCCATTCATGTCCACCTATACCTTGCACGTCTGCTGCATGTCCCGGGTGCACTGCCTTTGGCAGTGGTGCGGGTCACTTACCGGCTGAGCTTCCGCATTGCAGACATCACCTGTGTTCAACCTGTGTTGCAATGTCGCACGTGCCTATCCGAGTGGTGCATGGACATGTGCCTCTCCAACGTGTGAGTAGCTGACATGGATTATGACGGATGTGTGCGCCCCCTGTTGGCCCACAACCATGAGCGTCCTGCTGATGCCCGTTTATGGCATGCATGGATGTTTGGCATGCATGTTGTGAACTGGACCTGGGAGATTGCACGTGTCGTAATATGCAGTAAGCAAATTGACCCACACCCCGATTCTGCTTTGGTGCACATTGGGTACAGTGGTTGGAGTCAGCACATCTGTTCCGGTCAGCTGATGGATTACGTCGAGACATGTCAAATATTGTGACCAACCATCACTCATTAGAGATAGTGGCTTATGCCGCTGCATTCACGTTCATGGACGAGTGACAAGGTACCTGCAACCACGACTCAATGTGCCACATTGCACGTGTCCCACCGCATCATTGCACGTTGTGCATCTGGTCACATGTCCCAAGACGACAGTCGACATGGCTGCATTGGCGTCGACTCATGTCCGAGACGCGGACAACCAACGCTGCGTGACACTGATGTGTGTTGGTGATGGACTACCCCGAGGTGAACATGGACGTTTTCCTACATTTCTTTATTCAGGCATGCTGCTGCATTTGTCTGCATATCGTGGCACTACTCTTGGTGGTACTGACACGCACTTTTTTTTATAAAGTTTCCACATTTCCACTTGTCTCCAAATGTGCTGTTTCTTCATTTGCATGCCAATGTGTGTGTCATGGACTCTCTGGCTACCTGCCAATACGTGAATTGCTACCCCATCTGGACTGTGGGTTTGTACTTATGCGTTCTCATGTGCCTGTTTCCTACGGATGCTTTTGGACGTTTATCCATCACAGGTGAGTGCATTTGTGTCCTGTGTTCGATTGTGCGAATGTTTGTGTTTGGACAACATTGTGTTGGATGTTGGTGTGCTCTGCTTCCTACGTGTGTGTGCTGCATTGTGTGTGAGATGTCCCTTCATATGAGGTTTTATTCACCCTTCTCCTATTCAGGCACTGTGGTTTTCACTTATGTGCTTGTTCAGTGGTGTGGTGTTGGCGGGTTGTGTGACTTGTGCTCCTTGTTGGTGTGTTTCATTTTGGCCATGATTTGTCTGTAGTTGTGCTGTACTTAATTGTGCATGTGTGCCATTGTGCCCATCTTCCCTCATCTCCCCACTCCCTGCTTGTTCCTCTTCCTGGTGCTGTAGTGTCTGTAATTTTGTTGCTCCACACATAAATACATGCAAAGAACAAATTAGAATAGTTCCTTGATTCTTTTAGATTGCAAAACTTCTCACTATTGGTTATTTTTGAATTTTCCATATAAATAGTTTTTTAATATTCAAGGACACATTGAAGTCAGAAGTGCAACGTATTCTATCAACACACTTTCTAGAACATTCTACAACAGGTTAAAAGTTCATCAATTTTTTTAAACCTAACGATATTTTTTTGCAACATTTTCTCGAACATTTAACGGCACGTGCAGGCTAAAAGTTCACAATTGTTTTAAGTTCGAACAGTGCCTTCCAAATGCAAGTAGCAGGTGTGGTTGAGTTGAGCAAATTTTATCCTACGATATGTACTCAATGTTTAAACTGCTTTTTCTTAACCAATCACAAAGATGCTCTTTCACAAGATGAATGTGCATCCTACTTTTAAAAAACAATGCTTTTCATCTCAAAATCAGTTATCATTTTGTATGGGGAAAAAAGTAGTTCCCCATCTTTAAACATATCTCTTATTCTACGAACGGACTGCATGAGCTACAGACATCTATCCATACCTCCCAGACACACCTTCAAAACGCTAGTGTGGATCGTAGGACATAGCTATGTTTTCTCGTGCAAGAGGTATGCAGAACAGAGACGTATTGACTTAGACCTAGGTTTACAAAATGTGGACATTAAATGGTTTGCACAGAGAGGATTGAAGTGGCACCAATTGTTGCCTTTGGTTAAAACCTATTTGCATATCCAACACCCTAACCTCATGATTGTGCACTATGGTGGAAATGACCAAGGCACATTAACCGGCATAGGTTTGGAAATGCTCAGAAAGGACACCTTTAGACAACTGATGTTGCTTTTCCCTCAAACTGTCTTTGTATATTCCAATATATGCCAAAGACAGAAGTGGAAATGGTCAAACCAATTTTGTCCTCAGATTGAAAAATCTAGGAATAACGTTAACAAAGCTGTGTCTGCATACCTCAGAGACCATAGAATGGGATCCATCTACAACAACAACATACCTTTTGATATGGCTCATATCTACAGAAGTGATGGAGTACACTTCACAGATCAGGGAAATCGAGTTTTTCTGAATAACCTGAAGCTGTGCATCCGCACTTATATGTAGCTCCAACTAATTAACACAAGGGGTTTTTTTAGAGCCGCTTTATAATCCCATTATCAGTTCGCAGACTGACAGCTGCGATCTGGCTACAACAGGGAGACCTGAGGCCTGTGGGCTCGCCTCACACAAGGAGAGCTACGGGCCGTCTGCTCGCAAACCCAAAGCAGCGTGCTGGCTCGTAGAGGGAGAGCTCGGGTCTAACTCGCAAAGGGACAGCAACGGGCGAACTGCCCTACTAGCAGAGACACACCTATGACCTAACAGACTGGCTCGCACATGTACAGCTGCGGACCTGATGGCTCGCAGACGCACAGCTGCGAGCCGACGGAGTGGTACTGTTTTATGGTTTAGAGTACTACAGTGGTGTTTGTGTACTGTAGTGGATTGTGCTGTGGGTAGTGTTTTAGGATTTAGAGTAGTGCAGTGTGTTTGTGTAGTGTTTGAAGGTTCGTGCTGAAAATAGTGTTTTAGGATTTAGGGTAGTGCAATGGTGTTTCGGTAGTGTAGCGGATCGTGCCGACAGACTGACTCACAGAGCTCCAAGCCAACGCACTGGCTTGTAAAGGCATAGCCACAACCTGCTGATGTAGGTAGAGTCAGCATGAAAAGGGTATCTCACACACGCACATATACCAGTGTTGCCTCGCAGAGGTAAAACTACGAACCCGATGGCTTCTACACAGACAGATGCAAGCTGACGGACTGAATCACAAAATGGCTGCCAACACTTCCTAGTTTCAACAGTTCACAGCCAATCAGCCACAAGCTTGTGCTTGTAACTCCTCAGCCAATCAGATGTCAGAATTCGCAAATGTCAATATCTGTAAAATTTGATATTTCCAAAAAACTACTGAACGGATTTACACTATTTAAGCAAAAGCTAGCTTTCTGGACCATCACCTTTCTCCCTGCTAAATTTGGCGTAATTATCTTCAGCAGTTTCACCTGTAGTGTTCTCTAAAGTTTCATACGGAAATTGCATGGAGAAAACATGTTTTGCGACCCCCTTTTTTCTCAACCCCCCCTAGACCAATAACCCCCAAACTTTCAATATAGGAGATGATCAAAAAAGAGAAACGTTTTGGATAATTTCATAAACCTTCATCAGACGATGCCAAAGTTATAAGCACATGCAGAGCTCCAAGAGGTGGGCTGCACAACACCCCTCCCAACATGACTGAAGCCCCGGAGCTGCGGGGACCACAGCAGGCCCCCGCAGCCCCAGCAAGCCCTGCTATTTTTTTTTAACAAATGCCCCTGGGACCTACCCACCCAGGGACCTCATTAAAATAAAAAGCGGGAACCCGCGACCCCAGTGCCAATTGCGCCAACATTTTTTTTTATTAAAAATGCCATTTTGGGCCCTGGGGGTCCTTTTGGGACCCCCTCAGCACACCTAGGGGGTCAGGGTGTTTCGACATTGCCCCCTTCTCTTGTTTTATATCTTTGTTTCTCTGTTTTCTGGAGACTCAATTCTACCAAGTCACAAGATGGCAGACAACACTTCCTGGTTTGGAGTGTTGGCAGCCAATCACAGTGAAGCTCGTGCATGGCACTTAGGCTTCGCCCAGATATCGAAGCTTTTATTTTTCTAATTTCTCTGCAACTACTGAATGGATTTACACCATTTAAAAAAAAGGTTGCTTTCTGACCCACGCACTACTTTTGTGCCAAATATGGGGTAATTGCGTTCAGTAGTTTCAGCTGTAGCCTTGCACAAATTTTCCTATGGGAAATTGATTTCTTGACTCTTATATTTTTAATTTCTCAAAAACTACTGAACGCATTTACACCATTTAAAAAAAGGTCGCTATCTGAACCAAGCTCCACCTTTCTGCCAAATCTGGGGTAATTCCGTTCAGGAGTTCGGGCTGTAGCTCGTTGCAATATTTCCTATGGAAATTAACATAGGAAAAACGTGTTTTGGGACCCCCTTTCTTCTCAGCCCCCGCTTGACGAATCACCCCCAAACTTTCAGGATTGGAGCGGACCTGGATAGACTTTTTTTTGGAGAATTTCACAAAGATTCGTCAAACAACGCCAAAGTTATTAGCAAATCAAAAAATGCTTTTCCTATGGAAACTTGGTTCTAACTATAACTACCTATAGGTAGGTAATATATATATATATATATATATGAAAGAAGAGTCCTTCCTGACGAAAAGACCAAAGGACACAGCGGGGGTACCAGGTAATCATTTATTTATCCCAGATTTTAGGCATAATGCATTTCGGCGTTTGGTCATGCCTTCCTCAGATGCCTTTCCTGCCTTGGGTTACGCTCGCTCCCTCTTTAAAATGTCATGCGGTATTCCAAATGATTGGAGTATTCCAGGCCCCGCCTTTATTGTCTGCAGCTGTTGTCCAATGCTGAACGGACTCAGCCTCCCAGCATGCATTGCAACTGCAGTCCAAAATGTGGAGTAGTGCTTCAATGCACCCTATTAAGCCTTAACAAAAAGAGGGAGACGGCTAATTTGAGCCACGAGAGTCCCAGTAATAAAGATGCAAATGGCCACCTCGGGTCCCCAACGCCTCGACCTCCGGAGCAATTACAAACCAGGCCGTGACGATGTGATACCGTGATCCAGCGTCCCCGTGCAATCACGGACTGCAAATTGCAGCGGTCCTTGTCAGTCATGCTCCCAAGGTGGGTCTTCCAACTACCAATCCTTTGGTGTATCCTGCCACATTGCCTTTACTTGTTGTCGGCCACTTGCGAGACGGGTCCTCTGTTTTGCACGCGCTAAGGCTCAGCTCGTGGAATTTGTATGAAAGAAGAGTCCTTCCTGACGAAAAGACCAAAGGACACAGCGGGGGTACCAGGTAATCATTTATTTATCCCAGATTTTAGGCATAATGCATTTCGGCGTTTGGTCATGCCTTCCTCAGATGCCTTTCCTGCCTTGGGTTACGCTCGCTCCCTCTTTAAAATGTCATGCGGTATTCCAAATGATTGGAGTATTCCAGGCCCCGCCTTTATTGTCTGCAGCTGTTGTCCAATGCTGAACGGACTCAGCCTCCCAGCATGCATTGCAACTGCAGTCCAAAATGTGGAGTAGTGCTTCAATGCACCCTATTAAGCCTTAACAAAAAGAGGGAGACGGCTAATTTGAGCCACGAGAGTCCCAGTAATAAAGATGCAAATGGCCACCTCGGGTCCCCAACGCCTCGACCTCCGGAGCAATTACAAACCAGGCCGTGACGATGTGATACCGTGATCCAGCGTCCCCGTGCAATCACGGACTGCAAATTGCAGCGGTCCTTGTCAGTCATGCTCCCAAGGTGGGTCTTCCAACTACCAATCCTTTGGTGTATCCTGCCACATTGCCTTTACTTGTTGTCGGCCACTTGCGAGACGGGTCCTCTGTTTTGCACGCGCTAAGGCTCAGCTCGTGGAATTTGTATGAAAGAAGAGTCCTTCCTGACGAAAAGACCAAAGGACACAGCGGGGGTACCAGGTAATCATTTATTTATCCCAGATTTTAGGCATAATGCATTTCGGCGTTTGGTCATGCCTTCCTCAGATGCCTTTCCTGCCTTGGGTTACGCTCGCTCCCTCTTTAAAATGTCATGCGGTATTCCAAATGATTGGAGTATTCCAGGCCCCGCCTTTATTGTCTGCAGCTGTTGTCCAATGCTGAACGGACTCAGCCTCCCAGCATGCATTGCAACTGCAGTCCAAAATGTGGAGTAGTGCTTCAATGCACCCTATTAAGCCTTAACAAAAAGAGGGAGACGGCTAATTTGAGCCACGAGAGTCCCAGTAATAAAGATGCAAATGGCCACCTCGGGTCCCCAACGCCTCGACCTCCGGAGCAATTACAAACCAGGCCGTGACGATGTGATACCGTGATCCAGCGTCCCCGTGCAATCACGGACTGCAAATTGCAGCGGTCCTTGTCAGTCATGCTCCCAAGGTGGGTCTTCCAACTACCAATCCTTTGGTGTATCCTGCCACATTGCCTTTACTTGTTGTCGGCCACTTGCGAGACGGGTCCTCTGTTTTGCACGCGCTAAGGCTCAGCTCGTGGAATTTGTATGAAAGAAGAGTCCTTCCTGACGAAAAGACCAAAGGACACAGCGGGGGTACCAGGTAATCATTTATTTATCCCAGATTTTAGGCATAATGCATTTCGGCGTTTGGTCATGCCTTCCTCAGATGCCTTTCCTGCCTTGGGTTACGCTCGCTCCCTCTTTAAAATGTCATGCGGTATTCCAAATGATTGGAGTATTCCAGGCCCCGCCTTTATTGTCTGCAGCTGTTGTCCAATGCTGAACGGACTCAGCCTCCCAGCATGCATTGCAACTGCAGTCCAAAATGTGGAGTAGTGCTTCAATGCACCCTATTAAGCCTTAACAAAAAGAGGGAGACGGCTAATTTGAGCCACGAGAGTCCCAGTAATAAAGATGCAAATGGCCACCTCGGGTCCCCAACGCCTCGACCTCCGGAGCAATTACAAACCAGGCCGTGACGATGTGATACCGTGATCCAGCGTCCCCGTGCAATCACGGACTGCAAATTGCAGCGGTCCTTGTCAGTCATGCTCCCAAGGTGGGTCTTCCAACTACCAATCCTTTGGTGTATCCTGCCACATTGCCTTTACTTGTTGTCGGCCACTTGCGAGACGGGTCCTCTGTTTTGCACGCGCTAAGGCTCAGCTCGTGGAATTTGTATGAAAGAAGAGTCCTTCCTGACGAAAAGACCAAAGGACACAGCGGGGGTACCAGGTAATCATTTATTTATCCCAGATTTTAGGCATAATGCATTTCGGCGTTTGGTCATGCCTTCCTCAGATGCCTTTCCTGCCTTGGGTTACGCTCGCTCCCTCTTTAAAATGTCATGCGGTATTCCAAATGATTGGAGTATTCCAGGCCCCGCCTTTATTGTCTGCAGCTGTTGTCCAATGCTGAACGGACTCAGCCTCCCAGCATGCATTGCAACTGCAGTCCAAAATGTGGAGTAGTGCTTCAATGCACCCTATTAAGCCTTAACAAAAAGAGGGAGACGGCTAATTTGAGCCACGAGAGTCCCAGTAATAAAGATGCAAATGGCCACCTCGGGTCCCCAACGCCTCGACCTCCGGAGCAATTACAAACCAGGCCGTGACGATGTGATACCGTGATCCAGCGTCCCCGTGCAATCACGGACTGCAGTTTCAGCTGTAGCCTTGCACAAATTTTCCTATGGGAAATTGATTTCTTGACTCTTATATTTTTAATTTCTCAAAAACTACTGAACGCATTTACACCATTTAAAAAAAGGTCGCTATCTGAACCAAGCTCCACCTTTCTGCCAAATCTGGGGTAATTCCGTTCAGGAGTTCGGGCTGTAGCTCGTTGCAATATTTCCTATGGAAATTAACATAGGAAAAACGTGTTTTGGGACCCCCTTTCTTCTCAGCCCCCGCTTGACGAATCACCCCCAAACTTTCAGGATTGGAGCGGACCTGGATAGACTTTTTTTTGGAGAATTTCACAAAGATTCGTCAAACAACGCCAAAGTTATTAGCAAATCAAAAAATGCTTTTCCTATGGAAACTTGGTTCTAACTATAACTACCTATAGGTAGGTAATATATATATATATATATATATATATATATATAAATACTAAAATAAAATTCATCACAGCAGTACAACCCGTGATAACACATCATGCCTCATGCGAACTATCATTACTTATGCCAATAAAGTAATTTTTTCATCACTCTGTTATTCTCGTGTTGGGGGAATGATGTAGTGTAGAATTGGGTAACACAGCATACAATCTATATGACTGAAATTATCTAAAATGATCTGTTTTTATCCATTGATATGCAATAGGATGCTGTAGAACTTTGTGATGAAAAAATAACTTTATTGACAAAAAGACGAGTTCCCGGCACTCACGCATGATGCGTGACCCGGCATTTGCCAATATCGTTAACTATTAGCATCATTGTAGGCGGGAGTTGAGTCTTAATATCACTCGATAAGTAATGATAGTTCGCATGGGGCAAGCGAAGACATGTGTTATCACGGGTTGTACTGCTGTGATGAATTTTATTTTAGTATGATTCTCTATATTTAGGCGCTACAGATCGTCATGTGTAATGCTCATTATTTCTCTAAGCAATTTCGTCATTTAAATGTATATTCAGAGTAGAGGTATACTGGTTTTACTGGTTTTACAAATTATTGTATTGACGATCGTATTCAAAGTATATTAAGATGATTAGCAAAGTTCTTCAATTATGATATCTAAATTGTGTACTATTCCAATATGTCCGCCGCATTAACCATGCCTTATGCGTCATTAGTATGCATCATGGAAACCCCATTTATGCTGTGCTGTCTTCTATGTCTGCTATTCACGTGATCAAGCCTTGTTAGAGGTGAAACGCTTTGTGAATTAAACAATGGACAGCCTGCTATTTTGCGTTGTGTTTTGTCCTGAGAGCGCGCTTGAAAAGTAAAGCCTAAGGAAAGATATATATATATATATTCACTGAAAAAACCATAGGTTTCACACAAGTTATAGTTAGCTGTACATTTCACTCATAAAAAACCAATGAAATTCCCCCGTTATAGTTAGTGCAGGCAACTATAACTCACGCGACCGCAATCCTCTGCTGATGCTAATACTGTATTTAGACACTTATTTGCCCATGTCTTCTTCCATTAAATTTTAGCTATACATATATTATAAATATTTTTTTTTTCATAAAGACACATATGTCATCAGCAGAGGATTGCGGTCGCGTGAGTTATAGTTGCCTGCACTAACTATAACGGGGGAATTTCATTGGTTTTTTATGAGTGAAATGTACAGCTAACTATAACTTGTGTGAAACCTATGGTTTTTTCAGTGAATTTGCAAGGTTTTTTAAATGCTAATTCCTAACTATAACGTGTGTGAAACCTATGGTTTTTTCAGTGAATTTGTACGTTTTTTTAAATGCTAAGTTACTTTACGCCATTCGTGGCGTGCGCGCCCAGTTAACGCAGTTCGTTCCGTGCGCGCACGGTGCGCTTCGCGCACCGTGCGCGCACAGTGACCACGCGGTGTGCTTCGCGCACCGCGCGCCCACTTTACGCAGTTAGTGCCGTGCACGCACGGTGGTCACGCGGTGCGCTGCGCGCACCGCGTGCCCACGTTACGCGGGATGGGCCATGTACGCACGATGCGCTTCGCGCACCGTGCGCACATGGGGGGACATATTATGTGCTTCGTTGTGAAAGGTATTCATTTTTAGTTTCCTTGTTATATATATGCCATGCACAAATCCGGGGTGGGGAAAGTGTGGATAATTTTTTTTTTTTAATAATTTTAACCGTACGCGTACGGTAAGCGTAATCGGCGATTTTACGCAGTTAGTGCCGTGCACGCACGGTGGTCACGCCGTGCGCTGCACGCACCGCGTGCCCACGTTACGCGGGATGGGCCATGTACGCATGTTGCGCTTCACGCACCCTGCGCACATGGGGACATATTATGTGCTTCGTTGTAAAAGGTATTCATTTTTAGTTTCCTTGAATATTTTATGCCATGCACAAATGGTGCCCTTCGGGCACCATTTGCACACGGGGTGGGGAAAGTGTGGATAATTTTTTTTTTTTTAATAATTTTAACCGTATGCGTACGGTAAGCGTAATCGGCGATTTTTTAAAAAAAATTAAAATAGTTTTTTTGGCCTTGGGGGACACCTATATCGATGCTGGGTGGTTAAGAACTAAATATACTACCCCTTTAGATGTTTTTTGACTTTGTTTATGCTGCCCCCCTCAGAGTGCGAGAGAGAAAATGGCGGCCGCCGCTTCCTGGTTTCGACCGATTCGAATGTTTACTTAGATCAAACAGCCAATCAGAATCGCGCTCGCGCACGTCACCGTACGCGTACGGTAAGCGCACCGTAAGCGCACCATAAGCTGGCTCAGATATATATATTGATTTAAAGGCTATTTTCTCAGAATCTACTGAACAGATTTACACCAAACCTACAAAAGGCACTTCCTTGACCTGTAGACTACCTCTCTGCCAAATTTCAAGGAACTCTGTTCAGCCGTTCGGGCTGTAGCTGTGTCTAAAGGTCCTATGGAAAAATGCATGGGAAAAACGCGTTTTGGGACCCCCCTTTTATCTCAGCCCCCGCTTGACGAATCCCCCCGAGACTTTCAGGGTAGGAGCGGAGCGCAGAGCCCCACCTATTTTGATAATTTCGCGAGGATTCGTCGACCGGCGTCAAAGTTATTCAAAATAGAATGTTGCGGTTTTCCTATGGAAACAGGGTCCTAACTATAACTACCTACTGGCGACCGCCAGTAGGTAATATATATATATATAAATATATATATATATATATATACGCACACACACATATATATACATATCAAGAACAGATTAATTAATTTGTGAAATATATATATATATATGTCATTTGTGCACGTCATCAATCAAGTAACACCTGTGTATTAATAAAACCAAATGTATAGATTCATTAGTAATTTATATATTCATGGAACAAGAATATGTACAGTTGATGTATTTGAAAACATTTTGTGAAATGTAATTGCAGAGGAACAAATACATGTGATAATAATTTATTTAGAAAATTAGATGACAGTACTTAAAGAATTGACAAACTTATATAACAAAACTAGAAGCATTACAGTAATTCCAAATACATGTGCCTGATCAATGTCAATTGTAAACTTCTACACATCATAAACTAATTGTTTATCTTCTTTTGTTTTGGAAAATAAAGAAATATCAATATATTTAGCAAAGTAATTGATCACAGTTTACCAACAAATCAGTATGAGTGAAATTCCTTGTCAGAGGCTCAGTGCCTTACAAGTTTATTTTACTTCCTCTGACATGAGAATAATAAATAATTAATATGTTTATTTTCATTTTCTATAATTTATACAACATATTATAACTATACAAAGCTATTATGATATGACATATCCTATAGGAATAATCACTTCCACATATGTTTCACTATGGATCTTTTGTTATTGTTAACTGTACAATGTCAGTATTATGGAAGATACAACCAGGGTGTGTTTATTAGGCTGGTAAGGGTTTCCAAATTATTAAGCCACTTCCAAGTCATGGTTGCAACCTCTTGGAAACCCTTCTGAAGGACATGCCCTAATACTGAGATTTTTGTGCGGAGTGATCTGCAGAAATCCAGTCACTTTAGAGAATAAGACTAAGGCATAATGTCCTTTTATTTCTTGCATCTGTGCAAAAGAGACATCTAATAAAAACATTGATTTTCCGAGTCAAGCCTAATGAGAACAGGAGCGATCATGAGCAACATGCTCCTCTTGAAGCAAGTAGCACCTCTTATTTGAGAAATGTTGTTAAGCTATAATTAGACTTTAAAAAACTCGAATGAAGAAAGATGTCATATTTAAGAGGTGCCTCTTATTCTAACACCGTTTGAGTTCATGCTCTTAACATTATTGTGATCATAAATAAATATAGTTTACTGCAGTGCCTGGAATGAAGAAGGAAGCAAAATGTAGTTGCAGATGCTCTCCCACTTACAACTTTCTATTCCTGTCATACCTGGCTCAACAATCTCAAAATATAAACTATTTGCTGGCTAACCACAAACCAGTAGGCGGCACTCTCAACAAAATCTAAACCTTCACATTCATGCAAATCCCCTAGTCAAAGGCATTCAATACCTGATCAGGCTTCTCAGGGGGTTCAAATATTTCATCCTTGATGAAGACCTTTAAATCAGTGATGTAATTCCCTGTGCACTCTAGGATTGACAAAGAACATGCACTAATGAGTAATGATAGGCACTCAGAAGCTCCGTTTCCCCATCTTACAATCAGCATATACTTAGCTGAAAAACTGTCTGGACCCAGAAGGTTTAACATCACTCTCATCCTGGTCTCTTTCAATTGGCTCTACTTTGAAGCCAGGAACATATTTTAGTAAGCATACATAAAGTTTAACATTTTATATTCCAAATGTCACCAGGCACAGAAAACCTGACCATAGTGGGAGGAGTCCATTCAATTCAGATTTCCCATAACCTCTTCCTCTAGTCTTCCATTGTTAAGAAAAAAAAATACTTGAAAAGGGAACACACTCAATATACGGAAACCTATCCTTCCCATGATGAGAGTAAATCGCAATATTAAGCATTGAAAGAGTAGTTGAAAGTCTTTTATTGCAAAGATACTGTAGACTTCCATGCTCTAGTTCATTGATTTGTCCATTGATATCCTAAACTATTAATCTGCCTGATGACTGATGTTGTCTGCTGTCTCTGGGACTATTAACCTTACTTGGTACATATACGTACCAAGTCAGAGTAAGAGTCTTTTACGCATTGTTACAATGTACACAACATATTTATTTTTCTACTCACCTTGTTCAGTGGAAACACTGAGGCCTATTCACAAAAGCTTTTTTTAAATATGGGGGGTAGTACTCTAGTAGAACTTCTTGATATACTCATAGATGTTATTCAGAAATCATTGTCTGATGCCCTACTCCAGCCCTATCTCTTACTTGTGGAAATCTCTGCACACAGAGTTGTATGTTTTTGTATTCCATGTGTGAGGGGCAATGGCAGTAGTTAGAAAATGGTCAATATCTACTACTGAAAGAGTGGAGTTAAAATAATTTTATGAAGGTTTTTAAAGAGGAATAACAATTTCTATTCAAAAAAGTTACAGCAAAATGTTCTGCAATAGTAACACTGACAAAACTGGATAAAATGTACTCCAGCCAAGATGTGGAGTAAGTCAAGTTTTGAGCAAACAGTGGAATGAATTGTTCACGGGAAACGGGGGAATAAGCATTGGAGAGTGTTTTTTAATTTCATTTATGATTAATTGTTTTTTAGATTTTGTGAAACTGTTCATGATATGATATATATTTTTTCTTTACTCCAGAGTTACCCCTGACGAAGGCCGAAAGGCCGAAATGCATTTGGTTAAATGTTATAATGAAATGTGCGAATCCGACATGGTGTACTAAAGGCCGAGGCATTATACATGCATTTGAATATCGGAAGAATCATGTTTCACCTATTCATCTAAATGGACAATAAACTTTACAAGGAAATTGATTAAAACGGTTTAGAATGGAGAAAAAAAATTATTGGCTTACGATGTTTTTCATCTCACAAGTGGTGGTTTGAATCCTGGGACTGATATGCGAATATCAGCAATCTGACGTATTCCTACTGTGCTCTAGGACATAGCACTTGCCAGGATAGCACCCCAAAATAACCAGACTTGTTGAACTTTGAAGAAACAGGTGTGCGGTACGTATCTAGATTTGAATTATTTTGCATACGATGTCCTAACCGACCCAGCACCCGTGAATGATTTGGATTACCATGTTCACCAATACCTATACACTGAAGAAAATAATCGTCATGGTGAACTTTTGTATTTTTTCTATGTCTGTTCAAATATATCAGTTTAAACACACAGAGGTAATAATGGGTGATTTTAGTTCTTAAGTGTTGATGGATACACACACAGAGGAAATAGCGGGAGGTTCTTGTCTTTAAGTATTTTCTTTATGTTGATGGATACACATGTGATAATGGAAGGCGTGATAGTGGGGGTATAAACTTCTGTCGGTTTGTAGCCGTTTAAGAACTTTTTTCAACCCGCAAGGGCGGATACAGACGAACGTCTTTGAATTCGATTGTAGAAACATTGAAGGTATGAACTAGATACAATGTAGCGCACCTCGCTGAGTCACATAGGGGTTTAATAATATATGAGGATTTTGAGTTCAATGTGGTTGTTTCCTTTTAAAGTTATGGGTTTTGAGCAAACAGTGGAATTAATTGTGCACGGGAAACGGGGGATTAAGCGTTGGAGAGTGTTTTTTAATTTAATTTATGATTAATTGTTTTTTAGATTTTGTGAAACTGTTCATGATACGATATATATTTTTTCTTTACTCCAGAGTTACCCCTGACAAAGGCCGAAAGGCTGAAATGCATTGGGTTAAATGTTATAATGAAATGTGCGAATCCGACATGCTGTACTAAAGGCCGAGGCATTATACATGCATTTGAATATCGGAAGAATCATGTTTCACCTATTCATCTAAATGGACAATAAACTTTACAAGGAAATTGATTAAAACGGTTTAGAATGGAGAAAAAAAAATTTTGGCTTACGATGTTTTTCATCTCACAAGTGGTGGTTTACATCCTGGGACTGATATGCGAATATCAGCAATCTGACGTATTCCTACAGTGCTCTAGGACATAGCACTTGCCAGGATAGCACCCCGAAATAACCAAACTTGTTGAACTTTGAAGAAACAGGTGTGCGGGACGTATCCAGATTTGAGTAAGTCAAGCACCACACATGGCCAGCAATGATATTGCAGTGCACTCCCATAGAAATCAAAAGACATTGAAATAACACTAACACCACATCCAAAAAATGAGAAAATAATTGAAAATTAATGTCTAAAAAATATTGTTATGAAATTGTATATTTTTATTTATTAAACAAATTAAATAAAACAACATTAATTTTGGATGCAAAGTATATAATACATATTGCAAGAAGGCTTCGAAAACACGCAACATAAATTAGTTGGAGTTTGTGGATTGCCAGGACTCCTCCACACCCGCCAACAGGTGAAATTCATAACAGCATATTGCAAAAAGCCCACTCACGTAAAATTGCAAGATAAAGAAAAAAAATCATTATATCGGTGAATATTTTTTGCAGTATTGCCCCCCTCCCCCTTTTGAGGACTTTTATTTATGGAAGACGGAGGGAATTTATAGTCAGAGGATCAATATTCTTGGAATATCCAGGGAAGCAGCCTTTGCTAGATACAGCTTCTAAGTTCTAACCTGATGTGTTCTTTTACATGGCTATAGAGTGGAAGGAGGACATAAATTCACTTACAGCCCATGCCTGTACATGTCTAAACAATAATTGCACCCTACTACCTGGCCTTTGTACCTTTCAAGAGGATCAAATCAGAAAAAGTCAAAACAATAACTGCACCCTACTACCTTGCCTTCGTATCTTTAAAGAGGATCAATGCAGACATTGGTGACTTTTCAAAGGAAAGCTCATCAACATGCTTGTGACAGGTACTGAGGTACATTTACAGCCTAATACACCAATTTATCACCCTGCCACAGTCAGAAGTACTCCTCTTCAATCTACTGTTAACAAAACACTAGATTTGGAGACTGTATGTCATAAAGGTAAACGGTGTTGAGAAAATAGATTACCCTCTCTACATGGGGGCTATATAAGCTGTGTATGCTGAGGATGTGTGTGATATCTGCCCAGCTGTGAAGGAACATTGAGGTCAGAGTGGCATAAGACATAATATAAGAACTAGTTGCAGAGACGGACATTGTGTTATTACCTGTACTTATGTTGGGGCTTCGAGAACAAACAGGTCATATAGCAGGTGAGGGTGCATAGTGGGGAGGACACGCTCATCAAGGAGGGTGAAACAGAGACTGGATGTATGTCCAACTGCAGGAAGTGAATTTGCCACTTGCATCCTGGAGAACTTCTCTTTCACCCAACT